>NC_072387.2:120490704-121690704 GCF_028885625.2 Pongo pygmaeus | reverse complement strand
CCCTAGGAAGCCCTGGCCAAGCTGTCCCAGGGGAAGGGCTGGGTCTCAGCTCACTGTTCACATGGTGCTGCGAGCTCCGGATCACACCCAGAAGTTGCCCAGGGAAAATCCCAGTGAAGCAACGGAAGGCAGGCAAGAGACCCTGGGATAGGTGTTTCTTCTGCCCACATCCAGCCTGCACTCCACGGCAGAAACGAGGGCATCTCACTGGAGCTGGGAGCAGATCCTCTTACCTCAAGCAGGGCCTCTGGAGTATTTTTCTTAAAAAATGAATTCTGGACCACCACAAGGGTTAAAGTGCAGAGCATAGTAAATGCTTGTTAATGAAACAGTTGATGATAATGGTGATGATGACTGATGTTCCTTCTGGGGCTCTGCGTGCCTGAGCTTGTGCTAAACGCTTCACCTGGACACCACTCAAGGCTTCAGCACTGCCTCCTTGGGGACCTAAGGGGGAAAGGGAATGCCAGACTCCAAGATGGAAGTCTGGGAAAAATTTGAATTTTAAATCCTAAGGATTTTTTTTTCTCATAAAATATAGGGAAGGATATTATATTTGTACATGTGTGTGCATGTGTGTTTGCATGTAGGAGTGTGTATGTGTGTGTAAGCACATGTGTTTCTGTTTGTGTGTGTGTGTGCATGTGTGTATGTGTGTGAGCATGTGTGTGCATTTATGTGTGTGAGCATATGTGTTTCTGTGTGTGCATGTGTTTATATGTCTATGCATGTAGAACTGTATTTGTGTGTAAGTGTATGTGTTTCTGTGTGTGTGTGCATGTATGCACAAGTGTTTGTGTGTGTGCATATGCATGTAAGTATGTCGTTATTTCTTTTGTTTCCCTGGCCTTCTGCTGCCTCAGTGTTGGAGAGGCAAGCCTAGAAGCCTGCTTTTGGGAAAGTCAGGTATGCCTGCCCCAGGGCCGCCTCTGGGCTAGCCTGCGGGGGATGGGTTCTGAGCCCCTGCAGGTGCTGCTGTAGATGACCAGGCCTTGGGCGGTAGCTTTATGTAGGACCCACTTGTTCCCCAAAGTCTCCAAGCAGGGCACTGCCAGTCCAGCACATAAAACATCGCAGTGTGGCCCCGGACAATCAATACCATCTGGTCCCCTCCCTTATCCCCAGGGGCAGGCTTGAGCTGGGGGTGTACCAGGTTTGAAAAGCAAACTGTTCTTCTGAACCCTCTGGGCTCATTATTCAATAGAACAGTGGTAACATAATGCATTTTCATTTACTTAGCCTTAAATATATGTAAATTAAAGGGTTTTCTTTTATTAAAAATAACACTGAAACTTACCACTGATGTGTTTTTGTTATTCTAAAAAGAAGCAGTACTAGAGGAAGGAGGCTCTAATGACATTTCACATTCAGATTTGTGTCTTGCTGGAGAAAGAGGGGCCTCCCGCCCCAGGGCTGAGCGCCCGCATAAAGCCCTGCCCAACAGCGCTGCCATTGGTGACTTTCATCCAAATGCGTTCTCATTGTCTTAAGTTGTGATGGAGGCAACGGCGGGAATGGTGCACCATGGTTGGAAGTCTAATTGTAGCCAAGAAAGAAAAATAAATTGCTACTCTCTCCTAGGGGTCGTGGATTATTGGAGAAGCAGTGTTCAGTGTGGGGGAGGGGGTGGTGCCCGAACTTCATTGCTTCAGGATCTCAACAGCCTCCCCAGTGTCTTCTGGAAGAAAGGAGTGGATTCTAAGGGGAGCCCAGCGCCCAGTTCCAGAGACTCACAAAGCCCCTCCGCCAGCCTCCCTCGCTGAGTCTTTCCGATTCATCCCACACGCCTCCACCCAGCAATTCTTGCTCAAACTCCCTCTGCGAACATCCCGGCATCCAGGCCCCTTCGCCCACCCACGAAGGCCCTCCAAACCTGATCCCACACCATTTCTTAGGAAACTCCTGCTCCCTTTCGATAAGACTCCTTCATTCTAGGAACCTGAGACCAGGCTGAGCACTCTGGATTTGTGTGCTGAGGCTGCTGTGAGGAACTACTGCAAACTGGGTGGCTTAAAGTAGCAAATATTTAGAATCCCATAGTTCTGGAAGCCAGAGTCTGAAGTCAAGGTGCTGGCAGAGCCAGGCTGTCTCCAGAGCCTCACAGCTCCACAGTCCATGATATTTTCTGGCTTGCAGCTGAAAAAGCCCCATTCTGCCTCCATCATCACGTGCTGTCTTCCTTCTGTGCATCTTTCTTGCCTCCTTATAAGGACACCAAGATCCAGCCCTGTTCGGAGGCTTCTCAGATAAATTCACTTTCTGTGGGCCCTGTCTTTCTGAATTGTGCTAACTCTTGCAGCTGTCACTCCTGTAAGGCTCAGGAGTAAGCCCTGTGAGACCCACTGCCAGAAAATAACCCCCACATTGTTACTGAATTTCTTAGAAGTGACTCTCACATCTTCAGTTAGATCACAGCTCTTCAGAGATCATAGCTCTACATAGATCATAGGTCTTCATGGATCATAGCTCTGCATAGACCATAGCCCTTCATGGATCATAGCTCTACATAGATCATAGCCCTTCATGGATCATAGCTCTGCACAGACCATAGCCCTTCATGGATCATAGCTCTACATAGATCATAGGTCTTCAGAGATCATAGCTCTACATAGATCATAGGTCTGTCATGGATCACAGATCTACATAGATCATAGCCCTTCATGGATCATAGTTCTACATAGATCATAGGTCTTCAGAGATCATAGCTCTACAGAGATCATAGGTCTTCAGAGATCATAGCTCTACATAGATCATAGCCCTTCATGGATCATAGTTCTACACAGATCATAGCCCTTCATGGATCATAGCTCTACATAGACCATAGTCCTTCCTGGATCATAGCTCTACATAGACCATAGCCCTTCATGGATCATAACTCTACATAGACCATAGCCCTTCATGGATCATAGCTCTGCACAGACCATAGCCCTTCACGGATCATAGCTCTACAGATCACAGGTCTTCAGAGATCATAGCTCTACATAGATCATAGGTCTTCAGAGATCATAGCTCTACATAGATCATAGGTCTTCATGGATCATAGCTCTACATAGATCATAGCCCTTCATGGATCATAGTTCTACATAGATCATAGGTCTTCAGAGATCATAGCTCTACATAGATCATAGGTCTTCATGGATCATAGTTCTACAGAGACCATAGCCCTTCATGGATCATAACTCTGCATAGACCATAGCCCTTCATGGATCACAGTTCTACATAGATCATAGGTCTTCAGAGATCATAGCTCTTACATAGACCATAGCCCTTCATGGATCATAGCCCTTCATGGATCATAGTTCTACATAGACCATAGATCTTCATGGATCATAGCTCTACATAGATCATAGCCCTTCATGGATCATAGTTCTACATAGACCATAGACCTTCATGGATCATAGCTCTGCACAGACCATAGCCCTTCATGGATCACAGTTCTACACAGACCGTTGCTCTTCATGGATCATAGTTCTACATAGATCATAGGTCTTCAGAGATCATAGCTCTACATAGACCATGGCCCTTCATGGATCATAGCTCTACATAGATCATAGACTTTCATGGATCATAGCTCTACATAGACCATAGCCCTTCAGGGACCATAGTTCTACATAGACCACAGTCCTTCATGGATCATAGCCCTTCATGGATTGCGGCTCTTCAGAGGTCATAGCTCTACTTAGATCATAGGTCTTCATGGATCATGGCTCTTCAGAGGTCATAGCTCTACATAGATCATAGGTCTTCATGGATCACAGCTCTTCAGAGGTCATAGCTCTTCATGTATCATGGCTCTTCATGGATCACAGCTCTTCATAGATCACAGTTCTTCAGAGATCATGGCTTTTCATAGGTCATAACTCTACATAGATCATAGCTCTTCATGGATCATGGCTCTTCAAGGATCATAGCTCTACACAGATCATAGCTCTTCATAGATCATAGTTCTTCAGAGATCATGGCTCTTCATAGGTCATAACTCTACACAGATCATAGCTCTTCATGGATCACGGCTCTTCAGAGATCATAGCCCTTCATGGATCATACCTCTTCATGGATCATGGCTCTTTAGATACTGTACCTCTTCATGGATGATAACTCTTCATAAATCATGGCTCTTCATGGATGATAGCTATTCATAGATCATGCCTCTTCATGGATCATAGCTCTTTATGGATCATGGCTCTTCATGGATCATACCTCTATGTGTCTTACTTTTCTGTCTTCACTCTGGCATCATGCAAACGTCCACAGTAATCAGGAGAAATTTAGAGGGACGAGGGGGTTCCTATATTTTAGTGACATCCCAATCAGAGACTGTAGGACAAACTGAGGATGTTGCCTCTTGAGTTCAAAATAATCTCAGATGATCAAAAATCATCTCCAACTCCCTACAGCACCTTACCAATGAAGCAGCAAGCTCTGTGTATATGACGGGCCCAGAGGTGTCTGCATCCTTGGACCTTCACGGCTCTTGGTGCCTGCCTCTTGTCAGGGAGGGTATCTGAGGAGACAAGAGCAGAGAGCAGCGCCATTCCCACCTACAGGGCTCTCCAGCACCTCGGCGGCATTGCAGCCACCTCTCCCTGGCCTTGAGCTCAGTGGCAGGGGTGGCCACTGGGCAGCCCTCTTGACAGGTTGGTGGCTGAAAGATCACTGCCCCACAACACTGTAGCTACTGTCAGGTCCTGCCATGACTTTCCAACCACGAAGCCACTCAACATCCACAGCTGCGACTCTTCCATTCCAGAACTGACTGCAGATCCCACTCAGACCCCAAGACACTCTGCTATTTCTTTCAGGACTGCATGTTTCTGGAGTCACTGATTCAGGGATGACCTTGGGGTCAGTCATCTCGGGAATGCGTACATCTCTGCCACAGCCTTATATGCCTTGAATTCTGGCTTGGCCAAAGAGAACTGCAAAGAGATCCACAGTGGTTATGTTGCCTCTGACAGTAGAGAAAGGCACCGCACTGTAAGCTATACCCTCTGGGGTCTTTTCCCAAGCAGAGTACCCTATAGGGAGCTGAGGCGGCTGAACAAAGAGGAACAGACCTGATCCTGAGGGCCAGGGAGACCCCAAGAGACCCCACGACCCCATGCACTTATTCTCTCCTCTCCCACATGCCAACTGTGGAAAGGCTGATTTTTTTTTTTTTTTTTTTTATGGAGTCTCGCTTTGTCGTCTAGGCTGGAGTGCAGTGGCGCGATCTTGGCTCACTGCAAGCTCTGCTTCCCGGGTTCATGCCATTCTCCTGCCTCAGCCTCCCGAGTAGCTGGGACTACAGGCGCTTGCTACCATGCTCAAAAAGACCAATTTTAATGCCTTAAGCAATACATCGAAGATCAGGGCTGGACCATACAACCAGGTTGAGAACCAGCGTGGGCCTGTGCAGGTTCCTGCCCCACGGGATCAAGATGGTGAAGTGAGCAGTTCTGACACTTCCTGAAACACCTGCCCTGTGCGCTCCAGCCCTGGTTCCTAATCTGTGGGAAGTGCCAACAGGGAAACACCCCAGCTCCAGTAAGAAGTGCGGCTCCGTGGAGCCGGGCACCCCAGGCAACCAGCACTCCAGCTGGCTCCTTCCTGCTGACTCCTCTCCGTGCCTCAATTTGTTGTGTGTGCTAGGGACTATCTCACAATGAGATGTGGAAGACAAAGAATGATGGATAAAAATGAGAAAGACTGCTAGGGACACATCCAGCATCTGCCCGCCCCACTAACGATGCTCCATGCGCGGGCCCCACCCTAATCTTTAATTTGCCATCTGCTTTATAAGAATTGGATTCCCAGGTTATTTGGTATAATGTCTGTGTGTGTCTTTCAGTGGTGAGAACTGAAGGGAACAGCGTGGGCTCTAATGCCTCCACTCACACCTGTGGTCCTGGCGGGTGAGTCCACTCCAGGAATGAATCTCCAAGCGCTCCCTTCCCAGGTAGAGCCTGTGCCTGTGCCGCTTGCTGCTGCTCCAACTCCAGCCCCCAGCCAGTCCATCCTAGATCTGCCGGTGCTGAGCCCGGACCCCCTCTCCTGCCATGTTTCTTCTAACCCGAAGGAAAAAAAGGTGGTGGCTGCCGGACAGGCTGGTGGGAGTGCAGGTGGAGGTCTGGAGGAAGGAGAGGCCGGCACCGAGAGGAAGCAGAGGGAGGAGGTGACAGGGAGGGTGTTTGGGGCAGGGGACAGGGTCAGAGCGGGAGGAGACGGCCAGCAGGGCAGGCCATGCATGGACAGGGCGACGGTGGGCAAAGCAATAGCCCAACGTCACTATTGCCATGTGCAAGCATCTTGGGTGCATCTGCCCTTTCTGACTCTGCCCTTCCATGGAGCCCATGTGAGAGCTCTTCAGCTCCAAATGAATGACCATCAGCACGAGGACGAGAAGCGCACCTGCTGTGAAGGTGGTGCTTGGACACCGGGCATGACACCCAGGTCCCTTCCCCAGGACCAACACCCTCAGGCCCTGCTCAGGGAGGGCCGGAGTGGGAACTGCCTTCATTCCAGGTTGAGCGGAGACCTCCCAACTTCCATGTCCACCTGCAGCCTCAGAATGGGACCTTGGAAACAGGGTCTTTGTGGATGTGACCAGCTCAGTTAGGAAAAGGTCACACAGGAGTGGGGTAGGAGGAGGCCACGTGAGGGCACAGATGCAGTGAGAGGACTGTGGGGAAAAAGGCAGAGCCTGGAGCGAGCAGCTCCCAGACAAGGAACATGAGAGATGTCAGGCAGGACAAGGAGGGGACCCCCCAGGGACGTCAGAGAGCCCCTGTCCCTGCCCACACTTTGATCTCAGATTCCAGGCCCCCAGAACCATGAAAGAATACATTTCTGCTGTTTTAGGCCACCTGGTTTGCAGTATTTTGTGACAGGAGCCCCCGGACATGAATACATCCTCCGAAGGTTACCTCTGTCCCTGCTGGCCCTTCCCTGGCCTCATTCTGAGGCATCCCTGGGGGGGCCTTCCCACCGCCAGAGCTCCCCAGACTGCCCATCACACCCGCATTGCAGCGAACCTCCATCTCAGAACCCAAAACAGATCACAGTAACTGGGGGTGGCAGGACGAAGGGGAGCTTTCTTCACTTTATAAGAATTTATATTACTGTGACTTTGCTGTGTCTGTGATCAAGACATCCCAGAAGAGCTTTCATCCTTGCTCTGACTGACACAGGCACGCACACAGGCCCACATGCACAAGCACATGTGCACACGCGGAACAGCCCGGTGCCATCACTATCATGGTTACAGGTTGGTCAGTGAAGGGATGATGCCCAGGCAGGTACTGGCTTTTTAGATAAAATTCCTGATGCTGCCGGGGTACTCAAACTCCTTCTCTGCTCTACCAAACTGCTAAACTAGTAGCAAAGTTGGGTGACTGGTGCCGCCTAGCCTACTGTTTCCCTGGCCACTTTCTGGTGGAATTGTCGCACATCCGAAGATGGGAGGGTTTGATTCTTGACAACTGGGTGCTCCTTCCAAGCACGGGCAAGGGTGGCCTCCCTGCAGGATGATGGCCGCTGGCCGTGCTGGCTGGGCCCCACCAGGCATGGCTGCCACGCTGCCTGGGCCACTGCAGTCAAGCAGATTTGTTGTTGAGCCACAGCAGATGGGAACATTTTTAATGATTTAATGAGATCTACAGCAGCCAAACATTCTCTCTTAAGCAGGTCCTTACCCAGAGCTGAGAGCAAGACTGAAGTTATCCCCCAGGCAGAAGGAGTTGTTATCAAGCTTCAGTAATCAGAGAACAGCATGAAGGTGACCAGGGGACGCAGCCTCACTGTCACCAGAGAACAGCACGACGGTGACCAGGGGACACAGCCTCACTGTCACCAGAGAACAGCACGACGGTGACCAGGGGACACAGCCTCACTGTGGATCGCTCCTGGGGGGCCCACGGCTTCCCAGGCTGATTTTCCACGTGTGTTCACCTCCAAGGGATAAAAGCAAGACCTCAGGATGCATTTCTGAATTTACTTTGTAACTCAGTTGATTCCAAGTAGAACCTTCCAGTGGATGGACACAGACTGTCACCCAGCCCGCCGGGGAGAGCCACACACTCACTGGAAACCCACAGCCAACAAGCCGCGTGGAAAGCTTTCTCATCCAAGTGTCAGAAATTTCTAGAATCCGTTAAGAAGTTTGGTATTAGGAGGATTCTGCCCAGATAAGGATGCGGAAAACTGTTAAGGGGGAAGCCAGAAGAGGAAAAAGCCGCAAAGCCTGAGGTAAAGTCATTAAGCAGCAGCTGAGAGGCCCTGGAGCAGAGAATGCCACTGATTTTCGTGGCTAAGCAGAACCTGGTCCTGTGGAAAGAACAAGGTCTGAAACACAGCCCAGCTGAAGGTGTTTGGCCCCAACAGATCCAAGAAGGAGGTAATTTTGTTCTACAAATTATTTTCTTTTTTTGTTGGTGAGATGGAGTCTCACTCTGTCACCCAGGCTGGAGTGCAATGGCGCTATCTTGGCTTACTGCAACCTCCACCTCCCAGGTTCAAGTGATTCTCCTGCCTCAGCCTCCCAAGTAGCTGGGATTACAGGTGCCCACCATCATGCCCAACTAATTTTTGTATTTTTATAGAGATAGGGTTTCACCATATTGGTCAGGCTGGTCTAGAACTCCTGACCTCAGGTGATCCACCTGCCTTGGCATAACAAAGTGCTGGGATTACAGGCATAAGCCACAAATTATCTTCTAGACCCCCAGAGACAAGGAATGACCAGATGACTGAACACCTCCATGGCCATATTTTTTCTGGACACCTAAGGACTCAAGTTTGACGTGTTACCAGACCTGAGAAATGGACAAGCCCATCAGTCCAAGCCTTTTAAGAAGTCGAAGCAACTCTCCTCTCAATTCCCGTGTTGCCAAAAGACGGCCAGTTGACCAAAACTAGTAAAATATCATAGCAAAACCAAGATCTATAACTCTTTGTAATCCTTCACGGAGACCCAGAAGACCTGTGAAAGGACCACTTACTCCTTTCTTGAAACAGCATCTTTTGGGATTTCATGGCCTCGAATCCTTCCCTTAAGGATCCTACCACAAAACAAACAGCCATTTTTCCTTTAGAACATCTTATTAAGGCAGAGAGGAGAAAAACAACCAAATTTGAAAGTCAATCAATTCTATCGCCAAAGATAGAGTCTTATGATGTGAAGAGAGAACATTGTTTAATTATCATAAACTACAAACTTCTGTTGTCCCACAAACTGCCTTAATTCAGCCACATTTGCACTCAGTCAGCATCCTCAGCATCCCCTCCAAGTTTGGGCTTAGGAATGAGAAGGAACACAGAGCAGAGAAAGGAAACGTCTAGAACCAGACGTTGGTCACCAGGCAAGAAACATTTCTACAGGGGACGGCCCTTGGTTCCTGTTAGGGTGCAAGGGACCTGAGTGTACCCCGATGTCCCCACACAGTTCGGTGTGGCTGCCTGTGCACTGTCGGTGTGCGCCCAGCCTCGTCACACTTTTTTAAGCAAGAGAAACACACTCATGACAAGATTCTCGGGAAGCATTCTAACCCTGTTCAGAGTAATGCTGTGTGGTGTGGGAGTGTTCAGGCCTCCCAAGCGCCCTGATCCCTGCAGGCTCTCTCAAGTACCTGTGAGCATTTGCTTGTGTGCCTTTCAACCTGGCTTGTTTGGTAAAATTTCCAAAAAGGCACCCATGGACAGGACAGCAGGCCAGGCTGCAGGGCAGCGTCAGGGATGAGCGTGAGAAAACATGAACCTGGGCTCCCACGGTCCCAGGGGCTCCAGAAACCCTCCTCTGCCCTGGGTAGCCGGCTGCCTTCTTCCACACAGCAACCGAGCTCCCACCTGTATTGCTTCAGAAGTGGCCTGCTGGCTGTCATTCCCACATTCCCATGGGGAGCCCACGTGCTCTGCACGGACATCCCATCAGAAGCAGACACTTCCCATGCCTTTTTTGTGAATCGGTTGTTTGGCTGAAGGAGGAAAAACCCCATAAATATGAATAACCTTCTCCCTTCACATTTAAAATTGCTGCATGTTGCCTTAAGGGTTCAAAGGGCCGTACTTTGCCACATTTCGGCTCCATGGAAGAGCACGCGAGGCACCTAGCAATGGGCCGCAGCCGCATGGTGAAGCCGCGGCCCGCATCCCAGCCCTGGCCACTTCTCAGCATGTTGAGGAGGTGCAGGGCAGCCCTGCTCACACAAACATGGCCACGTGACGCAAACACACCACCCCAATGAAGTTCACGTCAGAGCCGACTCCCCCCCGCACCCCCGCAGTGTTGTCCTGACAACACGGCCACATGACGCGAACACACCACCCCAATGAAGTTCAAGTTAGAACCGAACCGCGCCCCCCAACCCAGTGTTGTCCTGACTTCAACACTCTGCCCCTCCTGTAGCCCAAATGCCCTCCGTGGCCACTGGGCAGGGGCTGGCCAGCCCACCCGCCTCAGGGGGCATTGAGCCCAGTCAAGATCCTGCCTGCCACATGGAACAGGCTGCTGAGTCACCAAGGAGAACGGGTCCGAGTAGGAGGATCCCACTAGCAGTTTGGCAAGCCCTTCGCTGGCCTTACGTGTGTGCCTCATTCCCAGCGTAACACATAAATCCCACCTCCGGGCAGATGTCTAGGGCCCCACAGTACAGGATGTGGCACCGTTGGGGTGTGGCAGAATGATAACACCCGGCTGACTACACAGGAATACAATGTGAGTGTTGGGGTGCATGCAGGAAAGGGGTCATGACATGGCACTTCAGGAGGGCAGTGCATACCCTGGTAGACTGAGGCACAGGAAGCTGCTGCCTGTGGTGTAGTCTGGCAGCACCGTGAGCACCTGGCCCTCTGTTTACTTGTCTGCACCTGAGTGTGGCTGCCCGGTGAGCCCTGCCACCGTCCTCCGAAAAAAAGGACTCTATCCAACAGACAGGCTCATGCCCTGGGAAAATAACCAATCTGCACCGAGTCAAAGGCTGGACGGCGGCTTCCTGCCCTGCTGTTCTCCCCTGCGCTGCCCACCGTGGACGGGGCAGGGATGCTGCTTCTGCTTATGATTATTGTTTTGAACCTGCCACTGAATCGTTCTGAGTTTTCACCCAGGCAAATGTCCCTCCTTCAGAGACAGTGTTCAGCTGAGGCCGCTGCAAAAGGGAGGGTGTTGTTTTTGTGAATGACTCATTGGCACCTCTAGTGACTGGCAAGGCCTTCTTGGAGCAAAGGAGACTCGCAGGAGAGAAATCGCCCCCATGTCCTTTTCAGGGAAAGGGAAGAAAGGAAACAAGTTGCACCGACAAACGCAGGTTCCTTTTTCCTGCAGTCCCACTGGAGGGGACACGAAGCCCTACACCTGTCTCGGTTTGTAAATTGAAAATATATTGGTCCTATTGCTGCGGATTTTCTCTTTTCTTTTTCTTCTTTTCTTTTCTTTCTTTCTTTTTTTTTTTTTTGAATGGGTGGGAATCATTCCACTTTGCCATGAGGAATGCTGAAGAAATGAATAATTAAAAATGAAAAAAGAAAGTCTTTTCAAGGCTGTTTACTTGGGTGACACAAATGTTTCTTTCTCCTCGTAGGGCCCACCCACAGAAAGGAGCTGAACAATGCGGCACTGGGCTTTGCCGGCCGGGCCTCGAGAGCCCAACGTCGCAGAGCCCTGCTGGGCCCTTTCAGCTGACGCCGTGCCTGACAGGCCAGCCCAGACGCCGGCCTGCCCGCTGCTAATTACAAGGGCATTGTTGCTCAAGTGCTTTCTGTGTTTACATAGTTGGGCAAGTCTCCCTTAATTGTCCAAAAAAAAAAAAAAGGAAAAAGAAAAAGAAAATTACTAATATTTCAGAAAAAGGGAAGGCTGATCAGGGAGAAAGGATTTACCCTTCACATGTATCAATATTGAGCACAAAACCCAGAGCTCTTCTTGGATAGCCCCCTCGGCCTTGGGCGAACTTGGACAGACTCCTCCACGAACTTCCAGAGCAGGTGCCCAAAGGCTTTTGCGATCTGCAGACACATAGATGAGTGTCAGTAGCTTGCGGCTCTGGTTACAGAGGGTTTAAGTTATCCTAGCAAGTAAATAACCAAAGTTACATCATTTTAATCAACATTCATCATTTTAATTGCCTGAATCTCCACCAGAACAAAGTAACACTATAGTTTTATGGTATTTGATTAATGAGGGCAGGAAAATTGAAGTTTTTGCAATAAAACTAAAAAAAAAAATCAACAGACTTTTATCGTTTTTTCCCTTGTGATTTTAATTTAATGGCTCGTGTTTTCATTACTGCAGAGGCTGTGCACTTCAGCGTGCAATTATGTCCCATCTGTGAAGCACTGTGTTACTGTGTTATTACAGTTTATTCTAGTAGCTTTTCAATCACTTTTGAGTTGGGCTTTACAAGTATTCTTGCAGCAGGTGGGCTTCCTGGCATGGGCCCAGGAACACACAAAGCGCAAAGCTGGAGTCTAATGGCAGCATATGCATGTGGCACGGAGCAGCAGCCTTCCCCCATATGCTGCGGGCAGCCCTTGAGCCTGCCAGTCACTCTTCTTACTGACTACAGTCTCTAAGTAGTTTTCTGCCAGGGAAAAATATACCAAGGCAGCAAATTTCTCCAGTGCACCATCCTTATTACTGAGACAACCCTGTCATTAGCAGGAGCACAATGAACCTGAACCAGGGATGCATACCAATTAGGCTGCACGGAGCACTTTCGCTTCTTATCTCCATGGAAACGCGCCCCCCGGCTGCAGTGGACAGGCAGGAATGTCCCCCCACCCATATGCCACCTAGTTAACACTGCACACTTTCATGTGAACCAAAATCCGCTCCAGCCCTCTCCGCTGCGGAGAGAAAGGAAAGAAAACAACGGAAGTGTCCGTCCATGGGGAGGCAGAGCCTTTAGAATTCCGGGTCTCGCGCAGCCACAGCTCCCAGCCACAGACGGGAGTCGCTGCATTATCACCCGTACAGCGTCTACATCTAGAAATAACACCCCCCACCCCCCATTCAATCTAGCGGGGAGAGTTTAAACAATCTAAAAGAAATTGCTTTATCCCGTTCAGAAAAAAATGGAAACCCAATATTTGTTTTTAAATCGACAACGTGTCTCACTTCCGAGAGCCTAGGACAACTCCATCCGCCGATCCAGAGCCCTTCTCCCTGGTACTTTCTGCCCGCACCCCCGCCCCCCTGTACAGAATGCACCTAAGGAAACAAAGACTCGGAATACCCGTGTGTGGAAAGGATCTCCCCGCAGGCTTTCTGTGAACTTTGCAAAGACCTGCTAACGAAGTCTTTTGTTTTCTTTGAGTGTGTGTGTGCATGTGTTGAGAGAGGAAGAGAGGGAGATGGTTTTTATTTCAGTGGCCCGGTATGTAGGCAACTGAGACATTCTGACTTTCAGATTTTCACGTGGTGGGTTGGGGTTCTCGTTTTAATTTACAGTGTTAACTACCAGCAAAAGATACACCACGGCTTTATTTTCCTCTAAATTCCAGCAGCAAGTTGACAACAGGGCAACCCCTTTCGTGCTGATGTCAGCCCTTCCTGAGCCATGTCACCCCCTCCGGAGCCGGCTGCGTCCCCATCTTTGTGAACCAGCGGCCCCTAAGCAACCCTCTTCTGAACCTTCATCGTCTTCCTACCAAGGATGATGCAGGCTCTGTCTCTTACTTTCTTCATGCAGGGGTATTTTTTTCCAACATTGGCTCTAAACTGTCACTCACGTTGCAATAGAAAGAAATTCTCTCAAGCTGATGGTAGCAAACCACTGCGGCCAAAATGAGGGGTAGCCGGCCCTTGCACTCCCAAAACTGCTGTGGTCACAGCCTCCTTCTGTTGTGTATGTGTGCCGGGGCTTTTGAGGAAGCACAAGTTCTGCAGTGAGCCGGTGCAGACTTAGCTTCCCACCAAGCCACAGCCTGAGTTCGACAGGAACCTAAGTCAGTCCCATTGAAGGCACAAATAAGTGTTGTTTGAAAAAACACACACACACACACAATATAAGATGCTGTGAAATAAAGTCACATAATTAGTGACAGTGAAGTAGGAAGATGAAAGGTACAGGGGGCTGGGAAACCTGACTTCTGAGCACAAAATCGACTGATGTAGGACGAGTGATTTCCCCAGGTACTGTCACTTATAGAACATTTATTTTTTATTATAAGAGCAATTCTAGATATACATGAAATTCACTGGATTCTGATGGGAATAATTTCCTCCTGCCTAATGTGTCCCTATGGAAATCGCACAACTCTTTGATTTGTATTTTTAAGTTCAAGTCATCAAGGGAAAAGAAAACTTCTTTACTAAAGACAGAGTAATCCTCAGCCCACCTCAAGCACAGCCGAGAAGGCGGAGGGAGGCCAAGTCACAGGAGGTTTAATTTGGTGCTCAGGGCTTGGCCTTCCTCCCAAAATACAAGAGGATCCAGATGAAATAAGAGATGGAACTTGAACGATTCAGCAACTTCACCTCCCAGCCACGCTGGAGACATCCTGTGCAACATGTGAATAACTACCAAGACGCTGCATTCCCTCACCCAAATGCTACAGTCCAGAGTTAGAACCACTGCCCAAGAGAATGAAAGCAATTTGTATTTATACTTATTTATGCTTTGTTCTTTCCCAGAGAAGATCTGGAAAGCCTGCTGTGGCCCTACCTGGCACTTCAGGCTCTACAGAGAGCGGCTGTTTTCTTCATTCCTTGAAGAAGGTCAGCTAATCTCCCCCACCCTGACATTTACAGGTTCCAATGCAGCTGGGGAGAATGTGAGCTCCTCAGACTAATATCCAGCGTCCTAGACAAGGCCTGTGCTCCACCCACCCCACGAAAGGCAGGGGCTTCTCGTCAGGGGGCTGCCCAGAGAGTCCGACGCCTCCTATTCCAGTCACGATGCTCGATGACCCTCTCTTATTTTCATTCTCACGCTCTCTAGGTGGCAGGCAGTGACACAGCCACACACTAGGCAATGAGGGCTCGCCATGCCAAAGCCCACCAGGCCTCTCTGTCTGTCCACTTACTGCAAAGTAGTGCCCAACTGCTGGTTGGGCTATGCTGAACTTCTTAAGGCAAAAGCTGCGCCCACAGAGCCACCGTTTCCTTCTTCATCTCAGACCTGGGTTGCCCTTCAGCCGTGTTCAGCCTGGCCAGGGGTTGAAGTTGCCACCCGGCCAGACTGATGGGATCTCTGTTGGGTTGGGCAGACAGTCACCAATGGGCGCCCCCTGCCTGCTGGCTGAGTGTCTAGGCTAGTGAGTCCACTGTCCGTTCTGATCTATTGAATGGCCTGCTAGAGTTTGGATGTTTTCCCCACCCAAATCTCATGTTGGAACATAATCCCCAATGTTGGAGATGGGTCTGGCGGGAGGTGATGGGGTCATGGGGGACGGATCCTTCATGAACGCCTGGGGCCATCCTCTTGGTGATGAGTGAGCTCTTGCTCTGAGTTCACATGAGATCTGGTCATTTAAAGTGTGTGGCACCTCCCTCCCTCTCTCTCTTGCTCTCTTTCTCTCTCGTTCCCGCTGTCACTATGTGATGTGCCTGCTCTCCCTCCATCTTCCACCACGACTGGAAGCTTCCCGAGGCCTTCTCAGAAGCTGAGCAGATGCCAGCACCATGCTTATACAGCATGCAGAACCATGAGCCAAGTAAAACTCTTTTCTTCATAAACAACCCAGTCTCCAGTATTTATTTACAGCAATGCAAGAACAGCATAGTTCACAGCCATTGCAGGGCCAGCACCTCTGTTCTTTTTAGCCAGAGCCTATACTGCGGAATTTTTACAGACGTCTCAGCCCACCCTCTCTGGGGCCATGCTTTTTCTTCGTGGATGCTGTTACGGGTTGAACTGTGTCCCTACAAAAGATATGCTGAGGCTCTCTCCCCTAGAACTTCACGATGTGACTTTTTTGGAAATAAGGTCATTGCAGATGCAATTAGATAAGAGGAAGTCATCCAGGAGTCGGGTAGACCCTAATCCAACAGGGCTGGTATCCTCATAAGGAGAGCGGGTTGGACACAGAGACGAGACCCACAGGAAGAAGGCATGAGGATGGAGGCAGAGATCGGACTGAAGCATCTACAAGCCATGGGGGCACTGGGGCTATGGGGCCACCAGATGGTGGAAGAGATGGGAAAGGATCTCTCCCCAGGGGCTTCCAAGGGAGCACAGCCCTTTGGATGCCCTGATTCCAGACTTCCAGCTTCCAGGACCATGAGAGGGTTCATCTCTGTGGTTTGGAGCCACCCTGTTTGTGGCACTTTCTTACAGTAACCCTAAATAACCAATGCGGGTGCCTGTTAGACAGTGACTCCCCAGGTTCATAGAATAAGGGAAGAAACAAGACATTTCAATGAAAAAGCAGTTAGTTTAGGTTCCCAGGGGTATAGAGAACGTTCAAGGGCTCAGGAGCCACACGGCCTGCATTCTACTCAGTCCTCACAAAGGGCGGCAGAGTGTGTCCATAACTATAAGGACTCTGGATCCAGTCGGTCTCAGTCCAAATCTCAGCCCTGCCAGGTGGTGGATGTGCCACCTTGGAGAAGTTACTTAACCTCTCTGAAACTCAGGTTTTTCATCTGGGAACCGAAGACAAAAGCAGCCTCTGAGTCATAAATTTCTATCAGGCAGAGTAAGTCAACCCATGTAAAAAATCATGTCTAGTATATAGTACATAGTTAATGCCTGGGGACTCATATATAATAAGATTTATAGGAATAAATGCTATCTTTTTTCTCTTTACAAAAACTGTATTTAATTTTGTGTCATCACTGGCTAAAGTTATTTTCCAATTCCAAATCAGTCGTACATCAAACACAGGTTTCTTTTCGCATACAAAATAAAACCACAGACTTGTCTTAAGTGGGCAAGAAAAATCTGCTGTCTAGAATTGATGTGCAACCAATGCTGTCCTTGGCTGCCCTATAGGATAGCTCCTGACTGTCCCTACTGAGTCCTGGCCCCCAAGTCTGTGTCACTCTTTCCATCAGCAGCACCCTACCCCAGGGTATATGATGGGTCTTCTTTTCATTAATGTTCTCATATTTATTTTCTATCTCCTCAGATAAGTATGAATAATAAGTACCTTAAAAATAGGGATTGCATATAATTCCTCATATCTCTAGCCCTCATACATTATTTTCAACATGAAACGAGCTTAAAATATTAAATAAGATAAAAAGCAAAATAACAGATGAAAGTCAGGTGGTTATGGTGACCGTGTATGTTTACACAGCACTTTAGAGCCCAAAGGACACCCTCCATGTGCTTTCCTGTCTGGTCTAGCCTCAGGGGCTGCAGTGCTTTTTTTTTTTTTCTTGCAAATGAGGACATGAGGCCATTATTATTATTAGCATCTTCATATGCAGATGAAGGACATGGAGCACGAAGATGTTTATTCAAGGTCCACAGCTGGTGAGGACCACACCCCCAAGCAGGTCACCCCAGAATCTGTGCCGTTAACTGCAAAGCTATCGTTCCCTCTTCGAGGTGTGGGGAAGATTACATTAGGTAACACGTGCCCATCACTCACAACGGTGCAGGTTCTTCAGGACTCAGTAGATGCTAGCTCTAAGTAGGGCGATCACATAAAAGCTCACTCTCATTTTTGGAGATGAACAATGGCACATGTATCAATTACATCACAACAACAGGTGAAAAAGCAGGGCCCTCTCAGGCAAACTGACTCACACAGTCTTCTCAGTGGTAATGATGGTCCCAGATTATCAGCTCCCGGGGAGAAGAGCACATCTTGCCACAGGCACTTTGTGTGGAGATTCATGAATATTTAGGACCAGGGCATTTTCCTCTGGAGGCCGGATCTGGGGCAGCAGAGGGGAGAGTGAGGCTGCGTCCAGGACTCTGAGGCAGGCAGGGTACCGGTCACACCGAGACCCTGGTATAAGCAAGGTTTTAAAATCCCCCAGTGGGAAATCTAATAAAGTAACTTGGATTATTTTGAATCCACCCATTTATCAGTATGCCCTTCCATGTGGGAGACTCAGATGAGCATCATTAAACCTCTGCTTCTATAAAATCCACACACTATTCATATAATATATATGGTCAAAATACAAGTGAGATATGGGTACATATGTTGCAAATTATGCTTATGGCTTTTAATAATTATATGATTGCAATATGTTGGAATAAGCCTTAAATATGCAATATGCTGGAATAATCCGAAAATCTTAATTATGGTAGAAGCCATTGGGTGGGTGCATCTGAGTGGGGTGGGAAGGACGCGCCTCAGAGTCAGAGAATCCCAAGGTCAGGTGACAGCTTTGATGCCCACCCACTTGGGCAAATCACTTTTCATCCTTAGCATCCTCAGGTATAAAATTGGGGTACAGGCAGGCTCCCTGTTCAATATTTAAAAAAATAGAAAAGTAAAATGAAGATACTGTTTGTCCTTTCTCACCTTTGCAGCGTGATTGGGAAAATCAAATAAAATAATGCAAATATAGTTTCTCAATTATTCAACATTTATTGTGCACCTCCTGTGTATCACACCTGCATGAAGCACTTGGCTTGCAGACAGGGAGAAGGACAAATAAACTGACAGCTATCCTGCAATGTGCCGAGTGTGCAGGTGAATCTGGCCCTTGGGCTAGCATGGACAGGCACTCCCTAATTTACCCATCCTCATGGAAACTGTTCTAGAGCTCTGTGTTTTAGCTAGCAAGCCCAGGTCTGTGCTCAAAATGAACAATATTAATGTCAAAATTTATAGCAAGATATTAATATGATAAAGCCAGTTTTTACACTGTCTTATAGGTGTTAAAATAGGTACTAGTGAACAACTGATTTTATCTTTGTCCCATTTGCTGAAATTTCTAACCTGGATAATCTTTAAAGTCTATAGAAATAGACCTGGTCATTTTTTTCCATTTGGAACCATCAATTTATTTCACTTAAGTTATCAAAGTGCAAATCATAGCTCCTGGTTTCTTCTAGTCCCGGCTCCTTTTGAGCTGATGTCGCACAGATGAAATTTTAGTTCCTGCCCCTTGTAATTATGCAAGCTGAGGCCTTGAAAGCTGTGGATGCATCAGAACACTTTTCTAACTGACTCTGTTTAGTCCACACCAGGCTGGGAGAGTAAACAAATGCAGTATGTGAATGGGTAGCTTTGCGTAGGTGCTGTACAGTTTGAAATTGCAAAAGATTGATTTTTCCATGAAAACCTCTGGATGTGTATCTGCCCTTGTCCTGACTTCTGAGCTGCCTGCCCCTCCCTTTTTGAAGCCCTCTCCTCGCCCACCTTCTGTGACCTCACCTCACCCAGGACAGCCCTGCGCCTCCTATCCCACAACTGCCCTTGGGTAATAGGGCCCACTCTTGGGTGTGGCGAGGACAGGTGGGACATCCACCAAATCCATGCCTCTTCCTGACACAGGATACTACTGCACTCTAACTCCCTTACAGCTGGGCTGGGACCTGTGACTGGGTTTTGACCCAAACGTTCCTGAACAATTCTCAAGACTTTGATGATGTTTGGCTGGAAGGCATCTAAGGAGGAAGCCAGAAGAAATGCAGCACCACGAGACAGAAGATCCCAGCAGACCCTGGCCTGCGCCTGGTAAGGTTGCAGGAAGCCTGTGAGGTGTAGGGGCGGCCGGCCTGGGCCAGCATCAGCGAGGCTGCCGTGGCTTCAGTACTAGCTAAGTGCTGCCGGCCCAGCTCTGTGCTCTCAGCCCCCGCCTCTCTCCGGAGCTTCCACCTGCAGATCCACCACTGGACATCTCCACGTCTTAAGACAAACTCCCCTCCTCCTGCCAAACCCCCATCTGCTCCTCTGCCTCCGGGGACACTTCCATCCACAGCACTGAGGATGGGCGATGACTCCCCAGCCTCCCTGTGCCTGCCATCGCCTGCACCCCAAAGTCCTCCCCCCCACTCCTGTGGGGTCTGTCTGCTCCAGGTCTACACCACCTGAACCCCTGGCCTGGCCATTGCAAGAGCCTCTGTGCCCTGCCCTGGCCTTCTTCCAGACCCACTTCCCCCCCGAACGTAAAGGAACACACATTTGATTCGGATGCCGTCCTGCTAACGCCACCACCCCCCCACCCCCGCCCCGCAACAGCACTTTCCCATGGGATTCCAAGACCAGTCGGGATGAGGCCTCTGGACGTCCCTGCCAGCCTCGCCTCTCCCAGCCGCCCTCCTTCCCACTGCAGACCACCGCTGCCCTGCCTCTGCTGCCCCATCCCACAGGCAATCCTGCCTCCTGCCAGCCCTTGGCCTGGGCTCTGGGCTGCCTCACACCCTGCCTGCCATCCTTTCACAGTCTATCCTCACCTATCAGCTTCCTGTCTCCCCTGCCCTGTGGGGATGGTTCCCGCACTCCCTGTCACATCTGCAGCCACGCATGTAAGATGGAAGAGAGAGGGAAGGAGGAAGGAAAAATGGAAAGGAAGGAGGAAGGGAGGGGAAAAGGGAAGAGGGGAGAGGGGATGGGCAGACGCAGTATTTCCAGTTCATCCCTCAAACCAACATCTTACCCCTTTTACAGAATTGTACCCCTTGATCTGGCCTTGCCAGCATAGGCAGGACTCCCACCAAATCCAGTCCGAGCTGTAGGGAGCTGGTACTGAGAGGAGCATCTGCGGGCCCCCGGGCCTGTCCCCAGCTTCGCCGCCACCCCCTCCACACAGACCCCAGGGGCAGAGCCTTGCTGCATGGAATGTGGGGCCTGTCCCCCAGCTTTGCGACCACCCCCTCCGCACTGACCCCTGCGGCACAGCCTTGCTGTGTGGAGTGTCACACGTGCCACTGCATGGACGCCCTTTGAGAGTCCGCAGGGAATGCTGGCGGGAGTCATCGTGTGGTGCACAGTGGTCCACATCTGGATCCATCTCATCTTGTAAAATGGATTTTTTAAAGGTATTAAACCTTCCTTCACCTCAAACACAGTCTTTCTGATGGGCCTGCAATGGTGATAAGTTCTTACGGGCAGAAGCAAAGGAGAGGAAGACCTGGGCGGTGCAGCTGTGGGAAGCAGGCCGCTCTTCCTACCACCCTACCACCCTACCACACCATGACCTGCCAGTGAGCAGGGAGAGTCCAGACCGTGTCCCTCCCCTCCTCCCTCCCCTCCTGGGCGTCGCACCAGATAGACAAGGGCAGATGTGAACAGACACAAACTGCCTCAAGCCAGAGGCCGGCACCCAGCTGGCTCCCGATGGGTCCTCAGTTATTCATTGCTTGGTTGAAAGTGAGTTTAAGAAAGCAGGTGAGCCAGGTGCTCCTCATACAGCAAGGTCTGATGGTGATCGCTAGAGGGCCGCGGCCTCCGGAGCTGGCAAGGAAACTTGGAGCTGCCTGCTGTCACCCAGGGGTCCCTGCTGTGTGCTCGCCTGTGTCTCTCTCCATTGGGGACATTGCTGGGGCCACACAGCAGGTGCTTTCAGAAAACACCCCCCAGGCCTGTGGAAAGTCGCTGCCCATGCCACCCTGAAGTGCCTCACACTAAAAGAACATCTGAAGATGCCCAGGTACACCCACAATTCCACACACCTCTGCTGACGATAGCCACGGTGGGGGGTGGGGGTGTGTGTCTCAAGCCCATGGTGAGAGACTCAGGCTGACTCTCTCCCCTGAAGCCCACAGTGCCATTGAAAGCATTTTTAAAGACTCACATTGTACTTAAAAAGACTAATGGTTTTAAAGAACAACTAACCCTAACCCTAACTCTACCTCTAACCATAACCCTAACTGGACGAGTAGGATTCTAAGATGTGAGAAACAAACCAGAAAAAGCATTTCCTTGCTCCTTAGAAAGTATTTTCCGAGCGTTAAGCTTAAATTATTATAAATATCTTAGCGCCTGCGCCAGCACCCTTCAGCATAGAGGAAAGTCCCGAGGGGGCAAGGGGCCAGAGGAAACGGCGACCCTCGTGAGCGCGTGGAGACCGCCCCACACACCATGAGCCCACATCAGACCTTGCGAAGGTCACTGGGCCTGCTGGAGCCTCCCCAGGCCTCAGAGCAGCTCCGAAATGCTCAGGGAGGGACGGGACTATTTCTTCTGAAGACATTGAGGGTGCAACTGTGACACCATTGGTAAGCGGCTCCACCTCCAGCATTTTCCTGGAGCTGATGCGCCAGAGGAGGCTCAGTCCCACTCATCCCTCACGTCTCAGATCTCCATTCAATTTGTCTCCTGCATGGGAGTTAAAAAAGAAAGACGCTGATTGGGCCTAGGAAAATAGAGGTAATTTTCTGTAATTTAGTTTTATGTAACCAAATGTATACACTTAAAATATGCTCACATTAATATCCACAGGTGGAAACGAACAGAAGTGATCTTGTTAACCACAGGGCGGGAACCAGCTCCGGAACGGTTATGTGGGACCCTGTGCAGCGTCGAGGCAGGGCCACACGCAGACCTTTCCAGACGAGGATGGGAAGCAGCTGCGTCTTATTTGTAGAGGAAATCCCAGGGTCCCTTCCCAGTTCTCCGCGGATGAGCGTCTTCACTGTGGGGACTTCTGCTGGCTCGTGTTAGACGCCCCCCTCGACCCTCTATAGTTGGAGCCGGGGGTCCCGTTCACAACCTCCCTGAGCCAACGGCCCCTTTGCATGAAAGAGGCTGTCAGTCCCCTCAAATTCGCCCAAACAGCCACAAGGTCACCGCATTCGGTGTGCAGGGGCGGGCCTGGGCTGGAGCCCGCGGGTGTGGACTGTGAGGCTGGGAGAGCCGCGGGCTCTGTGGGGGTCTCCGCGCCTGCACGGTGAGAGCTGAGGCACCCCGTCACAGGAAGCGCAAAATCTGAGGGGAAATAGCGTCCGCAGGCGCTTTACCCCTCAGCGGATGCTCGGTCAAGGGTCTGGGCGAGTCTCATCAGCGAGGTGGCGTGGCCTTCCACGGAGAACCGGGCAGAGGCGCCCGTCACCGGGGCCACCACCGCAGCCCCCGGCCTTCGTCCTGCGCTCATGGTGCAGGCTGACCTTTGCCCTCAGCCCAGGTGGCCCAGTCCCCAGCTCCCAGGCTGATTTTCAGTTCCAGGTTAACGACAGGGGTTGTCTGCATCTCAGATTTTAGACACCAAGGGACTTCCCAGCCCCTGTTCTCTCCCGCAAAGCTCAGCCTCTCAGAGGGAGCCTCTGAGTTCCCTGTAGATAGTGATTGCAGCAGGGAGTGGACCTCGGCCAACGTGGAACCACCACTGCGGTCCCAAGACGCGTGTGTTTTCGGTGGACTTTGTCATAAGATTATATCATCTTCATATTTTTTTGCAACGAGGAACGCACAGGATGTAGTATGATGAGTGTCAGTCAAATACCAGAAAAAGAAAAGGCAGTACTGTCAGGATTGTTCAACATTTAGATTCGGGAAAACTTGTGGCACTCTTTGGCTAATAAGGAAGCATCTGGTTATCAACCAACAGATCCAAAATGCCGCTGAGGGAGACACCAGCCCGCTCTGCATGGCCTCAGAGGCAGCGCATGCACTGGCAGCCAACTCACATTCGGACCCTTCTACTTCTTAATGACAGTGAATCGAGATGTAGAAACGAAAGTAAGATCCTATGAAAGAAAATATAACAGATGTGGAAAATATAAAATCGAAATTATTTTAATCTGAGGTGGAACTAAGGCCTCAAGTTCCAGCAAGACTCGCAGGTGAGTGGCCAGGTCACAGCATCTCAACACGCGGCCGAGGCTCCTCGTAAGGGCGGCGAATCTTAGCAGATTTTATATTTATACTTTTCTTTCAAAAGTAAGGTGAAGGTTTATTTTAAATGTATATCTTTTCAGAATCTGCTGGTAAAATGCTAACAGATTTTCCCATGAGGGAGAGGATAGCTTTTTCCATCTATAACATGCTAATATTCAGAGATTCAGAGGCAGCCCTTGCCAGTGGCTTAGTGGTACATGCAGTTTTCATACATTGTTATATTATGAATGTTTATTGTTGTAGATTTTCCATGTTTTCCATAAAATGAAACAAGCGACATTTAAAAAACTATATATGCATAGATACATATATATTTTTTGCTCCCCTGTGAACACCCAGGTGAGACAATATATAAGTAGTAAAATTCTGAATATAAATTTTATTAAATAGCTATAATAGTGTACTCACCAAGATTCCTTATTTAATTATTTTACAAGGTAGAGTGACAGAAAATGTCTCTTTTCTTCACTAATGCAGGTAAATGATCCTTGGTTGCCAATGAGCAGTTTTTAAATAGCAAGCTCTATTTCTCTGCAAGGCTAACAAAAAAGCGTGCTGATGTATACACGCTAACTTTCTTTGTCACCCTGTAATAAAATTTTGAAGCTGCCCAAACTACCACTTTATACTTATTCTAACATGCTAAAATTAGGAGACAGTGAAATGTCAGACTGTGCAAATTAAGATGAGGACCAAGAAATGTCCTGTACAATTCCACGTCCCAGAATGTGAAAAGGTAGTGAGGTTTCCTGAAATGGTTCTTCCGTGGTTCTTCTGACTCTTTGTTATAGTCTCCAAGGACATCTTGATTAATAATAAAAATATTTTTATTCGCAACTATTTTTCCCTGCCAGGTCAGTTTTGTCCTGCAGCTCAGTTATTTACAACACACATGGACACACACGCACATGTACACACACACGCGCACACACACACGCACACGTACACACGCACACGCACACACACGCACATGCACACACGCACATGTACACACACGTACACACACGCACACGCACATGCACACGTACACACACGCACATTCACACACAATGCACACACGCACATGTACACACACACGCACATGCACACATGGACATGCACACACACACGTACACATGCACACACGCACATGCACACACATGCAGACCCACATGCACACACACGCACATGCACACATGGACACGCACACACACACGCACATGCACACACACGCACATGCACACACACACGTACACATGCACACACACGCACATGTACACAGGCACACCCAATGCACACACATGCACACGCACACACCTGCACACACACACGTACACACACACACGCATACACACGCAGGCATATGCCTCTCCTCTCCTGCTGAACCATCGCCTCCATACAGAATGCATGCTTGCATTTACTGGGAGTGAGGGGCCTCTGGGTGGGAAGACCTCGGGCACCGGCTCTGCAGCTGCTCCTGGGACACTTTGGAGGCCAGAGCACATCGTCAGGTGGCAATCCTCGCTAACTCGCCCCCTCCCAGCCATCATTCTTATTCCAGGAATGACTTTTTGATGCACATAAAGTGGATCAATGAGGATTTTCACCCTCTTAGAACAAATTCTATAAACCAAAATAGAGATGACACTTTTACATAATTTCCTTTTAATGGAAAAAGGAGGGTTTTGCTGGGACACAGAACACTGTAGGCAGCAGCAAGTGCAGCCGCATAGCTGTTTTGTTTAAACTACCCTAAGCCCCAAGTTCGGGCTTTAGCCTGCTGTGCAGGACCCAGCTCTGCGAGCATCTGGGACCCCCTCCTCTACGAAGGACAAAGCGGGGCCACTACCTGGGTGTGCAGCAGCTGCCCTGTGCCTGTAAAGGCGTACATGTCACCCAGGAACTACTCAGACTCAGAATTAAAGGTCAACTATGGTGTCAGATGTGGGGGTGGGGGCCCCAGTTAGATCTGCGTGAACTCTCAGGCCCAGCCGCCCCCGCCACCTGCCGGCTCACCTTTAGGCTGGGGCATCAGACACAGAAACCAGTGATCCCATGCGTGTGTGGGAAGAAGGAAAAGGCCTATTTCACTTTTTAGCTCCTAACAGGTTTGCTACCTTTCAGGCGAGCACTTGCATCAAGCAAAGTGACAACAGAAGGGTGGCCCAAGGCAGAGAGGCTGACACTCGGCATGGCCCAGCCCCTTCCCGCAGGTCCGCAGAGGGGCCCAGCCCCTTCCCCCAGGTCCTCAGAGGGGCCCAGCCCCTTCCCCCAGGTCCGCAGAGGGGCCTAGCCCCTTCGCCCAGGTCCAAAGAGGAGCCCAGACCCTTCCCCAGCCCACAGAGGGGCCCAGCTGCTTCCCCAGACCTGGGAGAGGCCCAGCCCTGGCAGCACCAAGCTCGGCATTATGCAGGATGGCAGCCCTTCTAGGATGGCAGAGGGAAGCGTGCGGATTAATCAACTTGATATTACCCGTCCTGATTAAACAATGAGGCGTCCTGGGGTTCTGCTTCCGTCCCAGCGAGTGCTCATCATAACTAATGTGCAAACCCCAGCGCAGCTCCCTCGGGAGCAAACTACCTTTTAATTTTTTCCTCTAAAGATTAATTCCATTGTTATGGAACCTGTATTATAAGAACTATAAACTAATCATTAGTCATTTTCAAACAATCTGACCTTTTCTGCCACGAATCGTGGAGTGTTTTCTCAAGAAGTCTTTTTGGGTTCTGGGAATTTGCATCATGCAAGATCAGAAAGAAGGGTTGAAAATAAACAGTAACGTGTGTGCTGTGAAACTTTGCAAAGAGGGGAGAATCCTGTGATGGCCTCTTTTTGTAGTGCATGATTTTTTGCGTTTTCACAGCTAAGGATGATGCTTCCACCCCAGCCCAGCACCACCTGGGCAGGAGAAGGAGCTGCTCCAGGCTAAGCACACCCACGAGCCAGGTGCCCTACACACAGGCACACCAGTGTGTGTGAAAATCCTGGCTGCCGTGGCAAAGCACCACACACTGGGAGGTAAGCAACAGAAAGTTATTCTCTTCGTTTTGAAGCCTGGAGCCCAAACTCAAGGTGCCAGCTGGGCCATGCTGTCCCCAGGGCTCTAGGGAAGGGTCTGCCCAGGCCTCTCTCCTGGCAGAGAGTGGCTCCTGGGTGTGGAGCCACATGACTCCAGTCCTGACACTGTGTAGGTTCACAATCTCTTCTCTGTGTCTAAACTCCCTCTTTTTATAAGGACACCTGTCATATTGGGTTAGGGGCCACTGCATCCCAAGACAACATTGTCTCAACTAGGCACATATATCCAGTTAAGGTCACACCTTGAAACACTGGGGGTAGGACTTCACTGTATGAGTTGAGAGTGCATTTTCAACCCACAGAAGTAGGATTAGCAGAGAAGGTGATTAAAGTCCAGAGAGGCCAGTCACATCTGCCAGGCCCTAGAGCCGCCAGTGTTGGAGTCCACCTCTGACACGGGCTGGGCTCACCTGCAAGATTAGACCCTGTCCAAAACCCTCAACATCTCTAAATGCTAAAAATTGTCTTGGAGATGGTCCAGAAAACATAAATGTCTGCAGTCTCCGTCTCCTCCACACTGTGGGTGGAGCACTGGGGTGGGAGTGAGCTGGGTTCAGATGAAAAGTAGTGCTCAGCAGCAGGACAGGCACCCCCGCCATGGGCCGCAGTGCAAACAGGAGGAGGCTGAGTCCATGAGTGCTGCCAAGGCCTTTCTGCTTTCAACCAAACATAGCTCTTCTTTTTCTGGAACCATCACATCTTACAGGACATCATACATCTGGAGGATTGAAACTGTGTGTGTGCGCATGTGCTTTATTTAACACCCACGCTCCCTCCCCAGAAGATTACAGACGGCCCCAGAGCTTAAGATTCTCCTGCAGTCCCACATGTAGTGAAATCTAGACAACAAGACCAAGCAATGCCCTAACCCAGTGAAAATTCCCAGCAGTCGGGGTTAGGTCTTTAGTAACCAACGCTCCTGCTACTGAGAAAAGAAAAGCAAGAAATTCAGTCTCAAAGCTGATTGGTGTTTTTGAAAATTATTAAGCTAAAAAACGCCTTCCACTCCCGTAGATGAAAGAGATTAAAATTCTATTAAGAACAACAGCTTATAGGCCGCTGGCCAGTTAGACACGCAGGCACACACAGAGAGACACGCGCCTTTACCTCGGGCTCAGGGGAACTTTGGAATCGAGCCCTGAGTCTGGTGGGGGGCGCTCTGTGTTTCAGACTCAACTCCCGCTCCACCCACTTTTCTCTGGACCTCACACAGGGGTCTGTGTGCTCTGCCCCTGAGCACCCAGGCATCCTTCTCTTCTGCCTCTGCGCTGTTCCGTTTCTTCTGGTCAGCCCCAGTGACACCCATTAGCAAACATGTTTTCAGCTTTGAAGACAAAGACTCATATTCTTTACTCATATACTAAAAACACTAGGAGACTGGGACCAAAAGTGTGAACAGACAATTCCAAGGAGAAGAGGAGGAGGAGGAGGAGGAGGAAGAAGGCAAGGAAGGACGAGGGGAGGAAGAAGAGGAAGGAGGAGGGGAGGAAGAAGAGGAAGGAGGAGGGGAAGGGGAAGAGGAGGAGGAAGAAGCAAAGGAAGAAAGAGAAGGGGAAGAGGAAGAAGGTGAGGAAGAAGGAGGAGGGGAAGAGGAAGAAGGTGAAGAGGAAAGAGGAGGGGAAGGGGAAGAGGAGGAGGAAGAAACAAAGGAAGAAGGAGAAGGGGAAGAGGAAGAAGGTGAGGAAGGAGGAGGAGGGGAAGGGGAACAGGAAGAGGAAGAAGGCTGAACAGTGGGTAGCCCCGGACCCCGGCGGCACATCACGTGAGTACACAGGTGGTGAATTTTCTCCCATCACATTGGAAAAATATTCTTGGCAAGCACTTGGGAAGACAGACATGATGAGATCCTACTGAAGGGGCTAAGACAGTGCATTTGAGGAGGCCAACTTGATACTATGCTGGAAAAAAACCTCAAAGTACACAATCTCACTGCTGCAATGACTCTGAGAGTTTATCCCACAGAGATAACTGAGAACGTGAAAAATGGTTAGTACCAGGGTATTCATCACAGTCCGATTATACCAGCAAAACGTGAAAACCCTGAAGACCCAAAAATGAGGAGCTGTGTAAGTAACTGTTACGTAGCTTCCTAAAAAGCAATTTTTATGCAAAAAAGTAAAAAATTGCTTTTATAAAAAAGATAGTTTTGGCATTTAGAATATTTTCAGTGTTGTGTAACTGCCACTTCTATCACATTCCAAAACATATTCATCACCCTAAAAGAAAACCCTGTACCCATTAAGCAATCACTCTCCATCCCCACACCCACCCCTGCCCCTGGCACCCACTCATCTGCCTTCTGTTTTCTGGCTTGCCTATTCTGGAGTATCCTATGAGGGGAATTGTACAGCATTGGTCCTATGGGGTCTGGCTTCCTCTTTGTAGCACAATGTCTTCAAGGCCCATCCATGTTGTAGCATGGATCAGAATGTCATTCGTTTTTCATGGCTGAGTAATATTCTATTACAGGGGCATAGCATACCTTGTCTATACCACATACCGGAAGGGCACGTGGGCTGTTTCCCCTTCTGGCTCTTGTAAGTAATGCTGCTATGAACACAGGTTTGCGTGTATTCTGCATATGTGCTTGAGTCCTCAGTTTTGGTTATTTTGTGTATATCCCTAGGAGTGCAATTGCTGGGTCATGTAAGTCTATGTTTAGCTTTCTGAGAAATGTAAGTGTGTTTCATATGTCACAGATCACTATTAAACAAAACCATCGAGTAGGATGCCCTTTTATCTGCTGGGACCATTCCTCTCAATTTCAGGCTGCTCTCCTGATAGAAAGACAGCTTCCTTGCCTGTATCTCATTGCTTCCTATGAAGGTTTAGATAAAAGTGCTGACATCCTGTTGAAGTCTGCTCTTTAAGAATCTCCCTGACCCTGAGGCTCACTCATAGCACATATGGAAATGGGACCCAGGTGGGGCAGGGGAGGCATGTCAGGCACCTGTCACTTCCCACTGGAGCTCCAGCTCCCCTCTCAACTCTCAACTCCAGGAGGATTCTTCCTCCTCCACTAAGGGGGCTTATCTCCAAGATGCACCTGCGGGAGGCAGGAGATAGGCAGTGGGCATGAGTGGGAGGTGTGGGGTGGACATCTGCACCATCCAGGCACCTATGTTGTGGGAGCCGGGTGCCAGCACCTGAAACCACTCGGGGAAACTCCAAGGGTGGCCTCGCCCCCACCCCCGCGGGGTGCTTCCAGCCCAGAGCCATGTGGCCTACGAGTGCCCTGACATGGGGACACCCTGCCACCAGCTCTAGGCCACATAGAGTTACTCTTCAGACACTGCTAATTGCAGCAAATTGGCTTTGGAGAGGGTTAGTGCAGTAATTATCTCTGAGTCTAAAGTGCACAAACCTCTGACCCACTCTTAGCAATTCCATCTTCCATGCACACGGGCACAAAGATAGTTATGGCAGCCTCCCATGGAGGCAGCAGTGCTATAGACAAGGGACACAGTGGAATCCACTCACAGCATAACTGCATAATGGCTGCAATAGAGACGTGATAAACATGAGGTAGCCCTGAGCAGAGCCACCTCCGTGCGAGGTAGTGAGAGGATTCCACCGATGCCACCCTCAGCAGACGGCCCCCATTAGGGATGTGGGGAACTCGGGGTGGGCTGGCCTCCTCTGTACACTGCCTCACGCCAGCCTTGACCTCTCCGTGTCTGCCCTGGCCAGGGACAGGGACAAAAGGAGTCAGGCTGCAGGAACACAGTGCACTGGGTGCAGGTGCCAAGATGTGTGGGGATGCACCCTGCCCTCTGAGGCCAAGGCAGCAGGAGCAGGTGTGAGGGCTGCCCAGGAGTCTGGGGGCAGTGGCTACTCAGACATCATAGGAAAACACAGAAAGCATGGGCCAGTGCCAAGCAGGTGCGCGAGTGCCAGGTGCCCTGGACTCACCTTGGCCATGCGTAAAGCAAGGTCATGTGCTCGCATGCCGGTGAGAAGCTATCTCCAAGAGATCTTATTCCACAAGGTGCAGAACAGCATGTGAGATTTATCTTTAAAATTCCTACATAGACACAGACATAGAGAACTGAATATATGCATCATATATGTCCAACATCACATATATAACATAAGTACACACAAGTCTAGATTGGCAGATACACATGCTTGCAGATGTGCAGGTCATCATTGGAAAGAGATGGGGAGACAGTAGTCATAGTCAGCTTAGGGGACAAACCTACTCTTCATGCTATGCTGTTTTTATACTGGTTTAATTTTTTTAACTACAAGCATGTACTTCTCTTTTCCAACTTTCTTTTAATTACCAAAAATAAAATAAAATAGAATGTACATCCACAAGGAAGATAAGATGTATTATTTGTTCTTTCCACCAAATGCCACATGCCTTATTGATTGATGTGACATTTTAAAGCATGCCTGTCTTCTTCAAAGGCCTCTTTGCTCAAATCAGATGCATCAATAAGTCGTTATCTCATGGTAGAGGATTCACAACGCAAGAGTCCTCACCACTGGCAGCCAAAGAAATGGAAGCTTGGGGTGGTTCTGAGGCTCCACCAGAGTTGACAGGGAGTCCCAGCCTGCCCTGGCCGCACACCCTGGACCAGCTACCTCTGACTGACTCTGATTATGGCAGGATATTTGTTGGCATCGCTAGTCAGGGACATTGAACAGAGAGGGAGAGAGCACTGCTGTTTCCCTTAAAAAAAAAAAAAAACCCACATAATCTCTCCCTCATTTTCACCACAAATTGCTTCATAAATTCTTCTAATTGCTTTTTAGGGCAAAATGTTGCCCTAGATTATATGGACTGTCTCATCAGGGCCAGCTACTTGTACAAGCAGAAAAAATCAGACTGAACCTTAGTAAGAGCTCTTTGCAGATTTTTTTAAGAAATTAAATGCTGTTTTCTGCTCTATTAAAAATTCAACTTCCCTGCATGGATCTCCACTTCAATTGGCTGCGTGCCCCTGTCCTGCCATGACCTCATCAGGAGGATTCTAGACAGCTCGATGATCAGATCCTTAACACAGAAAAAACAGCAGGTTCATACGTTTGACAGGGACTGGGTGGGACATCAGAAGAGCCCTTTGCTGGCATGAAGACCGACCCCTTTCTGCGGAGCACACCCCTCCACTTGCATGGAGGAAATGAGAGATGGTATGCCAGGGAGAAGAGGAAAACTAGCTTCTCCACTGACATGGCACCTGCCTCAGACAGGCCAACAGCTCTTCCCTTTATCCTAAAGTAAGCCACATCTCCTCTTAGGTAGGCTGTCTGCCAGCCAAGTTTCTTTCTTTGAGTCTGGACTCCCATTGATCCCATTAGGCTTCCTTCTATCCCTCCTATTCATTGGCCACCAATCACTTGAGTTACCAAGGCCAATCCTTGCAGCAGGTGGAAATCCCCATTGCCATTGAGTGTAATAGTTACGCATACAGATGACACCATCAGACAGGCCTGATTTCCACCTGCTTTCCAATCTGTGTGATGTTTAGCAAGACAGTGACCCTCTCTGAGGCTCAGCTCCTTCATCGGTTCAGCGGAGATGCTCAGGACACTTCCCTCAGAGCGTTAAGGAATGAGTGAGGAGGTGGATGCAAACGCCCACTCAGCACAGACTCCAGCCCTCAGCAAATGCCCGACAAACAGCAGCCCCAACTACCATCCGTGAGCCAGTCTCTGCTGACTTTGAATGTTACATACCTACCACATTTCTGCCAGTCATTGGTAATGTTATCAATAAACGTCAGAATAAGAACCTAAGCTTCTTTTCCTTGAAATTAATTCACATTAATTGAAAGTGTGGGCTAGAAGTGAAACTCTCATGGGCAATGGACATTTCAGGTGCTTTCTATTCTGGCTTTCCTGCTGGATGTACTTCTTCCTAATAGTGAGAAACACAGAGGGAAGACATGAGAAGGAGATGGAATTCGCATGCCCCGGTAGTATTTATTTTAGGTCAATGGCGCCCCTCAGTAATGAAGGTCATGGAAGAGCCCAAATGTCAATAAGAAGGTCTTCAGGTGGCAGATTCCTGCTTCGGTTCCAGCCCCCTCCTTGCTGGAGTCAGACATCAGGAAAAGAGATACAGTCCTCAACTGGAGTGTTGACAAAGCCGGTTGGCATCCCAGTGGAGATTAGGTTGCTGATCTTGTAAGGATCAGCTACTTACTCCAGGATGTTTACACTGGCATTGATGTAGTGACATACTGATCTAATTACATGTCAATAAACCAAAGTCCTGATTCACTGAGGAGACCACAGAGGATTAGAGGGCTCCATTGGCAATTCTTAAAGAACAAGGACTCAACCTTCAGACTCAATTACAGCAAAGTTAGCCAACTGTAAAGCCGTGGCTTGGAGGGAGAGAGAGAGGGAGAGAGGTCAAGCTCCATTTCATAACCTCCCTTGGACGTGCCTTTCTTGTTGTTGTTGCTGTTAAGCTTTCTGTTTTTCTGAAGCTTGTTTTCACCCAGCTATTGGCTCTTGTTACATAATCTATATAACTGATAGATTCCAGAGACTTAGTGCAGAGCAGGAGAAAAACAATGCTCATCCGATTGCAAATCAGCACCGGCCTGCCCACACTTCCCCTGCCTGCCTCCTGCACCACGCACTGGAAACGCAGCTGCCTGCACAAAGGAAGCTGGATTCCCGGGAGACCTTAACAAAGAGGTATCAGAAGAGAGAGGCGGAATGCATTCAGCCTTCCCGGGCCTGCTGCCTGGGCCCTGTGGCCGCCATGCCTGGAGCAAGCACGGTTCCTCAATCTTTGCTGAAATGCATCATGTTCGGGGAGAATGATTCGAAATGGGGACTGGTTTGGTTGGCCTGCTGTGCCTGGGTCTTTAATGTCAAACAGTCACAATTGTGCAGTTTTATTTATTCATCAGAGTTTTGCTTTGTTGCATTTTGAAGTTCCCCACACTGTGGGTTGAGAGCAGATTGGAAATATTTCAGAAGTGCAGTGCCATGTCCCTAACAGAACTTAGCAGATCATGTAGATGAGAGAAAGCAAGTGAAGTGCCAGGCATAACCTCTAGTGCAGGCGTCAGCAAACTTCTTCTCTGAAAAAAGAAATAATAAATAGTTTTGGCTTCTCAGGCCATACAGTCTCCATTGTGGCTACTCAGTTCTGCCAGTGTAGCTCAAAAGCAGCTCCAGATATGCAAATGCTTGGGTGTGGGGTTGTTCCAGTCAAACTTTATTTAGGAACATTTAAATTTGAATGTTTTATAAATTTCATGTGTCATGAGATACCACGCTTCTTTTAATTTGTTTTCCAAACACTTAAAAATGGAGAGACCATTCTGAGATCACCAGCTGTACAAAATCAGGTGTGGGCTACCACGAGCTGGCCCCTGCTCTGATGGTTAGCAGGGCTTTGACAAACTGGAGCTTCCTGATTCTAAGATAAGGATGCTATGCCGATGACCTGAAAGTGGTACCTGTGCTTAGAAAAAAGCTAGATGTAGGTTTTCTACTCCCCAAAACTCACCTAGCCTAATCTTTTCAGGGTTGATGGAAATTGGAGCACACATCTTACAGGATGTCTGGCTTCCTGCTGGACATCATGAGATGATCTTTTCTAGTCCTCAAAGAGGCTGCTAACAAGTCCCATGCAACTAGGGCAGACAGTAAAAGCAGAAATGAGAGTGAACATATTGCTAGTCTTTTGTGAAGATCTGGTTGCTCGCATAAACTCCCAGCATCTTTTGGCAATCAGCTTTCTGCTGCGTGTTTGCATTCCAGGAGCCAGGAGACTCTCCAGGCATTTTGGACGGACTGCGCCTCATCTCTGATGATGCCCTCGGACTTCACAGGTGTGCTGTCATGGGCATAGCAAGGCTGAAGCACGACTGCTGGGCGGAGGTGAAACTATGAAGAAGGAGGAGGCTCAGAGGAGACACTTCAAGACAAAAAGAAGTCTTTCTTGGTGCTGCTGAGGGACAGAGGTGAGAGGAAGAGGTAAAGTGGTGATGGTGACATTTCTGGAGCATCCTTCCTGGGCATGGAGTGAGGCTGCAGGTTCTACTCCTGGGCAGCCGTGTTGGCTGCCAGTGGTGATGGTGACGTTTCTGGAGCGCCCTTCATGGGCATGGGGTGAGGCTGCAGGTTCTACTCTTGGGTGGCCACAGTGGCCACTGCACCCTTGAGTTGCTTCCTCATTGGATGAGAGGCGTGGTCTTTCATATTTTTCTTCAAACTGTTGATGCAGGTCAGTGCTTTGCAACTGAAAGGTGAAGTTTGTGCTGATATACCACCTCCCTGTTTCATTTTCAAGGCGTTTTACTGTCAGCAAGAAGGAATTATAAAATTACCTGTAGCAGAGTGCTTCAGGCAAACAGAAAGTGCACACAGCAATCCCAAAATTTCATCAGGTCATTTTCACTGGCTGAAAAATCATTCCTGCTCACATTTGATATTTTTATAGAAAACATAAAAGACTTAGAACAATTCTCTTGACTCCCAACCCTACAAAAGAGAAAGCGATCACAAGAGCTCCGAGCTGGGAATAAAGCCTGCACAAGCTCAGCTCTGCATCGCCCCTCAGTTGGGGCTCAGCTCCCTCCTGGGAGCCTCCCGAGCACATCTCAGGAATGTGCGGGATTGAACAGCTTCTGGGGAGAACACCGGGAATAGGAGAAGATACTGGGGACTGGGGCTTAGGACAGAAAATACTCAAATCAAGGACACTGAGTTAGTTGATTTATATTTTTTAAGTATAGGAAAAATGTTTAGAAGCACAAATGATTATGAAAGTTTTAAACTGCAGTAAGAATCACCGTCATCATAACCTGCTGGTAGCCAGAGCATCACCTTGTCTTGTCTCTAATAAACTTGCTCCTCGGTCTCCTACACTATCCTCTTTCTGTTACCCTCAGGGGATATTGAACCCCCCTCCCACAGTGGAGCTGCTCACTTTTATGTAAACCAGGCCACAGCAAATTAGGCTCTCAGGCCAACTCTGGCCCACTGCCTGTTTTGTAAATAAAGCTTTATTGGTGCACAGCTATGGCCATTCATTTACATATGCCTGCAGCTCCTTTGGGGCTACATAAATAGGGTTAAGAAGCTGTTAAGAGAGATTATGAGACTAGCAAAGCTCAAAAACATGACTACCTAGCTCTGTACAGAAAACATTTGCCACCTCTGATGCAGACCATATTCTGTGCAAGGGCAAGGCCAGTGGGCAGGCGGGGCAGATCCGGCTGTGAATTCTGCCCCTGTCCCTTAGCAGCTGTGCGACCCTGGAAACTCCATTTTTTGAGACACGGTTCCCTCACTGTAAAGTCTGGACCATAATATCTACCTCATGGGCTTGTTGGGGAGGCCATGAGACTCCGTATGTGAGGTACTCAGCACGGTGCCTGGTATTTAATATGTTCTCAATAAAGGGAAGCTATACAAAGCAGCTGCAATTTCAGCCCCGCTGCCTGTTCTGGCTCTAATGCCCTTCCTCCATCTTCACTCCCCATCTCTCCTCTCCAATCCACCTTTCCTACACCTTGCTGCTTTTCATATCCTGGTGCTCTGAGGTTTTTGTTCTCCTTTATTCCTCCTTTCTGTTACCCCTCTCCCCGTTTGCCTTAACCATGCGGCTCATTCACGTCTCTGAAGACCCTCGTTATTCCCACCAGCATCTACACACTGGGGATCCAGTACCCTATTTTTCTGGGGAGCTGTTCCCTGCTTCTCATGCTTCCCAGTAACAGCCGCCATCCTCGGAAAATGGTAAATCTAGAGGAACCGAAACCCAAACCTAGGGCTCTGTCCTGCCTCTTGAGAGGTCCTCTTCTTGCTCACGGCTAAGGGCAGCAGCCTGCACAACCCGCACCAGTCTCCTCAGAAGCTGGCCCCGTTGCCTCAGCTCAGCACCTGGCTGCCACGCTCAGGTGCGACTGCCGACATCACATCAGCAGCCTGCAAAGCATGGGGTCATTGGCTATCGACCCAATTCCACATATTGAGAAATTAGAGCCCTCCAGAGTTAAGTGACTCAAGGAAGCAAAGTGAGAGCATGATCACAAACATCTGGTCAAGTGGATTTGTAGGCACTCTGTCTTTTTTGGAAACTCTGGCAATCCTACAACAGGTCTGTGTGCGGAAGAATGTAGGTATCTCAGCATTAATACAGGGGCTGATGTACAACAGTAGATTAGAGGGGAGAGAGATGGAATGAACTAGGTGCTCCAAGGGCCCATGCCAGCTGCTGCAAGTCCACACAAGAATTTTAATACAATTACCCAAGGGCAGGGATGGTGCTGCTAAGCTGCACCCATCTTTGATGGGCCCGCAGTTTACCTGAGAAGACGCACACACAAGCAAAGAGAAGACACAGCTTCCTCATCCCATGCTGTCTTAGTCCAGAAGGGAGTGCAACTCCCTTTTGGGGCAAGATTATTGTTTCTGATTTAAATCCATCACCCGACTGGAGAGAAAGGGACTGAATTCATCATCGAGTCTCTGAAGTCTTATAATTGCCTAATATTTGACTCCCTGATTGCAGTATTTATCTTCTAAAGACCTGGGTAAACAGACACAGGTGAAACCGAACTGCCGTGCACCGCTTTCTTATCTCCGTCCTGTAAGAAACACTATGAAAGGGTTCCACTGAATTTAATGGAGGTGTTATGTAGCTGATAAATGTTTGTTGATCTCTTTACCCAGAGGTGGCCGTGTTCTAGAAGTGGATTAGTGGCCTCCACGAATCAATGGTGTGTTATCTTCATTTGTTAGATTTCTAAACGCTTGGGGGTTCTGGAAGATGAAAGGTGCCTTGGAGGGGATGTGTACAGGATTTCAAAACCCAGAGTCAGAAATATGTTAATGGACAGGACGTTTAATAAACTACAAAATGCTTTTGCTTTTTCCCCATAGTCACAGGAACAGAGAAGCGTGTAATTCTTAAACACCCATGCTGTGCTGAGGTCTGAAGTGCACGCTTTACATGTATTTATACACATGATTTCATTTAATTCTCAAAATCCAGGTGAGGTGGCATTATCCCATTTCACAGATATGGAGCCTAAAGCTTTAAGAGATTAAATCACAGGTTACACTGTCTCAGGTTACACAGCCAGGAAGCGGTGAAGTCAGAGGGCTCCCACATGACTTATTTAATACTGTTTGCCATCGAACATGTGGCTTCTGAAGATATCAACGTCTTTAGTAAAACTCATTTCACCTCCTGCCACATGTTGAACAATGCTTCCTAAAACCGAAGCCATTTCGCCAGATGAACTTTCTAACTGAGCGATTTGTATATTAAAATAATAGATCTCCTGATATGCAAGAGGCATTGAGCCCCTGAATTATTTTGAAATTCCTATGTTCTACTGGAATTCTCATCATCTCCTACACTATAATTGTTGCATGCTTGTAAAGGAGCTGAAGTTAATCAGGAAGGATTGGGGCCAACATTGCTATCTGGAACATAGATACAGAGTCATGGTTGAATCTCATCCCTGTCATCTGGGACCCTGGGAGAGAACAGGGAGGGGAAACCCAGGCAGAGCTGGGAAGACCATAGACTTTGTGAGTGCCGTGCACATGGCTACGATGAGCACCTCCATCTTCCTGGATACCCAGGGAACAGCAATGCCTGCAGCAGCTGCCGTTTCAGGGTCCCCGCCCAGCAGACCCAGTTCCCAGGCCATATCAACATCTGTCCCTCAATAGCTTCACCTGTAAGATGTGAAAATAAAATCATCATGGGATACCATAAAGGTGCCATTGCACAGTAAGGTCCTTCACCTGCCAGGCATGTGGCCACAGCTCCCAAGAGTTGACCAGCTCGTGACATGAAATACCTAGAATGCTCATTACAGCCCTCGAGATAGGCATTTTTTACATCCATTTTGCAAATAAAGAATGTCAAGCGCAAAGACACCAAGTGAGCAGACCAAACCAAACAGTGGGTAAGTGCTGGCTCCAGACATGTTCAGAAAGCCACTGCCAATATTCAATATGTTCTGTGGGAAGTGGAATCTTTTATGTTGTTTGCACCATGAATACACCTGCAAACACATGGTCACTGTCACTTAATGAGCACATACTATGTGCTGGGGTTGTCTGCATCCTCTCCAGTCCATGTGAAGTTGACACTGTTGTCCGCATTTTAAAACCTAGGTAACAGACTCAAGAAGCTAAAATAGATCCCCCAGAGTACAACAGCTAGAAGCAGTAGAACTGGGGCCAAACCCCAAGGCCAGGTGGCTGAGAAGGCCATCATCTTAAACTACTATTTTTTTTGTTGTTTCTTTTATTTTGTTTTTGTTTTCTTGGGGATGGAGTCTTGCTCTGTCACCCAGGCTGGAGTGCAGTGGCACGATCTCAGCTCACTGCAACCTCTGCTCCTGGGTTCATGTGATTCTCCTGCTTCAGCCTCCCCAGTAGCTGGGATTACAGGTGTGTGCCACCACCACGCCTGGCTAATTTTTGTGCATATATATATATATTTTAGTAGAGACAGGGTTTCACCATGTGGCCAGGCTGGTCTTGAACTCCTGATCTCAAGCAATGCACCTGCCTTGGCCTCCCACAGTAATGAGATTACAGGTGTGAGCCACCACACCCAGCCATTAAAATTATTAATGTTAACCCCATAAAAAGAGAGTCTAGAGTCAGGCAGCAGGTAGAACAAATGCTTAGAGCTGTGACACCACCAAAGATGGTGGTGGCCCCTCTTCCCATAGTCTTCAGGGTTGGATCTGTATTTCAGCCCCAGGTGTAACATGACCACAGGCTGCTCTGAGCTCCCAGCTGCAGCACATTCTTCCAGGTGAGGGGCTGTTAGGGCAGCATCCCGCAACAGGCCTCAAGACCGGCCACTCGGGAAGTCATCTCCTTCCAGCTGCCCTAGAAAAGCTTGAGTATTAAGAAATTATATAAAAAATCATCATTAATTATGCTAATGCTGCCTATGATGTTTAAGGGTGCTTATTGCTATGGAAAATCTCAAGTCATGTTTCCACTGAGGGGAGGAATTGGGCACCTGCTTTCTTCATCTCCAGAAAAATTGCAAAAGCAGATATTTCACTTTGATAAGCTAATTTAAATAGAAAATAGCCGTGTGTGTACTAAAGCATGAGTTATTTTTGAATAGACCTTTAAATTGAAAACTACAAGTACAAAGCCATAAATCTAATTATTTCCTCCCTTCAGCCCCGTAGTTTAACATAGGAAGCGCTAACACGCAAACAATACAAAACATCAATGGAAATGACATCTAATGGGGATAGAGAATATATCAAATAAAGAAATGCCATTTAATAGGCTAATATCACACATTAAGCTTAAAAAACAGAAACCCGATCTGAAGTCTGGGCTGAACACATCCATTTGTCTAATTCTTTTGCTTTAAAAATTAAGCGTTATTTAAATGTCTCTTAAGGCTGCAATTGCTCATCCCCTAAGAAATAAAAAGATCAGAAGCATTTCACAGATTTTGAAGGTAAAATAAATAGCAGTCCAAAGAGAAATCATCGATAAAATCTGAATTTGCTCTTACACAGAGGCTGCTTTCAGGGACACGTGATCTGCTTTAGGATGTGAGTGATTAATGCCATGTCCTTCTCCCTTAACATTAAAAACACCGAGATGAGGGCATTTTATTTACTGACAATAATGCACTTCTAAATAATGGGAGGCTTTCTTGTCAGATGATTCCATATGGTGAAGCCAGCAGTGCCCACTTTTGCATTTGGCTCTGTGGAGTGGGTGAGGCACCCTAACAGGATCTGGATAGTCTCCTGCTCCTACAAACAGCAAGCCAAGCCACAGTAGCCCCTGACTGTACGTTCTCCTGTGTGTGCACCCCACACCTCCACAATAACCACCCAACTTCACCGTCATGGCCAATCAAACGAGGGTTCTGTGGGGTATCTGTTTCTCACGAAAAACATAAAACACATTAGGAACATTTGCAAGGTATATTTGATAAAGACATTATCTTACCATGGGTCTTGATGACATAATTTGTATCTCTCTCTGAGCTAAATAAAAAAACTTATTTTTGAGATAATGCACACAAAAGCCCTTTATAAACATTACCTGGTGGCAAGTATGTTTCTAGATCCCAGAGGGAAAGGAATGTGTCAAGTGCCACATACCAGTATCCAGCGTACCAGGTACAGAGAGTATCCATGTAGCCTTCTATTCCCCACAGATGTTTTTAAGCAGCCTTAGAAAGGAGACATTACGCTCAGAAGCATTACACTTTCTAACTCGGGCTCCCTTGACTGACATTGCTATAGGTCATGGGGTATCTTCAGATTCATTTGCTGCTATAACATGGATGGTTTAAAACTTTACTTCACACACATAGGGACGTTGCCGGGAATTGATTTTCAGGTTCCATTAGTTACTGGGGCAGGTGCTTGCTTTGTGTAACAAACTCAAGCAAAGAAACCAACTTTGGAAACACTTCTAAATATAATAGAGGGAGGAAAAAAGAGAGAGAGTGGAAACTAGGTTAAAACCACAAGTATTTCTATCCTGTAAGGGTTCAGGATTTTTAAAAGAGTAAGAGAAATAAGAAATGATGGAGTTTATCCAAATAATATCAAAAATGTCTTAAGAATATAATATATAAGGAGAAAGGTAAACTTCTGCGTCAATGCTGCATTCAATACATGGACCGTATTGTTAAGTAAGGAATGTCAGGATCATGGCAGCACTGGTGCACGTCATCTGCATCTCTCATTCCTTCACCTCGCCACAAACCTGTGCTTCTTACTGAGGAAGCTCTCATAGAGTCTGCCTCTGGCATATCGAAGATGAAAACGTATAGTATTATACCTTTTAAAGAACTGAATTTGTAATTTTAAAACTCTAGAAAAAGAAATATCCACGCCCAGATGGTTTCACTGAAGGATCTTACAAAGATTTAAAGGAGAATTAAAACCAATTTTACACAATCTTCTCCAGAAAACAGAACAGGAAGGAACACTTCCCACTCATTTTATGAGGCCAGTAGTACCTTGATACCCAAATCAGCCAAACATAAAAGAAAACTACAGACCAATGTTTCTAATGAACTTGGATATAAAATATATATATATTTATATATACACCAACCAAATCCAGAATTGCACAAAAATAATAATACACCATGGCCAAGGGGGATTTATTTTAAGTATGCAAAGTATTTTTGGATACCAATATCCAAAAATAAATCAGTGTCATCCACCACTTCAACAGGCTACAGAAAAATCACGTGCTCATACTAATTGACGCAGAAAAAGGACTTGATAAAATCTAATACCTACTTATGATAAGAATTCTGAGCAAACTACGGATGCAGAGGAACTTCATAAACTGTATAGACAGTAGCCACAAAAAAAATCTACAGCTAATATCATATTTAATGATAAAAGACTGAATGCTTTCTTGTTGAGTTTAGCAAAAGGCAAAAATGTCTGCTTTCACTACTCTTATTCAGCCTAGTAGTAGAAGTTCTAGTCAGGACAATAAGGCAAGAAAGGACAATGAAAGGCATATAGATTGAAAGGAAAAAAGAAAACCGTCTATATTTGCAGATGATTTTCCATATAGAAAATTCCAAGGAATCTACAAAAACTCTTAGAACTAATAAATGAGTTCAACATGGTTTTAAGATATAATACAAAAATCAGTTGCATTTTTATAAATTAACAATAAACAAGTGGAAACCAAAAGCAGAAATTTAATACCACTTATAATTGCTCCAAAGGAAGAAAGATGTACAGAATCCGTATGAAGAAATTAATTTTAAAAGACCTAAATAATTGGAGAGACATACTATGTTTATGGATTAGAAGACTTAACATAGTGAAAATATCAAATATTTCCAAGTGGATGTATAGGTTTAATATAATTGCTATTTAAATCCTAGCACATTTTTTTTGTAAACACAGATGAGCCTATTCTAAAATATATATATGAAAACAGGAATGTCCTAGAATAGTCAAAAGAATTTTGAAAAAGAAGAATAAAGTAGAAGGAAAGAGTCTACCGGATTTGGAGACATACCATATCCATAGTAATCAAGTGTGGTGTTGGCAGAGGGGCAGACACCTAGATCAGTGGAACAGGGCAGAGAATCCAGATATAGACACACAGAAATACACCCAACAGATTTTTGATAAAAGTGTGGAAGCAACTTAATGAAGGAGGGACAGCCTTTTCAACAAATGGTGCCGGAACCATTGGACATTCATAGGCACAAAAAATGGACCTTGATCCAAACTTCACATCTTATACACAAATTAACTCAAAATAGATCACAGGCTTAAGGTAAAATATAAAACTCCAAAACTTTTAGGAAAAAATAATTACAAGAGAAAATCTTCAGGACTTAGGGCTAGTCAAAGAATGCTTAGACTTGATACCAAAAGCAAGGAAAAACTTGAAAAATTAGAACTAATCAACTTTTTTTTAAATGTCAAGAGGATGAGAAAAGACCAAGATAAAATATTTGCAAATGATATACCTGGCAAAGAACTTGCATCTAAAATATAGAAAGAAATCTCAAAATTCAATCTAATGAGCAAATGGGCAAAAGACATGAATAGATATTTCACCAAAGAGGACATTCATATAAGTACATGAATAGAAGTTCAACATGATCAGCTATTAGGAAAATGAAAATTAAAACCACAATGAGATATCACTGTATATTTATCACAGTACTGAAAACAAAAATAATAAGACCAAATGTTGGTGAGGATGAGGTGAAACTGGGTCACTTATACATTAATGGCAGGAATGTAAAATAGTACAGCTACTCTGGAAAATAGTTGGATAGTTTCTTTAAAAACTGAAATCAACCTCCCATATAACCCAGCAACTGTGCTTCTAGGCGTGTATTCCAAAGAAACTTAGGTACATTAAAAACCTAGACATGAATGGCCGTAGCAGCTTTATACAAGAGAAGCCCAAACTGAAAACAATCCAAGCACCTTCCAGTGGGTGAATGGTCACCAACATGTATCCACAGCATAGATTACTACTTAGCAATGCAAAGGAGCAAATCATTCATACATACAAAAACTAGGTGAACCTCAAGAAGATTGCGTGACACGGTCCAACCTCAAAAAGCACATACTGTGTGATATGGGGTGATTCATCTGCCGAGGATGGTGCCATAAAATAGCTTGATTGAGGCTCACGTGACGCAATGGCATAGAATTGTGTTCACACCAGAAATGTGTCGTGCACACCTGGTGAAATCGAAATGAGCCCTTGAAGTGTGCCCTTGTCAGCGTCCTGGTTTCGGTATTGTCCTACGGGCATGCAAAAGCCTCCATTGAGGAAGGCAGGGTTTGGGCGCTGCCGCCTCCCTGTACAGGTCTTTGCAACTTCCTGTGAATTTATCCTTATTTCAGAATAGAATGAAAAGTCACTTTAAGGCAACTTAATTACAGTACAGAACAAAGAGAAGGAAAAGGAAAAAGAGCAAGAGGAGGAGGAAAAAGGGAAGAGGAGGGGGAGGTGGACAGAGGTGGAAAGGGGCGGGGGAGGGGAGGAGAGGGAGGAGAGGATGAAGGAGAGGAGGAGTGTGCTTGAGTGTACAACTCAGGCAAGGTGGCTCACCCTTGTAATCCCAGCTCTTTGGGAGGCAGAGGCAGGCAGATCACGAGGTCAGGAGATCGAGACCATCCTGGCTAACGCAGTGAAACCGCGTCTCTACTAAAAATACAAAAAATTAGCCGGGCATGGTGGCGGGCGCCTGTAGTCCCAGCTACTTGGGAGGCTGAGGCAGGAGAATGGCGTGAACCCGGGAGGCGGAGCTTGCAGTGAGCCGAGATTGCGCCACTGCACTCCAGCCTGGGTGACAGAGCGGGACTCCGTCTCAAAAAAAAAAAAAAAACTGAGAAAGACCCAAAGAACAGAGCCAACTGAGGCTGTTTTTTCCAAGGAGATACTGACAACTTGTCACTGGTGAGTGAATGCTCAAGTCCGAATTGGTGTTACATGTGTCATTTATAGGAGAGAGGAATCCATTCCATTTTACTTTACTACTTTGCCAAAGGCTACCAGCTTAGAACAGGGTGCAGAATAGGGCAGCATCAGGGAAGAAGGGAAGGGGAGGCACCAGGAGGCCACCGCCCTAGGCAGGTCCTCTGGAAGGCCGTGGCTGCCATGATGCATCTGTCCTGAGTCCTAACAATTGACCGCCTGGGATGCAGACTCTATCCCTCCCCGTCGCACAGCTCTCCTGCCTCAGTTTCCTCTTCTGGGAGGTGTGGATGGTAAAGACTCCACATGCTGATGCGTGTTAACTGCATGGGTTTCACAGAGCAGTGTGTAAGCCTTATCATTATAGTTAGGGATATGTGCTGATGCAAGGGAACAAGAGATCAGAAAGTAGGGGGCCCTGGGTTCAAGTCCCAGCTCTGCCACAGCTGGGAGAAATGACACAGTGACCGTGACAGAGGGGGTCCCTGACAGAGACGCTAGCATAATGGAAGGAACGCCCGCCATCAGCCCCGTGGGCATCATCTCACTTAAGTCTCGGGCTTGTTCTGAGAGGGAGATTCTGATCCTGCCCCCACTTGGCAGAAACCAGATCCTGAGCAGTGATGTCATGGGTCAGCTCAGCCCAGCGGAGTGAGGATGTGAACCGTCAGCTGACCTGGAGTCAAGGAAGTTCCAAAGGCCGGGCATTGGCGGGGTCCCACCAGCACACCCCAACCAGGCTTCTCTCGCTGGACCACAACAGAGGATCCACAGGCCTCTCCATGGCCCTGTGCCCCGCCGGCCCCAGCCACAGGGCCAGCCTCTGCTGGGGGGTTCAGGCTTTTTTCTCCCAGCTGCCGGGCAGCGTCCACCGTTTGTGTCCTCTTCAGCCCTTTCCACTTCACCTATTGCAGCCTCACCTATGGCTGTGAGCAGTCATGCTAACCGGAGGGGCCTGTGACCCACGAAGGGGCTGGGTGGGGATCCCACGGGGCGTCCATGCCACAGGGACAACTGTGCTGCGTGAAGCCACCTCCAAAGGCAGCTGTTCCCACCTCTCCCCCACCCCACCTCCTGGCCTCTCCCACTGATCCTCCATCGATTAGGACGTGCACAGTCACCCATCAGCCCCCTGCTCAGCCCGCAGGACTCATCCCACATCCGAGAGTCACCACAAATGTGAGGGGAGCCCCCCAATCCCACTAGTCCTGTGCTCTTTCTAGAATATAAGCCATACTTCTCGTGTCCCCAGGTTGGAGTGAAATCACCTATACACATGGGACAGCTGCCTGCTTTCCAGAGACCTCGATTTCAGGTTCCTGGGGCTGGGCTGGAGCCACTGTGAGAACCACAAGCCTACTGAAGTGTCCCCGCCCTGCCACGCCCAGCCTGGTCCTGGAACCCTGCCAGCCCTGGCTCTGTACCTCTCTCCCAGGGTGAGTGTCTGGTGAGGGCAGTGTGTGCCTGAGGCCACCAGGCTCAGCCCGGCTAAGAGCCAGGGCAGCTTCTATGCTGCAGGGCCCAGCGCCACACCAGAGCAGCTGGCTCCCCACAAGGCCTGAACCCACAGCCAGCCCTGTCACAGACACATGGGAGACGCTGCTGGCAGAAAGGAAAGAGCACGGCTTCCCACACTTACACTCATGCCCCGCAGGGCCCAGGAACCCACCTGCCACCACGTTCAGCTCCTAAACGTTTCTCCAGAGATCTGCGTGAGGCACACCTGAGTGGGGCATGAGAGAGGTGATTATCCTTGAAGTGAGGAGGATGGGAAGGGCAGCGAGAGAGAAGTGGGTGACACAGTGCTGGCCCCAATAGGGGACGATGGCTGGCCCCTGCCAGGCGCACTCAAGGTGCTGCCTCCATGAGTGTCAAAGACACCCTGTGCTAGGCCCAGTTCCCTGGGGCGTGGATGGAGATGAGAAACAGGCCCAAAGAGGGAACCTGGCACATCAAGGATGCCAGCCAGCCTGGGGCCGCCCCTCCCGGTGCACACTTGGGGGCTAAGGGGCTCCTTTCCACCCGGCGCTGCCCCAGGCAGGAGAGGGAGGCACCCGCACAGAAAAGCAGTGCACACAGCGCTTTGAAGGCCAGCCCTGGCCATGGGGGGCTGAAACGCACAATGATGATGAGAAGAAACGGGCGGGGGGTGCAAATGGATAAGCACCCACCTCCCATAGCCCAGCCCCTCCTCAGGCAGCCTAGGATTTCACTACCAAAGTTTCATTTCAACACACAAAGGGAGAGGGTAGTCCAAGGCCCTGGCAGCGGGCTGGCTACAAAGTGAGGGTCAGAAAGTGTGAGCCCGGTTCATCCTCTCCCCCGATTCATCTCCGTGTGATCAATTCTCTGGAGTGACAGAACGGAAATGCATCTTTCCTCCCATGTTGAGGAGTTCTGATTAAATGGTTTTTATCCTCCGTCGTCTGTGCTTACAATTGTATACCTTTCTTATGGTTCAATATTTACCAAAGAGCTGCAAAATTAAAAGCAATCCTATGGTTGCAGAAGACAACATAATTATAAGGGTCAACTTGATAAGACATATAATCTTCAGAAACCTGCAGGTTTGCCTAATAAAATATTTATATCAGTCACGGTTGGACACCCAGAGAGAGCAACGTAAATGAGTCCTCAACCTCAACTTTCCAGCGCACGCAGAAATGTCACATGTGTGCCATATGCATGGGGAAATGCCTGCTTAACAAGAAGGGTCCTTGTTTTCTTGTAGTCTGTTGACGCTAGATATTGCTAAGGAATAACGACTGCTCTATCAGGCAATTCAATTGAAATTGAATTCAGTTTCTTTCATACATTTGAAAGAAGCTAATATTTTTTAGTTATATTTCATTAAAAAGAAGCAAACTGAAGACACCTGCCTCCTCCCCTTTCCGGGGTTCCTTGGCCTGAGTTCCATTCAAGAGAATTAAACAAGGTTTATTTGGCACCATAGTTTTTATTCTCATATATTTTAATATTCTTTAATATGACATCAATGTTTCCTTTTGAATGTAGTTATAATCAAACATTTGGAAATAATAAAATCATATTAACAAATAAAAAGGGATCATTTTATTGTTTCTCCCTGTTGAGTTTAAAATGTGAATTTCCATCAGCCATTTTATTGCAGATGTCTTTCTGGCTCTGAGGTATTTTTATGCGGATTGTCTCTGCCTGCACAGGACTTAGCACTCAGAGAGGGTGAGCTCCTTGGAAATCACCCACTGGACACTTGGCATTCCAGAATGCAGACAACCAGGGTGTTGGAAGTTAAGGAACTTGCTGGGGGGTACCCCACAAAAGCTTCAGAGCCCCAGGGGTCTCAAGTCCCAACTCATCCTCCTGAGAGCCGTGGGGCCTGGAACCAACTCTTACACCTCAGCACCTCCCTTCCTCTCCCTATCAAACGGGGCTCATCCAACAGCTTAGGAACCTATTGCAAGTGCTAGAAGTTCTTATTCTATAGCAGAGATGTAAAGAGATGGCCGCTCTCTGAGTAAAAAATGTTCCTATGAGTAGTACTGTGTCTATAATGCTAATATAAGACAAGGGAGAAAACTGGGTGTTTTGTTCTCTCAAACCTAAAGATAAATTTGCAACAAACAAGACAACTCTCTCCCCATCCAAAAATAAAATAAGATAGAGTCAACCACAAGAATTTTTAGAAACACATACATTAGACGTTTTCTTCAGCTGATGATTTTATTTCATGTATGTTATTCGTCATCTTCTGGAGGCCACTTGGGCATTGGGGGGCTGGTTGTAAAGGTATCATTAACTTAGATTTGTGAAAATATGGAAACGTTTCCATATGTGGAACTCATAAGAAGCTAACTAAAAATGAAGCTTTAAGAAAGAAGTAACAATAAATATTTTTTCTCTAAAAATAAAGGATGAGAAAAATACACATGCTTTTTCAGTTCCTGGACACAATCTGGCCCGTTCTGCTGCCTGGCGCCTCTTCTTCCCAGGCTGCCCCTGGTCTATGCAGTCGGCACAGTGAAGATGTAGGAGCCTGGCTCCCAGACCCCACCTGTCTCATCACCACTGTGCCGAATGCCCCACTTCACAGATCTGTAAAACTGGAGGCAGAAAGGGAAAACACAGGGCTCATGCACATGTGCACGCCTGGATTAGAAAAAGAAATATTACTTGGTCTGTTTAAATATTTTGCTTTGAGTTTAAATGAAACAGTTGATTCAAAGGAAGGTAGAAATGGTGTGCTCCTGTATCCTGGGCCCAGGGCTCTGTGTGCGGACACCTCCCAGCTGGGCTTTGACAATTACTTGAGAAGTGGCCAAAATAGACATTAATGATCATTCTTGGATGGGAGCAGGTTGTGAGCGATTTCCCACTCATGCATGGCGGTCCTGCCAGCAGAGATGCTGGGGACATGGTGTTCCAAGGCTGCCCTGGAAGGTCGTCTCCCAGAGCTGTGTCCTTGGCCTCTTTTCCCAGCTCCACCTGAGGAAAGGGCTGGCCCAGAGAAGACGGGAGAAATCTGGGCAAGGATCCAGAACATTCCCTATGAGTAGAATTTACAGAGTAAAGCCCAAAGCAAAGCATTCACTTCTCCCCTCAGTTGCCATGGCCCCATGGAGCAGGTCACAATGCCACATGGCCTAGAGGGAGGGAACCAGGCTCCTGGGTCAGCCAGCATCAGCGATGAAGTCAGGATGAAAACCAGCCCCAGAGGGCCTGCTGCAAACCACATCCAACCCTGCCTCAGAGTGGGCACCAAGAAACGGGATGCTGGAGAGTGGTGGGGTTCAGTGGAAGACTAACCTTGCACTTGGTTTTTAAAGGTTTATTTATTTATTTTTTAGAGACAAGGTCTTGCTCTGTCACCCAGGCTGGAGTGCAGTGGTACAATCATAGCTAGCTGCAGCTTCCAACTCCTGGGCTTCAAGCGATCCTCCTGCCCCAGCCTCCCTAGTGTTTTCTTTTAAAAACAGTTCTTAACCCCCAGAATTGTTCACTCTCTTCCCAAGAAGCTGCCCTGGAGGTGAGCAGCTGGCCAGGCTTTCTGATTGCCTCAGCACATCATCTGTTTAATAAGAGTCCAGGTAGCAGATGCAGACACGGGTCCCAAATCTTCCCCCACACTGATGTTTTTTTCTCAGCCTGAGAAACTGCCAGCAGAGAGAAAAGGGTTTTGCATTCTGTGCATGACCAGTCGTGTTTATTAAGAGTTACTAGGACGGGCTACAGCAACTAGCAGGATACGTGCCGAGGATTCTGTGTGACCCCTCTACTCATGAGAACAGGGCTTTGCCCTTCCCCAAAGCCAGAATTAGGCCCACAAATCTGCCAGCAGCACCTCCAGCAGGCCCCGTCCATGCGACATGGTGGTCCTCACAGTCAGGACACCCTTGCTCAGGGCAGGCATATCGCGGGCAACCTCCCTGACCTTTTTAAGTCTTGGTGGCAATGTCAAAAGGGAGAAGGACAGAGACACTGAGGAGAGTCTTGGTACCCAAGACAGGAGGGGAGAAACAAATATTGGCGAACACTGTTAAGAGGAGAAAGCACCCACGACAATTCATGCTCTGAAAGCCTGAAGTCCACGAGGCGTTCACTCCATTTCTCTCTATGTGCAGAAGACATTCCCATTCTGTTCCCATCACTGAAGTGATACACATGACAGGGTAAAGTCACTTTTCAGCTGAAAATTTGGTAATGTGGTCTCTAAAGTAATTCTGAACCATCTTAGAGTGAATGAATTTATAATTATAAAAATTACTTTTGTAATGCTGGCTGAGCTTGGAGATATGATCAGATGATCCTATTGCTAAAATAAAACATGTTAAATTTAACATTATGGCAATTCTGTCATTTCATTCAAGACACCATAAATTGCCATAGCATTCTGGGTGAGCCATTAGCTCACTCTTTTTACTTATGTTCCTTCTTTCTTCTCTTTTTAATCCCAAAGAAATGGCTGTAATGAGTTGCTAATAAAATGACAAATAGGAACAATCTGATTTCATTCAAAGATTGCACATTCAGACAAGACTGACTCTCATTCTAAGAAGGGCTAAAGAAGGCAGCCCTGACCAGGCAGCAACCTCATCCGTCCCTCTCGTCCAGCTGGGTCTGGTGGGGGTGGACAGACAAAAGGCAAAGGGCCGTCATGGCTGGTGAACATGCTGGGCTCAAGGCCACAGGGAATGTGGCCGTCATTTTCCAGGCTGGGCTCTGCAGCAAAGCCTCTAGTGCAACCCTGGGAGCCAATTTGATTGATCCATGCAGTTTCCATTCCTGATCACCGTCAAGGTCTCCAGAGGTGCTGAGAGCTCCAAGCACCCTTGACTGCACTGAAAGGCACTGCTGCACATCATTTGAAACAAACAAGTGTCCACATACCTCACATTTAACCTGATTTTTGCTTTAAAGCTTTGGAAGGACTTTATAATTGTTCTTTTGAGAGACAGCATGGGACGGTGCTGAAGTGCTGTGTGGAAAGCCCAGCTCCGCCTTTCCAAGCTGTAGGATCTGGAAAAAGTTACTTAAAATCTCTCTGCCTCATCTATAGGATGGAAATAGCAATAGCACTCATTCCATGGGTGATTATGACCAGGAAGTAAATTAACGTAATAGGGACTTGGAGGGAGCCGAGCGCCTCCCAGGCGCTGCCTGCGTGCTCCTCTGCACTGCCATTTGGCAGCCGCGAACTCACGTGACTTGCAGCTGGCGAGGCTGCCTTGGCACTCTCTCTGCACACTCAGGGGTGCTTGATGAGTAAGGAAAGCTGACTTATAAGCCATTTCCAAAGGCGGTGCAATTGCGATGGAAAATCAGTGTAACCATTCGCAAACTTGACCTGATATTGTTTTAAAAACATTTAATTAGAAAGTTTAGGGGCCAGGCACAGTAGTTCATGCCTGAAATCCCAGCACTTTGGGTGGTTGAGGCAGGAGGATCACTTGAGCCCAGGAGTTCGAGACCGCCCTGGGCAACATAACAAGACTCCATCTCTATGGAAAAATAAAAAATGAATTAGCCAGTGTGGTAGGCACGTACTGGTGGTCCCAGCTACTTGGGTGACTGAGGCGGGAGGATCACTTAAGCTTAGGGGTTCAAGGCTATGAGCGTGACTGCACCACTGCACTCCAGCCTGGGCAACAGAGCAAGACCCTGTCTCAGAAAAAAATACATTTTAAATTTAAAAAAAGTATGAATTACAGTTTTGTAGTTTTCTCATCCTCAATTCTGAAAAAATCTCACACATCTTCATGGATTGATTAAGAGCCTACGGCCCCCCCAAGTCCTTGGCCTAAGGCTTCTGCACTGATCACCTGCTGAGCTGAGTGATGTCAGCTATAATTCAGGCATGCGGGAGGTGCAGGTCAGTGGGATGCCACAGGCCTGGGCTCTGAGGGCCGGGGCATCACCTGTGACTGTCACCTCTGTCACTAAACGTCCCCTCTGCGCGTTGCACTCTTTCCATGTCCCTGCTTCCCAAGCTCTCCCTCGAGGCCGGCAGCTAGGGCAGTGGCCCCTCCGCCCAAACTACCACATGCAGGAGGGGTTTCTTCCTCTTGCATCGTGGGCAGGTGGCTCAGTCTTTGTTGAACTGTCCAGGCTTTGGAATTCCATTGTTTTGAGCTCAGGGCTCTCCTGGATGGCTGTGGCTTCTTGATGCTGACTGCATCTCTATCAGGTTTTCTTCTAAACATAATCGATCACGCCACATATATTATCTCTTCTAACCAGATATAAAACTCCTCAAAAAACTAAAAATTGGAGGCTGGGTGTGCTGGCTCATGCCTGTAATCCCAGCACTTTGGGAGGCTGAGATGGGTGGATCACCTGAGGTCAGGAGTTCGAGACCAGCCTGGCCAATATAGTGAAACCATGTATCTACTGAAAATACAAAAATTAGCCAGGCGTGGTGGCACTTGCCAGTAGTCCCAGCTACTGAGGAGGCTGAAGCAGGAGAATCACTTGAACCTGGGAGGCAGAGGTTGCAGTGAGCCGAGATCATGCCACTGCACCCCAGCCTGGGTGACAGAGTGAGACTCTGTCTCAAATAAATAAATTAAATAAATAAATAAACAATTATTATTTATATTTATGAAACAGCTTATCAAATATAGTCTACATCAAACACTTAATATATAATTTTTAATATATAACCCATACTTTACTAATACTTAATATATAATACTTAACATAAATCATAACATATATATAACATGAAATATAAATCCTATAAAAAGTCTTCTCCTAAAAGAAACCTCTCTCATAATCAATATTGCTTGCCAGTTTAATTATGAGACACTAAATGTCACTTTCCCTCCTGTTGGCCGTAAATGCTGTTTGCAGTGGTCAAAAAGGTATTTAGTACCATGTGGCTTGGGATGGTCCAGTGATTAGCAATTGCTGGGAAGAAGTGGTGAGCTGAATTAATTGGCGGCTGACATTCTGACACTGATAGACACCCATTACCTTATAATGGACACTAATGCACAAAAAAGCACCAAAGCAAATTGGCCCTTCAGCTCCCACTGGCAGTGGAGTATATTAAATGCAAGTCAATGAGAGTCTAACAGAAATGCCAATGGCTTTGCTATTAGCCCTTTAAATCAATGTCCATCCGACAGGTATCCAAACTCACCTTTGGTGGTACACCACAGGCTTGCTTTCCCCATGGTGGCTAATCACCATGTAGCCCCCTACCCACCCAAAACCCACCCTCCTGAGAAGTTGCACATCAGTATCAATGACTTCCCCTCCCCACCCAAAACCCACCCTCCTGAGAAGTTGCAGGTCGGTATCAATGACTTCCCCCTCCCCACCCAAAACCCGCCCTCCTGAGAAGTTGCAGGTCAGTATCAATGACTTCCCCCTCCCCACCCAAACCCCCTCCTCCTGAGAAGTTGCACATCAGTATCAATGACTTCCCCTCCCCACCCAAAACCCGCCCTCCTCCTGAGAAGTTGCACCTCAGTATCAATGACTTCCCCCTCCCCACACAAAACCCGCCCTCCTGAGAAGTTGCACATCAGTATCGGTGACTTCCCCCTCCCCACCCAAAACCCACCCTCCTGAGAAGTTGCACATCAGTATCAATGACTTCCCCCTCCCCACCCAAAACCCGCCCTCCTGAGAAGTTGCACATCAGTATCGGTGACTTCCCCCTCCCCACCCAAAACCCACCCTCCTGAGAAGTTGCACATCAGTATCAATGACTTCCCCCTCCCCACCCAAAACCCACCCTCCTGAGAAGTTGCACATCAGTATCAATGACTTCCCCCTCCCCACACAAAACCCTCCCTCCTGAGAAGTTGCACATCAGTATCGATGACTTCCCCCTCCCCACCCAAAACCCGCCCTCCTGAGAAGTTGCATGTCAGTATCAATGACTTCCCCCTCCCCACACAAAACCCGCCCTCCTGAGAAGTTGCATGTCAGTATCAATGACTTCTCCTCCCCACCCAAAACCCACCCTCCTGAGAAGTTGCATGTCAGTATCAATGACTTCCCCCTCCCCACCCAAACCCCCTCCTCCTGAGAAGTTGCACCTCAGTATCAATGACTTCCCATCCAGTGCAGCCATCCTCACCCAAGTTGGGGACGATTTCAAGTTTCCCTAGAACCAGGAAGCATTTACGGCACGAAAAGATTTCTCAGCTCACCCCTGAAGAGTGATTTCTCATGACTTGGTTCATTCACTGAATGGAACTCTGACGCATTAGCCTCCTTCCCCTGAGATATCTGAGTTCTCAAAGCACAACAGTATCCTTTATTCCTTCCGCGTTTTCAAAGGTGGAAATGTGTGTCTGCGTGTGTGAGTGTGCACCCATCCCTGAACCCAAGACGCATGGTAGACTCCTGTGACCTCTTCCTGTGAACAGACCGAGAAGCTCTGATGCAGAAGCAGGTCAGAGTCAACAAGGCCTTCCCTTGCAGAGTACGGCCCAACACGGAAATACAGCAGAACATCACTGAGCATTGTAGCACTACCACGGGTGTTTTTATGAGATGGTTAAGATAGGAGGCATATGACATACATGCATCTCTCTGCCTCTCTATCTGTCATCTATCTATCTACCTATCTCTCTATGTATCTATCTCTCTATCTATCTATCTATCTATCTATCTGTAATTACAAAATATTCAGAAGTTTGCCTCCTTTAATCTTTCAGGAGCCCTACTATTTATGGTCACTTTGCATTCTCAAAGGTGAGGTCATAGACCTGGGAGACAGAACAAAGAGAAGGAAAGCCCAGATTTTCGGCCATTAGTGGGAGGATGAGCGGGAAGGCCCAGCGTGTTTACCGCCAGGAATCCCAAGCATCCTGTGGACTGCAGGCAGCAGGAGCTTTCCTTCCTGGGGTGTTGATGCCACGGCATGGCTGTGGCAGCCAGGGGAGACAGCAGAGGTTGCCTCAGTTGTCCTCCAGAACAAGGTCAGTCCTACATCTGACAATACTGTGTAAGGTGTCATAAATACTGCCGTCCACTAAAGCACAGTGTTGGCAGATGCTGTGTGGGGCAACACTGAGCAAATGGGCCATCACGAGAATCTTCAGTTGTCTGTGCGTGTGTGTGCACGTATGTATGTGTGCACGTACATATGTGTGCATATGTGTGAGGGTGCACATGTGTGTGCACAATGCAAAGAGAGATGAAGAGAGAAAGAAGCAGGGATGGGGCGGATGAGGGGAGGGGCATTGAGATGAAGACTCCATTGTGGAAAAGTTAAGGGAACTGTCGACGTCGATGCCATTCATCGGGATCAATAAAAGAAAGACAGAAAGTGGGGGCAAGGCATTCGGCTTTGTAGTAGCATACCAGTTACTGCCGTTTACCAGAGCTGCTTACCGTTGATGGCTTAATGACCATGTGCAGAATGACTGTTATGCATGTCACTAATATGTGGTGGATGAAGTTTTCTTTGATTACAGCACACACTCGGATCCTGGATGCCTGGTCCTTGGTTATCATGTAGCTGGTGTCACCATCCACTCAGCTCCAAGGCATTAAACAAGGTTTTTGCAAGACTCAGGGCTGGGAGTGGAGTCGCATCAATGGCATGGCCTCCACCGCAGGAATCGCAAGACAAGTGACATGCAGGACTCAGAAAGACGCCGCTCCTCAGGGACCTGTCTATGCAGGACTCAGGAATAAGCCGCTCCTCTGGGACCTGGCTGTGCTGGGAAGAAGCCGCTCCTCTGGGACCTGGCTGTGCTGGGAAGAAGCCGCTCCTCTGGGACCTGGCTGTGCTGGACTCTCAATGGGGTGTCTGAGTTTAAATCGATGTTTAGAGAATGAAGCAGGTTAGGGAAGATGGACATGCTGTGACACACTGCTGCCCAAACGGACTCTGGCAGACGAGAGTGTGGGCCCCACGCCTGCCACTGCTCATTAACTCAGTGCGGTAAAAAATTTAACCTCTGTGCATCTCACTTCCCCCATTTTTAAAAATATGAATATTATTTGCCTGGGAGGGTTTTTCTGAGGATTTTATAAGATACTGACTTAGAGAAACTGACACAGTTTCCGGAATCTCCCAGGTGCCTATTAAAAATATGTATAATATCTTTACTTATCATATACTTTACATCACAGTATATTTTATATGTTACATATCACATGTATTCAAAATTGTTCTCAAAACAGAGAAAGAAAATATGCTATGCTAGGACATTTTGAAGGGATTAGGGTGCTGATCAGGCAGAGTGGCTTACTTATGTGAATGGTTTCTTATGGAGAAGGTTTATCTGTCTACACAAATCTCAAATTAGAGGGGTCCCCACTCAGCCATGACCTCTCTTACAGTCGTCCTGAGCAAGGGGTGTCACCTCTTCAGGACACCAGTTACTCACAAAATGAAGGCATCGCACGTATTGTTCCTAAAGTTCTGGCCAGCCCTGCAATTCCAGAATGGCTGAAACGGGATCTTGGTTAACCAGGAGGAAGACCGTGTTGGCTGTGATGACCCTCCGCATGAATGCACAGCCATGGCTGCTTGTGGGGTCTCTAGCCTTGTGCTGCCTGGGATCCTGGGTTCACATGCGGTCTCCACCTTCTGGGTGCAGCTGCTGTCGCTCAGCTCTTTTCCTAAGTGAGCTTGGGCGGCTCCTGCGATTGGTTCTCTTGCACCAAATCTGCTCGTACCGGTTGCTTCTTCATTTGTTTTTTGTTTCTGTTTTTTTTCTTTTCTTTTTAATTTGCTAAGGAATGGAAAAAGAGAAGGACAAATCTGTAGATTCTTTCAGTAGCTGAAAGGCGTCGCGGTGAATGTCTTATGGCTGAATTTCTCATAGCAGGGCATCTTTGACTAAATTCATCATCCTTCTGAGGATTTTAGGGCAGATTTGAACTTGAGTGTTTTACTTTTAACTCACCCAGGGGTAGATAGGAAATTGTGCTGGATTAAACAGAGGGTAGAAAACCAAATGAAATGAGTTAAACAGTTAGAGATGCGGGAGATTTGTCCTGGACGAGCCATTTGTCTGAAAGCTGCTCTGACCGATCCCCAGGTCAGTGCCGCACACCTCCCACCCTGAGAGACGCCGCCTCGTAGAAATTTTCACTCCTGTGTCTTACTTCTCTTTTCAGTGACCACCCTTGACTTGCATAAAATAACACACATGTTTTATGTGTGCTTAATAATTACACAGTTAACCTCAGCCTGTTTTTTCTATCTGTAGCCTGGATCTCTAAGCACATAAAGATCACAAATTGTTTTGTTTCAAGTCCTTTATACGGTGCCCACAGAGGAACCACAGGCAATAAACGCTTTCAATAATAATGGAATTATCTTAGTGCTCAAGGTATTACCCCAGTTCTTCAGGCCCCTGAGTGCGTGTGACTTCTGCAGGCCCCCCGTAGTCAATCCATTCATGATACCATCGTACCCCGCATGGCCCAAAGTCATCTCTCTTTGTTATGCATATTATGGATTCTCAAAACTATACAGAGAGTTTAAATATTAATTTGTCTTTCTGTATATTCTAATTTCAGAACACCAAGGAAAAACTCGGCGATTGTTGATTGTTATCGCATTATTTAAATATAGCATGTATTTACTTGATAATACACAGTCATTTTTCTGTTGTCTATGAAATAAATACACTCCCAATCCATAATGCTCTATGATATTTATCTGAGTGATATAAACATTCCTTTGAATAATAATGCTTTGTGTAACCTCCCATGACAGTTTGTCTATTAAAAAGGAAATTAAATATACAAAGGTATGGGAAAAATCACTATAAGGCAATAATGAACTTAGTAAATTCAAGAAGAAAAATGAAATAAGACTGATTTGAAGCCTAAACTTCCCTTGCTGTTTCTCATGAATCATCACTTATCACCAGAAATTCAGCTGGAGGGGCCTTCGCACCCACGAACGCACAGATCCTGGTGATTATGTACCGCACACTGGAACGGAAGAAGCCAAAGTAACTGCGGCTGGACTCACTGATCAGCGAAGAGCTGAGGTCTTTACTTCTGTGGGATGCATCTGCTCTAATTTCTCCAAGTTCCCGATTATTTACTTAGAAATGCTCCCAAATTAATTTTCAATTCACAACCCAGTTCCTGATTTGATATCATTCAGCCAAGAGTCTGATGATTGTATTTTCTCAAACAGTAAAAATCCTCTGGATTCCAGAGTATCACCCAATCTCCACCAGCTTTTTTCTTATTTAAACTGCACAAATCTGTGTAAAAGGGAAGTATTTGGTGTGGATATTCAAATGTATGCTTAGTGATATACGCTTACTTTAAAACTACCCAAGTGCAGACATTCAAACGTTGGAAAACTTTTTAAATATTTTTGGAGGACAATTGGGGAATGCCACCTTTACATGTCAATGATAACTATGAGTATGAGCAACAGTTATACATGATACCTGTTTTTCTTTTACTACCCAATTATTTCTGGCAGCAAATCTGCCTAAAATTGTCACTTAATTGAAATCAAGCATGTATGGCCACAATGACTTATGATTTCTTTTAAAAGGAAAAAACGTTTTAAGTTGGGGTAGAAATCTTATCTCCTCAAACAAAGTATAATTTGGCTATCTTTCTACGAGAAATAACAAAAAGCTAGACCCGACTACAAAAAGTCATACCCTCCACAGAACTAGAATTTCCCCTCCCCACAGTAAGCCAAGCTCTGTTCCTGAGGCTTGGCAGCTGCGGGTGCACTGGGCTCCTACTTGGGTCAACGATGTGTTTAGCTGAAGGCACGAAAAGACAGTACAGTGAGTATTGTGTTGCAGCTGTAAAGTAAAAGTCATCCTTGTAAAAGCCTTCCTGGTAATGCCTTTAAAATCAGTGGTCAGAAAACCATTAGAGTGATGACCCAGGAGGCCTGGAGCTACCCTGGGAGCAGCCCCGGCTCTCCCTCACCCCCACCAGCCCCAGATGCTCCTGAGGTGGGGCTGAGCCACCCACCAGGGCCAGAGCAGCCGAGACAGGAGGGCAGGTTTGTTCAGCTTCGCTAGGTGTTTGCTCAGCTTCGCTAGGTGCTTGCTGCGAGTGGGGAATCCTGTTTTCTGCGTAGAGGAAGGAGGTGCTCTTTCCTCAGTGCCCTTCAGATCTGGTTCCTCCCCACCGCCCGGGAGGGAGTGGCTTCCCTCTGACTTGGAGTTAGGAACTCGAAGCCCAGGGCATCAAATCTCTGCAGAAAGCTCTGGAAGTTGAGAACTTGGAAGTCTGGCCTTTTGGCCCCCAAAGCCTGTATCCTCTCTATTCCCCCTTCAGCCTCTCAAGTTATTATTACCGTTAACACTGGAAACCAAAAATGAAATATGAAGGCCCCCCAACCATCAGAATGGACTTCCTCCTCAACAAGGGCTCTTTAAAAATTTAACCCAAGAGACTGGTTCAGGCCATGACGGGCAGTGAGGGTCAGACATGCCTCTTTCTACCTCTCCGCCATTAACATCAACGCAGACTTTCAGTCTCATAAGAAACATTGTACAACCGATTCCCTCTGAAGTCTGCTACCTGAAGGCCTCCTTTGCAAATAAGAACTTGGGTCTCCACCGTCCTTTATCTTCACCCAGACATTCCTTTCTCTTGATCCCAGGTCTTTAAATAAACCCAGACAATTGTCAACGAGAAAATGTTAAAATCTACCTATAAGCTGGAAGCCCCCGCTTGGAGTCGTCCCGCCTTTCTGGACGAAATCAATGTATTTGATTTTTCTTAAATGTGTTTAGTTGAAGTCTTATGTCTCCCTAAAATGTATAAAACCAAGCTGAACCCCAACCACCTGGGACATATGTTCTCAGGATCCCCTGAGGGCTGGGTCATGGCCATGGTCGTACATATTTGGCTCAGAATAAATCTCCTTAAACATTTTAGAGTTTGGCTCTTTTCATCAATAGCAACCACTGTTGATAAACTTACCCAGGATCTGACTCTTATGGTATACATTTTACATTCTAGAAGCAGTGTTTTCAATAAAGCCAGGAAAATGAGAATTTCACTCCCAATAAAGAGTTCTGCATATTTGCTTGTTTGCTTATTGTTGTTGTTTTTTTCTATAGCGATAGACACTGGATAACAGAAATTAAATTCACAACTCTTGATCATACTGTATAAAAAGGGCTAAAGAAAAAAGACAAATTACACCACATGTGAAAGTTGACCCCATATGACGATAGAGAGGGGAAACATTTGAAGTTTGCCTCCTGATAAGTTCTTGTCCTTCCTGCCTTTTTTCCCTTTACCTCCTCTTTTGAAGCCTGAGGCTTCACTGGGCCTGCAGGGGCCCCATGCTTATGCTGTCCCAATCTAGATAGCCCATGCCCCAGGTCTCTGCAGCTGTCCCAGGCTAGACCAGCCCATGTCCCAGGTCTCTGCAGCTGTCCCAGGCTAGACCAGCCCATGCCCCAGGTCTCTGCAGCTGTCCCAGGCTAGACCAGCCCATGCCCCAGGTCTCTGCAGCTGTCCCAGGCTAGACCAGCCCATGTCCCAGGTCTCTGCAGCTGTCCCAGGCTAGACCAGCCCATGTCCCAGGTCTCTGCAGCTGTCCCAGGCTAGACCAGCCCATGCCCCAGGTCTCTGCAGCTGTCCCAGGCTAGACCACCCCATGCCCCAGGTCTCTGCAACTGTCCCAGGCTAGACCAGCCCATGTCCCAGGTCTCTGCAGCTGTCCCAGGCTAGACCAGCCCATGCCTGAGGTCTCTGCATCCTCCTGTCCCTTGGGGTGTGGGCCTGCCCCGGGCTCTTGCCTCACAGCCTGCAACTGACTTCCTAGTTTGGCAAATAAATATCTGTCAAGGCATTAATGGGCAAAAAATGGCTCCATTTACCTCATTCCTGAATGTCTAGAATTAAAGAAAAAGGGAATGTCACGGAAGGTGGCTGGAGACCAGCTCTCATGCTTGACTCAGTGCTTGCCAACTCACTTCCAGGTGACACTGGCCAGGCTAACCCAATTTCCACAGCTGGTGATGGTTTTAAAATGGGACCATGCAAATATATGTTTGCATTCCTCCCTCCAACCTCCCAAGTGTAAGTGTTTAACCTTATAATCTAACCCATGGCCCCCAAATAGGACCTTCATCAGAGGCAGAGTGTCACAAACAACCTGGGCTTCCGTTTCTTTATTTAGATGGATGAGAAAGCTCTAGTTTCATGTCCTTAACTCCCAGGATTTTCATCTTGATGGGAAAATCAACTAGGATTCCAAGGTCATAATTTGTTCCTGCAGGAGTGCCCTGGGAAGCAGAGAAACTGGCAAGGCAGGGGTGATGGCATACGATACCCTTACGAGGTACGTGCTGGAGCATGTCCTGATCCTGTGCTTCAGAGGGCAAGGAGAGCCAGGTGGCCCACAGGCCCACGCGCTCAGCGCCACCTCCGTGATGTTTGGGTAAATGCAGGCAGGTGACCGAAGGCTACTGCCCTCGTTAACCAAGCACGAGCATTTGACAGAGCTGTGGAGGTGCTCCGATTCAGAGCTCGTGATGAAGAAGGCAGACATAAGTGAAGTTTTAAAATAAAAAATTATATTGCCAATGTTTCCAGCCTGTCAGAAGGAAAGCTGCTTCCCCACAACTGCAAGTCAATACGGAGCGGCACAACATTAAGTGTCTTGCACTTTCCCCATTTCACGCTAGGTTAGCCTGATGGATGAGTGTACTTAAGTCAACACCGCAGGCCGTTTCATAGGACAGGTGCTCTGAACGTATAGGCAAGGCCATCCCTATTATTTCAATTAACAACATAAGCTACAAAAACACAGGCGGGTGAATTAATTTAGAGCTTCCATTTAGTGCTGCTGGTGAGGACATCGTTGGGCCCTTGGTTGTCGTGGCAACTTCAGCATCCCCAGCCGGCAGAAGCAGGCGGCTGCTGCTCGCGTCCCCCGCACACACACGGTTCAGATAGTACATTAGCAAAGAATACGATGTCCATGTAAATGTTGAGATAGTTTCGTTGCCATAGAGATAAGAAGAATGGCAAAAATACAGGAGTGCTTGACATACTCCAAGGCAGACTTTTAATTAAAAAAAAATCTCCCGTGACAATGCCAAGATGGCTGAAGGCACCAGGAGTTTCCGGGCTCGTGGAGGACTGGCATGGCCCCCACCCAAATGCCATGGACAGGGCCCGAGAATTCTGCTGAGTGGCCCGGGAGGAAGCACAGGGGCCCTGGGAGGTGTGGGGCCACGATGATCTTCTTTCCATGAAGCACAGAAAAAGAAAGGAGCAGAGACAGTGGAGCCCACGTGCCAAGTTAGCACGTCCTTCTTCAGAGTGGGGAAGCCTCGGCATAGACAAGTCTCCTCTGTCCCAGCCCAGAGCTCAGAGCCTGCACGAGGATGACCTCGCACGTGCCCCCAGGCAATGTGCTTCCTCCTCGGCCTCCCTGTCCTTGGAGCAGGCTGCACGGCTTCATTGTGGGGGTAGCGTGTGGGTCGATGTGAAGCGTGTGCTCCATCAAAGCAGGGGGCAGCAGGCAAGGAAGGAGCATTTGCAAGTCTTGTTGTCAAAGTTGGGGTTGGCTCTTCTCAAAACCTGCCATTCCAAAGCATTATGGGAGGGAAGGACTTTACTTTTCTCTAAAATTAAGATTTCACTTTTTTTAAAAAATGGTAGAAATTTCCATGAGCTTCCACCAAAAGAATCTACTATAAGTTATGTCCCACAGAGGCTACAGCCAAGGCCCAAGGACTGACAGTGGCCACATTCAGGAAAGTCCCTGAACAGGCTGTGCGTAAGGAGAGGCCAGAGTGGTGAGGGTAGCCTGGCAGAGGCTGGCCTGCGGGCTCAGCAGCGGCACCAGCGACCTCCCCTGCCTCCTGGGCACCCTCCAGCCTTGCCTGCTGGCTATTTGTCCTCATCCGAGCGATTGCTGAGAGTCAGAGTTCCCCCACGCCGTCCTATCCCACCCTTCCCACTTTCCTGTCTGCTCTTAGCCATTTTCTCATCGGCAGCTCCCATCTCCTGCAATTCCCACACATCTCTCCCAGCCCTGAGCCCGCTGTGTGCTCTCCGCTGATGGCTAACTGGCTTCTCCACCCTGATGACCCATCCCAAACCTCACATGTCAGAGAGCAGTTCATTATCTTCCCTTCCTCTCTTTCAACTCCCTAAATGCAGCAACCTAAGACTGGAACCTCAGGTTTTCTAAGCTCCTCCATCTTCCACACCACGGGCTCCGGACTCAGAGTCCCCAGAAACCAGGGCCCAGTGGCCAAAGGGATGCCTCTCCCCAAGCCAGGGTGGACACTTTTCAAAGCCACATCAGCCAGACGCCCCTTCCCATGGCTTTGAGCTTTGAGCGGAGTATGCAAGATGGAAACACCAGCAGTGCGGAAGGGGTGGGAGCCTCTCCGTTCCCCAGCAGCACACAGAGTGTTCATCTTTCCTTCTCCTGAGTCGCTGCAGAGCTGCCCTGGCTGCTGCCTTTTTCAGAACCCGCTTCTTGATTCTCCCATTTAATTCAGTCCAAATAAAAATCCTTTTCTGCTTAAATAGCTGGATTCGTCTTCTGTTATCCGCAATATCAGAACCCTAACTGCTGAAATAAGCCAGACCTGGTTTCTGTTATCTGTGATGTTAGAACCCTACCCAATACAGACCACTGATGGTAGAAATGTTTCAGGAGAAATTTGATGGGATGGAAAAAAGGATGAGACAGAATCTTCCTAAACTATGTCAGATAGTCATTCTAAGCTTGAGCTCGCCAGTATCCTTCAAGGTGGAGTTTGCCTGAAGAAGACATTTGTGGATGACCCCTCTGGACTGGAAAGTCGGATTGAGACTTACTCACTGGGTACCCCACATTCACAGAGTGAGGTCAATCACAAACAACCCTGGCTGCTGCAGACCCACCTGGAGCCCCACTGCTTCTCATCCTGTCCTAGGAGCACACTCTGTTCCAAGCTACCTGCTGAGAGAGTGACTTCCGGGGAAGGAATTCCTTGTGGTCAGTGCCCACTCACAGCTTCCAATCTATTCCTTTTGAAAATAGGAATTTCTCATGTGAAACCCAACCTCTTTCCCAAAGTATGCAGCTGTGTGGAGGGGAGCCACTCCTAAAGTGTGACAGGGGAGCTGCTGATCACAGGGGAGAAGTCCAGGGTTCCGGGGTCTGCATGCCATCACAGGGGCTGGCCATGCAGGCACGGCCCTGCCTCAGTCCTGCCGTCACAGGGGCTGGCCACCCATGCACATCCCTCTATTGCCCGCCATTGCTGTGTCCATCGGGACCTTTCTATGAGCAGCCGTGCCAGTGCCCAGCACTGCAAAGACATAAGATCCAGTCATAAACCTCAGCGATCATACAGGCGGTGGGGGGGGGGCGGGGGGAGGGGGGTGACCCGAGAGACACTGTCAACTGTCCAGGGACAGGCGTACAGCGACAGCATCCTGCCACGGGAACGGGAGAAGATAAGCCGCTTGCAGCTCAAGTGGCAGAGAAGGCTTGAGGAAGCATCTCAAAGTGTAGGTTTCAAAAGATGAAGAGAACATTCCTGGGATAGGGCTGGGGCAGGATGCAAGCGGTTGCGAGGGGTACTGTGATCCAAGCTGTGAACCACGGCACGCCAACGCCCCACTTGGCAAAGCAGACCAATTTGGAGCAAAAGTTTTTGGGGAGAAGTCAGAGACAGGGCTGTTGTCGTTGGTGCAGGCAGATGGTGAAGGATGAAAGCTGGACCACTGTTAGCACCTCTCTAGTTTTCATGACACTTTTTCTCCGGTGACAAAAGAGAAGCATGTCGGAAGGTGGTTGTTGGCATCGAGCAAGGCGTCATAGCAAAGACCCACCCCTGGGCCTGGTGCCCACAGAGACTTGACATTCCCAACAACTGCCAGTTCCCTGGGTGGCATCTCTCCACTCCACCCTGTGTCCCCTACTTTTATGCTCCTGGCCTCTCTCCTGAAGGGGCCACACAGCCATCTCCTACAGATCTTGGCATTCAGGGACAACTTGAGTGTGAGCTGCTCATCTTTGAAAGTCTAAGCCTCAAGGTGTTGCTCACACATGTCCGTCCTCTGACAAGGTAAAGTACGCAGCCCTGCAAAGCCACCCAGGAATGCCAAATCCAGAGTTGAGGACAGTCCTGGAGCCAACTGCAGCTGCCAACCCTGCTCTCACTGTCCCAGGGTTTCTGAGATGACGGCTGAGAATAACGGGGAGGGAGTCTGGCCCTGCACATCCAGGAGGGGTGGCCGCCTGCCAGAAAGCTGCGAGGTCATGGGTAGGAGCCCCCTCTTCCCCTCCTGCCTTTGCAGTGTCTCCATTCCTCCCCACGCTGTTCCAGGCATAATTGGATGATGACAGGAGAGGCAGGCTCAAGTGTGTGGTCAATGTTGGTGAGGAGTGCTGGAGCTGTCTGTTTGAGAGAAGAGGAGAGCAAGGTGCTCTCACCTCCCCATGGGGTTTGGGCTCTGCCAAGTCCTTTGGCCGGGAAAGAGAACTCAGTGTCCCGGTGGGAATAATTGCATGGCTGAGCTTATGCCAAGTCAAATCTGAGCCTTTCACAAGCCTGAGCTGCCATGCACTGTGTCCAGCAAAGCCCGGTGGGGTCGTGAGGCTCTCCTGGAAGCGCTCCTTCCTGCCAGGGCCCAGGTGGGAGGGAATCTGAGCAGCCTCCCAAAGTGGGGGCAGACATGAGTCAGCCGGGAAATGGGGTCCTGGAGGCTCCCCGAGTTGGATCAAGCTCACTCGTCTTCACTTTTGGAAGGGGCTGCGTAGACAAGAAGGCTTGAACTGGAGCTAGGGGAGGGCTAAGAAAGGAGTGCCTGCTGCCACAACGTGGGAGCTGTGGATGCAGTGATGCTTCCAAAGGGCCAAATTCTACGCTAACGAAGACAACCAGCACTGCACAGAAGTTCAGGTAAGTGGTCCACTCCCTAACACACCAGCGATCACAAGGAAAGAAGACACAGGCTCAAACTCACCTCATCCTCTTCCTTCCCCAGAATCCACCAGAGGCTCTAGGCACAGGAGGCGTTTCCAATTCTCTTCCCCGCCACCACTTCCTGCTGGACACCTCTTGGGCCATGGCCCACCTCATACTGTTATTCTGAGAATTAAATAGTGTGTGTAACATAATTAGAGCTTAGTAATAGCTAAATAAATATTAATAAGAAAAATGAGACCATGTATTAGAGTTCTCCCAAGAAACACAACAAATAGACCTGTATCTATTCTCTACAGAGCTACATCTTTGTTTGTCTACCTCAAGGTTTATGTTAAGGAATTGGCTCACCGTGACTATGAGTGCTGGCAAGTCCACAGTCTGCAGGGCAGGGGGCAGGCTGGGGACCCAGGGAAGAGTCAGTGCTGCAGCTCAGCGTCTGTCCGCAGGCTGAGCTCCTTCTCGGGGAGTTCTCAGTCTTTTGTTCGTAAGGCCTTTAACAGATTGGATGAGACCAGCCCACATTCCGGAAAGCCATCTGCTTTACCCAAAGTCCACTGATTTGAGGTTAATCTCCTCTAAAAACACCTTCACAGCAACATCCAGACTGATATCTGATCCAATATCTGGGCACTGGGGCTTGGCCAAGTTGACACACAGAATTAACAGCATGATCAGCCCAGGTATCTCCTCCTCTCCTCCTTTCTGACCACCGCCTCTCCTGTCTCTAGAGTGCTTTGCCCTAGACCTCGGGATCCCAGGTTTGGAGCCACGTGGACTCATGGAACACCTTCCGTGTGGACCTGCTCTGTATTCATCTCAGAGAGGACTTGGACCACCAAAGCATGTTCTGAACATTTGGGGGTCTGAGAAGCTCCTTGGAGAATCAGGTACTAGCTTTGGATTTTTTAATCCCGGAAAATTTAAATATGCATAAAATTGCATGACATTTCAGGGTTTCCACGGCCTGACCTCCTAAGTTTGTCTACATGTTGAATTTCAGAATCCTATATCTAAAAGTATTGCAATTGCCTCAGGTTCAGTGGAAACTGTTCAGAAGGGAATGGGCTTTGTTAGGATCTGGAGATGTTTCCACCCCCAGAAATGACGAGGGACAGGGAAGGAGTGCTGTTTGGGGGGCCGTGGAGATCGAGAGGCACCATTGGAGGCATAGACCATGTTCTGTCTCAGCTCGACCCGCCAGAGCCTCGCCAGGTAGGCCCCACCAGGTAGGCCACCACTAGAAAGGAGGTCACTGGCCCAGGTAAGAACAACCAGGTGCCACAGATGCCGCCCAGCTGGGACCTGTGTGCCTCATGGCCCACGTCCTCCCCGCCCCTTCCTGCATCCAGGCTGAGGGCTAAGGCGGTGGCCCTGGTTCTATGGGGCAACCTTGTCCCCACACTCAGAAAGTATCCCCTGCCTGTGGGTCTGTGAGCGGGCAGTAAATACTGTTAGGAAAACAACAGAATATTCCATGAAAACTGCTTTGATTTATTATTAACACAAGTGTTTCAATGGTGAACTCCACTTCAGAGTGTCTGTCTCACCCCTTCTTACTCACTTCACATCTCAGTGTTCTGTCTTTGCAATGACAATTATTCATCGTGGTTGGTTTTGCTGAACTCTTCACTATTGAAACCAGACTTTTGCAAGTCGTCTCTCAGCTCTTGGGAGTCAAATTTTACAGCCCCCAGAGTGACCTTCTGGGCCAACGGCATTTCTCTCATGGACGCGTGTGTGCCGTAAGACTCACGGGACCAGAGCACCACTGAGAGGGGAGGCTGCAGACCAAGGCTGGTGTGAAGACTTCAAAGCAATGAGGGACCCGGTGGGGAGAGCAGGTGCGCAGAGCAGACGGGAACTTACCGAGGAGGGGCTCCGCAGGGAAACAGGAGGGGTCTGCAGAGAGGAGGATGGTACAGACGATGCTCTCAGGGAGGCCAAGCTAAGATGAACTAAGGCGTTTCCAAAGCAGCACAAACACAGAGACTTCTTAGTATAACAGTCCACCTGACTTCAACCAGGAAAGGGATTGCAACACTATTTGGGGATAACAGCACACTCGGATCGGGACCCCGTGGACTGGTGTCCCTGGGAACATTTACTGAAATTCCTCACAGTGGAAAGCTGGAGGGGCCTCCTGTCCTTGCACGCGGAGAGAAATGGTGATAGGGAGAAGCAGCAGTGCAGGGCACGGATTGGATCAGGACATACCCAGTGGACACCTGCTATGGGTCAAGTCAAGGATCACCCCCACATCCATCGGACTACACAACCGGTGACAGCCTCGCCCCCATTCATACTTCCTGGGCTGCTTAGGACAAGCTCATGAAGGAGGTGGACGTTATCACCCCTCTACTAAAAACAGGGAAACTGGGAAAGAGAAAGATTATCCTGGGCCACGTGGCTGTAAAATGTCAGAGCCAGAACAGACCCTGCTCTGCCTAGTGTGGGCCGGTGCTCCTGCTGCTGCTGCTCAGAGGCAAGGCTTGGGGTCGTGCCGATATAAATTATCTCCCTGCTGCCCTTGGAGCTGGCCACAGGGCAGAGCCAGGAAAGGGTGCGAGAGTCACAGCCTCTCAGGGTTGCTGACTCATTCCTCCAACAAACGTAACAGGAGTCGTTTCAAATACTGTAGGGGAATGCGCTAGGGTGGCGCCTTCTAACATGCGCTCAACAGTCAGAGCTGTTCAGGGCAACGTTCCCTGCTGGAAAGCGTTGCTGGGCGGTTGTACTTTGACTCAGCTGTGCTGGTGGCTGGGGGCAGCGAAGGTGGCACTGCGGAGGCGAGGCGGCTTCTACGGGCAGGAACAAACTCTTCGTAACTTAGGGAACACGGAGTCTCTGCAACCGTTTTCTGAGCATTGTTTTAAATCAATGGCTTCATTAGACCCCAGTGGCATTTTCTTCTCCATGAAGTGAAATGGCCTTGGCGTTAATACACATCAACATGTTGTCTCAATTATGCCCAAAAAGTCAAGACAGCAACAAATGATTCGCAGGGAAGAAAAGGAACTTGTGTGGCTTCCGAGGCCCTGCGAGCTCAGCTATACTGCAGGGTCAGGAGCTGCGTTGGTTTCTTGTAAGACACGTTGCATGATGCGTGCATTTAAGGAGGATGGCGGTCAAGTGTTTAAAATTTCAATCCCAAGTGGAAGCAAGCAAAACATGCCAGGAATTTAGCAACTTGGCTGTGGCCTGAGAACAGGTGAAGGCTGGGCCGCAGAACCGGGCGAACTTGGGAGGCACAGCGGCCTCCTCTCGTGGGTGCTCCTCACTGAGCCAAACTGGTGCGAGGCCCATACTGGTGAGGGGTGGATGGCAGCACCCGGGCAGTACCCAGGAGGCTGGGCCCCCAGGGACCGTTTCTGCCTGATTGACAGGGACCTTCTGCACAGCAGCACCTGATGCCTGGGCCACCGAATGGGGATCGAGGCCCACGTGGCTTGGGGCAGAGGCTCCCAGTCTGCATTGGCCCTGCAGGTTCCCGGGGCTGGGGCCACCTCAGGAGCCATAGGAGACATGTCAGGGGCTTCTGCCTGAGCTTCCAGCGAGGGTCATGGCTGCGAATGAGGAAGAATGGAAGGCGCCCTGGCCGGGAAGGAGGCCACCTTGGGAGCCCCCAGAGCCGCCTGCACACGCGGGCTGGGAGCTGTCCCCTGTGCGGCCCCAAGACCCAGTTTCCTGACGGGTGAGGCACCGGACCTCAGAGGGCAACGTGGACAGTCGGATGCGGCCTAGGGACGAGGGGGACATGTGGGGCTGATGGAGACACGGGCAGAGGGCACCAGAGAGAGAGCTGGGATTGTGTGCTCCACACACCAGAGAGATGCACACACACCACGCACACCACGGACACACACACACCACAGACATACACACACCACACACACCACACACACACACACACCACACATACACACCACGAATAAACACACACCACGGACACACACACCACACACCACACATACACTACACACACACCACACAGATACACGCACCACACACACACACCACAGACACATGCACCACACAGACACACACACCACAGACACACCACACATACCACACACACACACACCACACACACCACAAACACACGCCACACACATCCACACCACACACACACACCACAGATGCACACCACACACCCCACACACACACCACAGACACACACCACACACACACCACACACATACCACAGAAACACACTGCACACACACCACACAGACACACGCCACAGACACACACACAACACAGAAACACACCACACACATGCACCATGCATACACTTACCACACAGACACATACCACATACCACACACACACACCACATACACCACAAACACCAGACACACACACACCACACACACCACAGACACACACACACCACAGACACACACCACAGACACACCTACACACCACACACACCACATACACCAGACACACACACACCACAGACACACACCCACACACACCACACACACTCACCACACAGACACATACCACACACACACCACAGACACACACACACCACACACACCAGACACACACCACAGACACACCCACACACACCACACACACACCACAGACACACCCACACACACAGCACAGACAAACACACAGCACAGACACACACACCACACAGACACACACACACCAGACACACACACCACACACACCACACAGACACACACACACCACAGAAACACACCACACACACCACACACATGCACCACACATACACTTACCACACAGACACATACCACACACACACCACAGATACACGCACACACCACACACGCCACAGACACACCCACACACCACAGACACCCACACACCACACACACCCACACACAAACCACAGACACACACCACACACACACCACACATACACATACCATACAGACGCATACCACACACACCACAGACACACCCACATACACCACAGACACACCACATACACCACACACACACACCACAGACACACAACACAGACACAAACCCACACATACACCACACACACCACACCAATACACACACCACAGACACACACCACACACATATACCACACACACACACCACAGACACACACCACACACACACACACCACACATACCACAGACACCCACCACACACACAAGCCCCCCACACACGCCCCACACCCCACATACATATACCATACAGACACACACACACCACACAGACACACACACCACAGGCACCCACCACACACACCACACACATACCACAGACACACACCCACACACCACAGACACATGCACCACACGCATACCACACACACACACCACAGACACACGCATACCACAGACACCCACCACAAACACACACCACAGACATACCAGACACACACCACAGACACCCACACACACACCATACACACCACAGACAAACCATATGCACACATGCACACCACAGACACACACACAACACACACTACACACACCAGACACAAAAACACACCACAGATACACATACCAGACACACGCACACACCACACACACCAGACACACACCACAGACACACACACGCCCACACACATCACACACACATCAGATACACATATCACAGACAGATGCACACACACACACCACACACTCACCCTCCCCTAGACACACCTCACACCACCAAGAGACACATATGCCCCACAAACACATAAACACACACTCACCATACACCTACAGACACACACACACATACTGGTTCCCCATTGGCCTGCACAGATGTCCTCTCACACATTCACACAGGTGGGGTGTCCCCGTGAGCTCACAGTGGGCCAGTGTCAAAGCTCCTCCGTGGGCTGACCCGCAGCCAGGCATTCCCACAGCCCCCCAGGAGAGGGCCCTGCTGCCCGGGCCCTTCACAGCCCAGCGGAGGACAGGGATGAAGGCAGAAGCCAGCCTGCCCATTCCAGACATTGGTCTCACCGTGTTCTACCCCACCACATTATTAGACACCATGACACATGATATGCCACCTCCACAGACACACACCACATCACTCTGCCACTTCATGGAAGTTAGAGCTCTCACCTTTCTGAGCCATCTGCCTCCTCCTGTGATAAGTCAGTTTTCTGTGATCAGGGAATGTACACATTCTAGCCTCTATCTGAAATCCCACAGCCAGTGGAAAAACCACCATTTCCCCCATTAAGTGTGAGGCTAACATTTCCTTTCTGCTGCATTCAAAATACGCCCATGGCTTCCAGCATGATGTCCTTTCTGTTTGTTCATCCTGGTGTAAAGAATTGCTTCTCCAGGCCTGGTGCTTGTCAGTACCCATCAGTATCAGTAGTCCATCAGCAGCATCCCCCTGCAGGAGAACCTCCCTTCAGATTGGAATCCTGCAGTTGGTTCAACGTGCACCACGCTAAGCCCACCACCCGCGCCCAGAGGGCTCTCATTTAATGTCTCTGCACGGACACCTTGCAACACAGGAGAAAGGGAATAATTATCTAAGATCCAGTGGAAAACCGTACCCTTGGAAATTATCTACTAAAGGAGGTGAAATCACTTTTAGAGAGTTTTACTTGACACTTCTCAACAGGAAAGAGCGTCATAGGGAAAGCAACAGGAGCAGGGTTAAAATATGCAGTGAAGGCAGCAAAAAGCAGAGTGGACCGGGTAGAAAATGGAATCAATGCTGCTGGGGAGAGACAGAAGACTTTCTCCCAGAGAGCCAAGGAAAGGTCGAAGCACTCGCAGTTGAAAATGATAACGTGGAAAATGAAAATCAAACCGATAAACATTATCATCAGAATGTTAGTTCTCCAAATTAATCCAATCCAACCCACATCCAAATCCCAAAGGAAATTTTACAGACTTTGACTAGCTAATTTCAAGATTCATCTAGAAAAGAAAATGTACAGGAAAAACCAATAATTAGCAGTGTAAAATATCAAAGAATATTTGATAACTGTAGCGCTCACAACATTGTGGTGTTGGCTCAGAAACATAAAAAATCAATAAATGGAAAAAGAGGAAGAGCCTAGAAGTAAGAAATGCATGTATGCATCTTGGTGTATACGGTAGAGGTGACATTTTTATATCAAGGAAAAATTTGTCAATTCAGCAAGTGGTTTTGAACTACTCCTTTCAAAAATATTAAATATTCTACACAAAAATAAATTTCAGATGTGATAAACACAAAATACTATAAAAGTACTAAAAGATATCACAGAACACTTTTTAAAAAATTAACCATTTGCCCATTTGGAAAAAATAAAGTGCACCTCACTGCTAGCGCTCACTTTTACATAAACACGCTCTTTGAGGCTAAAGCAAATCTGACTGATTTTCAAGGTAAAAGTAAAATATAAAAACTGTTCTTGGAGTTATTTCTAAACAGAGCTAACATCAGAATCGTCTGAATCATCAGAATTGTCAGTTTCGGAAAAATCAGATTCATCAAATGAATCTTCGGCCAACAACTGTTTGAGAATGATGTTCGTATCACATGTGAGAATGCCACGTTTTCTAGGATTTGACATTTTCAGCGATTTTGTAAATGGAAAATACTGTTACTAAAAACAGAATGCTATAAATAGAATGTCTTTTGTTTCCAAAGTTGATATACTACAGTGATGCAAAAATAACAAAACTGAGGTATTTCATGACAAAGTTATCTCGGGGTAAACACTGCAGCCGCAAGTGCCACCGCTGCGTCCTCTCCAAGCAAACGGAAAAGAGTTAATCATGGTATGGGGATAAGAAAGGCCTTCTGTGTCTCTAGATGAAAAGGCAAAGCAGGTTGAGGACAAGCAGCCTGGGACACAGTCCCTTGGCCTTTGAGGAAACAGCAGAAGCAAGAAAGCTCCTCTCACCTCTCTCCACCCTGCTCCGCTGAAGCTGGTCCTGAGACCCTCGTGGGAGAGGCGCACTCCCTGTACCCAGAGGAAAGGAACATTTTTATCTCTAAAGACAAGGACACAGAGAAGAATCAGAACACATAGGCCTTGCTAAGCCTCCCTGCTCCCTGGTTTATTACTGCTAGGCCATCCACCCCGTTGTCCAATCATACATCCCCATGACTGTTCATCAAACCTAAGCATAAAACACACAGGTTTCTCTGTTTCTTCATTTCTAAAGTTTCCTGTGGCATGTTAAACTGACATTAAATAGATATGTCTGCTCTTCTTCTGTTAATCTGCCTTTTGTTACAGGGGCCTCAGCCATGAACCTAGCAATGGGTGAGGAAAATTAAATTTTTCCTCCCCTACGACTGTCATCAATGTCTATGAAATGATGTCAAAGGCAAAATGAGAGACAAATGGAAGACTAGGAAAAAATAACTTCAACATAACAGAAATAACTTCAAAATAACAGAGAACGGTTCACTCTCGAGACATAAAGATCATATTATTATATGTACTCTATAATTCGGGAGAAAAATGGGAAAAATTTGTAAGTAGAGAATTAAAAGAAAAAGGAAAACTAATATGTCTTAATGTGAACATTGTCCAATCTCACTAATAATCTATGAAATACATCATTTTCCCAGTAAGTTCAGTAAGACATTTTTCAATGATAACGCTCAGTGCTTCTGTGCATATGGTGAAGGGCAATGTTCTGGGGGGATGAAGTGAATGGCGAACAGACATTGTGAGGGTCCCACGTATCCATACGTACACACTCCACAATAGTCTCTCTACCTCAGGAATGATGCGGCCTATCAGGGCCTTCCAATAATTACATGCACAAATTAGCAATTAACATTGGTTACCCCTCTAGTCAGAGGTCTCACAGTTTCATGGTTTTTTTAATGCTATATATTCATGAAGCACCAGAGGAAAAAAAGCCAAATCTCAAATCAAAATTTTCCCCTTCCAGGAAGACTTTCCTGGTTCACTCTTTATGCCATACATTCTCTCTCCAACTGCTACTCCTGCTGGATTTTCTCAATTTCTATGGCATGAGATGAAGCTTGGGTCAGATTTTTCAGTCCCTTGACTCTTGTCTAGATTCTCTGAGAGCAGGGCTAGTGCTGACTGGCTTGTAATGCTGTGCTGACCACATGCACATTTTGTATATGCCTTGCAGATAAAAACAGTAATGACTTTTATGTATCCTTAGACTTTGATCAGCTTTCAGATAAACTTAGGAGGGCATTTTCTTTCTCTACCAGTTAGATTAAAGACATCACTCTAGGAAGGAAACATAGGAACACCAAGTGGAAGAATCTTGTGAAGCTGGAAGAAAGAAGGACGTTTAAGTCCTAGAAACCAGACTCCTCTGCTTAGCAGCAGGTACCCTCCAGCAAATTACACCCCCGGAACCTCACTTTTGTTATCCATAAAATGGAAACAGGACAGCCTTTCTCCCTGAGCTAGGATTGGATAATGTGACAGTCACACAATGCCTGACACAGTACCTGGCCCATAGTATATGCTCAATTAATATGAATTCCCTCCTAGTATACACTCAATTAATGTGAATTCCCTCCTAGTATACATTCAACATGAACGCCCTCCTAGTACATGCTCAGTTAACATGAATTCCTTCCTAGTATACATTCAATTAACACAAATTCCCTCCTAGTATACACTCAATTAATATGAATTCCCTCCTAGTATATGCTCAATTAACACGAATTCCCCCTTAGTATATGCTCAATTAACATGAATTCCCTCCTACTATACACTCAGCTAACATGGATTCCCTCTTAGTATATGCTCGGTTAACATGGATTCCCTCATACTACATACTCAGCTAACATGAATTCTCTCCTCTCCCTCAGTCCCTCGTCCATTCCAACCCTGTCACGTTCAGCTCTTCCAACCTCTGCAGCTGTTACTGCTGGAAGATAGTTTATACTGTGAAGAGATAAACGGCTGCTCAGTGTGACATCTAAGCAACCTGTCCCTGCTCCAGAGCCCTTGAGCAGCAGGAGGAGCACCAGGAAGCACAGGTGAAGGGCAGAGGGTCAGCCAGGCTTCCCAGGGGTCGGTGGTACTTTCACTTGGGGCCTCCTCACCCTCTGACAAGCCTTGCCTCTCACAAACTGCACCCATGGAGAGCTTGCTGCCTGCTCTTCTTCCCTTGACCCCAAGTTCCCGCACACGTTTGCTCTTGAGTCTCATATAAGCCTTATTAACCTCTCTGGCTCCTCTATAAAGGGTCTCCCCATTTCTAGAGCTCTAGAAGGTAAAGCAGCATCATAACCACTTAATCCTTCCAAAAATACTTTCTGCAAGATGTTTACGAATATAGCGCCCACTCAAAAATAAAACAAGAGTGAATCTAAACTACAAACTTCATCTGGATGCCTGCTTTTCCTTCTCAGAGATTGTCTGTGATGTCAGACAGCAAAATCAGAAAAAAATCAAAGCTGGTTAACATGACAAGACCAAGTCACAATAGCTCTTTTGGCTGTCCATGATTTGTAGGCAAATATCATGAAAAATCTTAGCGTGAAATTCGCAAGCTGAATATGCTTCTGTTTTGGTGTTGGGAACACACGCAGCTTTCAGGCACCAGCCTGGAACCCGGCGAACCCTGGTCTGTACTGGGAAGGGGCTGGGTAGGAAAGAACACAGCCCCAGCCTTCTGCACTGAGTGTCTCCATCCTTATGCCTGGGCTGATGCAGAGACACACTGGTGTAATGTGCCCTCCATTCCTGAAGACCTGTCTGATGAGGTGGGTGATATTAATGAATGTGACTTTTCAATATTGTATGATGAAATCTGTGAGCATTTGGAAGATCTGCATAACTGAGCGAATCACTGTTTTCCAAGTGACCAATGCATGATTTTGCAAAATCATGCTTGGGTAAAAAAAGACCCGTTCAAAGGGTAATGGATTTTAGTGTGACAGGGCATGCAAAGCTCATCGGTGTAGTTTCAGAATCCGCACAGCCACTAACTTTTAACAGACTACCACTTGTTGAGTTTGGTGTTGTAACAAGGAAGAGTACTAAAAATTATTCTGCAAAGGCTATTAACTACTCCTTTTTTGATTACATATTTATGCAAGACTGAATTTTCTTCATTTACTTCAACCAAAATGACACATTGCAACAGAGTGAAGGCAGAAGAAGGACGGGAGTCCAACTGTCTTTATTAAGCCAGACACAGAATAAATTTGCAAAAATGTAAAGCAATGCCACTCTCCACATTCCTCACTCTTTGAGGAAATACAGCTATCTTTTAGAAAAAAAGTTTAATTGTATTAGCATAAAATGGGCTTATTATAATTTGTAAATTAATTAATACTTCAATATTGAAATAGTTTGTTTTACTTTCTAACATGGTCAGTATCAATGGATGTAACCCACAGAAACAAAATCTCTTTGGGGTTCTCAATAATTTTTAAGAGTATAAAGGATTCCTGAGATGAAATCAATGGAGAACTGCTAACATAAGTTATTTCACTCTTTGGACCAGATTCATTCTGAAAATGAACTTTATTATAATCCAGCAAATTCTTTCAGAAAAGCTCAACTTGCCTGACTTAAGCCTCTGCTAAAAGCATTAAGCCCTGAATTCCTAATGGAGTCTTGTATATCCAACGTTGCTGACAATTATATGCACAATGAAGGACACGTGCACAAGGTAGATGCTTGATAAATACTTCATGTATGTATTAAGGATGCTGGAACACACTGCCTTGGTGTGAATCCCAGATCTGCTACTTACTAGCTGTGTGACCTTAGCAAGTTACTAACCGTCTCTGAGTCCCAGGGTGCTCACCTGTAACATAAAAGTGTATCTCCCTCATAGGGCAGCTGTGAGCACCAATGAGTTAGTATCCGTTGTTAAGGGAAAAAGCAAACTCTGTACAATACTTTAAAGAGGTTTATTCTGAGCCAGTGTGAATTACCACAGCCAGGGAAAACACAAACCCAAGAAGCCTTGAGTAAGTTGCCCCAAGGTGGTCTGGTTAGTTTGATTTTATACATTTCAGGGAGGCAGGAGTTACAGGCAAAGACATAAATCAATAGTGGAGGTATACATTGGCTTGGCCCAAAAAGGCACGATATCTTGAGGCAGGGGCTTATAAGCCACAGTTAGATTCTGAGATTCTCTAATTTGCAACTGGTTAAAGGAATAAGACTTTGTCCAAAAACTTGGAGTTAGCAGAAAGGAATGTTTAAGTTAAGAAAGTCTAGCTTGGTGATGTGGCTCATGCCTGTAATCTCAGCACTTTGGGAGACTGAGGTGAGTGAATCTGATGGGCCCAGGAGTTTGAGATCAGCCTGGGCAACACAGCTAAACCCCATCTCTACAAAAAATACAAAAATGAGCCCAGCAGTGTGGCGCATGCCTGCAGTTCCAGAGATTCAGGAAAGTGAGATGGGAGGATAACCTGAGCTTGGGAGGTTAAGGCTGCAGTGACCCATGATCTTGCCACTGCACTCCAACTTGGGTGACACAGTGAGACCCTGTGTCACCTTTTTCAAAAAAGAAAAAGATAAGGAGGTCTGTGAATCATAGAGCCAGCCACAGCACACTGGATGAAAGTGGTCTCTCGGGTAGAACTGATGGCCTGTGGGTGCAACGTCACCCTTGTCTTGCATGGCCTTGGGTCCTGATTATAATTTGGCACCTTAGTGCCACAAAGAGTGTGTTCTGTCAGCCTTATGGTCTCTGTCTTAGCATTAATGCTGGTCAGTTGTGCCTAAACTCCAAAACAGAGGGGGCAAAATGAGGTGCATCTGACCTCCCTTCCCGTCATGGCTGAGAACTCAGGTTTTAAAGTTTCTCTGGGGTCCCCTTGGCCAAGATGGAGTCTGTTCAGTTGGGAGTTGGGGGCTAGGGCATTATAGTTCTAGTGCACAGTGTAAAGACTCTGGCATGCCTCGTAAGTACTAGGAAAGCATTTGCTGAGGCTGTTCTGACACAAAGGAGCACAGGGCTGCTTGTTGCGGTGTCTCAAGCCCTGAAATCCTATTAGCCTCACATTGACTACTACGCCTCCTGGGCATTTACTCCCCTCCAGGCCATGTGCTCAGATGCTTCATTTGAAGCATCTCATTTAATTATTGTAATAATAAAGATGAGCTGGGACTGGAGCTCGGTCTGGCTGCTCTCACCTGTCCTCTGCCCCGGATTCAGAGAAGGATCCAGGGTTGAATTTGCTGATGAACAGAGCAGGTTTGGAATGAATGTATAGCTGTGTGTACACAGAACCAGTTCTCCTTCATTCTCTTTAAGCCTCCCTCCTAGTTAAATGACATTAGTAATCATTACTTAGTTACTTGTCTCATTCCTGTATTTATTCATTGAACAAATATTTGTAGCACCCACAACCAGGTGCTGGGTTCAAAGGATGAGTAAGACAGAGCTCCTGCCCTCAAGGTAGTTACCATGGGCCAGTGTGCAGGTGGATTAACTTGGAATGTTAAATACTATCATAGAAATAGGAATACGGTACTCTAAGAGCAGAGAGGACAGGGAAACTCACCCAACCTCATAGAAATCCAGGAAGGGCTCACCAAAGAAGGGCAATATGAAATGGGTCTTGAGGGATGAGTAGGAGTTTGGTGGTTTAGAAAGGGAGCTGTCATATTGGCTGCCAGGAAATAGGCCACCAGCATAGAAAGGAACAGGGGGTAGGTTGCAGGATGGATGGAGCTGAGTCATTGACTTGCAACATTTCTGCCAGCCTCCCTCTTCCCAAAGCAGTGACTATATTTTAGCTATAGACAACACCTTATGTTATTAAAACAGGCAATAAATTAATACCACTGACTTCATTTACATCAAGTTCTCTATGGAGACACCAGCAATTTGCAAATTCACAATCATAGGTTGTTCAATTTTTATTTACAATTGTTCTTTTTTAGCTTTTACTCAACCACAAACTAAATACAAGGGTTTTAATATTAGGTTTCTCTAGGTCTAATACCACAATGTTCTCAAGAACTTCCTCTCATTCTACCTACATCCCAGCTAAACATCTAGGAGAACTTCGGCTTCAGGAGGGGTCTTTCCCCTTCATAAAGCAAGTTTGTCTTCCTTCACAGGGCCAACAGTGTCCTAGGATTACCAGCCAAAGGCCAGGGAAAAAAGGGCCTCATTGTCTTTTCAAACTCCTGTCACTCTTTGTTCAACATAAATTTGTATGTACATTAATACAGAGGAAGGGGCCAGGAACAGAAAATGGAGATCGGGGGGCAAAAAAAAACCACAAAAATCCTTTGCAAAATATTTGAATTTTATTCCTACAGTTTTTGCTTTGACCACAAATGTTCCCACATAAAGATATGGAACAAATTCTCTTGTGAAACAAAAGATTTAGAAAAATAGAACATAAAACCTGGAAATGTAAACAACTTTTACATGCTCGGAAACTTCCTCAGGGTACAACTTCTCACTTTTCTTGAAAAGATGTATAAATAGAAACATCATTCCTGAATTAATTATTCTTTCCAGGGAAGAAATTGGCTGGTTTTCAAGTTTGGTCTTTCCCAGTGATTCACCAGATGATGTGTAATTGTACTATACGATTTGATGGCTTTTTTTTTTAACATATCAAAACATGTAACATTTTAAAGTTAACTATCTTTGTTTCCTGTGATTAAGCCAAGAAGTAGTGATTGCAGATGAAGCTCAGGATAGGAAGGAGGTCGGTTCGGGAGAGATCGGCCACCAACTGCGTTCCCTGCATTAAGTTATGGACATCGAGATGATAAATGCTTCTCGGCTATTGTTTTAGTGCCTTCCTTTGGTAAATCCCGTTTGATTGGCATGAACAGTATTAGGTAAAACAGACTGAAGCTGCAGTGCCAATATTTTTGTGACTATTTTGCAATCGGCGTTAATCAATGAGATGGGACTGTAATTGCTGCAATTTCCCGTGTCTCTTCCTGGCTGCAGAATCACAGATATAATAGCGCTCCTAAGAGTTTCTGACAATCTGCTATTCACAAATGCTGTATTAAATATACCACATGAAACTGTATCCCAGCACTCCATCTTTTTTTCAAAATCCTTCTGGAATGCTGAAGTCCTGGGGTGCCAGGGCCCCATGAGGAAGCCATCTCTCCACAGTGCTCCCAAGTTCTCTGGTGGAATGTCTCCTTGAAAGCCATGTTGGGATTTTGGCCTCATGGCCTCATCACATTTCATGAATTCAACTTCATTTTGGAAATTTTTCAATCACTTTGGTGACATTGACAATTTTCCATTTCATTATAATGCTACAAAATTCAAGCACCTGCTTTGCTTTTCAAAATGTAAATCTACTGAAAAATCAGGGAAAAAGCAGGTGTTCTACCTTAATTGACAGAATTGAATCTCCTATCAGAAAACAAGCCTCCAAATCAAAACAGAGACTCCAAAGTACCCGCCGAGGCTGGGGGAATGAGGCTCAAGCCCACCGCTGAAGTCGATTTGGGGCACCATAGAGATGCCTTCCCAGATGGGTTTTAAGCCTAAGGAACAGCAGGGTGTTAGATCAGAAATGAAACAGAAGCGAAGCGACTCCTCCACACCTAAAAGAAGAATTCAGTGAAACATGGACACTAATGACTCACAGGCTGCCCCTTCAGGGTATTTGCGTCTGAGATGCGGGGCTGTCAGTGGCCTTCAAGCACACTGAGCTTGGAATCAGGCACAGAAATTCTATTCCACAGAGAAAAATGCTTCCTGGAAAACTTAATTGTGCTTTTAAGTTTTTTCACCCCTTAAATTCACAGAAGACTCTGTACAACTTTAAGAACATTTTTCCCATCCTAATTCCCTGGCAATCTCCTCTTGCAAATGTCAGTGTTATTCAGCCTGATTAACTCCAGCAATTTCATCTTTCAGTGATGTTCTGCTCTCAAACTGCCAAACAAAGATTCTTCTATTTCATTATTCAAAATATTAAGTGAAGCTCAAAAGCCACAATGATAGACTTTGGGGTAAAGAAATATTGCTCTGTCTGTCAAAAAAGCTGCAAGTTATTTCATTACATAAAATAGTACTTAGGGCATCTAAACCATCAATTCTCGAAGAACAGAAAGGGTATGGCTAAATCAAATCCCAATCATCCATTTTCATCAAATGCATGCTTCATCACCCATCAACCATTTTACCAGAACTTAAAAAAATAATGTAATTAACTACTCTAATTTTATTTCTCCAGCTGCTGTTCTTATTTGGGTAAAGTTGCTAACAAATAAACTTGGTAAAAATACTGACAAGTCAGAAAGGAATGGAAATCGATGTGCGATTCACGACTGTATAATTTCTACCTGAATAATTTAAAGTTAAGTGTAACTTTTTCCCACACAAAGCATTTGTATTCCTAGCCTTGTCAGAGCAGAATATTTTCATGTTTGTTAAGGACAAGAAAGGAGTCAGAAAATGCTGCAACATGGCTGGTAGCACGCAGGAGCTGAACTCAGAGTTTATTCATCCTGAGCTGGTAAATATTTAACTTCTGTGTTTCAGTTTCAACTGGGAGAAAAAGGCGATATCATACTTACCTTGCCAGTTTATGGTAAATATCAGGACATCGCCCAAGGGATGTATGTACATTATGTGTTGGGGACTCAGGAAGGACACATCCCCGCTTCCTACCCAAATCATAGCTGCGACAAATGTATATGTATTGAAAATCGTCCCTACCAAAAATGGGCTTTGCAAGTGTCAATTTAAAACTAAGGTCAGTAAACCTAAACCTATATATGCCAATATCCCAACTTCCATAATAACAGCTGCTGGACGCCCTGTCTACAAGAGGCAGTGGCAGGGCAGCTCCAGGGTGTCACCGTGCCCTGGGCTTACCCCCTTTAGAAATAGGAAATCACCACCCCTCATCTGACAAGCAGAACTACCAAGAGGCTTTGAGGCTGGACCCCTAATAAAGAAATCATTTGTCAACGCTTATGTAATTTGCACCAAGCAGATTGTGTAATTTCCAGTCCTACAGTATCTCATCCCGGTGCCGTTGACAACACCTGATCGACGGTCCTCGCAAAGCTGGCACGTGCCCTAGGGGGCATTTAAAAATGATCTGGTCTGCTTTGGACTGTCCCAACAGCTGGGCTCACTCTGGCACTTGGCCATAGGGACCCAGGATATTAAATGTCCCTCAGTGTCCGCAGAGTCACATGAGCAAGACCTGCCCTTATTCTTGCGTGACTTCCAAATAGTCTATGAGACATTCATGTAAGTGCAGATTTAAGCAGAATTCTTAATTTCAATGTGCACCAAATTTTTCATAAAATCAACTACCAGGAGAGGTAAGGGGAAATTGCATTTGGCTTTGATTGAAATCGACAGTGGGTTGCTTACTGTCTCAGGAAAATCAGCAGCAATTCTGTGTGGTGTTTGGGTCCACAGGGAGGTGTACCTCCATGGGTCCCCTGGATCCTCACAGGGAACTGACTCAAAGTCTGGTGTTGCACTGACCTCTCATTCCAACCACACCTTCTGCAGAGCTGTGCCAAGCATTTATATGGGAAAATACATATTATTCTTGCTAAATTACCTTCTTTTTATTTCCCTTTTATAATAGAGTTAGGGCATTATGTTGTTGTTGTTGTTTTGAAATTCTATGTGCAGGTTTATTATTTAAATTTATTTTTAATTGAAAAATAAAATTGTATGTATTTATCATGTACAACATGCAGTTTTGAAGTACATATAGATTGTGGAATGGCTAAATTGAGCTAATTAGCATATGCATGCCCTCACATACTCGTCTTTTTTTGTGATAAAAACCGGCATAGATAAAATCTATTCTCTTAGCAATTTTCAAGAAAACAATATGTTGTTATTTACAATACAATAGACCTCTTAAGCTTGTTCTTTCTTTTTAACTGAAATTTTGTATTCTTTGATCAACGTCTCCCCATGCCTTCCCTCACAATAACTCATATAATAACACACATAGGTCAATGCTATGATCATCCCCGTTTTACAAATGTGAAAAGGGAGACGCAGTTAAGCTTTGGTTCCCAAAAATGCAGCTTCATCTGGGGCTGGGGAAGGTTCAGTTTTGGCCATGCAGGAAAAGCAGGGCTTAGCACAGTGACTGGCCCCCCCATGGGCTAAGGCAGTGGTGTCACGGAGCCACGCGTTGCTCACTCTCCGTCCCATGGCTGGTGGTACAGCCGCTCTCTGGCTTTAGTTTTCCCACCTATAAATAGGAATGGAGACAGCTACGCAGCAAACATAAACTGAGTAGAGCATGCCCCACACAGGCGCCGCCACCCAGGGCTTTTCTCTATTGACTGAGTTAAGCCTCACAAGCACCCTGGAAGGTAGATAGTATGAAGTTCCTGATTTTACAAATACGGAAACTGAGAGGGAGAGAAGTAAATGAGTCCATGGGGTAGCTGTGCAGATGACCTTGTAAAACACATGAAACAGTGCTTAGTGCAGGGCTGGCTCGCCCATTACAATGCATCTTATCCTAGCTTTGACGGCATCACTGCCTCCCATTCTGAGCCCTGGCTTACCCTGTTCCACACAGGCTGGACGTATCACTTCATTTTCAAGCCTCAATTTTTCACCTGGGATTTTGGAATTGCCTTGTTTACCTCTCAGGGCAGGGCAAGGATCCACTCATTGAAGGCCCACAGCAATGTGCCTGGCACCCGCCAGAACCTCAATGAGTTGGAATCACAGTGACTGTTGTAGCTTCCATGGCCGTGCTCGTCTTGGAGCAGGTGCTAACCCCCAGCGTTGGCCAAGCAGAAATATGCAAACCCCAGGGCTTGCTTTCCAGCCTTCAAGACAGCCCGGGGAGGAAAGAGGCCAGCCCTCTGCATTCTGATGTTGGCTAAAACAAGCCTCGATTTTCAATGATACCCATTGTTTACTAAGTGCCTCCTATGTGCAGTGTCAGGAGAGGCTTGGAAAACAAGTGACATTATTATTTGTCTTTATGCAAAAAAATCACTTTTAGAAAAAACAGCAGCATAGACTGAACATGTTTTGACTTGAGAATATGAAGGCACACTGGGCAAGTTCATCACATTTCTTTTCTTGCTATGATTTACTATGAGCCCTAATTTATGTCATCGCTCAGAGAGAATCCCTATTTTACACAGTCATATGAATACCCCTGTTCCCACAGCCCTGCTAAAAAACCCATCCAGACACACTCGGGCAAGGATGAACAACTGCACGTTAACTCTGCTGTGGAAGGACTGTTGCTGTTTTCTATTGGCACTAAAAAGAGGAAGGTACAGAAACAGTGTCCTGTGAATTCTGTCCAGAATTCACTTTGCTTCCTTGAGGGCGATGATGATTCAATCCATGGATTAAAGACCGCTAGGCTGCTTTCGAGAATCATTTTTAGCTCATTCTGTATATCATTGTATTTCCCAGTCTGGCACCGTGAACCATAAATAATCCTATCATTTATTAATTACATTTTCTAACCTAGTCAAGAAGAACCCTGCAGTGTGGAGCAGCGAATCATGAATGAATGGTTCATTGAAAAGCAACTCTTATTGCCAAGTAGTTGTAAATTAGGGTGTGATAATTACCCACTTTAACCTTTTTAAACAGGTTCCTCTAAAAAGCTCCAAGATGGATGTTTTATTATAGCAACTTTGACCTCCAACACACAACAACACAATTAGTTTTGCACCCTGACAAAGGGATGCTTTGATTAAAATCTGGTATACCACATTATTATAAGGTATTATCTGCATAGGTATTGAATGTGGGTGGATACACACGCACACATTATACATACACAATATTCACAGATTATGTCCCACATCTATTTGAAGTATAGATCTAGCTAAGTCAAAAATAATGAATAAGTGAGGACTGTAATTACATAAAAAGCAGCCAGCTCCATCATCATAAACCATTATGAGCGGTGCTCCTGTGGGGTGTGCTGTCCCCTGCATCCTAACCCCACTGAACACCTCAGCTAATGTCACACAAAATGCAGAGACACCACAAGGCAATGGGATCTGCTCAGCCCACGCATCACAACCAGGACCCAACACTGCCTTCCAGAGGCCCAGACTCCCATGGTCCAGTGTAGACAGGACCACAGACACAGCCCTCTGGAGGCCCAAAGTCCCATCATCCAGTGTAGACAGGATTGAAGTCACAGCCTTCCAGAGGCCCAGAGTCCCATCATCCAGTGTAGACAGGACTGCAGTCACCGCCTTCTGGAGGCCCAGAGTCCCATCGTCCAGTGTAGACAGGACCACAGTCCTGAGACCCCATGGCACTCAATCTCGATGCTTTTGTGAATCCTCCCTCTGCCTTCGCCAGGTTGCCTGGTCCTTGACAAAGTGCTCACTTCCAAGCCCAGGGCAGGAGAGCTAGTGCCTCCATTCCTTCAGTAGCCTTGGTTCCCCAACCACACTCCCCACACCACACTCTGCCCCAGCATCTACTTACATCTTGCTTAAAAAACCCTCCCCCAAGGCCTACTATTTATTTTATGAAACAATGAAACCAAAGCAGAACATGCTAAAGCCCTGTGGAATAGGAGTCAGAGGAAATCAGAGTCTATGGAGGGCCCCAGGAGGAGAGGCTTCCAGGGAAGGAGAACTGAGATGAGGACTGAGATGAGAACCTGTGGGAGCTGTGGGAGCTGAGGGCCACCCTGAGCTCTTCCAGGAGAAGTACCTGGCTTCAGGGTAGGTCCTGCTCAGCCAGCCCCAGAGCCACTTGAGACCTCCGGTCTGGTCTGCTCTTACTAAGAGGGGATGACTGGGTGTGTTTTGTTTTGTTTGTTTGTTTTTAGGAAGTCAAAGGGGGGCTTGAGTTTCATAGCTGGGTCAATTTGCAATGGAATAAAGGCTAAATGATGGGTGTATTCACCCGTTTTCACATTGCTATGAAGAACTACCTGAGACTGGGCAATTTATAATGAAAAGAGGTTTAATTGACTCACAGTTCCACAGCCTGTACAGGAAGCATGGCTGAGAGGCCTCAGGAAATTTACAATCATGGTAGAAGGTGAAGGGGAAGCAGGTGCATCTTACATGGCCAGAGCAGGAGGAAGAGAGCAAAGGGGGAGGTGCCACACACTTGTAAACAAGCAGATCTCCGGAGAATTCACTATCACAAGAACAGCAAGGAGGAAATCTGCCCTCATGAGCCAGTCAGCTCCCACCAAGCCCCTCCTCCAACATTGGGGATTACAATTCCAGTTGAGATTTGGGTGAGGACGCTGAGCCAAACCATATCAATAGGGGAAAAAATCCAAAAACTGAACAAATGTAGTAGGAGTGTGAGTTGAAAACCAGACATGATACAAGAAAGTAAGCACCCAGGGGAGCCCCAGCTTTCGCTAGGCACAGAGCGCAGCAGGCTGAGAAAAATCGCACCTAGCTCTCTGGAGGCTTGAAAGAGGCACTATCACCCTAACATAGGAAAGTGCCCACCTGACACCTCGCCCACGAACAAACCCTGTGTCAGGAGAAACCGAGGCCGGCCCTTGCATGTGAACGCTGGGGCTGAGGCAGCTGGAGTCCCGCAAGTGCAGGAAGAGCACAGGCACACAGGGCCAGCCGAGGCACCCCTCAGACTTCACTGTTCGGGAAAGCAATTTGGTAAAGTATTAGGAGCCTTGAACGTGCTCATATCTCCTGTCACAGCAGCTTCACTTCTGAAGATCCACTCCTAGAAAATAATCCTTGATTCAAAGAGGTTCACTGTAAGATGAGTACAGTACCACAAACCACATTAAGCGACTGAGTGCCCAGTCATAAAGCTGGGATAAGGGAATTCCACTGCAACGACATCCAGAAAGTTCTCCAGTCACTGAAACATTATTGACCGAAAGCTTTAGTGACATGGGAAGACATCTCCTGGAATGCTCTCATTCCAGAACGCTCTAAGAAGAAACCAGGACACCAAAGTGAGGATCTCGGCACTGCAGAGTGACAATCACGGAAAGAGAAATAGACCCTTACTCTAGCTGGATGCTGCAGCTGTGTCCACCATCACCGCGGAGTGCTCCTGCCAAGCCGTACTTCATTTGTATCATAACCAGAATTACATTTAATAAGTTTTATTTTAAAATAAGTTTTATTTTAAAAAGGGATCATGTACGTTTACAAGTGAAAGACCCAGAATCAGCCATTGTATATATTTTTACCCTTCATCTTTTGAAGTTAACAAAGGGCACAGTTGTTAGGCATATTTATTAACAGGACCATTCACAAGAATTCTAGCAGCAACATCTATGCAGATAATACCTTATAATAATGTGGTATGCCAGATTTTAATCAAAGCATTGCCTTGTGAGGGTGCAAAACTAATTGTGTTGTTGTGTGTTGGAGGCCAAAGTTGCTGTAATAAAACGTGTGTGGTGGCAGAGCTATGAGGCGCACCGAGTTGACTGCTCTGCAGTCTCTATATGAATGTGGGTATGCTTCTATGCATATGTTTGTGTATATGCATACTTCCGTGTGTTTATCTCTGCTAATGTTTATCTCTGTATATATACATTATATATATATGTTAATATATGTATGTGTATATGTTTATGTGCATGCATTCCAGATTCTTCCCTCAGCTTCCAGCTACATAATTTCAGAAACTAAGCTTTCCATCTAAATTTGTGATTTCATTGCCTGGGTAATTGATATGGTTTGGATTTGTGTCCCCACTCAAATCTCATCTCGAATTATAATCCCCAACGTTAGAGGAGGGACCTGGTGAGAGGTGATTGGATCATGGAGGTAGGCTTCCCCTTCCTGTTCTGGTGATAGTAAGTTCTCAGGAGATCTGGTTGTTTAACGGTGTGTAGCACTTCCCCCTTCACTCTCTTCCTCGTGCTGTGGCCATGTGGAATATGCACCTGCTTCCCCTTTGCCTTCTGCCATGATTGTAAGTTTTCTGAGGCCTCCCCAGCCATGCTTCCTGTTCATCTATGGAACTATGAGTCAATCAAACCTCTTTTCTTTATAAATTACCCAGTTTCAGGTAGTTCTTTACAACAATGTGAGAACAGACTAGTATAGTAATGGTATTTACTACTGAATGAATGGGAATTTAAAAAAACACAAAAAGTTAAAACCTAAATAGTTGTGCTAGTCCTGTACAGGTTGATACAGTCTACTTAATTTTTTCAATTTTGAAATAGTTTTTATACCTACCGCTTAAAAATGCATTACTGAGGATTTGGAAGTTTATTCTGTTGATATTTTGATATGATGATCAAATTAACTAACACGTAAGGAATTCTTTGTCTCCATGTCTAGAAGCAGGGCACTGAAGGGAATGCCTTCTGGTGTAAAAATCCACTGGAACTTTGATTAAACTTTTTTCAATATTGTTACTTTTGACTTAATTGAAGCACAGAATCTCCAGTCTAAAGGAACATTTTGAGAAAGTTTATAAACAACAAAATAAAGAATTTGCAATGGAATAAATATATTTTTAGCCTAAACAGCAGTCGACATTTCAGACAACACTATTATATCATCAGTAGCTTTCTTCTTTACCCATCGGGGGGTCTGTAATTATGTCATAATTCATATTTAATTGTTTCATCTGAAGACTATTATCTCATTTCTTCATGATTGTCTTATTCTGGCTGTTTATATTTTTTCCTATTCACAATGTCATAATTTTCAAACTAAAATACTGAGCTTAGAAAATATTAGTTTTGTTATAGTTGATATATGTATATGATTTAATTTTTAACTTTTTAAGAAAACCAAAATATAATCAAAAAATGTCTTGTATCTTAACTATAGATTCCATCTGAATGCTTTAAAATGTCATCTTGCAATGGGTATGTATAGCTATAGTTCCTTGTATAACAAATATTAAACACTTTTTTACAGGGTATGCTGTTAACTACTATTATAAATATTTCCAAATAAAAGAAGAAATTGACAGACACTCTACAGAAACTATAGTTTCTTGTGCATACCGAAGAACTAAAACCCAACATTTCTCCTGAGAAGTCAAAGCTCAATTGAAGTAGCCTTCTTCTTTGGTAAGTAGTCATTTCAAAATTGTAACATGAATATTTTTATACAATCATTTTGTGAAATGCAGAAGGACCATTAGCCCACAGTTTGGCCTTTGTTTAGACCTAACACTGGAGGAAAGTGAGTTTCAATGAGGGAGAGAATTGCTGCCTTCTGGGTGAGAAAGTTTGATGAAGAGGGAGTGTCTCTTTTCGGGTTCTGGAACACCCACTGGCTGAGGCTCAGGTCATGGGATTGATCCATGCAAATCCATTTCTACATTCAGAAAACAACTGGAAATGATTCTTATTGATAAGTGAGTGCCAGTTCTCATTGAAAGAAGAGGGTTACCAAAGCTGCATTCTAGTAAATGTTTCTGCAATGGAGGACAGAGGGTCAGGAGAGCCCTATGGGACAGTGTGTGACAATTTCCAGGGTGCAAATACTCCCAGAGTGGCTGATTTCAAGTGAGCATTGTGACATTCTTAAATGCCAAGGAGATGAAAGGAGAGGGAAGGGGAGGGGAGGGGAGGGGAGGGGAGGGGTGCAAGAGCACGCCATTATGCACGCAGCAGAGGTGCCACATAACACATCTAATCACCCCAGGAGCATGAACAGTGGTAAAGTGTAGCACACAACACTAGCTATAAGTTTTAAGAACGTGTTGCCTTTGTTTTTCATATCAGTTAAGTGTGCATTTAGAAAATTTTAATAATCACTGTGTACAACAAGGGGCTCATAAAAGTTCTGGAAACCCAGCAGTCAGTTCTCAGGAGCTTTTGGAGCCCCCCGCCCCCCAGCACTGCCATTTGATGCCTCTCACCCTTAAACATGACTGGCAGTCAAAAGGCACCAGGAATTTGAGGAAACATTGCTATTAAGAAAGAGGCCAAAACAAACAAACAAAATAATGAATAAACAGCAGAAAGAAACCTAGGCAGAGATCAGAAAAAATTTAAGTAAATTTTAAAATAATGAAACATTAATAATGTCAGAGAGAAAAGAGAAGATGCTGTACCTTGGTAACAAGAATACCCAAAAGTCACATTAAAAAAAAAATGGGCAAGGACTTCATGACTAAAACACCAAAAGCAATGGCAACAAAAGTCAACATTGACAAATGGGATCTAATTAAACTAAAGGGCTTCTGCACAGCAAAAGAAACTACCATCAGAGTGAACAGGCAACCTACAGAATGGGAGAAAATTTTTGTAATCTACCCATCTGACAAAGGGCTAATATCCAGAATCTACAAAGAACTTAAACAAATTTACAAGAAAAAATCAAACAACCCCATCAAAAAGTGGGCAAAGGATATGAACAGACACTTCTCAAAAGAAGACATTTATGCAGCCAACAGAAACATGAAAAAATGCTCATCATCACTGCAAGGACAGAAAACCAAACACCACATGTTCTCACTCATAGGTGTGAATTGAACAATGAGAACACTTGGACACAAGATGGGGAACATCACACACTGGGGCCTGTCATGGGGTAGGGGGAGTGGGGAGGGATAACATTAGGAGATATACCTAATGTAGATGAGGAGATAACGGGTGCAGCACACCAACATGGCACATGCACACGTATGTAACAAAGCTGCACATTTTGCACATGTACCCTAGAACTTAAAGTATAATTTAAAAAAAGGAAAAAAAGTGAGTTCTTAGAAATAAATAAGATAACTGAAATTAAAAATATATGACTGAAATTAAAATTTTAATAGAAAAAATATTATCCTATTATACAGAAATTAGAGCAAAAGTCAACAAGATGCAAAACAGAGACAAAATTTTAAAAATTAAATGATCTATACAAGAGAGATACTATTTGATTAGTACAAGTTTCAGAGAGAAGGAATAAAGAAAATGTCGATGAGGAATTTATAAAAGAATTCAGGAAAATTTTCCAGACTGAAGAATGTGCGTGCCTACGCTGCAAAGGATAACCCACATATAAATAATAGAAATAAGAAAGACCAGAGTTTTACAGCTTCTAGGTACTGAGAGCAAAAGAAAACCCTTTTCAAAAGTTTCCAAGGAAAGTGGGGGAGGAAGAGTCCATCACAAAGGACCAGGAGTCACAATGGCATGACATCACCCCACCCTGGAGCCTCAACAACGAGGACCACACCTTCAAAACCTGAGGGGAACTATTCCTGATGTAGCTGTCTGTCCCCAGCCAAACCCCCAATTCAGCATGAAAGTAGGAAGTAAGATCATGATTTAAATTGCCATTTTCCACACACGCCTTCTTCAGAAAGTTAGTGAAGTCTCTAATTCACCAAAAGGCAGGCAAAACTATGAGTGGGCGAGACGGGGTCTGCTTGGTTTTATCTAAAAGTTACCAGACACGCTTCCAGTGACAACTACAGCCTCAGTCCCATCTCCCAAACAAAGGTAGATCAAGGAAATGAGGTCGAGGGCATCGAGTGGGATGCTCCAGGAAGGGGCGTCCACAGTGACAGGGCCGGTCCAGAAGGGACAGCGTCAGTCCAGGAGGATGTGGCGGCATCACCAAGAAGGGATGAGAGGGCGAGTTGATCTAATATTTTGTATTTGAATTCCAAGAATTTAAGGATGAATTCGTAAAAAATATGCAGGAACTTAAGCAAATTGAATAAAACAATTATTAACTCCAGGGAAAACAAAAAGTTGTAAAAGGAAAAACCTCAATCATTGGCTGTTACATGACCTGGCATAAATGGTAGGTAGAAGTAAAGACTATAAATAATATAAATACAGTGTATCAATGTGACAAGTCACCAACAATCCACATCGTGTGGCCCAGGGTCATAGCTTCATCTAAAAGTTATCAGAGACACCTCAATGACACCTGCAGCCTCAGACCAGTCACCCTAACAAAGGTCTTTACCATCAGGCACTGCTGCCCTCTTTAAAGGATCTGTTAGCCTTTTTGCCCAAATCACACAGAGTTATGAACCTCAATCTAAAGGAGTTTGTTTTGGTGACACACAAGCTACTGTGACAGTCCTTTGACGGGATTTTTGAAAAGGGCAGAGGAATTTGAGAGCTCCTCAGATGCCGCCAGGAATTCTTCTCTGTGAAACCCATGTTCCTGATGTTCAAATTAGCACCCATCTGGAATGTCACATCCGCCTCTGCTTAGACGAGGAATAGTGAAACCTATAGTCATGAAAAAGATCATTCTTGCTTTTCCTCGTGTAGAAAAGAAGGAATGCTACCAGCTGAACTCCCACACAAAGCCATGTGCCAGGGCCAACAGGTGATACTTCGACAGCATCCAAAGAAGGTTGTAAAATTAGCAACCCTACAAATGAAATGTTGACTCCAGGGACCTAATGTTTTAGCTGGGGAAACAAATCCCCATGAAGCTAGCTTTCCAAAACAAGATTTAAAAAGGCCCACAAAATTACCACACCCCTCTCTGAACGGATTCCCAGGGAGCCCCAGCCCCCCGACAACCTCCCCTCCATTGTGACATTTCCGTTGTGAGGATGTGTCGCCGCTGAGCATCATGATGTGTTGATGGAGGCATCACAATGCAACAGCCGGGTATCAGGTCCAGCCTTCTTCAGCTCTCTGTTGTCTCCATCACCTACCCTGGGGGCACTGTGACATTTCCGTTGTGAGGCTGTGTCGCCACTGCACATCATCACACATTAATGGAGGCATCACAGTGCAACAGCCAAGTATGGGGTCCGGCCTTCTTTGGCTCTCCGTTGTCTCCATCACCGCCCCTGTGGGTGCATGGGATGGGCTGTGAAGGGCTGTCTCAGTGTGCGGCAGGGAGTCAGGGCATCCAAAGGTCCAAGGAGACTTACTGAGTGACCTTGACCAAGGCCATGGAGCCCACTGCCTTGGGTTTTTCACTTGCCTGGGCAGGTAGACACACTTGGGAGGAGGTAGCAAAAATGATTCCTGAGCTTAAGTCAGCTATTACAAGGCTGCGTCTGGTTCTCCAGCTCTAGAGATGCCCAATGCATAAGACCCCCGATTGAAAGAGAATGCTGATGGAGTTGGGCTGCCAGGCCTTTTCTCCTAGGTTGCAGCACTGGTGGAGAGGAGAGGTGTCTGGAGGAGGAGAGCTGATGTCAAGCGCATATGAGCACACACCTTCTCTCTCAGGTCCTGGGTTCCTTTCTGAGCAGTGGATGAGAAAATGAGAGGCATAAACAGACCAATTTCAAACGTTCTGCCTAACTATCATGGCAAAGAGAAGGAAGTCGTCCCCTGGAGTGATGACCTAGCTTCTTCAGAACTTTCTTGGAATGAGAAGACAATTTAATTAATCCATGGTTATTAAATGGATTATTACTAATTATATTATTAAAATAGAAGAGTCCGTCTTTATTGCAATTTTTTCCTGGGAGACAGGTGCAGCGTCTTCCAGTGAAGACGACGTGGCAGCCGCGGGGGCACAGGCGTCTCTGTACCTGTAGTACTTGGCTCTGTAGCCAGCGGTCACAGCCCTGGCAGAGCAAATGGGGTGTCCGAGGCCACAGAGGTCCCAGTCAACATTTGTCGTGGTTGGCTAGACTCACAAAAGAAGAAATCTAAGTAGACAATGTGTGGTTATAGGAACGATTCAGGGAGCCACCATTAATGATTGAGACCACTGACTTTTAAATTACATTCAGCTCTAGTTTAAATTTATGTGACCCCAGCACAACATGATTTGCTCTGGAGACAGTGTGGAGGCCAGAAATTAATTCTCCCTAGTGGACTGTCAAAGTGAGTATATAAAAGATAGAGTCAGCCCAACAGTGAATGCTGCTTTACTCAACCTGTTGCGTTATTTTTCATTACCATTATATATTATCTGATCTCTGCAAGCGCCCAACATAGATGTAACTTTAAAAATTATTCATTTATCAAATATATTCAAAATAATAGAACAGTCATTGTTTTCAAATAGTATACTAATAGTAGTTCATTGAAATGATCAACACTTGAACCACGTTCAAATTGCAGACGTCTCCAAAAGTGTCTGCAATAAAAAAGAGGCAGGGCTTTTCCCAGGGAGGAAGATGAAAGCTCAGACTAATGAGGAATCTTTGTTTGTCTCCCCATGATGAGTTTCATTTTTATGGTGACAAAAGGGAAAGCCTGTCTGTGATACCAGGATAAACAACCTGTAAATATGACAGTCCATTTGCTTTCATGGTTTCCAGATTTCTTTCCCAAAACGCGTGTGGCTGAGATGATGTGACTTAATACTGTTGGCAATTTTAGAGCAAAAAGAAAGGTTTCCACGTGAGGCAGGTGTTGCCGCACAGTCTTGTGGGCAGGACGGGAGCATATCTCTCCCCAGCATCTCAGCACCTGCTGTACTCAGAGATTGTGACTTTCCGATGAGATGTGCACTCACCTGCACTGGCACATCTAAGCATCTCAGCACCTGCTGTATGCAGAGACTGTGACTTTCCGATGAGACGTGCACTCACCTGCACTGGCACATCTAAGCATCTCTGCACCTGCTGTATGCAGGGATTGTGACTTTCTGATGAGACGTGCACTCACCTGCACTGGTACATCTAGACTTATTGCACTGAAAAGTCTAGAGTTTCTTTAAAACTATCAGCAAGGAGTTAAACATGGAAATCCAGGAGGAGCCCTTTACAGAAAGACATCAGCCTGAATGCCACAGCCTGATAACTTATAAGTCATTAACTTAATGCTAGAGGTGTTAAGTTAATAATGCCTTATTAAAAGATGACTCCGTTTTTACTGGCCATGAACTCTTTTTTGCTCTTATTTTTTTGAGATGGAGTCTCACTCTATCACCCAGGCTGGAGTGCAGTTGTGCGATCTCAGCTCACTGCAACCTCTGCTTCCGGGGTTCAAGTGGTTCTCCTGCCTCAGCCTCTTGAGTAGCTGAGATTACAGGTGTGTGCCACCTCGCCCGGCTAATTTCTGTATTTTTAGTAGGGATGGGGTTTCACCATGTTTCCCAGGCTAGTCTCAAACCCCTGCCTCGGCCTCCAAAAGTGCTGGGATTACAGGCATGAGCCACCACGCCTGGCCTGCCATGAATAGTTAAGGCTATCCCCAAACATATTAATCACACTGCCACAAATCTAGAATGTTCCAGGCGTGGTTTCTGCCAAATGAACTTTCTCTTTTTGCATTTGCCTGTTGACCAATGAATGCATCAGGTCATCAGTAATTCAAGCCCCCCTGTACTTTGTGTAAGCAGAGTGCGTTTCCGAGGGCCATGCCATCCATAATTTCTTATGCCAGTGTCCTCATCCTCAATTTGCATTTCTAAGGTGTCTCCTGCACACGGAAGGGTCCTTTCCTGATCCTCCCAGGCTTCCTCTGGGCGACTTTCAAATGCATCCCACCTAAGGAGGATCAGCAGCACCCCACCTGCTGACCGGGGCCAAGGAAGCACAAGACATGGGAGACATGAGGGAGGCAAGGGCTGCCTCGCCACTGCTGTTATCCTCTCTCTTCCTCACTCTCTCTCTGCCTCTCTCTCTCCCCCTCCTCTTCCTCCCTGTCTCCCAGCCCCTTGTCTTTACCTCCTGCATCTAGCCGCATGAAGCCCTGCTCCTGCGTCTTGGTCAGCTGCTGCAATGGCTCCCAGGCCTGTGTTCCCGGCTCTGGACACTTCCCCTGAGCCCCTCCCCATGTGCCACCATCACTGGAGCAATTTTCCTGGAAATCAGGATTCGGATGCCTGAAAGTCGACTGCAGGTCCTCCTGGCTCTTCCAGCTGACCCCTGCTGGGCTTCCTCCCACCCACTCCACTTTGCCACAGAGTCACCCTCCACCCCACTGGCCCTGCCCATCACTCACACAGCTCCCTGTTTCTTCCCCACCACAGAACTTACTTGTGTTCCTGGACATACCACATTCACTCCCGACCCCCGGGAGGTTGTCTCTCCGCTAGGAAGTCCATTCCACAACCGCCAGGAACAGACCCAGCCCACCTCCCCCGAGCCCTCCCAAAGCCGGCTGCACCTGCCCCTTCTCCCTCACACCCCTGTAGTCGTGCTGTGACCTCGAGGCTCCTTCTGACCTCTAAGCTTGTCCTTTCTGTCACTGGCTGCACACCATGCCATGTCCCCGATGGATGTACAGAGTCATGGGACACTGCCCCCGCTGGGTGGCCAAGTCCGTGCCAGGGACGCAGACGGGCTCTGTTAATGTGGGCAGCAGGAAGGGACCAGCAGAGGCTGATACTGAGCCTGGATCTGTTCTGGGGGTGTCCATCTGAGCGTGCACGGAAGGAAAGCATTTGTGCTAGGAATGGATTCCCAAAGGGACCATTTTCTCACCTTTCCGGCTGGTTTGAAATGTTTTGAATATTTTGAAAGATGCTCATAGGCCACACCTTGCTGATTGGCAACAAATGTGTGGTGTCCTTGGCGAGGATAGATAATTCAAAAGCAGATGTCCTAATGTGGCACTGCTCCCCACCAACACACCAATTAAATAAACATAATTCCCTACCATATATTTCACTGTGTTATTAGGAGAGACTTGGATGGAGCCCTGAGTGTTTGGCTGTCTTCTAACTTGGATGGAGGCCTCACAGCCTGAATTTTGACCAAGCCATGGGCACATTTTCCTTGCAAAATAAGTAATACTTATGTCCAGTTAACATGCTACACACTAAATATGCAGTGTGATATCGGGGCCCTGTGTGTTCTAAGCATAAGAAGGGCCAGCCCTGGATTGCTTTTGGAGCAGTGCCCATGCCTTCACATTCATTACTTCATTTGATATCACAACATTCGTTTTCCACATAAAGAACGGAGGTCCAGAGAAGGTAGTGCCCCTGCAGGCTCACACAGCTGTGGAGAGCAAAGCTGGAGGTCCCCCGCCTTCTGCTCACCGACTCACGCCCTCTCCACCACCCCATAGCCCCTACACAATATCAAGCCCCACCGCAGGAAATGCAGCTTTTTCTAGTCCACGGTTGACCGAGCCACTCCTGTTTCCAAGCCTTTCTGCCCACCCTGTTCTAGGAAGTGCCTCCTACACAATGCCCAGACAGGAAATTGCCAAGCAGAGATGCTTTGGCTTCAGAGCTCCAGGTTGGAGGGAGGGAAACTCAGCCACAGGCAGCCATGAGCACGTGAATGACAAAGTCACCAGCTCACCCACCTGGGCTGTCTGAGTGTCAACTGAGCTGGGCAGGTAAGCATTTAGAAAATGCACCCTTAGGCAAAAATCCACAGGTGTACTTATTAAGAGGATGTCCTCAGACCAAGAAAACAGTATCAACCTCACCCAAGCTGCATGTCCTTTGCCACCAGGCACAAGAAGGAATGAAATACCTGACTTTAGGGGCTTCATCATCCCATGCCAAAAGCACTCAAGTGGGGAGAAAACCCATCAGCACTGGTTGTGACAAGACATAAATGTCCGGGCCCTCCTGCCAAGGGAAGCAGGTCAACTGGGACCCGGGGTGGGTCCAGGTCCATGCTGTGCTCAGCCTGCTGCTGACCCATCACAGCCTCTTTGATGGGGTGAGCCCCCCAGGTACACGGTTAATGTGGAATATTGATCCCATCCATTTGCAGGCATCTGGCAGTAGTGAATGGGTAAATTGACAGCTCTGTTATTTGACTCCAGGAAGAATGTAACAGGAGCACCTTCAGGAGCACATCAGAAATATTTGAAGCCAACACGCCTGCCCCTGAGAACAGGGCCGTATGTCAGGATATTTTCAGGGTATATGAAGTTTGGAGCTGCTGCTTGTAAGTGCATTGACCCCTTCTCACCATTAAACACTAACAGAGACCAGGCTTTTGTCAACAATATTTCTAGGAGGGACTGGAGAACAAGAGCAGGAGAGAAAGGAAAAAGAATGGAGAGCACACGTGTGGAAGAAGGAGCGAAGAGGAAAACAGAAGGGAGAGGAGGGCGGGAGCTCAGGGTGGTCGGTGACAGGAAAGGAAATGTGCCACCCTCCCTGCAGGAAGCCACCCCGGTGCCTGGAGGAATCTGGAGAGCCAACCCAGAATGTGGAGGGTGCAGGGCCTCAGGGGCACGCAGCTGACGCCTCCCGCAGGGTCACGTCGGGGGCCACTCGGAGGATGGTGTTTGGGGTGATGGCAGCATCACTAGCTCCTGTGCCAGGAACTGTTCCCAGTGGCCTCATGTCACCAGACAACTGCTCGAGGCCCAACTTCCCACCATGGAGACATCACTGACACCTGCTCCATCAGCCTACACCCACAGTCGCTGGTGACCGCAATCAAAATTAATCATGAAACCCTTAAAATGGCTGAATCTCATTCCTCCCGGGCTGGGTGAGAGTGAACATGGGACTGGAGCCAGCGCCAGGGCCAGTCCACCTCCTGGAAATCACTAATTGATAAGGAGCCGGGTGCCCCTTGACAGACCTCTGTGAAGCAAAAGCTTCTATTCCCAGATTCAATGCAAACCAAGGCTGAGGCCAGGAATTCTGGACAGGCAGTGGAGCATGTGGCCAGGGCGGTTTATTCTGGGGGCCGGCGGAGGGCCAGCCTGCTCCGCCTTCACGCTGGGTTCATGCGGCCCTTCCCCTTCAGTTCCGGGAGCATCCACAGAGTGCATATCTGTGACATCGCCACAAATGTAATGAGCAGAGGAAATTGACGGCAGCTCCAAGTAAATTACAGTTTAAAAGACAAGGGAGGTCCCCAGAGACGGCCAACAAAGGGGAACTCAGCTGACCAGGCCCAGGTAAAATTGAATTGGAAATGTTCCCTGCCTGATTAGCATGACAACAGTTCCAGTGTTTAAAGAAAAAAAAAAAAAAGTCATTCTCTTTAAATGAAAAGGGGGGGGCAGAAGCCCATCTTCCCACAAACACAGTTATCTTTAAAAATGTCCAGTCTAAGATAGGTTAGAACTGCGCTATAAACAACATTCTGCAGAGAATGGGCTCTTAAATAATCCCCTCTCAATCCATATATTTTCCCTTTTTATTTGGACAGGAACTGACCTGTTTATATATGTGTGCAGACACAAACAGATACACACACGCGCATATATAAAATCTTCGCTTTAGGGAGGACTGAAGGTGAGCTTGGCCTGTAGCTACTAAGAATTGAATTCTCTTTCCATTTCTTGCTTCCACAGGGAGCCTGGGGTCTCCCTCCCATCGGTGTGGGTCACGCTTTCCCTTCAGAGACATATTTCTTCCAGTTTGGTGTGATGGGAACAGCTCTGGTTCTAAATATTAGCTGGGAGTAGGTTTAGCTGAAAGTAACAGCAGCAAAACCCTGAGGGACAAGTGACTTCAACCCAACAGGACCTTATTTCTCCTCCCAGGAAGGAGCACAGAGCAGGAGGGCCAGGGAGGTCCTGGGGCATCAGAGACCAGGCTGCTCCCTCAAGGGATGCCTCACGACCTGTAATGGCATCTGTCACGCTGGTGCTCCCGAAGGCTGGTAGGCACGGCTGAGGGATGAAGAAGAGCACATTTTATGCCTTTCCAGAGCTGTTCAGGTTTGATCTTATGAGCTAGAAAGTAGGCACGTGGTCAACAGCCACTGCTGCGGAGGCTGGGAAATGCAACCTTTATCGTGGACCACTCAGCTTGAATTTGGGGTCCTGTGACCCAGGGAGACGGGGAAGTGGACATGGTGGCCCTGCCAGCACACTCTCCTGCAGCGTAAGAACTAGAGAACATTCTCTCATGCTCGCCGAGTGACTTCTGGGATGGTGACACGTTCCACCAAAGCGTCTTCATACGAAAAGGGGAAGACCATCTGCATGGTCCTGAAGCGTTCCCCAGAATCCCTTTCTCAACCGGTGTCCACCTGACCACAGCCACATCCATGGCACTCATCCACAGATTCTCCCCCACCACGGAGCTCCGCACCCTCTCCTGCCCTACATCGCTGTGCAAGCCCTGTTTCTTCCACCTTAGAGACGGCCCCTCGCTGCCATCGTCCTCCACACGCTGCCACCACAGCCTGGCTCCTGCTTCCTAGAGGTTCATCACCACTGCTCCCCACAGGCAGGCCAGAGGGTGGCCCTGACCTGGGTTTCTATGACACTTCGTCTCCCACTTGTTTAGTCAATAGTTACGGTCCTGCGACATGCACTCAGCTCCACCTGGGTGCTACTAAAATAAACCTGTGTGATGCCAGTGCAGAAAGCAGGTCATGCGGCAGGCCTGGAGCTGAAACCTGCAGGAAGGCCTGCAAGGGTGGCCCTGGGCTGGCATCTGGGAACCTGGGTTTTGGAAGGGTTTCCACCATTCTCTGCTAAGAGGGGCTCTTTGTGCAAACAGTGTGGTTGATGAGGAATACCCGCTTTCCTTCTGGGAGTCTGGAATCTTGGGGTGTGCCGAGCAGAGGGTGCCGGTGTGACAAGCCCTCAATAAAAACCCTGGACATACAGCCTCTAAGGAGCTCCCCTGGTGGAAGACACTTCACATCACACCCACTTCAGTGTGTGACACCCACTCCAGTGCTGTCACACCCACTCCAGTGCTGTCACTCACTGCAGGGAAAGACTTCATGTGCTGTCACACCCACTCCAGTGCTGTCACACCCACTCCAGTGCTGTCACACCCACTCCAGTGCTGTCACACTCACTGCAGGGGAAACAAAGCACATCCGTGTGACTACACTGGGAGGGGGACCTAGAAGCCTGCGCCTGTCTCCCCCACGCACCTTCCCTCTTTGCTGAGTGTGCCCTGCATCCTTTTGCTGTAAAAAGCCACAGTCGTGACTGTGATGGAACCCTGGGTTCTCTGAGTCCTCCTGGAGAATCATAGAACCTGGGGTGGCCTGAGGGACTCCCAACAGTCCCTATCCTCAGAGAATTCACAGGGGAGAGGGTGGGTTGACAGACGCCACAACACAGTGACCTAAGTGTGAGTCGTGAGCTCAGTGTTGTTGGAAGGTGAGATGGAGACTCTCGTCGGGGATAGCGAGTTTGCAGGTTGGGAGGGGGTGGTCTGGAGGGTGGATGGGATGGAGGGGAGACTTAGGCCAGAGGAACAGCAGGCCCAAATGCACAGCGTTCAAACACAAGGTGCATGGGAGCAAGCCTGATGGAGGCCTGCAAACATTTAGAGTACCTAGATGGTAAGGCACATGAGAGCCGTGGCAGGATGAAGGAGACGGTAACCAGGGCAGTCCTGCCGCCCCTCCCTCACCAAGCTGAAGCACCCAGGTTGCACACAGGGTTCAGATGGTGGCACCAAGCATTGTACTCCAAGGTGGGTGGGCAGGGGGCGCACATGGTGGGAAGGACCACCAGCCCCTGGCCTGTCCCCAAGCTCCTCCCTTCTCTAGCTCCTCCTCACCCATCTTATCCCCTTCTAGGAGATGGCTCTGCTTTACGGCTGTAGGCTTCCTCACTGAATATAAAGGTAAAAAGTGGATTCTGTTCTCTCTGTTGAGTGTCATCAATGTGAGTGGTCCAGGACACCCAATCAGAGACCAGAGAGTGGCTCTCAGATTTCAAATGTAAGCTCAGGTCACTCGTTAGCAGTCAAATAAAACTACTCTCACCAGAAACTTAAAGAGCTTTTACTTCTCTAATTATTTATATCAATTCTTTGTTTCAAAGGCTAGTGAATTTTGGCTTGCCTTTGAATGCCTCACTAATAGTAAAAGAAAGTTGCATGAAAAAACGCTTATCATCACTGGTCATCAGAGAAATGCAAATCAAAACCACAATGAGATACCATCTCACACCAGTTAGAATGGCGATCATTAAAAAGCCAGAAAACAACAGGTGCTGGAGAGGATGTGGAGAAATAGGAACATTTTTACGCTGTTGGTGGGAGTATAAACTAGTTCAACCATTGTGGAAGACAGTGGCGATTCCTCAAGGATCTAGAGCTAGAAATACCATTTGACCCAGCCATCCCATTATTGGGTATTACCCAAAGGATTATAAATCATGCTGCTATAAAGACACATGCACATGTATGTTTATTGTGGCACTATTCACAATAGCAGAAACTTGGAACCAACCCAAATGTCCATCAATGATATACTGGATTAAGAAAATGCAGCACATATACACCATGGAATACTATGTAGCCATGAAAAAGGATGCGTTCATGTCCTTTGTAGGGATACGGATGCAGCTGGAAACCATCATTCTGAGCAAACTATCACAAGGACAAAAAACCAAACACTGCATGTTCTCACTCATAGGTGGGAGTTGAAAAATGAGAACACTTGGACACAGGAAGGGGAACATCACACACTGGGGCCTGTCATGGGGTCGGGGGATGGGGGAGGGATAGCACTAGGAGAAATACCTAATGTAAATGATGAGTTAATAGGTCCAGCACACCAACATGGCACATGTATACCTATGTAACAACCTGCACATTGTGCACACGTACCCTAGAACTTAAAGTATAATAAAAAAATTTAAAAAAAAGAAAGTTGCTTTGAGGCACACTCAATTCTGAGCTTGCCTCAGTAGCCCCCATGATCTGACCTTGAACACAGATGTTTAAAAATGTGTCCTTGTGTCAGACACCAGTTCCCAGCACACAGCAACCAACGACTCTGAGAGCAAATCCTTGCTTCTTCCTTAGGGCGTACTAGTCCTGGGCTTAGCCATCCTCACATGTTAACCATCTAATCCGCACAGAAGCCCAATCTGATGGATGACTCATCGGCTCCTTATTGAAAACACTGAGGATCAGAGATGTTAAGTCGGCTCCTTGAGGTCACACAGCTTAAAAGTCACAGGGCTAAAATGGTAGCCCACATTATTTTAGCTCCTGAGCCTGTAGCCACTGTAGCATTACAAATTTTTAATAAATATTCAAAGACTCCAAAAATGAATGAGTCCCCAAATATCTTTAAACACGTATTTTACTCTAAAAGTAATTAAGATTATTTTTGTTTTCAGTTATATTTAAAACTTAGTTTTGATTACAATATATAACTTGCTGCAATGAGGTTATAGAACCAACAACTTGAAATTCTATTTTTGCTGTCTCTATTTTGCTATTTTTGCTGTCTTCACACATTCTACAGTTTGTCAGTTGTAACTTTATTCCTGTTTAACAGTTCAAAGTTCCACTTTGACCTTTTTGTATCTAAAGAGTCAAAATAGACTCTTTAAAAATCTAATTTGAAGTTTTTCTATCTAAAATAGATAAAAAATTGATTTTTTCTATCTAGAGTCAAAATAGAGAAAAAAGAGAGGAACTATAGCTGAAGGCCAGTTGGTTTCATTTAATGACACAATCAATTAATAAGAACCCATGATCTGGAACAGTGTTTCTGGATCACTGGCACACACAGGTCACCCTCTAGAGCGGCACTGTCCACTAAAACTTTCTGTGATGGTGACAATGTCCACACCCACTCTATCCAATATGGCGGCTCCCAGTCCCCACTTTGGATCACTGCCACACACAGGTCACCCTCTAGAGCGGCACTGTCCACTAAAAGCTGTGATGGTGACAATGTCCACACCCACTCTATCCAATATGGCGGCTCCCAGTCCCCACCGTGGATCACTGGCACACACATGTCACCTTCTAGAGCGGCACTGTCCACTAAAAGCTGTGATGGTGACAATGTCCACACCCGCTCTATCCAATATGGCGGCTCCCAGTCCCCACCGTGGATCACTGGCACACACGTCACCCTCTAGAGCGGCACTGTCCACTAAAAGCTTCTGTGATGGTGACAATGTCCATACCTGCTCTATCCAATATGGCGGCTCCCAGTCCCCACCGTGGATCACTGGCACACACATGTCACCCTCTAGAGCGGCACTGTCCACTAAAAGCTGTGATGGTGACAATGTCCACACCCACTCTATCCAATATGGCGGCTCCCAGTCCCCACCGTGGATCACTGGCACACACATGTCACCCTCTAGAGCGGCACTGTCCACTAAAAGCTTCTGTGATGGTGACAATGTCCATACCTGCTCTATCCAATATGGCGGCTCCCAGTCCCCACGTGGCATTTTGAGCACTTAAAATGTGGCTAACAAGAATTAGGAACTAAAATTTTAATTAAATTAACAGCCACATGCAATGAGGTGCTAGCATATTGGATACTACAGCTCTGCAGGAATAATCCAGATTAAAAGATTTGTATGAATAAATACTGATTTGCAATAACATCTTTACCCAACCACACAGCTGCAGTTGTCTATGTCCTTAAAACTGAATCTTAAATGATAGATATAACCAACGTTTGTGAACACTGATTTATCCTTCTGCTTAACAGTGGGCCCTTGTTCCCATTGCGAGGCAGTCCCAACCCATTGGCAGGGCAAGTGTGGAGTTGGAGACGATGAAAGGGTGGGAAACGAAGAAAAATCGAGAACTGAGAAGTCAGCAAAAAAGCAAAAATAGAAAAATAACGAAGAAATAAAAGAACAAGAGGGAAAGAGAAAGAAAAGGAAAGAGGAGATGGTCGGTGGTGTTACCAACTGCCCCAGCAGTTGCCAGGCTGAACCGCGCAGCATGGGCAGAGCAGCCAGGTGCTGACCCTGGACGGGCTCTTCGTCAGCCGCTGGGGAGGAAGGACGAACAAGAGAGGGCCAGCCCAAGGGCACACAGCCTCAGAACTGCAGATGTGCAAGCCATTATCAAAATGCCATGCAGTGAGGGTCCTGTCTCTGGAGCAGAGAGACAGGGCAAGGAGCTGAGCACACAGACAGAGGTCAATTGAAGGCCTCGGAAGTGTAGTCAGAGATGTGGAGTGAACACTCGCCTTTCAGCCTGAATCTCTCACAGAGCACAAATGTGATTTTCTCAGTTGGCTGTCCTCACTGTCCTTTCAAAGGCCACACTCCCAAACATCACCTCCCTGGAACTGCACCTGGAACTTGCTTCTACCACCTACCCATCCACTTCACCACCTACCCGTCCACTCCACCACCTGTCCGTCCACTCCACCACCTGTCCATCCTCTCCAACATCTATCCATCCTCTCCAACAGTTGTCTGTCCACTCCACCACCTGTCCGTCTACTCCACCACCTGTCCGTCCACTCCACCACCTGTCCATCCACTCCACCGCCTATCCATTCACTCCACTGTCTATTCACCCACTCCACTACCTATCTGTCCCTCCATCGCCTATCTATCCCTCTATTACTGTTCATCCATCCACTCCACTGCCTGATCGTCTCTCCATCACCTATTTGTCTGCTTCATAGCTCATTCTTCTGCTCTGTCACCTATCCATTCATCCACTCCATCACCTGTCCATCCATCAACTCCATTGCCTATCCATTCACTCTGTCACCTATCCATCCACTCCATCGCATATCCATCCCTCCATTGCCTATCCATCCATCCAGTCCATCATCTATCATTCCACATCATTCGCTCCATTGCTTACCCAACCATTCCATTGCCTATCCATCCCTCCATCACCATTCATCTGCTCTGTCATCTATCCATCCATCCATTTTGTCGCCTATCCATCCATCTACTCCATTGCTTATTCATTGGCTCTCAACCCTTCACGGCTATCCAAATTGTACATTTAACATTTTCTACAAGGAATCCTTTACATATGCATTTAAAGGTGACTAAAAATATCATTCAACTTGGCACATTAATAAATTCACAGACCTAAAGAGTTGTCAGACCATATGTCTTGCGAGATGTTTCCAGAGAAGCTTTAAGCCGTGTTTGCTACCTCCTCTGTTTCAGGCTTAGTCTCACCAATTGCCCCAGAAGCAGCTCCCCTCCTGACAGTCACGTTCTCCATACATGAGGTACAGTGATGTGCCTGCCCTGTGCTCAGGGACAGGTGTATCTGCCAGTCGCTGCAGGGTATTGGCTAGAGTCAGCATCTGGGTGTCCAGTGCTGCCCAAAGTTGTCATGTCCAGCTGAATGCACAAGAGCTTCTGACCTCACTCAGGGTCCAGGCAGCCCACTCGCTGCTGGTTTCCGGCTGCTCCCATTTCTCAGGCACTGGGCTTCACTTCACCGGAGCTGTGCTCTCAGCTGACCTGATCCTGAAGGTCAGCTTTGGTCACTCTGCACCTACTGGTGCTGGATGTCTACCACGGGCTGTGCTCCTAGGCCTAGTGGGATCTTCCCAGGTCAGTCTGTCCCCACGCTCACTCACTGTGGTGGGGGTGTGACTGTCCTTCAAGGCTCAAAGCTTCTCTGGTCTGCATTCTCCAATATTAGGTTATCTGATCTATGTTAAACCAAAATAGGTAGCAGAATACAAGATCTGACAACTTTTTTTCAGGTTTGTGAATTTATCCACATGCAAAGTTGCACAATGTTTTCTCTAAATTATCTTAAATGCATATGCAATGGATTCTTTACAGAAAATACTAAATGGTGTAAATTAAGATAGCTGTAAATAAACTAGAATTCACCAATGACCGTCCTTTACAGCCAGTCTGTTTCTGATTTAATGTCTTCTATTGAACAGCGTTCTTTCCTCTTCATCTGTCCTGCAAAGCTCATCACTTTGCACCTGTATTATTGCCACTGTCCTTTTGCTTCACCCTCACCAGACCCACCCCAGACATCCTGTCCCCTCTCTGCCATTGTTAACTCATCCTTCTGAAATTTTTATTGTGGTTTTGGTGGGGAGAGTTTATAGCACTGTGGCTGACAGTAGCTCTCAGGGCCCCAGACTGATGGTCAACACCTGGTACTTGGCTAAGACGCTTGGAGTAAATTACTCAAACTGCTTTAGGCCTTGGTGTCCTTATCCGGCAATGAGATCAGGAGTTCTCCATAAGAGGACTAAACTCCACGAAGAACACAGCACCTGGTGCAAGGTGAGAATATGAGGGCACCTCCCTCCCTACAGAGTTGTATGGTCAAACTCTCACCTCTCAGGCTTACTCACTTCCACTAGGCCCAGAACAAAACATGGTGCGTGGAAAGCACAGGTGTCGGCTGTGAGCGTTTGTATTTGAGCTGGAGTACCATCTGCATCGTGGCAGAAGTCAAGCCTTCCTCAGCCAACAGGTTCTACTCTGATTCAGCAGATGTCACAGACTTAACCACTGAAAGGCACATTCCCTCCCAGATACGCTGAGATGTCCGGAACTCCTCGTCCATGCCACAGACCTGCATCTCCTCCCAGCTGTGAGGTGTGGCTTATTCCATAGAGTGGCAGTAGGGCCAGTTCACATACCTTCTCTTCTCTTGCACTCACAAAAGTTCAGGAACATGACATCAACCAGGTGAGCACAGGGTACAGCCAGACACACAAATATAACTAGCACCAGTCAGTGCTCTGGGCTGAATGGTGTCCCGCAAATTCACAGGTTGAAGCCTTAACCCCCAGTACTTCAGATTGCCCTTATTTGGAAATAAGGTCATTGTGATGTAATTAAAGTACGATGTGGTCATTCTCACATAGGGTGGGTCCTAGTCCAATATGGCTGGACACAGAGAAGAGGCCCTGGGGAGTGACTGTGTGAGGACTGCAGTGGTGCTGCCCAGCCAGGGAACCCCAGAAGCCTTAGAGACATGGAGATAGGTCCTCCCTGGTGCCCTCAGAGGGACCATGACCCTGCCAGCACCTTGATCTCAGGCTTGTGGCTTCCAGAACTGTAAGAGGACACATTTCTGTTGTTCTAACCAACCCAGTATGCAGTACTTTGTTATGGCAGCAGTAGGACGTGAATGCAGCCAAGAGCCTTAAGGCTATCTATGGTCTGCCATCTACATAGGATCTGTCCTGTGGAATAAAGTATGGAGCTTGTACCTCTGATCATTTTATTCCCATCTGGTTTTTGTCTGAATCACAGCCTGACCTACCTTTGCATCTTCCAGGGTAATTAGCCCAGGAATGGTCAAGTCAGAGTTGTTCATAAATATTTGTAGTTTTTTTAAGCAGGATGCTTTATCCAAATAATTTATCATAAGTGTTTTTTAAGAGCAAGTTCCGTGGGACATTTGGAAACGTGATTTGATGTCCAAGCATCCGTGAATAGCAATTCTCCGTGAAGCTGTGTTCGCTGCACCCACTCTGCAGGAGGAGGAAACAGCTGGTTGCCGCCCTGTCCCATGGGCTTTTAGGAGGGGTGCATGCGGACGCCAGCGGCAGTGGTGCGTTCAGCCAGCTGTTGTTGTCGCCGGCAGATTGTGGCATATCACTGCCCTAATTAATCCCGTATTTTTGTAGCTGAAGCCACAATACTCATTTCAGGATAGAGTGAGAGTAAGGCGAGCCTATCTGTACCTGTAAATGAATGATATCATTATTTTGGGAAATGAAAGTTTAAGCTCTGTGAAACACACAATCCCATGGCGATCTCAGCAGAGGAACTTGTGCGCGCAGGTGTTCAACGTGATAAGGTGCGTTGCCATTTATCTGTGTACTTGCAGACAAATATTAACATAGTCATGAATTAAGCTTTTAATCCCTTTTATTATAAATTGAATATCTTTATTTTAACAAACATCAACAATGCACATGATTGTGTTCCACACTATTCATTGCTATTCCCTGCAGCGTGCCAGTACACGATACGCCGAAATACACGTGTTTCCAGAATGGCCGGCACCTGCCTGAGTGTTCCGTAGCATGATTCATTCTTTCTTCCCCTTCTGAACAAAGACGCTCTCTCACAAAGACACTGTTCATACAGGGAAAGAGGACCGCGGCTCTGTTTTGTATCCTGGAAGTCTGGGAACATGTTTCATGTTAGAGACATTTGTCACAGACCGAGTTTTTACTTCTTTGAAACTTGAAAGGAATTTGATTCAGGTGCTGGGGTCAGAACAGCAAACCTAGGCTTGGTGAGCTGGGTGTCCAGCCAGGGCTTCTGTTTGGGGACAAAGTTTGGTTCTCATCCCCATTTGCTCGAGCTTCCTGGGCCAAGTTCTACAGCAGCATGGCGGGGTCATATGGGGATCAGAGGCAGAGGGAGAGACAGACAGGCCTCCCCACGGCCCCTTAGTCACAGGGACCAGGTCACTACAACCGGCATCCCCAGGGCATCAGCGTGTGCAAGGGACCCGGCTGGAGCCTGCAAAGTGCAAACGTGCACGAGAGAAACTCCGACTTCAAGGAAGGACGCAAGAGCGGAGGGAGAGGACGGGAACGAATGCTTCCAGCGGGGCGCAGGGCGAGCGCGGAGGGAGAGGATGAGAACCGAATGGTTCCGGCGCAGTGCAGGGCACCAGGAAGAACGTAACGCAGGTGTGAGGGATCAGGATGGGAGAAGCCAACCCTGATGTCAGGGATGCAGGCGGGTCTTAGGTCTAGAAAACAGTGTCTTGAGTCCAGTGAACATGCCAACACATTAACAGGAAAGGAGGCGCCCACAGCATGTTAGTCCCAGAAGGGACTTCGTGGAGCTGATCTTTACATTTCAATTTATTTAGTTAGTTAGTTAGTTATTTTTTGAGACAGAGTCTTGCTCTTGTCGCCCAGGCTGGAGTGCAATGGCACGATCTTAGCTCACAGCAACCTCCACCTCCCAGGTTCAGGTGATTCTCCTTCCTCAGCCTCCCAAGTAGCTAGGATTACAGGTGTGCACCACCACACCTGGCTAATTTTTGTAATTTTAGTAGATATGTGGCTTTATCATGTTGGCCAGGCTGGTCTTGAACTCCTGATCTCAGGTGATCTGCCTGCCTCGGCTTCCTAAAGTGCTGGGATTACAGGCATGAGCCACCGTGTGTGGCCTACATTTGAATTTTTAACCTGATGTTTCAGAGAGGACAGGCGGATATACTGTTCCCTCTCCCCCACACACAGCCCCTGAGGTGACGCGGAAGGGAAGTCCCTGACACAGCACCTGTCAGCCTCTCACCTCGCTTTAGAGTCGCCAGTCACCCTGCCATGTCCATGATGACACAGGGAGAGGAAATGGATGGCTCGTGACGGAGCCAGCCTTCCCAGAAAACAGCACAGCACCTGCAAGCACCAGCCGACTGTGTAAAGAAGGTGTAGGCGGGCGCAGCAGCTCATGCCTGTAATCCCAGCACTTTGGGAGGCCGAGGCAGGAGGATCGCTGGAGCCCAGGAGTTCAAGACCAGGTTGGGCAACATAAGAAGACCCCTTCTCTACAAAAAATACAAAAATTAGCCAGCTGTGGTGATTCCAGCTACTCGGAGGTGGTCCCAGCTACTTGGAGTCTGAGGTGGGAGGATCACTTACATCCAGGAGATAGAGGCTGAAGTGAGCCATAATCACGCCACTGGACTCCAGCCTAGGTGACAGAGCAAGACCCTGTCTCAATAAACAGATGGTGTTTGCCAGCAAAGCCTCGAGCACTTTCAGATGATGTTGCTTTTGAAGGGCGGTGGCTGTTCAGGAGGCACACTGGCTGTTCAAGTGGTTCTATTTCTCGTGGCCCTGGTGAGGCTTGGATTTATAAATGATATGTCGGGCTTTGCCATTTTAAAGAGCCTTTATTAAAACATGTGAGATGTGTATGTCCTGTACACGGTGAGTATGGAGAGGAAGATAGATTTCCTGTCATTATTCCAGCCACGGGCCTGAGGCGCAGCGCTGTAAAATGATGCTCCAGAAAGGGAGACATTGGAAAGGAGAACAAGAGCGACCACCCGATATAGCAGCTCCAGCCTGAAGTTCCCTTCCTCTATTTTAAACACTTTTTCCTTCTCTGCGCTCGAAAGATGTTATTCCTCCAGTTAATATGATTCATCAGAAGCTTCATGTTTGCCATATGAAACAGAAAGGATGTTTCTCCAACAATGTTACCTAGAGATCTAGTTTAATCTATAAAAAGACAAATGCTGAAAATAAATTCTGATGGCATGAATAAGGTGTAGCTAAGGAGGGACGTGGAGGATGCCATGAGCATGCAGTTTGTTTAAAAGCTTGTATCTTGTTTAAACAATTCAGAGTAATCTTCATTATCCCCAAAAGCCTTCTGATTGTTTTATTCCTTCAAATGCTACCTATTTAAATAATTTTTCTTGCTTTACATATGGCGCGACATTATTAGCTCCAAAAAGTGTTTGCGTGACGTCTCGCATGCAATCCTCCAGGCTCGGCAATCTGCTGAGAGGCTAACATTGTCATAACAACGTCTTTCTCCTACAACACATCAGCGCTCCAGGCAACGTGCTAGGGAAAACAAATCCCACCAAGGCAAACACAGCCCCAGGCTCCAGGAGAGTATCGCGCAGCCTGCCAGTGTCTGGCTCCATCCCCGGACTGGGGCGGTGGCAGCGGGGTGGAATCACGGACTGATGTCTCCTGTAAACATCCCACCCACAGGCCCTGGACAGTGACAAATGGCCCTCAGGGTGGGGTGGGTGCTGAAGAAAGCCGTGGGGTGTTGTCACCGGGTTCACATACTCACTGCAGGAAAGGGCTGTGGTTCTAAACAAGACTACCAAGAAATCAAAGAATGTCGATCTTGCTCAGAGTAGTGATTTTATTGTCACTTCATGTGTGGGGTTTGAAAAGCTCAGCACTCGGAAGGCCCTTATTTTGAGCACTCTGCTGAACTGGGAGAGGACGGAGCAGCAGGGTCTTGAACGTGCTCTCCACCTGAGCCACGTGGCCTTGGGCCCAAACAGCTTCTCTGTGCATACGTCACCCCCGCCCCATTCTATTAAAAACAGAATTCTGTGTTAAATGCACGCCTCACACTTTACTAATAGGTTCTGTCTTGAAACTAACCCACGAACAGAGCAAGCCTTTACATTATAAATCTTATATACAAGCTGGTGCTTTTTCATTAATTACTTACTTATGATGGAGCACACATTTGCTCTTGCCTCAATTTTGTCCTTGGGTTCATGATGACAAAATCACACATAGTTCTTCCCCTGCACTCAGATCTGCATTGGTGCGAAAAATTTAGGCATCAAGACTATTTCCTGCATTTCTGCCTCAACTCTCTGTGTGGAATGCAAACGTTATTTTATTTATTTACTTGGATTGACTCTGGTACTTCAAGTTAAAAAAAAAAAAAACATATCCTCTTTCTATTTTCTCTCCTGCTCTGCTATTAAAGTAATTTCTCAAAGTTGTCAGATGCTTCTTCTTAGAAAATTCCTGTTTTTCCCAGTTCTATGGACCAAACACCGAAGAAAAACAGAAGAGTCTTTGAGGCCAGTGGTCCGTGTAACTCCTCGATAGTTCCATAACTCTAAGCTTCCCCTCTTCCAGTGATAAAAAATTTATCACAATTGTTCTCTTTGTGTAATAACTCACCTCTCATACAAATCTTAAAGCTACAAAAATCTCACAATGTACCTAAAACTGTTTATCCTGAGATCTGTCTCTCCTTCAGAACCCACCCTCCTGGGACACCCAGAACACTTCCAGGAAGGATAGGGGTGTGGCATAAGGCATGGAATCTCCTGCTTCTCTTCACAGAACCGAGTAAACATTTTACAAAGAAACAAAAGCCACGAAGAAAACATCATCAACATGACGGCACCAAGAATGCATCACACGTGTTGAGAAATGTTGGTCAAACAATGCAACTGGCGAATCTGAGTGAAAATTCAGAAATCGGGCTCACCTGCCGACCTTTCCAGGAGAGCCATTTGCTGAAGCAGATGGTGAAGAAATCTTGGGCAACCCCGATCCCTGACTCCGTAGGCGCTAAGATCCCAGATGCAGAAGAACAGAGGAAGGTGTGTCAGTCCCCACCCCAGGGAAAGCACAGCAGCTGGGGGGCCTGGGCCACACCAGAGGTCTCTGAGTTGTGCACAGTGAGAGAAGTGCCATTGTCACAGTGACGCATGACTAACGGCGGATATCAGGGTATCTTGCTAAAGGAGACGTGCTCCCAACTTTGAGAACTCACCCCAGCACTGATGGTCGAGCAACTAGGGAAGCACCCCAGATGCCAGGCTTCTGCCCCCTGTACACTCCCGGGGCACAGGACGTGCGTCAGGGACTGGAACCCCGCGGAGGGACTGCAGAAAGGATGATATGGGGCCTCCGAGGACAGGAATGGGGCCACGGAGAATCACCCACTTCAACACTGGGGCCAACAGCAATCTTGGACCTCTCCAATTCAAAGGTAAGAGAAGGAGAAAAAGATTATTGTGAACATATGCAAAAATTTTACTGCCCCAAAAAACAAAGATTATAGCATGCAAAAGAGATGATGCACGTACCATGAAATACCATTCATTCCACAAAACAAAGTTCATAAAATGGCTTTATACTCAAGGGAACTAGGAAAATAATGAATTTTTAAGACAAGAGATATAATGTGAGATGATATGCAGAGAAAATGAGGAGAAAAGCAAGCTAAAATGCTAAAGCAAGCTTGTCCAACCCACGGCCCACTGGCCACATGCAGCCCAGGATGGCTTTAAATGTGGCCCAACACAGATGCATAGACTATGTTAAAACAAGATGGGATTGTTTTGTGATTTTTTTCTTTTTTACTTTTTTTTGCTCATCAGCTATTGTTAGTGTATTTTACGTGTGGCCCTAGGCAATTCTTCTTCCAGTGTGGTTCAGAGAAGCCAAAAGATTGGACACCCCTGTGCTGAAGGAAGAAATTAGGGAGCTAGATATGCTCAGTAGCACTGCAATAGGAAGCACAGAGAGCAGAACGGGGGTTGCCGAAAGCCACGTCCCTGGCACTGATGCCAGCCCAAGGCAGACGCACAGCAAATACAAGAGGAAATGCGAAGAGAAAAACCAGTTCGAGGAAACGTGAGGCATACGAGGAAAGACAGAGGAATGCCACAACCACGTAGTTTTCACAAAAAAGGATCCAAAAAAGAAAGGAAAACTGGCCAGGTGTGGTGGCTCATGCCTGTATTCCCTACACTTTGGGAGGCCAAAGCAGGTGGATCACCTGAGGTCAGGAGTTTGAGACCAGCCCAGCCAACATGGTGAAACCCCATCTCCACTAAAAATACACAAAAAAATTAGCTGGTTGTGGTGGTGCACGCGTGTAATCCCAGCTACTTGGGAGGCTGAGGCAGGAGAATTGCTTAAACCTGGGAGGAAGAGGTTGCAGTGAGCCAAGATTATATCACTGCGCTCCAGCCTGGGTGACAGAGCGAGACTCTGTCTCCGGAAAAAAAAAAAAAAAAAAAAGAGAAAGAAAGAAAAAGGGAAAGAAAAGAAAAGAAAACTACTCAGTTATTTGTAGAAACTGATGAACTAAGACCTGCAATTTCCAATAATGTTCCCTGCACCAGAGAAAAATATAAGTTCTTAATCAACATGATTCATATCAAGTGGATCTACAGGCAGAATTAGACACCTTACAAAAGAAAACAAATGCACCTCATGCATATTAAAGAGAAGAGGCTGACACACAGGAGTATTTCTAATCCCCACTTCTTGCCAAAATGAGGACAACACAAGCAAGCAAACGAATCACGACCACCACAAACCCCACATGGGCAGGAGCGGTGGGTGAAGCGTGACTGCTTGCAGAGTCCGGAAGCCCCATGCCAGACACACACAAACGGTAGGTGCACAAGGCAGCTCGTGTTGCGTGTGGAGCTGTGCTGGCCATGGTAGGGGCCATTAACTATATATGCCCATTGAAAGTCAAGTTTCGATTAATTAACATTAAATAAAACTTAAAATATAGTTCCTAAGCTGCACCAGCCCCAGACTGTGGAGTGGCCCCCAAAGTGGGGGTGCAGACAGGCCAGCTGTCCCATGCAAGTTGTTCTATGGACAGATCAACCAGGGGGTGGGCAGATGCCCCTCACTGCCCCACTCCCTCCCTGCAAGTCTGCACACTCCCCTTCTCCACCACCCTCACCTCTGGGCTTTATCCTCCAAATGGGGGCAGAATGGAATTTCAGACATTACTTCCAGGGACAACTTCCAAAAAGAAAGGTAAAGGAGGGAAGTGTCCTTATTGCACCCTGTTTAGAAACGTGGACTCTTTCTCTGTCAAATCCTGCCTGTGTTCTTGGGCCTGAATTTGGTCCCATAAATATTCCTAAAGCAATCACTGGCAAGAAAATAGGATTATTACTAATGGCTTGGATGCTAGAAGGTAATGGGTCAGTACCTTCAAAATCATAACAAAATTTTATCTCTATTCTATACCTTATTAATAAATGATTAATCAAAGTAGAGACAGACAAAGATATTTAAGACTCACGAGCATTCAGGAAATTTACTTCCCATGCCTTCTTTCTGAGGAAGCCACTGCAGGATGCGCTCCCACAAAACAAGAGAGCAAAGCTCTAAAGGAAATAACATGGGGTTGCAGAAGCTTCATTATCTCAAGCCAAATGTAAGATCCAAAAGTGGTTTAATTCTGAAACTCTTAATGCCTGAGTAAAATTGTAACTTTTCTCTGCTTGGATATACAGCATAGTTCCTTAAACAGCCAATATCCTGAGTAGTCTGAGGCCATCCATGCGCCCTTCCACCAAGGCAGTTCTAGGGCTGCTCAGGCCACAGCTCCTTTCAGCAATTCCCCCTCCATCCATCAGAGTCACTGCAATGGGAACACTTTTTCATTCAAAAGGGCTAGCAGAGCACTTTGCACCTTGTTGATCTGAACTTTTTTTAAATTCAAGTAACATGAATAGGTGTTACTTTTCTGATGAAAAAAAATAAATAACTTTCAAGTCAAAGCAATGTCGAGTTATATATTCCCAAAAATGGAAAGCAGGGACCCCAACAGATACTTGTCTGCCCACGTTCACAGCAGTATTATTCCCAACAGCCAAGAGACGGAAATAATCCATGTTCATCACAGATGAACAGATGGACAAAACGTGGTGTGTACATACCTTAGAATACTCAGTCTTAAAAAAGGAATGAAATTCTGATTCATGCTGCAGTGTGGATGAACTTTGAGGGCATTATGCTATGTGAAGTAAGCCAGTCACAAAAGGACAGATACTGTACGATCCCACTCATATGAGGTCCCTCGAGTTGCCCCATTCATGGAGACAGAAGGTAGAATGGGGGTTGCCAGGGGCTGGGGGGCAGGGAAGGGAATGAATGTTTAATGGGTGCAGAGCTTCAGTCTGAGATAGTGAAAAGTTCTGGAGATCGAAGGAAGTGATGGTTGGACAATGTAAATATACTTAATGCCACTTAACTGTATGCTTAAAAATGGTTAAAGTGGTTAATTTTATTTTGTGTATATTTACCACAATAAAAATCACTAAAAAAAAATCAAAGCAACGAGTCTGCTCTGACAGTAGTTTCAAATGTAGCCTTAAGAAGTCTTTGGGCCCCAGACAGAAAAAAGCTTAACTTCTTTGGGCCCCAGACAGCAAAAAGCTAGTTTGAAACAAGCCTATTTGTATTATATATGTTAAAGCAGCAGAACCAATTTTGTGTGTGTGTGTGAAATCTGATGCACAAACCCTAAAATACTAGGCTGCTATTGCTGTGGCCGGCTGCAGCAGTTCCGTGTGGATCACAAGGCCAGGTCAGAGCTTCTCTGGTCACATCAGCCCCCTTGACACACCCAGGAGATTCACTGAATACAGTTTAAAAGCCACGGAAAAGTGTTATCAGTCCAGAGTCCTTCACTTCCAAATATTTACGACTTCATCATTTATTCCATGCAAAGAATGAAAAACATCTAATAAAGAACCTACTCATGGCCGGGCGTGGTGGCTCATGCCTGTAATCCCAACACTTTGGAAGGCCAAGGTGGGCAGATCACCTGAGGTCAGGAGTTCAAGACCAGCCTGGCCAACAGGATGCAACCCTGTCTCTACCAAAAATACAAAATATTAGCTGCGCGTGGTGGTGGACACCTGTAATCCCAGCTACTCGGGAGGCTGAGGCAGGGAGAATCACTTGAACCCGGGAGGCGGAGTTTGCAGTGAGCCGAGATCACATCATTTCACTCATACCTGGATGACAAGAGCGAAACTCCATCTCGAAACGAAACAAAACAAAACCAAAAACAAACAGAAAAAAGAGAAACTACTCATGAATAGACAGCAACACCAAAGGACAGCACCCTGGCACCTCGTGCTACCCACAGCACCTACCAGGAAGATAATTAATCAACCCTGTCCTCGCCTGTTTAATGTCTGGCTGCCCAGGGAAAATGCATGCACCACAGTATCGGATCTCGCCTGCGCCTGTCTTTCCAACACCGCGTGGCCGTTAGCTCTGCCCCCGGGCGCATGGTGGAACCACACTTCCTGACACCCTTGTGTGCGGGGGACACATGTATAATTCAAGCCAACGGACTGAGAGTGAAAATAACCCCCGTCAATTCCAGCCCACAGCACTGAACTGCTGGAGGGAGGTCTTCCAGAACTCCCATTTTCTCATTCCACCACCAGCAATTTCCAGACAGTGTGTTGTGGAGGGCCGGTGGAGGACAGGGCCCAGTCGAAACTCGGGGTCTGCATTGTGTGTGTGAGCGATGACTCTGCTGTGTCAGGCTACTGAGACTGGGGCTGCGGTGGCCTCACCTAGCTGAGCTTTCCCTGACCACTCTGTCCCCAGTGCCTGAGACACAGCGTGCACCCTGATGTGTGCCCAGTGAATGAATGGATATATATGAGTATGTTGTAATAACATAAAGTCTAGAATGGGGCTATCCTATCCAAACATACCTGATGAGCAAATTATTACCGTCTGGATGGTGTGCAGCACCCGTTAGCAATTCGAGAGTCTGTACTCCTGAGAGTCCAGCTATTGTAATCTCACCCATCCCTAGGACTGACCACCACGGGTGACAGCCACCTGACGTCGTTGCCTTTGTCAAAAGCCTAGGTAGGGAGAGATCTGAAACCAGGGGCCCTCGGAGAGAAGCAATAGGGTAGTTGGTAGCCAGAGTGAGGGCCCGATTCTCATGAGACTGGGAGCCTCCCCACAGACGTGCTTCTATTAAACTGGGTCTTCCCTGAAGTCGGGTCTGTTACTATTTAGTTTCAGCGTCCACACCAGTGGAGGGGGATGGGGAGCAGCTGCCATGAGCAGAGTCCGCAGTGTAAGGACACAGCCCAGCAGCTTCCAGAGATCATTTTCCTCTCTATTTAAAATGTCTTTTCCACTCCACTCTGCTGACTCCAGAGGTCGGCAGCCAAATGTGGTCAAGACTACATGAAAGTATTTTATGCCACATGTGTGCCAGGGCAGCATCTACTAAAATGAAGATAACAGCCCTGAGATCATGGGCGCAGGCTGATCCCTGAAGCATTCCCTGATGGAGCAGAATTAATTAAAAATCACAGGCTAAATAAACCACCCCGGGAAGATTATCTCCCTTCATAATTGAATTGTGAACTCTGACGCTGGCAAGTTCAACTGTCTTAAATTAATGAACCCTGTCTGGTGGGATCACGGGCCCTTCTTAAAAGGCAAATAAGTCCCCTCCTCAATGGCGGGCTTCATGCTCCTACTCATATTATTTGCTGTGTTTCACCATTTCCTTTTTTACGATTAAAAGTCTGTACCTCCCAGGATAATGTTCTCCACGAAAAGTGTGCAAGAGCATAGGTACAACTCTAGATGGCTGTTATATTCCTGATCATTCTGAGAACTCAGATTGGAATAAAACATACATATGTGGGCCTGACGCAGTGGCTCACACCTGTAATCACAACACTTTGGGAGGCTGAGGCAGGCAGATTGCTTGAGCCCAGAAGTTTGAGACCAACCCAGGCAATGTGGCAAGACCCATCTCTACAAAAAAATACAAAAAAAAAGCCGGACATGGGAGCATGGACCTGTAGTCTCAGCTATTCAGGAGGCCGAGGTGGGAGGATTGCTTGAGCCTGGGAGGTCGAGGCTGCAGTGAGCCATGATCGTGCCACTGAACTCCAGCCTGGGTGACAATGTGAGCCCCCATCTCAAAAAACAAAAACAAAAACAGAAAAAAAACTCAAAACATATTTACAGTCTTTATTGGTTTATCCACAATTTTTGCATATGTGGCAATAATTCAATCTCGGCTAAATTATATGTATTCAATTTTAAAACACTAGTCGTGATTGCATTCAAAATCTGCTCCTGAATACACGTCAAGTGGCAATATGGCAGCGCCATTCTTTTGCTGAATCACATGATAATTTCTAGGGGGTGAACACGGGAACATTTTTAACATCGTACACTTTTGGATGCCCAGCCCATGTGTGTTCTCCTCATTCTGTCTGCTAGAGACTGGTAGGGCAAGTATTTCCTATTGCAGATAATTTGGTTACCTTGTCACAAACAAGGACTTGATTTATTCAAAAATTGAGTATGACATTATTGATAGCTCATCAGCATGATGCAGTTGGCTTAGAATTAATGATCTCCTACAGCAAGTTAACCCATTCTGTCATCATTTGTCTCAGAAGCTCCACAGAACATAGCATTTTTCGAAGCTGGTATGCAGGAAATTTACCTTCCTTTTTCCTCCTAATGGCTGAGGTGAGCGCTTGTTTAAAAAGTTGCTGGGTTTTTGTTTTCCTCTCAAGCTCCAATAATTGCGGCCATGCTGAACTGCACTAGAATTTCAAAGCTTTCATCAATGGCTGGTCAGCAATAGAACCCAGTGCAAATAGAGATGCCTAACAGCCTCCATTAGGACCTGAGTGTGCCTCCCTAACGCTCAGCCGAAGCCCTAACCTCCAGTGTGATTTGAAGATGGGGCCTTTGGGAGGTAATTATGGTTGGACAAGTTCATGCTGCTGGAACCCTCATGACAGGATTAGTGCTTCTACAAGCAGGGACATCAAAGAGCTCTCTCTCTTCTCCCCCTACCCCCATATGAGGACACAGTGAAAAGGTGGCCATCTGTAGTCCTGAAGCAGGGTCGTCACCAGAACCTGGAAAGCCGGGACTCAGGCTTCCAGAATGGTGAGAAGTCAGTTTCTGGTGTTCAAGCCCCATCTCCAGTGTTCTTCAATGGGAGCTCAAGCTAAGGCCACGTTTACAGGCAGCTCCCACTGCTCCACAGTCCCAGGTCCCCGTTTTGATCTGGGGACCAGAGAGAAGATGGGAACTGGGGTAGAAGAGGTATTATAGAAGTAACAGGGTGCCAACTGCATGGTGTTGCTGAGGAACGGGGCCTCACAGTTGGCAGAGCTTCCTAGCAGCTCTGGGCTCTTTCGCCGAGTAGTCCGTGCAGTAGCCAGCAGTGAGCCTAGGGTGAGAGCCTGTCCCACCCCTTCTTGGGGGTCTTGTTTGAAGTGCTTCTTGACTTGAGCCTCTGTGGTCATGATGGGGGACCATGATGGCTAGAAACTCAGACCCCAGACCCCAGGCCTTGGACTCTGCCTATAGTGGGGGTCCTGTCCTTCTGGTCCACAGGGGCTGACCCGCACACATCTCTATATTCTGGGCTCCTTCCTTACGGATGATTCTTAACTCACATTAGAAAGTAATTTTCTATCTCATCCACCATCTGCTGTGCATTTTTAGGTAATACCATCTCAGATAGCATCTTTGCTAGTGCACAAGTGGGTCTGTATTTATATTTATGTATTTATCACATATGCAATCACATATGATGCTCATATCACGCCTATGTATGTGTGTGTATAAAGATACATGTATGTCTACGTGCACATGCATATAACTTATCAGTGTAATGGCCTGTGGAGGCAGGTTCAACTCACCTATTCCAGATATTCATCACCTCCCAAGGATGATTGTAAACCATGTCTAGTTGTGACATTCTGTATTGATATAATCCAATTATAATCAGTTATCTCCTCAGTTTACTTCCAAAGATGCTTTTATCATTTCTTGGAGAAGCAGTTATTGAGTCCCTACGTGTAGGAAATACTGTGTTACACTATGGGGGATTGAACGAAGACCCAGATATGGAGTGTGACGCACATCACAGAGAAACAGGTCAACAAACAGGCACTCACTGTCACATGTGGTCAAATCCCATCATCCAAAAGTAAAAGCAGACCGGAAGTTCAATTTATTCCTGGTACGAAGACTTAAGAGAAAATTGTCCTGTGGGTCCTCATAAAAAGAGGGTGGCCAGGATGCCAAGAGTCATCCTCACAGTGGTGATGAGGACAGCTTTCAAGAGCTGTTCCTCATGGTGCCCTTTAACATGGGGGCACTGCTAAACCTACAACACTGCAATGAAGGCTACATGAAAGGGTTTCCAAAATAATTTTCCACGTTTCTGGCCTGGCTGAGGGCCAGATGTGCACATCCTTCAACAAGCTTTGTGATTTGTTTCAGCAATGTGTTGCCAGGCGTCAGGCAGCAGCATATTCGGGCAGTGGGTTGAGAGTTCCCACTGCCTGAACAGAGCCTGCGAGGAAGTAACTTCAGGTTGCTATGAGGGGAGAGCCAGTCTTAAAACTTGAGAAAGTTACATTTGTCTTATCTGAGTTCCTTTTTCAGGCAACCAAGCATCAGACCTCCCAGGTAGTATCAAGGAGCTGAAACTCACCAGACCATCTCATCTGGACAATGAGATGCCAGACCCCTCACCATCATGATCGCCTAAGGAACCACCTACTTCCTGTCGACCACTCCTCTTCCTTACCACTCCTCTTCCTTACCCCTCCCTAATTCCTTTTGGGTTACATTTCTTTCCTGCTACATAAACCCCTAGTCAGTCAGGGAGATGGATTTGAGACTGAGCTCCCGTCTCCTCAGCTGCAGCACCCGATGAAAGCCTTCTTCCCTGGCAGGGCTCATTGTCTCTGTCATCGGCTTTCTGTGCAGTGAGCAGCAGGGCCTAGACTGAACCCCTGGTGTTCCCATATCATTTCCTTAACAAGAGTCTCTTCCCAGCATGCAGCGCAGAGTGAGGCCCACCAGCCCAGGAGACCACCCAGATCAGGGCACTTTGCTCCTTTACAACTCCAAGCACCTAAGGAGGGCTGCCAGATTCGAAAGATAATTTTTGGGATGCCTGGCTCTATGTGAACGTCAGATTTAAATACATCCTATGGGGACACAACTGCTAAAATGTCCTTTGTTGTTTATCCAATCTCAAGTTTATCAGGGTTTCCTGTATGTCTGCTGGCAGCCCCACATCTAACATCTGACTGTATACCACAAGCACCACTTTCAAGAGCCCAGTTGCTGTCTGTGTCTGTCACATGAGCCTCCTGCTGAGGCCACTTTCCCCAGCAATGAAAGGGCCAAGAAATAAGCCACCCACAAGGCTTACTTCAAAAGGGGAAAAAAATGGGGGCTTCAGGCTATGTTCACATTAAGCCTACAACTGTGCCATCAGCAAATTAAAATCAATTGAAATCAATTTAGTCGGGATACAGTCTCCCTCCCCGGCTGGGGCTCATCTGCGGCACTAACAGCTCGCAGCGATGAAACAGGTGCTTGTAAATTAATTAGCCTACTGAAACACACCTTAAAATGAATTTCCCAGAACTCCCTGGCAGGGAGCCATCCTGGCCCCACGAGCTGATCAGCGTCTGTAAATATTGAGATTTGATAAAGTACGGCTGCTCTGGCAGCAGATGGCTGGGGACGGTCTGTTGACACGGCTGCGATTACTTGTGTATGAAGACTTCACTCCGCAGGCCTCCTCTGGGAACTGGGGAGGACCCGAGCCCCTCTGCAGCCATTTGCCTCCTAATTGAAAATCCTTATTCCCAGATGGAGCCGAACGCGCTTCTGCCGGCACTGCGCGCCGAGCCGCTTGACTGTTGATACATGGGTAATTGCTTTCAGTAATGCAGGTTAAATGTGACATTTAGTGCTTAATAAAAATTATCAAGGCCAAAGCCGTTTATCATTCTTACACTTTGGGCTGTCACTTCTAAGGGGATTCTCAATTCATCTGAATTATTGAGAAGGAGTCGGGTGACTTCACTGCAAAGCCACTGCAGCCACGACTTAACTTAAAGACTTCTTCCTTTTTTTTTCCATTTTTTGTACTTTTACAAGATTTGTTGTTAACAAAAAAGGATTCCAAATTAAACTATGGAGTGCTGCAACTCTCTTCCTTTGTGTTCAGTGGGCTGGTAAGACAGAATCAGCGCCACCAGGTCCACAGTGTTCAAAGCAGATGTAAGGCTCTGCTCCTTCTGTGCAGGGTGCGGAGTCACCCCTACAAACAGCATGAAGAAGTGAACCCAGGGAGAAAGAGACAGTGGGTTGGTATCAGTTGATATCAACCACACACATTTTAAATAGAGAAGAAATTGTCATTTAGATCAAGGGCTTGAGGTTCCTCACTGTAATTCTTTTGTGCCAACAATGAAAGCAACTTGATAACTGGTCTTGAAGAGAAGCCGCTTTCTAGATAAAAAGGGGCCCCAGAAAAGAGCACCTGAGCCCTTATGAGCTTTCCCGGCAGAGCTTCCAGAACATACCAGTGATCCCGATGGGCCGCAAAAGTGGCAGAGCTCTGGGCTGCTTTGGAGGAGCAGGAATCCTGGGGGAAGCAGCTACACTGGGACTCGTGGCTGCCAGGCCAACTTGAGTGTCCAGTCCCCCTCCAGCTCCTTCCTGATATACGCCACAACGTTGAAGTCGAATAGACCTAGTTTGGCCCTAATATGTTTGTTCTACCCCTTGAGGCCCCAGGAAGGGATGTGGCAGAAGGCAAAGGCCAGGAGTCTCTGAGACAGGTTTGAAAATCAGGGCTAAGCCACACAGGGCATTCAGTAATGCATAACTACAATTGTCTAGTTTTTCAAGCAGTACTTTTCAGCTTAGATGTTTTTAGGTTGTGCATGTTTACTAGGGAAAACTTGAAACATTTCAAAAAGTACAAAGAAGAAAATGAACTTACTGAGAATCTCGTCATCTGTGTAGACTTTGCCGTGCCTGCCTTCTGCTCCCCCTCTGGGCAGGTAGATAGTTGGAGGGTTGAGGTGGATGTCCGTTTGGAACGTAGCGTAACTCATTTAGTCACTGCCAGTTTCACAGTTGTTGTTTTTGTTTTTGCTTGAATTTGTTGTACACTTCTTTTCATGCCTTGCTATAGTCTAAACAATAATTTTTAATGGCTAAACAATATATGGTACTTTGTGGATTTGTTCTAATTTACATGTTTTAAAGTGAACAGTTAGGCTGTATTTATTTATTTATTTATTTATTTATTTATTTATTTATTTATTTATTTTAGATGGAGCCTCCGTCTGTTGCCCAGGCTGGAGTGCAGTGGTGCAATCTCGATCTCCTGACCTCGTGATCCACTCGCCTCAGCCTCCCAAAGTGCTGGGATTACAGGCGTGAGCCACCGTGCACTGCCAGCTGTTTTTAATTTTTAACCATTATAAATAACACTGACTGTATCGCTTTAAAAATTTGTGCATATTCTTGCTTCTCTTTTTACAGTGTATTTTCTTCTTACAGTATAAGACAAGAAATTGCTACATCCAAAGGGAACAAATATTTACATTTTGTAAGACACTTAAAGCCAAATTTCACTCCAAAATATTCAAACCAGCCATGATTCCTGTTGCTAAAGTGGCATTGCACCCATTTCCTCTGCCTCCCCAGCACTGGCAATGGCCAGATTTTCTTCCTTGACAATTTAGTGGATAAGAAATGGCATCTCATTTTAGTCAGTGATTAACTACTAGAGAGGTTGAGTGTCCTGGATTTACTAGCAATCTCTATTTCTGCTTTTCTGCATTGTTTGTGTATTGGGTCATACATGCCACAGCTGACATCTCTGTTGCAAATGTTTTCACCTAGTTTGTCATTTTAGGTTAATTTGTATCTACCTTGAGAAGACACAGAAATATTTCTTTGTTGTTGTTGTTGTCAAATCTGCCAAACCTGCTTTATGTTTACTCCTTTTTTATTAATAAAAGCCTCCACACCCCAATATTATGTAAATAGCCATCTGTATTTTCTTTTTCTCACTGTACAATTTTTTAACCTTTATTCTTTCAATCTGTCATAGTTTATATATATGTGTATATATGTATATATGTATATATGTGTATATATGTATATATGTGTATATGTGTATATGTGTATATATATGTATATATGTGTATATACGTATATACGTATATGTGTATATACGTATATACACGTATATACGTATACATATATGTATATACGTGTATATACGTATACATATATGTATATATGTGTGTGTATATATGTATGTGTGTGTATATATGTATATATATATATATATATACACATATATGGAGTTAGGTCATGAACTTTCATTTACCTTATATTTAACCAACTATACCTGCATTCTATATTGAATAATTCTCTTCCTCAATGATTGAAATATTGCATTTGTTATATGGTAACTATACATTTGGGTCCACTTGGGGATTTTTTTTTTTTGGCCTGTTGCTATGTCCATCTGCTGTCTTAGTTATTATAGCTTATAGTATGTTTGCATATCTGCTGTTGTAAATATTTAATGGGTTTTTATATGTTTCTTTTTTATTACCAATGTATTACATATAAAATTTAGAATAATTTTATCATGTTCCAAGAAAAGCCCCATTGCTATTTTGATAGGAATTGGCTTACACCTCCTATAAATTGCTCGAGAGAGGTGGGATCTTTACAGTATTGAACTTTCCCTACAGAGGCAGGGCGTGTCCCTCCAACCATTCACATCTTTTTCTTTCTCCTTATAGTAGAGTTTCATTATTTTCTTTAGTTGGATCCTATGCAGCTCTTGTCACATTAATATTTAGGTAAACGTTTGCAGCTGTAGCTCTGAGCAGAAGACTTTCCCAATTATGATTCCTAACTATCATTGCTGTATAAGAAAACAATCCATCTTTGAACATTCATTTTGTGACTAGCCACCTCTACTCTGTGATTATTCTAACAGCTTTTCAGTTGACTGTCTTGGGTTTTCTAGGTAGGCAATCTCAATCTGAAAATAACGATGTTTCCTCCTCTCTTCTCAGATGTTTGCTGCTTTCCTTTTTCTGTCCTGTTTCCTCAGCTGGAACCTCCAGGACAAAACCTCCAGGATCGTGGTGTAGCAGGCTCCCAGGCACGTTACCCACAGAAAGGGGGCATTTCTAGGATTTCAACAATAAAATGTTGCTGGCTGGGCTTTAAAATGACATAACTTTTCATGTTGATGGATTATTCTTCTATTCCAAGTGTACTAGGAGGTGTTTGTCTTGCCTTGTCAAACATTCCATTTTCTTTACTTGGCTACATTTTATTTATTTTTAAAAATCTGCTCTAGTTTCATGATCTTCCAGAAACGTTCCCTGTCCCAATCCTGAGCCTCTCTTTTCCCAGCACAGCCTGTGCACCCTCCAAAGATTCTGCTCATCACACTGGGCAGCAGCTTGTTTCCAAAGAGGGCCCCAAGGTACATGCCTCCTGCTGTGACCCCTCCCACATTGAATCTGGGCTGGACCTGTGAGTCCTGGGAACCAGAGGAACCTGGCAGAATGACACGGGGCCAAGTTCAGGCCTCGCCACTGAGAGGTCCTGTGCCTTCTGCCACCTTCTTAAGATGCTACTTTCAGAAGTTCTGAACCACCACACACACAGTCGGATCTTCTACTGGAAGGACCACATAGAGTGACCACTGAGGCTCCCTCATGCCAGCATCCAAGTCCAGCCTGCAGATAAATCCAGCACCAGGCACCTTATGATTGCAGCCACATGAGATACTCTGAGCAAGACCTGCAGAAGAACCGCCCACTGAGCCCAGCCAACCTGCAGAACCCTGAGAGGTTCACCGCACAGCAAGAGATAACCAAAACCCTTTGTAATTTGTAGATTCATTCCCCTGTGCCTTCAAGTAAGCTGAAAAGTCCTTGGGGACCTGAGCCAATTTTGTGTGGGACTAGCACAGGCAATGTGCTGACCAAGGTTTTGCGGGAAATCATGAAAGTGCCAACCCTACAGCAGACACTGTGCTATCTGCCTGTCATGTGACAGAGAAGGCAGAACCTGGGCCCACCTGCATCTCACGGGTGCATGTCGAACACACCTGTGGGCAACTGATGACACAGCTGAGACGGAGATGTAATAGAAGGGGCTCTGGAAACATGGGTGGGGGTTAACTCTCCTTTAAGAGTCAGGGAGGACCCTGGAGGAGCTGACATTAGGACTGGAACTTTCGAGGTAGACAGAAGAGGACAGCCTCAGAGATTGTCCCTGTGCCTGCACCAGGAGGAACAGGCAGGCTGTGTCTCAGAAAGGGTGTGGTTCTGGGTCAGGGTGGAGCAGGTGCCGGGGCGGGGGCTGTGATGGCTGAAAAGACTCCTGGATGATTCTAATTTATCCACAGAGTTGAAAAGCACCCCATGGAGAAAGGGCCCAGAAATGTTGACTGTGGTCAGATATTAAAGGGCCTTTTTGCCAACCTGCGAGTGTCATTTTTCACACTGGCCTCCGGAAACCAGGGGAAAAGTTGAAACAAGCTGGCGACAAGGTTCAATGTATCAAAAGATACTCCAAGGGCAGCATGGGGGTGACAAGGTCCAGTGTGTTGAAAGATACTCTGAAGGCAGTGTGCGGGTGACAAGGTCCAGTGTGTTGAAAGATACTCCAAGGGAAGCGTGGGGGTGACAAGGTCCAGTGTGTTGAAAGATACTCCGAGAGCAGCGTTGGGGGTGACAAGGTTCAGTGTGTTGAAAGATACTCTGAGGACAGCGTGGGGGGTGACAAGTTCCAGTGTGCTGAAAGATACTCCAAGGGCAGCGTGCGGATGACAAGGTCCAGTGCATTGAAAGATACTCCAAGGGCAGCATGCGGGTGACAAGGTCCAGTGCATTGAAAGATACTCCGAGGGCAGCGTGGGGGGTGACAAGGTCCAATGTGTTGAAAGATACTCCAAGGACAGCGTGGGGGGTGACAAGGTCCAGTGTGTTGAAATATACTCCGAGGGCAGCGTAGGGGGCAACAGAGGGTCTTGGAGGTATGCCGAAGCGCGTTTGGTTGTGACAATGATTCAAGCAGAAGCCAGGGAAGCCCCAAGCCGGAGTCGCTGAACGGAAGAGCAGGGGCAGGTGTGACTCACACATCCAGTGGGGACCCAGGAGGCGTGGTGAGCCTTGTGCGAGGCAGAGAGGGGAGGAGGTGTGTGGGGTCCGCTTTCTGCCCTCTTCCTCCACTAATTTCCTCTCTCTCGTCCTTCCTCTCTCAGTCTTTTCTTCACCATTTTGTTCCTTTCTCTCACCAAGGCTGAGGGAAAATGGGCCCAGAAAAGTTGAACATGGATAAAACTGAGCCCAAATTTGATAAAAGCAGATGACAGTTCTATGGCACAGCTGTGGGGACACCAGAGTTCCTTGTGGAGAGACAGACACAAACCGAGCTCAGCCTATGTGGAGCTATTTACCTAGGACCATGCTGAATTATGAGTTCATCTCACAATTTATCTAAGTAAAGCCAAGGCCAGAGCTGACATGAGTCTTCAGACTCATCAGGGATCCAGTGAGCCATCGACAACCACTCCTTCCATCCAAGGCTGTGACATCTTCCTCCAGGCTACACAGTTTATGCAATTTACCCAATATATAAACCTGGGAATCAGCTGCTGTACTTGGCTCCCAAGATGGTCGTAAGGGTCAAGTGAACTCATGATTTTCCAAATGTGGGGAAATCCTCTGCCACCTGCAAATGGAGGAGTGATTGCCGGCTGGCCCCGCCCCTGGTTGATGATGGTATGAGACATCTTTCCATTATCAGAGGCACCCAGGAATACTGTGATCTGTGCAAAGGTGTTTGGCTCAGAGAACGCACAGTACAGTCGTAGGAGATAGGTTGTGCAGAGACGTAGACGTCACCCATCATGGGGAGTTGGCCAGCCCATGGGAGAGAAGTCAGTGAGGACAAGAGGTGAAGCGGGCAGAGGTGGGAAAGCGGACATTTAAACCGGCCTGAAAGCAGCAGTAGCACCAGAACACGGGGAGATGGTAGAGCAGCATTCTATGTGGCGGGAACGCCAGTGCGCCCTGGACACGGACAAGCGACTGCAACTGCTGAGCGGCCATCCGGTCCTCAGAGGCATCTCCCCCTCCAACGACAGCCTTTGGGGTCCCAGGGGGAATGCCCACTCCCGAGGGCCCAGGGCCCCACAACTTTGCAGGCCCTGTGTCTGGAGTTTGCATGGTGACCCAGTGGCTCTGTCTCCTTGAACCCTTGGGGAGAGTTGTCAGATTCAGAATTTTGAGTAATAAGTGTGATATTTATCAGAAAGTGATATGAAGCTGGGAAGTGTGTGGAGAAAAGGAAGTTGAACAGAGGCAGATGACCTTTCAGCCATGATCTTCCTGGAACCTGTTGCAGGAGGGTCCCAGGCCCTTTCTGCTCTCCAGACCCGGATCAGAGAAGAATTCCAGTCATGGAATTCTACAATGTCAGAGTGGGGGGCCCATGAACGACCAGCATTGTGAGCTGACGTTAATAAGCTGTGGGTACAGCCACTGAAATACTGAAACACTCCCTTGTGCTTTGGTCAATAGCTATAGCTTGATTCCTGGGCACCCCCCGTTCCAACAAGCCCTAGAGGAAAGTTGAGCACAGGCCGGCAGGAGGCCTTGGGGACATGCCCTGTGTAATGGCTGCCATTTATTTGGCCTGGTTGGTGTTTGTATTGTACCAGCTATTAAATATTTTGAATCTCACCCCTGAAAACAGCCCTATGTTCAAGGAGTCCAAGGGAGCGGACTACAAAACACTTAAACTTTTAGAGATCCACCATAGGGTCTGTGCTGATCAGCGTCCAGGGAATTTTCCTGGCCTGGCTATAAGGAGGTACCTGGACCCTGCTGGTGGGTGTATTGGCAGACATGGGGCTGGAGGAAAAAGCAAAGGACAAACGATTCTAATTGACTTCGAGAATCCACCTTGACGTTTGATCCTCACTGAAAGGAATTCAAAGCATTCTTTCTACCTCATTGCAATGCCTCCTCCAAACCATATATATCCACTATGATCCACAGCAGAGTAAGGGGACCGCAGAGGCACACATGCAGGTGACAGGACCCTTCCCTGTCCTAGGACCCCATCCAACCCTGACCAGGGTGTCCTAGGACACACCGGCCTCTTCTCTTCCACACGGGACCCTTGGCCTTCCAGGGCAGACCACTGACAGACATGTTGACGACAGGCGACAGGTGAATATTCTGAATGCTGCTGAGACTCAGTTTCAAGCTTGGGCTGGGAGGGAGTTTGCTGGTGAGGCCTTCTCTGCTGGCAATGAACCAAGTGCTGCCCAGCATCTGCCCCTGTCAGCCGTGTTTCCTTTCTGCCCAGCCTGGCGGGCCAGTCGCTTGATTAAAGGTCTGTTGGGGCCAGGCATGGTGGCTCACACCTGTAATCCCAGCACTGTGGGAGGCCGAGGTGGGTGGATCACTTGAGGTCAGGAATTTGAGAGCAGTCTGGCCAACATGGTGAAACCTCATCTCTACCAAAAATTACAAAAATTAGCTGGGTGTGGTAATCCACACCTGTAATCCCAGCAACTTGGGAGGCTGAAGCATGAGAATCGCTTGAACCCAGGAGACGGAGGTTGAGATGAGCTGAGGTCGCACCACTGCACGCCAGACTGGGCAACAGAGTAAGACTCCATCTCAAAAAAAAAAAAAAAAAATCTGTTGGGATGACTCACAGCTTTTCCTGTAAACCTTACCAGATGCTGCTGGGGACTTTGAATGCTCCAGGGCCATCCCGCCCCCATTTATGATGGCCGTTAACCTTTTTGAGAATCTGATAAACGTTAGATCCTTGCCTCACCAAAATAAAAAGTCTATAAGGACATGACTATTTTGCATGTAGCTTTTAGGTGGTTTGGAGAACTTCTGGAAATGATGCTTCCCAAGAGCCTCTGCTATTGGAGCATTTGACGTGACTGATGACAAGGTCTCCAGGCCCCAGTGGCAAGGGGCCTGCCTGCTGTTGGGGGCTCTGAGCCACTTTCCCTGTGCCCATTGTCTCCTCAGCCAGACAGGTGCTCCCACCAGGGAAGAGGCTGCCTCTTCTTTCTGACCTGCATTTGTGCCTAAGACAGCGTTACTCTGCCCTGATCAGCACGGGACATCATTGTAATTTGTGACTGCTTTTGCCGTAGATAGAAACAACTATGGCAGCAAAGCAAAGCATTCTCACCGAACGGCACCAAACACAGCTCCAAGCTGACAATGGCTTCTAAAGACTTCCTTTCTGACTTCTTGTCTCAGACTTGATGTCTGCATTGCCCCTAAACGATAAGCAAATACAATGAGAGACTGCTTGCAGGATACTCTCTTTTCAACAACGTTTCACCTCTCCTCCTGCCACCCTTTCTGCAAGAATACTGTATATCAGCAACCCTCTGGGGAAAGTAACTTTGAAAAATTGTATAGTGGATGCTAAATGACTTAATGGATAATAAAATGGTTTGTGCTTCTGAGACTGCTATTTAAAGACCAACTTGACATTTTATGTAAAATGAACACTAGTTTTTATATAATCATGGGACCTCGCCCAGCTTTCTGCCAAATTTGCTATTTATGGAGGGTGCACGTCTTCAAAGCAAGTTAGATGCCACTTCTAAAACTCGTTAAGAAGACTCAGGAGGACAAGGGATCTCTTTCGACACCCCAACTCGTGGGTTAAGAAAGAGAAAATTTCAAACCTCAAAAGGTCACCAAAACTTTAAGATGAAATTGTAGAAGAGAATCCCTGTGTGTTTTTGTGCATTGCAAAGTGAGGCTAGAACTTTAAGTTGAGGGAACACGTGGGAATTCACCTGCACCCCCTGGCAATGTCCTGGGTGCCTGAGCTTCACCGTGGACACCTCCCTGACAGGCACCATCACGTCCCCAGCACCACCTCCTACCCAAGCTCACGTATCTGTCCTTTTCTCGCTGTGGTCCCCAATTCCAGAAGCCTGACCCTGGTAACCTTGACCACAGGTGAAGTCAGGGTTTCTCAATCTCAGCACTATTGTCATTTACAACCAGATAGTTCTTTATTGTTGGGGGCTGTGGGTGCACATCAGGGTGCTTCGTGACATCCCTGAACTCCACCAAGCAGATGCCACTAGCACCTCCAACCTGACAAGAACAATGTCTCCAGGCATTGTAAATCTCTCTTGAGGATCAAATATCGCACCCCAAGTGAGATCCACTAGATTAAGTAATTGGTAGAGCCAGATTCAACACAGGCAGTCTGTCTCAGGGCCCATTTTCTTAACCACATATATTAAGTTCTAAAGAAATTGGAAGTTAGTGAAATAAGGGAGGGAGGGTGGGAGGGAGGGAAAGAGGAGGTGAGGGGAGGGAGGGAAAGAGGAGGTGAAGGGAAGGAGGGAAACAGGAGGTGAGGGGAGGGAGGGAAAGAGGAGGTGAGGGAAGGGAGGGAAAGAGGAGGTGAGGAGAGGGAGGTAAAGAGGAGGTGAGGAGAGGGAGGTAAAGAGGAGGTGAGAGGAGGGAAGGAAAGAGGAGGTGAAAGGAGGGAGGGGAAGAGGAGAGAATGCACAAGATCAGATCACACAGAGATATGCAAGCCATGTTGAGCCACCTTTAGCTTTTTCTGGGGTCAACAGAGAATCTCTAGAGAGGTTTCCAGAAAGAAAGGAATGTGATGGGACAGTCTGCAAGCTCATCCATCCACCAGTATATGAACAGTAAGAGACAGCCAGGCTGCTGGAGCCTGAGCGAAGACTCGCGCCTGCACCCTCCTCCCCCAGGGCTGCGGCCACAGCCCCTGCAGCTGCTTTCGCCCCCTTCTCCTAACTTCTCCACAGCAACCGGGGATCTTTCCAAACAGCAGATGGGATGATCTGTGCCCTCCTATATAAAACTTCACAATTATATATTTGCTATTGTTTAAAAAAAAAAAAGCCATACACTGTGTGGCTTAAAACAACAGAGGCCTACTCGCTCACAGTCCTGGAGATCCAAAGTTCAAAGTCAAGGACTCGGGAGAGCCACTCTCCTTCTGAAGACTCTAGCGAGGGTCCTTCCTGCCTCTTCCAGATTCTGGTGTCCCCCACAATCTTTGGTTGCCCTTGGCTTGTAGACACGTCGCTGTAATCACTGCCTCTGCTGTCACTTGGCTGTCTTCCTTGTGTGTCTGCATCTGAACTTCCCTTTTTTTCTTGAGGACCATGGGCAGAGGGGACGAAGACCTGGGCTGCTCCAGGATGACTCTATGTTCATTTGTCGACATCCACAAAGTTTTGTAAAACTGTGATTGTGTGTGTGCAGGTGTGCATGTGTGTGCTGAGTACGAATTTAAAACTCACTTATGGCTGGGCGTGGTGGCTTATGCCTGTAATCCCAGCACTTTGGGAGGCCAAGGCAGGTGGATCACCTGAGGTCAGGAGTTTGAGACCAGTCTAGCCAACATGGCAAAACCCCATCTTTACTAAAAATACAAAAATTAGCCAGGCGTGGTGGTGGGAGACTGTAATCTCAGCTACTCAGGAGGCTGAGGCAGGAGAATCGCTTGAACCCGGGAGGCGGAGGTTGCAGTGAGCTGAGATCACGCCACTTCACAGCAGCCTGGGTGACAGAGTGAGACTCCATCTCATAAACAAAACAAAACAAAACAAAACTCACTTCTCCCTGGGGTTTGGTCACAAGGTGTTCTAGTGGGATGGGCGTTGAGGTATGTTTAGCCCATGACAAGGAAGTCTTCAGCCTCTCCTACCAGCTGATAGGAACCTGAGATAGGATTTAGAGCATTCTTGTACCCTAGGAGCTAGTCCTGGGTGACTACACGCTGCTCTGTGAAGGCTGAGCTAGGGGAGTCAATAATTATCCATGGAGCATGTGCCTAGCATTGTGGGAAATGCCAAGGTAGGAACTTGGTTCCCAACGTGATCACGTGGTTAGGAAAACTAAGTCAATTCCATTAAAGCAATCAGAGAAGAAGTAAGAGCTCTGTCGACAGCAGAAGCTCCAGGGGCAGGGGAAGCAGTGCTTGGACAGTCATGGGATCACCCTGCAGGAGAGACTGGGCTGGAGCAGGCCGGGGAGGTGAGCCAGGCTTGGGTGAGCCCTTCCCACCCCCGGTGCTGCTGGACTGGGAGGGGCTTGCATGCAAGCCCGTGGTCCTCAGTATCACTTGGTCTTTTGTTCCCAGCTTTGGGCCACACAGCAGTGGCCATAAAAGTATAATGAGTGAATAAATGAAAACACACACAAAGGAGATAAAACTCAGGAAAATGATCTAGGTTTGCAGAAGCCAGATAGAAGGGGCAGAGAGAATCAGCAGAGGCACTGAACCATGCAGACAGCAGTGTGTGGCACCTTGGTGCAGGTGGAGGACCGGCCAGTGATGATGCAGAGGAGACAAAGGCCAGGCTGAAGCTCAGAATCTGCAAACCACCCCGCGTGCGGGCGATGGCCTCATAGGGCATCACGAAGCAGGCCTGAATGACACTCGGCCAACTCAGTGCTCCCGCCTCCTGCAGCCTTCTTAAAAACCAACAGTCTGAAAGCATTCTGCATTTCTAAATATGGATATCTGCAAACTGCTCCCCAAGCCATCTCATGGTGGGAAGCTCAGAGGGAACACTCCCAGGAGAAGATGGAGCTGGGAACTCACGTTCAGAATTGGCCAAGCCAAGAGTTATTGCCAATATGACCCTAAAAACAAATAAAGGCGTGTTGGCCTATGTGGATGTTAATACATATTACACGAGAAAGGGGGTTCTGTGGACCGTGAATTTTGAAGTCACTAGGCTTCACAGAGCCAGTAGATCCTCATGACAGAACTTCCTGGAATCATGTGACTGGGCAGGAGAAAGGCTGGCTGTGCACCACTGAACAGATCCACTTGTCCTTGAAACCCTTTTCTATAGAACGCTAATTAACTGAACAAGTGTGTTCCTCAGAATGCAGTCTTGAAAATGCTGATATCAAGAAACCACAAAAAACCTTTGAAATTGAATTAGGTTCATCAGGAATGAGAATGACTGGGAACAAGTATTTTTGCCTTATTGTCCAGATTTTCCCAAGATGAGGTTAAATCTACAAATTATTTTACTGCTAAAACATAAAAACAAAAGTCAACCAGAAAAACATCCCCCATGCCCCTTTCTTCCAGATTCTCTAATTCTTCTGAACAAATAATTTTTGCATTTCACGCAGAGGAGATGTTTCTCTCTAGTCACAGAACTATGGCAAAGTTGGTAACAGTATCCAAGGCACTTCTCTTTCAGGAGAAAGGAGAAAAGAGAGGAAGATTGGCTTCTAGGGCCCTGACAGCGTGGGCCCCACGATAAACTAGTGAGTGGGGTGGAATATGAAATTCGTGACTATTTGGGCCAGACTCTGTCACGCAGGTGCTGAGGGCAGGACTGTGTCCTTGACAGAGAGGTGGCACTTTTCTTCTTGCCACACGGCTGCCCACGGCTAAAGCTGCTCCCTGCAAGCACTGCTGTTGACATTCGCGTTTAGGGGATGCTCTCAAAGGGAGACTGCCAAAAGTATCCCATTGCAGCTGCCCTCTGCAGGAAGGAGGGACAGGAATCCCGTGGGAGAGTGTGGGGAGCAGTGGACAAGCCTCCAGCACCTCCTCCAGGGGCCTGGTGCTGTCTCAGATCAGCTGTGTCTGCCTCAGCAGTCAAGTCGCCAGCCCTCAAATTTCCTCCCAGAGGAAACAGAAGTGCTAAATCTGCCCCACACCCCTGTGCGGGTCGGGTTAGAGGAGGTGGTGAGGCCACGTGTGTAAGAGCCGTCTGAACACTGCTTAGCACTCTAGGCGTGAAAGTCAGCAGCCCACATTAACCCACCGTGGTGATGGGGCAGAGGACCTTGAAGGTGCACACCTTCGGGGACGTGGTGCCACATGCCCATGGTGGAGGAATACCCAGCTGACTGTCCGGGGACACCCGTGGTGCAGGAACGCCGGGCCCGACTGCCCGGGGACCCCCACGGTGCAGGAACGTGGGGCCGGACCGCCCGGGGACCCCCACGGTGCTGGAACGCGGGACCCGACTGCCCGGGGACCCCCACGGTGCAGGAACGTGGGGCCGGACCGTCCGGGGGACGCCCACGGTGGAGGAACATGGGGTCTGACTGCCCGGGGAGCAGATGAAGGAAGAAGGCTGGGAACCAGACTGCCTGGGTTCAAACTGTGGCTCTCCCATCCTTTGTCTCGTGGGGCCTCTGTTTTCTCATCTGTAAAATGGGATTATTATGATGAAACGATTGGATACGTATAAAGTACTTAGAAAACTCCAGGGACACAGCGAACGCCTGAGAGATACGAAGTCGGATGTTTGTTTTACACAGTTGTACCTCTCATGCACTTGGCAGTTTTGTTTTCAGATTAAATGATTTATTTAAATCTTTAAACTTATATTTAAATTTTAAGAAAATCTAAATTATTTGGGTTAAATCTTTACTTTGATGTAACTTCAAACTTACAGAAAAAAAAAAAAATTCAAGAATTACACGAAAAAGTCCTGTATCCCCTCAGACCCAGATTTCCAAATTCTCCTCATTGTGTCCACGTGTGCTTATGCCCTCCCTCCTTTCCCCTCTCTATATTTCCATCCTCTTTGGAGCCCCTGGAGTCTGGGCCACATACACCCACGCCTTGTGCCCTTCTGACTTCTACGTAGTACCTATTTCCTAAGGGCAAGAATATTCTCTTACACATCCGTCACATCCACAGACAAGTTTCCATATTAAGGCCCTCCAAATGCACTTTTAAACCTAAAAGCCCGGAATAAAGTGTGTGAGGGAACAAAAAGCAGCGTGGGAGACTGAGAAGAACCTAAAACTTAGGGTGGGACAACGTGTGCCCGCTCTTGTTCCGGGTCCCTAACTGGCTGGGCTACCTTCACCGAGTCCCTCGGGCCTCTATCTGCTTATCCACACAGTGAGCAAATCAGATCGCTCCGCAGGTGCCGCCGTCGCTAAACACAGCTGCTGGCCTCTGCAGCGGTCGCGGCGGTACTTTTTTGACAATCTAGTATTTTTTAAAGCCCACGGGATTGCTTTCGCCCTGCGGAGAGTTAATTTGCTGACACTGTCTGCTCCTGGCGTCCCGTGCTCCCAGTGTTCCAGATCCAGTATTAGCAGACCCCACAGACAGCCTACTCCTCCTGTGATCTGAGCAAGGGAGTCCTCGCTAATCGATAATCCATTTGCTACTGAGTCACACATGTGGGGCTTTAGGAACCAAACTCAACCAGGATACGGACATGGTTAAAAGGCTCCATACACCTGCCGATGTCTGGGGGCAAATTCACCCCACCGCTCCCGCCAGGCTGTGGCCTCACACCTCATCTTGGCGAGCGTGGCCAGAAATCTGGAAAATACGCACACGTTCTCCCTGCCCTGTCTCGCTTTCCTTCTCCCTCGAACCTCTGGTTTTTACCCTGTGGATTCCTTGCACAATGTATTGCCAAATCCCTCTCCCTCTCCCGGCTCTCTCACCATTCTAGAAAACTCCAGTATCCTCACAATGTTCCCACAGCAGCCCCCACTCACCCTCCCAAGAGAAAAGGATAGGTCTGAACAGGCTCCTGCTGGAAGGGGCCTCCACTGCCACCAGCTGCCCCAAGACGTCTACACTGAGGAAGGCTGATGCGCCAGCCTTCCTCCAGCAGGGTCAGCCCACCTCTGGATTTGCTCCCACCACTCCTGAAGCCTCACACCTCCCTCAGACGGCACTTGCCCCTGGGGACCCCAGGCCTGGGCACAGCCTGACCCTCTTCAGCCTCACTTTCCCCACACCCTCAGCTCTGCCTGAAGAGCCTGGCTGAGCCCTCAAAATCCAGAACCCAGGAGCCTGCATGCACAGGCAGTTCCTGACTTCCCCACAGACCGATCCTTTCTCCTGGGCTTCTGAACACTTTTTGGTGCCTCTCCTGAAGCTCTCAGATGCTGGCCATCCTGTGCGACCTAGGCTGGCAGCTTGCAGGGAAGAACGACTGGATTGCCTTCTGTGTGCTGGGTGCTGCGGGTGGGCGCAGGGACACAGATGCCCTCTGTATCATTTGCTGCTCCTGAAGAGTGGCCCAGAGAGAAACCACCCAGCACCTCAGGCATGGACACATGCCACCCTTAAACCAATGTGCCCAGATCTCCCATCTTCTGTTCCTCATCTGTAATCACCTCTGTCCTAGGAAAAGGAGGGGAATGAGCCAGAGTTTCTTCTCTGTTGGGATGACAGAAGGAAGTGATAGAAATTGAATTATCCAGTGGCAGAGCGGCGGGCCACACATTCTCGTCTCTCTCCTGGCTTCACGCTCCTACACGCGAGTCTCCATTCCATTTTCCTGTTTTATTTACAGTGCCATTTTCTCTCCATCACCACTCAAACATGAAAATGCAGACTTTGGAGGCTAAAGCGAGCACGATTTACTGACAACTGGAATTCACAGAACCAAAACAGCCCACTGTCTCGGTAATTACAGGAGATATATTATAAAGACCTTATACGCTTTGAAAAAAAAGTGAATCAAAAGAAGAATTTTTAAGTTAAAAATATCCACCGCTACATATAAGAGTAAAATCAAAAGCAATTTTATAATGAATCAGACAGCATACATTTTTTGCTACTTTATTGTGAAGTGGCATTTAAAATACTGATTTAGGTCATAAACTAAATACTTGCTTATGTATTGCTTAGAACAGACAAAATTTGAATGATAGGGTCAATGAGAACAGATACTTCAAACTATAAATAAAACCAAGAGGAAAATGATAGACGCACATTATATAATAGCGTATGCAACTACAGTTGTGTGTTGTTTAACAACAAGGAAATGATCTGAGAAACGCATCTTTAGGTGATACCGTCATCATGCGAGCATCACAGAGTGACTTACAGAAGCCTTAATGGCACAGCCTACGACTCCTGGGCTGTGAACCTCTGCATCGCACCACTGTATTGAATTCTGTAGGCAACTGTGAAACAAGGGTGTTTGTATATCCAAACAGAGAAAAGGTAACGCATCGCATGATGGTCATATGGTGGCTCTGGCATCACTAGGCAACAGGAAATTTTCAGCTCAATTTTCATCTTATGGGACCACCGTGGCACAGACGTTCCATCATTGACTGCAACGGCGTTCCGCGGCCCATGACTACCACGCAGACATAAGGGGAAGGTGGTACAACTGTTATGTGATGCAACAATATAAGAGATAATATTAAATTTAGTTCGGGCCAGGCACTGTGGCTCACACCTGTAATCCCAGCACTATGGGAGGCCAAGGGGGTGGATCACTTGAGGTCAGGAGTTCAAGACCAGCCTGGCCAACATGGTGAAATCCCATCTCCATTAAAAATACAAAAATTATCTGGGTGTGGTGGCATGCACCCGTAGCCTCAGCTATTTAGGAGGCTGAGGCAGGAGAATTGCTTGAACCCAGGAGGCAGAAGTTGCAGTGAGCTGAGATCATGCCACTGCACTCCAGCCTGGGTGACAGGGTGAGACTCTGTCTCAAAAAAAAAAAAAAAAAAAAAAGAAAAAATTAGTTCATGCAGATATTGGAATGAGAGAGTGAAGGTAAAAGCTCCATGGAAGCGTTGAACACCGTGATGAGGAAGCCCTAAAAATGAGTCAAGGCCCAGGGGTGCTGTCCTGCCAGCCCAGAGCCCTGGAGACTGTGGGCTCTAGACAGAGGTGGGCAAAGGGTGCACTGTCAGGACAGGGATGGAAACCGCCTGGTACATACTCCAGGGCACATCACGTCAGTGGATCTCAGCCCCGTCAGATCGAATGCTCCTTTTTATAGCATAATTTTTATCATCTCTTCTGCTATCTTGAAAAAAATAATAAAATCTACCCATAGACATAATCTTAAAAATTCAACATAATGCCCTAACAGAATTTAAAGGAAGATAATTGTAATAGAAATAATATGGATTTCAATGCATTTCCACATGTAAATTCCTGGAAGTAGCCACACCCAAAGGCACAACATGGTCCCCGAATGCTGCACTGATGCTTCAATTGCCATAAGGACAACAGTCCTGAGGGTGGGGGCTGGATGTGCCCTGCAGCAGCTCAGTGAGGCGGCTTTCTGAAACAAATGGTGACCAGCTCTAGGTAAAGTGCCAACGAAGAACAACTTTCCCTCATTTTAAGCACATGTGCACTTCTGGGAATTTTAATGTATGTTAAAGCTATGCAAAAATGCTCTGGAAAACGCTATGGAAAAGGCAGTTAGTCCTAGGCTGAGGTTCCTGGCAACAGGGTTTTCACCTCTGTGAAGGAGCAGGGAAACTGCAGGTGCCAGACACACCCCCTCGTTGTAGGGGCAGCCCAGCTAGGATGTCTAGGACCTCCAGGAGCTCTGCCAACAGTGCCCCCAAGGGCCTAAAGTGCTCCCCAGGGGCAGTGCCCTCTGCTGAGACAGGGTGCTGCGGGATTACTGGCCTTTGGTCCTGGTGGGAAAGCTGGAGTTGAAAATGGCAAAATGGGGGGATGATTCTCAAATGAAGAGAGCGGAGACGCAGGAGGCAACCATCAGAGGGAGGCTCAGCCCAGGCAGGAGAGGTGCTCCCTTGCAGCTCACAGCCTGGCAGCCGCTGCACTCCCTGAAGACGGTAAGTCCCTCTGCCCTGACAGGCACTCAGTCCACCTCCACTAGAGCCCTGGCTGCATCTGCAACACGTCATCAAGAGCCTGCCACCTGCATATGCCCCCTGCAAAGCCCCCCGACATGGTGTGGCTGCCAGGAAGGACTCCACGGGCCACCACCCGCCACCTCCTCCTCCCACCCAGCATCCAGCCTCCCTGGGCACTAGGCCTGGCCCATCCTGTCTTCACAGGCACTGGTGCCACCTACACTGCTGAGTCCCAGCTTAAGTGATATTTTAATGTGATTCAGATGAACGTGTTGCCTATTTGTTCCTCAAATACTTCAGTATCCACCCAAGGGGGCTGAGTTAGCTGACTCATCCTAGCTCTACTATAACCTGGGCCTATTTTCTGAAAGTAAAAAGTGTCGGGCTCCTTCCTGCAGTGATTTGCATAATGTAGGGACCAAGGGAAAACCTCCCCTCTGCCCTCTGGAGGTTTGCAGAAAAATCAACTCACGAAGGCAGATTAATGGGAGAAAAAGGCACATGAGGGTGTGAACGTGTGTGGGGAGGACCGCAGCGCCACTGCCTCAAGCCCCCAGTGATGTGCAGAAGCTTAGGGGCCATCTTACATTATGACAGAACGGGGGCCCAGAACACAGCCGAACACAGGGATGGCAGGAAATCAGGTTACGGAGGCCAGACAGGAGGGAGGAGAGGAGGCCTGGCTGGCCATGGTGCCTCTCTATGCAGGAGAAGCCTCAGAGGCACAGTGCTGGGCGACAGTGGACGGCAAATGTCTCACATCCTTAAAGGTGTCAGATTCCGTTCACCTTCCCTCTACCAGACACGGGAGGCCTGGACACACCCACATGGATTCTCTGCAGATGCAAATCTCCCCACAAAACACAGCTTTGCAGGGCTGGCTCTCTAAATAGCTGCCTCAGAACATGTCAAAGAAGGCTGGGCGCAGTGGCTCATGCCTGTAATCCCAGCACTTTGGAAGGTCGACGTGGGCAGATCACTGAAGGTTGGGAATTCGAGACCAGCCTGACCAATGTGGTAAAACCCTGTTTCTACTAAAAATACAAAAAAAATTAGCCAGACTTGGTGGTGCATGTCTGTAATCCCAGCTATATGGGAGGCTGAGGCAGGAGAATCATTTGAACCTGGGAGGTAGAAGTTGCAGTGAGCCGACATCATGCCACTGCCCTCTAGCCTGGGCAACAGAGCAAGGCTCTGTCTCAAAAAAAAATAATAATAATAATGAATATGTCAAAGAAATACATTTTACAGTAAAATATTTCTATTTCCTTCCATTGTAAATGTGGGCAGTGTATTCACCCAGCCCAGAGAGCACACATTTCATCGTGGAGGGTCAGAGAAGAATGAGCAGGCATCTCTTCCTTGGGGTATTTAAGGACAAAAGTGATAGCTCACACCGTGGGCTCCAAAACATGCAAACAATTTCTCAGGGATCGCTAATGAAGACAGTCAAAACGTGTAGAAAAATACATATTTCTGCAAACCATCAAAGTGCGTTGTCCTCCAAGGTGAAATATTGACCACCTTGGTCAGCACTTACTTTTCAGATCAATACATCTGATGGGTGTTCTCCACAGAAGTCAATAACGCTTTATTACTCAAGACCTCATTCCGCTGGCTGAGAGCTTGGCTGCAGCAAATCACTGACAAGCACCTTGGCCAACAGCAGAAGAACACAGCCTGGCCGCGTGGGGGCCATCAGCGAGCGCTTCAGGAGGTTAGAGGCCCGGCCAGTCGGCTGGGCAGCTCATCAGGGCACAACTTAGGAATCATTAGTGCTGCTCCACAAAGGGGAGTGGGTGCTGGAGAGCAGGTGAGCAGGTGAAAGGCGAATGGAGTTGGAAACAACAGAAAATGTATCAGAGCTGGTAATGGAGAGAACTGTGGCTGCAAAGCCTCAAAGGCCATCCACTCCCTCCCTCTTATATTCATCCAGTAAACGTTGCTGAGGTCTGGTCATGCGGAGATGCAGAGCCCAGTGCTGAGGATATAGAGATGGGTTTGCCGTGGGGTACAGTGTGATGAGGGCCTCTGTGTTGCAGGGCAAGGCAGAGGCACTCCCACAGCCCAGGCAAGCCTCAGGGATTGGGGCATCCTCCTGGCAGGCAGAGGTGTGGTCAGCTCAGGGCTGTGTTCCAGGGCCACACCAGGATGGTGGTCCAGACAGAAGAGGTGCAATAGACCAGCTATGAGAAAGCACCAGTGCATCTAGGAATCCAGAGTAATTTGGCCCACCTGGAGCAGAGGGGACATGGCTGAGAGTTTTAAGACCTGAAGCAGAAAAGAGAGAAAGAGACTAGATCAAAAATGTCTTTATGCCACAGTAAGATATGTGGCCATTGTCCTGAAGAAGAAGAAAGAGGTATGACTTTAAGGGAGAGTGGTGAGTGATAATTATGTTTTTGAAAGCCCACTGGGATAGTGCTGCCGAGGCTGGACTTGGAAGGGACAGGAATACAGGGAGGTAGAACAGGAGGCTGGACGCAGCCACAATCCCATCAGGAAAGAAGGAGTCGGGAGGCAGAAAGGAGAGACAGTTGAATGACATTTCTCTTACAGAAGCAGACGAATGGAAAAGAGTTCCTCATAGTGAAAAAAAGACTGGAAGGAAACAGGATGCGGACGATAAGCAGTGGGATGTTCACCTGCTTTGTTATAATGTTACATTATGTAACTGCTCAACAATAAACATGCTACATTTATAACGGGGGAAACTAGTGTACGATAACATAATTTTTTAAATTTCCATATATATGTAGATAGTATAATTGACAAGAGTTGGCAATGAATGTTTTCGTAGGTTAGTACAAGGGAAGAGACAGTGTTTAAGATCCCTTCTAGAGCCTGGCTGCAATAGAAATGCCACCTAGTGCAACTGGGAATAAAGGAGGCAGAGTTTTGCAGTAGAAAGTTATGAACTTGCCTCGAATTGATTTGGGGGTCATGGTAAGTCACTAACTCACTATGTACAACATCACGTAAACAGAAATGTGAGTCTGAAATCCAGGAATAAGGTCTGGAATGAAGATTCAAATAAAGTGCGTTCAGTGAAAAGAGAAGTTGAATTTGCTGGGTTTTTAGTTGGTGATTTGGTTTGTTTTTTATTTAATAAATTGATTTACTTATTGGTAAAAATAAAATGTCACTACATTCACATCAAAAATTGCCTCTCCTCATTTCCTGTACCTCTTCTGGAAACACAGGTGAACCAAAGGCCAGGCAAAGCTCAGTAGATGAAGACATGAATGGGGGCAGGGTGATGGGAAAAGCAACCTATCCCAGCTGGCACAGGTGTGCCCCGGGTTCTGAGAAGGTGAGGGGGGTCACCACCCATGGTGTGCACATTTGGCAACATGGCCAAATGAACCCAGGACAGGAATATTCGGTGGATGAGTTTCAACATTACGCTACAGAAAGGATGCCAAGTAACGTGCCCTGTCACACACCACTGCTCAGCAAAGCCCTACTGCCCTCTAATTAAATTGGCTTCTATATGAAGCCTGCAGAGGCCCAAGCAGAGGTAGCTGAGAGCACTGCAGCCCAAAGCAAGGGTTGGTTTGCAGGAATGATGTCACAGATCAGCACAGCCTGCAGAGCATGCCACAAGGGCTCCTTAGAAACCAGCATCACAGCCTGGAGGCAGGGGGCTGAGATGGCTTCGCCCTGAGATGCGTGGAGACATGATCGCCAAAGAGCAACATGTCTCTTTCCTTCGGGATATCTTCCTTGTTGAGATTAAGGCAGGAGATGCCATTTGCTTATGTATTATTCACACTGTTTTTCATCAGAACTGAGCTCCAGGTCTGCTTATAAAATGTTGCTGCTGCTTTTTAATGTTTAAGTCCGGATTGCTAAATAGAATATACTACAGAAGCTCCTTAGCTTTCTGGTATTACATAATGCGTTAAGAAAGACACTGGGGAAGTATTGAGAATGCCCACTCAATAACTTTGAAGACAAGACAGGGTTCTCATATCCGAATTCTACAAGCACTTGTGTTTGATAGGTACAGCTGGAAGTGAGAGGAAGTATGCATCATAGAGTGTAAAGCAGGCTTCAGCTGTAACATGCAAGCAAACCCCAAGGAGCTTGTGAAAATGCAGATTCTGATGCAGGAGGTGCTGGGTACAGCCTGAGTGTCTGCATTTCTAACAACCTCCCAGGTGAGGTTGATGCTGCTGGATCAAGGAACAGCTTTGCAAGGATAAAAACACATTCTCTTTGCCCAAATTAACACCCATGTTATCCTTTAAGATGCAGAAGACCTTTCCTAACCTACCTCCTACTCCACACAGGCTGGAGAAGTAGCCCCCCCGCCCAACCCCACCTTTCATTGGGATTCTGTGTACCTGTATCAGTATAATTCCCACATGGCATTACATTGCCAATTTATATGCTCCCATCCCACTAGGCCGAGAGAATCCTGAACACAGGAACTGAGCTTTTTTTTAATCTATGAATCATCAGTGACAATGGCTGGTAACTAGTGAATGTTTAATAAATGTTTGTTGGAAAGATAAATAGATAGATGGATAAATGGATGAGTAGGTGGGTGGGTGGGTTGATGAATAAATAGATGAATGGATGGATGAAAATATGGGTGGATGGATGGATGGATGGACAGATGGATGGAAATATGGATGAATGGATGGATAGATGAATGGGAAAATGGACAGATGAGTGGAAATGATGGATGGATGGATTGATGGATGGACAGACAAGTAGAAGGATGGATGGATGGACAGATGGATGGAAATATGGATAAATGGACGAATGGATGGAAATGGATGGATGGATGGATGGATGGATGGGTGGATGGATGGATGGATAGAAATATGAATGGATGGGTGGGTGGGTAGATGGATGGATGGATGGGTGGAAATATGGATGGATGGATGAGTGGATGGACAGATAATAGATAGATAAATGGGTGAAGTTCAAAGCATGGTCTTAGCTTTGCTACTAATTACTTACAAACTGTGAGCCAGTTTCTTAATCTTATTTTCTTTTATAAAATTAAGGGACATGATGGTTTCAAAAGGCTTTTCCAATTTGAAAATAGTAGCACTAACAACTAAAATTGATTGAAGGCATACTTGGTGGCACTCTGCTGGGTACTTGGGTGGATCATCTCAGTTCATCTTTACAAAAATGTATGAGAAAGGTGCTATTATTGACTACATTTCACAGAGGAGGGAACTGAGCCTGAGAGAGATTAGGTGACTTGCTTGTGTTCACTTAGTGAATGATCAAGCCAGGACTCACCCCAGCTCATGGTAGCCTGGCACTGAGCCCTATCACCAGAACAGTGGGCAGCCCCTTAAAACAAACAGACCAAAGTAACCAAGAGAAAGTGTAGCCACACTGATAAAGCCTGGCTTTTCCAGGATGAAATGCAGCAGATTGTGAGCTGCTAAGGTAAATGGTTTCCCTGCTGAAATGGCGAGCCTTCTCTTTAGCTACATTGAACGCTCTCCAGGGCCATGTGTGCAATTCTGTGCATAATTCTTAGTGACTGTCTCCACAGGGTGATCCTGGCTCCCCAGCCTTGCTGCCCCACTAGGAGTTGGCTGTGATACGAGAGCAAGGAGGGGAAGGGGGGCTCAGAGGAGGGGTTTCTATAGAGCAATCAAGAGCTTTCCAGGTACTGGGCAAAGGAGAAGAAGGGAAGAAGTGGGAAGTTACTCAGAGTGTAGAAGCTCTCAGAAAAGTCTGGAAAGTGATGGGCGGTTGCTCCTTGATATTTAGGGAGTAAACAAGGAAAATGCCAGCTTCTTAGAGAAACCTGCACATCCAGCAACCTGCGTAGCTGGGACAGTCCTGGAAGAGCCGAAACAGAGCACCAGGCGCCTGCGTCCCAGAGAATGTCCAAGGCTCACGGGGGGCCCTCTGAAGGCACCAAGGGGGCCCATGAGCCCTGCCATGGGGCGCAGAGGTGTGAGAGGAGCTCTGGGCTGGGAAAGCATGGAGTCGGGGTGAGGGGCCGTGAAGAACCCGGAGACCAGAGACCCAGGCCAGGGCCACGGCGACTTTCATGGGCTTTAGGCACTCTCTGCCTTTATGGGGCTCTGCCTCAGTTAGTAACTATTGAAAGTCCTATTTCATGACTATGTTGGTATGAAGATAAATATATTAATATTAAATATTAAAATAGTTTCTTTGACCTAAAGTTTTTTGTTTGTTTTTTTTTCTGGTTTTAAAAGAAAGGCATCTCCAAGGGCTCCTAAAAGTACTGTGGTCATTAGGAGTTGAGCCTGTCTGCCTGCCGGGAAGTCAGCCCCAGCTGCAGCTTCAGGAGCTAACCCAGAAGCCAGCGAGGAACAGGGGCCCAGCGCCCGCAGCAAATGCCAAGGCTGGGTGCTCCATGGCCGAGAGCCCACTCAGGAGACATCAGGACCTACAGGAGCAAGCGCAGCCAGCGATGGCGTGGGAAATACGCGCCTCCCGCGGGCTCAGCCACAGCCCGGGAGGGCAGCAGGGAGCAGCGGCCCACCAGCGATGCACGCTGAATTCACGCAGTGTTGCCTGAACGAGACTGTGAAGCAGAAGAGACTGCCTTGCTGCAAACAGACGAAGAAACTGCTGTCCCACCTCTCTCACTGAGGGCCTTCAGCAGGAGTGGGGGTCCCAGGGCAAGCCCACTCGCCGGCAGCGAGTTTGACTTCCACATCCACTGTGTGCCCCATCACATTTCGGCTTTTACAAATGGTTTCATCCATTTTCTTCTCGAAATACATCTCTCCAGGGACAACATATGAGGAATTTTCAGTTTTATCCATCCCTGACCTCACCTCACCCTTGGGCCCAGCAATCTGGGCTCCACAAGCCGGGCAGGGGTCTCTCCGGCACACTCACCTTTGAGAATCGACTCCAGACCACACTCCCCCTGGCTTCCCATCTATAGGTGTTGCCCTGGGTCCTGCGCAGTCGCGTGCTGTCTGGTTCAATAGACCAGGGGGGCCTGACAGTCCCACAGGCGCCCAGGCGATTCCGGTGCCGCCGGTCCCCGGACCCCGGTCTGAGGAGCAAGGCTCCGTGGAGTCCTCCCCTGACGTGTGCAAGGAAGCCGGAGTCTCCAACGCATTGGAGAGCTAAGGAGCCTTGGAAGCTTGCTCAGAACATAAGGCGCAGGGTTCCTTCTTCATCCCCAGCACCTCCGCCCACTCCCCTAGGACAGGGCCCTGTCGCCTTCTCCTGCGCCGAAGAAAGCCACAGGTCCCAGGAGGCGGTCATTCCTCTATCACAGCCTCAAGAAAAAGTTCGCTTCTGTTCACACTTGGAGCTTTGCGTTGCTGCTGCTCAAGGACTGAAGTCCCCAGCATGGCCCTCTCCAAACCTCCGCCGCTCATTGCCAACAATATTATAAGATTTTACTGTGTCAGAGATGTGTTGGGGTTTAGAAAAATGGGAGCTGGGGAGCCCTGGATCCTGGGTGCTAAGAGGGGTGTCTGTGGGGAGCCCTGTGGGCCCACACCCCACCACCTGGGGAGGGGTCTGGCCAATCATGGGATGGCCAACTCCCCACCTTCAGCCAGTTCCTGTGGGTGAACTCCTATCCATCTGGCCACCCACAAGACAAGCTCCTAGAGTGAGACACCTTCTCCACCTTTAGATAGGGAAGTAGAGGTGTGTGAAATGATTGATAGGGGATTTGTAAACATGCTGTAAAGGGTTGCTATGTGATAAACCACCCTACAATTTGGTGGCTTAAAACAACACCCAAGTCCTTTGCTGATGACCTTATCGTTTGGGCAGGAGTGGCGGAAATGACATATCTGGACTCTGTGTGGTGTTAGCTGTGACGACTCAGGTGGAGGCTGGAGGGGTCCCCCTAAAGTCTCTTAACCGCATGGCTGGCAAGGTGGTACAGGCTGCAGGCCACGGGCCTCAGGGGTTCCCCACGTGGCTCCCACATCCACACTTCCCGTAGGCTTCCTCCAAGCATCCCAAAAAAGCAACATGGAAACATAGACCATGCTATGGCATATTCAGTAGCCCCCTTGTCCACAATTGCACTTTCCATGGTTTCAGTTACCTGTAGTCAATCTTGGTCCAAAAATATGAAGTGGAAAGTTCTAGAAACAAACCAATTTTAAGCTTTAAGTTGTGGTTGGTTCTGAGCAGTGTTATGAAATCTGGGCTGTGCCTCTGTATCCTGAGACACAAATCATCCCTTCATCCGGTGTAACCAGATTCTGGGCGCTGTCTTGCCTGTCACTCTATAGGAAAAACACAGCATACGTAGGGGTCAGGTACTATGTGATTTCAGGCATCTGCTGGGGGTCTTGGGACGTATCCCCATGGATAAGGTGGGGCTACTCTAGGTCCACCATGCTCAGTGGTCCTAGGAAGTTGCAAAGGCCCACCCCGGATGGAGGGAGGGGCCATGGACCTCACCACCTGCTCTGCGTGACAGCATCCGTGGAAGCAAACACTTAACGGCTTCATCCAAAAGGTCAATGTCAGACTGGAAGCCAAAGATATCACCTCTCCTTCCCCTATATGCAATCATTCTCATTTACAACCTTCCAAAACAGGCCCTCCGCTCCAGGCTAGCCAGTTACCCAGCCCTGCCTCAGCTTCCCCATCCATCCCCCATGGCAGTGGGTTCTTTCCTCCTCCCAGGAAGCCTACGGCACTCAGTGGACACAGCTCAGACAGCAAAGCCCTGGCAGCTCAGCTCCCTCCAGTCCCTGCCTTTCTGTTCCCTGGGGACAAATGGCCTCTGGACAACATTAGCAAATAGTCCTTTAAATCCTCTAAGGGTCTTGCTCCTCTCCCAATTGGAGCTGAGGGTCCTTCACGGTGTTCACCACAGCTTCACCCAAAGAAAGTCAGGCATACAGAAAGTGCTCAGTTAACAGTCACGGAAAGGAAGCCAGGCCTACAGAAAGTGCTCAGTTAACACTCATGGAAAGGAAGCCAGGCCTACAGAAAGTGCTCAGTTAACACTCACGGAAAGGAAGCCAGGCCTACAGAAAGTGCTCAGTTAACACTCACAGAAAGGAAACCAGGCATACAGAAAGTGCTCAGTTAAAATTCATGAGTATCACTTGGATTCTGCATGGAAAGCTTTATAAACAAGTGGTTTGTTAATTTGAGGGATGAGACTTGAGGATGGGAGATGATTGTAAAAAGCAACCTGAAAATCTAACCCCAACATCAGCCCTATTTTACGGCTCTTTTTAAATCCTCTCCCTGTTTATGAGTCTTTTAGTTGATGCTGTTTGTAAAACTGTATTTTTAAGATTATCTCCTGATGCTACATTATCAGAGAGGCACTTTTATGTGGCTAGAATATTGATCTTACTATACAGCATTTGACCACTCAATACTTTTTGTATTTATAGAAAAATGTTATCAACAAGGGGATGGTGCTGGTATGGAACCCCTTTTAGCAGGATTAATGTCAACATCCCCAGAGAGAATGTGACTGTGTTTAGAAATATTTATAATGGAGATAGTTATTTTTTACTAGGATGTTTCTGTAGACGATTATAAGTTTGAAGTGATTATAGTCCTAATTTTCTTATTGTACTCCATTTCTCCCCATTTGAACCATTTTGGAACAGAGAATAAAGTGGCAATATGGCCCAGGATCTTGTATTGTATTGAAAATTATGTTTGTTATCAAGCTGGGATTTTCTTACATGAGCCATGCATCCATTGGTGCTGATCAGGAATGTGGTGATTGGTGTCTACAGTTGAGCCATGCATCCATTGTTGCTGATCGGAAATGGGATGTGTGGTGTCTACAGATGAGCCATGCATCCGTCGGTACTGATAGGGAATGTAGTGTGTGGTGTCTACAGATGAGCCATGCGTCCGTCGGTGCTGATCAGGAATGTGGTGTGTGGTGTCTACAGATGAGCCATGCGTCCGTCGGTGCTGATTGGGAATGTGGTGTGTGGTGTCTACTCCTGCCTATGGCCAGCACTTCTACTATTTCATTTGACAGTAAAAAGTGTAGAAAGCCATGGCAAGGATGTAAAATAAATTCTACAGTAAGAGCTGAAGTTCATTTGATGATTTAAAGAGCAACTAACAACAGTGGAAGAATTAAACAAGCATATTCTAAGACCTTGCAATTTTTCTTGTACTTTTTCATACCCAGAGAAACGCATTTGTGCATGTGCCCACAGAAACACATACAAAGCTATTCACTATAGCACTGTCGAATGGAGCAATTCAGTGTAAGATACCTATATATTCATCAGGAAGACCAGGGGTATGTAAGTTGTTGCACATTTATAAGCTAGAATACTATGCAACAGTGAAAAATGAATGAACAATGAAACATCGTGAATAAGTCTTTAAAACATAAAGTTGAGACACCCCCACCAAGAAACACAAAAATATGTAGACAACAGGCTGCCATTTACATAACATTTCCCAGCTCTGACTGATATGTAGTGTGTAGTATGAATTTGTATATATGTACATGCATGTGTGTGCATGTCTTTGTGTATGCACATGCATGTGTGTGCACATGTGTTGTGTGTGTATATACTAATATTTACTAATATGTAGCAAATTTATGCTACATATTAGTCTTCAAAACAACCAACACAGCACAGCACTCACCTCTGGGAGGCAGGGTGGGCGTGGCGAGAGGGGTCTGTTGCGGCTTCCCTGTTAAGCTCTGTGATGGGGACAGGGGTATTTGTAACATGATGTCTTCTTTTTTGTATATCTGCCCAAAATATTTCATCATGAAATTCTACATGTGTTATTTACCAGAAGAAGACTTAATTCTGATCCACATTCCAGAGGAAAAAGAGCAGTTATTTTTCACGAATCTAGCACTTTCTGTTGCTCAGACTCACATCTCTCCCCTGACTGAAGCGCTCCCCAGCCCCATGCTATTCTGAGGAACTTCCCTGATGTTCCAAGCACGTGACTTCCACCACCCCTGCCTAGAAGGCCTGCATCTGCCCTGAGCCTGCCCCTTGTCCATCCCACTGCTCGGAGGCAGGAGCAGCTCACATGGCACCCATGTGGGCACCATATCTCAACAAACTCCATTTGGCCACTGGTGAGCAGGCAGCAGTTAACTACCTTTAGACTAGCAAGTCTGCAGACACTGTTCTCCCAAATGGGCAATGTCACAGAGCAGAGGTCACACCGCTGGCTGGACAGAAGGCCTCTGCAGACAGGCCTGGAGCAGATGGGGCTGGCCATCCCCATGCTAAGCTGGCCTTGCACCTTGCCCCCATGCAGGCCACTCAGCCTTGCCAGGACATTCTACCTGCCAAGATGATGACAGCACGTGGCAACAAACTGTCTCAGCATGTAAGAGTACATCGCCAGGGCAGGGGGCTTCCCTGCACGGTGGACTCCAAACAATGATTCACATGCCAATGTAACCCAGACATGGATTCCTCTGTTATTCCTTCATCCATACACACACACACACACAGTGTACCCATACATGCACATGCATATAAACATACACACACATGCACACAGAAACGAATGCACACATACACACATGCATACATGTAGATTCCACTCTCAAACCAAATCTGCCCTCTCAAGATATCACTAAAAATCTCATAAACATAACAGGATGAGTTTATTTTGAACAGTGAGTACTAATTCTCCAGATTATGTCACACTTCATTTAATCTTGCTCATTTCTTATCATTAATACTGGTTTGCTCCTTTAAAAAAAACTTGGTCAACAGGGAACTAGGAAAGAGGACTGACCTTCCTAAATGTCTTATAGAAGCAGAGCAGAGAAAAAGACCATTTTCTTAGGTTAGGGTCTTTCTAATTCAAGAGAACGATGCAGTGTCATGAGCCAGAAACAGCGGCCAGCAGATGCCACGTCCTGTTTTCCACCAGGACAGATGACACGTGCCTTGTCAGATGACGCAAGAGTCAGACAGAGAATCCTGAAGCTTCTGCCAGGAACCTTGAAGGAAACTGAGTAAACGTATTGTACCAACACACCGCAGCATGGAGAAACCACGCATGAGAAAACATTTGATTTCAGAGCAACTCCATTTCCACAGGGTTTATAATCAAACTCTGAGACTAAGGGCTGACGAGTTATGGAAGAAACAACCAGCACCCTGACGAAGCTCTCCATCTTCATGTTAGAACCCCCTGGGAGTTTGCAAAGTGCAGACTGCCTGGCCTCCTGTGGTTTTCTTCGGCCCTAAGTTCCCCTCGTAGTTGCAACGAACTCCTGCTATAAATAGCTTGGGCTCCAGGGCACTGTGGCAAGAGCTAGAACAAGCCTTGCTCATCCTTAGTGAGGACAGCCAGCATCAGCGTCACGTGGGAGCTCGTTAGAAATGCAGGGTCCCGGGCCCCACCCCAACCCCTAGATCAGTATCTGCATTTCAACAAGATGTGCAGGGAATTGCAATGTGCATTGAAGCTTAGAAGCAGACTGGCTTCTCCAGAGACCCATCCCGCGGATGCAGGTGTCAGTAACGTGAGTCTCGACTTTGAGCCACAAATCAGAGATCACGGCCAGAGAAAGACTTAGTGCGTAGCCAGCAGAGGATGGCTTTTGCCTGAAGAGATTCAAGGAATCTGCTTCGCAGCTGGAAGAAGCCTGGGCTGGGGCGAGTCTGTGCCGCCACTCAGCTGCCTTGGGTTCAGGCAAGAAGCTGAATCCCGCAGGGCATTCTGGGATGCCATTGCAGCCTGACCAGAAGGGGCTTTGATAGGGTAGCCCTGTTTGTTTCCTCTGAATATCTTTTTCTTTTCCTTTCCAGTTTAGCCAGCTCTTCACTGAGTGCTGATCACACCCCCGCAGGGTCTGTGCAGTCCTTCAGTTTAATAATCTTTGAGTACATTATTTTACATCTGTTCTTGCTCTATACAAGAAACAGACTTTTCATTCCACTGTCCACTTCGTGCCTGTTAAAAATTCAGGGACACAATTCCATTTCAGTGAAATGCACCAGGACACCCAATCTTTTATTAATGCAAATCGTGTTCATTTTTGGCTAGTAAGGCAATTAAATTTTCCACGGCAATTAAGAAGTCACCAGCACTGAACCTCCTTCCACGTCCAGGTGTGGACTGGCCGGCAGATGAAGACACTGAGAAATGGGAGGGTTCCACACAAACCCCGTGGCCTCAGAGTTCTCCCACCCGGGGTTCTTGCCAGGGACAGACTAGCCAAAAGACTTGATGCAAGTGTTCAAAATGTTCGTCTTTCAGTATTCCATTCATTTTAATTAAATAGTCATCAAAATTATATAAGAAATTATAACTAAAGTTTCTAAAGGAGTTAAGCCTGTAGCCCCCTCCCTGTCCAGTAGGGTTTAGGCAAATGTCTGCTTTTCACAGCACCAGTCTCTGTTGCCCTTCCTTACATCGCTTTCCCTCCAGTTTCTAAATTACCTTTTCTTCATTCCCAATAACCGCCAAGAAAGGGTTGCTTCTCCAGCTCCTTTCCCCACCCCTCCCCAAGGGCAGCCCCAGCCTGGCCCCACTGCCCATCATTTGGGGCATCTGCCCTGCCTGGCCCCCGACTCCATCGGACAAAGTCCTGTACCCTCCGTGCCCCCGCCACCCCCCACCCAGCTCACGGGTCCTGCAGTGGGTGCATTTGATCCCCAGCCCCATGCCTCCCCCACTCCATTTGTGTTGGTTGGCATTTTTACTTTAAATATTATATGTAATTAATAAATAACTGTGAATCTCTCCACTGTCACAAAGAATGGTGTACCTTGGATACAGATGCTCCTTCAGGGGCTCAAGTCAATGCATACCCAGGGAAGGAAGGTGGCTGGGCCCCGTTGCCATGACCGCCTGTTGCCGCCCTGTACAGAGGACTCCCGCAAAGGTAGCTGGGTAGGTGGACAGAGCCAGAGAGGGAGGGAAACTCTTCTGAGCACGAGCATCGGAGGAGAGGAAGGAGAGACTCCGGGCACCATGCTCAGGCCCAGGACCCAGTGGCCATAGAGAAGCACTGTCCAGAGCCCTGGGAAAAAGGAGCCCAGACCTTGCGGAGGGGGGACGGGGCAAAAGAAGCAGAGAGAGGAGCAAATGGGAGGTTCGCAGCAGCTCTGACCCTGGACAGAGTCATACAGCATGGGCCCTGGGAGACAAGACGCAGCGAGGGAGAGTACTCCCCCTGCAGCTGTGAGGGCAGCGGTGCCCTGGGGGTGCTGGGGACAGGAGTGGTGCCCATGAATGGCCACTGGGATGGTGAGGATGGAGGGGACAGAGAGGAGCATCCGGGGAGCTGGGGTCCTGAACCTAGCAGTTTGGGTGGGACACTATTGGTGAGAGACGTGGGTACCAAGGACGGGGGCCCCTGCCAGGCCTGACTTCACTCAATCCTCATCTTCTCTCCACCTCCAGCCTTGTTTGTGGAACAGGAATGATAGCAGCAGCCCCAAGGACACATCCATGCTCAGCAAACCCCAGCAGGGCCCCTGAGTCCCAGAGGCAGGAATCGCGGCTGCCCACCGGGGAGAGAAACTACAGGTGCGTGCCCGGCACTGCAGGTGCCAACAGGAATCATCTTTCCTCAACACCTTGCCAGTCTGACCAACTGAAAGAAGGGAAAGAACTGAAGAATCACATAAGGAAGTTAAACATTTTCCACAAAGGGGAAGAGCAGTGGGCCTGGTAGACTCTATGACTGAACTGGGGCTTGTCCTACTCAGGTGCCATGGGCCTCCTGGGTAGATCATTGCCGGGCGGTGCATCCCGCACGAGGGGGTATAAGCAGTGTCCCGGCCTCCACCCTCTGATACCAGGCACACCCCCTCCGGTGACAACTGGAAATGTCACCATGGGACATTGCCCAAGGCCCCAGGAGGTGGCCCGAGTTGTTGTACACCCCTGAATAAGGCACGTTTGTATGGTTCCTGGTGCCTCAAGCACAACTGCAGGGCCCCACGCCTGCTTTACTGGTGGAAATGGTGCAGCTGCTTGGGAAAATGGTTAGGTATTTTCATATTTTCTTATAAAGTTAAATGTGCAATCCCACTCCTAGAGAAATGAAGACTTATGTTCATCAAAAAGCTACATACCAATGTTTAGAACAGCTTGATTTGTGAAAGCAAAAGTTGGAAATAATCCAGATGTCCTGCAACAGGTAAATGAGTAACCAATTTACTTGGCGTGACATTTCCACACCGAGAAACCCTCCCCAGCATCAGAAGGATCACCTGTCCATAGACACAGCTACCTGGTGGCCTTCACAGCACTGTGCTGAGCCGGAGAAGCCTCTCAAAGGTGGCCGGAGGTTTCAAGTCATCTGACATCTCAAAGACTCTAATGACGGAAAACAGACCAGGTTCCCGGTGAGGACTGATGTGGTAGGGTAACAACCTGTCTTGGTTTCCCTTGGACACCCCACGTTTCAGCACTGAAAGTCCCCCATCCACACAAAACCCCTGAGTCCCAGGAAACCCAGGCCGGTGGGTGGCCACAGGTGTGACAACAGGGAGCATGATGGTGATGGCATTGTATATTCTGATTACAGCAGTGGTTACACAAATCTACATGTGTTGAAATTCATAAAGCTGCAGACCAAAAGGAAAAAATAGCTAACTTTACTACATGATAATTTTCAAGACAAAAGAAAGCAAATGCGCCTGTAGAATCGCTTTCAGGGGTGGGAATGCAGCACAGGGCTCCGGACCTTCCCAGTCTCCCAAGGGGCTGGGGTAGCATGGGAAGAGAGGGTAGAAAAGGTTCACTTTGTAAGCAGCAGCCTGCATTTGGGTCTGAGTTGCTCTTCTCAGGTGTAATCCACACAAACGGACCCTCACTCCTCCTTCATTCCTACCAACCTGTGGAAGAGCAAGTAAGTCCCTGGATTAACACAAACCCTAAATCAAAATCTTTCCAGCTAATCCCCATTCTGACACCCGACTCTCCGCCTCCAAACTTGCCCATCCTGTTGGCGCTGTTTTTGCTGTAGTCCTCACGAACACCCCCAGAGGTGGGTACCATCAATCTCCAAGTCTTTTTTTAACTAGAGAACAGAGGCAGAGAGGCCACACCTGAGGCTGAGGCTCAGTCCTTTCTTGGCAGCTCACCTGAGGGCAGGTTTGTGGGCCCTGGGAGCCTCTGAGGCTTGGGACCTCCAGCCTCAGGGCATCAATCTTGTTGCTCTTCAGCTACTGACTTTGGAGTGGGACCAGGCTTCCTGGCCCCCAGACACTTTCCTCTCCCGCCTGGAAGAGGAGCCTCTGCCCACACGACCAGGTGTCAGAGATGCTGTGCCAGACAGTGAACACTCGCCAAGGAAGACCCAAGCATGAGACTCAGCACCAAGAAGAGCAGGAAGGGCTGCGGGAATCTCCCACACCCTTTGGAATCCAGCCTGGAACCAGGTCTTGGTGTGGAGGGCCTGGTAGCACACAGCTAAGACAGTGAGGAATAAGGGAGAGAGGCAGGCAGGCCATAGCACTGGCCTGGCTGAGGAGAGACTGAGCAATTCAGCAGGAGGTGCGAGGACATCTAGCATCAGCCTGGATCCCTTGGTGAACCTTTGTCTATTAATGGGTCTCTTGGTTCCCTTCCAGTGAAAGCATCATCCCCCGCATGTTTGCAGAGGCTCTGGGGCTCAGAGGCAGCTCTTCAGTCACCTGTATGGTCCCCACGTGCCCTCATCTCTCCCATCCCCCCATGCTGGGCATGGAGGCAGCAAGAGGAAGACACCTCCAGCACCTGGAGATGCTGTGCACAAAGATGCAATGCTCAGGGCAGTGATGTGGTCCCTGTGAGGGGCCCAGACTGAAACCCACCCCGGACAAGAGGTCAGACGCTGCAATTCCCTACCCCGTCCCCCACCAAAATCCGCCCTAAGCCTTCCAGACCCTGCCTCTGCAAAGCAGTTACTGCTGCCACAGGTCATGGCTGGCAGGGGATGGAAAGTGCACGCCAAAGAGGGAGGAACTTGGAGTCAGGACCCTGAGATGCAGGCCGCTCCGGCCCTGACCTTGCCCATGGCACCCTCAGCGCAGAAACAAGGAGACACCTTCCATCACCACGGAGCAAGCCCTTCACCACGTTTTCAAAAACCTGCCAACCTCGGGATGGAGAAGGAGGAGGATGACGGAGGCAGGGAGGAGTTCAAGGGCAGGAGGCTCTGAGGGGCGCAGAGGGAAGGGAGGGAGAACCTGGCAGTGCCCCGAGCTCAGGTCCGGGCCCTGCTGGAGCCTCCGTGGAGCATTTGACAGATGAGTCACGGAAGCCCCCAAGGCTCTGCTTCCTGCGTTTTGAAAGGGAAATAATATGAGTGGGAATAAGATCAAATGAGATAAAACATATGATTATTTTAATAACCTATTGCTATGCCCCACTTGAGCGCATTTTAAGTTTCAATTCTGGGGCTAGAACAGCTTCCAAACGGGTTGTACTGCAGATGGTGGGTGACCTCAGTGGATCTGAGAAACCAGTCCCCAAACTGTTCCTTGTCAAAGCAACGACCTTCCGTAAAGACCCTGCAGTGGAATCAAAACACCCACTTGGCTTGCACTGGGAATTCAAGCCTGTCCCCACAAATGTGTACCCAAAACAGAGTTCTCAACGTCCTCCTGGAAGGGGAGGGTTGATATGCTGTTTCCCCTGGTAGATATTCCATCCTGTGTATAACCGACATTTCTTCTGATAAGAAAAGATCCATCTACCCTAGTTTCAGTTTGGAAACACAAACTGTGATTAAACCGAGAAAATTCATTTCACAATTTTATTCATCGCCGCCAGTCCCTCCTTCCTAATGATTGTTGGGCTGAGCAAAAGAGATGCCACTTCCCTCTAAAGGTAGAAAATTTAACAGCATATATAAAGCCAACTATGCAAATATGACCACGCTATAATTGCTGTGAGAACCGGAACACTGAATTTTATGACTTTTGTGCATTTAAATTTCCTACCATCATGTTACATTAACGAAGGGCGTCTTTTTTTTTTTTTGCATTGAATTTATACCTAATGTGATTCCATTCTGCAGTCTTTACAGATGCAGATGAGGCAGCTATAGCGTTCCTGATGCAAAAACTGTTTTCGCTAAATCATATCAAAATGTTTCATGGATCACACCAAAAAGTGTTGAAATATGGAAATTGCTCTTTTTCAAACTGTCCTTAAAATCCAAATGGTATGTTTTGAATTTCTTTTCTCTACACCACACCCTTCCCAGTATTTGTGGAAAATTGGAGAAAATAAGTAATATATTAATTCCATGCTGCCAGGAACAGGAGAGAATGGTCAGACTGAAGCTTATTTTAACTCCTCTCTAAATAAAGGAGGTTTGTTCAGAGCTAGGGCATTACCCTGGCACATGAAGTAGCAAAAGTTAACATTGAGAAGGTCAGAAATGTTTTCTTACCTCACTTCTAAATAAGGGAATAACTAAATAATAATCTTTCTCGATTAGTGACACAAGATTTATATTTTTATATGCAAAAGAAGGCTGTGTACCTCTGTCTTAATGTGCTATGTATGCACATATATTCAGTGGGATCAAACAAAACTGAAAATTAAAGCACTGTGAAGCCCTACAGGGCACAGTAGCTTCATGCTGCAGTGAGATGCACTCTTTGGCTACCCTGGCAGGCAAAAAAGCGTGAGAAATACTGTCTGTTTTTGTATAATCGTTTCCCCGGTTCTTTAAGTAGACTGAAAACCACAACAAAATCTGCTCTGTGGAGAGAATTAACTGTTTGGGGTCTTACGCAAAGAATAATTAAAATGAATGTGAGTACAATTACGTAGATTAATGTAATTAGAAGGAGGTACAGTAGCCAGATATCAAAGACGCATTCTAAGAACCTCCAGGAGAATCAAGGTGGAGTGGAGAACAATACTCTTGAAAAGGCTGGGTGGTCTTCTCAGCAATTAATGGAGCTGAGTCAAAGAGGAGACCTTGAAAGGCTGCAGGAAGAGTGGATAAAGAAGGTGGGCGGGGGGGGGGGGGCCTTTATTAAAAAAAAAAAAAAAAGACACGACAACAAAAGCAAGGCTTCCTGCAGTTGACAACATTCTTTAGGATGGGAGTGTACATCAGCCTGCAGCTATTTATTTTTCTTCCCGAGATGAAGAAAACGTGCAAATTAAATTAAATGATGCTAACGTTCTGGCTACAACTATTATGGGTAGCTCTGCACATTCAGCCAAAATGGCGTTAACATGTCCCAGGACGGGTGAAAACGCGCCCAGGTTCGTCCTCTCCGGAAGGCGGCTGGCTGGGGCTCTGCGAAAAGTGCGCATAGGAGGGGAAGAGAGGGACGAACAAGGAACAGGCAGGGCTCAGCATCCTCCATCTGGGTGATGGGTAATTATTTTCTTAAGTAGAGAATATTAAGCAGCCGTTGGCTTTTCTATGCAATCGCACACCCTACCAGGACCTGGACACATCAGGCTGTCTCAGGGTGCTGGGTGAGCTACGCAGCGGCCACTGCAAGCGGTTGGTTTCCTTTGCTTTGGCTTTAACTGGGGCAGGAGGGACTCAGTGAACAGAGCAGACTTGGAAACTACTTAATAATGCTGCTCCAGCGGTATACTTCCCAGTTTAATCACTTCACCCTGGTAGAACACCATACCTGGATTTCTCATCAACGTTAAGTGTGTTTTTTAATATATGTAATGGTATTTGAATGACATTTATTTAATAGATTCAAATCATACACTGGGTATCTCTGTTACTGAATTGATTCTCCTTAACGTCACTGAACACATCACGGTCTGTCCCAGCATAATGCCAGGTGGGAAGTTTACACAAAACCACGCTTACTGGATCTATGCCTGGCTCTCAGGAATGAAGGAAAATCCCTACAGAATCGCTGGAAATTTTCCTCTACCCAGCACCACGACCGTAACATTTATTATTATCCCCATTTATTGCTTTCAATTTTTCATTAATAATTTAATGTTTAGAAAAAAACAAGCTCTTCAAAGCAGAAAAAAATCCATTCCAAGCTAAATAAACTATTTTTTTTTTCAGAGTTAAATGTCTTTGTATTTTGAAATGCCAGTTGTGTCACGAAGTCTTCATTAAAACCACTGATTTAGAGAGAAGGAAGTTTCGCTGTGAGCAAACCTCTCTGGGCTGCATCTGTTTGCACAGAGTTGAGAATTCCCTCCTAATGACCAAGTGTATGTGTACACAGTATCATATTTTGAACCTAATCTTGTTTTGGTCTCACACAAGCAGTAGATGTGTTTATTTATATGGATTTAATCAATAACAAGGGCTGCTCTCTACACAGCTCAAATACGTCGCTTGAAAGCAAACTGTTATTACGGCATTTCTGAAGTTAGAGCTTCGAGCCCAGACTCTAGCACAGTCCTTGTCATTCAGAAAGTGCCCTTTTGACTTAATTATCAACCCTTTGCTTGTTGAGTGGAATTATTATCTGAGGCACAGATACAAAATTATTTTTCCTCTGCCAACAGAACATGCAGCAATCCAAGTTAGAAGTGCACATGTACCCTAGAACTTAAAGTATAATTAAAAAAAAAAAAAGAAAGAAAGAAAGAAATTACATTTCATCACATTTGAGGCTTGAAGGCAGCTGTGGCAATTGCAGATGAGCTCACAGGTGAAGGTGGACGGTCTCCTGTGCTCCTGGGCCTGACTTCAGGAGTGGATTCACATTTCTGCAGGGCAGAGCCCCAGAGGCAACTGAGTTTTCTTGGTACAGCAAAAGGAACCAAGGTTCAGAGGAACTTCACGGGACCTGGGCTGTTGATGGCATGGGATTGACTCGCCTTCCTATAGCCTTCCCTGGATGCCCAACTTCCAATGCTCATAGCTTTTTGCACACGGTCTCCCACTTAGAGGGTGAAGTCTCTGCCCCATTGACCCCACACCATCTGACCTTTAATCTAGACGGCTTGCTCCAAATTCAGTTCCGAAAGACTCCTGTTCTCTCAGGCACAATCTACATAATCCACTGTCAAAAATTGTCAAACAAATGCTTCATTTCATACACCCCATTTCAGCAGCCTGATCAAAACACCGAAAGAGAAGCAAGGAAGGGAGAAAGAAATCTCATCTAGGCTGGAGAGAATGTGGCCCCATAATGAAAAGCCACTGCAAGGAAGGACCCTGAGAGAAGGTAAAAATCCTATGTTTTTGTGAATGTGCAGATGCCAAGTGCTGAATATGATCTCCACGAAATTCACGACATAAATTATAGCAAATGGGAGCATCTCGCATTTTCTTTTGCCTCCTGGACACGTAGACCCAGGTTCTGACAGCTGACTCAGAGAACAGTGGGGAAAAGTTTGCTAAGTGTTTTGAGAAAGTGTGCAGTTGCTTCTTATTGCAGACTTAGGGAGAACGGAGCAGAGTGAGGAGGAAGGGGATGTGTGACAAGTTCCTTTCATATTAGACTATTTTGTTTATACTGTTTTGAAAATAATTTAGACTTTGACTCATAGTAGAAGCATTATAACCTCCAGGATGAATAAATGAATATGACAATTTCTTCTTACGTATAACCTGATTTTAAACTACTCTGATCTTTATAAATTTGACTATTTGATGATAAAACACAAAATAGCATATTCAATATGCTAATATTCTATATAATTCAGTTTCTTATCATAGCAAAACTTTAAAAACTAAACAACAAATATATTTTCCTTGAGCCCAGATTAATTTAAATAAGTTCTGTTTTCATATTCCATTTTCAAAATTACACAGGAAAAGTTTTTTCCTGCATTTTTTATTTCTAATGACTGAATGGTTAAAAATTTAGTTATGTTATTAGATTCAAAGATCATACCTTCTCTTAAAGGTAATGTGCTATTCTGCCTGATTATAATAAACGCCGATGTTTCTACAACGGCAACAGTTCACTGCTGCATTAGCATATTTGGGCTGAGGTATTGTTTTACTATGACCTGTATAATAAGTGTCACATTAGCAACACAACAAATCAAACGTTTGTTAATTTCCCTCGCTTTCCCACACAGCTGGTGGTGTTATCATGTCACCAGATTTTAATTAATATGATAAGTAACACTTGCAAGACAACAGCCTGATTTTTTTCCCCTCTGTGTGCATGAGGGTCCAAGTGCCTCCTCTGTGCACGTGTGTGCGTGTGCATGGCTGTACGCGTGTGTGCTGAAGAGAGAAAAGGGGGAGGAAAATATATTCGCAAGGGCTTTTCACAGCAAAGTACAGATACTAAAAACACACACAGACCCATGCGATCCTATTTCCAAATAAAACTTTCTTTGCACCATTTTCTTTTGCTCTTCCAGATCAAAGCCTGCAATGCTGTACAATAAACATTTTTTAAAACATTTCATAAAATGCACACATTTTATACTTGGGCTGGTTGTGTGTGTTTAAGGTTTTAACATTTAAGAGAGAGATGCGATACTCTGTCTCCCGAGAGGCTTAATTTTAATTTTTCTGGCCTTCATTTGAATAGTAACCAATACATTTCTGACTTAGACACACAGACCATTTTAAGTATTTTCCTTGTGCTACGGTCTGATCAGCAATATTCTAGGGTAAGTCAAAAGTGCCATCTATTTGCAAAAGCTAGAAATGCAGCTAAGTCCAAAGTGGAAAATCTCTCAACCCGTCCCAGCTGCCAGGGCCTCTAGTTGCTGATGACAGATCCATAACGTGGCTCAGCCAGACAGGCTGGAAGAAGAACGATAGCACTAAAATACACAACATGAAATCACAGTCTGGTAATGGTTACATTGTCAATAAAATATTTTGCAATGCCTGCACCCAGATTTTATTTAAAACTGTTTCAATGCATTTTTTTTTTTTTAGCAAAACCTAAGACAGTGTCTAAATTCAAATAACCGGCATCTTGTAAAATATTGCCTGAGAATGAATGTATTTAACTTTAGATTTTAAAAAATTCATTTAATAAATGACACAGTAGAAACGAAGTCTGTAACAACAGTAGAAACCCTTAAACCATTTCTGGAAAAAAAATTTCAATAAGAAAAATGGTGCAAAATTAGAACTCTGTAATGCATTCTGACTTTAAACATTCTAAAGAGAAAGGAAACCTCTTTCTTCTGGAAATAGAAAGCAGAGATCCTTTTAAAAAGATGAAATTCTTCCCAATCTCGTTATTGTTATTTAATATATTTCCTTCTGTTGCAAAATACAAGACTTCTTCCCACGAGTCCCAGCTCCAATATTCCACCTACACGAAGGGGCCGCAGCAGCAGGATGCCTCTGATAGACCGAAGCATGGCCCAGTCCCTGGGCAGAGGGAAGCAGGGTGGCAACATGCACACACCCGCAGGTCTGCGGAGAGGCCAGGCCACCAAATCCAACACTAACTGTGAAGCAATGTGAGCTCCACGCTCTGTCCTAAAGCTGCTTCACAAAAACCTTGGGTTGCATAGAAGCAGACTTTACCACCTTCAGCTCACAGTGTAAAAACAAGCTCCAACTGTATGTCTGCCTGTAGACGGCCGGTGGTGGTGCTGAAGGGAAACCTGGGCACATGGCAACTCTTCAGAGCCTTCTTCTCTCCAGGTGTGTATGGGCAGACTGTACCCGTCCATCACATGGAGGGCATGGAGGAAAACCGCGCCAACGGGCTGATCTGTCAGACACCGTTCCAGGATAATTCCCTCAACAAATGAAGCATCTGAGCATCTCCTGCCCGGTCGGGGCCAGGATCTGGAGACCACCCCACCACACACAGATGGAGGAATCTTCCTTCTGTGTCATTTGCCTGCTTTGATGGCAGCCTTTGAGGGATGTCTGGGGTCCCCTTGGTGGGCAAAGCTGGTAGAGCCAGCCAGCAGGACAGCAGCCTGAAGCCCCACCCCTGGGAACTGTGGTCCTGAGCTCTGACTGCAAAGGCCCGTGGGGAGCACCTCAGCCAAGGAAGAGTCACCTAGACTGCCAACACCAGGCACGGGGTAAGACTCCAGAGGACTCGACAGGAAATTATTTCACTGCCCAGCCGGGGCCATTCTGTTATACAGCAAAGCCCTGCCTCCTGACTTAGCAGAAACAGGGCCTTTCTGCCTCCACTCCCACCCCCAGTGAGGCAGCAGCTTTAGTGCTGGGCATGAATGGGTAGGAACTTCCAGCAGACTGGGAGATGTTCATCTTCCCCTAAGAGAATCGGCAGCCCAAGAATGTTGCCGAGGGATCCTCAAAAGAACTGGGACTTACATCACCTTTGTAGGTAGGAGACGCGTGCCCAAGAAGCCAAGGAACCTTGCGTGGCCATTAGCATGACAAGAAAGAGGCTAGAGGTCAAGACACCTCCAACCCGTCTCAGAAGGCTCCACGCAGGCAGCCCTGGCTGTGAAGGAAAGCAGCTGTGAGCTGAGAAACCAGGCTCCCAAATTAAAAAACAAGAAAATACGCATTTCACGCTGACCAAATAGGGGCAGAAGAGACCTGTTACGGATGAAGAACTGATGAGCTGAGTGGCTGAGAGAGGCAGAGAGGAGAGACTAAGTGGATACGGCACAGGCGGCCGCAGGGCCAGGCCAGCAGAAGCCCAGCTCTAGAAAAGAAACAGGGAGGGGGGGAGGAGGAGGAGGAGGAGGAGGAGGGGGAGGAGGAGGAGGAGGAGGAGGAGGAGGAGGGGGAGGAGGAGGAGGGGGAGGAGGAGGAGGAGGAGGAGGGGGAGGAGGGGGAGGAGGAGGAGGAGGAGGGGAGGAGGAGGGGGGGAGGAGGAGGGGGGGGAGGAGGAGGAGGAGGGGGGAGGGAGGAGGAGGAGGAGGAGGGGGAGAGGGGAGGAGCGGGGACGGAAGTAGAGAGCACGCATCTAATCCACAGAGCCCAGAATTCCCAGAATCCAGTCAAAGTGGCAAACAGATGATAAAAAGATAAATAAACCTGTTCATCTTCCAAAAAACAATTTGGAATCAGTAAAGCAACCTACTCACTCACCGTCAACGCCTAAAATCACAGGCACGCACACGCACACACATTCCCTCTGGAGTAATACTGAACCCCAGCAAGTCAGGCCTGGCGGGGGCTAGGGTCGATGCAGTGACCGCTAAGCATTGGTATTCTGTGCTATTGCTCTGCCCCATGGAGGGCAGCCCCAAGAGCTCATGGGAGACCCACTGTGCTTCCCCAGAATGGAGCAGCAGAAACCAAGCCTGTCTTCAGGAACATGGGACAGCAGACCCATAATATTTTTAATTACATGTAAGGCTTTGCCAGTATAAGACACACCCTTACCTTGCGTACCAGTAAGAAAGAAACATGTGATCGGTTATCACTGTAAGTTGCAATGGATGGTGAAATGCACCTGATTCTAAAATTATTAAATGTAAAAACTGCCTATCTTAGCATAAATGAAGAATATTAGTTAACAAATATTTAGAAATCAAGTAGAAGTGAGATGCCATTGCCCCAGTCAGCTATGCTACTAAGATTGGAGAGAATTCAAAGAAAAGTTAAAACATCCCTGTGATATCCTACCAATTAACTTTCTATAGCTTTAGAAGGTAATTCCAAAAAATAAAATTTAATTTTAAAAATCTCCCATTCCATAAAGCAAATTTCAAGTTTCATCCCAAGTTTTGCACTTATGCTCACATTGGCCCTCCTGAGAGGCCAGGCAGACAGCAGGTGTCAGTATGTCATGAGTTGTCCAGAAGCCAGGTGGACAGCAGCCATCAGTAGGTCATGAGCTGTCCAGAGGCCAGGTGAACAGCAGGTGTCAGTAGGTCATGGGCTGTCCAGAGGCCAGGTGGACAGCAGGCATCAGTAGATAATGGGCTGTCCAGAGGCCAGGTGGACAGCAGGCATCAGTAGTAGATAATGGGCTGTCCAGGGCCTGGTGGACAGCAGGCATCAGTAGGTCGTGGGCTGTCCAGGGCCAGGTGGACGGCAGATGTCAGTAGGTCCTGGACTGTCCAGAGGCCAGGTGGACAGCAGACATTAGTACATCATGGGCTGTCCAGGGGCCAGTTGGACAGCAGGCATCAGTAGGTCCTGGGCTGTCCAGAGGGAGGCCAGGTGGACAGCAGGCATCAGTAGGTCCTGGGCTATCCAGAGGCCAGGTGGACAGCGGGCATCAGTAGGTCAAGAGCTGCTCAGAGGCTAGAAGGACAGGCATCAATAGTTCATAGGCTGTCCAGAAGCCCATTGGACAGCAGGCCTCAGTAGGTGATAAGCTGTCCAGAGGCTAGGTGGACAGCAGGCCTCAGTAGGTGATAAGCTGTCCAGACGCTAGGTGGACAGCAGGCCTCAGTAGGTCATGAACTATTCAGAGGCCAGATGGACGTAGACTCAGTAGGTTACAGGCTGTCAACACTGGTTGCTGCCACCACCACTCTGCCCCCACATCATGTATGGGAACAGGAACAAACAGGGGGAGGGGGAAAGGCAGGTAGTAACACATACAACAAAGCCCACGCCCCAGGTTTGAGACTCTATTGCAATTTTCCAGCAACAAGGAACACGAGAGGGAGGAAAAGAGAGGTAGACCCTGAAACCCTTTCCACGGAATACAAGGGAACACACCTCCATGTGATGGCAGGGGCACAGAAGCAGCTCTGGGGGATGATCGCCTGTTTGGAAGACAGCCTGCAGACTGCACCACGCAGTACTGAGAGGGCCGATGAATCGCACGAGACAGTAAATGATGCAGGAAAATGGTGTTCTTAGTTAGGGTTTTTTTTGTTTTTGTTTTTTTGTTAAATTCCTGCAAAATTGTGTGTGTAACGCAACAATCATCTGCTATAAATAGAGTCTTTGTCATTTGTTAACTGAGCCATTTGGGTGTTGCAAACATCAAAAAGGAATTGATTTTGATGATCTAACATGCAAGTGAAGGGGAGCACATCCTGCAGATGAACCAAACACAGGCTCCGGGGCTGGTGTGCAGATCAATCTCGTACCTGCGTCAGGTGTCCGTGGCAATACTGAGGAGAAAAACAAAGCCACACATCCCTTGAACGCATGGCCTTTGCTGTATGATGCCTTCTCCGAGGGGCATTACTATTCTTACCTTCTGTTGAGAGTTATGTTTTTCCTAATCCCCCTGACCCTGAGCACTATTTATAAAATGCACAATCAACAAGCAGAGAGAGAGGAAGGAGGAGGAAGAGAAAGGGAGAGGCAGAGAGCACAGATTCTCACATTTAACCCCAAACACCATTCAAGCGGGAGTAGTGGATAATAATCAGCAAGGAAGCCAGCAGCCTCCTGTTAAGCATTCTTGTTCTCATTAGCAGGGCTGGCATTCTTCATTACCCAAACCATTCAGTTCAGCTCAGGAGCACCAGAAAGAAGGACTTTCACCACTTCCATTATGCAACTTGCCTCTGCTAATTTTAGTGATTACACTGGGTCTGGACATATCATTAATCTCACTTCTTGTGCCTAGTTTATTTCAAACAAACAGGAGGTGTATTATTATCCCTGGGAGGCTCAGGAAGTGCCTGCCTTCCTCACGCTTCCTCACAGCCACACTGCCAGGACAGTCTTTGGAAGAGAGATGTCAGCCCTGCCCATGAGCCAGCAAGCCTGTCAGTTGGCTCCACATGAGGGCAGAGCCGGTTTCTGTCCAGGCCCACTGCCGACACCCTGCATCTACACTGCTGGCTTAATTTTGCTCCCATCATCTGGGGAGTTATATTTTATATAGACACACTCATAAATTCCCACTCATTTTTGGAAAAATGCCCCCAAATAGTATAGAAATATATATAGAAGTCTGGGTAAAAATCAGTTCTCAAAGTAATTTGCAAAGTAAAAATGGCTCATTAAAGATGCTGGAAATAACACTACTTTTTGTGATTAGACCACAGAGGGAACAGGCATCATGCATACAGCTTCTCAGCTCACACTGAATTCCTGGAGGGGCTTTTGGAACAGTGTGAAGAAGGGCTCTCTAAATCCATTCTCCAGTGATTGGCCTCAGAGAAGAAGCAAGGGACAGACACATTCAAAGTGTTCTAGGAACAGGGGAGAATGTTCTAGTGAGACACACAGAGCCTCCAGCTAGCCTTCAGCATCATGCAAGAACACAAACATGTATGTTCCTGCCTAGGAAGAAGTGCAGGTGTGCATCTGCCTGCAGGCACTGTCCAGCCACTGCCACATCTGCTGTGTCAGCATCTGGCACCTCCACTCATATCAGGCTCTGTGAGATCGGACATGGTTGTGAATGGAAGGTGCATGGTCAGAAGCCCATGAGTGACCTTGGGTAAGTCACACTCAGCCTCAGGTTTTTCATCTGTGAAATGAAGAGAGTACAACCTTTATACACTTCTTGTGAGAATTGTGTGAAACGACTCTCATAAAAATGCAAAAGTCAGATGGAGGCTCATTCAGGGTCTCAAAGAAGGCCTCTGAGAACCTGTTACGTTTGAATTGCATACAGGAAGAGAATTATATTAGTGAGATGCTGAGAACATCTCTGTGAGATGCTGTCTCCTTTCCATTCATTTTCAGTCATCCACTCCTCCACCCACCCATTCATCCATCCATCCAGTCATCCATTCATTTGTCCATCCATCCATCTACCCATCCATCTGATCATCCATCCGATATCCATCCATCCATCCATCCATCCGATCATCCATACATCCCTCTATCTGATCATTCATCCATTCATCTTACCATCCATCCATCCATCCATTAATCAATCTTATCATTCATCCATCCTTCTATCTGATCATCCATCCATCCATCTGACCATACATCCATTCATCCATCCATCTGATTATTCATCTGATTATTCATCCATTTGGTCCACCAATTCATCTGATCATCCATCAATTAATCCATCTGATCATCCATCCATCTGATCATGCATCCATCCATTCATTCATCTAATCATCCATCCATGCATCTGATCATTCATCCATCTGATCATCCATACATTTGGTCACCCATTCATCCATTCACCCATCCATCTGATTATCCATCTATCTGATCATTTGTTCATTCATTCATCTGATCATCCATCCATCTATCCAACTGATCTTCTATCCATCCTTCTATCTGGTCATCCACCCATCTGACCATCCATCCATTCATCCATCTATTTAATCATCCATCCATCCATCCATTCATCTAAGCATCCATCCATGCATCTGATCATTCTTCCATCTGATCATCCATCTGGTCACTCATCCATCCATCCATCTGATCATCCATCCATCTATCTATCAGTTCATCCATCCATTCATCTGACCATCGATCCATTCATTCATCCATCTGATCATCTATCCATTAAGCCATCTGATCATCAATCCATCTATTTATCATCCATCTGATCATCCATCCATCTATCTATCCATCCTTCTATCTGATCATCCATCCAATCATCTAATCATCCATACATGCATCTGATCATCCATACATGCATCTGATCATCCATCCTTCTGGTCACCCATCCATCCACCCATCTGATTATCCATCCATCTGCTCATCCATTCATTCATTAATCTAATCATCCATCCATCTTTCTATCTGATCATCCATCCATCCATCCAACCATCCATCTATTCATCTAATCATTCATCCATGCATCTGGTCATTCATCCAACTGATCATCCAGCCATCCTATCACCCATCCATCCAGCCATTCATCTGACTGTCCATGCCTCTGATCATCCATTCATTCATTCATCTGATCATCTATCCATCTGATTATCCATTCATTCATCCAATCATCCATTCATTCATCCAATCATCCATTCATTCATCCAGCAAACATTTACTGAGCTACTCCCTAGTTCCAGGCTCTATGGAAAATACTGGGACACAACAGTGAGCAAAGTAGACAGCATCCTTATATTCCTGGAATTTTCTCTCCAGGGGGAGGGCCATAAAATAATCAAATTTGAATCAATAAGTGCAGAATTACACCTGTGGTGTGTGCACTGAAGGAAAGGAATGGGGCAAAATGAAAACACAAAGTGATGGCTTGGCCAGGCCTTTTCCAAGGAAGTCTGAGAAGAGTTCTCAGAGATAGAGACCAACGCTGAGAGGGGCAGGGAGGATGGCATGGCTGGATAAAGGAGTGAGAGGGAACACTCAAGAAGTGGAAAGGAACCCCATGCAGGCTGCAGTGTTAGTTTTCTGTGGCTGCTGTGACAAAGTATCACCAGCTGGGCAGCTCAAAACCACAGAGATGGATTCTCTTATAGTTCTGGAGGCTGAGAATCTGAGATCAAGGTCTTGGCAGCCTTGGGTCCTTCTGAGGGCTCTAGGGGAAGATTCTCCCTGGCCTCTCTCCCAGTGTCTGGTGATGGCCAGCAGTGCTTTGTGCTCCTCAGCCTGTATCACTTGGATGCATCGCTCCAACCTCTACTTCGTCGTCACATGGCATCTTCTCTGTATGTCTCTGTGCCCAAATTTCCTTCCTGATGTGTGGACCCCAGATGCTGTATATAAGCCCACCCTAATCCAGTGTGATCTCATTTTAACTTGATTATATCTACGAAGACCTTATTTCCAAATAAAGTCACATTCATAGGTTCTAGGGCTTAGGACTTCAACATATCTTTTTAGGGGACACAGTCCCCTAAATGGTCCTACAATAGCTGAAGAGTGAAGGTGAAGTAGCCACAGATGAAGCTAGGGGAGGAAGCAGGACATGCCAGGCCTGGCAGGCCTGGGAAGGGACCTGGGAAGAGAAGACGGAAGGGTGATAACATCTGGAAGGTAGGAAATGCGTTGGCAGTTCTTGTGGTGCTGACAGTGGCTTCTCAAATTCACTGCTGCAAGGATTTCTTGAGGACCTGTATCTGCGGGCCTAGGCCCCACCCTGAGATTTATGGTTAGCAAAGCTGACAACAGCCCCAAAGTAACTTGGGAAGTAGTGGGGAGAGATGCTGCTTCTGTGGACCAGGCAATGATCCTGGGAGGGGAGAAGGATGCTCAGGAGGTGAAGACAGCAGGATGCGTTGGGTCCAGGATGAGGGGGAGCCACGTCCAGTCCAGGCTTCAAGGCTCTGGCCTGCCCACCAGACAACTGGGGTGTTCATACCATATCCTGTCCTCCCTGCAGCCAGCCCCACCAAAGACCCTCTAGGATGTGCTGGCATTCTAATAGTTTCTTATAAGACTGACTTTTTACATCATTGCACAATGTGTCTGTAAAATAATATCTATTCTTACTCATGTGTAGGGCATCTCCCCAACTGGATTCCCACACACAGATACATTTCTTCTCCTGTGCACCTGCTCTTTCCATCAAGGGCACTGCATGAAGCCTGCTGACTTTCTTCATTTGAGCAAATACAGCCTAGTCTTAACCACCCATGGCAATACTCTATGTAGATAACATATCTACCCTATGTAGATAACATTAAACTACATTTTCACCTATACATATGCCAGCTGTTGATTTTTCCAAGGGGCATTTATGTTTCTAAAAGGATCACATTTTACACTAAATAGACAAATCCTTTAGAATGGCAGAGCCAGGCATAACACACAGCAGTAATTTGCTCATGGTGCAGCAGCCGGGCAGCACCTAAACCATGCCATGGACGGGGCTGACACTACCTTCTGTAATATTTCTTATCATCATTCTCTAAGTGCTTTTAAGACACTTCTTATGACCCACTTTTTACAAGAAAATCTTAATTTAAGCTCAGGCTCTGCCTCCTATTGGCTAGATGTGCACTCAGGCAAGTCACTGAGCTTTTCTCAATTTCCATCCCCAGGCTCCCAAAGCCAAGGAGATCAAAGGGAAAATGCCTTTGAACAGTACCTGGTTTTCTTTATTTTGCCATCCCAGCTTTTCTGTTTTCTCATTTGCCCTGAGCCTGTCTGTGCTCACAGCTTGCTGCTAGCAACATGCCTACCTGTGAAAGTGTTCTCCCGCCTTCTCTAATGAGAGATGTCCAACCTCAAGAGGGCTGAGAAATCAGATAAGTGGCCTCCTCTGTTATGCATGAGGGAGAGGAAAGTAGCATACGTGAAACTTGGAGGGCTCCCCAGGTACAAAGTAAATACATTTTAGTATTTTGTCACCTTAATTTAAATGAACGTTTTTGCTTATTTTGCTCTGAAATGGTGTTCTAGATGGTACAGGTTGTTGGCTAAGTGATCTCTAGGTAAAGGAGGAGTCATGAACTAAGTATCGACCCCAATTCTATACCTGTATCTAGATCTTTCCATGGCCTCACTGCAAGCAAAGGCCACTGGGTCCTTCCTGTGATCTTATGCTGGGAGTGCTCCCTGCTTCAGCTACAGAAGGAGGTGAAGGAGAATGTGTTGGCTCCAGGTCTCAGGAAGCCTCTCCTGCCAACAGGAGGATCTTTTGCCTCTACCCAGCCTCAAGAAGAGCCAGTGGGCCAGGGAGGATGGGAGATGTGGCCCAGGCAACCACAGATCCACTCTGAGAGGCAGAGCTGCTCAGCCAGGCCCAGCACACGGCAGCCCAGCCCCAGCCAACCTGCAGATCCATGAGAGCAAGGGGATGCCGTGCATACCACTGGGTTTGCTGTGGTTTGTTCTGCAGCATGATCATGGGAATAGCTCACCAGGATAAAAGATGACACTGTATTCTTAAAGCACAGATCCGTTCACTTAATTACTCTGAGATGCACATCTTCTAGACTATAATCCAACAGGCTCTGTTCATCCTACCCCACCAGCCACACTGAGGCCCATGAATACTGCATCCTGGGCATGTTGCATCCAACACACTAACAACTCAGTGCCGATGCCCCTGAGCCAGAGATCAGCCGTTTCTGGCCTAAACCATCCTCCTCAGCTCAACTATGCTCTTCCCACCTGGGTCGAGCCTCAAGCACGGGGTAGGTGCTCACTGATATTTGCTCAGTGAAAACCTCCAATGCCTCCTCCCAGTTCCCAGTGCCGACCACGGCTCTGTCCCCTCCCTTGTCCCACACGGAAGGCCGTTAAACCCGCAGGCATTTCAGAAGGCCTCTGCTTGTTGTCCCCAGTTCCTCCTAATAATTCTTTTTACCAGGTACCACATCAGACAGAACTAAGCACATTCACCGCTTCAGGAAATTCCAGTGTCAGTTTTTCACAGTAGTCCCCTCTCACTCCCTCCAACTCCGGAAGCTGCTGTTCCTGCCCAGGACATTCCTGTCCGGCTTTCTGCTGACCTGGGTCTTTCTCCTCCTCCAGTTTCCTCCCTGACTACCCATTCGAAGGACAGCTTTCTGGGACTCTTCCTAGGTGCCCAGATCTCCAGAGCCCCGAGCAAGTTCATGAGGAAGATTTGTCTTTTAGCATCCACCCCGTATCTGCCCCTCCCTACAAACACCCAGGAGATTACCTACCTGGGAACAGGCATGTGTCTCTTTGGCCCTGTCACCCGCCACTCAGAAGCGCTGGGCATGACTGTACAGGTTGTTCAAGGTGCCAGGGTATCCACCAAGGGGGAGGGAGGGGCTGAGATCCAGCCAGAGATGTGTCTGCCAAGCCACCCCACAGGGCACGCAGGGGCCTAGCCTGCTCCGATCCCCACTGCGGGCGCTCTGTGGCTGGGGCTGTCCTGTCCCACCTATGCCCAGCCCCAGCACGGGGTCTAATTCACCGTGGTCCTCAACAGTGATGTGCTGGGAAGGTTTCATTCTGCATACCTGGCTGGGGTCAGTACACAGTCCCCACCAGCTTCCCCCAGGTGTGACTGTAAGGGCCCACCCCTGCCGAGACCCCCACATACCTTCCCTCTTTGACATGCCCTGATCTGTTGCCAGAACCGCTCACTTGTCTGGTGAAGAAAAGAAAGCAGGGAGGAGCCAGCTCCTGCCAGTGAGTATCTTGCCCCCCACCTCCCCATGAGATCCAAGCCCCTCTAAAAGCAGAGCTACCTCCAGTGCCTTGTAACCTCCACTTCACTGCGTTCAGAAGGACAGTGCAAGCTGCTCTCGGGGTCCTGGACCCCGTTCAGTAAGCTCGGAAGTGGACCTGCAGGCACAGAGGTGGCCGGGGAAGGCCAAGCGGGGCAGGGTCTGAAGCTGAGGAAGACCTGCGTGTGAGTGGGACACACCCCTCCACCCTCTGGGTGAATCTGAGCCTCAGTTTCCTCATTTGCACATTACCATCTGAATGCCAATCCTGCATGAGTTTAAGAAAAAAGCAACAGGAACGTGCATTTGGGTGGGGAACCTCATGCACTGCATGGTAACATCTTGCCACGGCTGTGGCTGGGGGTGGCTGTCAGCCTTCTTGGCTCTGGGTGGCGCTCATCCATGTAGGTGGCTTGGGAACAAACCCCACATACACCATGTCTCTTGTTCTCGTGGTCCCCCACTGACCCTGACATCTTTTTGGTGATGGGAGATGGGAGGCTAGGAATTTATGAGCAAACCTTGACCAGTCTAGAAGTTGCAAGGTTGCTTGGCTAAGGCCAGAGCCTCTTGCTGTTAGAATTCAGAGGGGAGCTCTCGAAGTGGGGTATGCACATGAGCCACCTCGGCCATTCATTAGAAAGGTCAATGCTGGGCCTCCTCAGAACTACTCTCTCTGCATCTGCCAGGGCTACAAATGGATTCCATGTAATGAAAGGTCAAAACCCTGCAGTCACTGGAGGAGAGCAAAGGAGACCCTGGCCCTGGAGTAAAATGCCCCTAGCTCTGGACAGAAGCCAGGAGACATGGGTGGGAAACTGGCCGGCAGACGTTCCTCCATCCTGAAACGTTCAGTACTCGTCTAAGTGAAACACGAGAGGTCATCATTCGCTCACAGTGGACCCACCGCCAGCTCTGAGCTGGGCAGGGTGAGGGGGAACACGTGGTTGACTGTGCGGCTGATGCATGTGGGTGACATGCAGAGGCGTGAGGGATGCCGCGCCAAGGCTGCAATGCGCCAAGTCCATCTTCATTAAACTGCTTTGTAAAAGTTTTTATGCAGACTCCTCCAAATCTTCATTTATAGTGTCATATCTCCTCTGATCTCCCTAATTACATATGGTATTTCATGCAAGGCCTCTGGAGCTGGCTTCACCCCACGTCTTTAAGCCACTACTCTCCTTATCTGGCTGTTCCCGCCCCAGGAGCGGCTCTGGAGGAGGCCCTCGTCTAGGCCATGGCTGCTCCTCCATTTTGCAGAGAGGCCAGCTCAACCACATGCACCTCATCGTAGCTGCCACAGAACAGCTGTGGGAGGAGCTTTTCAAAGAGCCCCAGCCGATTCAATGCAAGAAACTGTTCTAAGCCGACTGACCGGAGCGCGTCGACCACCAACTCCTGGAAGCGAGGGGGAGCTCACAGAGCAGCCTGTGTCCCGGGCTGCCACAGGAAGGAACAGGGTCACGATCCAATGGCCCTGAGAGATGCCTCAGGGAGCACAGGATGCTGTCCCCACACCAAGCTCCCAGAAAGCACTACCCTTGCCACCTCTCTGCCTCCTCAGCCTCCCGCCCCTCCTCCCCATTCCTGCCTGGAGTCAGCAGCCACTCTTCACCAGATGCAGGAGGAGAAGCCAGGAGGTGAGTCCAGAGGCTGCTGGGGGTCTAAGGATCATGATGCCCAGACCCAGAACCTCCGTGCTGCAGAGGGACAGAAAGGCCTGGCAGGGACCCAAGACCATGACCCGTCAGGGACCCCGGGGACTTCCAGCAGGTAATGGCCCTGGGGCCTGTTCTCCAAACAGCTTTGCAGGCAGCAGATGTGGGTCCTCTCAGTGAGACCATGTGCCCCTGATACTTAAAAAACCTCAGTTGTTCAACTGCCCTACACTGGACTAAACTTTTAATAAAGGAACTTAAAATCCATGGGATTTGTTTTTAAATGTTATTAACTATGAGACATACCTGACATTATGGTTGAAGGTGGTAACTGGATAAAACATATAAAATCTTTTTAAAGTAATTCAAATTAATAGTCTTATACAGTGTCACAAAAGAAGGAGTCTGCCAGCTGTAAGCAGAAACTGAATATGAGTGTCACCTGGGGACCCTATGCACACACAGTCACTCGGCACAAAGGGAAAATGTATCGTGAAAAAGTATGGTATTACCACGGATGGGACAATGGGGTCTCATTGATGGTGATGCTGTACTTTTTCACTGTACCTTTTCAATGTTGAGATACACCAACACTGCCCACGTGTTACAGCTGCCTGCAATGCTCAGTGCGGCCACGTGCTGCACAGGTGTGTCGCCCAGGAGCAACAGGCTCCACCACAAGGCCTAGGTTTGTAAGTGCACTCTGCGAAGGTCACACAACAACAAAAATCACCTGACCATGCATTTCTCAGAATGCATCCCTGTCATTAAGTGACGTGTGACTGTTGACACATTTGTGTATCATTACCTCAGCCTCCAAATCCATCACCACACTCCCAAGTCACTGGGGTCCTCCACTTGAGGCCACCCTGGTCGAGATGGCCCTGGTAAGTCTGCGTCTCACTCAGCTTCCAGCACCACAGGGAGCAGGAAGCTGGGGGGGGGGGTGCAGGTGAGGGGGGGGCGGGCAGGTGAGGGAGCGGAGGGGGGGGCAGGTGAGGGAGCGGGGGGGGGGGGCAGGTGAGGGGGGGCAGGTGGGGGAGTGGGGGGGGCAGGTGAGGGAGTGGGGGAGGGGCAGGTGAGGGGGGAAGGTGAGGGAGCGGGGGGGGGCAGGTGGGGGAGCGGGGGGGCAGGTGAGGGAGCGGGGGGGGCAGGTGGGGGAGCGGGGGGGGCAGGTGGGGAGCGGGGGGGGCAGGTGGAGCGGGGGGGCAGGTGGGGGAGCGGGGGGGGCAGGTGGGGGAGCGGGGGGGCAGGTGGGGGAGCGGGGGGGGCAGGTGGGGGAGCGGGGGGGGCAGGTGGGGGAGCGGGGGGGGGCAGGTGGGGGAGCGGGGGGGGCAGGTGGGGGAGCGGGGGGGCAGGTGGGGGAGCGGGGGGGCAGGTGGGGGAGCGGGGGGGCAGGTGGGGGAGTGGGGGGGCAGGTGGGGGAGTGGGGGGGGCAGGTGAGGGGGGCAGGGGGGGCAGGGGGGGCAGGTGGGGGAGCGGGGGGAGTCCAGGTGAGGGAGCCGGCAAAGGCCCATGTGGGTGGGAAGCAGGGCTGTGGGAGGGCCCAGCAGGCCTTGTCACGCAGTCTTGGACAGAGAAACATGAGGGGTTTTATGTGCAAATGACAACTGTGCGGGCCCTGCATGTTGTATGTGTGACAACCTCACGATTCTGGTAGTGTTGGAATCCTCAGCGCACACAGGAGTAGTCAGGGATGTGAGAGGGTAAGTCACTAAGCCACGACCCCAGCAGGAAGGGAACGCTGAGGGCCACCCCCAGGTGTTGGAGACCGCAGCCCTCCCTTTCTGCTGTTATTCCACGTGGTTTGCATCAGCACAGCAGGCTGCTGAGTGAGCTGGCAGAGCTGTGGGTCTCGGCCTGGCATGCTGGAGTGTCCCCTGCACAGGGAGGGTGACAGTGCCCACCACCCACTCCTTGTCCTCCATGGCCAAATGAGGAGGCCCAAGAGACCTTCCTCACTGGGAAAAAGAGGCCATGGCCGGGGCGGAGGCACCCGCCTCCCTCTCCTTGTCACAGCAAGGTCACAGGAGTGGTTGGCGAGTCCAGCGAACAGGTGGAGGACATGAGCTGCCCGGGTGCTTTCCCCCCAGGTAAGAGGGACTAAGGTCCACAGGATGCCTCACCCCATGCCCCACAGCCGGCCACGGTTAACTGGGAAGCTCGGCTCATCTCCAACAGCAGACTGAGTCCAGACGCCAGCGAAGAGAAAACACAAAAGCCTTTGCCTTTTTTGCCTCATTCCCGTTGCTCCCCAGGAAAGAAGCTGGAGCTGCTTTTTCTCCCAACTCACAGAGCTCAGCTGCACTAGGCTGGGGGAGGGGCCGGCAAGTGGGAGAGAAGACTGAAGTGTCCACACAGATCCTATGCAGCTGTGAGAAGAAACGAAACCAGGTCCTTTGCAGCAACACGGGTGCAGCTGGAGGCCGTGATCCTACACCGACTCACACAGGAACAGAAAACCAAAGACCTCATGGTGTCACTGCAGTGCCAGCTGAACACTGGGCACTCACGGACACAAAGATGGCACCAGCAGAAACTGGGGACTACTAGATGGGGGAGGGAGGGAAGGAGGTGGCAAGGGCTGAAATATGAACTGTTGGGGACTATGTTCACACCTCGGTGACGGGATCAGTCGTACCCCAAACCTCAACCTCACACAATATACCCAAACCTGCACATGTACTCCTGATACTTAAGAAAAAATCCCAAGTGTTCAACTGGACTATGCTGGACTAAACTTTTAATAATGGAAAGTGACTTAAAATCCATGAGATTTGTTTTTAAATGTTATTATGAGACATACCTGGTAGAAGGTGGTAATTGGAAAAAACATATACAATCTTTTAAAAGTAATTCAAATTAATAGTCTTAAATAGTGGCACAAAAGAATGATTGCACCAGTTGTAAACAGCTACTGAATATGAGCGTCATTGAAAGTGCAGGATTTTGTGGTTATGTTGTTCCAAAATATAATCTATACATTTCCTCCAAGAAAAGCAGAAAAACAGAGAAAACAAAATACTGACTTCCTGTTAAAAGTTATCCCTAGAAACAACAGCATTATATTATACCTGTTTACATGTGTGTGGAAAAATAGGGATGCTTCTCTTAAGCAGGGGAAAATGACAGAGATTGGAAAATATTCTTTCTTTCAGTAAGAAATGTCTGAAAACTGCCATTTCCCGCCTTTGTGAGTTCCGCCTGGGCTGTTAACACTAGGAATTGAACTGCATACTTGAGTCCGGGAGGCTCTTCACAGCATCCCTTAGTGGAGGCAAGCCGTTCTCTAGTCCCAGGTTTAGGAGGCATTTTTACATTCTTCCACTCACCGTGAACAACTTCCTCTCCAAACTCACGCAGAAGTGGGCATCCGCGTGAAAAGAGCAGGTGCAGAGGCTGGCCAGCCTGGGGCCCACACCGTTGCTAAGTTGTTGATCATGGAATGGTTTATGGGCCAAGCTGTGCAGGGGTGCAGAACCAAACCTCACTCCCCACATCAGAGCAGGGACTGAATCCGGGGCTCCCGCTGCACGTAGGACAATGGCCACATGGGAGATGCTTTCGAGGGACAGCCACGCCAGCAGCAGGTCTGTCTTCCCAGCATGGAGGGCAAGTCCAGGATGGCAGCACCCAGAGAGTCCTGCAGGATCCCAGCCCAGTGCCCGGGGAAAGGAGGGCTGTCAGCGGTGGCGGGGAGGTCCACTGTCCAGTTTCCCGAAAGCAAAGGAGTCCCTCAGGCTCGGACGTTTCACATGACTGCTCCTTCTCCTATTACCTCATGGTAGCCCTCCCCACTCTGAGACCCTCACGCCAGGACCCTCCACCCTCAGACCCTCACACCAGGACCCCCTCCCTCAGACTCTTACACCAGGACCCTCCACCCTCAGAGCCTCACACCAGGACCCTCCACCCTCAGACCCTCACACCAGGACTCCCTCCCTCAGACCCTCACACCAGGACCCTCCACCCTCAGATCCTCACCTCAGGATGCTGCATCTACACAGGATGGCACCCGGCCCCATGTGACACATACAGACGTGCTCCTCAAACTCAGGGAATGATCCAGAGGTGACCAAGACGGGCACAAGGAAGGATGACCAGTCCTGCCTCAGGAGGAGAGGCACACGTAGAATTAGAGGAGGGGAGGGCTCCAGAGAGGAGTGGCTGTATTTTTGGGAGCGTGAAGATCCTCCACTGAGTCTCCTCGCCACTCCTCTCTGGAGCCCTTTCCTCCTCTAATCCCACGCGTGCCCCTCCTTGTGCTCATCTTGGTCACTTCCAGACTATGGTTCACACGAAGCACCCGCGTGCTCCACCTGTGCTGGTGCCTGACTCTGGGGAGCAGGTCTGTGTGCGTCACATGGGGCCCAGCGCCATCCTTTGCAGATGCAGAGTCCTGAGGGGCAGGAGTCGGTGAAGCTTCCCCACTGGGGCATCTTAGGCCAAATCCCCAACTACGGACGGCTCTTGGCTTTCTGTGCCTCCCACGGCTGGCAGGAGAGTGGGAGGGTCCCAGCGGGAGGGAGGGAGGCGCCTGCTTCTTGACCTCTGGTTTCCTCCTCCACCTTCAAAGCCAGGGATGCTGCGCCTTGCAGACTCTTTTCTTCCATTTCACATCTTTCTGACCAAAGCCGACGAAGGGTCTGCGCTGTTAAGACCCCCCCCCACACACACACACCATCCTGGATTATCTCCCGCCTCACAGCCTGGGTTCTTAATCACACCCGCAACGTTTCTGTGCCATAGCAGGTGACGCGGCCGTAGGTTCTGGGAATCAGGGCATGGACATGTCAGGGTCAGGGCTCTGCTGACCACGCGGAGCAAGTAAAACAAACACAGCTCATCGCCGTCGCTAAAACTCCTCCCAGTCAGCAGCCAGCTGCAGCCAAGACCCAGGTGGTGCATGGACTTTGTCCCTGGACACCCTGTGAAGTGGAAGAGCTGAGGACTCCAGGGTGAGCCGGAGTCTGCTTCCCCAGATGGGAGGGAAGACTGTACCAAGGAAAAGGACGCTCTGAGTGGAGAGGAGGTGGCTCCGAGGGCCTCGATTTTCAGGACGCGCCAGCAGCAGGGCTCATGTCAGCACAAGAGATAAGGGGTGGGCAGGCACTTGGACTTGAACTGGGGCTGCCATTGCAGCAGACACAGAAGAGCAAACCCAGGGCAAGAACAGGACCAAGCACCTGGCAGGCTTGGCAAGGACAGGCCGGCGGCGATGCCTTGCACACCTGTGGGCCTCCAGCAGCAGGACTCAGCCGCCCTGCCTGGGGAGGATGTGGACTGCAGCCCAGTGCACTCCTGGTCCCCACCACAGCCCTCCCAACCCGAACCTGCCTTATGAAGATGCCAGGTGACTCGTGTGCACAGCCCAGTTTAAAACACCCCCTTGCAGGTCACCACAAGCCTAAAGGTCAGGTGCTCAGGAAGGAACGAAGGTGTCAAAGGACCCAGAAGGAGAAGCCAAGACCAGCAAGTGGGATAGAGCAGTTCCCCGTATGACAAGGCCCAGGTGCCTCTTGGGGTGCAGGAGACAATCCTGTCTCATTATTGATATTTTCTGATTATTATGTATGTAATAGATAATATGTATTATAAATATAATAGATATTATCTATATTATCGTATTATAGAGAATAATTAGAAAATAATAACTGCTGTCTGTAGCTATCATAGGACATGTAACAAGGAACAGTGGTTCCCACCTGTAATCCCAACACTTTGGGAGGCTGAGTCAGGAGGATTCCCAGAGCCCAGGAGTTCGAGACCAGCCTGGCCAATGTGGCAAGACCCATCACTTAAAAAAAAAAAAAACACACAACAACAAGAAAACAAGATGTCAAAAATCAAAATTTTATCTGAGTTACCCAAACATAACATAGAAATCCCAGAGCTAGAAAGTGCAGTGCTTGCAGCTGCACCCCTGGCCTGGCCAGGAGAGTACAGCGTGGTTTCGGTAGTGAGAGCTGTTCCAAGTCCCTTCTGCCCTCAGAGACAAGAGGTGGGGATGGCAGCTCCTTCCCCTTTACCCTGCTTGGGGGCTCCAATAAGACCAGGAGCTAGAAGGGCCTTCCCGACACTTGGGAGGCGCAGGACACAGTGCTGCCCTGGAGCCTGAGACTGCGGGAGTCGGCCATACAGCGGAGGCAGGTGAGGGCAGCCTCTCCACAGAGTTTGTGGGCTGCTGACATGGGTGTGCTACTGGCTGGTCGAAGACCGGGTGAAGGGAGTGCCAGCGGAGGGTCACCTCAGCTGTGTCCAGTGGGCTACTAGAGGACAGAGACCCTATGAGAAATGCGCAGACAAGTACGATAGGCTTGGACTGGGGACGCAACACACCCCCGGGAGAGAAATGCATATTCCCAGGTCCAGGGGACTTGGAGATTGGGACGTGCAGTGGTGGGGCCCTGAAGGGTCATGAACATGCCCCATGGGAGCAAGTGTCAGCCCTACCCACTGCCGGACCCAGGACGGAGGAGCCCCTGGCTGGGGGGGGCCACCTTGGCCCCAAATCCCACCCCTCCTCCTCCTGAGACCCAGGATTCCTGGACAGCAGCCAGGAGGACCAGGAGGAGAGCGTGGCAGCCTCTGGTGGGCGTCCCAGCTATAGGCTGGGCAGGGGGAGGGCAACATTTAGTGAATATGCTCAACCGACGTGTGCTAATTACAAAACTGAGGGCAACATTCTGACTGCGTGAGAGTCAGAGTCCTGGGAACGCAGGAGTTTCCATCCTGGGCCAGCGAGAGAGCTTGGCCCTGTATAGGTTTTGCAGGGGCAGCAGGAGAGTAAGATAACTGATGAACCAGGTGCTGTCGGCACACCCAGGCAGGCGCTGTCTGCGAGACAGCCTGGCTGCACACCACCTCTGCGAACAGCACAGCCACCCTAGAACGGGCGAAGACGTGCCTGCTTTATAACGAGGGCCAGAGAGGGTGAAAAATGGCCCCGGGTCACGGAGCTGGAGGGCAGGCTGTGTGGATCTCATCCCCTGGGGCTGACTCAGCCTGGTGCTCAGGGAGGCTCAGTGATTAAGGCACTGGGTTCCCAACCCTTTTTGTCCAGAGCCTCACATCTGCTCAGATCACAAAAGGAGCTGGGAGAGGAGCAGGGTAGAGAACGGGACCCTCAGGCCACAGCAGCAGGAACGGGGTGCATGGCCGCACGGGGGGCTTGAGAAAAGAAGCTCTCCACCCAACCAAGGCAGACAGCGCTGCCCGGACTAGGGAGACCAGAACCAGAGTAGCTTGGTCCCAGGGCAGCCACAGTCGAGTCAGGGCTGAGAGGGCGGCTCCTGCTGGAATGCCCTGGGCGGGGGGCGGCCGAGGATGGAGCTCACAGGCTGGGCAGGCTGGCGGCCAGGGCAGGCAGCGGAGACAGGCATGTGTAGGTGAGTGCAAGGGCCAGAGTGTGCACACATATGTGAGAGTGTGCACATACGTGTGGGGAAGAACCAGGCTTGCCTCTCCCCATCAGGGGTCAGGGTGAGATGGGACTGAGGGGCAGGGCTCAGAAGAGGAGCCTGTGTCCCTGGTGGACCTAGCAAACCATGTCGGAGTGAGAACATGATTTCTGCAGAAGACACACACCCTCACATGCACACACACACCCTCATACCACAGACACACAGACACACACTCATACACCCACTCCACACACTCATACCACACACATACACTCTCACACACACTCATACCACTCACATACACACTCCACACTCATACCCTACACACACACTCACACACACACCACACATTCATACCACACACACACACACACTCACATATACACACTCATATCACACGCATTCACATTCACACACCACATGCACATACACATACATTCACATGGTCACACCACACACATTCACATCCACACACACACAACATACACATACAAACACTGCATATGTCACACACACCACACACACATTTTGTTAGAGTCTGGACACCTGTTATCATTGACAGAGGTGGTTTGCATTCATTTACATTCTGGGGATAATTTTAAGGATGGGATGAAAGCTAGAATTTTTTCCCAAAGTTGCAGAGACTCACATAGGCTCACGTGCAGTTGCAGGAGGCGCATGTGTGTTATAGTTTCATTGCACAAATGCTTCTAACTACCAACTCCATGATCAGGGGCTATGACCACAGGGGCTTGGCTCTTGCTCGTGGGTCTAGGGCCACCTTCATTTCTCCGGGATGCATTAGGCGGGGTTCCAGGCTGAGGACAGGGTGGAGCAGGCTCCATGCCTCCTCACTCTGGACCCAGCAGCTGCCTGCGGCGTGTTCTTCCCAAGGAGCGTGGGAAAGCAGCAGTCCAGGCCAGAAGAAACAAGCACATTAACCTCATTTCTCACATTATGGCACTCCCACTCCACAAGCCAGAGCTAGTCCCAGGATCAAGCCCAAATCTAGCCATCTAGATACCAGTGGACTCCTCCTGGAGTGCTGGGAGACAGGGCAAGTTCCATGGCAGAGGGCGGGCATGGGAAGCAGGAACAAGCCAGTCTACCACCATGGACAACACGCCTGGTGCCCTCCCACGGGTCCCTGGGGTCTCTGGAGCCCAGATCTGGGCCTCTCTCTCCTTGGACAGGAGGGCAAGCCAGCACTTCAGAGGCCATTGCCTGCGTCTTCCTTACTTTTCACAGCACAATGTATGCTGTCACCAGGTGAGGGGTTCCTCAGACCTGTGGCAGATCACAGCTGAGGTCTTGCTCCCAGGAGTGTCTGGCACACCCAGTAGAGGCTCAACACATCCTTGATTGGGTGAACGGATGAACCGAGAAGACAACTCTAACATCACCATGCCATGTCTTCTTCCAAGCACGCACGAAGGGCTAGATTCAGTGTGATTCAAATGCCTCTTGGCTAATATGACATAAAACCCTCTGAGGGCCTCCCAGATCCACAGCAGATGCATCACTAAAAATTCCACCCGAAGTCTGACTGTAGCAACTACTTTGGCTTCTAAGCAGCAAATTTTTTAAATGCTCTCTGAATATAATTATTTTCCTCTGACATCACCCAGCATCCCTCCACGCAGCACACACCCCTTGGTTTTCATCTGCCTTAGAGAGTCACCCAGCTCCTGGGTTTTCCTCCCCGCTGAGTTGAACAATGAGAGGGGCTTTTTTATTATTTCAAATGTTTTTCACAAGCTTGATTTACAAAGGGAAAATTCCCCACCATATTTTCGGTCTGATTATCAGATGATGATGGACAATAGATTGATAAGAGTCACTCAAGGAGATACAGGCCCTTGTGTGTAACAGCTACTCCAATTATCAGGCACTACTAAACTATTATTGATCCTGTTCACATTGGGTGATAACTGAGCATTTTCCACTTCTTTAAAGTGCTGTTAGCTAGAAACTCCCATCATTGACAAAGCGGCAGACTTTTCCTTCAACATAGCTCAATACTGTAAATAGCACCCACTGAAAGTGCAGAGTGCTTTAATCCCATTGAAACAAACAACTGCCCAGCACAAACATGCAGACTTTCTAGTTGAGAGATAGGACTAGCTGGATTTCCTAGGCCAACTAAGAATTCCTAAGCCTAGCTGGGGAAGGTGACTGCAGCCACCTTTAAACAGGGGCTTGTAACTCAGCTCACTAAAATACCAATTAGGCTAAAAGCAGGAGGTAAAGAAATAGTCAAATCATCTATCGCCTGAGAGCACAGGGGGAGGGACAATGATCAGGATATAAACCCAGGAATTCGAGCCGGATCGGGCAGCTCCCTTTGGGTCCCCTCCTGTTGTACGGGAGCTCTGTTTTCACTCTATTAAATCTTGCAACTGCTCACTCTTCTGGTCTGTTTGTTCTGGCTCAAGCTGAGCTTTCGCTTGCCATCTACCACTGCTTATCGCCTCCGTCACAGACCCACTGCTGACTTCCATCCCTCCAGATCCAGCAGAGTGTCCGCTGAGCTTCTGATCCAGCAAGACTTTGCCGCTCTGGATCGGGCTAGAGGCTCACCATTGTTCCTGTGCAGCAAAGTGCCCGGGTTCGTCCTAATCAAGCTAAACACTAGTCACTGGATTCCACGGTTCTCTTCCATGACCCACGGCTTCTAATACAGCTATAACACTCACTACATGGCCCAACGTTCCATTCCTTGGAACATGGCCAAGAACCCCAGGTCAGAGAACAAAAGGCTTGCCGCCATCTTGGGAGCTCTAAGAACAAAGACCCACCAGTAACATAATCTTTAAATGGCTTATTGCAAAATCGGTGCCCAAGGAGGTCATGTAATATGTCACCTTAGCCACCACAGATAGACACACTGAAGGAAGGCGCCACTCACTCCATTTGCTTTCAGTGGTTTAAAGATAGGGATGTGGGTGGGAGGGAGTAGCCAGAGGGATGGTCGTCAACCGTCAAGGGCGGGTTTCTTACCACCTTTGGCAATGTCTGGCCAGCTTCGGGGCAGCAGATGCTGTTTTTGTATGGGATTGTGGTAGAAGGTGGGACTCGACTCTGTAGGCAGGACTCAGACACCAGACCCAACTGAAGACTAGATAAAACAGGGAAGGTGTGGAAGCAGTTTTCCATCAGACACGCCCCCAGTGCACCTGTCAGTTTACTGTTGCCACTGGGCATTACCACCCCTTTCCACAGCAGACTCAATGAACCAGAAGTTACTACCCTTTCCTAGAAATTTCTGCATAAACTGCCATTTAATCTGCATGTAATTAAAAGTAGGTATAAATATGACAACAAAACTGCCTTGAGCAGCAACTCTCAGCCTATAGGGTAGCCCAGCTCCGCAGGGGCAGTCACAGAGCTGTAACACCTCCAGAGCCGTGGCACTGTGGCTTCAGAAAAGGTGTTTTCTTCTACCGCCGGCTCACCCTTGCATTCTTTCCTGGGCAAAGCAAATCCGCCCCCCCCCCCAACTCTCTGGCTAAGCCCTGCTGTGAGGCTCACCCACCCTGCATCCAGGTCACAGTATTTGCAGGAGGACGGGGGCCTCCGGGCAAGTGCTGGTCACATAAATATTTCTGTTAGTCTGGGTCAAAAAGCCACCATCCCAAAAGATGCTGATGTGTGGCTGGTTCTCTCCTGGGATCTGGTTTGGCTGGTGACGAATAGATGTTATTCTCTTGATGGACCAAGCTTTTGTTGTGGATCGGGGCAAACTAAGAACATAAAACTAGGAAAATTGACGAATAAGGAATTCAGCCCCCGAAGGTGCAGTGAATCTCTTGATACCATCAGTAGTTAACCAGAGGCCTGAGCACCGAGGCTGGGGGGCAGGTCAAATGACCGGGGAAGTCAATGAAAAGTGGTTTCCGTTATTTATTTTGCCATATTTTTTCCCATTGCGAATAATTTCACCTAGTATTGTATGAAAATAAAAGCACAGAATTTCCTCAAACAAATGCTGCTGGTGGTCCTTCCAGGAGGAGGGATCCATGCTGTGGAGCCTACGCCCCATTCACTCACCCAGCCACCAGCACCCCCATTCACTCATCCAGCCACCAGCACCCCTGTTCATTCACCCAGCCACCAGCACCCCCGTTCACTCACCCAGCCACCAGCACCCCCGTTCACTCACCCAGCCACCAGCACCCCTGTTCACTCACCCAGCCACCAGCATGGGATTGTTCATGGTTTCAGCATCTGCAGAAAGGGGCTGTGCTCAGGGAGATGAGGAGCCCCACAGTCCATCCCAAACAAAGGCCTAGGACATTAGGCTCAGAGGGGAAGTGAGGGTGAGGGTGGAGGCTGAGGCTGGAGGGATGAGGTGAAACTGGCTGTTAAAATGGGTTTACAGATGGGTCGTCCCTAAGCCACCCATGCTGCCTGATTTTCTTGCCATGAATCCAGCCAACACATATTTATTTGTTGGGGTCACAGAAGTTCAGGCTTCATTTTTGTCTCTAAGTGTCTTGCAGTTGAGCAGGGAAGCTGACCAAGTACAGCAGCTATGGCAGTGCAAAAAGTAAGAGATTCTGGGACCGAGGTATAGGATGTGATGGAAACTTGGACAAAGGGCACACGTGCAGTATAGGCTGTCCCTGGGGGGACATTCGCATGGAGGCTTGGGTGAAGGGCACACATGCAGCCTGGGCTGTCCCTAGGGGGACACTTGCTTGAAGGCTTGGAAGGGCAAGCAGAGGCCGTCAGGTAGTGGGGCTGCTGCTGGCACCTGATGGCAGGGAAGCACCTGTGAAGGCTTGGAGAAGAGGCAGACAGTGCCCTCAGGGGCCCACCGGGAACTCAGACATCCATCCACTCTCGCTCACAGCAGTGGTGCTCACAGCTGCCCAGAGAAGGATACAACGCAACCATCCGTGGAGGAGGGGATGGGCAAAACATGCTCCATCCACACACTGGAGTCTTCCTCATCCCCAAAGAGGAAGGGAGACAGGCAATATGTGCTCCATCCATGCACTGGAGTCCTCCTCAGCCCTAAAGAGGAAGGGGGAGGGGCAACACGTGCTCCATCCACCCACTGGAGTGGCGGAGACCGAGTTGAGAAGATCGCAGAGCTCCTTCCTTGTGTTTGAAATGAGCGTTACTTGCCAAAGGCAGGTGTGATGGGGAGCAACATGGCCACATTTGCGTTTTCACGGAGTGGCTCTGACTCCTGGTGGAGGACTCGCTGCAGCGGCCCAGCCTCCCAGGTGCTGTCAGAGATGGGAATCCCCTGAATTGTGCAGTGGGGTCCTTGAGGAGGGCAATGGTACAGGGATGGAGGGGTCACCCGGACTCCAAATACAAATACAACACTCTCATCAAGAGCTGCCTATGTGCCGGGCACTGCATCCTCCCTGGACAGCATGTGTGCCCTAGAGACAGATGAGGCCAAGTGTTCAGTGCAGGTCACAGCTGCATGTGCTCGTGGAGGCAGCACCAGCAGCCACCTACACCCCCATGCAGCAGATGCCCTGAGGCCTTCAGCTCTCCAGATGCAAAGGCAGGAGGGGATCCGCCTTCCAGGGCCACAGCTCCACGCCCTGAGCTTGGAGACTACAGAGGCATGGTTTATTTCTGATTGCGTATTTTGTTTTCATTGACCTCTGTTATATATATATATATATATTTTTTTTTTTTTTTTTCCTGAGACAGAGTCTCGCTCTGTTGCCCAGGCTGGAGTGCAGTGGCACGATCTCCACTCACTGCAACCTCCACCTCCTGGGTTCAAGCAATTCTCTTGCCTCAGCCTGCCGAGTGGCTGTGATTACAGGAGCATGCCAGCATACCTGGCTAATTTTTTGATTTTTTAGTAGAGACTGGGTTTTGCCATGTTGGCCAGGCTGGTCTCGAACTCCTGGTCTCTAGTGACCTGCCTGCTTTGGCCTCCCAAAGTTCTGGGATTACAGGTGTGAGCCCGGCACCCAGACCTCTGTAATATTTTTCAAAGTAATCTGAGAGCCTATAGGCCAATGATGCATTCTAGTTCATCATAGTCTTCAATAGTTTCTGTTGGCATTCATTAAGAATAAAAACCTAGGAGAGTCAATGATCTGATGTTTTAATCCCGTCGGTCTGTGGGGGAGGGGAACAAGACAGGAAGATGAGCTGACGAGAAGCTTCCTAGGGGCATGCAGTGTTGGGAGGCCATGACATCGGTGTGCATGTCCTCAGCGTTCCCAATTATCCTCTTCTCTGCAAAGGTAAAGAAGAAATGGGACAGCCTCCCCACCACTGCCCAAACACAGAAGGCTTCATGGGTGTCTGCGTGGACTTTGCAAGGTGCCAGGAGAGCCACACCCAAAGATAAAAAAGTCTGACTTCTGACGTCTCCCAGATGTAGGGACCCTCAAGAAGAACAAATGCGGCTCAAAGAAAAGAGTGTGGTGTCCGTGGATGCGAGGAAGGGGGCAGCACGGATTTGGAGCTGGACAGCTCGGGGTCCAGCGCCTCCCTGTGGTCTTCCACCTGCAGGACCATGGACGAGCTCTTGGCTTCTATGAGCTTTGCTTTCTGTTTCTGGAAAGCGGAGCTATTGGTGGTGCTTCTCCCTCGGGACTGTTGGAGGAGATCACTTACAGCAACCTAACATGTATGCCTAATATTATCAATAACTCGTGACTGTTTCAAATGCCCAAGAGGTGTTTATCCTCTCAAATTCTTTTTTTTTTTTTGAGACATTGTCTTGCTCTGTCACCCAGGCTGGAGTGCAGTGGTGCTATCTTGGCTCACTGCAACCTCCACCTCCCAGGTTCAAGCAGTTCTCCTGTCTCAGCCTCCAGAGTAGCTGGGATTACAGGCACCCACCACCACGCCCAGCTAATTTTTGTATTTTTAGTACAGATGAGGTTTCGCCATGTTGGCCAGGATGGTCTCGAACTCCTGACCTCGTGATCTGCCCACCTTGGCCTCCCAAAGTGCTAGGATTACAGGCATGAGCCCCCGCACCCAGCCTATCCTCTTAAATTCTAACATAAAGGAAATCTTTTTTGGTATTATCACTCATTTTCATTCATAATCAAGATTGCCATTTGGGACCTTCAGAGCGTGGAACTTAAGTTCTCTGGTATTTCAAAGCCAAAACTCAAGGCAGCTCCAGAAGGTGGAACCCACAGATGTAACAGCACCATTGCTGGGCTCCTAACACAGAAGAACAACTCGGGCAGGCGTTGGCATGAGGCTGTACCTTATTCTCACATTTCTCATATTCCAGGTGCTCTTGGCAAGTCAGGGCCTCAGCAAGTTTGTCAATTGGTAGAGGAAGTAAGAGACACCACGCCTCAAGGTTCTCTTACTTCTCCTACCAGAACCCGTGGAGTATGCGTTTTGGCAGGAGGGTGTGCCAGCGCTTTGGTCTATCTGCATTCTAAGATGCATTGAGTATTTTTGTGCAAGCACACCTACTATTAAAAAGCAAATTAGTGAATGGTGATAATTTTTGAATTTTAGTATTTTCTGGAAAAGCTATACACCTCCTGCACTTCTAAACATATTGAACTCTTGGGGATTAATTGAAGTGAAATTTAAAGAAAGTACATCTCACTATAAAGGAGTTTGTGCCCGTGGGAGTGTGGAGCTGAGTGGGCGCAGGAAGAGAAGTGACTAATGGAGCTTAAAAATGACTGATCTGTATCCGTGCCTACTCGGACGGAAATAGGTGCAGTGTTGCTAAGCGCACCCTCCCAGGGGGCGGTGGAGGGCAAACAAAAGCTGCAAGCTCAGGAAAGAGACAAGCCTTCTCCAGCAAAGCCACGGAGTTTCTTTGCTGGCCAGAGGGAGGGGCTGCAAAGGAAATAGGTTCTAAGAATGGAGGGTTTTGGAAGACTTTGATAGACCCACCTCAGAGCTGGAAGTAAAAAACAGGCCCTGCTGCTAAATGGCTCTTCAGCGAGGCTGAAGTTGCTGTCCTCCTTGAACTTCTGTTCCCTTCCTTCCTAACAACACTGGGAAATCAGGGAGCAGTTTCCCCAGAGTCGAGTCTCCCAGCCTAATGAATCTCCATGCCTGTTCGCCTTTACACTCTGAAAATTGCCTGAAGACCAGTTCCCTCTGAGGCAGGGCCAGCCCACATGTTCTGAGGATGTCTCGGGCACTCGCCAATTATGTAGGGAGAGCCAGGCAAGGCTACCACGCTCTCCTCCATCATCTATGGCCAGAAGCTATAGCCCACGCTTCCACAAGGGACGTGGCATAGACAGACGTGGAGGCAGTGCAGAAGGGTTGCTCCTGATGACCCCAGCCAAGTGGCCCAGGCACTCAAATCATCCTACTTTATGCAGAAACTGCTGGGAGCACCTCTGAGTGCCCTTCCACCTCAGCTTGGGCACACTCCATCCCCAAAGTCTCCCATGTTGGCCTCACCAGCCTTCGTCCATCCAAGGGCCTTCCTCAGCCTCCCTGCCTCCCTGCACCCACTCATCAAGCTCGGATCCCACACCTCCCACTGAGCTTTCTCTGCTCAGAGTCATGGAGTGCTGGAATGAGAAGGGAAATCAGAGGCACTCAGTCACGGCTCCAATCTTACAATCCCTTAGGGAGATGCTGAGGACACCCTGTGCTCCATGCTGTTCAGAGAGCTCCACGCGGGACAGCACATGGGACCCTCATGACACCCAAGGGGAGGGCACTAGTGTGGGCCCCATTCAGTCAAAGAGGAAAGAAGGCTCTGAGAGGTTAAGGAGGGAGACTTAGCTGAGGCTGTGCGTCCAGGACACGGAAAAGATGAGATTCCAGCCAGAGTCACTTCCACAATCCACGCTTTTAACCCCAGGACAACCCCCTCCCCAAACCAGATGCAAGTCCCAAGACCACCACTCCCCACCCTGCCTGAGGCAGGCCTCCCACAGCATCCAGCTCCATCTCTTCAGCAAACTCCAGCTTCCATGATGGTACATCCCCTTGCAGTTCACCGCGTGGTGTCACTATTTTATCTTACATTGTTAAGCATGCTATTGCTACATAACTGACATTGTAGACCTCATCTCCCTATCATTATTAGAAATCACCTGGAGGGCAAGGAAAGAGAAAATGCCATGTATTCCCATAATTATGGTGACCCTGGCTCTAACCCACACTGTACCAGGAACAGATGATCCAATAGAGGATGCTCACACCATTTCTCAATACAAGAACCAGTCTTGGAGGTGTAACGTGAATGTACAATATTGATTAAGGGAACATTCCAAAGGTTTAGGAGCAGGAGCATCCTCTTTATGGAAGCATTCCAGCCAGAAAAAGGAAACAGTATGGACAGACTCAGAACATCACCATTTCGTAACCCCTAATGGATCTAGGCATTGGGAAGAAATGAATGCAATACACAAATACAGAGACAGCCAGATAGTACGCACCCAGTGCCAGAAAAATACCTCATCACTTACAAAACCGTCCTGCCAAAAGTTGTGACCTAACTGATCAGTCTTTCAGGGTTTCTCAACCTTGGCACCCCTGACATTTTGGGTTAATAATTCTTTGTGGGTGGGGGGGCAGTTCCAAGATGGCCGAATAGGAATAGCTCCAGTCTACAGCTCCCAGCATGAGCGACACAGAAGATGGGTGATTTCTGCATTTCCAGCTGAGGTACCGGGTTCATCTCACTGGGGCTTGTCAGACAGTGGGTGCAGGACAGTGGGTGCAGTGCACCAAGTGTGAGCTGAAGCAGGGTGAGGCATCACCTCACCAGGGAAGCACAAGGGGTCAGGGAATTCCCTTTCCTAGCCAAGCGAAGCTGTGACAGACAGTACCTGGAAAATCAGGACACTCCCACCCTAATACTACACTTTTCCAATGGTCTTAGCAAACGGCACACCAGGAGATTATATCCTGCGCCTGGCTCAGAGGGTCCCACACCCACGGAGCCTCACTCATTCCTAGCACAGCAGTCTGAGATTGAACTGCAAGGTGGCAGCGAGGCTGGGGGAGGGGCACCTGCCATTGCTGAGGCTTGAGTAGGTAAACAAAGTGGCCAGGAAGCTCGAACTGGGTGGAGCTCACCGCAGCTCAAGGAGGCCTGCCCGCCTCTGTAGACTCCACCTCTGGGGACAGGGCATAGCCGAATAAAAGGCAGCAGAAACCTCTGCAGATTTAAACGTCCCTGTCTGACAGCTTTGAAGAGAGTAGTGGTTCTCCTAGCATGGAGTTTGAGATCTGAGAACGGACAGACTGCCTCCTCAAGTGGGTCCCTGACCCCCGAGTAGCCTAACTGGGAGGCACCCCCCAATAGGGGCAGACTGACACCTCACATGGCCGGGTACCCCTCTGAGATGAAACTTCCAGAGGAAGGATCAGGCAACAACATTTGCTGTTCAGCAATATTCGCTGTTCTGCAGCCTCCGCTGCTGATACCCAGGCAAACGGGGTCTGGAGTGGACCTCCAGAAAACTCCAACAGACCTGCAGCTGAGGGTCCTGACTGTTAGAAGGAAAACTAACAAACAGAAAGGACATTGACACCAAAACCCCATCTGTACGTCACCATCAACAAAGACCAAAGGTAGATAAAACCACAAAGATGGGGAAAAAACAGAGCAGAAGAGAAGAAAATTCTAAAAATCAGGGCGCCTCTCCCCCTCCAAAGGAACACAGCTCCTCAGCAGCAATGGAACAAAGCTGGATGGAGAATGACTTTGACGAGTTGAGAGAAGAAGTCTTCAGACAATCAAATTTCTCCAAGCTAAAGGAGGAAGTTCGAACCCATCACAAAGAAGCTAAAAACCTTGAAAAAAGATTAGACAAATGGCTAACTAGAATAACCAGCGTGGAGAAGTCTTTAAATGACGTGATGGAGCTGAAAACCATGGCATGAGAACTACGTGACGAATGCACAAGCTTCAGTAGCTGATTCAGTCAACTGGAGGAAAGGATATCAGTGACTGAAGATCAAATGAATGAAATGAAGTGAGAAGAGAAGCTTACAGAAAAAGGAATAAAAAGAAATGAACAAAGCCTCCAAGAAATATGAGAATACGTGAAAAGACCAAATCTACATCTGATTGGTGTACCTGAAAGTGACGGGGAGAATGGAACCAAGTTGGAAAACACTCTGCAGGATATTATCCAGGAGAAATTCCCCAATCTAGCAAGTCAGGCCAACATTCAAATTCAAGAAATACACAGAACACCACAAAGATACTCCTCAAGAAGAGCAACTGCAAGACATGTAATTGTCAGATTCACCAAAGTTGAAATGGAGGAAAAAATGTTAAGGGCAGCCAGAGAGAAAGGTCAGGTTACCCACAAAAGGAAGCCCATCAGACTAACAGCAGATCTCTCAGCAGAAACTCTACAAGCCAGAAGAGAGTGGGGGCCAATATTCAACATTCTTAAAGAAAAGAATTTTTAACCCAGAATTTCATATCCAGTCAAACTAAGCTTCATAAGTGAAGGAGAAATAAAATCCTTTACAGACAAGCAAATGCTGAGAGATTTTGTCACCACCAGGCCTGCCCTACAAGAGCTCCTGAAGGAAGCACTACACATGGAAAGGAACAACCGGTACCAGCCACTGCAAAAACATGCCAAATTGTAAAACCATCAATGCTAGGAAGAAACTGCATCAACTAACGAGCAAAATGACAGGATCAAATTCACACATAACAATATTAACCTTAAATGTAAATGGGCTAAATGCTCCAATTAAAAGACACAGACTGGCAAATTGGATAAAGAGTCAAGACCCATCAGTGTGCTGTATTCAGGAAACCCATCTCACGTGCAGAGACACACATGGGCTCAAAATAAAGGGATGGAGAAAGATCTACTAAGCAAATGGAAAACAAACAAAGAAAGGGGTTGCAATCTTAGTCTCTGATAAAACAGACTTTAAACCAACAAAGATCAAAAGAGACAAAGAAGGCCATTACATAATGGTAAAGGGATCAATTCAACAAGAAGAGCTAACTATCCTAAATATATATGCACCCAATACACGAGCACCCAGATTCATAAAGCAAGTCCTTAGAGACCTACAAAGAGACTTAGACTCCCACACAATAATAATGGGAGACTTTAACACCCCACTGTCAACATTAGACAGATCAACGAGACAGAAAGTTAATGAGGATATCCAGGAATTGAACTCAGCTCTGCAGCAAGTGGACCTAATAGACATCTACAGAACTCTCCACCCCAAATCAACAGAATATACATTCTTCTCAGCACCACATCACACTTATTCCAAAATTGACCACATAGTTGGAAGTAAAGAACTCCTCAGCAAATGTAAAAGAACAGAAATTATAACAAACTGTCTCTCAGACCACAGTGCAATCAAACTAGAACTCAGGATTAAGAAACTCACTCAAAACCACTCAACTGCATGGAAACTGAACAACCTGCTCCTAAATGACTACTGGGTACATAACGAAATGAAGGCAGAAATAAAGATGTTCTTTGAAACCAATGAAAACAAAGACAAAACATACCAGAATCTCTGGGACACATTTAAAGCAGTATGTAGAGGGAAATTTATAGCACTAAATGCCCACAAGAGAAAGCAGGAAAGATCTAAAAGTGACACCCTAATATCACAATTAAAAGAACTAGAGAAGCAAGAGTAAACACATTCAAAAGCTAGCAGAAGGGAAGAAATAACTAAGATCAGAGCAGAACTGAAGGAGATGGAGACACAAAAAACCCTTCAAAAAATCAATGAATCCAGGAGCTGGTTTTTTGAAAAGATCAACAAAATTGATAGACCGCTAGCAAGACTAATAAAGAAGAAAAGAGAGAAGAATCAAATGGACGCAATAAAAAATGATAAAGGGGATATCACCACCGATCCCACAGAAATACAAACTACCATCAGAGAATACTCTAAACACCTCTACGCTAATAAACTAGAAAATCTAGAAGAAATGGATAAATTCCTCGACACATACACCCTCCCAAGACTAAACCAGGAAGAAGTTGAGTCCCTGAATAGACCAATAACAGGCTCTGAAATTGAGGCAATAATTAATAGCTTACCAACCAAGAAAAGTCCAGGACCAGACGGATTCACAGCCAAATTCTACCAGAGGTACAAGGAGGGGCTGCTACCATTCCTTCTGAACCTATTCCAATCAATAGAAAAAGAGGGAATCCTCCCTAACTCATTTTATGAGGCCAGCATCATCCTGATACCAAAACCTGGCAGAGACACAACAAAAAGAGAGAATTTTAGACCAATATCCCGATGAACATCGATGCAAAATTCCTCAATAAAATACTGGCAAACCGAATCCAGCAGTATATCAAAAAGCTTATCTACCATGATCAAGTAGGCTTCATCCCTGGGATGCAAGGCTGGTTCAACATACGCAAATCAATAAACGTAATCCAGCATATAAACAGAACTAAAGACAAAAACCACATGATTATCTCAATAGATGCAGAAAAGGCCTTTGACAAAATCCAACAGCACTTCATGCTAAAAATTCTCAATAAATTAGGTATTGATGGGACATATCTCAAAATAATAAGAGCTATTTATGACAAACCCACAGCCAATATCATACTGAATGGGCAAAAACTGGAAGCATTCCCATTGAAAACTGGCATAGGACAGGGATGCCCTCTCTCACCACTCCTATTCAACATAGTGTTGGAAGTTCTGGCCAGGGCAATCGGGAAGGAGAAAGAAATAAACGGTATTCAATTAGGAAAAGGAAAAGAGGAAGTCAAATTGTCCCTGTTTGCAGATGACATGATTGTATATCTAGAAAACCCCATTGTCTCAGCCCCAAATCTCAAGCTGATAAGCAACTACAGCAAAGTCTCAGGATACAAAATCAATGTGCAAAAATCACAAGCATTCTTATGCACCAATAACAGACAAACAGAGAGCCAAATCATGAGTGAACTCCCATTCACAATTGCTTCAAAGAGAATAAAATACCTAGGAATCCAACTTACAAGGGATGGGACGGACCTCTTCAAGGAGAACTACAAACCACTGCTCAACGAAATAAAAGAGGACACAAATGGAAGAACATTCCATGCTCATGGATAGGAAGAATCAATATCATGAAAATAGCCATACTGTGCAAGGTAATTTATAGATTCAATGCCATCCCCATCAAGTTACCAATGACTTTCTTCACAGAATTGGAAAAAACTACTTTAAAGTTCATATGGAACCAAAAAAGAGCCCACATTGCCAAGTCAATCCTAAGCCAAAAGAACAAAGCTGGAGGCATCATGCTACCTGACTTCAAACTATACTACAAGGCTACAGTAACCAAAACAGCATGGTACTGGTACCAAAACAGAGATACAGACCAATGGAACAGAACAGAGACCTCAGAAATAATACCACACATCTACAACTATCTGATCTTTGACAAACCTGGAAAAAACAAGAAACGGGGAAAGGATTCCCTATTTAATAAATGGCACTGGGAAAACTGGCTAGCCATATGTGGAAAGCTGAAACTGGATCCCTTCCTTACACCTTATACAAAAATTAATTCAAGATGGATTAAAGACTTAAATGTTAGACTTAAAACCATAAAAACCCTAGAAGAAAACCTAGGCAATACCATTCAGGACATAGGCATGGGCAAGGACTTCATGTCTAAAACACCAAAAGCAATGGCAACAAAAGCCAAAATTGACAAATGGGATCTAATTAAACTAAAGAGCTTCTGCACAGCAAAAGAAACTACCATCAGAGTGAACAGGCAACCCACAGAATGGGAAAAAATGTTTGCAATCTACTCATCTGACAAAGGGCTAATATCCAGAATCTACAAAGAAACTCAAACAAATTTACAAGAAAAAAACAACCCCATCAAAAAGTGGGCAAAGGATATGAACAGACACTTCTCAAAAGAAGACATTTATGCAGCCAACAGACACATGAAAAAATACTCATCATCACTGACCATCAGAGAAATGCAAATCAAAACCACAATGAGATACCATCTCACACCAGTTAGAATGGTGATCATTAAAAAGTCAGGAAACAACAGGTGCTGGAGAGGATGTGGAGAAATAGGAACACTTTTACAGTGTTGGTGGGACTGTAAACTAGTTCAACCATTGTGGAAGACAGGGTGGCAATTCCTCAGGATCTAGAACTAGAAATACCATTTGACCCAGCCATCCCATTACTGGGTATATACCCAAAGGATTATAAATCATGCTGCTATAAAGACACATGCACACATATGTTCATTGTGGCACTATTCACAATAGCAAAGACTTGGAACCATCCCAAATATCCATCAATGATAGACTGAATTAAGAAAATGTGGCACATATACCCCACGGAATACTATGCAGCCATAAAAAAGGATGAGTTCATGTCCTTTGCAGGGACATGGATGAAGCTGGAAACCATCATTCTCAGCAAACTATCACAAGGACAAAAAACCAAACACTGCATGTTCTCACTCATAGGTGGGAATTGAACAATGAGAACACTTGGACACAGGAAGGGGAACATCACACACTGGGGCCTGTTGTGGGGTGGGGGAGAGGGGAGGGATAGCATTAGGAGATATACCTAATGTAAATGACAAGTTAACGGGTGCAGCACACAAATATGGCACATGTATACATATGTAACAAACCTGCACACTGTGCACATGTACCCTAGAACTTAAAGTATAATAAAAAATAAAAATAATTCTTTGTAGTGGGGGCTTTCCTACACATTGTACGGTGTGGAGTAGCATCCCTGCCCTCTACCCACCAGACTAGCCCATTGTGACCACCGAAAATATCTCCAGACATTGCCAAGCATCCCCTGAACAGTGGTTACCTTCCTCATTGAGAATATTGGCATCCAACTACCAATCTGGAGGAAATACAGGGGACAGAAGAACAAGTTAGACACAACATAGAGATGCAATCAATAAAATCCAAACTGTGGGAAACTATGCAACAAACAACTTGATTTCTCCAGTCCAACATATGAATTGCAAAGGGAAGAAACCAAGATGGTGGAGGAATTCTACAGATAAAAAGACATGTAAGAGACAGCCATTTATTGCAGTCTACTGATCTTATGTGGATCTTGATTCAAAGAAAAACTGTTGATCGTCTGAAGCTGTTGGAAATTTGGACATTGGATATTTGATGATATTAAGGGGAAAATGATAGTTTTTAGGTGTTAAAATGTCATTGTTATTATATTTAAAATTGTCTTTGTCTTTTAGAGATGCATGCTGAAATATTTGCAGATTAAATGATCTAACATCTTGGGTTTGTTTTAAAAATATAAGATGAAGTGAGCTGGGAGGGTTATGGGTGAATCAAGATTGGCCACAGATGGCTAAAGACTGCAGGTGGGTGATGGGCGTGTACAGGTTCATTACACTCAGGTCCTCTTTTATATACATTTAAATTTTTCTGTAAGAAAATTTTTTTAAAAAAATTAGGAGGATTTTAACAATAAGAACTGTCATGGGAAATCTGCTCTGAGGGGCACTCAGACTTGTTGCCAACACCCATATGTGCCGTGGACGATGAATGTTTAACAGATGGAAAGCCTGGAGTTGCCCATTTATGAACTTCTGTTAGACACTCAAGAATGATTGCTATAACCCACCCAGGCATGGACCTCCCAAGAGAAAAACCAGCGATGTACATGAGCAGACTGCATGGATATATGTTAGAACAACATCAAAAGGCTCTCAACTCAGGATCCACTGGGCATTGTTCTGCTGCTATGCAAGGCAGCCCTGAAAAGAAAGAGAAGGAGAGGCCAGAAGACCACAAGGCAAAGCATCTTGAGAGGAAACAAGACCTGGGGATTTTCCCTGCCACATGCCTCCTCACCCTGCAGGTAAGCGCCTCTGTTACATGCCCACAGCCCCTTGCCACAATGACCTGTTCACCATCTCTTTGCCCCACGGGACCGTGGTGCTCCCTGAGAGCAGGAGCTGTGCCGGGCATGTGCAGCACTTTACCTCCAGAGCCTAGCCCAGAGCAGGTGCTCAGCAAGCATTGTGAATGTATGGGCAAGAGAAGCCAGGCCCAGGAGCTCTGTGCTGATGACGTAGAGTGAACCTGGGGGTACCACATACTCCACCAAAAGCTTCTGACTTCAAGAAGAGAGCCGACCCAAAGTAGGCGCTCCAGCCAAAGTTTGAAATGTTTAACTATTATTCATGTTTATTTCTTCAGGAGAATTATATTGAGCCAAGGCAATTATATTCAATTTATATCTTGCTATAGTTTACACTTCAGAGTTTAATATGCCTCATAAAGTTCAGCAAATGCAGATTTTTATTGGAAATTTCTTAGAAGAAAGCATTTCTTAACAAAGGCTTCCTCTCTCTTACGTCCTTTGGAGTTGAGCTCTCTATCCTCCGTCACTCCGTGCACTGCCATCCACTGGCAGCACCCGTCACATTTAGATGCACAGAAACAGGGATGAGCTGACCAATTCCAGCAACGTCCAACCAAATCCAGTCTTTGAACAAGGCCCTTGCTGGGTGTGGTGGCTCACACCTATAATCCCAGCTCTCTGGGAGGCCGAGGTGGGCAGATCACCTGAGGTCAGGAGTTTGAGACCAGCCTAGCCAACATGATGAAACCTCATCTCTACTAAAAATACAAAAATTAGCAGGCCGTGGTGGCACATGCCTGTAGTCCCAGCTATTCTGGAGGCTGAGGTAGGAGAATCACTTGACACCAGGAGGCAGAGGTTGCAGTGAGCCGAGATCATGCCACTGCACTCCAGCCTGGGTGACAGAGCGAGATTCCATCTCAAACAACAACCAAAAAAAATAAAAAAGGCCCATAAGCAGTCATGCGCTGTCTCACACTTCCAGGGGCAAATCCCAGTATGGAGATGGCCCTGAGTTAGGGGACTAGAAACCTAATGTGAGTTTTGGTTGGACCACTAACCATCTTTTGACTTCAGGTTTTTCTGGCCCCATAGATTCATTGGGAGAAAGGAAGGGCTGAGAAGATCACCGTGGCCCTTCTCAATGTTCAAGCTCCATGATTCTAAGTTCGCCCAGACCCCACTGATACCGTAACACAGGTTGGGCTCTGGGCCCTGAACATAATGAAGCAGCTTCAGCCTCCATCCCACGCTGGGATACACAATGGGACTATTTGTCTTTTTGGCAATGTGCCATTATCCAGGGCTCCCTTTGAGGAGCAAGCTTGGAAAGCACATTTTCAGGGGGCTCTGCAAACCTGGAGTTGCTGGTGGCCAAGAAAAACCGCATGTGCAACTATCAGGTTGTGTATCACCAAGGGCAGGAAGAGACTCTGAATTTGAGTGTAGATGACAATGACGTAACCCCGCCAGTTTGCCCATTGGAAATGGCAGATAAAGCAGGTTGAACAGCATTGGAAACTCAACATGCAACGGCCTTGGCGTTCATGAGAGACTGTGTTTGTGACGACCACAGCACAGCACTGAAAAGGGAGTGACTTGTTGGACAAAGAGCATCTTGACACCCTCTGCCTCTCAATACGGCCTCAGGAAAGCTGCATCCCACAATTATGTGCTTCATTCATTAGTACCACATCACTGACGACAACATGAAAGAAATGACAAATTAGCAATTTCGCGGCAACAGCATAATACTATCATTTGTATCACAAAGTCAGCAAAATCCAGCCTCTAATAACTCAGCTCACCATTCTAACCCAAGACTGGCCATCAATATGGTTTTATGTGCCTTGTACTAATCACTAAAGTCAGATAATATGCAAGGTTAATGGCTGCAGACAGTCTGGGGAAATATCTAGGATCTGATAAGACCACCCCTCCTGATTGCAATTTCTGCATGTATATCCCAACCAAGAATCAACGAAGGAAGGAAATCAATGCTTAAGGCAGCCATAATACATCTCCCGGCACAACATATAAATGGGCCCTTCATTTGCCCATTCACGTTTCAGTTAATAAATAGTTCAGACATGGCCACCCTGATGCCGCGGGAGTGTGGTCATTGTGCGCCTGTCACCCCCTGGAGATTTATGCTGCACGGGACAAGGGACCCGGCCCGGCCTTTCCAATCACCTTGCTGGTCTCTTAAAGGAGACAGAAACAATGTCGCAGAGTTACGATGAGGACTTTAAAATCTCCCTATATATCAAGGCCTCGAAACTAGGAGCTGCACTTTCCTCTTCTTCTGCAGCACTTTTATTGAACTCTGACTAGACAAAGCCCAGCCAGGGGACCCTTTGTCCTGGTATCGACTATGGGGGTAAATGGAGAGCCTCAGAACAACTGCATGAACTCACACATTTCCTCTGCCACTGACTCGGAGACGCACAATGGCTTCCCCAGCAAGACCTGGAGAAACTTCTGTCGTTTCCAACATTTCGTGATGATTTTAACGTTCCCCATCATCCTTCAGATGCTCCGGGAAGACTTGCTAGCAAAAAAGCATTGGTTAATTTTGGCATGTTCACCTTGAGAAAGGGAGCACCCATTTGCAAATATAGCTCCCTCGGTGCAATGCACGTATGCCAAGTCATCCCTAAATGACAGATTCAAGCCTTGGCAATGTGTTTCTCCTCCAATTTAAGTATGCATTCCTGTGTCCCAATATAATTACTACAATTTACCTTCCCAAACCAAAATAAAGCATGCTGGCAACGTGTTTAATTTGTAGCTAAAGTACTAATGCAAATGTGGTATTGGCAGCTTGGCTGTGGTAGCATTCGGGGAAGTTTATCTCACCCATGACAGTGGGAAAGACACTCTCCGAGGACCATGAGTTTTGACAGTCCCTCCAGCAAATGAAAAATCATCTCCACACAGCTGCCACTGTGAGGTTTATGCTCATCTCTGGCGAGTCCACTCCGGCACTTGAAGCCGTGCTTTTGCAAGCAAGATGTGAGCAGCTTATTTTCCCGAAGCCCAGAGCTATCGCAGCCCTGTGATTCCAGGAGTGATGACTATGTCCACTCTCTAGGTTTTATATGACATAGAAACTTTGGCAAAAGGGGCTGGGTATGGTGGCTCACACCTGTAATCCTAGCACTTTGGAAGGCCGAGGCGGGCTAATCACTTGAGGTCAGGAGTTCGAAACCAGCCTGGCCAACATGGTGAAACTCCATCTCTACTAAAAATATAAAAGAAAAGTAGCCAGGCATGGTGGTAGGCGCCTGTAATCCCAGCTATTCAGGAGGCTGAGGCAGGAGAATCGCTTGCACCCGGGAGGCAGAGGTTGCAGTGGACCGAGATCATGCCATTGTACTCCAGCCTGGGCAACAAGAGTGAAACTCCATCACAAAAAAAAAAAAAAGAGAGAAAGAGAGAGAGACTGAGAGATGGGGAGAGAGATGGGGAGAGGGAGAAAGGGAGGGAGGGAAACTTTAGCAAACCACACCCTTCAGTTGAAAACATGAGAGAAGCAAAAAGAATAACCGAATGAGCCACTCACAAGGCCTGACTCTCCTGCTGGAGTAGAGTAATGTGCATCTGCTCATAGCTCTCAAGCCCAGAGCCCGGGGTGTCTGCTGTGTGCCCGGTGCCGGACTAAGCTGGGGCCTTCTGCCATCAGCTTCTGAGGCACTCCCAGCCCCAAGCTGGATGGAGCAGGTATCTCAGCAGGACGTGACCCGCATTCCAGCTCCTTCCCAGGGGACAGAGAAGGGAGAAATGAACGCAGCTGGTGTGAGGGAAGGGAGAGGGCAGCGAGGAAAGCTTTCCCAGAGAAACCTGGGATATACTCAGGAAGGGGGCCCAGAGGGAAAAGTTGCCTCACAGCACCGTGCCATGGGCAAGCCAGGAAGTCACAGCACAGACTGGAGAAAGCTGATTCTAATACACACTGCCTGAACCCAGATCCATGGAATGGAGCCAGCCTTACATCGTAGTCCACAGCCTAGCGTGTCTTTAGGATGACACCTGTCACGTATGTTCACAGTCCCCGTTTAATAGAGTGACTGCCGCCATCATGACACTCGGCGGGGACAGTCCTGTTTTCTCGCCGTGCATGTGACTGAACTGCTCAGCAGGCCATGGTGTACCTGCAAGTCAGGTAAGAGCTGAAAACCCACATGCTGGCCAAGGTGCTTTTTGATTCATAGAAAGAGGAGACTTACCAGGTGTGTCCTCGAGAGAACAAGAGAAAAAAAGGAAATTTTATTTTCTCTTTTGTTATAGACTTACAGAATTCTTTATTTATGTAATTTTATGAGGACTCCCTGCCAAACTTCCACCAGGAGAATTTCAGGGCACCCCTTGCCATACCTGCTGGGACACTGCAAATCTCTGATCTGCCTCAGGCTCAACTGGCTGGTTCCCTCAGTTACGCGTCTGTGTTAAACCTGCTCTTATCTGGATAAAAGAGTTCTCCATTCCCACCCTCCCAAATGCTCAGACTTTACATTCTAGAAAATAGTTTTATTGAGATAGCATTGACATCTAAAAACCGTATATATTTAAGATGTACAGCCTGATGTTTTGATGTACGTATCCATATGAAATGACACTACGTTCCAGCTAATTAGCATGTCTATCACCTCTGTGTAGTTATCCTGTTTGTGTCCACGCTGAGAAGATTTAAGATCTTTTTTTTTTTTTTGAGATGAAGTCTCACTGTCGCCCAGGCTGTTTTTTTGAGATGAAGTCTCACTGTCGCCCAGGCTGTTTTTTTGAGATGAAGTCTCACTGTCGCCCAGGCTGGAGTGCGGGGGAGCAATCCTGGCTCACTGCAACTTCTGCCTCCTGGGTTCAAGCGGTTCTCCCGCCTCAGCCTCTCAAGGAGCTGGGATTACAGGCACCCACCACCACACCCAGCCACATTTTTGTATTTTTAGTAGAGATAGGGTTTCATAATGTTGGCCAGGCTGGTCTTGAACTCCTGACCTCAAGTTATCCTCCCACCTTGGCCTCCCAAAGTGCTGGGATTAAGAGCTATCCTTTTAGCAAATTTCAAGTGTACACTACAGATTTCCTAAGGTTTGCTCTCACTGGCCCACACAATGCAACAATTCTGTTCAGACCACATCATCATTGATTCCATTCAATCTTTGCCCCCTCCAAAAAAAAAAAAAAAAAAAAAGGAAAATTGAGTTTCCTAATGGAGCTGAGCAGTAATTCCAACCTAAGAAGATATCACCAATATCTATCTACAGGTGGCCCTTTGTAGCTGGAAGCAAGCCTCATGGCACATTCTTTCTCAGATTAACAATAGAAATGGCCCTTCTGTACAGGAGGCACACAGGTTTTCCCCAGCGGGGAGCAGCCCTGGTATTTCACTTTGTTCCTGTTGTGACTGATGCATTGAGCACCCCCGGTTGCTCAGCCCTAACTGTTGCACCTGGCCCACTTCCAGGACCTTCTCCACTTCCAGGACCTTCTCTGGTGAGGCATGGCCTATGAGCGGGGGGCTGGCGGTGAGGCCCATGCTCACCCTCGGCAGCCCCTCGGGCAGGTGCTTGCTGCCTGGAGGCTGTACTGAGCCCTCCTCCTCCTCTTCCTCTCCCCTCGCCTCCTTGCTCTTTCACAGCTCACCTAGGGCAGATGCAAGAAACAGAGGGTCTCCAGTGCTACCCTTGTGCTGCACAAAGTTTGTCCTGGCTGCCAGCTGATACCAGCCACACACATTTCACAGAAGGGATGTTTTGGCTGCCCCGGTAACTCAGAAATGCCAGAAAAAACAGCAAGTGCAGCAGTGGGCAGCTGTCTCCTCCTTTCTCCTGACACTTAGTGAAGGGACAGAGACGTGTCTGCTTCTCCTCTTACCTCATGGCCTGTATGGCAGGAGAAATGCACCCAGAGTCCTTTTGTCCTTTAAACCAAGTCACCCATGGCCCACCGTGAGTCTCTTTCCAGGGCAGCTGCTTGGGGAAGGCCCAGGTGCCCCTGGGGCAGCTGAGGACTAGCCGGGTTAGGGGAGGGCTGAGCATAGGACAGACACCCCTCACGCTATAGGAAAAGAAGCTCGGGGCTCTGGCCCACACCTGGTAGCAGCTGGCTGTCAACAGAAACTCGTGAGCTCTGGGAGGTCCACCAAAGCCCAGCCCTGGAGTTGACCTCAGCATATCCAGGGAGGGTTTCCCCCCGCAGGTTGTGCAGAGAGAGCGAGAACCACTTCACATGCAAAGTGAGGAAAGGAGCCGCTGTGGGCCAGGTGGGAGGCTTCCTGAGTACCCGCCCTGCCCTCGTGTGTGGAGGAAGCTGTATTTCTGCATCCTCATCACATCTTTGCACAGGAACAGTTAGAAAGCTAGAGCAATGGCCACTGAGCTTCAGCGTACATTCGAACACCTGGGAAGTTAGAACATGGAGAGCTGTGCCCAGCCCACCTGCTGATGCTGCTGCCTGGGGACCTCACTTGCAGAGCAGTGCCCTCAAGAAGCAGCTGTGCTTCCTTACATGAGAAGATGTGAAGGGACACAAATGCACAGCCCGGGAGAGAAAGCCGGAGGAGCTGAGGGGTTTTACTCTGAAGAAGACTTGAAATGGACAGGGTAGCTGCCTTCAAATGCCTGAAGACATGCTGTTATCGAGTCAGGATCCAATGTTTCTGAGCTGGGGCCAAGACCAACAGTCAGGGGACTACAGGGCGATGGAGCCCTGCTTCATCTAAGGAACCATTCACTTATAGATTTCGCCACTGAAAGATGGCGGAAGCTCTCAGGAGGTGGGGGGAATGGACCATCACAGAGATGCTAACAGGAAGAAGAACCTCAGCAAGGGGCTGGCAGGAGGAGAGTCTGAGTCCGATGGCCTTTAAGGCTCAGTTCAACCTGAGGTCTCTGGAGTTTCTAAAACGTGTCTCTGCTCTTTCGTTCCTGCACCATTTTCTAAAGCGTGTTGGCACATCAAGCCCCTCCGTCAACCTCAAGGGTCAGCTCCAGTGCCTCCAGGTTCCTGAGTGGGTGTGGGAGCAGCCATCTAGCGGGGAAGTCCCTCCAGACCCAGGCGCATCCCTGAAGCCAGTCCTGGTTTTCAATGCATGACATTTGAGTTTTTAAATAATAGGTTCAGAAGCAGTGATGAATCACTCCCGCTATGGGAAGACATTGCCGGTATTAACTCTAATGTGTCTTTAATTGGTATCGTTCCTGAAAAAGAGAGATTTTTTTTCAGCGTGCCTCAGCAATAAGAAAGCTTTCAAGAAACATCCCAAATTTTCATACCCCAACTCCTTTCAGCTCTAATTTGTGTTAATTCAATTAAGGGCATGTAATTTGGCTGTCACCAAAATTAAATATAAAGAAAAATGTATATTAATGCAAAGGTTGAAGAGTTAGGCACACACAATCCAAGAAGTTTTTAAAAAGTTCTATTTCCTCCTATAGCAAGAACTTAGTAGGAAAGAGAGGGAGGGAAGAAAGGAAAAGGAAAAAGCAGTGAGCAAACCCTACACAGCCGTGCTTGCAAATTGCTTTATTGTACAAGAAGATGGAAAATCAGACATGCTACAAAATTTAAATAGGCAAATTGCAGTCAGAATTGGTTGTCTCTAACTTCCTAATTTATACATGTAACTCCTATTCTGTGTATCCACAATACCACCATGCTCTTGTATGACAATCCTTCTTATTAAGCACCACACCATATTCCAAAAGTGGACCCAGGGATGACTGGGCTTTGCTCTCGCTGAGCACATGCTCATGCAGGACCAAAACAGGGACTGCCACAAACATGGCCACAAGGATGCCATCCTAGGCTCTTACAGGATGTGCTTCTAGTTAAAAGAGATGCAGTAAAAGGCAAGGCTCACATAGCACAGCTCCCAGAGATGTCACTTTTAGTAAAGTGGCCTTCTGAAAATGCAAGGCGCCTCTGAGTTTCACCCAGGCAGTTGTGGGGGTCCTGGTCCCCCAGTTCAGGCCCAGTGGGGTGGATGCAGCAATGGGATGTGAATCCCCTCGGGGAGGGTGCATGCCACGGTTTTCAGGGTTACCTTCCTGAGTTCACTTCGTTAGTTCACAGCAGATCCCCAACACCAAGAATCGTGCCTGGGGTGCAGCAGGAGCTCTGTAAACTCCAACTGCTAACTGTAGTTTTTATTTATAAAAATAAGTTTAACTTTCACTTTATTCCCATGAGAATTCCCTGACAGCCAGCAGTGCTCTCTCTTACTGATGAGGAAACTGAGCTTTAGGAAGTGGCAGAGCTGAGGGCACTTGCCCCACAGGGATCTGGCAGAGACAGGGCATGAGCTGTTGTGAGGGGTGTGTTAGGAAATCGGGTTTCCTAGCAGAAGCGGGCTGGGAGCTGGACTGGGAGGAGGGACGGTGCTGGGGGCAGGAGGAAGCCAGGCCGGATGCTCAGGGCTCACAGAGCCCAGCTGTTGGCAGTAGCTTCTGGAGGCCAAGACTGACCCGGGTCTGCCTGGGAGGCCTCAAAGTTTGACTTGGCCCTGGCGAAGCAAACCAGGCACGGGCCTGGGCGGAGGCACAGCGGAGATGTTGTTTTGGTGACCTCACAGAAAAGGCTGGACAGAAGCAGGGGGACTACGAGGAGAGCTCTTCAGCAACTCCCGAAAAAGGCACTTGGGGCTGGAATAAGGCAAGTCATACCCCAGAAACACACAAACATACTTTTATAATTAGCAAAACTTCGTGGCAGATCAAATAAAATCAGGGGCCACTCTCTGCACTAACAGGACTCATCCTGTAAACTCAAGTCGCCCAGTGTAAACCTGGGGTGTCCTTGGTGCCCAAGCCCAACCTTAAAGGGGTGCAGAGGGAGCATTTCTGGTGGGTGTCCCCTCACGCTGTTGCTCCCAGCATGGACCCCCAGCCACCCCATGCTGGGTGATCACATGGCCATAGTGTGTCCTCTGAGATACCACTCATGGTCCGTGACAAGCCGCCCATCCCGCACCTGACTCCCCCAGCGAATGCCGGCAGGCTCTGCTCGGTCTCCGTTCAGGCTGTGTTTAGCTCCCCACGCCTGTCCCTTGCCACTCGCCAAAGGCAGCAGGACACTTTAATTTGGAGCCCACCTCGATGACTTTAAAACATGACTCTCGAGAATGCTGTCTCTTCCCTATCTTTTGGGCATAGAACTGTGGAAAGAATGAAAATTAAATTCAAAAATCCGTTTTCCTATGATAGTGCATTTACTAATTTCAACACGAAGCAATCAGGCAATGCAGAAGTCGAGCACTTTATACTCATTATCTCCCCCACACTGCGAGTAGTGCCTATTAAGCCATCATTTCAAATAGTTTAACTTGTGATCGGAATGCCACGAGCCATGAGGATGAATTCTGTTTCCATGAAAGCCTCCGTTTCCTAACTCTAGTGTTCACTCATTCTTAAACTTCTTGCATTGTATATACGTATATTTGGATTCTGAAAATAACTACTGCCTTTTGGTAGAATGTTCACGGGGCTTGAGGAGAAGCTGACGTTGAAATAAATACCCAACTTGCTAAAAACCTGAACTTTGAAATCAGATAAATTAGGAGATAAGGATTCATTACATAAAAAGAATTATTACTGGTTCCTTTGTAAATAACAAATTCCCAATGCTAACTTATTTACAAAAAGAAATAACCTTTAACATAATCACTAAGTGGGTAAGTTTATCCAACCACACAGTAGGTCTTCAAAAATATTTAAAGAGCAAATTCAGAGACACTGAGATGGGACAGTGGGCTTGTGGACATCTTGTTGCGTGGTGTCTTTGTCAGGACATTGTTACCCACAAACATAACACACGTGCCTGCTCCCGCACATGCTCCCCGGCGAGGTCAGCCCCTGCCTTCTTCTTTGTCAGCGGGATTTGTATTCTGAAGTGGAAGCCCCATGAACATGCCACCATCTCTGTCCCCACCGGACCCCAACGCAGAAAATAAATGCCTACTGGCAATACACATGCTCCATCCCCCCAACACTGGGATCTTTGAAACATCAGGCTTTTTTCCCCAAGATTTCAATTAACATGCTTACCTATCACTTATCAGCTGACCATGTAAATAGCCCGCAGCCTAGTAACAAGGCAGGTGGTAATCTGATGGGATAATAGTTCAGGGAAAAATACCCCATTAGCCCTGTCGGACTGCTCGTAGCAAGCAGCCCCTTTCACCCTGCGGCCACGAATAGCTCTCCAGCCAGCCGGGTACTGCCTGCTCGGGAACGGTTGGATGCCTCCCCTGAGACAAAGCCCTTCTCGGGCCCACAGACAGCCCCCAGCCAGGGCCAGGCAGAGCAGTTTCAAAGTAACAACAACTATGGAAGCAGAGATATGCTGCGAGGGGTGAGGGGGGCAGAAAGGCCATCAAAGCAACGCCCTGGGGAGCTGGGTAAGCAGATCTCAGGTCTGCTTGTGTGGGAAGCTGGCCATGAGCAGGAAGAGCAGGGGCTTCTGCTGAGCTGCTGGAGACAAGGAATATGTGTCCACAGTGCGGCTGCCGCCTGTGCGTCCATTTCCGCACCGCAGGTGTCACATGAAGCTCATGCATTTGGCAAACGTCTCCTGGGTGTGCTCCACACTCCAGGCACCAGCTCCTGAGCACCAGGAGTGGGAGGGCAGCTTCTGATCACCACTGCTCCTGGTCTCATGTCTGGACAAAACACAGAGTATCTCCCAAACAATTCCTTTGCCCAGACCTGGGCAGCCATCACGCGCAAGGCCTCTTAGGCCTGGTGTGGGCCCTGCGGGCCTCCTACTCTCAGCAGCTGAACAAGGACCACTGCAGTCAGGTGCCAGCCAGCCCTCCCCCACCGACAGCCTCAACAAGACACTGCCCGTCCTCCTCCACCCCCGCCCCAAGCCTGTTCATTTCCTACCTCCAGATTTCTCAGAAGTAATCCCTTCCTTCTTTCAACCCTTCTAGCTTCAAACATCTATAGACGTGTGACCTTTGCAACTTGATCCTAAGCTCCCAGAGCAGGAGGTGGGTTTGTGGCTTCTCTGTGCCTCACACAGAAGCGTTCATGGGAAATGTGTCTAACGGTCCACATGTCCATGGGGTCGGGGGCTGAATATTTAATTATCCCGGGACTCCATGGATCAAGAATGCCTGTGAAGTCATTGAGCCCTTAGCAGTTGGATTGGGCTTTGCACTGGGTAGGGCTGCACTGTCTAATGGGGTGACCACTTGACCCACATGGCCAGGAGCACATGTGTGTGGCCAGGCCACGTGTGCAATACACTTATATGGAGAAAAAAGAACATAAAATAACTCAGGAGTTTCTTCATTGGTGACATACAGCCTTCAGGTGGCCCAGTGCTGTGACATTCTTCATGTGGAGACCTACTGTGTGCTGGGCACATTGCATGCAACATAAGAAAGCTTCCTGAAGAGACGCAGAAAGCCAAGAGCTGAGCAAGTCCTATACACACCTGGGACCTGCTCCCGGAGACCACACCCCAAGCCTTCCCCAGGCCAGCGCCCCAAGCCTTTCCCGGGCCACTCCTGTCAGGGCTCAGAGAGGAAGCAGGACCCCGGCAGCTGTGCCCAGAGCAGAGCAGGGCCTCCCGTTAGTCTCCCGGGGCTGCCATCACAAAGGCCACAGGCCAGGTGGCTCGCAACAGACATGTGTTCTCTCTCAGTTCTGGACAAAGAAGGCCAACATCCAGGTGGGCTGGCTTCTTCTGGGGTACAAGGGAGACTCTGGTCCCTTCCTCTCCCCATCTCCAGGGGCCCCACGTGCTCCTCATCTTCCCTGCGCTTCTGTGGACACAATCCACCTCCTAATGCTGCCTGAATAACAGACCTGCGGGCGTCTCCAGCCCCCTTTCATCCTCTCCGTAGCAGTCACCAAAAACCACCTTTCTTCAGCTCCTTCACCCACTACTCTGGGCTTCCCCCCGGAAGCTTCTTCTGAAAATAAAGTCCCAAAGCAGTGCACTCCTGCCAAGTCACACACTCCCTGCACCAAGCGAGGTGCATAGCGGCTGAGCCTGGCCCCGGGAGCTGCAGACTCACACCTGCTCAGCCAGCTCCTCGCCCCAAGGCCTGCACACCGCCCCCGACCCCTCTCATGATGGTGGGGGCATGTGTCCCTCCCCTCTTACAGGCTTAGAGAAGGTCTGTGATGGGTGCGAACTTGTGCAGCCTGGCCCAGGGTTCCAGGATGGTGTCTCCATAGGGAAAGGCCAGCGTGCCAGGGAGCAGCATGGTGGATGAAGGCCATGCTGGATGACAGCAACCTCTACGTCATCATGCTGGCCTTTGTTTAGGAAGTCTACTCTCCATTTCTGGCCTTCAATATGCATTGAATGGTTACCATCTTTTCCCTCACAAGGACATAAGGGTTCAGGTGCTACCCAATCTGAAATGACCTCCTCACTCCCCTGTTACATATCAGGTGGTGATAACCCAAGGGTCTGACTCTAGACCCTAAATCTTATGATTTCCTAGCGCCAATCCATTACTAATTAATTGCTAAGATTTATTGCCCAATTTCAAGGGGATCTTAGTAGGCACAGCTCTTGGAGTATCTCATTTAATTCTCCTACAACACCCTGCCATGGGTAACAGGAAGGTGAGTCTGTGGCAAGTCACGACATTTGGATGTGGCTCCTCATGGGCACGGTTCTGGGGAACCCAAGCTGAGAGCTGGTTTCCAGCACTGGCGTCACCACCCCTCCCTGACCGAGGTAGGAGTCACTGTTGCAACCTAAGAGCCAGTGATGTGCTCCCAGCCCAAGTGCCACAGGAAACACAAAGCATTACAGATTTATGATTGTTTAAAATCTTGTACATTTTCTATAACATTTGATTGACACAAAAACAATGACTAATGTGGCCGGGCATGGTGGCTCACATCTGTAATCCCAGCACTTTGGGAGGCTGAGGTGGGAGGATCACCTGAGGTCAGGAGTTCAAGACCAGCCTGGCCAACATGGTGAAATCCCACCTTTACTAAAAATATAAAAATTAGCTGAGCATGGTGGCAGGTGCCTGTAATCTCAGCTACTTGGGAGGCTGAGGCAGGAGAACTGTTTGAACCCGGGAGGCAAAAGGTTGCAGTCAGCCAAGATCGCACCACTGCACTCCAGCCTGGGCGACAAGAGCGAAACTCCGTCTCAGAAAAAAAAAAATTACTAACTGACTAACTGCAGGAGATTTTAGAAAGGGTGTTTCAAGTTTGTAGAAAAGAAGTCCCAGTTTATAATAAGCATTTTACAGAACTCAAATTTCCACACATCTAAACAAAAGGAAAAATGTAAAATAGTTCCTCATGGAAGCACTCAAGTCATGCTGATCTGGGCACAGAAAGTCAAGGTTTGAAATATGCAAAGATTTAATTATGACACGAGGAAACTGACATCCTGGGAGAGGTCCTTTGGAAAGTTTCTCTCTTCAGCTGTAATTGCTTTGGGCTGGTATAAAACGGCTGCCCTGGAAAGTGTTCATAAAATAGAACCCATAGCTGCTCACTCCCACCAGGACAGGTTCTAATTTGTTTCCAAGCCCGCACCTAAAACTCCATGCAGACAAAGCTTCAAAAGCAACCTGAGGGCGTTGCTACCAACAGTCACCATCTCTATTTCCAGACACCACTCGGGGATGCTGAAGCGTAATCCTAGATGATGATGTGACTTCATATTTTAATAACTGGCCATCATGTTTACTCTGGTTTCTCCTGGGGTTTCAGCACCAGCAATGTCCCCCAGTGGGTGTTTGCTCAGCTGGGAAGGGCCTCCAGATCTGCCTTACAATGAGCCAAGCCGGCCCTCTCCTGCGACCGTGTTTACAGACGCTATCACTCATCCCCACCTAGCTGGCCAGCGCCCACCCTCACCACATGCGCATCTTCCCTGGCAGCTGGGCAACGGGGGCCGTCTGTGGGTGAAGCCAGCTCCTTTTTCCCCAGGGTGCAGTTCACGCAGTCCCTGTGAACCTCATCCTGGGAGAGCCCCCCAGAAGACTTTCCTACATCCACTTCCTGCCATCTGGGCTTCTCTCCCTGGCGGTCCCATTCTAATCCAAAGGTGCTTTCGGAGAATGCTTTCTCCTCCTGGTTGAGTCTCATAAACCAGGCTGTAATAGGCCGAGGCGGAATGGGGAGCCAGAAGAAGGGGGGGGCAAAATACCAGAAAGGTGCCCACAGGATGGGAGGAGGATGCTGCACTGCCGGACAGGGCAGCAGGATGGACACCGCCCGGAATGGCCACCACCGTCATTGTCTTCACTTCTGACGACAAGCACCAACTGCCCCTGCTGACATGTTATTACATCATTTTGTGCAAATCCTCTAAAAGTGATGTGTCTGAGTAATCTCTTTCCCAAACACAAGTCAGTCCCCTCCTTTTCTCATGGTGCACACCCTGCCCACACCAGCCTGTTGGTTTGGAAGGAGAGGAGCGGAGGTGCTCCTGGCCTTCGAAAGGGGTTGGGGGGCCTCCTAGGAGGCTTCTCGGTTGTCAGCCCCTGTGACGAGGTTTCGCTGCTGTTTCACAGACAGGTGTCTGGTCTCCTGAGGGGAGCACCGGACCTCAGGAGCTCCAAGTTGGGCACATGTGGCTCACCCGGCCCGCCCAGGGCACCCCCAGCATCTCCCTAAGCCTCATGTGCTGCCACGTGTGCAGGGTAAGGGACACGCATGGGGACATGGGGACATGGGGACACGGCGCCCCAGCCTGCAGGTCTGTAGCCACCCTTCCTAGTTCCCATCTCCACAAGGCTTCTCCGCACCATGAGCAATTTCTTCAAATGCCAGCAGATTCTCCCTTCAGCTAGATGCAATTCCCCTCTAACCCCGTCACTTATGTTTTGATTGAAGTCGTGTTTCTAGTTGCTGAAAGCTCTGCCTGGTTCTTCTTCGAAGCTTCCCATACCTTCTTCCCAGTGGTTTTCATGGACCTCTGTTTCAGTTTCCTCTTGGGAAGGTTTGGGTCTCGTCGCCTCTCTCTGGGCTCTGTCACGTGACGATCCTGCATCCTCCTCCTATTTGACGCACCTGACAAGAGTTCCCCTCAGAGCTGAAAGTGGGCAATCTCTGCGTCACGACATGGAAGACTTGGCAGAAAATTCTAGAAGCCACTGGCTTACCCAGCACTTCTGGAATTTCTCAGAAATGAAGAGAACCGGCACGCCAGCTTCCTCAGCAAATTCTGGGTGAGTTGGTTCCTCCTGGGCTTCGTATCTGGGGAGGATGAGCTCCTCTTCAGCAGGATTCGATCTGCGGGAAACCTGTGAGGTGCGGCCTCCGGGCATGTCTAGGGCCTGCATCTGCAAGGCCTCAGAGGGGGATGCCCCGTCCCGGGATGGCCTGGGTGACTTCTTTTCCGGGGGTCCGCAGGCTGTGCTGGCAGCACAGTCCAGCCAGGACAGGAGCGGAGCTGGGGCTGGAATCCAAACACCACCATCCCCTGTAGTCCAGCCTCCTGGCCACCAAGCACCAGTGCAGAGATGATTTCCAGAATGTGCTTTTACCAAGAATGGAGCTTTTAGCAAAGATCCTGGCTTTATGTTGGGGTGGGGGAAGTGATATCGCGTTCAATATTCTACTTGTTTATTTGGGGAGGATCAAAACACAGGTCTCTTGGTGACTGAGACCACGAGACCAACAACGCCGCCTGCCCCACCCTGGCTGCCAAAATACCGCTTATTTATAAGACCACTCTGATTTTCATTTTTTTCTTCGTCTCAGAACCCTTGGAGATTTTTCCTACTTTCTTGCAAATTGAACTACCCATTTAAAATGTTTGCTGCATTTTATGCAATATTTCTCCTTGTTTAGTAAGGGGTTTGGGGCTCTCTAATACATCACATGGTCAAATACAGAGGTTCCCAGCTACACAGTTGCTAAAAATCCTTTCACATTCCCAAGTCTAGGGTTCTTCACATTTCTTCTCTAACAGCTTAACTGGAATATAACTCACATACCATTAATTCTCTCATTAAAAGTGTACAATTTAATGGTTTTTAAATATATTCACAGGTATGTGCAACCTTCACCACAGTGCATTTTCGAACATTTCCATCACCACAAAGAGGAATTCTGTGCCTTCAGCTGTCACCCTCTAGCCCCCTTCTGCCCTTGCCCTCAGGTTCAAAGCCACCACTAATCTGTCTGATAGTTTTCTGTCTCTATAGATTTCTCTATTCTGGAATTTTTTTTTTTTTTTGAGACAGAGTCTTGCTCTGTCACACAGGCTACAGTGTAGTGGCACGATCTCGGCTCACTGCAACCTCTGCCTCCTGGGTTCAAGCAATTCTCCTGCCTCAACCTCCTGAGTAGCTGGGATTTACAAGCACATACCACCATGCCCAGCTAATTTTTATGTTTTTAGTAGAGACAAGGTTTCGCCGTGTTGGCCAGCCTGGGCTCGAACTCCTGACCTGAAGTGATCTGCCTGCCTTAGCCTCCTAAGGTGTTGGGATTACAGGCATGAGCCACCATGCCCGGCCTGGAAATTCTGTAGAAACAGAATCATATACTAGGTAGTGTTTTGTGACTCGCATCTTTCACTTAGTATATAACGTTTTCAAGCTTCATCCATGCAGCCTGTACCAGCGCTTTATTCCTTTTTGAGGCCAAATGGCATTCCACCACGTGGATACAGCACAGTTGTCTACCCATCCTTAGGGGGCAGACACTTGGGTTGTTCCCCTCTTTCAGCAACTGAGTGACGTGGCTGTGAACATTTATGCACACATTGATGTGTGGACGTGCACTTTTATTTCTCTTGAGTTTCCATTTCACATGTGCCTAGGGACGGACCTGCTGGGTCCTATGGTAACTCCATGTTGAATCATTTGAAGAACGGCCAGATCACTTAGTTCTATGTGATTTTAATCTATTTCCATTTACTTTTTATAAAAAACAAAGAAAACTGTATGTAGAATTTGCTAAATTTTTCTCATTGTAAACCATTATCCCTGCATTTAAAAAATACTGACAAGTATATCATTACTGAAAAACAAATATGCACACAGAAAAAAGTCTTAAAAGATGGTTCACAAAAGCAGTTATCACCAGGAAAAATGAATTTTTATTTTTGTGTTTTACCTCATATGTGAAGTCTAAATTTTTAATAATGAAAATAAATAACATTTGTCATAAGGAAATAAATTAAGAATGGAGAAGATAACTTTCCCGAAAATGGCAGGCAAGTGAGGTTTTGTTTTGTTTCAGGTTTTGTTTTTTTAATCAGAATCTAAAATAAATCCTTCTGTAAGACAATTCGAATGGCGCACACAGAGCCTCCCTCTCTGAAATGGAAGTGGTCTCAGTTAGTTGGGAATTGCAACCCAGCCTGAGGCCTAAGAGACATACACACTCCCATGGAACCAAGAATGGGCAATCTCTATTTCAGGAAACAGAATACGAGAGAAATTTCTAAAAGCAGCTGGTTTTTCCAACACTTCCTGAACTTTTCAAAGATGAAGACAGCTAGCACACCAGCTTCCTGGTGAATCATGCTCTGAAATGTCAGTCAATCTTCCTGCCCTTTGGCTCGCCCTGGCAGGTGGATGTCCAGCTTCTCCCACGGTCCTTTTCTAGGGAATGTGGTTCCATTGGCCAGGTGTGTCAGGTGCTTGAGCCCAGAGCCTGGCTGTCACCCCACCCCAGCCACTCCAGGTGCACCTGTGAACCTCAAGCCCAGACCCCAGCAAGTCTCGCACAGCCAGGGCTGGAAAAAAAAGATTCTACGTATGAGTCCATGCTCACACTGCTGTAAAGAAACACCTGAGACTGGGTCATTGAAAAGAGGTTCAGTCGGCTCTCGGTTCCACAGAGCGTACATGAGGCATGGTGTGGAGGCCTCAAGAAACTTTCAATGACGGCGGGAGGCGAAGGGGAAGCTGGCAGGTCCTACGTGGCTGGAGCAAGAGGAATAGAGTGAAGTGGGAGGTGCCGTACACTTTTAAACAACCAGATCTCCTGAGAACTCACTATCACCAGAACAGCAAGGGTGAAATCTGGCCCCAGGATCCCATCACCTCCCACCAGGTCCTGCCCCCAACACTGGAATCACAGCGCTGAGATTTGGGAGGTGACACAGAGCCAAACCACATGACCCAGGAGCAGGAGTCCCAGACTCAACAACCCCGGAAGGGAAGATTGCTTCTTACCTTAGAGGAATGCCCCCCCCCACCACCACCAAACGGAAGAAAAGAAAGCATCCATCTGGGTTGTAATGTAACTTTAGAAAAAAAATAGCAGAGGTACAAAGATTTTCTTTCCCCCAAAATAACAAAAAAACAAAAAACACTCTGAAAATCTGAAATAGTAAAGCAAGAGGCAGGAGGAACGAGCATTTGAATTTTTTTGGTGTGGTTATATTATCCCTAAAATAACCCTCCAGTTCCAGGACTATTTCAGGGTTTGATTTGGCCTTCAAATTAGGCAGCTAGTTTTCTTATTTCAGGGAGATGAGGCAGGGTGTCACTAAGCCTCCCTCCTTTGTGAAGCTAATCTGATGCCTGGGAGAGGCCTCCTAGGTGAGCAGGCCCCTGGCACCAGGAAGCGGCCATGCTCCTGGAATACCTGGAATTCCTGGAATTCCTGTCCATAGCCCTGGCTGCTGGGCCACCATGCCCAGGCCTGCCAGCAGCATCCGTGCCTTCTCACGCTCTGCAAAGGTGAATGCCACCCGATAGCCGCTGGGCCAGGTGCTAGGGCTTCAGGAAAGGCCTTGGCAGTCCCACCTTCTCTCTGTGTCCACATTCCATGAAGCCTTGGTTCAAGGCTGTCCACTTCCTGGCGAATCTGCTCTTTATTCATGTAAAGATACCCTAGTCAGTTCATCTTCACCGAAGCAATTCATCTGTCCACTAAGACAAGGGCCCACCAAGCCCGTGGGAGGCCGACAGGGCTGGCTCGGCCCTTTCTTAGCTCCTCTCCCTCCTCACTCTTCTGCAGAGCTCACCATGACTTCTTGCTCTTACAGCTCAGACAGTATCTGTTTAAACTTCAAAATGTTGATGGCAGAGGCATTGCTGCTGCCATTCTAGAGATGCAGGAGCAAGATGGACAATCAGGACACTTCCCAGGGTGATCCAGGAATCACAAGTGTGGCTGGGACTTAAGCGCAGCTCTACCTAAAGCCTGCACATCCAGTCACCTTGCCGCCCTCCCAGCCCCCAGCAGCACAGCTCGGCCCACCCTGGGCCACTCTCAGCCCAGAGCTTCTGGAATCAGTGTCAACCCAGTAAATAAGATGACAAGACGTTAATGGAATCAGTGTCACCCACACGCTTCTGCTGGAACAAGTGGAAAAGAGGCATGAAACTGTTTCATGAGCAATGAATACAATCCAGAGACAGTCCCTATTTCTAAGGCAAAGTGGCAAAGCACGGGAATTATAGGGCTTGCGCCCGGGGCCCTCTGCTACCTCCGTCAGCGCCATCCCTCCCCTGTCTCCTGGGGTCCTCTCCAGCCTATGGAGAGTCACCCCAACAGCATCCCTGGTGTGGACGCGATGTGGCTCTGCAGTTATATTAACAAATGTTGGCTGGGCATGGTGGCTCACACCTGTAATCCCAGCACTTTGAGATGCTGAGGTGGGTGGATCACAATATCAGGAGTTCGAGACCAGCCTGACCAACATGGTGAAACCCTGTCTCTACTAAAAATACAAAAATTAGCTGGGCGTGGTGGCACGGGTCTGTAATCCCAGCTACTCAGGAGGATGAGGCAGGAAAATCACTTGAACCCAGGAGGCGGAGGTTGCAGTGAGCCGAGATCGCACCACTGTACTCCAGCCTGTGCGACAGAGTGAGACTCCCTGTCAAAAAAATAAATAAAAATAAATAAATAAAAATGTCATCGCTCTCAGGCAGAACCACGCTGAACAAAGCCCTGTAAAGATTGCCCTGTGCCTGCAACAAATCCTGCACAGATGGAGTCTGAGGTGTTCCCAGAAGCAGAGGAACCTGAGTGCTGAGGCACCACCGTGGGGCCCCTCCCCAGTCCCCCAGCAGCAGCTCCGCATCCCACGCCTGCACTGCAGTGGCCTCCTGCACAAGCGAGGGTGCCAGCAGAGTTGGGATTGCAAGGCAGGCAAGTTGGGGGAGCTTTCAGAGTCAGGCCTCCCCAAGGAGCCCGGGGACCAGGGCTGCCCATATCGGCACACAGGACCACAGCCTTCTCCCGCCCCTCAGCCAAGCCTCAAATCCTAGACAGGACTTCCTTCTCTGGATCCACCTGCCCAGCAGCACATTTATTTTAAGAGGGATTTTACTGACATCTGGTGGCAAGACGAGAAACCTCACTCTTTAGAAATACCAGATCCAGGGATTTAATCAGCCTCCATCAGAGACCATGAGCTCTAGAATAAAAACGAAGCCAAGAGAATAAATGCAGGGCTCCAGGACACTCACGGATCCCGCCTCCCTAACGGGTGCCAAGAAAGTGGGTGAAGCCAGAACTCGCTTGTATCCCCTGGCACCTGCGTCCCAGTCCGGCAGCAACGTCACTTCCATCCACAACAACAAACACCTTTAGAAAACTCCCCAGCCTGGGACAGTGACTCCCTGGAGCCTTGTTCCCAAGCACTCGGGGTTTCCTGACCCCTCACTGGGGCTGCAGCTTCCCTCTGGCGGAGGGGGGCCTCAACACTCCCCGAATTGGCCCCTGTCCCATAGCAGGAGGTCTCCTACCAGCCCCACATCAAAGTCGCAGGGAACAAGCACAGGTGACCTTGTGGTCCAAGCGTGAATGGATAGAGCCTTGTTTCACCCAACGATAACATTAAGATGCAAACTCTGGTGTAATTATAAGAAATTTTCATGCACCCATAGCTTATCAATGAAACACTTTAAAAACATGACCAGGCCTCAGTACCAAGTGCAAATCTACACTCACTAATTAGAATCTCCCCCTAAAAAAGACTAGGTCTTGGCTGGACCAAAGGGTAAAAAGTTGGACTTCTAGGCCTGGTGTGGTGGCCCACGCCTGTAATCCCAGCACTTTGGGAGGCCAAGGCGGGCGGATCGCTTGAGGTCAGGAGTTTAAGACCAGCTTGGCCAACATTGTGAAACTCCATCTCTACTAAAAGTACAAAAAAAAATTAGCCAGGCATGGTGGTGGGTGCCTGTAATCCCAGCTACTCTGGAGGCTGAGGCAGGAAAATGAATTACTTGAACCTGGGAGGTGGAGGTTGCCGTGAGCCAAGACTGCGCCACTGCACTCCAGCCTGGGCAACAGAGCAAGACTCTGCCTCAAATAAAAAAAAAAAAAAAGTTGGACTTCCAGTCCAAAGTGAAGGACTTACTTTTCAGGGACAATATAAAGATTATGCAGTCTGAACACAGCCATTCACACCCACTTAGACACACTCCTAGAAAATGGGCCCAATGTGAACAGCTGTGCTTGGCTGGGGCTGTTGTAGGTAATCACGTTCTTCATGTACTTTCTACATGTGTACTTTTTCCAGGTTGGCACAGCCCCCTGGCCTCTGCCTCATGCCTGCCTGGCCCTGTCTCACTGCAGCAGGCAGAAGGCCTGGTGGAAAGCCCCTGCTCTCAGTCCCTGCCCTGCCCGCACGTGGCCTGCAGTGGTCTCAGGACTGGAAGCTCCTTTGGGTTCCCAAAGTGACTGGAAGCCCTGCAGCCATGGGTCCTGCCTGATTCTCCCCACGTCCCTCGGGTCTGCCCAGTCTGCAGACAAAGGGCAGTTTGGCCTGTTCCATGTCTGCCGCTGCCCACACCAGTGACTGTGCAGGGTTGTGCCAAGTCTGCACCCCCACGTGCATGGCATGTACACAGACATCAGCACCTGCACTCTCGGGGCAGGAAAGGCATCTCCATGCAAACTGCTCGTGGGAAAACACCTGCCTGTCCCCAGCCCTGCTTCCTGACCAGATGCTGATCCGGACAAGCCGGGCCTCCTTCCTACCCACCCCAAGCTTCACCCCCAACCCTGGACCTTCCCTACCCAACAGTCTCTTCCCAGAATGCCACAGGCCACCTTTCAGGAGCTCATTCTCTTCAGGGAGGATCGCTAGAAAATAAATGCATCGTCACAGGTCTCCTGGATGAGCCTTAGACCAGGGTCTGCATCCCAGCTCCTGCGAGACCTAATGTTGGAGTGGGACAGTGGGAACCCACAAAGCCAACAGCCCTAGGAATGCCTCCCTTTCCATTCCCAACAGGGAGTCACATAGGAGCAGATGGAAAATTGTTTGCCAACCTCCTTGCAAAGTGTAGCAGGTACAACACAAGTATCAGAGCTGCAGTATCTGAAATCGGTGGGATGCATTGATTTTCTTTCTCCGTAACTGAAAAGTCACATATTCCACTGACCCACATTTGCACAAATAGCACGAAACTTCATCTCACCCATCAAAGGTCACTTGTCCTCTCCAGACTTCAAGGTGGTCACTGGAACTCATCTCCTTCTCCCAGGAGGCTATCCAGGCTTCAGAATCTTCCATGTTGTCCTTCCAGTTGTCTACAGCCAGTCCTGAGCTGGCCTGGGTCTTCCATTGGCGTTTGCCCCGGGATGCCCCTCACCCTTGCTAACAGCCCTCACCCCATCCCTGCCTGAGGCCGGTGGTCGGTGCCCATGCCCCTTAGCCTATCTCGGAATCCCTGGTTCTGTAGCCCATGTGGCTCTTCCACAACCCCCTGGGGGCTCCAGAATCCTGTGTGTCAAGGCAGGTCAGCAGCTGCCCTGGGGCCTTCTTTGGTCACCATCCTTCACTGTCCCTCCAGGGCTGGGCCACTGTGGGCTTCTCGGTGAGGCTGCACCCACCCCAGGAGACCAGACCCTTCTCTGCAGCCCTGAGCCCTTACCCAGGGCCTCCATGGGTTCACTCCGCCTGGGCTCAGGCCAAGACCAGACCCTTCTCTGCGCCCTGAGCCCTTACCCAGGGCCTCCATGGGCTTACTACACCTGGGCTCGGGCCAATCCCCTCCTGTCACCTTTCTCCTTCCAGGCCCTCTTTGATCTCTGGTGGAGCCAGAGAGTCGCCAAGGATTCCCTAAGCTGTAGTCAGGGTGTGATTCTGTCCTGGACCCTCAGGCAAAGCCACATCCATAGAATTCTTTCCAAGTCTTTTCTCTCTCAAACTCTGGCTTTTGAAAATCAGATGTTTTTAGATATCAGTCTTTAGATACTGCCTGTGCAGTAGCATTTAATGACCACAGTTTAAAATTTAACAGTGAACAGTGATCTCTTTGCTGTGAGCTAGACTCACCTGAGAATCATGTAGACTGGGATGAGGAAATGGAGGCACCCTGAGAGCAAAGCGCAAAGAAGTGCCTGTGCTCAGGGGCCCACGAGGGCTCTGCCGCTGCACTTGCACGGTCCCAAGGGTAAATGCCTCTAGCCTGTGCGCGCCAGGCACCTCCCTGACCTTATGCTGTGCCACCCGTGCCCCCAGGGCCAAATGCCTGTGACTGGAGGAATGGAGTCTCCAGGGAGCAGAGCAAGAATGACTGGGGCGTGGGGCATGCCAGGTGGCATCTAAGGGGCAGACTCTGCTGCCAGAGGCTTCCAGCACCACAGGGACATTGTACCCACGTACAGACAGGGTCTGGAACATGCAGAGATGCATAGATACGTAGACATGGATCTGACACGCATGTGGATCTATAGACGCAGAGACAGGCCAGGACCTGGTCCGTGTACACGCGGTATTGATTCATGTGCGCCCCACACTCCCCTCTGAACTCCTCACTGTGATTTGGGGTGAGGGGGAGGGAAGTGATTGGCCAGTGCACCCTAGCAGGCACATGCGTCCTCTGCTCCAGCCAGCACAGATACTGGGGGTGCTTCACCCGCTTCTGGACAAACCATGGCATCCAACACTGACTGATGTCCGCACCAGGCTTCTCTGGGTAGACCGGAAGCGATGTGGTTTGGGGACAGTGAGGGAGGTGATGACAAGCTTCTGCCATCATTCTCAGGGGACACCTCATCTGAGCCACAGAACCCAGAAAATGACTGCAGGGACTCACCCTTCAATCCCCCCAGGGATGGTGCATTACAAGTACCATGACAGGTGCTCAGGAGAGAGGCAGATTCTGGCCCCATGTGGATGGAGTGGGCACTTAGGGCCCCTGTTGGGAACACCTGTTTGGGCGCCTTCTGGAAGCCTAGGAGTGACCCAGAAGAAATCCCACCTACTTCATCCTGAAGGAAATGCCACGAACAGGGACTTTCACAGACCCCATGGGTATTGAGAGATCAAATTTGCAGATTCAAACCTCCAGTTCTGTAAAATTTAGTAGAGTTTTTGTTTCAGCAACTTTTTTTGCCATAGAAACCATAAAAATTCAAAAGTCATTTTTCAAACATTTCAGATGACATACTTAGAGTTCACATACTCTTCAGAGCAGTATATTTATTATTTTATATGTGACCTTCGATGAAAGGACAAGAAAACGTGCTTTGGAGTGAGTGAAGGGTGGGAGATTAGCCACATGTGTGAGGAGAGATGTATATTTTCTCACCAAAGATGTGAAATTAAACTTCTCCTAAACTGTAAAAAGGGGACTGAAGAAAAGGGCAGGAGAGTCAAATCTGGGTGTTCCAGCTGGAGTCAAACAGGTGGACGGACGCAGGCTCTTGGCCAGGAGCCATGGTTCAAGGCTCACAGTGCGGGGTTGTGTTCAATCCACTGGGCCCTGTCCTGACCTTAGGCAAGTTGCTTCCCCTCTCTGAGCCCTGCTTCCATGACTGTAAACATGAGATCAGCCCCCATTGCTCCACCGTTGCTTGTCTCAAGCACTGAGACAGACAGGCGGCCTGTGCTTTGCATCGGGGCCAGCACGAGTGGGCCTTAAATAAACAGACACTACGCCACGGCAGTACGCTGTGACGGGCAGAAAGCGTGCTGGCTGCAAGAGCGGAGGCAACGTCTCCACGGATTCCCAAACGTCAGCAAAGCAGAACCCAAGTCGCAGGCGACACCCCTCAGTGTTCCACGCGGCTTCACCAACCCCCTGGAGCAGGAATCCCGCCGTTCAGGTGGCACAGAATGAAAGCAGCCAGCCTGTTCCAGCCCCAATCTGCTCACAACTGGCCCTGCTACTGTCTTCCCCTCTTAAAGGAGGTTAGAAACTGAGGCTCAAATGGCAGAACTGGAATCAGAATAAGAAGCCAGTTCTAGTCTCCTGGTGGGGATGCCTGCCATAACCAGGTGTGGGCCAGTGGTCAGGAGGAGCCTGGAAGGAGGTGTCCTGGTTTCTGGCTCCTTTAAGAGGTGAGCATCAGTAGAGCCAGGCCCTGGACCTCACTGTACCTCTGACTGGCCATGCAGCTGTGGGAAGTGGCCCTTGCTCTGAGCATTGGTGCCCTCCTTAACAACAGCAGCACTGGCTCAGAGGCAGCTGGGTCCCCAAAAGACCAAGCTCTGGGATCCCCTCCTAATCTCTTACCTGTAAAGAAACTATAAACCGGCTACGTACAGTGGCTTACGCCTATAATCCCAGCACTTTGGGAGGCCAAGGCGGGCGGATCACGAGGTCAGGAGTTCAAGACCAGCCTGACCAATATGGTGAAACCCTGTCTCTACTAAAAAAAAAAAAAAAAAATTAGCCAGGCATGGTGGCATGTGCCTGTAATCCCAGCTACTTGGGAGGCTGAGGCAGGAGAATCACTTGAATCCAGGAGGCAGAGGTTGCAATGAGCTAGGATTATGCTACTGCACTTCAGCCTGGCAACAGAGGAAGACTCCGTCTCAAAAATAAAACAAAAAAACCATAAATCATTCTATGCTCGTTTCAGACAATACAGTAGGAGGGGGTCACACCACAGTGAGTGGAAGACGGATTTGTACCCAGGCACCCTGGCTTCAAAGTCCTCAAGGAAAATGAGGTTTCTAAAAACAGGACATCAACTCAGAAAGTTGGGAGCTTTGATTTAACACACTGCCACAAACTAGGGGTGGACAGCAGCCCTAGCTGGACTTTCTGCCCACCCAGCCAGCAGAGCCTTAGCCAATGGGCTTGCTGGAAGACGGGGTCAAGGACAGATAGCAGACTAAACGAATGGGCAACCACTGGGGCCTTCACTGCTCTTCCTCCTCCTCAAAAGCCCTCCCCAAGAGACGTCATCTTTAATAGTGCACAAACACGCTATTTAATTTTAAAAAGAGAGAAAAAAGTAAAGCCTCTCAAAATGGAAAATAGACATACACATAGAATAGTGCGAGAAAGCACGAGTGCATCTCGTAGGCACTGTGGTCACTCACCTTCACCTGCACCTCGCAGCCCACACCAGCCATGGGATGGCCAGCACCTCAGTGCTTCACTAAATGATTAAGTGCTTTACACGCAAATGCACCTCTGGAGTAGGGACGCTGCCGGATCTGTGCACACTGCCAACACAGTAAGCCTGAAGCAGATAACAGCCAGGAACACCATAATGGAGCACAATTGGTGGTGTCTAAACTGGAACTTCCAAGAGTAGAAAGTGGCTCAGCATGCCCATGGGTTTGGACCGGCCCACAGCCGGGCCGGTGAGGGTCCTGGGAACATGAGTCCCCCGCTCCTGGCCGGCAGCACCAAGCTCTGGGTCTCTGAGCACCTGGGCCAAGAGGTGATGCAGAGGCTGCTCCTGTGGCTGTGGTGGGACCCCCACAGCACCCCAGGGGGAGCCGAGGAGGACCTGGGCACACAGTAGCTGTCTCAGCCACACACAGGCCACAGGGAAAAGGCCACAGGGTCCCAGGAGCCAGAGACCCCTCCTGTGCTCCCAAGCGTGCCTCCCCATCATGTCTGCCGCTGCATGCCCACCACACAGGCCCACTGTACGCCGACCACACAGGCCTGCTGCACACCCTTGACTCCTCTCCCACCTCATCTCTTCCAATGTCTTACCTGCTTCCTTCCTTCCCACGCCACCCCTGGTCCAGACATTGGTCCCAGCCACCGCCCATCACTTCCTACTACACGTCCTCGCGACCCCCGTGGGGCCCACCACTCACTTGTTCATCATCCACACTGCAGGCAAAGCAATGCCTACAACATAGACCATTTCCCATCTCTCTCACGCTCGTGCACTCTCTCTCTCTCTCTCTCTCTCACACACACACACACACACACACACATTGCTCAACTGTGTCCCTTCGGTCATAGGATCAAGTCTAGACCCCATCACTTGGTCCACAGCCTGGTCTTTGTGTCTCTCCAGCCTCACACCAGGACACTGCTCTCTCCCTTTCCTGCAGCCACCTAGAATACCTGCTGGGAAAGGTCTGACCTGCCCCAGGCCTCGTGGGGGCCACTGTCCTTAGCATAGGATGTCCCCGTCCCACAGCCAGCCTCATGCCCGCCCCTCACCAGCACTCACAGGGCAAACCACGGAGCTCCTGTCAGGCACTGGCTGGACCCTCCCTCCCCCAGCAATGTCCCCTGAACGGCTCTGTAGTGGTTCTTCTGTTGGGACATCTCATATTCTAGTTCCTGTTCAGCACCCCAAGGCAGACGCCCGCTCACCCCACTTACAACACACATTCCAGCCACATCCCTGGAGGAGAAAGACAGTATTATCACTCAGTAAGTGTTTACTGCGTGAAAGGAGGAAGGAGGAAAGGATCATACTTCAAGCAAGGCCCTTTCCTCTTGAGAGGGCACTGATACTGTTCCTGACCACATCGGGTCCAGTCTGAGCTAGAAAGGACATAGAGCATGATACTCCCCATGTGAGAAAAGAGAAGCACACGTGTGTTTATGTGCATGCATGTGTGTTGCCCATCTGTATCCACATCTAGATCTGCATCTACGCTCAAGTCTTCATTCAGACATGTTGGAAGGATTCTGAACAAGTCACAAGGATTAGTTAGCCCTGGGGAAGGAGTACATATGAGGAATTAGGTGGGGGAAAGACTTTTGTTCTTATGTTTCATTACTTGCAACTATTCTGTGTTTTAAAAGTGTGATGTTTAACTGGAAATCCTTGTCAGAGAAATTAGGCAAGAGAAAAAAATAAAAGGCATCCAAATAGGAAAAGAAAAGTCAAACTAACCCTCTTTGCTGATGATGAGATTCTATGCCTAGTAAACCCTAAAGATGCTGCCAAAGGCTCCTGGAACTAATAAACAACTTCAGTGAAGTTTCAGGATACAAAATCAATGTACAAAAATCAGCAGCATTTCTGTACACCAGTAACATTCAAGCTGAGAGCCAAATCAAGAATGCAATCCCATTTATAATAGCCACACACAAAAATACAATGCCTAGGAATACATCTAATCAAGGAGGTGAAAGATCTCTACAAGGAGAAACACAAAATACTGCTAAAAGCAATTATAGATGACACACACAAATGAAAAAAATTTCCATGCTCATGGACCAAAAGAATCAATGTCATTAATATGGCTATACTGCCCAGTGCAATCTGCAGATTCAATGCTTCCTATCAAGCTACAAATCTCATTTTTCAAAGAATTAGGAAAAATTATTCTAAAATTTATATGGAACCAAAAAAAGCCTGAACAGCCAAAGCAATTCTAAGCAAAAAGAACAAAGCTGGAAACATCACATTATCACAAACTATGCTATAAGGCTACAGTAAACAAAACAGCATGGTACTGGTACAAAAACAGATATATCGACCAGAAGAACAGAACAGAGAACCCTGAAATAAAGCTGCACACCTACAGCCATATCATCTTTGACAAAGGCAACAAAAATAAGCAATGAGAAAAGGGAACCCCATTCAATAAATGGTGCCAGGTTAGCTGGCTAGCCATATGCAGAAGAATGAAACTGAATCTCTACCTTTTACCATATACAAAAATTGACTCAAGATGAATTAAAGATTTAAATGTAAGACCTCAAACCATAAGAATCCTAGAGGAAAACCTAGGAAACACCATTCTGGATCTCAACCTTGGGAAAGAATTTATGACTAAGTCCTCAAAAGCAACTGCAACAAAAACAAAAATTTTTAAGTGGGACCTCATTAAACTAGAAAGCTTCTGCACAGCAAAAGAAACTATCAACAGAGTAAATAGACAACCTACAGAATGGGAGAAAATATTCACAAACTATGCATCCAACAAAGCTCTAATATCTAGAATCTATAAGGAACTTAAACAATTGAACAAGCAAAAAACAAATAACTGCATTAAAAAATGGGGAAAGGACATGAACAGACACTTCCTAAAAGATGACATATGAGGTAGGTGGACTCCTTGAGGTCAGGAGTTCGAGGTAAGCCTGGCCAACATAGTGAAACCCTGTCTCTACTAAAATACAAAACAAAATTAGCCGGGCATGGTGGTGGGTGCCTGTAATCCCAGCTACTCGGGAGACTGAGGCAGGAGAATCACTTGAGCCTGGGAGGCAGAGGTTGCCTTGAGCCAAGATCGTGCCATTGCACTCCAGCCTGGGTGACAGAGTGAGACTCCATCTCAAAAAAAAAAAAAGTCATACATGCAGCCAACAAACATATGAAAAAATGCTCAACATCACTAATCATTGGAGAAATGCAAATCAAAACCACAATGAGATACCATCTCACTCCAGTCAGAATGGCTATTATTAAAAAGTAAAAAATAAATAATAAATAAATAATAAACAGGCGCTAGAGAGGCTGTGGAGAAAGGGAATGCTTATACATGGTTGATGGGAATGTAAATTAGTTCAGCCACTGTGGAAAGCAGTTTGGAGATTCCTCAAATAACTTAAAACAGAATGACCATTCAACCCAGCAATTCCATTACTGGGTATATATCCAAAAGAAAATAAATCGTTCTACCAAAAAGACATATGCACGTGTGTATTCACTGCGGCCCTATTAACAGTAGCAAAGATATGGAATCAACTTCAGTGCCCATCAACAGTAGACCGAATAAAGAAAATGTGGCACATATACACCATGGAATACTGTGCAGCCATAAAAAAAGAATGAAATCATGTCCTTTGCAGCAATATGAATGCAGCTGAGGGCCATCATCCTAAGAGGAGAACAGGAACAGAAAACCAAATGCCACATGTTCTCACCTGTAATAGGGAGCTAAATGATGGGCACTGATGGTCATAAAGATGGCAACAGCAGACACTGGGGACCACTAAAGTGGGGAGGGAAGGTCTGGAACACTAGTTATTGTGTGCTCTGCCTAGTGCTTGGGTGACAGGTCACAGGATCGTCTCGTAAACCTCAGTATCACACAACGTACCCAGGTAACAAACCTGTACAGATGCCTCCTGAATCTAAAACAAAAGTTAAAGTTATTAAAAATAAGTAAATAAAGAAAACCATGCTTTTACAGGGACAAGATAATCTAGATAAAACTTCTCTCATTTGAATGTATATACTCATACATTAAAGCCTGGTTAAAATACACACACACCCCACATACAACATTCACCATTACCAGGCCTTGAATACTAGGAAAATCTAGAGGCAGCAGAGATAAGACAACCAATAAATTCGCTAAAAATCATTAAAACCACAGTTTTTACAAGTCGACTGGACAGGTGAATATTTTGCCTGCACACCAGCAGCTAAATTATTGTATTTTACCAATCAGAGAAAAATGCGGCCACATTTCACAACAGTAAATCTGCCAGAATTACTTTCAAGTTTCTTCCTTCCTAAAAAATTTTATCTAAAATCTAATCTTTTGTGATAATTTTACTGGTAAAGTCTCTACAAGGTTTTAAGTTGTAATAAACTAAAAAATGTGAGATTAAAAAGTAGGAATTATAACTCTTAAAATGTCCATGACATTTAATCTCAAATATGACACAAGCAAAACAGTTTTATTGAGCATGATGGTGGGACGCAGAATATTCCTAAGACCACGTTTCCAGCCTCTGTCTAGAAAGTCGGTGCTGTGTTGGGCTGGAGGAGAGACTCAGCTTGGTCCTTGGCAAGGCGGCATGCAGTTCCAGAGGGGCCCATGCGTGTCCTTAGACATGGGACAGTTTTGACATAAAGTGAATAACCTGATCAGTCCTGCTCTGTCCCTAGATCATTTTACAGAGTAAGTTACAAATTTGAATAACTATACATATAAGCATATAACTAAATAAATTTATAATTCTAAATAAAGTGTAAGGCTTTAAGTTAGGAAAGCAAAGAAATGTTTGGGGTGAAATTCACCTAGGTGCAGAATAGAAATAGAGGGAAAAATTCAAAGAGATGCAGACAGAAATAAGACTCCGGGAGGGGAATATTCCAAAAGGCTTGAGGGGTCTGACAAACAGCAGCCCCCTGCATAAGACACGCCAAAAAGTTGGTGACCTGGAGGAGGGCAGAGAGCTACCGGCTATGAAGGAGACTCCACGTGCAAAAACTTCTCAAGGCTCTTCCACTGGGAGGACATGGGTGCAAAGTGCAGCCAGTGTGGAAGAAAATGACACACAGGCGTGTCCATCCAGCCATCCCTAACTACAAGGGTTCAGCCTCACTCATTTAAATATCTATCCACTTCAATTCTGTTTTGGTAAACAAAAGGCTAAAAGCATCACCTTACCGATACACTGGGAAGCAATGAAGAAGGAAAAATTCGAGACTCTGTAACAATTAGTTTTCTTTCTTTGTTTTTTTTTTTGTTTTTTTTTCTTAAATTGAGATGGAGTCTTGCTCTGTTGCCCAAGCTGGAGTGCAGTGACACGATCTCGGCTCACTGCAACCTCCACCGCCTGGGTTCAAGTGATTCTCCTGCCTCAGCCTCCCAAGTAGCTGAGATTACAGGCACCCGTCACCATGCCTGGCTAATTTGTTTTGTATTTTAGTAGAGATGGGGTTTCAGCATGTTGGCTAGGCTGGTCTTGAACTCCTAACCTATCCACCTGCCTTGGACTCCCAAAGTGCTGGGATTACAGGCATGAGCCACCACGCCTGGACTATAATAATTAGCCTAGTTTGCACATTCTAAAAACACAGAAGAAAGCAGAATTTAAACATTTTATTCCACATTCTTCGAAATGACAGCAAGTAAATAGACTGTATTGCAGAGCCTGGGCCATGTAGCATAAGTGGCCTTAGCTCTTTCAGGGCTTCAAGGCTGTAAAGGGCTCATAAAGGACTGAATCCAGACAGTTCCCAAAGGTGGCATCAGTCAAGGAAAGTCAGGAGAAAATGTCACATGAAAGAAAGATGCAGGCTGCTTCCTCGGGCCAAGCAGGCACTCTTTTGAAGAGACCCCACCCCGGAAGGGGTCCTCCTGCCAGGTGAGGAAGCCCCTTATAAATAAATAGCTATTTATTTGGCCCCAGCCTCAGTAGCTCCCAGGAGCACACAGCAATGCTCAAAGATGCCCTGCAATGCTCTGGTGAAGCCATTTGTTCAGACGATGGCTGCGTTTCTCCCAGAACGCTGCAGCTTCTCTCAGTTTGAGTTGTGCTGCTGTCCTCCTACCTGGAGTTTGATTCAAAGTGTAGACACAACACAGGCTCAACCAGAAATTTTCTAGACTAGATTTCACAGATTCCAAATTCTTGAAGGTGCCACATTGTGCTGACCTGACATCTCTAGGCTGGCAGAGAAGACAGGGGTGTGGAAAGGAACAAGCCCGGGAGTGAACCCCTCAGACAAGAGTCGGAAAGCAGCCCGTCCTCCGTCCACACCTGGAGTCTGTATCCTGCTCCAAACAGAGAGTGCGCCCCTCCCATCAGTGTCCAACCCATGCCACTGGCTCCGAGGTGCTTGGGACAGAACTTTGATACCTACTTTCTAGGTGAGAAAACTGAGCCCAGGTATGTGAACTGCAATTGATATCAGAGGCAATTTTAGTGTGCAAGGCAAGCGGGCCTCCCCATTCCAATCCCATTCCAATATGGGCCTTTTAAAAATGGTGGTGAAAGCCACATATACAATTGACCACCTTCGCCAGGTGTAGGGTCACAGTCCCCTTGTGCTAACCCCTTCTCACTGGGCAGCAGTCCTCCAGCACTGACCTGAAGAGGTGGGACGGCCTGCCCTCCCCCTCCTCCCCCCACCCTCCCCTGCCGGCTGTTGTGCAGGGCCTGGTGGGGAGCGAGGCCTCAACCTCTGCCCTGACTCACTGGGGCACCGGCGCACAACCTCTGCTCTGCAGCTCCTTGGGAATGCACCTGCTTCACCACTCAGGACATACCTGCAGCCATGGGGGCTCCTTTATCTGAGAGGAAGCCCTTTCCAGGGCAGGGTTTCCCTAAAGAGCCCACGCTCGGCCCAGAGGAAACAGCCTGTGTCTTTCTTTGATGTGACATTTTCCACTGGCTTTCCTCCTCTGGGTGTCACTACCTTCTCTGACAATGATGTGATGCATGCTTGATGCTTCCTCTCCTCCACTATTGCTCAAGGTCCATAGTTTACCAGTCCCAGGCGAGTGTGCAGGAGGACCAAGTCCAGGTTCTGAGCACCCAGGAACAGCGCTCGCCCACCCAGGCACTTGGCTTACCCAGGCACAGTGCTCACCCCCACAGACACAGTGCTCGCCCAGACACAGTCCTCGCCCAGGCACAGTGCTCACCCAGACATAGTGCTTGCCTGCCCAGGCACAGCGCTCAACCAGGCACAATACACACCCAGACATAGTGCTTGCCCGCCCAGGCACAGTGCTCACCCAGGCACAGTCCTCGCCCAGGCACAGTGCTCACCCAGGCACAGTACTCACCCAGACATAGTGCTTGCCCGCCCAGGCACAATGCTCACCCAGGCACAGTCCTCGCCCAGGCACAGTGCTCACCCAGGCATAGTGCTTGCCCGCCCAGGCACAGTGCTCACCCAGGCACAGCGCTCACCCAGGCACAGCGCTCACCCAGGCACAATACACACCCAGGCACAGTGCTTACTCAGGCACAGTACTCACCCAGGCACAGTACTCACCCAGACATAGTGCTTGCCTGCCCAGGCACAGTACTCACCCAGGCACAGTGCTCACCCAGGCACAGCGCTCACCCAGCCACAGTGCTCACCCAGGCACAGTACTCACCCAGGCACAGTGCTCACCCAGGCACAGTGCTCACCCAGGCATAGTGCTTGCCCACCCAGGCACAGTGCTCACCCAGGCACAATACTCACCCAGGCACAATACACACCCAGGCACAGTGCTCACTCAGGCACAGTACTCACCCAGGCACAGTACTCACCCAGACATAGTGCTTGCCCGCCCAGGCACAGTACTCACCCAGGCACAGCACTCACCCAGGCACAGTGCTCACCCAGGCACAGTACTCACCCAGACATAGTGCTTGCCTGCCCAGGCACAGTACTCACCCAGGCACAGCGCTCACCCAGGCACAGTGCTCACCCAGGCACAGCGCTCACCCAGGCACAGTGCTCACCCAGGCACAGTGCTCACCCAGGCACAGTGCTCACCCAGGCACAGTACTTGCCCAGGCACAGTGCTTGCCTCCCCAGGCACAGTGCTCACCCACCTAGGCAGTGCTCGCCAGGCCCGTGCCAGGCTCCGCAGTGCCGCTCAGCTCTGTGTTCTTCAGAACTGATTCCACAACCACGTGCCCCATCAATCACCTGTGCCTTCTTGGCATTGCCTTCCTTGTGCTCAAAGGTGTTTGCATGTTCCTTTTTAAAAAAGCGAGGAGCTACCTGGAGAGACCTGCCTGGTGAGCCTCAAAGCACACATTCTTAGAAGGATGACAATAACTCATCCTAGCTCTTCATCTCCGCCTTGGTGAAGGGCACGAGATAAACGCAGCACCGGCTTCGTGGCTCAGTGAGTCAGCCACAGCAGCCCACCGGGACGTTCCAGCATCTCCTCACTAGATGGCGACGACCTCACAAGTTCCTAATCCATTGAGCCAGCACCTGTCCCAAGGCCAGCAATTGCTTCTAGCAGTTTCTTTAGGAAAAAAGTCCTGAGCAGTGCCTTGCCTTGTGGCTGAAACCGTCCCTGCACTGGCCCTCACAGGAGAGGCTGAAGCTTGAGCCTGAGCTCGGGGCACGCTGACCAGAGGGGCCTCACCCTGCCTTGCCCTGAGCTGCGGTTCACACTCCTGCATCATCTGTCAGGCAGAGGGAAAGGCGCCAGTGCAAACCACCTTCACCTGCAGTGGAGAAAAGCAAATCTGCTACAGACAGGAGACCCCAGATCCCTCGCTGGGACCCACCCCACCCTGAGCAGCACGGGCCTCAGGAGGCAACCAGGCCCTGAGACAAGGCCTTACAGCAACACCAGTCCAGTGTGGCCAGCAACCAGGTCTCCTCACTAATACGGAACCCCAACTCATGAGTCAGCTTTATCACGTCGCTCATATCCCTTCTCCTTCTCACCCCCTTCCCCTTCTCTCTTCACTCCGTCTTCCCCCTTTCTTCCCTCTTCCCCACTCTTTCTTCTCCCTCTCTCCTCCTCTCTCCCTCTCTTCATCTTCTGTCTCCCCTTCTCCCCCTTTCTCCCTATCTCTCTTCCTCCCTCCTCTTTCCCTCTCCCTCCCCCTTTCCTTCTTTCTCTGTCTCTTCCTCTCCCCTCCCTCTCCTCCTTCCCCTCTTCTCTCTCTCCTTCACCTCTTCTCTCTCTCCCTCTCTTCCTCTCCTTCTCCCTCTCTCCCTGTCTCTCTCTCCTTCCCCCTTTCCTTCCTTCTCTCTTCCCCTCTCCCCGGTCTTCCTCTCTTCTTCTCCTTCCCCCTCCCTCCCCTTCTCTCTCCCCTTCTCCCTCTCTTCTCTCCCTTCTTCTCTTCCCCTCTCCCCCCCCGTCACTCTTTCCCTCTCTCTCTCCCCTTCTCTCTCTCCCTCTCTCTCTCCCTCTCTCTCTCCCTCTACTCTCCCTCTACTCTCCCTCTCTCTCTTCTCTCTCCTCTCTCTCCCTCTTCTTTCCCTCTTCCCCTCTCCTTCTCTCTTCCCCTTTCACCCTCTCTCTCCCTCTTCCCCTCTCCCCCTCCTCCCCTCTCTCTCTCACACACACTCCCCTCCTTCACTCCTCCTTTCCCTCTAAAGCCTTCATGAGTTATTTCAAAAGGAACACAAGGTGAAAACAGAAAACATGCTCTTCCCTTTTTCTTGTTCCCTATAACGTTTTTGTCAATCACTTCTTATATGAACCTAAGGTTTTTTACCCATGAAATTTGAAAATCTTGGTTTTTGTGTGTGTGTGTGCCACATATGTACACAGGATGTGTAAATCTGGACTATAAATATAAAATATAAATAACTTTTACAGTTGATTGATAACTTTCAGTATCAGGTAAATAACATGAATCCCAGGAGGTCACGCCTCCAAAGGTTCCCTGCATCTGCAGCCTCAGGCTGGCCGCGGCCCTGGCATTTCCACCTGTGTCCTTCCCAGTTCCTATTGGTTCCCCAAAATCCCATTCCTCCCATTCAGGACCCTCATGGGATCCACTGGCCATTCTGGGTCTTCACAGGGGAGACTGAGAAAGGGGCTGCAGCCTAAATCGAGTCTGCTCATTACAGCTTTATCCACAGAAGCAAAACACACCCACACTCCCAGGAAGGAGGTGGCAAAGGACAGAGCTGCCAACAGCGGAACAAGGAGGCTGGCCCAGCACGGTGTTACCCATGAACCAATGGGGCCAACAGGTGCCTTGCCCCTCCCGGGAGGCACACCCACATCCTGTGCAGACTTTCCGTCCAGACCTCCCCGTGTGGCCCAGTCAATGCAGGGAGGGTCTTCGCTGTGCAGACCCCAGCAAGGCGGACACACGGCCTCCGTGGAGCCGGCTTCCCGTTCTCTGTGCACCTGGTACAGACGGGGTTCCCTGCGCACCAGGGACTCCAAAGTACCTAGAGGCAGCTCTGGCTGTGCCAATGGGGAGTCAAGAACTAGCGAGGGAGACTAAAGGGTGCCTAACCGCCGCCAACCCTGAGGTCCTGAGATTTCATAGGTACTTGATGCTGGGTGCTAGGAAGACAGGCACCAAAAAAGACCCTCCACATTTAAAGGCCATTAGGATCCTGGATCCCAGGTACCAGAGTCAAATGCAGGAGCCAGAAAATCCCCGCTGACTCTGTCTTACACAGACTCCAGGCCCTACACTAAACAGTAATGCTTAGAAAGAGATGCCAGCAACCTGTAGTCCTGAAAGCATCCCAGGTGACCAGCACCAGCGGCCCCTCAGAGCAGCCTGGGCAAAGGCAGGCGCTGGGGCCAGGCCTGGAACCTGGGGCAGGAGCCTTCCTCATGGGAAGGTTGGTTGGGGTGGGACAAGCTAAGGACTGGCTGCTTTCAGTCCTAGTTACTGAGTGATTTCAGTGGGCTCTGGGGAATTGGGGCTGCCCCTAAGTGTCTGGTACCTGTCCTGGAGTGACCATGGCAGGGGGCCAGTGGCCACTGCAGTGTGAGCCATGTGAGTGCCCAGAGGAGGAGATGGTGGGGCGTGGGCTCCGGACTGTGGGTTTGCATGGGATAGGCACGTGCATAGGTGAAGTGCTCACTATCAAGGAATTGGCCAACCCCACGAGGGGCTGTCCCTCCAGGCTCAGCAAAGTCAAAGACTCAGAAATTGAGAAAAGAGAAAGACCCAGTTACTACACCCCAGGCCACACAGCTGGGAAGCAGCAGAGCTTGGGGAGCAGCAGAGCTAGGGCTGCCTGTGCTGTGGGCCCATGCCTCCTACCCCCAGCACCCCGCCTCCATCAGGAGACAGCCAGCCCTGGTGCTGCTCCCCTGCATTCTGAGCCATGAGCACCAAAGGACCCCTGAAGGTCACCAATGCCCCATGGGCCTTGTCTTGAGAACTGCCAAAAACATGCAACAGAGGAAAATTCAAAAGCTCCCACTGTGAGTATTTAGATGAGGAATGGCAGTCACTACAGCAGCCAGGGAGTTCCCTGCGAAAGAACAGCACAGCACCCTACCTCCCCGCACATGCTGCAAGGAGGCTTTACAATGCCAGACAGTCGGGAAAGGGCGGTGAGTGAAGGCACTATTTGGAAGTCGTTAACCCAAGAGACAAGAGTGTAATTAGAATCAGTTTCCATGAATATTAGGAGGGTACCCTCAGAGTTAAATTGCTGTCTTCAGTACACATACATAATCCCAAAAACACTAATTCAGGGTCTCTGCAAGTAGTGTAGATGCTTCAAAGAAAAGAATGAGAGGTATTCTAACAAAAATATTATGGAATAAGCTCTCCATCTCTCCACTTTCCCTGGAGTTAAGAGCTTCCTGGGAGCTCATACAACTGTAGATTTAACTCCATGTATCAGTGGAGAATTGTCCTGATACCGACTTTGATTGATAGCATCTATCTCTGATAAAGGGTGCGCTTCAAGGTACAGTCAGCAGTCACACAGAGACAGAAGAGCCCTTTCTGCCCCATGAAACCAGGGTCACTGGGGGTAGACAAGCGGGACATCAACTGAGGCTTAAATTGTTGACTTTTCTTTCGTGAGCTCAGGGGACAATATCCCCTTGTTTATCATTTGGTGGAATCCACGATGCATTTGTAAGTTGCATGCAGTCATTTGCTGCACCCCAGCACCAGGCTGGTGGGAATAGGGGAATGGTAGCGCGTGACAGACACCCCAGGCCAGTGTCCAGGATGAAGCCTGCTCTCAGGGAGCATGGCTCCCTCCTGTGGGTCCCCCTCACCATACAGCAGAAGCTCCCTGGGTGGCTTCTTCCACACTCGCTGGAGGTTCTGCAAGGGAGGCTTTGCCCACATTGTGGTCACCATTGAAAGAAGGCCTACAGGCGCAAGTCTCATCAAAGGCTCCCATACACAAAGGTCTCCATTTTGCATCCTGTATTCACCTCTTGAGAGGAAATCAAATTATTTCACCGTTTCTTGCATGTAGGTTCAAAGGCTGGTACCTGACGTTCCAGAGCCTCCCTTGTTGCAGCTCACCTGCAGGCACATGGTGCCTCTTGGCACCGAAAATGAAGGAAGCCTCCATGGAAATGGATGGAAGTGGAGATGTCACGACACTCTTAGGCACGACACTGCTGAGACATGCACACAGTGACAGCAATAAAGGGAAAGACACCAACATAAAAGAGTGTATATGGCAGTGGCTCACCCAGAGCCCACCAGGAAGGAGGCGGCAAAGAACAGAACTGCCAACAGCCGAACAAGGAGGTGTCAGCCATGCTGGGTCGTTTCTGTAACTCATTTAACTGCCTTTTCTATGCATCAGAAACACCTCAGAGGGCCCTCAATAAATGCTTCCTGGATGAAGATGGCCTCCTTGCAAAAGCTCAATCATGTAACTACATTTTTAAAACCCAGATGCATTTCAAAAAAATGAAATTTCAACACTGAACTACATGTGCTTCTGGTAATCATGTCTTGTTCCAAATACTGTAAAAGCAATGAAAAGTTTCAGCCTCAAACAAATAGTATTGAATGACCTTTGAGGATCAAAACATGAGTGCCTTTCTGCTCCACCATAATCTGTACAGGAGAAACTACAAGTTTCTGTACTGGATGTACAGTAATCTAAATATTTTGATGGGGTGGGGAAGGAAAGTGAAAGAAAAGTACCCTTTATTGAGTGCACCTGATACATCAGGCCCTGCACTACATGCATTAAATACATTGTCTCACTAAGGTTCTGCCTGAGGCATTTCTCTAGAGTTTTTTTTTGGGGGGAAATGGAAGAATATATTTTTATTGAAATATAATTGGCACACAATAAATGGCATTTACTTAAATTGTGTGACTTCAGGTTTGACGTAAACATATGCCTACGAAACCATCACCACAATCAAGACAGTGAACACATCCATCAGCCCAAAGCTTTCTCATGCTCCTTCATCACCCTTCCCTCCCTCCCTCCCATATGCCCCTGCCCTACTTTGTCACTGTAGATTAGTTTACATTTTCTAGAATTTTATATAAATGAAAGAATAAAGGATGCATCCTTTTGCCTTCTTTTGCTCAGCATGATTATTTTGAAATTCATCCATGTTGTTGTAAGTATCAATATTTATTCCTTTACATTCCTAAGTAGTATTCTATTGTACATGTATTAGTCTGCTTTGTGTTGCTATAAAGGAATACCTGAGGCTGGGTAATTTATAAAGAAAACAGGTGTAATTGGTTCACAGTACTGCAGGCTGCACAAGCTTGGCACCACCAGCATCTCCCCGGCTTCTTGAGGAAGTCTTAGGAAGCTTCCAATCATGGCGGAAGGCAAAAAGGGAGCAGGTGTGTCACACGGCAAAAGAAGGAGCATGAGAGACGGGGAAGGAGGTGACAGACTCCTTTTAACAGCCAGCTCTCCTGTGAACTAATAGAGTGAGAACTCACTCGTTACCATGGGAAGGGCATCAAGCCACTCATAAGTGATCTGCAACCATGACCCAAACACTTCCCAGTAGGACCCACCTCCAACATTGAAGATTAAATTTCAACATAAGCTTTGGAGGGGATGAATATCCAACCTACATCAGTACAAATATGTCACAATTTGTTTAGCCAGTTGCCTGTTGAGGGGTGCTTGAATTGTTTCACTTTGGGCTATTACAAATGCTGAGCATTTGGCTGGGTGTGGTTGCCCACATCTGTAATCCGGGCATTTTGGGAGGCCAAGGTGGGTAGATCACCTGAGGACAGGAGTTCAAGACTAGCCTGGTCAACATGGTGAAACCCCCACCTCTACTAAAAATACAAAAATTAGCCAGGCGTGGTGGTGGGTGCCTGTAATCTCGGTTACTCAGGAGGCTGAGGCAGGAGAATTGCTTGAACCTGGGAGGCAGAGGTTGCAGTGAGCAGAGATCACACCATTGCACTCCAGCCTGGGTGACAAGAGTGAAACTCCATCACAAAAAAAGAAACAAAATGCTAAGCATCCATGTACAAGTCTTTGTTTGGACATACAAGGTTTTTTTTGTTTTTTTGTTTTTGAGTAAATACCCATAGGTGGAATGGCAACCTTATGGTAAGTGTATGTCTAACCACTTAGGAAACCACCAGCTTCTCATCTGCATATCTTAAGAGTCCCTTCGATATTCCAAATATATGTTCTTTATTAGACGCATGGTTTTCTCCTAGTCTGTGCTCTGACTTTTCATTCTCCAAAAAACATCTTTTGAAAAACTGATGTTCTTAATTTTTATGAAGCCTAATTTGTCAATTATTTTCTTTTATAATTGTGTTTTTTATAATGTGCCTGAGAAATCTTACCTAATCCAAGGTCATAAAGATTTTATCTTGTGTTTACTTCTTGAAGTTTTACAGTTTTAAGTTTTACATTTATAAGTGTAATCTATTTTGAGTTCACCTTTGCTTGTGGTGTGAGGTATGAATTAAAGTTCCCTTTTGTAAATGGATATCCAATTTTTCTGGAATGATTTATTGAAAAGACTATTCTTTCTCTACTCCACTGCCTTTGTACCTTTATCAAAAATCAATTATCCATATATGTGTGATTCTATTTACATGCTCTCTATTCTCTTCCTTTGTCTGTCTCTCTCTGTACACCAAAATCACATTGTTTTGATCTCTGTAACTTTATAATAAATCATAAAATAGAAAGTGTAAGTCTTTCAAATTTGTTCTCTTTCTCAAAATTGTTTTGGCTATTTTAGGTCCTTGGCAGTTCTGTATAATTTTCATAAGCATCTCATCAATTTATACCAAAAAAGCCTGCTAGAATTTTAATTGGTATCATGTTGAATCTTCAGATAAATGTGGGGAGAACTGACATCTTAAGACTATTAAATCTTCTGAGCCATGAACATGGTATATCTCTACATTTATTTAGAGCTTCTTTAATTTCTCTCAGCAATATTTTATAGTTTGCAGTGAACATTCTACATATTTTTGTTGGATGTATTTCTAAATTATATTATTTGCTACTTTCATAAATAATACTTTTTGTTTCTATATGTTAGTTTCTAGTACCTAGAAATTTGATATATTTTTGCATATTGACCTTATATCTTGCAACCTTGCTAAACTCACTGATTAGTTCCAGTAGCTGTTTTTGAGAATCCCACTGGACTCTGAATGAAAGAAACCAGACTAAAAGGAGCACATACTCTATTATTCCACTTTATGAAGCTCTAGAAAATATAAACTAATCTAGAGTATTTGATGGGACAAGGGAGTGAGAGAGGAGGTTACAAAATGAAATACGAAAACTTTTAAGAGTGAGAAATTCATTTGTTCTTTTCATTGTGTTGATGGTTTCCAATTTCTGTACATTTATCAAAACTTATCAAATTATACCCTTTAAAGATGAGCAGTTTATTGTGTGTCAATTAAGCTTCAAAAAAGCTGTCTTTTAAAAAAATACTTTGAACAAGTTAGAACTAAACATCTTACTTTTCTGATATTATTGGTCCTAAAGAATTTATATCAAAGTTCATAGATTGCAGATCTGATCTTATTATAAATCATGTCACTTCTATTCCACAAATTGACTTCACTGTGGCTTTTCCACAACTGTAAACGTGTTCACCAAATGCAGCAGCATGTTCCTGGAGAGTTCTTCCCAGATAGAGAGTTGCTCTGAAATGGCATCTTCTAATAGAAACACCAGCCTGTCAATTACATCTAGAGAAAACACTCACGCACATTAATTTCTATTCCATGCCTGGACAGAAAACAGCAGAGAAACCCTATGTTCTGAGATTTCTTTCTTTTTAATGTAAAGTTAAGGACATTACTTTCTTCATTGTAGGAATCTTAAAAAATGTTAGAGTGAATGTTGACATTGGAATAAGGTTTAAAAGGATGGAGAATGGGGAGGTGTATTAGTCTGATCTTGAATTGCTATAAAGAACTATCTCAGACTGCATAATTTATGATACAAGAAATTTAATTGACTCACAGTTCCACAAACTGTACAGGAAGCATGACTAGGAAGCCTTGGGAAACTTACTATCATGGCGGAAGGTGAAGGGGAAGTGAGCATTCTTCACAAGGTGCAGCAGGAGAGAGAGAGAAGGGAGAGGTGCTACACACTTTCAAACAACCAGATCTCATGAGAACTTCATCACAAGAACACAACGGGGAAATCCACCCCCCAATCTAATCACCTCCTATCAGGTCCCTCCATCCACACTGGAAATTACAATTCAACATGAGATTTGAGTGGGGACACAAAGCCAAACCATATTAGGAGGGAACCGTACTGGGATCCAGCCATGTGTCAGTGGCTGCCAGCTGGGGTGTGGGCTTCACCCCATCTTACCCCTGAGGAAGCAGCCACACACTGTGAGAGCCTCTTGCACTCACACTCTGTTAGGCAGCAGTGCCCACTGCAGGACCAAGTCTGAAAGTATCACCTGTACCCTCCTCCTACCTGCTTGTCCTGACACAGAAATGGCTTTAATGAAAGGCCTTAGAAGGGGTCTGGCACAGCGCGGTGGATCCATGAACGCAAGCTTGCATGTGTTCCTAGGCGCAGCGCTTTCTTCCTCAGGCCTCCCAGCTCCCTACGGTGTATGGCGCAACACACTTCCCTAAAAATTATCTGCTAGTTCTGTGTGGTGTACAAGGCCTATGTTCAATTAATATTTGACTGTCAATTTTATCTAACACACTGTGGGAGATGCCAGCTAAGAGAAGATCCCTTTTCTTTTGGAATTTATAAGTAGGAGGTTGGAAATCAGAGAACAGGCTCTAGGACAATGAAAGGGAAGAGAGAAATCACTGAAATATTTTGTGTGCAATAATTATAACAATACCACTTTAGGGAGCGTTTGGTATCCTCTAGGAACGATGCTAAACACTTGATATATCTGTTTTTCTATCCTGATGTGGTTTGAAAAAATAATCACACAGTATCAGCATTAGACCTTAGAAGCCAGCTTATGCAACCTCCCATCAAAAGCAAGATTCTGTCCTCTTTATAGGACACTTGGCAGTAGGTTGTCCAGCCTCTGATGAGGCATCTCCAGCAGTCACGTATGGAATAGTGAGACATGACCTGTGAAATCTGACCACAGTCTTCATGCTGAGAGAGAGGGCAGCAGCAGCAGTTATTAAATCACGGAACTCGTAACAGTGTCCCAAAAAGCGAAGTGGACAAAACGGGAGGGAGTAGGCAGCTGTGGTGCCACGCGTGGACGGCACTTGCTTTACCTATCACCTCATTCTGTTGCTCCCTTGCAGAGCGTTAAGTTCCCAAACCCAGTGCAGCATCTGGTAACATGGCTGCTCAGGAAAGATTCACTCACTGAATCAGTGAAACCTAGGCAGGGCCATTTGGAGGAGGGTGCATTGGAGGAGGGTCGGAGATGAAAGATTGCTTCTCTCAGATGTTGTCCTAAGACATGTCCCCAGGAAAAACCAGTCCCAAATTCTTCAAGGTCAGAGCCCTATCATTTTTTGGCCACTGCACAAGGCAACTAATGTCAGATATTGATCTTTGGAAAACTACTGCACATTAAAAAAATCAAAGATGGAGTAACAGATTGGCAACATGGCTAATGGACTGCTGAATGCCCGATTGTTGCTGAGACATAAAACATTCTGGAAATGAAGCACAGAGAACAAAGCCCGAGTGTGTGGCGTTGGGTTTTGTGCCAGAAAACACAGAATCCAACTGACTTCTGGGTCTATTGCTGGCTGGCTGCTGACGGAGACCTTTGTTGTTTCTGATGCAACAATAGGAAGGGTTCTTTCTGTTTGCATACGGGTTAGTTAGCGTCTGGGATGCAGGCGGAATGTACAAAAGGAGCTTGCTGGCTTCTGTCCTTTCTAGACAAATGACCGGGATATTACCCATGCCTGTTAAGTAGACACACAGAGAAATTAAATTAGTTCTTCTGGGCCATGGAGAGCCATCCCATCTCTTTCAAATCCAACTCACAGATTAACACAGAATAAAAAGGCTGAGTAGGGTTTGTGACGATAGTCACACCTTCACAAACAAAGAGCCTCCCACACTCAACTGTCCACCTCCAGCCAATTCTGAGCAAACACTTGGCCACGGCGTCCAGTACAGCCACACAACAGGGTCTCTTCTGCCATCTCCATATCTCACTTCCGAGTAATCATAAAAATTACAAAGGGGCCATTTTTGAGCATTTGCTATCAGTTACTGTGTGTGGTGTATGTGTATGTGTGTGTGTGTGTGTGTGTGTGTGAGAGAGAGAGAGAGAGAGAGAAAGAACTTAATTGGAGATTTTGAAACACAGTTTTTTCTTTGTAGAAAAGTTACAAGAATAAAATGTTTCAGGAATGGAGAAATTCTGTACAGACAGTGAAGGCTTGAGGCACAAAGACAAATTTTCGTTTTTAGCCACCCTGAACTGAGATGTTTCTGCATGGTTGGGTTCATTCACTATTAAATACATCTCTTCTGAGGCCTCTCCCGCTCACATGTTAATGTCATTTTCTCATTTGACAGACAATAGAACAGATATATGTCTATAATAAATTGTCCAGAATGATGCAAATATTCCATAAATATCCAGGTTTTTGTCCGGCCAGGATCCACCAAAGATTCCCAACTATTTCCTTCTTAAAGGGCCAGACACCAAATGCAAGCCTCAAACTGAGCCACGGAGCAAGAATGCCTTCCAGTGTCCTTGGCCTATGACAACATTCAGCATTTGCACTAGCTGTAGCCAGGGTGGAGTCCCGAGAAGCCACATCTACTCTCAAAATAGCCCATCAAACCCAACTGGCCAGGAACACCTGCTATGTGCAGGAGGAATATGGAACAGAAAAGACGAGAAGGACATCCCTGGACTCATGGAATTAATTAGCTGGGAGGTCAAGAAAGCATGATCATTTCAGTAATAGGAGAGACATATACTGTGACATGGGATGTGCGTGCTTCGCTGGGAGCAGCGTGAAAGTTGGGACAGCTAAAGTTGGGAGATGGGAGAAGAGTGATAGTTGCTGTGGAATAGAGAGGGGAGGGCCTTCCTGTCAGTGCGGGGAGGGGGCGAAGCATACACGTAGGAGGAACCAGGAACACCCTGAGCTGGGAGGAAGGAGGAGGCTGAGAGCACTGAGGCTGGCGTCAGCATACCAAGGGGGACACACCTGCACTTGCCCTGTGGCAGGAATGCAGGAAGCCATGCCAGGGCAACATGAGCCACTCATGTCTGATGAGCAAGGGAGGGACCAGACGTTCCAAGAACAAGGGACTCTTCCTGATGGACAGGAGCACACCTAATAATTATCAAAGAGTAACCACCTGGGTGAAGGGCAAAAGACACCCCTCACACCAGTCCCTGCCATCTGTGGGTCAGCCTCATGAATCACCATCACTCAGAGTTTCTTAAGTGACAGTTAAACCCAAGATACCACGCTAAGCATTAGAAGGATTTCTTTTTTAAATATAAAGGGCATACTGCATTGTTCTCAGAGAACTTATTATTCAATTGGGGAGAGTACAGTGGAAACAACCATCATGCCACAACCCAGAGACAATGCAGCCCCTGTGATGCATTTTGTGCTGGCAACTGCAGAACACGTCACAGGGCCAGGAGGGCCAGGAAGTCTCCCCTGCACTCCTCCTCCTGTGCATAAGGCCTGGAGCAGCAAGTAGCGCCTGGTGGGTGGACCTCAGGTGCCTTCTGAGGCTGCACAGGGGAAGGGAGGGAGTGGGAAGGAGGCCTCTTCGAGCCATTGGAACAGCCACAGGTCACTCCAGCCCCAGCCAGCTGAGCATCACCCAAGTGCGAGAGGTTGTGGCAGTGCCAGGCGTTCCAGGTGACCACACCCACCTGGAAAGCCTCGTCATGGCCCTGTTCCCATCGTTAATTTGGAGGCTGGTGTCAATCCCTCCACAGTTAGAATTTCTCACGAGGCGATACAAGGTTTGGTTTCAGAGATAGAAACTGGAATAGGATCAGATATAAACGATGATCAGAGACTTCCCCATAACCTCAAACAGCAGAGACAATGTCAGGCTGTGGGGCTGGCACCCACCTGGCCCCCAGCCACGTCCTCTCTGTAAATCGAGCTGCTTCTCCTTCTCTCCCCTCTGGCTGTGGCAGAATCGTACATGGGGAGGTCGAGCCACATGTGGCCAAGAGTGTGAGCTGAGGCATCAGGGCTCCTGGTCTCCACGGGACCTGTTGCACACCACATCATTCCCTCTGGGCCTCAGTTTCCCCATCAGGCAAATGGGGTTGTCAGTTCTGCTCTGAGCCAAAGAGACCATGCGAGACCCCCAGTGCTTTGCCTCCCACACTTCGGTCCCCTGGACATCAAGACACCACATCCCACCTGTTCCCTGAAAGTCAGGCTTCCTGCCCACATCACACAAAACCCTGAGCAGTCAAGACAGATGTGTGATCCCAGGATGCTGGTGGCAGTGTCTGCTGTCCTCTGGGAGACCTATCTTCACCTAACTAGATGAGGCCCACATTATGGAAGGCAATCCCCTTTACTCTAAGTCAATTGATTTAAATGTTAATCTCATCTAAAAAAATACCATCTCAGCCACACCTAGGCTGGTGTGTGACCAGATATCTGGATGCTGTGACCAAGCCCAGCGGACACTGAATTATCTGCCATATCCATCGACCTCACCAGCCCTCTGTCGTCTAGGGCACCATCCTTCCAGCTTTGGCCCTTGACACACCCCTTCTTCTCACATCAATGCTCCAGCCATGCTGCAATTCCTCCATCCGTCTTCGTGCTGATGCCCTCCCTTGTCTTTGAGCCTCTGCACATGCTCTTCCCTCTGCCTGGACACTGTCCTTCTGCTGAGCTATTCTCCAGATCCCCCTTAAACACCACTCCTTCAGTGAGCCGTCCTCCTCCCCATGCCCCTGGATGACTTTCAGTCTCCTTGCCACAGGCCCTCATGAGCCTCTATAACCTCTCATGGTCACGCACAATGCAGTGATTCTTATCTGTATTATTGCCTCTCTTCCCCACTCAACTCCACACTCTGCAGGCAAAAACCATATCCTTTCCAATAACTGCTGTATCCGCAAGTTGAGCACAGAGGTGACACGTAAACATTTATTGCACTTATCAATTGTCCCAAACTAAAGATTGAAAGAGACTTCTGGAATTCAGGATGCCTATATTGTCACCTAACTTCTCCAGGTCAGGCAGTTTTCTGGAAAGGGAGATGCAAAAGTTACCCCTAGAAGTGGTTCCTCTTCAGGTCTCTGACCCCAGTAAATCAGGCTGGCTACATGGGAGGCACACATTTTCTTTTGCTTCTGTGGTTTAGAGACTAAAATCAGGCAGCAGCCTTCTTAGTCTGCATCTTCCAGGATTTTACCATATCTTAGTCCTCTAGAGCAGGTTGCTCAACCTCAGCACCATCAACATTCAGGACCAGAGAGTTCTTGGTTGGTTTTGTGTATCTTAGCAGCATCACTGGGTATATGTCAATAGAACACCCCCCAAGCCCCGACACATACACACAGTGTGACAATCAAAACTGTCTCTAGATATTGCTAGGCATCCCCTGGGCAAGGGGCAATTGCTAGAATTGCCCCTAATTGAAAACCTAGATTTCTAGATTTTTAAGATTTTGCCACTCTGGTGATGAGAACAGAGAACAAACAGAAAAGTAGACCAAGGAAGAGAACACATCCCCCAACACATGAAGCAACAGGAGTAAGCCAAGTACTCTGATCATCTCTTCTCCAGCGTGCCACCTTGGTGGTCCAAGAGTGAGGGGACAGCAAGAAGGATTCCTCCAAGCTGCATCCTCAAAATAGACCCAGAAAGAAAGACTAGACAAAATGGGGAGAAAATAATCCAAGATATAACACAAGAAAACATCTCATAACCACAGAATATTCTGCCAACAAGTGCCAGCAGAATGAGAGAGAAATCTCAGAATATCAAAGATAAAGAAAAGGTCCTAAAAACTTTCAGGAAAAATTAACAGAATTTCTACAATTTCCTGCTGGTGCCACTTTCTTATCTCAGTTGCTGTAAAGGCTTTAAGTAAAGGCTTAAAGATATACTTTCAAGCATGCAAATACAAAGAAACTTGACTTAGGGTGTACTGTTTTAATAGAACAAAAACAAGAATGTATTACAGAAAAACAAAGCAGTAAATCAACGACACAAATTCTGGTTATGCTCATTTGTTTTAATCATCCACCCTCTCCCTTCCAAGAATCTTCTTGCATTGTTATGCTGGGTTTTTGGGGGGAGGTAGGGGATGATATATGTAACACCAAATCAAAGGAGAACAGAAAAGGACAAGAGATATAAAGGTTAGGAATGGGAATATAAATTTTTAAAGAATTTAAAGAAAGTATTGGAGAAGCTGATGGATAGAAGAAAGTAGATAAGAGAGAAAAAAAGGTTTTTTAGAAATTTGTCATAATCTCCACAGCCCCAGTGTGGTGTTTGAGATGGATATGTAAAAAATGTGGTTATTTTTAAATTGGCTCTTCTTTGGTGGGATATCTTCTTGTGACCTAAAGCTTTTGAGACTAGACCACTTGCATGTTTTAATAGGACTACAACAACAATAATCTCAGTTTCAAACCACAGATTACATCATCAAAGCCTAAGAAATATGATGGATAAGCCAGTGAAGAAGGGCATCTGATATAGATGAAATCAAAGACCTTTCATTCTTTTAACCAGAAAAATGTAGTTTACAGGAGGAGGTTTAGAAAAACTTAGAGGTAAAAATAACTTCAGAAATATACATGCTAAAATAATGAAAATGAAATGATCAAAAGATTAAAACAGTAACAGAAAGCATAAAAGAACCCATAAAACAAGACAGAAATTAAAAATGTTCCATATTTTTCTACTCCTAGAATAGTTTTTACGGTATCAAATTGAACCATTTTTGAAATAGGATCTCTTCTCAGCAAGCTCTCCAGGTGACTATCACGCTCCCTGAAGCCACTCTTCCATCCAATGCAATACTACTTGAAACTGAAATAAGAAGTGTCCATTCTAGATAGTGAAAATTATATCACTATTTGCAGATAGTAACATAATTGTATGCTTAAAACAGTCACCAAAATCAACAATAACTGCCAACTAGCACAACAAAACTATTTTAATAAGGAATCAATGAAGTAAGTGAAGTACCCAGATTCAAAATAAACATACCAAAATTAATTAGGCAGTACCCAAGGCCACTTTGCCTCGTATTTTTGATTGTCCACTGTTCTCATATTCTCTTATTTACCTCTTTTCAATCTCCTAATCAGCTGTACAAAATTATGATTATGAAAACACCACCACCTACCACTTATCAAGTACATACTATGTTCCAGGACCTGAGTGAGGTGATTTATATCATTTATCACATAGAATCATAACAGCTCTCCATAAGGCATTCTCTTCAGTGCGTAGATTAGAGTACTAACGTGTGCAAGGCTAAATGTGTCACACAACATTGCACTTATAGTGAATGGAAAACCTGGATTTTCAGTCCATGCTTCCCTGGATACAAAGTCTGTACCTGCCACCGCCATAACTTTACAACCTCTCCTAGGTAGATGACATTTAAATGCTGGTATTAGTGAGAGCTGGGGGCTTCAGTCCAGCCTTCTCACCCTTAGAGTAATAATTTTGTTGGCATGGGGTGTATTTGTGAGAAGGCACAATCTTAAAAAAGTGATGGCATCTTCACAAAGACTGAGCCCCAGCACCCCACAGTAGACCTGTGAATCTGGCACAGAGATCTGTGAAGCTCAGTCCCATTCGTGGTGATGTCTTCCCTCCAAGAATAGACTTTTCCAGCACCTGGGCTACAGTTTCAAAAGATTAAAATGCACATGCTGCCTCAGTGATCTCCAATTCAATGGCTTTCTGACGACAATCAGCAGTATTTACTTGGAATATTTTTCCAGTCATTTTATTTTTGTCCTCATCCAGCTGACATTCTATTTTTCACACATTTTTATTTAGTTTCTTTCACATTTTGTATTGTTTTCGGGTTCTTATTTTTGTTCTAATTTTTATACTCACTTTAGCGAGCGAGAGATGCTCAGCCCTTTGCTCCTTTTAGCATCAGTCCCCTGTCCTCACATGGGGCTTGAAGATTCGGCTCAGTGTCCACCGTCACCACCAACTGTGCAAATGACAGCAGATGGCTGCCAGGGTCTAGGGCTGGTACTCTATGTGCTGTGGCAGGGGCTAATGTGGAGGGGAGAGCTCACGGGCAAAGGGAGAAGGCAGGACAGGAAGTCCAATGGGGAGTGCTTGGCAACCAGGGCCTTCACTTTTCTCTACATTTAATAAAGGGAAGCAATGAGTAGGGAAAAGATGAACAGAAAAGCCTCTAAATTCCCTCCAGCAGGTCGCCTCCACAGACAGCTGAGCATTTTCATAGCTGCTTTTGAAATACTGACACTAACAAAGCTATATCCATCCCCACCCACCAAAAAAAAGGTAAATTTATATTCTTAAAAAGGGACTGTACACATGAAAAGATGCTCAACATCAATAATCATTATGGAAATGCAATAAAAAACACAATGAGATACCACCTCATACCCATTGGGATAACTATTATAAAAAAAAGAAAAAGAAAAAAATAGCAAGTGTTGGTGAGGATGTGGAGAAAAGGGAACCCTTGTGCACTGCTGGTGGAAATGTAAAGTGGTGCAGCTGCTATGGAAAACAGTTTAGTGGTTTCTCAAAACATTAAACAAGGGAACAACCACAGGATCCAACAATTCTGCTTCTGGGTGTGTGTTCAAAAGAAGAGAAAGCAGAGGCTTGAACAGATGTCTGTATGCTCAAGTTCACAGCAGCATTTTTTGCAATAGCCAAAAGGCAGAAGCAACCCAGGTATTCATCAACAGATGACTACGTAAACAAAATGTGGTATGTACATACAATGGAATACAATTCAGCCCTAAAAAGAAATGAAATTGACACGTGCTACAACATGGACGAACCTTGAAGACGTTATGCTGAGTGAAAGAAGTTAGACACAAAGGAACAAATATTATGTGATTCCCCTTGTATTAGCTCCCTAGAGTAGTCAAATTTCTAGAGACAGAACGTAGAATGGTAGGTGCAGGGACTGGGGAAAAGAGTTTCCATTTGGGATATGAAGAGTTCTGGAGCTGCGTGTTGCTGATGGTTGAGCAGCAATGTGAGTGTGCTTAATGCCACGGAACTGTACACTCAAAAATGCTTAAAATGGCAAATTTTTATGTTATATATATTTTACCACAATTTAAAAACTTAAAATTTATAAAGGGGGCATTAATTTATTCTGGTGGCCTCCAAACACAAATTCCATGCAGACAGCATCACTAGGTATTAGAGTCATGCAGGCAAGTGAAGAGGCCAGGAGAGGCAGAGCTTAACCTGAGTGAGGCCTTGTGAGGTCACTCTGCAATGAGTTGGGCTATAGGGATGCAAGAAAAGGCACTAGAGGCAAAAGACATGAAGATGGAGGGTGTGAAGGTGAATGAGGCAAGCCATTGTGTGTCTAGGCCTGCCTCCTGCCACCTCCAACAGCACTGACCTCTCAGACTATGTGAAACCATCATAACCAAGCTGGGATGTGGGAGGAAAACATGAGCATGGCGCGCACACACACACACACACACACACACACACTCAGGCACAGCCTTACAAGTTCATGTGGTCAGCAACGTCCTACTTTGAGTTATCTGTTTCACAAGTGGGATCAAAAAGCAGGCTGACCTGCACTAGGGATTTCATCCTAAGATGGTGCTTTGTGGATGTAGAGTTCAGTGGAAACTTCAAAAATAGCCTTGCCTTTTACCCACCTTAATCATATCTACCTCCCATCTTGTCCCCCCAGTCCAGAGCTTTCACTAATTCCAAATAAAGAGAGTGGAGGATAAAAGGAGAGAGGCTCACTGGCATTCAAACTGCCAACATCACCGTGACCTACTCAGTGTCACATGCAGGGCCAGGTCATCTAAAAATTAAGAGTCACTTTACAGTGGAGAAACCTGGCAGACACCACCTTAATCAATTTACCAAGCTAACATCACCAATATTGGAACAAATAGATATTTCGTGCCTCCTGATAGGGCGCACTGAGAAGAACACAACATCACTTCTTTGATGTTCTGCAATCTGCAAAATAACTGGCCTGACCTCCTCAAAAATACCAAGAAAGGCCAAAAAAAAAAAAATGTGAAGCATTATTCCAAATCTAGGAGATGATTCTGGACTAGGAAAAGAATGCTTACAGAGGACATGATTGCAACAACAGACAAAATTTGGACACAAACTTAAAAGGAATTGAATTAAAGCTAAATGCATTGATTTTGGTAATGATATCATCACCATAATGTGTAAGACACAGAGAGGAGCCCCATGTGAAGATAGAGGTAGAGATGGAGCAATGTGTCTACAAACCAAGAGGTGCCCAGGACAGCCAGCTGTCACCAGATGCCAGGGACAAGGTCTGGAACAGACTCTTGCCCAGAGCCTCCAGGAGGAACCAACCCAGCTGACACCTTGGTCCCAAACTTTCAGCTCCAGGCTGAGGTGATAAATTTCTACTGTTTAAGCCATCTTGTTTGCAGGCCTTTGTTGTGGCTGCCCCAGGACACCGGTACTCACCCCATGCTCAACTCCACTGATGTCCATAGGTTCCCCAATCCCTGAAACCTTATAGGATGCCACTACCACACTCTGAGCCATGTGACTTGGTTCAAAATATCAAGCCTGAGCCTCATTCAAGATGAGATCTTGAGAACATGGGAGCTGAAAAGCAAGACCCACATGTGGAACAATTTTTCATATTCCTTCCTTTAGTTGACAGATGCCTACTACACACCATCACATGGCAGGCACTGTGTAGTTGCTTAGGATGGACACATCTGAAAGCAATGGAGATGAAAGGCCTGCCCTTGTAGAGATTAGAATCTAGTGACAGGAACAGATGCGTAATAAACACTATCAGTAAATAAATTACACAGTCTGCTAGAAGGCAATAAAGGCTGCAGGGAAAATTCAGCAAGGTAAGGACTAAGGGAGAGTGAAGGGGGAACACTGGCATCACTTTTTTTTTTTTTTTTTTTTGAGACAGAGTCTCGCTCTGTCGCCCAGGCTGGAGTGCAGTGGCGCAATCTCAGCTCACTGTAACCTCCGCCTCCCGGGTTCAAGTGATTGTCCTGCCTCAGCCTCCTGAGTAGCTGGGATTATCACACATTCCACCATGCCTGGCTAATTTTTGTATTTTCAGTAGAGACAGAGTTTCAGCATGTTGGCCAGGCTGGTCGCAAACTCCTGACCTCAGGTAATCCACCCACCTTGGCCTCAAAGTGCTGGGATTACAGGCATGAGCCACCCACCACACCCAGCCTACTTCTAAGGAGAGTGGTTGAGGTGCCTCCTTGAGAAGGCAATGTTTGAGCAAAGACTTGGAAGAGGTGAGGGGCATGTGTGTGGATGTACCAGGAGGAGGTAAGGGGCACGTGTGTGGATGTCCTGGGAGGAGGTGAGGGGGCACGCATGTGGATGTACTGGGAGGAGGTGAGGGGGCACGCATGTGGATGTACTGGGAGGAGGTGAGGGAGAAGGTGAGGGGTACACGTGTGGATGTGCCGGAAGGAGGTGAGGGGCACGTGTGTGGATGTCCTGGGAGGAGGTGAGGGAGAAGGTGAGGGGTACACGTGTGGATGTGCCAGAAGGAGGTGAGGGGGCACGCATGTGGATGTACTGGGAGGAGGTGAGGGAGAAGGTGAGGGGTACACGTGTGGATATGCCGGAAGGAGGTGAGGGGGCACGCGTGTGGATGTACTGGGAGGAGGTGAGGGAGGAGGTGAGGGAGAAGGTGAGGGGTACACGTGTGGATGTGCCGGAAGGAGGTGAGGGGCATGTGTGTGGATGTCCTGGGAGGAGGTGAGGGAGAAGGTGAGGGGTACACATGTGGATGTACCAGGAGGAGGTGAGGGGCACGCATGTGGATGTGCCAGGAGGAGTTGAGGGGGCATGTGTGTGGATGTGCCAGGAGGTGAGGGGCACGCGTGTGGATGTGCCTGGAGGAGTTGAGGGGCACGTGTATGGATGTCTGCAGAAGGATGCTCCCAGCAAAGCAGGCAGCCAGGGCAAAGACCCCAGAGTAGGGGCATTCCTGGAACGTCTGGGGAGCTGCAGAGAGACCAGAGGCTGGAGATGAGAGAGCCTGGAGAAAGTAGTAGATGAGGGCAAAGAGGTGGCCTAGGCAGATTGAAAACACATGGAGTCTTGCTGGCCACGGTAAGGGCTCTGGGCTTTGCTCTCAATGAAATGGGGTGGAGGCATTGGCAAGTTTTGAGCAGGGCAGAGCCCGGAGTGACATTTTAAATGGATCTCCCTAGCTTCAGTGTTACTAAGAGGCTATAGGAGGAAGAGGCAAGGAAGAAGACAGAGAGACCAGCTAGCAGGCTGGTCATTTAGGGCAAGAGAGGGTGTGGTTAGGGGCTTAGAGCAGGGTGGCAGGGATAGGGAGGTGGGAAGGGGTGGGTTCTGAGTATATCCTGAAGGTAGAACCAACAAGATCTTTGGATGGAGTAAAGTGGGGTCTGCTGAAAGGTTTGGTCTGAGCAACTGAAAGGATACAGTGACCTTCACCACAGGCAGGGAGAGCTGCAGGGAGAGCTGCAGGGGGCAGGTTTGGAGAGCTGCAGGGAGAGCTGCAGGGGGAGTTGCAGGGACAGCTGCAGGGGGAGCTGCAGGGGGCAGGTTTGGAGAGGAAAGCAAGGAGCTCTGCTTTGTACAGGAGGAGCCGAGATGTCCACGAACATCCAAACGGAGCTGAGCAGTCAAGGTTTCTTTCACTTACACTAAGCGGGCCGTGGAATTTCTCCGCACTTCTGGTCCAGGGGCTCCACAGCTGCAGAAACTGCCTCCCTGCTTCCATGCATTGAGATGCTTCCCAGCATATCCATGTTCTCCAAGGGCGACTGGTAGTGTGCAGGCGTCAGCGGGATGGGGCTGTGAAGGCCGTTCCCTTCCTCCTCACCCCTTGGGCCAACTGAATCCTTGCCACCTCCCTGCCCTCTGTACCCAAGAGGCACCCACATCTCTCAAAAGGGTCTTGCCAGCCTTGGAAGTGTCCCACCCCTGCTGTGGGGTTCCAAAGAAAAGAGGAACGGAGGAAGGGAAACACCATCCACCTCCCTCTGACCCCTCCCCAACAAAAAGCTCCACCGATGTCTCCATTATGCCACAGGAAGGGCTGTGAATGCCTAACTCGCCCCTCTCTACAGAGGCTGGAGGGAAAGCGGGAAACAGCATGGGGCACCTGGCTGACTGCACGTATCACATAGCACTTTCTTCCAGGGTGCCCAGGCATTGGGCTGATGAGCCTCAACAGCGTGCGGGGAGAGCTGGGCTCCTCATGCTCAGGAGGACAGCAGGAGAAGGAACAAGAGGCTCAAAAAGCCCAGTCCTCACACAAACCAACCACTGTGCCACACGCAGAAATTGTGCCCAAGAAAATGTCATTTTCATAACATAAGCCCAGCTAAGACATGCGTCCCTCCCAGTGACCTATTGCTAAGTGCCAAAACTTCAAAAACAGAATTGTAGAATCTCTAAGCACAGGAAAAAAATCAGAAGTCCAGCAATGTGCCTTTCCCCAGGTGGGAAGTAGATTGAATATTGGAAGAAACAGGAAAACATATTTCTGTGTAGAGGGAACTGTTCTGGAGAAAACTTGTCATCAACAGGGGAAGTGCAATTTAGAGAAATATGAATCCACGGAGAATGTGTTTATAATTGGCGACTCATACAGGCTCATTATGCTAATCCAAGAGTTAGGGGGAGGCCAGGGTCGCCTGTAATGACTTCTAATCGGGTTAATTGGAGGCCGTAGGCTCCTTTCCCTCAGAGAAGGACTGCACCACATTCAGTGGGGGGATGTTGATGGGGGGAGAGGATGGGCCCCCACTCCTGACTCCAGCCAGCCATCCCAGACCTCCTGAGTCTGCAGCTCAGCCCAGAGCAGAGGACCACAGAGGAGGCTATGACTTGGCCAGGCAGCAGCTCATGGAGCCCCAGACAATGAGGCCTGGATTAGCAGGGCTGCGAGTCGAAGAGCTGGTAGAAACAGGACCCTCCACAGGCCCCTGCCCTCACCCGGGTCCTGAATGCAAGAGACACTTAAGTCTGCCAGTGAGTGCAGTCCTTCTCCAGAAACCACCTCTTGTGTAACCAGCTTTACTAAAATCACTGGTTCAACTGATTAAGACATGCGGGTCTCCCAGGCACACTGTTACAGGTGGCCAAGCCAGACATCCACACGGGCTGCCACAACCACAGCCCGGGCTAGTGCTGGCCCTGGGCAGGGACTCTGCTAACTGCTCGCATACCCAGCTGATGTCATCCCTGCAACAGCCCTCTAGAAGTTTCCACAGTTATTACCATTTGAAAGAAGAGGGAGTGAGGTAGGCCTAAGTCACGAACTGGGTCAATGCCCAGCCAAGGTGGGGAACCCACATGGGTGACCTCAGGGCCACGCTCCTGGCTACTCAGCCTCCTCCTGCCCATGAGGCCAAGCGCTCTAGCCACCTCGCCTTCCGACATATTGACCCAGTTACTCTTCAAAGAGCTGCCTGGCCCCAAGCCCCTCCCCTATCAGGGCAGGAAGGTGGTGGGCTGCCCGGTGCCCCTGAGAGCTGTCCCTAGAGGGGCGATGGCTGCAGCAGTGACAGCAGTGAGACTGCTAAAAGCCGGACACCGGGGAGCCCCAGGGAGCATCAGCCCTTAAAGGGAAGGAGCCCGTGAAAAGTCGGAGGAGGCTGGAAGCCCAACGGGCACAGGCCTCAGCCCCGAAATCACCAGAGTGGAGGAATAAATGAATGGTGCAAAGGAAACCAGCTCTCTGGCCTGATTGTGTGTCAGAACCCCCGGAGGCCTGTGAAGACCCTCCCAGGATTCTGACTCGCGGGGGTGTCAGCTTTCTATGGCAGTGCACTGATTGCCCCAAAGCCTAGAAATTGAAACCACCACCGACCCTGAGCATCTGTGGGTCTGAATTCAGGAGCGGCTTCGCTGGGTGGGTCGGGGGCAGGTTCCACGAGGCTGCCGTGGAGCTCGGCCAGAGTCTTGTGTCCCAGGCTCGGCTGCTATGCCCTCAGCTCCCATTACCCTCAGCTCAGCTGTCATGGGGCTTCCCCAGTTCCTTATGTGAGCCTCTTCCCAGGGCACCCACAAGGTACCAGCCACTGTCTCCACAGTGAAGAATCCAGAAGATTAAGAGCCAAGACAGAGCCTGTGCTGGAAGCAGGGCCTTTTTCCGATCCCAGGGGTGACACCTCCTCATGGTGTGGATTTTCTGAGTCCCACAGACTGGTCCTGGTAGATGGGAAAGCTCTCCCCAGGGCGGAAGCAGGAGGTGGCAGTCCCTGGGCCGATGTGGAACTTGTCCTCCCATGTCCACACAGCTCCAGGGGAGGCAGGCGAGGCTGGCCTGGGACCACACTTTGGGAACTTGTGGACCTCTCTTCCCTGGGGGTGTGGGAAGTTGAGGGAAGGCCAAGGTCTCCTGTGCATCGGTTCCAAGCAGAGACTTGAGGTGAATCCAGCAGCCTAGGGGTCAGGGGTAGTGACCAGAGCCTCCAGCTGGATAGTCTCAGCAGGTGGGGTCCCTGGTGCCCTGGGAGCTTCATCTGGGCTGGGAGGTGTCCGGGGCACCCCCGCGGCAGCTGTGGCTCCCCTGTCCTGCAAATGGCTAGCTCAATTCCATCTGGGACGTAAAGGGGCCCCAGCTGAGGGAGAGTATCTTGGCATCAGCACTTGCCACTTAACCAGCCTTCAGAATGCTGCTCAGTCTCTGGGCAATGGAGTCTCCCCATCTGTGAAATGGGGATAATGAGATGACCTGGAGGGAATTCCACAGGAGTGGGTGGGTACAAAGGGCCTCTGTAGGTGTTCAGTATTTAAGGACACATTTGTCATCCTCAGAAGCTCCCAGGCTTGTAGGAGAATCACAGGTGAGTTAAACATCCTATAGCCAGGCCTGGAGGGGAGGGGCTGGGCCTCCTACCCTGTGCACAGGGCAGAAGGAGAAGGCGGCCTTTCGGAGGAGGTAAAGGGGCCTGTGCTCTGAGGTGTCTGGGCAGCTCCAGGTCCCGCATAAAGTGTACATGTGCGCTCAGTCATGGGAGGGCAGAGAGAGGGAGAGAAGCAACTAGGTAGGTTGAGGTCAGGCTCTGAAATGACTTAGTCTTCTGAAAGGAAATGTTTGTATATAGGGAAGGGAGGTGTCCAGCTTCCTGCTTCAAGTAGTGCCTCTAGAAGAGAGGACATCCGTGCACCAGACCAGAGACAGCGAGGACACGCATTGACACCACAGCAGCAAAGAGGAAGAGGAAGGATCCAGAAGGCAGAGGATGCTACGGAAGAGCTTTCCTTCCTCACTAGTGTGCTGAGCGTGAGGCCAGCCCCTGTCCCTCTCAGTATGGAGCAGCCTCCCCAGCACAGGAGGCCGAGGCTGCTCTGTCTCGATGTGCAGGTCAGGGCTCTGGACTCAGGAATCACGAAGCTTGCTCAAGATCTCACAGGTTGCAAGCGGCTCAGATTCACCCTGCACCCTCAGAGTCCACGCCGAGACATCAGCTGGAGGGTGATGCCCTGGACTGGAGGTGGGGGAGCGAGGCAGTGAGGAGCAGGGGTGCCGAGTAGGATGGGCAGGAGTGCGGAGGGGCATCCAGCCACGTTCTCCAGTGAACCAACGCACCAAGGAAATGAACACCCGTTTGGACACACTTAGTGTAGACAGCCTAAATTTTAGAACATTCAGCAGAATACACCCAATAGGTAGTAGGAATCAAGGTCTAAACCCTGGTCTCTGTGCCAAACATCTGGAGGGAGTGAGGGTTCAGATTACAGGGGAAGGTGTGGGGAGGTGAAGCAAGAAATTCAGAGGGTCCAGCTGGACCCGAGCGGGGAGCATTTCAACTTTGCTGTAAATCAGCCCCAGAGGCCAAGGAGTCCCTGAATAACCTCAGCTTTGCATTCGTTTCCATTAATAATGTATATCCTTATGTTGCGTTAATACGTAAGTGATCTTTTCCCTAATCAAATCCCAGATTTTCAAGAGACTATTAATGGTAGCAAGGAAAATTGTTATCTTTAAAATAGAACTTTCAGAATATTGGGACTACATTAAATAAAAAGGCTTTGATATTTAGTGATTATAATATCCTCTCTCAAATCCGAGAAAAGACAAAATGAAGACTTCCAAATGACCAGAGAGCAAAGCAGGACAGAAGTGGCATCACAGCTCCACCCCCTTGAGCAGAAACCATCACCTAAGCCAATATCTCCATGCTGGACGGCCAGTTACCTTGTGTGGACTCAGGAAAGAGCCTGAGTTTGGAATCTGAAGCAGCATCAATTCTTTGGTATTTAAGGAAAAGGGAGAACTCTGACCTGTTCACTCCATGCTGCTAATACTACAAGATGTTTCATAAAAATTGTGGCCAGGAGCCTCCGCACTGCTCCATCCACAGCCTCTGTGCAGATCTCCCCGACCCCCACGGTGTTTCCATGTCAAAAGTTCACACCTTTAACTCTTCGGTCAGTTCCTTTCTTCCACCATGGCCTCCCAGTCACTGTCCTCAGGGCTCTGTTTTAAATTTTCCTGCCCTCTTTGGCTGCAGAGTCACTCATGGCTCTTCTCTCAATCTCCTCACACTCAACCAATCACCGAATCCCTTTAATTTGGTTTCTAAGTATTTCTAAATTCTGATCACTTCCCTCCACCCCAATTGTTTTCCCCATGTAAGACCGCTGATCTATCCCACCTGTTCTTACAGTAGCCTTTTCACCTATCTTCTGCCTTCAGCCTCCTGGCTCTGTTCCCAACCTCCCCACTCACATCTACCTACCCATTCATCCATCCATCCACCCACCCACTCACCCGTCCATCCAAACATCCACTCACCCACCCACCCACCACCCATCCATTCATCTACACAGCCACCCACTCATCCACCCATCCATCCATTCATCTGTCCATCCATCCATCCATTCATCTTCCCACTCACCCATCCATCCACATATCCACTCACCCACCCACCCCCCCCCACTCATCCATTCATCTACACAGCCATCCACTCACCTACCCATCCATTCATCCACCCATCCATACATCCATCCATCCACCCACCCACCCACTTACCCATCCATCCATTCATTCACACATCCACCCACCTATTCATCCATCCATCCACACATCCACCCACCTATTCATCCATCCATCCACACATCCACCTACCCACCCATGCATTCCTACATCCGCCCACCTACCCACTCACTCATTCATTCATCCACCCATCCATCTATCCACTCATCAATCCATCCATCCATCCACACATTCACCCACCCATCCATCTATCCACTCATCAATGCATCCATCTATACACACATCCACCTACCACTCATCCATACATACATACATACATACATCTACCCACTCATCCATCCATTCAACCATCTACCCACGTATCTATCCATCCATCCATCCATTTATCCACATCTCCATCCGTTTCACCCACCCACTTACCCATTCATCCACATATCCACCCACCCATACATCCATTCATCCATACACCCACCCACTCATTCGTCCATCTACACATTCACCCATTCATCCATCCGTCTACCTATCCATCCATCCACACATCCTCACACCACCCATCTATCCACCCATTCATCTGCCCATCCATCCACCCACACATCCACCATTTATCCATCCATCCACACACTCATCCATCTGCCCACCCACACACCCATCCATTCATCCACCAATCTAGTAGCCACACCATAGCCACTGTGCTCCATCTAGTGGGAAGGCACATAGGTTTTCCTGCAATGGCTTACTTTTCAAGCAATAGACAAGGTCCTTGATGGTCTGATCCTTGCTTACTTACTGTCCTTATCTCATGTCCTGCTCTCCTTCCACCCTTTTCCCTCCAATCTCCACACAAGGAACTCATCCCATTCTCGAGCAGGTCATGCTTCAAGTTCCTCACTCCATCTACGTCTCAACACAACCTGTTATGAGATACCGTCTCATGGAACAGACTCAACCACCAAGCCCTTTCAGCCTTCAGGTCTTAGCTTAGTAGTGACTTCCTTCAGAAGGATTCCCAAAACACCCCCACACCCCAAATCTGAGGGGATAACAAGCATCTACCTCAGAGGAGTTTTGTGGGCACTAAGTGAAATTATGCATGTAAAACACGTAGCATAACACCTAGTACATAAATGTTTAAAACCTGCCAGCTCTCATGATCATCCTGAGTCCCCTCCATGAAACCAATACCCCCTTAACAAAGCCTTTCCCAACCCTCCAGATGGTCATCCACAGCCTATGTTCCTGACCTGCCATGGGTTTTTACTGTAGATGCTCTGTTTTTAATGTGTGTGCCTCCCCACTTCTTTCCACTTACCTAAGCCCTTCAAGAACAAAGGCTGGCACAATTCCTCCCTGGAACACAGGCACTCATGAATGTGATGAATATCCTGTGCATATTATTATCATTGCCATCTTAAAGATGAGGAAAATGAGCCTTGGAAAAGTTAAGGAACTCACATCCAAACTTACTTTCTTACTAAGTGATTAAACAACATCTGCTCACTGACAAATTCCAGTGCAAAAAGAAGTACATCTTATGGGTAAAAGTCTGCCAAAATAAAAAATAATAAAGGGGTATTACTGGCCCAAGGAACATACATGAAAATTTCAGAACCATGAAAGGACAAGGTGATGTGGGGGCTTGAAAGGTTTTTGTGGCTGGGGTGAAGGATATATGGGCTGGGGCAGAGGGAGATAAGACCAGGAGTAGGATGAGGTCCACTTGAAAGGGACATTGTCCACCAGAATAAGGCAGAATAAGGGGGTCTGAGATTTATTGTATACACAACTGGTAGCCAGTAGAGAAATGTAGGGCCATGAAGAAAGTAGACTGGAGGGAGGAGGGTTGTGGGGAGACCCCTGACCTAGAGTGGGTTACAATGGTGAAGGCATAGGGCAAGTCTGGTGCAAGGTCAGACTTAGAGTCACACAAAGGACTTGGGAACATGAGGTGAAGGGGAAGTTGAAGGAATCTAGGAGGATGGTGATGCCATCAGGTGGGAAGACATAGAACAGCTTATCAGAGACATCAATCAGGGTAAGGTGGAAGAGAGATGACAAGTCCATCTTGGAGCATGTTGAGTTTGAGGTGCCAGTGAAACATTTAATTGGAGATTTATAGAAGGTTTTCAGGGATCTGGCCCTCAGAAAACATGTCTAGGCTTGACATACAGTCTTGGGGGTCAACAGTGTGCGGACAATACCTGGAAAATGGATGAAAAGTTTGAAGAGTCTGCAGAGCAGGAAGAAGAAAAGAACATGATCCAAATGCCACATGGGAGGTGGAGCTTATGTGGGAAACATAAGCAGCATAAAGAGATGGTCAGTAAAGAGGGAGGGAAGGGCCAGGCACGGTGGCTCACGCCTGTAATCCCAACACTTTGGGAGGCCAAGGAGGGCAGATCACGAGGTCAGGAGATCGAGACCATTCTGGCTAACACAGTGAAAACTTGTCTCTACTAAAAATACAAAAAATTAGCCAAGTGTGGTAGCACACACCTGTAGTCCCAGCTACTCAGGAGGCTGAGGCAGGAGAATCACTTGAACCTGGGAGGTGGAGGTTGCAGTGAGCTGAGATCACGCCACTGCACTCCAGCCTGGGTGACAGAGTGAGACGCCGTCTCAAAAAAACAACAGAAAAAAACGGGAGGGAGGAAGAAAAGCAGGAAGAAAATTTAAGGTCAGATGGAGGATGTCCTTGAATGTAAACTAAGGAAGTTGGATCACTTTTAAGTGAACTACCTAAACCTTATTTCTGTGATTCTATGCATCTAAACTCTGTTTTTCCTAAGAATCAATAGCGTTCTAGAGTAAATGCCTACACAAAAAACCTTCAACAACATAGCTCTGGTGTTAAGATACACATTTGTGGAGCATACCACATATGCAATGATGGGAGTTTAATAAATGTTTCTCCACTTGTTTTTTTTTTTTTTACTAACTTTAGAAGCTTCTGATTGTGATGCAATCACCATCCAAAGAGAAGAGAGCGTGGGACAGATCAAAGCAGTTCCTTCTATACCAGATGCTCTTCCACATAAAATGTCCTTGTCTGCTTCCTGCCATTCAGGGCACACTGTAAAGAGAACACCTGCACGGATGTCTGGACGCTTCCAAAGCACAGCCCACATGCACGGCCCGACCTTGTTGCAGTGCAGTGTGTGGTGCTTGCCAGTGTGTGAATGATCTCTTTCCTGAAACTTCCTTTGGCTCTATTTGCACCCACCCAAGGAAGACCCTTGGCCCTCTACCCTGTGCTGAAGATGCCCTCCAAGGCTTTTGGTCTTCCTTCTTGCCTTCCTTTTAAGATCTTTTCATATTCTTCCTGCTGGTTCTGTTTGCTTCTTTTTATGCATTTTACTGTGACATCTGGAACACCTTATTTTCATTCCTAACTTCACATCTTTCTTCAAGACCCACTTCAAATTGAGCACTTTCAATGGTTTACTTTAGTCATTAATGGGGCCAAAAATTGCTAACTCATTGAAAACAACATTTCTATCTACAGTAGACTTTTCATGGGGGGCCAATCTCATGGTCAATCCCCAGTCACGGGGGGCCAAACATGACTCCAGAAAGAGATTGCCCAAAGGCTTACAGACACATTTCAGATTCAAACTGTAGCAAATTGTCCACGAAAAACCAATAAAACAACAACAATGGGCTCAAGTTTAGTGGTGGTGGTAATTATAAACTATTTAAAAGTACCTTAATCATAAAAACAAATCACAGAACAACTTCTCCTCTAGTGGAGGCAGTCTGTTCAGGTTAGGCCCTCTGTGAAGGGAGGGAATGGATGTTTTAGAGTCTATTTAAAGTAGCTGATTTCCTAGCAGCTGTCATTAGGTGACACTCTTCTGTGTTCAATTCTGTTATGTAACCTCTTTCCATCATGCTAGGGAATCATTAAGTTCTCATCCAGCAGAGCCTTGTTGAACATTTGCTGTGTGCCAGGTAGTAATCTGGGTGGGAAAAGATGATTAAAAGACAGAGACAATCTCTCAAGTTGCTAACAGCCTACTAGGAAATAGTTAATGTAAACAAGAAATTAAAGTCTGGTCGGATGCATGACATAACAGAGGTGGGTGTCAAAAAGCAGTCAAATGCTTTGAGAGAGGGCAGAGAAGGACACCATCAATAGCTACTTGAGAGCTTGGCTTGGCCTGCAGGTGGTCGTGTCGGACAATGGGCATTCACCACGCCAAAAAGGGGAGGGGAGGGGTGACCTGAACAGAACCAAAGAGGAAGGAGGAGGAAGGGGGCATGCTGTGCTGGGCAGCTATGAGCAGTTCAGGGTGGACAGAGCAGCGGGTACGCTGGAAAGAGACACACAATGAGGCTATGGAGCCCAGCGTGGGCCTCGCTGTCAACCCAAGCAACCTGCCTTGTTCCATCTGGGGAGACATGAAGAGCTCTCAACAGAGAGGCAAAGCAAGCAGAGACCTGCATTCCACAGAGACCACCCGCGGCAGAGGGAGGTCGTCGGGGACGGGATGAGTGCAGCACACCTGGTCCAGGGAGACTGATTAGGGGACCAGTGGAATGGCCACAGCTAGAGAGGAAAAAAAAATAAAACAGCAGCTGTGGGAAGAGAAAAGATGTGAAAAGTACTAAGAAGATGGAGGGATTGATAGGATGAAGCCAATCTTGAATTTCCATGTATTTTTTAAGGAAACAAATCAGCAAAAGCCACAAGGTTTATTACACACATGTCCATAAGGAGTCCGGAGGCTGCCTAACCATGGAGGAAACAGACAGCAGAGGAGGAAGAAACAAACCTCCTGGGGCCAAGGATGCTGAGTTAATCATCACACAGTTGATCAGTAAAACCTGCCTCTGATGACAAACAAAAGTTTAAATTTAAATTAACTCTATTTTCTACAACAAACACTTTATAAAAAATAGATTTCTAACACACACATTTACTGCTCAAAGTTACCCTTCAACAATCTTGGAAATAGTAAAACAAGACTTTCAATAAATGCAGAAAAGGGCTTTGCTTCTCCTCATAAACAGATTTAGACACTCAACTTCATGATTATAAGATACAAAATGCACAGAGTTTTAACTTGAATTTAACACTCACCAGCATCTAACAAGACACAAGGACTATCCCAAGATTTGCACTTGGGGCACCACAGCTTTCCACTGTTGCAATGACCTCCATCAGACTTCAAGCAGAATTACCATTTCTAGCCAGAGCTGAATTAACGCTTCCAGGACTTTGAATATCACGTGCCTCATAACATATGAAGTTTGAACACGTGGAAAGAGTCTAGAATGAACCCAGGGTTCTAGCTTGGGCACCTGCGTACACCATTAACTGAGCTAGTTCGTGGAAGAGGAACATCACGCTGGGAAGGGAGCAATACCTAATTCAAGTTGCTGCCTGTGGACATTCAAGTGGAGAAGGCACTCCTCCGGAGTGGAGGAGCTCTATGGTGGGAGCCACTGGGAAGAGCGAGGGGCAGCAGCCAGAGGGCAGGGGCAGCCCTGGAGTGGGCGGAGCCACCGAGGGGGGGGAATGCTCTGGAGAGGGGCACGGGTGTGGGAACTGGGAAGGCACCGTCAGAGAGCAGACCGAGGGCATTGAAGACGCTCTGCGCTCCCAGCTTCATTAGCCAGAATGTCTCTTTCTAAGGTCAAGGTCCAGGTTTTTCAGAACTGTACAGGCTTAGCTCCAATTGCTGGCTGCCTATGACCTGGGGCCACAAGCTTGTCGGATAATGTCCTATGCCACAATGTCCCATCAGCTCCCCCAGCGGCCAAATCTGGAACGATGCAGGCATCAAAATGAAAGATAATTCTGCTGGATTATATATAATCCATTGAATAAAATGAGAATGAAAAAGACTGGGCCGGGCACAGTGTCTCATGCCTGTAATCCTAGCACTTTGGGAGGCCACTTGAGGTCAGGAGTTCAAGACCACCCTGGCCAACATGGTGAAACCTGATCTCTACTAAAAATACAAAAAATTAGCTGGGCAAGGTGGTGGGCACCTGTAACCCCAAGTACTCAGGAGGCTGAGGCAGGAGAATTGCTTGAAGCCAAGCAGCTGGGGTTGCAGTGACTTGAGATCATGCCACTGCACTCCAGCCTGGGCGACAGAGTGAAACTCCATCTCAAAAAAATAAAAAAGACTATGTAGATGTAAATAAATAAATAAATGAAGGAGAAGAGAAAGGTCTCCCTTATAAAAGAATGCCTATGTCTGTCTCTATATGTTATATTTTATGTTGTTATATCTTATGTATCAATAATACTTATTATAATATCTAAATAATATAGAAGAAATGATGAAGTTAGGGAACCACCAGTAGATGCTAAAATGAGGAATAGGATATTTCCATACTCTCAGTGTATGTCCCCACAAATTACTAATTAGAATAAAATTTTCAAACAAAGAAACATAATAGACACCACACTAATCACAGGATCAAAGCTGATGTCACCAGTGCTGAAGCAACCAACGCCAGGTGGCCCCTGAAGTGCAGCCCAGAAGGAATGCAGTGTGGCTTCAGTGACAGTCCCACCCCAGGTGCATGGCTCGAATCCCATCATACACAACACCAGACAAATCCAAATTAAGGAGCAGTCTGCGAAAGGATGGGCCTGTCTTCTTCAAAAACTTCAAGATTAAGAAAGACCCAGAAAAGCTGAAGAACTGTCCCAGATTGAAGATAATTAAAGAAACATGACAACTAAGTGCTATGTGGATTCCTGGATTTAATTCTGGGCAGGAAAAAAACAAAAAACCTAGGACTGATGTTATTGAGTCAGTTGATAACATCAGCAATTCCACAACCCTAGCTGTGTCAGAATCACCTGGAGGCGTGTAGAGGGAAGGCTGTCGGGCCCCATCACCAAGGCTTCCATCCACAAGGGGTTTCCATGGCCCACAAGGTCCCAGAGATGCTGCCACAGATCTGGGGACCTCACTTTGAGAACCACTGGATTAGAAAACATAACTGAGCCAAATGTTAACATTCCCAATTTTGATAGTTAAGTTGCATAAATGTATAAGAATATTTTGATCTTAGCAAATGCACACTTAAAGGGGCTTGACTTAATCTCGGATGGCTTGAAAAGTGTGTGTGTGTGTGTGTGTGTGTGCACGCGTGCACACAGATGGAGTGATAGGCAAATGGTGTAAAAGGTCAATAATAGTTGAACCTACCTAAAGGACATATGGAAATGTATTAGGCTGTTCTTGCTGTTTATTAGCTTTTCCTTAAGATTGAAACGCTATCAAAATTGAAAGTTACAAAAAATATTGAAATAAAATATGACCCCTTTCCTGCAGTTCTTACGAATGGTGAAAGGTCCTTGTTCTCTGGGACTCCACCCATATGGATGCTAGCACCTGCAAAGGGGTGCTAGGACTTGGTTTTGCGGATCTCCCACTACAGAGAAAGTGCTCTTTGATACTGAGAGCTTCAACGAGTCTATGAGCCCTTTCATTTGCAAGCAAAATGGAACGTGTGCATACCTTTCTCCTGGGAATGGGTCCTTAACTTTTGAACCACTGAGGAAAAAATAAGCATCACTGCACTACAGAAAATACTGTGAACTCCAAACAAAACTTAAGCTTTCCCTGCCGTCCTCAGTAGGGTCAGGGAGCCCCAGGCAGGAAGGCTGCTGCGAGCTTCACACTCCTGGGCGCTCACTGCAGTCACCCTTCCTGGCTGGTGGGTCCCGGGCCTGCTGGTCATTATTTAGAACATCACCCAGCATGTAGGCTGCCAAATGTATGCCAAGGGAAAGAACAAACGAATCTTTTTCTACACACAGAAGTCCAAATAGCTAAGCAAAGACTTTGTTAGCTTCAAGTGCACAACACAGACACAGATGTGAGGCAGCTCGACCTGAATGGAGGCCAGTAGGGTCCCAGGATAGAAAAGAGAGTGATTCCTAAAGTCCTCCTTTTGAGGCGAGGCCATTCCTGAACCACACAGGAAAGGATTAAACCTGCTGTTACCACCTCTGCATCCATCCAGACCTGGGTTCTGCAATTACCTGGGGAAAGGAAGGACATCAGACCAGTCTGAAGGACTCAATACCTTCAATACCAGCTCAATACATTATAAAAGTGCTTGCAAAACACAGCATTTCTGTAATGATTTACAGAATTACCCATCACAATAGCTGCCTTTTCTGATCCAGAAACTCTGGAGCCAGGCAGGGAGAGGGGCTGAGAGGGGCTCTGTCCTCCCTCCTGAAGGCCACGGCTATACAGCTTGGCCATTTTCCACGGTTGGAGCAGACACTTGGAGAAACAGGTTCTTAGTCTACACAGGTTTCCACTTTATCCCCCTCCAAAAAATAACTATGTAACTCTATTCATTACCAGCCCTGTTTTTTTTCTGGCAATAAATGAGGAGAAATCCTGCTAATTAAATATGGGAAAACGACCTGGTCCCCGTTTCCTGTGCTGGATTCCACCACCTTCTCTCTGCTACTGACGTCACAGAGGCAGTGAGGAGGCTGAGATGGACCTTTTAGGAAACAGGGAGGGAGATCTGTAGCAGGAACAGTGACGTGTCAAAACCTGGTATCAACGCTGGATGGAAATCCGAGGCTACAGAGCCTCAGCTGGAAGATCCAAACAATTCTCTCGTGGTGTCGCTGAAAGTCACGGGAGAGGCACGTGCCGGAAGCCCGAGTGTCTTATTGTTCCTGGGGAAGTGTGAGGGTTGCTCGGGACGCTCACCTGCCTTCAGGGAGAAAGACCTCTGGGCCCAAGACCTGGACCTGACACCATCACTTCCTGATGAGGGACAGTGGGCAGGTTGTGGGATCTGCCTCAGCCACTCGTTCACAAGGTAGAGGCGGCCGCAGTGGTTCCTTCCCAGTCAGCTGTGCTGGTTAAATGAGACAGTGTGTGGCAAAATGCCAGGTGCGCGTTAAACACGCCATCAAGTTCAGCTATTACTTTTTTTAACTGGGAAAGCCTGACCACCTATCTCTGACTTCAGTCTCCTTCCACAGCCACGCGGGCAGAGCATCCCATAGCCGCCAGAGGCCTGTCCAACCCCCGAGCACCCACAACGCTCCACTTTCCTTGGTCAAAAGTCTGAAAACCTCTCAGGCGAGCTTTCATTTGGGATAAAAGAGTCCTTTTTCAAATGCTCTACCAGCAAGCAGAAGCCAGAAGCCCTGCAGGAGAGGCCGAGAGTGAGAGATGGGAGAGGGTCACTTTAGAGAGGGAGGCACTTCTGGGTGGGTCAGTGGTCGTCTTGGGGCAGAAAGTGCCAGGGAGGGGCCAGTTCCCAGAGAACAGGACCCAACCAGGGCTGCAGAACTTGCAGGAGGGGCCTGGCAGAAAATGCCTGCCCACCCGGGCACTGCAGGCACCATGCCTCGGGGTCCTTGGAATCAGATGAAGGAGCTCCGGGTATCAGGAGAAGCAAGGAAACAAAGGATGGGAAGCACCCCCGGCGAACAGCCCTGCCCTCCCTCCCCCCCTGCGCCAGACCGGCAGCTCCCGTGTCCAGCCTGAGCCCGCAGCACCTCCTCATATGAGCCACACTCTCCTGGGAGAGCTGGGAAAGCCACTTGAGTCCACAGCTCACCCCAATCACAGACCATTCACCAGGGACCAGTCGTAGAAATCCACACTGTCCAAAACAGCAGCCACCAGCCACCCATGACAAATTAGACTTAAATACATCAAAATTAAGTAAAATTTAAAATGTAGTTCATCAGACACATAAGCCACATGGTAAGTGCTCAGTGGCCACACGTGCCCAGCGGCTGTAGTAGTGGACAGCCCACAGAAGAACATTTCCACCACCACAGAAACCTCCGTCAGATGGCACTTCCATAAAATTACAGAAACAAGACATGACACGCTGCCCAGCTGGAGGGACAGGGCAACTGCTGGAAGAAGGTGACTCACGTGGTGTCAGGAGGGACAGCAGCTGCGAAGATGCTTCTTCGGCTTCCAACTCTTCTCCCCTCAGGATTTAATTAGTTTTGTTTGTTTGTTTGTTTGAGATAGAGTCTCACTCTGTCGCCCAGGCTGGAGTGCAGTGGCGCGATCTCGGCTCACTGCAAGCTCCGCCTCCCGGGTTCACGCCATTCTCCTGCCTCAGCCTCCCAAGTAGCTGGGACTACAGGCACTCACCGCCACACCCGGCTAATTTTTGTATTTTTAGTAGAGATGGGGTTTCACCATGTTAGCCAGGATGATCTCAGTCTCCTGACCTCGTGATCTGCCTGCCTCGACTTCCCAAAGTGCTGGGATTACAGGTGTGAGCCACGGCGCCCAGCCTTAATTAGATTTTTATGTGTATGTTTTTTTCTGGAGGGTCAGAAAAATAATAGGGCATAAGGGAATCTTTTGAGGGGCTGTCTTTGGCCAGACATTCCCACATACAGTGGCTTCTCATTGCTCACAGCAGGTATATTTGAGGAAGTTGCCACAAATGATCAATTAGTGAATCCTGAACCACCACTGCTCAGGAGACACAGGGCTAGGTTCCCGCGAGCCTCCAGTCACATTTTTGTCAATGGACCAAGGCGTAGCCTCGTTTTGTGCGTAGTCCTGTTGAAAGGCACCTGATTTAAGAGGCACTGACTCTGGGCTGGCGGTTTCGTCACTCACACCTGAGTGAAGCTCATCTCACACACGTGTTCTTGAGAAAGGGCCTCCCCTGCCCTTGTGCTTAGGACATCAGACAGCACGTCAGCACCACGCTTGGCCTGTTTTAAACACAAGATGTGTGACCGTGAAAAGGATACTTGTTCACAGCCTGAGCCCTGAAGCAAGAAGGCAGTGTGGCCTTGTTCAGTCTCAGCTGGGAACATGTGTAGGAAAAACACACACGTCTGGCGACTCAATTTTTTTCTCCCCTCTGTGCACGTCCTCAAAAGCTCTGCAAGTACTGACTTTGGAATTATAAATAAATTTTAGTGAGCAGGCAAATTTGCAAGTACAGATTCCACCAGCGGTAAGGATCGACCATTTGCTATCCACCCCTCCTAAAACACAGTGCCTGGAAGGAGCCAACTCCAAGCCCTGGGCTCCTGGAATCCACACTCATGCTATTTCCACCAACCACACCTGCTCCAGAGAGGGCTCTTGCGTTTCAAAGCACTTTTCTTGGATCCTCCAAGCAAACTATGAAATATGCAAAGCAGATGTTGTTATTCAAATTTTTTAAATGAAAAAACCAAAATCCATATCTTTCCCCAGATACAAAGTGGCAGAGCTGAGGAAATAACTCAGATGTTATCTTCACTCTACCCAGATTCTTCCTTTCAAAATACGCCAGGGCCAAGATGATTCATCTGTGCATTCAAAAAGACTTCCGAGCCCCTGTGCCCAGCAGCGAGAGTCTCACCTCAGACAGACCTCGCCCCTCCCCTCACTCCATGTCACGACTCTCTAAGTCATGGGGAAATGAGCAAGTGACCAGGAAATTACAATTCACGGTGAAGAGGTCTGCATGAAAAGGCTCTAGGAGGACACAGGGACCTCAGATCTGACTCCCGAAATCATCATTGGAAAACATCAGACACAAAGAGTGGGAGGGCTCCCCTGAACTCAACCATGTTGTACGAAATGTCTGGAAACACCTGACACCCGTCAGCCATTGGGAGGGACAGGCGTGGGAGGGGAAGTCCCCTGCGGTAGTGTGATCCTGTGGTCATCGCAGCAATGGGATGAGACACGGAGCCCCGCTCACCCTGAGACAGTGCGGTAGCTAAAATCTCTACCAGGTTTTAGGATTCTTCATTCTCACGACCACAAGGTCCTGGTGTATGTACGCATTCCTTGTGAAAGGAGTAAGATGAAAAGTGAAAAGTGAGGCAAAGACACCTGCCCTCCAGGGCCTGGCGACAGGGACACTGGCTCCCTTCACAGCCAGCCTGGAGGCCTTCGGGTCGTTTCCATCGCTGTGGCCAGTCTGCAACATGATTTTTAATAATGCATTTATTTAACCACATTTTAATGTTGTAGGAAAAAATTCCGTGTGGGGACATTTTGCTCAGATTACTTTGTTTCTGTTGCTCAAGAATTTCATGGTCACTCCACCCATGGAAAATCCAGAATTTTCCTCAATGCCTCAATTGTACATTTCTTCTCAGTGCCTTAATTGTACATTTCTCTTGCTGACATGAACCAAAAAATGTATGCATCACAGTACTGAAGAGGGATATGCATCTCTCGAAAAGTGTCGTGATGACAGAGCCTTGGGTACATCAGGCTCAAAGTTCTGGCGGCTCAGCCATGGTATGAAATTGTTATTTCTAGAGTGAACACCCAGTTAAGGCTATAGCCCCTCTCTCTCTCTGACATCCACCTCCTCTATTGGAAATCTCTGGTCTTGTGTGTCTTGGATCTTTACAGCATTTCCCCTTAGCCCCAAGCAAGAATGCAAACAAGGAAGCATTTATCAAGCGCCTCCTAAGGCGGGCACTGCGCCAATCTAATGCGGGCAGATGGCAACATCGTCCCTCCCAAATGCCTCACTGCTGCCCGAATGCCAGCTCCTGCATTTGAAGGGAATTCCTGCCACCCTCTCAAGCCTGTTACTCACAGTGGCATTTTCAGAACTTGTCACTAGTGGTGACTTCTGATCGTTCCATTCAATGAAGGGTCATTGTTGCAAACCTGATGAGTTGCAAAGGTTCACACAACCACTGAGTCGGGCTCAGAGGGTCCATGACGACCTCATCCTGCCCTTTCCCTTTTGCAGGGATGTCACTCTGGGTGAGTGAACGCACACCTCCTGGCCTTGGTTTCTTTGTCTGTATAATAAACAAATCAAGTTGGCTTCCTAGGGCCTGCGTGAAGGTTACATGAAGTAGGAGTGTGCAACAGAGGACACCAGCTGCTATCCGAAAGTGCAGAAGCTGGCACTCGGGCAGCAGTGAGGCATTTGGGAGGGACAATGGGGCCTGTGGATACAAGGCACTTTGGCGCTACTGAGCATTGGAGGGTTCCCCTACCGGGTCCATGTGCTCCAGGTCTGGGACAAAGCAAGAGAGGCCCCCAGGGGTCACAGGACAGACATCCGCAAGGCCAAGAGCCCATGAGCAGAGGTCTCGAGGTGGGATGGGCCAGGACACTGAGTCTAGGTCTCAGGAGCAGAGGCCCATGCTGGCCCTGAGTGCCAGGCCATCATGCATGGCACGTTCCTGGTGCACGGGAGAGATCTTACTTGGGTTGGCTTAGCTAAAGCAAGCTCTTGGAAGACCTTCACTGCCTGCAGGGCACACATCACACCTGCCTGTGCTCTGTGCTGATTCCCACATAACCGGTTCTATCACCAGCTCACTCCTACGCCCCCAGTCCTGGAAGCTGCCGATATTTGAAATATCAGGAAAGTATCTTTGCCTAGGAGATATATGACAAAATTTAATCCATCTCTTGAAAAAAGGCCTTTGATGCACACGAGAGAGAGGAACCCAAATGCACAGCCCTCCAAGGCAGGTCCCACCCGTGGAGACCACACCCACCTCACCCCTGCTCCTGCCAGGCAGCCCTGACCCCTCCATGCACTTACTCCAAGGTAAGCCCCTCCTATGCATGGCACTCTGGAAGGGCCTGAGAAGCCACACACCGCTTTCCCAAGCCTGTACCTCAACCCCCTTCCTGCTGGAGCAGACCTGGCCTGAGCACGAGGAAAACAGGTCCCCGGTCCCCCGTCACATCCCCTGCACCCTTCGCCCCAGCTTCTCACAGCCCTTTCTCTGACAGGTTCCCGTCATAGTTCATCCCTGAACTGCAGACCCATTAAAGAAGACCAAGGCCAAGCAGAATGTCCCAAAATAAAAGAGGAAATGGCCAGAACTGGGTCCCAACCACCCGATCTGATTCTTCCCTTCCTTCTACCGATGCAGCCTCAGCCCCGGGCCAGGGGCCAGCTGTCCTTTCAAAGTCTTTGATGGAAAGTTCCCATTATCAAAAAAAAAAAAAAAAAAAAAAAAAAAAAAAAAAAAAAGGCACACACCAGGGCCAGGGGAACAGCCAGCACAAGTGCAGAGAATCGAGGGATGTTCTCATCAGCACTCCCAGGGGAGGGAGCCACCAGCCACCCCAGCACCCCATGTGGCCACAGCTGCCCCCCACCCAGCGCCCCTCTCACCCTGACGCCTCCCTACACAGCTGGTCTCCTGAGAAATGACAGCTAGGCAGGTCTTCCTCAGTCCCTTCAGATATTGCAGAGTTCCAGCTTCCAAAGCTGAGTTGTGACTATAAATTGGACATTTTATACACATCCCAGTGAATCTCATGAGTGGACCGTGGGTTCAAGGAAGCATTTGGGGCACAGTTGGTGGTGGCAGTGGTATTCTTCTGCCTTCAGCACGGTGGCCACACAAGGGGAGCAGCCGTGCTCAGGGGATGGAGGCCCAGGCCCGGGAAGAAGGCAGCCTGCCTTCTTTCTAGGGGACTTCAGGGCACGGGGACTGAGCACCCGAGAAATTCACAGCCCTTTGACCACAGTACAAGTAAAGCATGGGACGTGGCATCGCTCACTCACCCCAGCCATGCTGGCTCCACGCTCTGTGACACAAATACACGAATGCACGGTACACGGAGGACAGAGGGGCGAGCAGCTCTACTCACATTCCCCTGAGGACTAGAAATTTAAATGGAGCTGACTGTGAGTAGGCAAAGCCTGTGTCCAGCCTCTCGACTCAGGGCGGCACAGGGTCCCACAGTGCAGGGTCCCGTGGCGGAGGTTACCCAGAGTCACAGGCAGGTTCCAGACACAGCCAGGCCCACAGGCTGCCCAGGCTGGTCCTGCTCCAGCTCCTTTCCTGTGCTCCTCCCCTCCTTTTATGTCCACAATGTCCCCATACTCAAAGGCGGTTCTTCCTAAAAGACCCAGCGACGTCCTCGCTCCTCCAGAGCCCTAAAGGCTGGGAACGCTGGCACCTGTGTGCTGCTCCAGAGGAATGGGGTGCTCAGGGTGGGGCTGCCCCTCTTAGCACAAAGGTTCAGGGACACTTTTCCTCTGGCTCAGGAGAGGAGGCTTTGGCATCCTTAAACCTGCTCATACAGGTAAAGCCCCAAATCGTTCCAGAGATCACCAACAGTTGTCTGGGTGGTGTGTATTATTTTTCTGCTTGTCTAGTCTTAAATTGACTAGAATTAACTTTTATTACTTTTATAAAGAATAAAGTTCTGAAATTAAGTGATGACCCGGTGGATTTTATATGGGTAGCAAGTTTTAATGGTAATTTCAAAACATGTAAAAACCATAAGGTCCCATCTCACTTTAAAAAAATAAAAAGCCTTCCTCAGTGAGACTGCACTGCCCTTCCTCCTGTCCTTCAGGTGGTAATTCCATCATTTTTTCATACCACATGGCTGATTCTATTTGAACACATTTGGCCATATCAGCGAATACCCTACACAGAGAGAAGACCGTCAACGTTGTGTTTGAGAAGATCCTAGGGGTCTTTTCGGACCACCGCAGCTCCAGGGGCTGCCGGTGACCAGGGCCTGGTCCTCAGGCTGCAGGATCTCCGCGGCCCAATTCGAGTTTGCAGACACCTTCCCTGGGCTTCTCCGGCATCTCCTCCGTTCCCACACACAGCAGCAGAAACGAGTCAGCGGGGCCCTTCTCTCTCTTGTTGGACTGACATTAGAGACAAGTTCTAGGACGCCCGAAGTCTGTTCTGTTGGAATTCTTCTTTGCAATCACCCGTTTTGAAGGGATGGCTGTTACTAAACCCCTGCTGGGCCGTCTAGGCTTGTCCCTCCCCAGGCCGGGATGCTGTCATCTGTCACCAGCCCCACCCCAGGTTGATTTGGGCCAATGGCAGAAGCTTGTACAAAATCAGAGTATTTCAGAAAAGAGAGAGCTTGGTCACATGTTTATCAAGCCAGGCTGTGGGCTAGCAGTGTCTACGTGCCCCACTAAGCCCACAGTTTCAGGAGGGCCACCTCAGGCACCGAGGCCTCCCCATCCCGGTCGGCTCCCCAGCCCTGCCCACCTCTCTACAGATGCTTCTGTTCCCTTAGCCTCTCACTCCTCCCTTCTGAACATGCCATGGGTTTCCTGCCAGGACCCAGTCTAATAAATGCACAGAGTCTAGAACACTGATTCCCAAACTGTGTAAAAGAATGAACATGCATGGATTGGCAGTGTCTGCAAATTCTCCTGCATGCAGGGGCTTAACAAGGTTTCAAGACCGCCACCAAAGAGCATGTCTTCTCCACAGCTTGGGGTCAACGTAAAGACTCTTCTGAATGGGTTCCTTCCTGTTCGGGGAACTTTTAAAGTTTTTTTAAAAATTTAACTATAAAAATTTACAGAAGAATCCACATGGACAATCTGGATGGCAGGACGTGTTCAAACAGGAGACTCAGCCTTCTCCATCCCCTCCCGTTGCCTCTTCAGTGTTCAAGATGCCTGAGTCTCCCCCGTGAAGATGAGCCCCCAGGATCTGGCCAGCTCCCGGAGCCACCACGTAGAGTCTTGCCCCAAATCAACAAGGAACATCATGTTCTTGTCTTGGGTACCGGTCATGAATCACCCATTTGCTTTATTCTGCAGAAGCCATTGTTTAGAGCATCTTCGGGGCTCCTCAGGAACAGAGCCCCAGAGCTCCTTTGAGGGAAGTTCCCAGGCTCACGAGCAGGCAGCGGCATCTGCCCAGACCAGACAAGCTTGGTGAAGCTTGAGTGCTGCATTTCTGGTGGGAGATGGAAAAAACACAGATCCCGGAACCCCCCGTCCTGGGAGGGTTTGGCACTGGGGTGAGTGAAGTCAGCAGCACTGAAGGGCACTCACCTGAAAACAAGACGAGGCCCAGGCACAGGCTTCCCCGGAACCCTGGAGTGTGTGTGGAAGCTGAGATGAGAGGGCTTTCACAAACCAATGGGAAGCATAGTGATTCTGAGAAAACTTTTGGTTTTGCATTTATTGCTAGAGGCTGAATACAGTTGATCTCTTTCCAAGGGGAAAATGAAGATCTCAACTAAACTGCCTTCTTTTTGTAAAGTCTGTTTGTGCCGAGGATAAAAGAGAATGTTTTGTCCCTTTCAAAATCGAGCACTTTGTGTCTTTCTGAGCATCAGGTGTTCAGTGTGATGATTGTGCAGCTGATTGTGTGGCTGATTGTGCAGCTGATCGCCTCGAGATTCTGTTTGTTTCACACCTGTTTTAAAGCATTTACCATTATAAGTCTAAATGTTACCTCCACGGTTCCCTTCTACCTACATGTCTCAGGGAAATGGATCCTGGGGGATAGATTTTCCCACAATAATCAATTCAGATATTCTTTCCCTCTCAGAAATTCTCAAATTAAAGAATCCTTTTATTATTGAAGAGTCACGCAGATTGATTACCATCTTCCACCAAATCCAAGCTATGAAAATGGAAAGAAACATCCTGGTTTAAAGATATTGACATGGAGAAAAGTGCATGCTAGAATTGATGAGCTGCAGTGTGACAAGAGCTAACACTGAGAGCTTATCCCAAGCTGTCATTCCAAGCCTGAGCCGTACCAGCTCACATCAGCCTCACCTCAGCCCCAAGAGCTAGACCTGACCAACTCCCCAGCTTCACCCGAGAAGGTGAAGGCTCAGAGAGATGCGGGAACTTGCTCAAGGTGGTCTAGCCAGGTGCCTGTCCGGACAGCTGGACTCCAGTGTCTCACGCTCCCCATTTTTCTCCAATCATTTTCTCCCAGCACCAACTGACCAGGTGTCCACTCTCTCTGGGCATCATTATGCTTACATTTCAGCATCCAGTTCAGGCTCCACAATGTCCAATATTTTTGAACTTAAACTCATGCCATTTACAACACCAATAACCTTTCCTAAGAGAAGTCCTTGCCATGAGATGAGAAAATAAACCATAATGTGAAGACCACATTGCCCAACAGAGATGCAGTCCACACATTCTATAACCTCAGCCATTTTCTGGAGAAGTGCCCAATCCAGGAAGCCAGATGACTCTGACCTTGGACCAGGGCAAAGAGACACCTGTCCTGAATGCCACACCTCAGAGCTTCCCTCTCTCAACCTCCCCCGGACACGCCATCCCTCAGGGACCATGACCCAGGAGAAACACCCACTCAGACTGGGCCTCCCCATGGCATACCATGGGTGCCAGGACCTCGGAATTCCCCACACAGACACACACAAGGCCCCTTCCTGGGCCTGCAGGGAACTTCTCCCAGACATGTCTTCCCGGAGAAGACGTAAGAGGCTCTCTGGGGGCGTGTGGATGGAGCTGAGATGCATGGGACAGGAGGGGGGCAGCTCACCATGGCACTGAAGCTCGTTGGCCTGAATCCACCCAGCTCCTGTGCAGATGTCCTGGAAGGTGAGGATTCTGCGTTTAAATTAGACCTTTAGGTTCATGAACGTGAAGGCACATTCGTGCAGGTAGGAGACAGACACTGCGTGTGCAGCCTGATCTATAACTGAAATGCTTAGACATGAAACATGAGAGCTACTCTTGCACTCGTGCTCTGGATGACACAAACATCAGGGAGGAGAAGCCAACTCTTTGTGTTTTGGAGTTTGGTGGTTTGCTTGCTGGAAGCCTGCTTTCGTGGAGTTCAGTGGCTTGCTGGCTGGAAGCCTGCTTTCGTGGATGACGGGACCACAAAAGACAGAATGTGAGGGTTTAGACAGGCCCAGGGGTCAGCGCTTTTATTTTGGCTGAAGGAAATAAGGCCTAGAGTCAGGATTGGAAACGACGGGTGGTTTCATATAATTAACAAAATCCAAAAGAAGGGAAACTCCTATGTTTATATGCAAAAGTAAGAAGCCACTTCTAAAGAATTAAAATGACCAGGGTAAGACACAGTCCCCCTGCCAGACACCGCACACTGCACTAGACTTTTGCTGAATGCTCGGTGTTGCTGAGTGTGGCGCTGTGCGGATTTTCTTGGTTAATTCCTTTCCCTTTAAGTGTGTGATTTCACAATCTTTGCTGCAAACCTAAAAATGATGGCAAAAATGTCTATAGCAGAACTCAATTACAGCCATTTCAGTAAAACCAGTTAGATAGGTGATTTGTGTTATAAAATGTATCACTATTATATACTTTCTTTAAAATTAAAGATAGCTGCAGTATAAGGTGATATTGATATAATAAAAATTAACTCTCATTAATTAACCATTGTCTCCAGAAATAAGTACAATTGTAAGTCCTTAAACATCAATTCTGCACAGTCACGGTATAGCAAATAAATATGTTCATCTTGAAAATACATACCAGATATTTCTAGAATGATTAACAAATTCTCTACTGAACACTTTCTCCAAAGGGCCAGGAACTTCGATGTAACAATTGTTTCCTAAAACTTTTAACTTTTCAAAAAAAAAGAAGTGATATTTTAAGAATGTATTTAATACTTTGCAGAAAGGACTGGAGCCGGTTTTTTTTCTCGTTTTTCAGATAACACATCCTTGGTATATGGCATCCTTAATAATATACATAAGGCAAAACTAAAACTGATGTAAAATATATAATTGGATATTTTCAGGTTTTTCTGTCAGTAACCTGTATTTTTCAGAAATTGCCGGAGGAAGCTTCAGTCGTAGGTTTCTAAATCGTGTGCTCAGGAGAGCACAGGGAGAATGAGACTGGCAAACCTTCTGTGTTGGCAGTATACAAGAAGCACTCATCTGTAAACAAGCTCCTAATTCTCAATAGCACAAGGAAAAAAAGGAAATCTTCCAAGTAGTGACACACTTTGTACCAGATCTTTGAACTTTGGAGGTGCAATTTGCATAAAGCAGTAAAAAAGCACGTAACCCACGCCCCCAAAGTTTCAGAAAGGAGAAGGTCGAGTAGAGAAGGATTAAAACAGAAAAAAGAAATGGACGTGCTGTGGTGCAATTTTTGACAGATAATTATCACCATAACGTCCTTTGAAATTGTTGACATTAGCTGTAACACGAAAATGCAACTGCTGATTTGGTCCCAGATTTCCATATCTAATATTTTTCTAATGACCAAAACTCATCACTTTTAATCTACATTCTTATTCCCTTACAAATAAAATATATGTATTCAAACATCTCTATTCCATATGTGTAGACTTCCTTATCTTGTAGATAATCTTGTCCAGCCAAGGTAAATACAAGTTATTTGATGATTAAGGATTAAAAGGCTTAAATGAAGTTAATGGGAAAATAGAGGATCGGTAACAATAATGAAAAGACTTTGACTTTATTTACATTCACCTTAACGTAAGTTCATTGTATTTGCCTCTAATTTAAAAGATCAGCTTCCCCGTATTAGGCAATGTTAGCCGGAGGAGAAAAGTCACAGGGAACAAATCAGTGCTGCACTGTGGATCTTATTCCCTGTTTCCTCTCTGTCTCCCTCCTCCACCTTGATAGCTAGTCCTACAGTTTAAGAAAGAAATCATCAGAGCCAGGTGAGTCTGTGGCCCTCATACCCGTCAGGAACAGCCACTGACCCAGCTGAGTCTTTTTCCAGACCAGAACAGCACTGGTGCTGTCCCAGTGTGTCCGAGGAGACGTGAGCAGCCGGCCACGGTCAGAGCGGGCAGGTGGTCACACTCCCACGGGTCACCTCCTCATGGGGTCTCCTTACAGAACCAAAGAAACTGCCACCACCCACCATGGTCATGACAGCAGGTGGCCCCAGGGCACAAGATGGGAACCTGGAGGTGGGTGGTAGATGTTTGCCCCTTGTGGGTCTTCAGACTGGATGCGGAGGACCTGCCGTCCGGGCACAGTGAACCTCGGCCAGACACCAGGCAAGGGCAGATGAGTGGGCTGGGGGACACTCACCTGGAAAAGTTCCAGATCACCAGTGTTCCCCCCCCGCCCCCCAGTCCCTGCCTCGTCTACCCCCATCCTGTCCCTGAGCACCCTCCTTCCCACACATATGCCCCACATTGGTCCCCTGGGAGATCAAGCCTTTCAAAAAGAAAGGAGCAGCTCTTTCCCCAACAAGAGAGACTTGTGACTGGCACATGGGCTGCCAGGGCCATGAGTCAGGAGGAAGAAGTCTCTCCTCAGGGTCAGCCCTAGGCTTTAGCTGGAGTAAGGGCAGAGTGGGCTCAGGGCACGAGCAGGGGATGGGAGGGGACCTTGGCATCCAGTGGAGCTGGGAAGAGGGCCTGGGTGAAGAGCTGCACGCACAACAATGTCCTGGCACTCTGTCTGCTGAGGTCCCCTGCCCCCAATGTGTCAGCACTCAGTCCTGGCTCCCCTCTGAAGGCCTGCTCTGGCCATATGCCCACCACACAGCCAGATGCCACCTGGCTCAGCTCTGGGGCTGTGCAGTGCCCAGTGGTGTGTATGTGAGCCACCGTCTGTAACCAGCGCTCTCCATGGAACTGTTCCTCTGCCAAGAGTAGGGCTACCCCGAGCAATGCAGGGAGAACATGTGCTTGGCCATGGAAAATAGGGGACAGTCAGTATAAGTGGCTTTTATCTCTTCAAATAACTGGAGAGAACATAACACTCAAGACCAGAGTCCAACAGGCCAAAGCCGTCCTTTCTGAAACCTGCCCACTAAATGGGCTTCCCCATTTGGGGCCAGATGCCCAGACCCACCCGACAGAACCCCTTCTCCCCTCCCCTCTCCTCTCTGCACACTTCTGCAGCAAGGTTTGCACAGCTCAGAATCAGCAGCCCGCACACCCTCAGGCAAAAAAAAAGCCAAGTTATCGCCCTTTAAAGCATGTACTGTTAAGGGAAGAACTTTGCATCAACACTACCAAAGAGTTAAAATGAAGAAAATTATCATTTTAAGGCTGAACTGTGCTGTGACATATGATCCATGATTTGCATCCAGACGAAATCTATTTATCATTTCTTCCACAGTAAAAATGCTCCAGGAACGTTCCTCCACAGTTTCCTTTACCTTGAGTTGAAGGGTAATTCTTTGACAATTAGCAATCTTTTCTTTCACATTGATTCAGCAATTCAACTTCAGCATAAGAATAAAGCCCCCTGAGCTGCAGCTCTGTCAGCAGGAGAAAGTCAGAAGGAACCTGTCACTTGTAGGGGGTTTTTGACAAAGTGTACAATGGGAGCCAAAAGAATCCTGGGTTTTTCCCCCCAAATAAATGTGAAATAGATTTAAAAATCAGAATGTATTAAGGTGCTCATGATATTGAAAAGCACAGAACACTTACTGTGGCAGAGTAAAATATATACAATTAGAATCCTCATTTTGAAAGACTTCAATGAAGTAATATTTGCTAGAGCTGAAACGCATGGAGGCATTTCAGGAAGGCATAAAAACACACACTTGCATCAACTAATTGGATAATGACATATGTTACCACAACTGTCAGCTTCTACCGTGCCTTTAAAAAGTTCCTTTTGTTAAGCATGTAATTTCATTGTTAAAACACCAAAACAACACACAAATACCTGATAGCTGGCATTAACCCTGGCACACATCCCTGACATAGCTGTGTGCGCACAAACACTTCTGCGCTTCTGTCCGGTTCCATTTTGCTCTCATTTCCGCGAGGGCAGGCTCACCATGCACGGATTCAGCTTCTCCGGACACTGCCAAAGTTTAGTCTTTTAAAATTGCACATCGTGGTACTCATTTCAATTTCTCCATTCTTCAGTTCTGGACCAAGTGCAGAGTTTGTAGAGCCCTTAGGCTAAGCCAGGAAGATACCCATCATCCCTTAGGAGCCTCACAGGAAAGGTAACTCACAGGAGAGAAGCTACCAGGGATGCGGAAAGCACCGCTGTCCCCCTGACAATCGCAGTCCAGCCAGACTGACGCTTCCCTTCCTGACTGCTGTCATTGCCCACCTCATTCTGGACACTTTTCTGCTTTCAAGGGTGTGTTTTCTTTTCTTTCTCTCTTTCTTTGTCCACTGAACTGTGTTTAGAGCCAAGCAAATGGAACTTAAAACAGCAACCAAAAATCATTCCCAAAAGAGCAACTAGAGTATTCCATGAGGAGCCTCATCTCATGTTTACAATCTCAGTAGACATGCTAAGCTGAATCATTCCTACAGCACTGTGTTGCATGGTAACAACAAATGACCTCATGGAAAAGTCCCCATTTATCTGACTGGCCCGGACCCCGGCCCCGGGCTGTGGATGTGGGAAGACCAAGGCTATTTCCATATGCCGACATAAAGATTGGGATGGCACACGTTTTTGCAATCACCAGAACACAACTTTTCACCAACTTGAGATAGAGAACAAAAGTCTCTGTTGCCCAAGGAGCAGCGTCCAGTGAGCTGTCTGCAGGCGGCAGTTCCAGCCCCCACCTGGATGCCAGCAGCCTGCTGCAACTGCACAGACAACTTCCGAGCTAAGTTCAGCAAACACAGATTTCACCAGAAGACGCCATCGCTCCACCTCCAGGCCACACTATGCCCGGCACCGGCAGGTACCACTGGGTCTCCAAGGACCCCAGACACTGCCATGAGGGCCAGGACAGCTCCTGTGACCAGCAGACATGAGCACAAGGCTCCCTCGAAAGGTCCCGCGTCAGATCCACCTGTGAGCCAGGTTGAAGCTGCCGCAGTCCAGACGCCGCTTCCCTCCACGCACCGTGTCCTGCTCTCTCCCTCTCCACCCTGCCCCCTGCCAGACTTTGCAGAAAATCCACAGCAAGTTGTCCCCCCAACACTTTACCTGGTCCCAGTTGGGCTCCTCCGGGGGGCCCGGCCTGCTCACCTCCCGAGCGCCGCGTCCCGTCGCCTGCTGGTGCCAGGCTGTGGAGCTGGCGGGTCCCGGAGAAACGAGCCTGCTCCTGTGAACACCGTGCAGCCGCGGCAGCCTTCGCAGTGATGAGCACAGCTTGAGCCCGTCCACAATTAACCGAATATTGTATAGCAGCAACAAATCAACAACGAAACCCGCGCGCAAATAAAGCCGGCTGCCGTTTCCGAGGGATGCAGAAGGGCAGAGCCACCGAGTGCTTCATTTCTTCTTCAAGATCATTCCAGCCAGCTCCTTCTGCTATTTTTACTGTACCATAATGCACTAGGTCTGGCTTTTACCCTATTGAAAGAACATGAATATATTATTATCCACACAAAAGAGCAGGTTATTGTTTATGAATTACCAGCCTTCCCAGCAACAAAGGCTATTTTCATAAGAAAACTCAATTTCATTTTAGCTCCAATTTGATTACCAGCTGAAGAAAAGAAGCTCTGCTCCTAACCCTCAAAGGATTTTTATTCATACCATTGAATGGGCTTTATTGCTTCCTTTTCAAAACTGACGTAGAAAGCTTTTAGAGTAAAACATTGACAAAAAATTATTGCGCTGCTATTTTGTGCAATAACAGAGCTGAAGAGGGGCAATGATTTCTCAGTCATCCTTCACTGTACTCCAGAATAGCGGAGGCTGGAATTAATGACAGACCAGGGAGAGGAGGCACGCTAAGGTCTCACAAAGCACGTCAAATCTAAATGATCACTATACATTGAAAGGCCCCCAAAAAAGCCCACAGCTGATTGATTCATGGCTTTCACAAGAAAGACAGGCTTGAAGAGTTTATTGCACCACAATTTACTCGGAATTATCATAAAAATGAATGTAGAGGCTGAATGTCACCCCGGCACGCTCCAAAACCACACGCCCAGGGACAAAGTTCACCCAGGAACCGCGGCTGCACACCCCACGCTGCCCGCCAAGAGCTGTCAGGGTGGTCGTCGTCGGACTTGACTCGGGCTCTGTGGAGAGTCTTTACCCCACACCAGAATAGGTTTTCATCTTCACAATTTTAAAGAGGAAAAAAAGTCTGTACCAGAAAACAATAGCCCAGGGGCCCGGAGGCGGATGTGCCTGCTCCGCATCTGCGCGGTGCTAGGGGGGCCCTGGCGGGCGTGTGCCCCTCGGCCTGTTTGTTCTCATTCCCCAAAGAAGTGAGAAGTTTGCAAGGACTGGAGTGCTCACAACAGTAGTTTAGGGGTAAATGTTTAAATAATACAGGTAGTTCTTGTTTAAATGACTTTCTCCACATGCACAGCACTTCTCCTTTCATTAAAATTTGAGCAATAATGGCTAAGCTAGTGGGGTTGCCAAAGAAACCTGCACTTGCGGTTATGTAAATAGAGCCTGCAGTGTAGTAACTTGGTGTTCTCAAGGCCCCCAGCCAATGACCTGTTCACGTAGAAGCCTCAGGTGAGATCCGATGACTTTGGCCAACCAGCACTGAAAGGTGCCTTAAAACCTGTCATCAGCCTGAGAACCCTCTCCTCTCCTGCCTTACCCATCCAGCACAGCCAGGATTTGTAAGTGAAGAATTTGTGATCTTCAACGTTTTGTTTGGTAAGCAATGCTTGTATTTTAAAACACGCCAGAGAAAAAGTAAAACTCCCCCCGTTGGCCATTCCATTTTCAAAAGACTTGTTGAATTCAAACAGCATCAATGTTTTCTCAGTTCTCTGTCAGAGTCAAGCAATCTGTCATCTCTCTGTCTCTCTCAGACAGGTTCTCAAGCACAGAGATTATGCTGGCTGTCTTCCGGGGAGGAGCTGGGTTGATACAGAAGCCACGCATCCTTCCCAGGTGATTGCACACACCAGGAGAGGCTGGCCTGGCTCAACCTTGCCGCCTTGAACTCATCCCCAACCACCCCCTCCATGGGGCTCCACCTGAAATCTGGGGCTTCTCACAGGAGATCCTCTGGGGTCTCGGGGTTGCCACATGTGCCTTGAAGGTTTTCAGAATCATTGCTCTAAACTGAATGATTTAAAGGCACCTGAACATGACTGTTTAGTGGAAACCAGGAAGATGTCAGCTGTAATAAGTCCTTTTTCATGGCTCCACTTGTCCTGGCCCCAGAGTGGCTACAATCTCGTAACCACTAGCACTGTATTTCCACAATGTCAAGGCTGATCATTTATAAAAGCAAACTTCCATCAAGCATTCATGTGCTTACAGATATCTCAGTGCTGGGCATTGGGCTGACAACAAAAGACAAGTAACCCATGCATATTTTGCCTTTCTTAGGGCTTCGGTTTCTGCACACCCAGCCTGTTCATTAATAATATACAGTCAGTTCTAAAGTGAAGTATTGATGGTGGTGACGTTCTAAAGTTACTGTGAATACTGAATTTGCAAGTACTGAGCCTTTGCTCCCAGAGAAGTACATCTGGTCACAACAGTTTTGTCAATCAATTCATATATGACCTTGTTTAATGTTTGTTTCTATTTAATAACAGCTTATTCAATATGTATTGTGGAGTCATTAACACTGAACTCACAGCCAGCAGCATGTCTCAGTGGCTTCTTGAACACACATGTTATCTCCATGAGGCACAGCACAACCTTCCTGCACTTAGGAACCCTAGACGGCACTTCAGCCCTATTCTTGTGGGCCATCTTACACAGTGAAATCACCAGCAAAAGCACAGAAATTTGAAAAACATGGCACTCGAGAGACTGCAAAAAGGACACTGTGCACAGGATGAAAGGAAGTCTCAGTATCTCCTTGCTTGCTATCATCTGGGGATATGCACGTCTGGTGACACTTTTTTTTTTTTTTTTTTTGACAGAGTCTCACTCTGTCACCCAGGCTGGAGTGTAGTGGTGCAATCTCGACTCACTGAAACTTCCACTCCCCAGGTTCGAGCAATTCTCCTGCCTCAGCCTCCCTAGTAGCTGGGACTACAGGCATGCACCACCATGCCTGGCTAAGTTTTGTATTTTTTGGTAGAGACAGGTTTCATCATATTGGCCAGGCTGACCTCAAACTCCTGACCTCAATTGATCCACCCGCCTCAGGCTCCAAAAGTGCTGGGATGACTGGCATGAGCCACCGCGCCTGGCCCAGTGACACATGTTTTACCATTTTACCATTCTGAGCATGTCTGCAAACGACCGCAAAAGCTCCAGGATTATTCATTTTGGGGGGTTACAAATTCTAGCAAGTAGCAAAGCTGCTGTGGACTGAACTGCATCTTCCCCAAGCTCACGTGTTGAAGCCCTAAACCCAGCATGACTGGATTCAGCATGGGGTCTTGGGAGGTGACTGGGGTTAGATAAGGTCATGAGAGTGGGGTCCTGATCAATAGGTCTGTGGTCCTGTAAGACAAGGAAAAGAGAGAGGGGCTCTTTCTCCCTCTCTCCACCACGTGAGGACACAGTGAGACGGGCTCTTCCTCCCTCTCTCCACCATGTGAGGACACAGTGAGGACATCTGTGAGCCAGGAAGAGGCCCTCACCAGGAGCCAAACAGCTGGCACCCTGTCCTTGGACTTCCAGCTCAGCCACAGTGAGAAATAAATGTCAGCTGTTCAAGCCACCCAGTCTGCAGTACTGTGTTGTGACAACCCAAGCCGATGAAGATAAAAGCTAGAAGCGGAACATCCATGAGGCACGCTCTATGACCAGCCAACACTCGTTGAGCACCTCCTGTTTACCAACTGGTATCTGCATTAGCTGGACCGGAGCTGACTGGAGAGTCCCAGAGTGTGGGTGGGACTCAAAGAGTGAGACCGGAGGAGCGCCCTGGAAGACACTGGGCCGGCGTTTCGAGGAGCGGTGACGTTCGGGCTACAGAATGGAGCAACAGCTAGAGGGAGAGAAGGGCAGCTCCTCAGCATGGGGCACAGGGCCGGGCCCAGCCTGAGCTCATCTCGGGGAGCCGGGAGATGAGGCTGCGGCCTGCGTGACCACCTGGTGGCGGGACCTTTTCTCCAAATGTGGGTCTCACACCCCTACCAGCACAGTCACCTGGTGGTTGATGAGAAATAGAAGCTTCCGGGCCTGTCCTGTGTGGTCAGCCTGGCATCCCTGTTGTGGGGCCCTGGCAACCTGCTTTTCTGATTCGCCACCCAGCGACCCCTACAAAGTGTAGGTGCTCTCAACCCTTAAGAGCCCTAAATCTGAGGGGCAAAATCATGTACAAAATAGAAGCACACTCCCCAGTCAGTGATTTTATGTTCAAAATAAATACAAAGGGCGCACTGACCATGGAAGTGCACTTATCCTCCCAGCTGTGGCACTGTCCAGAAAGCCAAAAAGGATATCAAAAGGAGACTGGGTGTTCATGTCAGGCAGACCTGCAATTTGCTCATGGGACAACCCAGCCTTTTTGTCAAACTGTGAACCCCTCAAAGGCAGGCGCACCTTTATTCAGGTGGACACCTGCCACATCAGTAGCTGCTCAACAAAATACCACCGTGAAATGGCTTAGACTAGACATACTGGCTGGAGAACTCAGAAAGAGGAAATCCTGAGTGTCATATTGTACGCCGACTGCAGGTGAATGCCAGGAAGCAAGGCAATTAAGGAAAACCATGGATTCAAATACTATAGGCGTTTGCTTACTTAAAGGAAAAAAGGAAAAGATCTTTGGAATTGTGAGCCCTCACTCACATTTCCAAACAGTGTAGAGCTTCTTTCCACCACAGTGAGTTGGTTCTCTTCCTGCCTCCTCATCCATAAGCACATAAACTCCCTTCCAGCCGAAGACTTCCCTGGCTTCCAGAATTTGGAAGCAAAGAAATAAAACCACTGTGCAACAAGGAAATAACTTCTCTTGTAGGCAGCTTCCTTATCCCATAAGCAGAACTATATAATTTGAGTTCCAGAAAGTTACATTTGATCTTCCAGAGTTTCAGAATATCCTGCCAGTCTTTGTCCTGTTGGGAGAGTTGAGACCGCTGAAAATCAGAGCTTTGCAACAGATTATAACCAAGGAGGCCAAGGAAATGAAATAACCACATGATCACAAGCAACCAAAGCTCCCCTGATCCATCCTGAGCGGCCGCATCCCCCCTTGCTGACAAGCAGTGACATGTGTGAGTGCCTCGATCAGAACATGACATAACAAACGTCACTCTTTCCTCAGAGCCTCTAAGCTAGCTTGGGAAGATACTTTCTATAAGGCTGAAGGTATCATCGGAGACGTTGAAGATTCACTGGACATTTCAAGAAGCAGGTGAAACTGTCATTCACTTCTCAAGAAGAAAATCTAAAAATTACGCTAGGATTAAATCCCACTCCATTTTTTTATTCATTGTCCAGCTTTTATCTTATCCTACTTCATGTTTCAAAATTATAGCCTAGACATGTTAATCAGTGCTTGGGTTGTGTACTCACCCCTTCTCCGTTCCCCTCTTTGTTCCCCCTTCTCCAGTTCTTAAAAGATGGAGAATCTGGCCCTATCTTTGTAGTAGTCGGCTCATAGCTTGTGACGGTGAATGCACATTCAGAATTAGAATTGGGGTTGGTACGAGCTACTTTACCCTCTATTCCTGCATAGGTAACAGTAAGAAAGTGAGCCAGGTTCAACCCAGAGTATAAATTACCTCATTTAGGAAGTTTCTATTTTAAATCCTTCCGTATTAACAAGAATTTTCTGAATTTGGTCCAGCAACGTTGCTCCCGTGATAGGCATCTTAGGCTCCAAAGTCATAGACGGTCCCCGGGGATGGGCATGGCCATCCCATGCCTTGTCAGAGAGTACAAAGCCCAGCCGCACCCACCTGCACCCAGAGGGAGAACTGGGCCCCCAAATGCATGGGACCTTTCCTCACTCAACCTTCCCCCAGGAAATACTTCCACACATCTAGAAAACACTCCCTAATTCTGAGGAAGGAAATGTGCGCTCACCCCCCAATCTCTGCTCACACCCTACAGCCTTCCTGCTTCCAGTCAGAGGTGACCTGCTGCCTCCAGGGAGGCTTCCGGGAAGTGTATTTTACTATGAAGAGCACACGCGGCTGTGGGGCTAGGAGAGTGGCATGAACGAGCTTGGAGCATCAGATGTTCACCCAGTGTGTCCTGGCCTCCGCTCTCTGACACCACCTGGGTGTCCAATGGTTCAACTCAATCCTGACACTGGCTACCTGGGGTCAGCACAGACCTCACAGGCTAATGGGCTCATCCCACAAGGTTGCCCCTGTTCAGATGCCAGCCACAAGCTCCTGGCTCCCAGACCATCAGAACTGGGGTTCCCATGCTCCCCTTTCAGGTTTTGTCATTGCTAGAATGACTTATGGAACTTGAAAAATACTGCGTGAGTGGTCCAAGGGGCTGGTGAGTCCAGCAGCCCTGGCACCCTGGAGTGGGCTGTGTTCCTGTCACCTGAGGCCTTGCGAGATGGGCAGCTTACCCAGAACTCGGCGGTCACCTTGGTGCCTTGGAGGGAACTGCAAAGCACGTGGAGCTTTTGGGAGATGGGCACATAAAGTGACAGGTTTATTTTGAAAAATACAAATACATGGCCAGATAAGAGATGCATAGGCCAGCAAGGTTTGGGGCTGCAGGAGTGGAGGGTGGCACAGAGCTTCCACGCCTCTCCAGACACCGACCTCCCACCACTGACACTCTTACCAGCCAGGAGTTCTCCAGCCCTGTCCTTCCAGGGTTTCCATGTGGAGTTTCATCACAAAGGCATGACTGACAGGGCTCAACCCCAATGCTTCTTCCCTCCCTGAAGGTCGGAGGTTGAGGCCAAAAGTTCTCACCCTGTGGCTGGTTTTTGGGGGAGAGGAGGTCACTGGAGGTCAGAGGGTGAAGCTGAAAGTTCTTACCCTGTGACTGGTGGGGAGAGGAGGACACACATCACCTCATTAGCATAGACCCAACGTCAAAGAGGTTCCTCAGGAATAAGGAAAGGCCAGGCACAGTGGCCACCTTTTCCAAGGTGGGTGGATCACTTGAGGTCAGGAGTTCAAGACCAGCCTAGGCAACATGGTAAAAGCCTGTTTCTATTAAAAATATATTTTAAAAATTAGCTGGGTGTGGTGGCGGGTGCCTGTAGTCCCAGCTACTTGGGAGGCTGAGGTGGGAGAATCATTTGAACCGAGGAGGCGGAGGTTGCAGTGAGCTGAGATCGCGCCACTGCACTCCAGCCTGGGCAACAGAGCGAGACTCCATCTTGAAAATATAGAAAAGGAAGAAGGAAAGGCACTGCCTCCTACCACTCAGGGAATTCCAAGTGTTTTAGGAGTTCTCTGCCAGGAGCCAGGAGCAAGGACCAGGTATGTGTTTCTATCACACACACCCCCAGGTGGCGTTGGAGCCCCTTGGTGTCCCCAGGTGAGCCGTTGATGTGCGACCCTTTTGGCATTTCAGCAAGGCCTGCCAAGGCTTGGAGTTTTTCCTAAGGTTGAGGACATAAGGAAACAGCTCAAGTGGAGCAATCAGTCCACACGCCCAGGGGCCTCTTGCTGCCATGGGTCCTCAGCTCTTCCTGCCCCTGGGGTTGGTCACCTGCACCGCCCTCCTCGGCTCACACTTGGTTCCTGAAGTCAGGGAACGGGGATGTGAGACCCAGTCAAGCCCCTCCAAACACATGTGTCGGCCAACACTCGCTCATCTCGTCACCACACTTGTCAGGGGCTGCTCAGGAGGAATGGCGTTGGTGGCCCTCAGGAACAGTGAGACTCGCCAGCACCGGGGGCCTGTCTGTCACCTGCATCCTCAGCACTCAGGGCATCTTAACTCAGTAAATCCAACAACTCCATGAGGCCAGCGCCATTATCACCCCCACTTCGTAGAAAGGACTTAGGTACAGAGGGGTTACATCGTGTGGCTAAAAAGTGGCAGATGTGGGATTCACAACACACCAACCCCATAACCCACTCGACTTCAGACTCTGGCTTGGAAGCGGCTCCCTGATGCTGGTTCTCCTGCAGCCCATGTGACCGCAGAGGGGAGGACCCTGGCTCCTCCAGCCTGGTCACCAGAGCTCCGGCACACACCTGCGTTAATCAGCAGCATCCCCCAGATGCTCCAAGTGCTTTGCAGGGAACTCCCTCCAAGGCAATGAGATGACTGCTGAGTTTGGGGTAAGCTGCCCATCTCTCAAGGCCTCTGGTGACAGAAACACAGAGCCTGCTCCAGGGCACGAGTGCTGCTGGACTCACCAGCCCCATAGACCAGTCATGCAGGGGCACGGCCCCAGAACACATTCCTTCCTCATCCACACACTCACCAACCAATGAAAATCCATTTCCAACATCCCTAGGCTGCCTAACACATCACCAGGACAAGTCACGTAGGGGTGCAGGGACTTCAGAGAACTCCTCACGGCTGCCTTAGCCATGTGGATGCTGAGTTAGGTCCCTGGAGTCTCTGATCAGAGCACGTGAGACACTGACCCACAATCCCTGGGGCACGGACTGAGCCTGACTCCCCAGAGCGAGCAGAAGTGGAGATAAAAGGAAGCGTGTCGTGCTGGGCATCACTGCCTGCTTCCTAAGCAACCATGCCCCAGTCCCTAAGTACACGCAACTTTGGTTCCGTTCCCCACTCCTGTGATATGCAGCACCCCACCCAGGGGGTTAGCGAGCTCCACACCAGCTCTGGGGTAAATGGGTTGGCCCATTCCATATGAGTCCAGGATTATTGGTTTGGGAACATGAAAGTGGCCCTGGGCTTGCTAAGGGGGCTGGAGCAGGTGTGCTCTGGCTTCTGGGGGCACACATCAAGAACGTAGTGTGAGGGGAACAAGTGCAGGCCGAGGTGGATGCCAGCACAGGCACAGCCATGGCGCTGCAGGGGAGACCGGAGACCTCACAAAGCCACTCCCTGGGCACGCCCCCTCTGGACCCGGAGTTCATGCCCATGATACGTTCATGCCCATTTTAATCATGCAGACCTGAGCCCCAGCTGAAGCCCTATATTTTTCTGAGCTGAGGGTCACTGAGAGAGGAGCTCTCGGCCTCTCACAACTTTTGCCACCATCTTCCCTGGCGTACACCAACAAAGTCCCACGAGGATCCGCGGCCAGCAACTTCCCTGGTGTGTGCAGACAGAATCTCCCCAGGATCTGGGACCAGCAACTTCCCTGGCGTGTGCAGACAGAATCTCCCCGGGATCCGGGACCAGCAACTTCCCTGGCGTGTGCAGACAGAATCTCCCCAGGATCTGGGACCAGCATCTTTCCTGGCGTGTGCAGACAGAATCTCCCCGGGATCCGGGACCAGCAACTTCCCTGGCGTGTGCAGACAGAATCTCCCCAGGATCTGGGACCAGCAACTTCCCTGGCGTGTGCAGACAGAATCTCCCCAGGACCCGGTGCCAGCAACTTCCCTGGCGTGTGCAGACAGAATCTCCCCAGGATCTGGGACCAGCAACTTCCCTGGCGTATGCTGACAGAGTCTCCTCAGGATCCCGGGCCAGCGTCTTCCCTGGCGTGTGCCAACAGTCTCCCCAGGATCCGGGACCAGCGTGTTCCCTGGCATGTGCAGACAGAATCTTCCCAGGATCCGGGGCCAGCGCCTTCCCTGGCGTGTGCCGACAAAGTCTCCCCAGGATCTGGGGCCAGCACCTTCCCTGGCATGTGCTGACAGTCTCCCCAGGATCTGGGGCCAGCATCTTCCCTGGTGTGTGCAGACAGAGTCTCCCCAGGATCCAGGGCCTCCCTCAGCCTACACCTCTATCCAGCCTGGACATAGCTCAGGCAGCCGATGACGCCCGAAGGAAGGTGTTCTAGAGAGCATGTCGGGGGGGCCACCTCCAGGTGGGAGAGTGCTGCTCTAGGTGGTCAGCGGGCCTGCTGGGGTGGACGCACAGGTCGGGGGAGGAGCTCTGGCCACATCCAGGAGGAAAAGGAGCAGTTGTGGAGATGGAAACGAGGTTGTGACGTCAGGGAACACCCAGGGAGTGGTCTGAGGTGAGCTAAGATCAGGTTGAGATGTTCCAAAGAAGTCCACAAGCCTCTTGGAGTAAAACACAGCAGTGCCTTTGATAAGCGGACTCTGGTTTGTGCGTTAGGATAGAGTCTGCTTTGACCATTTAACCAGCCTGGTCTGGTCAGCGCTTCCCAGCGTGAGCTGGAGAAGAGCAGACGCATCGGTGCAGAGGGAGCTGGCCTCGAACCTGGGCTCTGTGGCTAATGCAGCCTTTAGGACATCTCTGAGGCCAGGCACCCTCAACAGTGAAATTACCTATTGTGGGCTTTGTACACAGCAAACGTGGGATGGATTCCAGATCTGTTATTTAACAGCTTTCTGTTTTTCTCATCTATTTCAACTAGAGTACTTTGGGTGCAGGTTCTGCTCACGCCAGGTGCTGCCCCGTTGGGGAGGCAGTCATAGGCGTGGGGTTTGCAATTGTCGGTGGAGCTTCCCAGGTCTCCGGGACTACAGGTGTGCTGGCACGACCTCAGTCACACGCATCTCGTCTCACATGCCATGCTGGAGCTTCAGAATCTCCTAATAGCTGAATGTACATCAATTCAGAAATGATCAGTGAATATATCAGAAAAACCTCTAGTACTTTCTTTTTACTAAAAAAAAAGGTTAAGATAGAAAAAAATCTAAATAAGATATCTGAAGATGATGAAAAGAAACAGTGAAACAGAAGAGATGAGGATTTGGAAACAGAGAGGTGAAGGAAAATAAAATCCAGATAGAAGGAAATCCTGGCATGAGGCAGAGAGGGAGAGCAGGGATGGTGTGACAGCCAAGGGTGGGCATGGTGAGAGAGGTGAGGCGGTGAACACGTGTAGTGATCACATAACACAAGTAGTACGTGTCCATTCCCCCAAGCACAGGATGCAGCTGCCACCACGAAAACACCTTTTATCTTACAGAGAGAAAATGTTACCCAAAATACCGGAATATTACCCTGAAAGTCAAAATCACCCTTGAAAGCTGGGCTTGCAGTAGGAAGAACCACGAATGAATGGTTCCCTGGTGTAGAAATGGCTGAAATAATATGTCGATGCTGTGTCCATCTTCATCACACACACAGCTTAGAAAAAAGGACTAGAATTGCTTCTGTGTCCAAATCAAAGCGAGGAAATAAATACTCTGGAGGTTTCTAAACGTTCTAAATGGGAGGCAACGCTTTCTGTGAGAGTTGAATGGCAGAAGCACAAAGTCCCTTCACCATGTGGAGAAAGAGGTACTGTCAGCAGGAGGAATACACTGGTGGAGGGAGAGGAGGGAGGAAGGAAAGGGGAGGGAAAGGTTGGTAAAGGGGCGGTGGTGAGTGATGGCCTGGGATGGACGTGCACCGTGGGTGTCTGGAGCATGAGGGCAGAAAGACCCCGTCTGCAGAGCGCCCTGAGCCAGGCGGAGCAGGCACCGCAGAGTCCCAGTAAACACCACTCCCAGATCTTGGACAAGACTGGTCGTCACAACTGGATCCCAGGGCAACTGAAAAATTACACAAATTTCACCTACTGATTCACTCCATCTTGTGACCTTATCCACCAGCGGAGGCAAAAACGGTCCACAGGCGCAGCCTGTTCCGAGTTGGGCCTCATCTGTTCCACGGGAGCTGAGCCACAATGCCCTGAGGCCAGCGCTTCATCTTCCAAGCTGTCCCCACTTTAGCAGCCAGGAACCCAAGGCTCGTTCCTGCAATTCATCCGGGTGCTTCCAGCTTAGAGCTCCACACCAGGTTGGGCACAGAAGCTCTCCCACAGGAGCCCTGTGCTCACCCCTGGTCCAGCTCTGCAGACAGAGGCTCAGAATAGGCTGTCTGGGCCTGTCCTCCACACCAGCCCCACTCCCAGATCAGGTTTGAGCCTGGGATGCTCCGCTGGCCCCGGGAGGAAATTTCAGATGGAGCCAAGCACCGCTGGCGTTCCCAGCCAGTAAGATTCAGACCCATGCAGCAGGGTGGCTTAGGGCTGGATTTTGGAGACGGCTGAGACAAACCCTGAGCTGTGCAACCATGGGAAGTTTCGGAACCGTCCAGTTCCTTAAGGTTCTCACTGGAAAACGGGGTGACTGCTGCACCTGTCTCGGGGTTGTGGTGGGTACCGTGCCTGCGCAGAGGAAGCAGGGGACGGGACGGGGGCTGGTCGCCAGCAGGGCTCACTCCACTTCCCGCCTGACCCACTCCTCCTGAGCACATACGCACTTGAGGGGACACAGGGCCCCGCTGCGCTCAGCTCCAGGCTTCTGCTCTTCTCTCCTCCTCTCTCTTGAGTCTCATCTTTGCATTCATTAGGGCCCATCCTGCCCTGTTCCATCTCTCCTGGGGACAGTAGTTGACAGGTCTGCCCACCCAGATTCCAGACACCCCACTTCCACTTTTGATTCTGCCACAGAGATGAGCTGAATGCATCCTCACTTCTTTATGTCCCCAATTTTCCATCTGTGAGAGAAAGAGACATCATTCCTGCCAAGTACCTGTCCTCCCAGAGATGGGGCCAGGAGGAAGCACGTTCACGGAACAGCCTGGCATTGGGGAACGAAAGGAACCACACATTGTTGTTTTCATGTACGATGGGTTTGGGCTCTTTGTTTTTTAACAGGATGGGAGTCACCTGCAGAAACAATGAAATGGCAGCCTTTTCACACTCATCTTGTCCCGTAGGAGTACCCTGCCTGATCTAGCCTCTCTCCTCCAGAACCTCCCGTGGTCTAGGTTCGGTTCCAGCTCGGCCAGGAGAAGATACCCATGAAGCTGAGATGGTTGGAAGTGCCTGTCTTGCTTCCAGTGACCAGCCCTGTCATCTGCACACACATCCACACACTGTAGAGACAAGATCCCTGTGCTGCAACATCTCTTGTACAGAAGAGGCTGCCCTGAACATTCTGAAATTCCAAAACCACCAATCTCTTCTGTTACAAATTCAGTGCAAATCATATTGCCATTTCTATTTGCACATCCAAGAGGCAAGACATTTGGGACTCCAGAGCTGGGAAGGCAGGCTGGGCCACATCCTAAACATCTGGCATCACTTTCTCTGAAGTAGGAATTTCATTCACTCATCTACCGCCTATTCTGGGGTTGATGAAGAACCATTTAAACACCACCAATCTTTTTCTTCTTATTGGCTGACCTGTTTGACCAGTTGCTGCCCTAAACTCCTCTCCCTGAAGTCCTCTCTCAGACATCACCTGCCTCTTGTGTTTTCAGACTGAACCCAATCAGGAAAAATGGGACGCCTTGGTGCATGTTACAAGAACACATTTTTGTTACTTGGAGGAGCAGATCCAGCCTAGGTTGTGGGAAGCCCCGCTTGTCCTCTCAGACTTTGGTGGAGCATGCAATGATGCCACTTGGTAAATGGCTGTTGTCACACTGAAGAGTTAATCGATATGCATTAAAAAAGCAGGCAAGAGGCTAGGCACAGTGGCTCACGCCTGTAATCCTAGCACTTTGGGAAACCAAGGTGGTTGGTTCACTTGAGGCCAGGAGTTCAAAGACCAGCCTGGCCAATGTGGTGAAACCTGTCTCTACTAAAAATACAAAAATTAGCTGGGCATGGTGGCACATCCCTGTAGTCCCAGCTACTCGGGAGGCTGAAACACAAGAATCCTTGAACCGGGAAGGTGGAGGTTGTGGTGAGCCAAGATGGTGCTATTGCACTCCAGCCTGGGCAACAGAGTGAGACTCCTTCTCAAAAAAAAAAAAAAAAAAGGTAGGCATGCTACACTTACCCACTGGGCATGTCTAGACCATGGGACCTCTGCCTCTGAGGGTGAGGCTCTCTGGTTTGAAGGGGCAGGAGTGAGCAGGAGCTCTGTGATCGCAGTGATTTTAGAAATCATTTTGAAAGGAGCTCATTTGGCACGTGCGGATAACAACGGAAGGGTTTGTTCCCTGCACGCTGTTCTCAGTCTTGGCCTGAGCAGCCCCTCGTTTGAGGTGAGGTGAGGCTCACCCTCCCACGGAGTCCTGCCTGGGGTCTCCGGATGCTCCCTGCCCAGACTCTAATTACAGAATGGAGATGGCCCGCTCAAACAAGTGCCTGCCAGTGACAGCACCTGACAAAGGCAGCATTGAACCCTTGGGAGGAAATTAAATAACCGATATGAGAAAGGGAGAGAGAGAAAGGAGAAGCAGAGGCTGAAGAGTGGGAGGTGGGGATGGGAAGCGTGTGTCCCTCTGTTGCAGCTTCTGAAGTTCGTTCCTTCTGGGCACCTGAATGCAGGGCTCGCGTGAGACCGTGAGAAGGGTCCCGACTGTGTGAACAGCAAATCAGGAGTGCTCCCACGGCAGGACGCTCCACACGCAGCTCCTTCATGCTCCTTTGTGGAGCCCCATCGCCCCTCATTCCTCTTGTTCAGAACATGCAACGTGTGGGTCAAGGCGGGAAATAACTCTGTCCATGGACTAAGAACTCAGGGTCTGTTTTGTTCTAACCCCTAAACCTCCCCACAGGAATACAGTGATGTTTACTAACAGAGTTCATGGCATATTCAAGTATCTGAATTTTGGACTTCGTGCTGAGTCAGAAGCCTTGGGTTTTATGTGACCTCTGGCTTGGTTTTCTTATCTGCAAATTTGAAATTTAGGCTTTTGTTTTTCACTTAGGGGATGAAAAAGGGAACAAACCATCATTCTTGAGCCCAACCAGCTAAGAGATTAGAAGTGTGAAAATGTGTATCTAGGGCATTATTTTTCACATGGAATATGAGTACATATAAATTAAGCGAACAGTGGGGCACTGCTCTGCCAGGGCAGGGCTGGCACGGTGGCCCCTCCATCTCTCAGTCTCTGGGGACTCTAAGAACCCTTAGGGTTCCTAGGAGCACAGTTTGCAAACCCCTCTGTGGAAAGGGGTTCATCTTCCAGCAGGCCCACAGATACTCCTCGGTGCCTCTCACTGGCTAGGTGGATCCTTCCTAGGCCTCACAGCCCAGGGACTCATCCCCTCAGTTGGTGGGGCCTCAGTGTTGAGTGAAGGACAGTGGTTCCCACGTGCAAGACGGGGCCCTGCGTGAGACACCTAGGGCGGCCATAACAGCACCGCAAGACAGAAGTTGAAAACAAAAGCAACTCGAAGCCTGCAGTCAGAGCGTCCGGACCCTGAAACTGCACCCCTCAGCCTCTTCCAGTCCCCACCTGCTCCGGACCTCAGTCCTTAGCTTTGGGCTGCAGTGCCCACCCTGCCTCCGCCCCCACAAGTCTCCTCCCTGTGGTATTCCTCTGCGTCTCTTCCTATGATGCCAGTTTGACTGGATCAGGGCCCATCCCACTGTGACCTCACCTTAGCTAATTACACCTGCAACAATGCGATTTTCAAATAAGGTCACGTTCTAAAATACTGGGGGTCGGGACTTCCACATACTTCTTAACCCACACAGGTGTCAATGCCAAAGACGAGGAGGAGGACTGAGTAGGCAGAGAGGTGTCTGAATGCACCCTGCCCGGCCCTGACCCCGTGGTCCCAAGAGCCCCTCCTCCCTCAGTGCATGCTGGGGGAAGAGGAGTCAGATACAAAGGACAGAGCCCAGCCCAGTGGCCACAGCTCAGGCCAGCAAGGCACTTGGCAGCTAGGACAGCTCACCCCAGCAGAGGCACGGCCTCAGAACTCCCAGGAGGGGGTCCACCACCCCGAAAGCCCCACTAATGCCCTGATGCCCATGGGCCTCTGGGAGTGTGTCCCTCCTTCAGCAGCCATAACCCTGTGTGACTCCACCCACGTCCTCAGAAAATGCTACTATCCTCTCGCCACCCTAGGGAAAGCAGCAGGGCCTGTGCTTCAATCAGTCCTCAGGGAACTTTCCATCTAGTCAGGGAAATGAGATGGTACATAGACACTGAGAAGGATGCCAGGAGGACAGAGGACAGGGTGAGCAAACTCCCTCGGCACGAAGCTGCAGGAAAGCCACAGGGTAGGCTTAGTGGAGGAACAGCCTGAAGGCCAGCACAGACAGCACAGATGAGGGCTCTGGGGCTTAGCTGTGACTCTAGGTGGGGTCTCGGAGAGTTCTTCATGCCCCGTCACATCCGCACAGTGATGCCTGAGTCATGCCAGTGGGCAGAGCAAGCAAGGCTTTATCATGGCTGTGTTAGTCTGTTTTCATGCTGCTGATAAAGACATACCCAAGATTGGGCAACTTACAAAAGAAAGAGGTTTATTGGACTTACAGTTCCATATGGCTGGGGAGGCCTCACAATCATGGTGGAAGGTGAAAGGCACATCTCACATGGTGGCAGACAAGAGAGAGCTTGTGCAGGGAAACTCCCGTTTTTAAAACCATCATGAGATCTCATGAGACTCATTCTCTATCACAAGAACAGCACAGGAAATACCCGGCCCCATAATTCAATCACCTCCCACGGGGTTCCTCCCAACACATGGGAATTGTGGGGGTTACAATTCAAGATGATATTTGGGTGGGGACACAGCCAAACCATATCAATGGCCAAGAAGCATTTTTATGACCAGTGACATATCACAGTGGGTTCAAACTTTACCTGAGGATCCAAACCACAATCTTCAAGATGAATCGCTCAGCATGTTGTTGTTAGTCTAGAGCCAGACCTGGAACCCAACACTATTTAGTGATAGCAGTCACTTGCCGTCTGTTCCTAAGTCCCCCAAGATGGCACTGACACAATGGGATTTTCCTTGAGTTGCGTTTTCGAACAGGAATCTACTCCTAGTTCAAGAAAGTCAAGATTCAGACCAAAAGGAAGGTCTTCTCCTCCAACCATATGAATGACTCTGACTTTTTAAAAATGGTATTTTTTTAGAGCATTTAGGAAAATTGATCAGAAGTTTCAGAGAGTTCCCATATTCCCCACTCCCAATTCCCGCAGCCTCCCCCAAGATCGACACCCCCAGCAAAGTGGCCCATTGGCTGCAACGGAGGAGCCCCACATGGTCCACAGTCCCCACGTGGGGGCACACACTTGGTGCTGGGCACTCCGTGGGTTTGGACGAATGCCGGAGACTTGTCCCCAGCATCGTCGTATCACACAGCATGGTTTCACTGCCCAGGAAGTCCTCTGTGCTCTGCCTATTCACCCTCCTTCCCAGTCCCCAACCCTGCAAATCACTGGTCCTTCTTCTGTCTCCACAGGTTTGCCTTTTCCAGAATGACAGACAGCTGGAATCATGTAGTCTGTGGCCTTTCAGACCAGCTTATCTCACTTGGAATATGCAGGGAAGCTCCTGCACATCTTTTTGTGGCTTGAGAGCTCATTTCTGTTCAGTGCTAGGAAGCATTCTGCTGTCAGGTTAGGGAGTGACAGTTCATTCACCTACCCACTGACAGACATCGTGGTGGCTCCAGGTTTCAGCTGCACGAATAAAACCGCTGTAAACATCCCTGGGCAGGGGTCTGTGTGGACAGTTTCCAACCCCTTGGGTAAATCCCAAGGAGCCCAATTGCTGGATCATGCAGGAAGAGCAGGTTTCATTTCGGTGTTTTTTCCTGTTTTGTTTGTTTCAGCCAGCACTATCTTTAGATTATTTGTTGTGGTTTTTGAGATGGAGTCTCTCTGTAGCCCTGGCTGGAGTGCAGTGGCATGATCTCGACTCACTGCAACCTCCACCTCCTGGGCTCAAGCAATTCTCCTGCCTTAGCCTCCCAAGTAGCTGGGATTATAGGCACATGCCACCACGCCCAGCTAATGTTTCTATTTTTAGTAGAGATCAGGTTTCCCCATGTTGGCCAGGATGGTCTCAATCTCCTGACCTCATGATCCACCTGCCTCGGCCTCCCAAAGTGCTGGGATTACAGGCGTGAACCACTGAGCCTGGCCTTTGTTGTAGTTTTTAAATGAGCATGGGTAGGAGTGGAAGCTGGAGGGACCTTGTGAGTCCTTTCCAATGGATGGCAGAGACCGTGGAGAGCTGTATTGAGGAGTCTCTCCATCATTGGCATGTCTGTTTCCAATGATGCTGAAAAATCCCCACGCTCTTGCAGTGTCTGAGATGTGTGTCACTCTGCGGTGCTAACACCGGACACGTGGAACTTTCAAAGAGTCGATCCAGGGGGAAGTGTCTGGAGGGGCTGGGTGTGTGTCCCTGTAGGCCTCTCCTGATCTCAGTGGCCTGAATGCAGCTCCCAGCAATACACAGGCTCCAGGGACCAGCACCCAGCCATTCCTTCTCCCCAGGACACAGCATTTGGCTGGCTATGAAGGACTCAGGGGCCTGTAGTTGGAAGATAATGCAATCAGAAGACATTTGGCCATTTCAGGAAGACAAGTCCCTGCATTCATGACAGGCCCAAAGAAGGTGTGAACTCAGGCAAGGACCTCCTAAATGGTGGCAGATGGTCAGTGCACAGGCATCCTCATTGAGGGAAGCAGACGGCCCGTGGGCCTTCGCAGACTGCCGGTGCTCAGACATCCTCAGTGAAGGAAACAGACGGCCCGCGGGCTTTTGCAGACGGCTAGTACACAGACATCCTCAGTTATCAAAGCAGACAGCTTGCAGGCCTTCATAGACGGCCAGTGCAGAGACATCCTCAGTGAAGGAAGCAGACGGCCTGCAGGCCTTCCCTGTCCCAGGGCAGAGCAGACACCAGAAAGGCAAGTCTGTGGTTCATAAGGAGAGAGGGAAAAAACAAATGCCAAAGCTAGGAAGAAGAAAGAACCAATAGGCGGTCAGAGAGAGAACGAGTGCTAATCCCACAGAAACAAAGCCGAAGAAGCCCACGTGACCAGGCTTAAAATGGCCAGCACGATTCTCTTGCACTTTTCTCAAAGTGTTGTTGTTGAAGTTTCCCCAACGTGGTCTGTATCTGCAGCATGGAACAGCGAATTTGCTCTCCCAAAAACACATGTAGGGTTATAAACGGAAAAGTTCTACATAACAGAAGGCCACAATCATCTCAGGCCCTGGTCATGCATAGCTGGGGCATCTTCACTCACCCTATTTCCCTCTCTCATCCCCTCCAGTAGCCAAACCCTGACCCCTTCCTCAGAGCCAGGATGTCTGAACCCTCTTTCCCTCCTTGGCCTTTCACTCTCCCTCTGAACCACCAGGAAGGGATCTGGGATAAACATTCATCAAATACTGCATGTTGCAAACACTTTCCATACGTCGCAAGAAATCTACACGCAACATATTAGGTTGGTAATTTCAGAAAGATAAGCCCCTGCGTTCGTGACAGGCCCAAAGAAAGCACGAACTCAGGCAAGAACTTTTGCCATTAATTTTAAAGGCAAAAACCACGATTACTTTTGCACCAACCAAATATCATCATGTTTCACACTTGTGAAAACAGCTTGGAAAATCTTTCCTAAGAACGAGCCTTATTTGTACACAATTTACGTGTTTCATGGTATATCTGGGGGTCAGTTCCAGATCTTCTTCACTTCATTAAATTCCATGGTGTCCAGGACAGGACTGAAGAATGAATAAATTCCCAGCAAACCTTTTTTTTTTTCTTCTGAGATGGAGTTTTGCTCTTGTTGTCCAGGCTAGAGTGCAATGGCATACTGCAACCTCCACCTCCCGGGTTCAAGCAGTTCTCCTGCCTCAGCCTCCCAAGTAGCTGGGATTACAGGCACCCACCACCACACCTGACTGATTTTTGTATTTTTAGTAGAGAAGGGGTTTCACCATGTTGGCCAGGCTGGTCTCGAACTCCTGACCTCAGGTGATCCATCTGCCTCGGCCTCCCAAAGTGCTGGAATTAGAGGCGTGAGCCACCGCGACTGGCCTCAGCAAACCCTTTTTGTTGACTGGTGTATAGAGCTTTGGTGTTTGTCCTCAAAGGATTAATGGACTGAGGCCACATGGTAGGATATCAATACATAGGCAATTATTAGAAGAAGAGAAATAGGATAGTGGCCCTTTATCCATGGCCTCGCTTTCCAGTTTCCCAAAGTCTGAAAATATTAAATGGAAAATTCCAGAAATAAACAATTCATAAGTTTTCAATTGTGCACCATTCCAAGCAGTATGATAAAATCTCAGCTGCCCACTCCACCCTGCCCCAGACGTGAACCTTCCCTTTGTCCAGCTGCCGACTCCCCTTAACCCTGTGCTGGTCACCTAGGGGCCCTCTCGGTTATCAGATCAACAGTCACAGGGGTGCGGTGCTTGTATTCAAGGAACCCTCATTTGACTTCATCATGGCCCCAAAGCACAAGAGCAGTGAGGCTGGCAATGTGGATACACCTAAGAGAAACCTTAAGGTGCTCCTTTAAGTGAAAAGTGAAACTTCTCGGCTTAAGAAAGAAACAGTATGCTGAGGTTGCTAAGATCTCCAGTATGAATGAATCTTCTTTTTGTAAAATTGAGACTATATTGTTATAATTGTTCAATTTTACTAGTTATTGTCAATCTCTTACTGTGCCTGATTTATAAATTAAACTTTATCCCAGGTGTGGATGGATAGGAAAAACACAGTGTACATGGGGCTCGGTACTATCTGTGGTTTCGGGCATCCTCTGGGGGTCTTGGAACATACCCCCTGAGGACAGAGGGATGACTGTATTGAATTAACAGAAAACCTTTTGGCCAGTCACACTGACTGTGTGGATATGTGTCACTTAAGAAGACTAGGTGATGGCAAGGTGAGAGACAAAAATCTTGGTGGCTTAAAATAAAGCTCTTTCTCTCGTATTCTATGCCCACAGCCGACCGGCCCGTCCTGCTGACCCCAGCCCCAGGTGAATGGAGCAGCTGGAGCCTGGATGGTGCTGGTCACTGCAGCAGGAAGCCACTTTCTCTGATGGCAGCCTCCCAGGGACCAGTACCCCAGCCTGGAAACTGCCACATTCCACCACAACACGGTCTTGAAACACAAGTTCATTTCAGAGCGAATGAGGGAGATGTTGGGATACAATCTGAGCATCACAGGAACACTGTGTCCTGGAGGACAGGGCGCAGTGAGAGACGCACCCATCTCAGCACAGAGCAGGCCCGTGCAACACACCCATTGCAGACACAGCCCCAGGCTCAGCGGCTGCCCTCCCTGTCCCATCCCGTTTCAGATGACCCAACCCTCACACCTCCTCAGACAAAGAGCCAATTCGCTGTCATATCTGTGCATTTCTTCTCCACTTAGCCTGTGTCAAGCAGCCTGCCCTTGTGCTAGGTCCCTGCCAATGCTATGTGTGACATGTGAGCTGCACCCAGCCCCACTTTTCCCAAGCCATGGCCTCACCACCTGACTGCCCAGCACAGTGAATTTTGAACTGACTATACTCACATCTTTCTTACCCACCACATGTCCAGAACTTTCCATGTGGCCCACTCCTGAGGGGTCCAGGGAGCTCAGTGTCTAGCCTGAAAAGAGGGGCATGCTAGATGTTGAGAATGGCCCCAACGCCAGCCCCGTCTGCAGCACAGACTCCTGGAGCAAGCCTCCCAGCCCCTTGCGCTGGTCTCCTGCCCAGATCAGATGGAGGAGACGCAACCCCACCTGAAGGGACCAGCCAGAAACTGCTCCAAAGTCAAAATGAGGATCCACATGGCACCAATGGGTGATTGTCTCTGGGGGTGCAGGGCTCAGAAGGGGGGTGTCAAGACATCCTCGGCCCGGGTGGACGGTGGGTTTGTGGGTGTTCGTCACATGACTGAAACGATTAACAAGCAGGTGACTGACCATGGGCCACGTGCACCCTCATGTCGACAGTGCCTAAAGCACAGAGCACGATCTCTTCAGTTCTGACAGAGAAAGGTGAAGGTGGCAGTGGCAGGGGAGCAGAAGGGCTGTGGGGCAGGTACCCCCAAAGCTTTCTCTCTGCAGTCCTCCTGCCTCCTCCAGGGGCCCCTCCCATAGATAAACTTTTCTCTCTCTGTTTGTACACATTCGCCTGTTCCCTGCCTACAGCAGGGAGATCTGCTCCCTGCTACCTGGAGTGTGACCCGCAGGCCTCTGTGCTCCACGCACTTCCTCAGCACTGGCTCCCAGAGCCTTTACACCCAGCAGCTTCGAGCACCAGCCAGAGTCTCTCAGCCACAGCCTTGGCCTCCACCCGGGAATGGTCTCCAGTCTGCAGCAAGCCAGGCACAGCTTCCTGACGGGCCTAGACTGAGAAATGTGTGCCATCTGTTCGTGTTCATGTGTGTGCATGTGAGTACACACGTGCGTGTGTATATTGTGTGTGCATGTGTGCATATTGTGCAGGCAAGTACACACATGTACATTTGCATGGGACTGTCTTCATGTGCATGCATGTACATGTGTGTGCACATGTGTGTGTTGTGTACACACACGTGTGTGCATGTGTGATCATGTCCCCAAACCCCTGGGCTCACAACAGCTGCCTGCCTCTGTCCTTCCACTTCCCTGCTGCCCAGAGGACAGCCAGCTCCGTTCTCTCTTATGAGGCTGTCACCCCATCAAGCAGCAGCTCTGACTTCAGTGCTGCCTGCATTTCCTCCTCGCTGGTGCCCGCCCACCACCTCCCGTGCGAACGGGAGCTGGGTGCCGATCTCCCTGCACAAGGGCCTCCTGCACCATCTCCTTCTGGTCTGGATGGCACCCCTCCAGGTCTTGGACCATAACTCCAGCCCAGGGCACGGGAGCTGGGTAGGAGACACCCCCACCAGAGGACGCGGCCCCACGTGTGGTTACTTTCGCGTTGCTTGGTTCTCTCATTCGGAAAAACTGCTCTTGATGGCAGAGTCAAGCAGAAAGGGCAGGACTCACTGGGGACCAGTGGACATCTGATGGATGCTCTGCTCCCTGCCCTCTGGGCGCCTGCCACCCCCTGCGTCCTTCCCCTGGCATCCTGCTGCTCCCAGGGCCGGGCAAGGGGCAGAGCCTGGTTCCCTAGAGTGAGTGCCAGCCCTTCACAACTACACACACTGCTCCCCCACACATGCCCACTCACACATGCACACACTCAGGCACAGACACGCGGACTTTTACACACACATTAAATGTGCACTCACGTGCACACTATTGCATGCAGTGACACACACATGCCCACTCACACATACATTTACACACTCAAATACAAACCCACATACACTCTCTCACACACCCTTTCTCACATACCGAATAGTAAAAATAAGTTTCATGATGGAAAGTCTGGTCTTCCGAAGGAGAGAAAGGACATGGTGCCTCTTAGTCTGGGCTCTCAGGACAATGAGGAGAGGGAGAAGGGAAGCGAGGAGGGGCAGCCGTCCTGTGATGTCTGTTTAAGCAGGAGCCAGCCCCTAAGCGAGCGCTATCGCAGCTGAAAGAGGAGTGAGGAGTGGTACTTTAGAGTCAGCGTCCCTTCCATTTCTGCATAAACAGCGAGGCAGGCCCAGGGCTGGACGCAGGGCTGGACTGAGGCCCCACAGAGGGACACGACAGCACCAATCAGGTGGTCACACGTAGTGACGTGCCCGCAGCCTTTCATCCGACTAGGAAGGAAAACTGAAGGCAGCCACCTAATCTGGGCATCAGCACTGTGCCCCATGACTAAGCGAGCAGCTCTTTATCCTACGATCAGTGCAACGTTGTTGAGGCTGCAGGCCAAGGGGGTGAGCAGAGAGATGCCTCCATGAGCGGCTCCGCACTGCGGAGAGAGGCCTCCGTGGGCAGCTCCGCACTGCCGAGAGAGGCCTCCGTAAGCAATCTGGCACTGCCAAGAGAGGCCTCCAATCACTCACCCTCTGGAGTCTGGAGTCAGCCTGGAGGTTATTTCAATAATCCGGCGAGTGATGGAGCCACCGGGGCAGGTGCCCAGAGCAGAGGTGGAGAAACAGGTGGGCTCAGAGTTGTCTGGGGGTCATCTCCCTCCTTCCCCATTGCAAACCCGGACCAAGGGGAGTTAGATACACACATGGGAGAGCACGTATGAGGGCACCTCAGCTGCTGTGACGCAGGGTCGGGATGTTGTGGATGCCGAGTGCCACTTCGCAGTGCTGCCTCATCCAATTGACCAAAGTCCACTGTTCATGATGAGTGCTTTGTAACAGCCCCTTTATACCATCCTGAAAATAGTTACAGACTCCATAATCTTCCTACATCTGTTATTTCAAGCAATATGTAATATTGCAACTATAATAAGCAAAAGTCATTTCTATTAAGGTAATATCCTCAATATGCAAAAGCACAGGCGTTCTAAGGACATGCTGATGTCGTGGTGGATCTGTGTGAGTCACCTGAGCCTGGAGCCTGCACACGCAGCTGCCACGCTGAGCCACAGCCACTGAGGCTCTGCCACGATGCACAGCCCCAGCAACTTCCAAACAGCACAAAGTGCAGCATCTCTTCAGTTTCCATCGCAGCTGCATCTTAGAAAACAAGAGTGTGCATTGAAGCAGGGCAATCACACTGCATGTGCACGTGTGCATCTGTGGACGGAAAACTGGGTGAGGGCTCAGCCCAGCCGATCCCAGAAGTTTCTCACCTGCGTGGATGCCCAGCAGGATATTGAAGGGCGAGTGGGATGCTGACCAGCTCTGTGCTCTGGCACTGTCCTATGTATGAGCAGAGAGAGGTCTGGCATTTCTAAACCCTTGCTAAGTGTATCTCTGCCTACTCCCAATCACAGGACACCGGGAAATGCCCCTTCCTGTCAGAGCTACTCACGTGGCCCTAGCAGGCATGCCATCGACATGCGAGGACAGAGATGCCCCAAGAAGCAAGGTGCTTCCTCAGGGGTACACAGCTGCTCAGTGGCCGCTCTGAGACCAGAACCCAGATCTACCTCCCCTCCCAGGACTGGCGGCGCCAACATCGCTGTGGATACCCTGGGAGGGAGGGGCTCCTTCGCTGCAGGAGAAGTGTCAAGTGCTCAGATGTGTCGTCCTTGGCCACGGTCCTGGAAATGCCAAGATTCAGGTGGATTGCACACAACAGATTTGAGTCTCAAGATATTTTTAAAATATATCTCATTGTATTGTTTCTTGTTGCAAAAATAAAACACATTTGTTGCAAAAGCAATGGGAAAATGCAAATATACAGAAAAGAACAATTGTCCAGAGACAAGCATTGTCAACATTTTGATGTGTTTTCTTTTAATGAGACACATACACACACACATTGCGATGGTGGAATTTTATGTGTCAATTTGGCTGAGCCCTGATGCCAACATGTTTGGTCAAACATCAGTCTAGATGTTGTTCTGAAGGTATTTTTCAGTGAAATTAATCTTTGACCACTGGGCTTTGAGTGAAACAGGTGCCTCTTCCTAAGGCGGGTGGGCCTCACCCAGTCAGTTGAAGGCCTAAGGAGAAAGACGCTGACCTCCCTGAGGAAGTAGGAATTGCCACATAATATATTATGTATATATATTATATATCATATATAAAATATTATATGAATAAAGCATGCCTCAGTAAGATTCTATTTTTATTACAAATGTGTGTATGTATATATATATATAATATACATATGTATGTGTGTATGTATATGTATATATATAATATACATATGTATGTGTATATGTATATATGTATGTGTATATGTATATATGTATATATGTATATGTATATGTATATACATACACTATATATAGTACATATATAGTATATATAGTGTATATATAGTATATAATATATATTATATATTATATAGTGTATACAGTATATATAATATATATTATATATATAGTGCATGTATGTATACACATACATATATTATATATATAGTGTATGTATATACATAAGTATATTATATATACACATATACATACACACATTTGTAATAAAAATAGAATCTTACTGAAGCATGCTTTATTCATTTGAGAATATGGAGATAGTAATTTGCTCATCATAAAATATTCTTCTCCCGGCTCCTTCATTTCCAATAGCTACATAGAATTCCATCGTGTGGATATGCTAGGGTTATTCTAGCCAAGGATTTGCTGAATTGTCAGATGAACATGCTTTCTTATTCTCCTATATTTCTTACAAACTTCCTTTCAAAGGTGACAAACAGAAAACGATCCAGGGGCCTTGGAGGCCCCCAGGCCCAGTGTGAATCTGCTTCTACTGAAGTTGCCCTCCTCCCTCTGTTGAGGATCTAGAAGGGTCCCAGCCCCTGGCCTTCCCTGGCGGGGGTTTGCAGGATGTAGAGGAGTCTGAGGAGACCAGGGCCCCAGCTCCCCTTCATGGAGAGCCTGGGGCCTGCTTCCACACGGGGCTGTGGGTTAGTGGGTATGTGCGCGCAACTACAGTCTACACCTGGGCTGCTCCCTAATTGATAATGTAATTATCAGGAGAGTCATATTGCTGCACACACAGCATTTTCAACCATTTATCACAATGTTGATCTTTATTTTAAATATAAATCAGGCAATCATTTATGTCTTTTATGTTCTTTGTATTTATTCAAGAATATTTAACTGTAGACAAAAGGTGACTTATTCATTATTCATCCTGAACAAGGCAAGTATGGCGATTTGAAAAGGCTGACATTTGAGCTTTTTGCCAACACTAGCAAAATTATATCCTTCCCATTGTAAATCAATGAAGTAGAATCATTGTGCACAAAGGAATTAAATTGCCTTGTCGCTTTAATAAGGCCACCTTATATACAACCTTCAACCATTGCCATTGTGCAGAGACACAGTGGCTCCTCAACCCGCTCTGCTCAGCCCTCAGTCGCTTTTCAATTAAACCAACATCCTTCGAGTCTTTCACGCCACTCTTCCTCTTTCTTGAGAGAGTCGGAATGTCATACGCATAACTTGCTATCAGCGGCACGCACACATCAGAGGGAATTAGCAACCCCAGCCTCAGCTGTGCTTCTGGCATCTTTTAAACTTGTTCACCAGGTCTTCCTCTGCCGGTACCCTTCCCCCAACATCCTGCCACACCACTTCCTCGCCCTGCTTCACGGGTATGTACATACACACACACACATGCACAGATACACACACACACATGCAGATACACACATATGCACACACACACAGATACAAGGAGACACACATGCACACACACGCACCCATACACACATGCTCACACATGTAGATACACGCAGATATACACAAATGCACAGACACACATACACACATGCTGATACATGCAGATATACACACATGCACAGATGCACACATGCACACGGACACATGCTCACACATGCAGTTACACAGATACACATGCACAGACACACACATGCTCACACATGCAGATACACAGAGATACACATGCACACACATGCACATATGCAGATACATGCACACACATGCAGATACACACATGCACACACATGCACACATACAGCTACATGCACACACATGCAGATACACACATGCACACACATGCACATTTATACATATGCTCACACATGCAGATACACACATGCACACATGCACATTTATACATATGCTCACACATGCAGATACACATGCACACATGCATGCTCACATACGCAGATACACACACATGCAGACACACACACACATGCACAAATAAACTCACACCTTGAGAGATAATACTATTAATTTTGTTTTCATTTAGAAACATTCAAATTTTCCAGGCAGGAATCATTTTCGTAACAACAAATGAGAAACTCTCAGATGTCGACATCTCAGGCAGACAGTTGAAAGGAAGAAGGTGTGCTGGGAAGCGAGGCAAGGTGTGGCTAGACAGCAGCAGAAAGCGCCTCCTGCTCAGAGCAGGGGAAGCGTCCTCCATCTCTACTTCCTCCACGTTAATCGCACTGGAGAGGAAAGACGCAAACTGCAAGAACAAATGGAAAGGAGAGGGGGCTGGCAGCTGGCGGGAGGTATGGACGCACCCCTGGACGATGAGGACAGATGGGTACCAGCCACTGATGCAGACAGAGCTCCAGGAAATGGGTGCCTCCAGATGAGAGGAGCCCTGAGAAGCCAGCAGAGACACCCGGGGCCACGGAGGAGCTCAGAAACCAGGGGCACCTGTGTCTCTTGAGGCAGGACATGAGGGGTGTGGAGGACACAGAGTTGTCAAATTCCAATGAGATGCTATTTAGAGCCCCAAGTCCCTTCTCCCAGCCCCACAGCCAGGAAATGGAGCCCCTCTGCTCTAGCAGAAGGGGGCAGGTCAGTCTCTGAGTGGGAGGCATCCATGATCTTGGCATTAAGCAAAGCAGAACAGCCACAGGTGAAGATGTGGTGCCACCTGGACATAAACTGGGGCCTGTATCCCTGGGAGCCCAGCATCTGGGCCACCTGCTGCCTGGCCTGTGCTACCGTCAGCAAGTGGGAGGGCTGTCCCATGCCCACAAGGAAAGACAATAGAGGTTAGGGGTCTCCTGACAAAATAGTGAAGTCCCCACACAATCACCCAGCAGCCAGCAAACCTCACCCACAGAAACCAAGCATCAGACGTGGACTCAATATCAGAAATCCCAGGCATTTGGTAAAAGTTCCTCCTATAACAAACCAAGAAGGAAAGGCTGAAAATCGAGAATGAACTCAGAGCGAGTAGGTGTCATCAAGGTGACTGGGAAGACTTTTCTGAAAGGGATAACTAACAATACCAAAGAGATGAGAGGTTGATTCTATGAAACGAGGAGAGGATTCCATAAAAGAAATATCATTCAGGAAACAAAAAAGACAACATGAGGAAAATACTTTTTAATTTAATTGGAGGAATAGAGATGGAGAAAATCACCCAGATAATAGAAAACAAAACAAAGAAAGGAAGGCAGAGATGGAAAGAGAGAAACAATTTAAGGATTAGTCTAGGAATTTTATTATCTATTTTCAATAGAAATGTCACGCAAAACAAAAGAGCTGAGAACCAGCTGGTGAGATGGCCTCATCCTGGTGCAGTGGCCCAAGTCCCCTCCAGCCCACAGCCTCCCCGACTCCAGCCCAAGGGACCTACTGGATGAGCAGCAGCTTCCACACACAAGAGTCTCCTATGGGGGCAGTGGGAGGACAGAGAGGAGTTTTCTCCAAGAAGGGGAATTTCACTTTGTGACCAGACACAAAAGGACCTGCCCTGGTAACCCAGTAGGCAAGGAAAGAGCTGGGTTCATCCCCAGGGGTGCCTGGCCCTGAGCCCAAACTCTGTCTCCTATCACAGCCCTGGAACATCCTCCATCATCTCTGCAGGGCTCCCACAACCACCACAGCCCTGGAACAGGCCCTCACCATCTCCACAACCCCACCCCGCCTCCATCACCACGGCCCTGGAACAGGCCCCACCATCTCCACAACCCCACCCGGCCTCCATCACCACAGCCCAAAACAGGACCCACCATCTCCACAGACCCCACCTTTCTCCATCACAGCCCTGAAACAGCCCCTCACCATCTCTACAACCCCACCCCGCCTCCAACACCACAGCCCGAAACAGGCCCCATCATCTCCACAGACCCCACCTTTCTCCATCACAGCCCTGAAACAGCCCCTCACCATCTCCACAACCCCACCCCGCCTCCATCATCACAGCCCTGAAACAGGCCCCACCATCTCCACAACCCCACCCTGTCTCCATCACCACAGCCCTGGAACAGGCCCCACCATCTCCACAACCCCACCCCGCCTCCATCACCACAGCCCGAAACAGGCCCCACTATCTCCACAACCCCATCCTGCCTCTATCACCACAGCCCGAAACAGGCCCCACCATCTCCACAGACCCCACCTTTCTCCATCACAACCCTGAAACAGCCACTCACCATCTCCACAACCCCACCCCGCCTCCATCACCACAGCCCTGAAACAGGCCCCACCCTGCCTCCATCACCACAGCCTGAAACAGGCCCCACCATCTCCACAGACCCCACCTTTCTCCATCACAACCCTGAAACAGCCACTCACCATCTCCACAACCCCACCCCGCCTCCATCACCACAGCCCTGAAACAAGCCCAACCATCTCCACAGACCCCACCCCGCCTCCATCACCACAGCCCTGGAACAGGCCCCACCATCTCCACAACCCCATCCCACCTCCATCACCACAGCCTGAAACAAGCCCCACCATCTCCACAGACCCCACCTTTCTCCATCATAGCCCTGAAACAGCCCCTCACCATCTCTACAACCCCACCCCGCCTCCATCACCACAGCCTGAAACAGGCCCCACCATCTCCACAACCCCATCCTGCCTCCATCACCACTGCCTGAAACAGGCCCCACCATCTCCACAGACCCCACCTTTCTCCATCACAGCCATGAAACAGCCCCTCAGCATCTCCACAACCCCACCCCACCTCTGTCACCACAGTCCTGAAACAGGCCCCACCCTCTTCACAACCCCACCCCACCTCCGTCACCACAGCCCTGAAACAGCCCCTCACCATCTCCACAACCCCACCCTACCTCCATCACCACAGCCCTGGAACAGGCCCCACCATCTCCACAGACCCCATCCCACCTCCATCACCACAGCCCTGGAACAGGCCCCACCATCTCCACAGACCCCATCCCACCTCCATCACCACAGCCCCGGAACACCCTCCATCATCTCCACAACCCAACCCCCTCCCCCATCACCACAGCCCTGGAACATCCTCCATCATCTCCACAACCCAACCCCACCTCCACCATCACCACAGCCCTGGAACATCCTCCATCATCTCTGCAGACCCCACCCCCACAACCACCACAGCCCTGGAACAGGCCCCAATATCTCTACAGAGCCAAGTCCTCAGTCACTACAGCCCTAGAACAGAACCCACCATCCCTATAGAGCCCACCCCCAATTACCACAGCCCTGAAATAGCCCCCCAACCATCTCCACAGACCCCACCCCCCACTCCATCAGCACAGCCCTGAAACAACCCCCTACCATCTCTACAGACCCAACCCCCCAGTCACCACAGCCCTGGAACAGCCACACCCTCCACCATCTCTCTAGAGCCCACCCTCCATCACCACAGCCCTGAAACAGCCCCCCATCATCTCTATAGACCCCACCCCTAAGCCACCATGGCCCTGGAACAGCCTCCCCACCATCTCTACAGAGCAGAGCCCAGCCCCAAGTCACCACAGCCCTGGAACAGCCCCACCATCCCCATAGAGCCCACACCCCCATCACCACAGCCCTGGAACAGGCCCCCACCATCTCTGCAACCCCACCCCACCCCCAGTTACCACAGCCCTGGAATAGCTCCCACCATCTCTATAGAGCCAAGTCCTCAGTCACCACAGGCCTGGAACAGCCCCCCACTATCTCTATAGAGCCCACTCCCCATCAGGACAGCCCTGGAACAGCAACTCCCTCCACCATTTCTACAGACCCCACCACCCAGTCACCACAGCCCTGGAACAGCCACTCCCTTCACCAACTCTGCAGAGCTCACCCTGCCCCAGCTTCCACCCCCAGCCCAGGTCTGTAGAGTTTGCCTCTGCATCAGAACACACATCCTTGACTTCAGAATGACTACCTCACCATCTGAAAGGGGCAGGAGGCCCTGGGAGCTCCCTCACTCATCAGTGCCCTCCCTTATTCCTTCAACCAATAAATGTGCATTGAGTTGATGCCTACTGTGTCCAGAGGTGCAGAGCACAGCCAGTCTCCTGGGACCAGCTGCCTCCACACACACCTTCATCTGCATCAGTGCTGCTCTGCTGGTCACTTTACAGGGATTTTACATCCATAATCATACTCTAGTAAGGAGACACAGCAGAACAGATGAGGAGAAAGTGGAGAAAATGTCCACAGACAGCGGGAGACCCTCGCAGACTTTCTTCCTAAGGACCCCAGTGCTCTCAGTCATTAAGTGCACACCCCTGGGACTGCTCACCCACCACGTCAGTGGGTCCAACATAACCTTCCAGTTTGGAAAAACAACCAATGAACCAAAAGACCGTTAAAATCTCTCCACTAATTTCTTTTGCCAAGAGATGCTGGAGGGGAAAAATAAAATGAATAAAATATGATCAAAAGAATCTACAATCAACTTCCATGGCAGCTAAATTCACTTATGTATGTTGTATTAAAGTCCTTTTTTGAAAAGTTATTTGAATCTTCCAATAAAGGTTATTTATTAAATTCATATCTAAGTGGATAAAAGGAAAGTAATAAATTATTTTAAAAAGCAAAAAACAAAAAATTTCCTAGAATCAAAGGATATGACTTTCCAGGTTAATAGCTTTAACAAATTGGTTACCCTGATCAATGCAAAACAACAACAACAACAACAACAACAAAAATCTGACACCAACTTCCTCCACTGTGAAGCCTGGGAACAACATGTCTACATTTCTGTCCAACTTGGAGAGCAAGAACAAGCAGAAAATAAAGAGCCATGCCAGGAACCCGAACCAGGGCAGCTTCACAAGGAGCCTTCAGGGAGAGGGGACAGTGGGAGACAGCCGAGGACAGCCGTGCCAGGATGCAGACTGACCTGAACAGAAGGTCCCAGTGCATGCCCAGAAATCCAGTGAGCAGAGAAAGGGTAGTGCTGAGAGGGACTGGAGGCCGTGACACCCCAGAAGTGGTGAGCACATCCCACACCCAGAAGGTGGTTTCTAACACCATCCTCTGGTCAGGAAGCTCCTTAGAGAAGTGGCTGATTCCAGGAAAGGCAGGGAAATTATAGGATGTATATATAAGGTATCTTTCAGAGCCAGAAAAGGAAGTGCTCAAGCAAACAAGATGAAGGTGTGTCAGAAGGACCCAGAAGCAACCTGAGGGTAGTCATGAGGGCTAAAACTGAAGCAATGTGAGGAACAACAGAATAAACAATGATAGCACTGGATTATAACCCCTAAGATAAAACAAATATGCACGAGTCCATACTGACATAAATGACTGAGTTTATAAATAAATGTGGAAGAAGAGACAAATCTTCCTTACAGAAAAATTCTCATTAATGCATGTAGAAAGAACAAGGGAAATAGAAAATCACCACTAACACACCAGAGGAGTAATTGCTACAATAAAGATGCATTGATAAGTGCTAAAATTAATGTGCAAAACTTAAAGCAGAATATTTACATGACTTCAAAATATCTCCCCTAAAATGTGATAATTACCATCATGTTTTTAATGTGAGTCCCACAGATCCTCAGATACCCACTTCCAGGACATGGGGCTTACTTTCCCTCCACCTGAGTGTGGGCTGGACCTACTTACTCACTATGAAGAAGTATGAATAAGATAATGATCAAAGAGTGCAAAAGAAAAAACAGTTAATTTAACAGTGAAGGAATCTGGCAAACACCACCTTAACTGAGTGATTAAAATAAATATTAACAGTAATAGGTCATATTGATATCATGTGCCTCCAATATGATTTGATGAGAAGGATACATCATCTCTGCAGTATTCTTACCCAGAATCCACAACCTTGGCCTAATCATGAGAAATGTTAAGCAAAGTCAGATTGAGGATGTTCTACAAAATATTAGACCATGATTCTTCAAAAGTGCCAAGGTCATGAAAAGCAAAGGGAAACCAAGAAACTGCCATAGACTGGGGAGGCTAAAGAGACCTAACAAATACTTGTAGTATCCTGGACTGGATCCTAGAACAGAAAAATGGTACTAGTGGAAAAACCGGGGTAAGCCTAACAAAGTCTATAGTTCAGTAGGCAGTCTTGTAGCAAAGTTAAGTTCTTAGTTTTGATAAATATTCCATGTTTAAGGTGTCATCATTAGAGAAATCTAAGCGAAAGTACATATGAGAACACTTTGTACTGTCTTTTTATCTCTTCTAAAGATCTAAAATTATTTTAAAATCAAAAGTCCTAAAAAGAAACTGGCATGAAAATGTGTGGGACTGGAGGTAGCAGTCTTAGCAGGCACCGTGTTTGGGGAGGGTGAGGCATCACTTGCAGACTTTTGGTAAAGGAAAAGGAGGAAGCAAGTGGTGCAAATTAAAAATCCTACAGGAAAGGCTGGGTTGTGGTGACTCATGCCTGTAACTACAGCAGTCCAAGAGGCTGAAGCGGGCGGATCACCTGAGGTTGGGAGTTTGAGACTAGCCTGGCCAACATGGCGAGACCCCATCTCTACTAAAAATATGAAAATTAGCAGGGCATGGTGGCACGCGCCTGTGATCCCAGCTACTCAGGAGGCTGAGGCAGGAGAATCGCTTGAGCCCAGGAGGCAGAGGTTGCAGTGAGCTGAGATTGTGTCAGTGCACTCTGGCCTGGGCAACAGGGCAAGATTCTGTCTCAAAAAAACAAATCCTACAGGAAAGAAAAAGGACTCACACCCCACAAAGGCACCATCCATAAGACTGTGTTCTTGAACTGAACCAAACCCCTCACTACTGCCCACATAGCATCACTCATTGTTGCTAGTCTAGAAAAATAGAAGACATTTCAAAATGAACAGAAAGTAGAAGGCACTTCAGCTGGTGAAAATTCTCCACCCAAAAGAAAATATGGAGCAGTGGAGAATTGTAACAAACACTCCAAACCAAATTAAATATTATTAAACAAACAATTATAGATTAAAAAAAACTTTACATCAAAATTCAACAGCTAAAAACAAAACATGGCTTTTTAAAAAATACTGAAATATATAAAATGAGAATAAGCTAAATTTAAGAAAAACGGAATAAAAGGAAATAAAATTAAACTATTGAGTGTCCAGGAGAAAAATGTATGCAACTGAATATATAAAAGGAATATTGAGGACACAATATAAAGAAGAGAATTAAAATAAAAAAGAAAGATTTTTAAAGGATCAAATAAAACAATACATAAAGAAGATAGACAAAGAAGATCTAACATGCATACAACTGGAATTCAAAAAAAAAAGTACAACAATGAAAAATAACTTTTATAACTAGATTTCAATAAAATGATAATCCAAGACAATTCAGAATCTATGGGATAGAACTAAACTACCAATCAGGGGAAATTTTACAGCTTTCAATAATTATACAAATATATTTAAAAACAAAAATAAAGGAATTAAGTTCTCAACTTAAAAGAACTAGAAAAGTAACAAAAAACCAAAAGAAAGTAGGAGAAAATAAACAAGAATGAAAACAGAAAAATCACGTGACAGAAAATTTTTTTTAAAAAGTAGAACTATTACATAATTCAAAATACTGTTTCTTTCCAAAGAAATGAACAAACGACTCTCCTATACTAGGCCTAATTAAGAAAGTTAAAAATAATAATAATAACCAGGGAGGTTGACTGGGTGTGGTGGCTCATGCCTGTAATCCCAGCACTTTGGGAGGCTGAGGCAGGCAGATCACCAGAGGTCAGGGGTTCAAGACCAGCCTGGACCATATGGCGAAACCCATCTCTACTAAAAATACAACAATTAGCCAGCTGTGGTGGCACACCCCTCTAATCCCAGCCACTTGGGAGGCTGAGGCACGAGAATCACTTGAACCTTGGAGGAAGAGACTGCAGTGAGCTGAGATCATGCCGTTGCACTCTAGCCTGGGCAACAGAATGAGACTCTGTCTTGAAAAAAATAAAAAAGAAATAATCAGGGGAAAATAGGCATGAAAAAACAACATAAAAAACTCATAAGAACATGTTGTACAACTCTATGCAAATTAAACATTTAGATAAAATAAATGACTTCTTAAGAAAATATAATTTGCTAAAATTGACCCAAATAAATATAGAAAGCTTAAACATTCCTACTTCCACAACAGAATACAGAAAGTTATCGAAGAACTGTCCCATAAAAAAGGACAAAACCTGGATGGTTTCACAGAGGGTCTACTAAGAAAATACAAGATAATCTCAATGTCACATAATTTGTCTCACAATATAGAAAGAAGAAAACTTCCAAATTTTTTAAAAACAAATATAACATTAATATCTAAACCAATAGAGATAGCCCCAAAAAGACAATTATAGCTTCATATTTCTTATAAATACCAACGCCAAAAAATTCTAAATAAAATGATAGCAAAAAGAATAGAAAAACATGCTTAAAAATAGTACATTATGTCCAAGTAAAACTTATTCTAGGAAAGTGAGGGTAGATCTATATTAAAAAATCAATACAATTTGCCCTATTAATAGTAGTCATAAGGAAAAAAATGCATAATTTTCTTCATATTAAGATACACACACATCAATATTTAGATATATAAATACACATATGTATATAGATATATATGTATATGTGTATATAAACACATGTATAGATATATATCTGTGTCTATACACATGTATGTATCCACATGTCTTTATGTACAGCCACATGTATATGTACATATGTATGTATGTATGTGTAGATGTATAAAATCAACCTTTAAGTCATCATCTTTCTTAATAGGGAAACAGAGCATTTCCTACTAATGTCAGAAATAAAACAAGGAAACCTTTAAGTCATCATCTTTCTTAATAGGGAAACAGCATTTCCTACTAGTGTCAGAAATAAAACAAGGACACTCACTATCTGCACTATTATTTAACACTGTATTGGAAATATAATATATACAATTAGAGAAGAAAACACATTGAAAGAATAAACATTTGGAAAATAATTAAACATTATTTATAGATGATGTAATAATATACTTGGAAACCCAAAAGATTCAATAATGAAAATAAAAGAATTCAAAATGAGCAGAATGAATTACACAATGAAAATAAATATCATTTACCAAACAAAATCATGTGTGTGTGCACATAAATAATACACAATGGAAGAGAAACTATTACAAATGCAATGAAAAAGATAAAGTACTTACAAATTTAACAAGAAATATGCAAAACCAATATGAAAACAATTTTAAACCACTTCTAAGAAACAGAAAAGACTTGAACAAATGACAAAAAAAATCCCTTGTTCTTGGATAATTCGGTCTTATAAAAACATCAGTCCTCCTAGAGATAATACATAAACTTATCAAAATTGAAATAAAACTCCCAACAAGTTTTTACCCTGGACTGAGTCAAATTGCATCTAAAGTTTAAATGAAAAATTAGACATACTAGAAAAGCTAGAAAAACTCTACAAGAAGAACAATGGCAGGGGGATTACCCCCTGAAATTTTAAAGTATTCTAAAAGCCTTACTAGTTAAAACTGTGCTGTTGACAGATGAGCAGACTGACCAATGGTACAGAGTTAAGGGTCCAGGAACAGATGCAAGTATTTATAGAAATACAGTCTATGATAAAGGTGACATTTCAAACTCTGGAGAACAGATAGACTTAATAAAATATGTTAACTGGATAACCATTTGAAAAAATGTAGAAACGGAGCCATACCTCCCACCATATACCAGAATAAACACCAAATGGATCAGTGTTCTAAATGGAAAAAGTTCTAGAAGAAAACACAGGTGATTTTTTTTTTATATAATCTGGAGATGAAGGATATGAAGAAAGCCTTTTAAACTAATAATTCATAAGCAATAAAAGCAACAACTGGATTAATTTGACTATAAATTTTTTTGGCTTCTGAAAAACACCATAAACAAAGTCAAGTAACAGGAGATAAAATGATAGAAAATACATACAATGTCTCTCACAGTTAAAGGACTAATCTCCCTAATACATAAAATGCTGTTAAAAATAGGGAAAAAAAGATCAAAAATCTACAGAAAAATGGACAGATCACACAAATCATTCACAGAAAACAATATATAGAAAGCCCTAATGGTATGAAAAGATGCTCGACTTCACACATAAATACAGATCAAAACTACTCTAGGACTCCATATCACACATCATGTTGGCAGAAATTCAAAGGCTTGACCACACACCCTGTTGGCAAACCTTCTAGGGAAAAGTGTACGCTTTTATAACTCACTGGTGAGAATGTGAAATGATTCAACATCTATGGAGGGGAATCTGGCAATAGCCAAGAAAACCATGCATTTACCCTTTGACCCAGAAATCCCACCTCTAGGAATTAGCCCTGAAAAAGACATTTTCACAAAGATATGTCCAAGGTTATTCATTGCAGCATTATTTGTAACAGCAAAATATAGAACTGCCCAAATGCTCTTTGAAAAGCAACTAGTTATATACATGATAGTACAGCTGCATGGAGTATTATGCAGCTATAAAAATGAATACATCTATATATTGACATACAATGATTTCCAGGATATATTTTAAGTTAAAAAGCAAAATACAAAAGACTATATGTAGTATTCTACCTTTTGCATACACAAGGAGGTTAAATGAGAAATATACATATACTGTATTATGTTAAAAAACCATTGCTTATGCATAAGCATGCCTAATACATATATACATACACTCTCATACAGGAGGATGCACCAGAGACAAAAAAGTGTTATTATCCTAGGGGCTGGTGAGCGATAAAGGAAAGTGTTGTGGATGGGAGTAAGAATTATCTGACTATGCTTTTTTTCATGTAGTGTTGTCTTTTGAGCATGTAGAAACTTAACATATTCAAAATGTCAAATATATTGATAAAAGGCATACCCTAAAATTGAAAACAAACAAATGAACTTAATGCCGTATCAAATTGATACCACAACCACACAGAAAGGAGAATCAATGCAAGCAAATTTTGAACCTAGTTCTCTGGCTGTGCACACCTGGTGTGATATACTCTAAAGACAAAAATTATGACAAAGAAATCTTGAATTTTTCTTAACACTCTGTTGTTGGTGGAGGTGTCAGCGTAGTAATTCCGAGATAATTCTGTACATGTCATGGCAGAAAGCCAACAGGTAAATATATTACATCTGGGGAAACCAAGATTCTCACCATAAAAGTGGTGAAATATCAATGTGGAATAAGGAGGAGCTGTTGTGTTTGGCTCAGATTGGAGAAGTTAGTAAGAATATAAAACTTCTGCTCTGTTCATTCCTAGGACCAGGAGCAATGACACCCCAGAAGTAATGAACACACCGGTACCCAGGGTTTTGTTCACAAATACCACTCTCCGCTGAAAGTAACCAAGACTCCTTAGAAAATCAGCTCTTCCAGGTCTTAGGCAGGGAAAGGCCAAAGTGAGCCTGGACCGGGTTTTGTGTTGGGAAGCAGGGAAGCACTCGAGGACTAACAGGGCACGACAGAGGCCAGAGCCTGACTGTAGAGGCTCCCGCTGGCCACACGTGAAACAACTCCATCATCAAAAAGAACAATGAGGGCCATGGATTATAATACACCAGATTAAAAGAATCCGTGAGTCTATAATTGTTTTAAAAAACAGGGGACAGGGGAGAGGGACAGTTATTCATTACAGGAAAAGGCCAGTTAATAAATGCGAGAGGAAGGATAGAATTAGGACACCATTCTGCATCGATAATTAAACAACATCACCGGGTAAAAAGTTATTGGAGAACAGGATAGTCACACAGTCACAGTCACATTGGCAGCCACCTTAACCAAATGATCAAATTTAACAAGGGTCACATGTTCTTAATGCAATGCGACAGGAAGTTTGCATCACATGGAGAGGTACCTGTTGCACCTTGAGTTCCTACTGTTTCAGAAACTTCCAGGAAGAGGTCTTGCTGAAATGTGTGACCTGAGCTAATCACGAGGAAATAACCAGACAAACCAGAGCGAGGGCGTGCTGCAGGAGAGCACACCTGCACTCCAGGACGATAATTGGGGTCTTAAAATGAAGGTAGAGGGAGTGGGCACACTCTGGATTAAAGGCAATTAGGGAGACATTGGAAACAAATGTAACCCGCGAGCCTTAACTGTTCCTGTTCCCCAACAACAGGTGGGTTTGACTACTGGGTGGGCGATGGTCTAATGACCACAACCCAGAGGGATTTGACTACTTGCAACAACTAAGGAGAGCACTCGGGTAGTTCCGAAAGCAGTTCCTCCCCCAAAAAAAGTGAAATTGGGGCTTTTATTGGGCTAGTGTGCTGCGTCATGGCATGTAGCTGGGAGTCAAGGCAGCACAGCACAGGTTCTGATCTTGCTTCTACACCACATGCATAGGAAATGATGAATGAGCTCCTCCTTGGGTGGGGATTTTAGGATGGTAGTGAGGAGGGTTCACCCAAGTTCACCTCCCACCAGGGCCTGAGCTTCTTCCTGGAAGTTTCTGAAACAGTAGGAACTCAAGGTGCAACAGGTACAAGTAGGTATTCAAAAATCCAAGGGCCCTGGGTTACATCCCGAGATTTAAAAAATACATAAAGACACCATGGGGACATGGGATGTACTAGTCTGTTCTTGCACTGCTATGAAGAACCACTGGAGGCTGGGTAATTTATAAAGAAAAGAGGTTTAATTGACTCACAGTTCTGCAGGCTGTACAGGAAGCATTGCCGGGAGGCCTCAGAAAGCTTTCAGTCCTGGTGGGAGGTGAAAGGGGAAGCAGGTGCGTTCTACGTGGCTGCAGGAGGAGGAAAAGCGTGAAGGGGGTGGTGCCACACACTTTTAAATAACCACACTCTCACGAGCACTCACCACTATCACGAGAACAGGGCCAGGAGGAAACCCACCGCCATGATTCAATCACCGCCCACTGGGCCCCACCTCTAACATTGGGGATCACAATTTGACATGAGATTTGGGTGGGGACACAGACCCAAACCACATCATGGGGTATGTATGATATATTGAGGAGACAATAGAACTGTAGTTAAACAGGAGGCTCTCTTTGTTCCTGGAGACACAGGTGGGGGTCCTTGCAAACGATTCAAGAAGTGTGTGTGTGTGTGTGTGTGTGTGTGTGTGTAAAACAGAAACAGAGACAGAAAGAGACAGAGATAGAGGCACAGGGTCAGAGAAACAGAGCGAGACAGCACGTGCGGACGCTGTGGTTAGCGATGCAGATGGGAAGATGAGAAAGGAATTATGAGAATTGGAGGATATGGGGCATCCATCTTCATCTTCCATGGAAGTAACTCCAGGAATAACATACAAAGCTGATAAACCAAGAATGCCACAGGCACAGTGCTGGGTTCCAACCCCACCTCTGTCTCTCACTCCCTGTTTTGGGGCCACCTACTTCTCTTCCCAGGACCTCCACTTCCTCGTGGGGTGAACAATAATACCTTCCTCACTGGGCAGAGAGAAGTCAGAGTTGAAACATGTAAAGCCCCCCCACAGGAGAGCCTGGCAGAGTGCGTGCTGGAGAAATAGCTATTCAGTAGATCCAAGGGGCTATTAAGGAGATTGTTTAGAAGTTAGGAGGAAAATACCCAAACACGTGGCAGTGGCCACTTCGGGGAACAGGAGGCGTGGAGGGAGGGCTGCTGCTTTTCGTTGTGAACTACACGGATTATTTGCTCATTACACCCTGCTCGTGGGTGAACTCAAGTGAGTAATTTTTAAGAAAGCAGCAGTGCAGGATCAGAAGGTGGAACGTCTGGTACCATCTGGACAAAAGTTAGTGGTGAGATTCAGGGCCCTCTGTGCTTCTGTCTCCTCCCCTGGAAGATGAAAGAGGGGAGAGAGTTGCCGTTTATTTCTGGGAAATAAAACCCCGCGAGCAACGGAATATTCTATCAAAACCTTGAGGTTTCATGAGAAACAACAAAAATGTTCACGGCCTGAGCCTGCCTGGGCGCAGCGCTTCCAATGCCGGGGGCAGCTGTCCCATCCACCCGGCCCACGGCCGCCCTGCCCTAAGGGTCTGCCTGAGGTCTGAGCAGGGCAGGCGCCCTCAATCTCAACCCACACTCAGAACAGGGCAGCAGCAAAATGGAACCCAGAGCCAACAAGCCTTGCACTGTAAGCACAAGAACTAAACTGAGTGTGGCTTTTAGATTTGCACACACACACACACACACGGTGCAGCATTAGAGCTCATTCCACTCTCAATCTTTAACCCTGTTTTGAGAGTTTCCTGAAATTACGCAACCAAAGCCAGGCACTCGGAAGCACAGTGTGTGGTGACAATGCTCCAGCACTGCTCACGCTGCTGGTTTAGCTGGAACATGTTAATACCGAATGACCTTTTTCTGAAGGGTATTTTAAGGAGACGCAGCAATTTTCTGTAATATGGTTACCATAGTGATTGGCCCTTTAAAAAGGCTGGGGGAGAAATGATGTACATCTGTAATCAACAGCCGCTGCAACTACAAATGGTTTGATAAAGCAACATTTGGGGATTAATTTGAAGCAGAATAGATAAGCGGGTTTTTAAAAAATCAACCAAAAAAAAAAAAAAGAAGAAGAAAAGAAGAGAACTCCACTGAGCCGCATGAGCAGGGCCCTGGTAACGGGCGTGGAGCTCCCGCTCAGAGGAGGGAGGCGGGGAAGACGGGGCCGCCGGGAAGGGCTTGTTTCCATGCTGGGCCTCGGCTTCCCCAGAGGTGTGGAAACAAAGGTGGCCCAGATGGAGGTGGCCTTACAGCCGCCTCCTCCCCCAAAAAACAAGGAAAAATCCCCTCCCGGACCCTGACCCCCTTGCTTGGCCGGAGCCAGCGTCTCAAATTTGGGGATACAGGAGGCACCACTGACAGGAACCGGAGGTCCCTGCAGGGATGGAGAACCCCAGGGCTGGGCAGGACGTGGGATGTTGCATGGTGTCACAAAGCAGGAACGTCCTCGGAGAATGATGGCGACATGCCCGAGAGACTCGGGAACCAGTCTGCAGGGCTTCACCTGGCCAAACACCAGAGACTTTAAGCATCAAAATGAAGAATGGTGGTAACATAGTGTATTCACCGTCTCAAAGCCCAACACACAAAACACTAACCGAGCAGGAATTGTGCCACGGATAAGCCTGGCAGATGCCACCTTAATCAAATACGAAAGTGACTGTCACCAGCCACAGGGCTGCTCAGAGGGACAGGCAGCTGGGAGACATCACCCTCTCCAGTTCCTCATCCCAGAGGAGCGGAGCCCGAGTCTATACCGAGGAAACACCAGACAAACACAGGGGACATTGCACTAAGTCACTGGCCTGCAATCCTTAGGGTGAACTTCCCATGAAGGGAGGTGTGAGGAATGTTCACAGCTGAGGAAGCCTGGTGGTCCCAGAGTCCTGTCAGCGTGCACTTCTCACCACACCCTTTCTGAGGGTCCTGGAGCCACATTAGGGTGAATTTCTCACCCGGGTCCTTTCTGAGGGTCCTGGAGCCGCCTCAGAGTGCACTTCTCACCCAGGCCCTGTGGACACATGGGCATCCTTGGTTGAACTGGAAACATGGGGTCTGTCTTGAACTTGAATGGGGTCAATCTTAGTCTGCTTTCTGTTGCTTATAAAATAATGCTCAAAAGTGGGTAATTTCTAAGGAAAAGATTTTTTTTTTTTTTTTGACAGAGTTTCGCCCTATCGCCCAGTCTGGAATGCAATGGCGTAATCTCAGCTCACTGCAACCTCTGCCTCCCAGGTTCAAGTGGTTCTCCTGCCTCAGCCTCCCGAGTAGCTGGGATTACAGGCATGTGCCACCACACCCAGCTAATTTTTTGTATCTTTAGTAGAGACAGGGTTTCACCATGTTGGCCAGGCTGGTCTCAAACTCCTGACCTCGTGATCCACCTGCCTCGGCCTCCCAAAGTGCTGGGATTACAGGCGTGAACCACTGTACCCAGCCAGAAGCTTATTTCTTAAGAAGGCTGAGAATTCCAAGGACAAGGGTCAAGTCTGGTGAGGGCCTTCTTGCTGGTAGGGACACTCTGGGGAGTCCTGAGACTGTGCTGGGCATCATCTAACGAGGGGGCTGGGCGTGCTGGCTCTGGTGTCTCTCTCTCTCTTCTTACAAGACTACCAGGCCCACTCCTGTGATAACCCATTAATCTATGAATGGATTAATCCATACAGGGAGGCTATGATCCAGTCATCCCTTAGAGCCCCCACCACTCAATACTACCACATTGCAGACTAAGCTTACAACATGTGAAATTTGAGGAGCCTGTTCAAACCATAGCAGGGGTTAAGGATTAGATGGTAATACATATCAATGCTAATTTCCTGATTGATATGATTTGGCTCTGTCCCCACCCAAATCTCATCTTGAATTGCACTCCCATAATTCCCACGTCTTGTGGGAGGGAGCCGGTGGGAGATAATTTGAATCATGGAGGCGGTTTCCCCCCATACTGTCTTTGTGGCAGTGAATAAGTCTCACGAGATCTGATGGTTTATCAGCAGTTTCCGTGTTTGCATCTTTTTCATTTTTCTCTTGCCACTGCCATGTAAGAAGTGCCTTTCACCTCCTGCCATGATTCTGAGGCCTCCCCAGCCATGTGGAACTGTAAGTCCAATTAAACCTCTTTTTCTTCCCAGTCTCGGGTATGTCTTTATCAGCAGTGTGAAAATGGATTAATACACTGATATTGATAGTGGGCTGTGGTTATATGACAGAATGTCCTACTTTATTGGAAATACACTAGAATATTTGGGAAAGGGGCATTATGTCAGCAACTTATTCTGAAATGGTTCAGTGGGGAAAAACTTTTGTAGCTGAAGGCACTGACTTTTTGGATGAGACTTCCTAAGATTGCCCACTTTATCGCTATCCCAAGCATTATATGGAACACCATCCCAAGTATAGTCTTTGTCTTCCTTTAGAAGTTCATTTTAGAGTCAGGACCCAAACTTATCAAAAATTGCGATGTTTCCATAAGTTTGAAAGTGATTCAAGAAATAGATATTTAAGAGAGGAAGACAGGTGCTCAAATGAAATCACCCAACTTTGGAATGGTCAGTAAAGAAAGAGCCTTTCTTTATTACAGCATTTCTAATTTTGATCCCTTCTGCACAAATAAGACAGTGGTCTTCTATCTCCTATCGGCTGAGGACATGGCTTTGGCAAAGCAAAGACAAGGTGTTTAGGTGAGAAAATTGATAACAAAAGGGCTGAGTCCTCCCCTTCCCCCCACCCCACACACTTGGTACTGAGAGCTAGTTATCAAAAAACAGAAGTCAGCCCCTCGTTGCCACCTGTAAGGTAGATTCATAGCCCAGGTTTGGACACCAGCATCCAAGCCTTCTCAATCCAGAGGACTTGGAGAGGTGGAGAGAGGTGAGCACATCTGCTGGGTGACTGGCAGAGAGCCGCAAGTTGAGTGAGCCTCTGTGCACTGCACTCAGGGAGAAAAGCCGGCATCGACAGTCCTTAAAATGAATCACCATATACTGGGCAGAGATTCTTGAGTGTTTAAATGAGCAATTCCGAAATCTCCCATCCAAAAAATGGGTTGCTTCAGCTGCAGCGGACACACCTTGACTTAATTCCTATATTTCTACCCAAAAATCTTCACTGCCCAAAACCAAACTTGACTTTGAGGAACATGGAAGTAAGTGGCCGGTAGGTAACATCTCTTATAGGCTCTCTGACTAAAACTTCTGCCTCCACATCTAACCACCTGTCCAAATGCTTAGCAAAGTCAGATGCCTTTGGAGGAGAAAGTAGTTCATACCCACGGGCGCTGGCTAGCCCTCCACTCAGGCCATGTGGTGGTTCCCTTCAGTCCACACCAGTCAGGCTCATAAACATCACAGCAGAGCTCAGCCCTCTGAGTTGCACCTCTGATGTGATGCAATGTCTAACAAAGAGCCATACCCATGGGAAGAACATTTCTGGTTGTTTTTGCATGAATTGAAGTCATGCTTCTTGGGTAAAAGTCCACAGAGCAAGTTATACCTTGAAAGCAAGGCAGGAAAACATGAGTCTCTCAAGATGAATTTGTTTAATGCCACTAATCAATGTATAAGGACCCTATATTTTCTTCTTTTCTTTGACTATCAGGAAGCTCAATGTTAGGTGGAGCCCTTGACTGGCCCCTCCACCCCCACACCAAGGTCACTGTCCTCTAACCTTTCAAGCAGCTCCTGTTCTGTTATCACACACTGGCATGGACTGGCTGGGCCACCATGGTGGAGTTCTGGTCCATCCCTTTCATTCTTGGGTTGCTGGAACCTACTTCATAACTTACATTTCTATTTTGTCAAAGTGTATTATAATTATTTGTGCTCTTGTACCTCAAATGCCTGACAATGGTAGGCACAAACAAGTATAAAAAGATTGAAAAATACATAAGAAAATTAATATTTCCGGCAATCCTCCCACCCAAGGATAAACATGGACAAGAGTTTTGTGTGTTATCTCCCTGTGTTTTCATTCCCTGCATTTATTTTGTGTAAATGCAACAAAGGTGAAACATTTATATAGTCCTGCATCCACCCTGCTTTTTACTTGAGGTATTATAAGCAGTTTCCCATTAAACTTCTTGAAAATATGATTTGCAATGGCTGGCAGGCATTTCATTGTATGGCTGTAACAAATACTATTTTTCAATTGTGGATGCTGTTGGACATTAAGGCCGCGTCTAGATTTTTGCCATTGGAAATAGCGTTTCAGGGAACATCCTTGCACGCACACCTGATTCTGCTTCTGTTTTGGGCCTTATGAACGTGTCCCAAGGATAGAGTTCATCCTCCTTTAAAAGTTCACTGTAGAATCAGGACGCAAAAGCCAGGGTTCCTTCATTACAAGGACAGGAGGGACTCTTAACTTGAAGCTTCATTAAGTTACAAACAATTACCTGGTATTATTACATAAGCATGATCTCGTAAGATTGCCCGGATACATCAGGAGTCTGATGGTAACTCCCAATGGCTCCTTACAGAAAATGGTGAACCTGTTAACCTGTAGCTGTCGAAACTGGCTCGGTGCTCCCTGGCAATTTCCACATGCCTCTCTTCCTCCCCTGCTGTCTGGTTCCTATTCATCCTCTTCCTTGAGTTCCAAGTCATTTTGGCCCTCTTGCCAGTCTCCACTGGAAACAGTCTAGAGGCAAATGCAGAGTGGTTTTTTCCCACTGGGTTTATAAGGTTCCGAGTTCAAATTTCAAATAGAACAGTCCCATAAAAGAAGCCTCAATATACTCTAGACATAATCACGGTCGGTGAACCCCAGAGAGGGAAGAAGGCGTCCAGGAAAAGGGAAGCCAGCTGGATGCACTGAAATTCGTACCTAGGGGAAGAGGCTAGGACTGCCTGTGACCACCGTACCTGGCCATGGAGGTCTAGGCATCCTCCGGGTGTAGCTCAGCACATCAGAGTGAGAAAGCAAGGAACTGACCACGAGCAGATTGGGCGGTCAGAAATTGGGGTAGACTGTGCTCTGCTCTTTCACGTGCTTTGGTTGCAAAGGAAGTGAGAAGGAGAGGGTGCTCCCTTGAGAATTTAGGGAGAAGTAAGACTTTGGGTTGTCACGGCCAGAGCACTTGCATTAGGTACCTAGTGCTGTGTACTCACCCACCACGAGACGTAGTTGCTGACAACGACAACATTTATTCTGTTCACAAACCTGCAGTCTGGGCAGGAGTCGGTGCAGACCCCTCATGTCTGCAACCTCACCAGGCAGGGTCGTCTGGAGCCCCACACTCACATGCCTGCCCTGGGCTGGGAGGGCACAACAGCTGCGGGAATCAGCTGGGCTCCTCCAGCATCTCCCAGCCTCCCCGGAGTCTTGACACAAGGCCTTTGCAACAGGGAGGCAGCCCGCACCCCCTATGCTGGCTTAGAGCTCTTGGAAGAGAGTCAGGGGAAGAGGCAGCCTCTCCTGTGACCTAGCCTCAGAAGACGCACAGCATGGCTTCCGGAGAATCCTGTCACCACGTAAGCCCAAAGCCTCACCTGCCTCCAGGAGGACAGCAAATACATGTTGCCTCTTGCTAGGGGAGTGAGAAGGTTCTGGAAGAGATGCAAACCAGAAACATGGCTGTGACAACGTCTGGAAAACAATCCGCTACAGAGGTGTGTTTCACAGTTTATTGAGAGAATTCTTAGAACATCCGCAGCACCTGTTTTAAGTGCATAATTAATAGTTTTTCATAAATTCACACAGTTGGGCAGCCACACCACCGTTTTATTCTAGAACATTTTTGTCACTTCAAAATAAATTCCATAGGCTGGGCTCAGTGGCTCATACCTGTAATCCCAGCACTTTGGGAGGCCAAAGCAGGTGGATCACCTGAGGTCAGGAGTTCGAGACCAGCCTGGCCAACATGGTGAAATCCTGTCTCTACTAAAAATACAAAAATTAACCATCATGGTGGTGAGCACCTGTAACTTCAGCTACTCGGGCAGCTGAGGCAGGAGAATGGCTTGAACCTGGGAGGTGGAGTTTGCAGTGAGCCGAGATCATACCTCTGTACTCCAGCCTGGGTAACAGAGCGAGACTCTGCCAAAAAAAATATGTATATATTCCATACCCATTAGTACTCATTCTCACTCTGTCCATTCACTCATTTCTTTAAAAAAAAAAAAAAAAAAAAAAAAGTCTACTTAGATCTTTTGTCAGTTTTTAAATTTGGTTATATGTCCTTTTATTTTTGAGTTGTAAGATTTCTTTATGTATTCTAGATACAAGTCTCTTATCAGAAATGTGATTTGCAAACATTTTCTGCCATTCTGTGAGTTTTCTTTCCACTTTCTTGATGATATAACTTGCAGCATAAATGTTTTTCATTTTGGTGAAGTCCAGCATATTATTTTTTTCTTTGTCATTTGTGCCTTTTGTGCTTATCTAAGAAGAAACCATCAACTGACGCAACCTCATCAAGTGTCATTCCCATGTTTTCTTGAAGGGTTGTTTAGTGTTAACACTAAACACTTGCATCCAGGTCTATTGTCTGTTCTGGGTGACTTTTGGGAACAGTGTGTTGAAGTCCACTGCTTTCTTTTGCATATGTGCCTCCAGCGTTCCCAGTTCTCGTTGAAAAGATTCTTCTCTCCTCATCTTATTATCTTTCTACCTCAGAGTTTTAGGAGAAGGGAGACTCAAGCATGTTTGGAAAGAGATTTAAGGAACAAGAGAGAAGATTATTCATAGAGCAACGAACTGGAGCAGGAAAGAAGACTGGATTGAAGACCAGGCTCCCCCTCTAACGTGTGCAGGATCCACGACAGCCGGGCCACCCTTCCTGGCCCATCCCTGACTCCATGCTGCACTAGGAGGAGCCACGTGTGCAGGTGTGTGGATACCCAGCCTGCATGACCAGCCTTCCCATGGCTGCCCGTCAGCCTGAGGACTGCACATGCCCAGGAGAACAGCCCAGGGAAGAAACCCCCACAGACCAGCACAAGCTCGGAGCCACTTGTGCAGGGAACTCTGGGGCAGGTACCTGGAGCCTGGGCTGGAGGCAGGGTGTGGACTCACAAGCCTGTCTGCCGAGCATCGTAGCTTCCGTGTCTCGTGGAGAGGATCGTGGCCAGAGAGGGCCAGAGAGGAGCTCTTTCAAGTCCAAAGCATAGGGCAGTCGAGTAAATACTGGAGGCTTTCTTAGCCAAGTGGCCCCTGTCACAGCTACTTAGCTCTGCAGCTGACCTGTGAAAGAAGCCATGGAAGTACACAGACAGGGTGGCTGTGTCTCCATAAAACGTCGTCTACAAAAGTAGGCGGTGGGCCAAATTTGGCAAGCAACATCTATGCACAGCGTGGAGGTGTAGGCCCTGGTTGCCTGCATCCTCAGTGCTGCTCGTGGACTTGACCAGAGAGGCTGGGAAGGAAACCTGTCCTCCTCCTCATAGCGGGAAAGGCATGAGACGAAGGGCAGGTACAGGGAAGGGACGTGGGGGACGGAGGCTCAAGGGAACCAATCACTGTGCTGACCTCAGGAACAAGATGAGTTCCCCTCCTGGGACCTTCACTCTTAACTTCTGGGGACGGCGACATAACTCAGTCCACCACCTGACACGGAATCACCCAGAGCTTCCATGCTTTGCAGCCCTGAATGGAAGATGCAAGGAAGGCACCTTGTCCCGCGGGAGAGAGGAATTCAGCTAACTTGGGCACGTGGCTGCTGACGACCAGAATTACTCGGATTATGTCCTGTGGCTGGAGGGTAATTTTTAGGAATGCCAACACAGAGTTTTCTCCCGTTCTTCTTGTCTTCCCCACCCCCCACCTCCCTTCTCTTCAGTCATTCTTTACATCATTCTATTTCTTGTCCACTTTGCTGGAGGATTTTCATCTTACTCATGGATCCCAGGGGATGAGGGTGGCAGGTTCCACCTCAGTTGAGCCACATCCCAGCTGTGTGACTCTGTTCTCAACCTTGTCATAACCAATAACCTCAACTTCCCCATAATTTCCATTGCGTATGCCCTCTGCCCTGCAGCCCCGGCTGCCCACAGCTCCTCTCCGTAGGACCTACTTCCTCCCAGGTTCCTCGCCCACGCTGTGACGTCCTCTCCTCTGCACCCGGATTATTTTCAGGTTCCTTTTATTAGAATGTCCTGACATGCACCCCTCACCCCACCCCACCTCCCAGCATCACACTCGACTGGCTAACCTATGGCCCAGGTTCAACCAAGCTCCCCACCTGGGTACGCCTGCACCCACGCAGTAGCACTGGGAAACAGAACATGCAGCTGCTGAGATCAGTTGCATTTTAAATTCACAGCCATGTCCTCATGGGCACCTAGGGCTGCCAGTAGTCCTCACGCTCTACTCTCCTAGACCTGAGCGGGCAAGTACCTGAGGACACTGCTAGCATACAGCATTGACTGAGTCCATCAGGGGAGGCACGGGTCACTGCACCTCTCATGAGCTCCCAAGGCCACACCTGGCACTCTGGAGGGAGGTCCTGGAGGGAAGTCCCACATGGGCTCCTCTCTCCTCAAACCTTCCATGCTACTACCTCAGCTTCCTGCTGCAGCAATAGCAAATCACAAATTTAATGGCACAACCACAGCACAGAGGTGTACCTTACAGTTCTGCAGTCCCAAGTCCAACCCAGGGCCCACCATGCTAAAATCAAGGTGCCTGCGGGGCTGTATTTCCTTCCGGGCACTCTAGGGCATAATTCATTCTGTGCCATTCTCAGCATCTAGAGCTTCATTCGCTGCTTTCGTCCCCTTCCCTGTCTCCAAAGCCACCATTGCTGCATCTCTCTGCATTTCCTCCACAGCCAGGTCCCTCTGAGTGCCGCCAGAAGGGGCTCTCCACTTTTAAGGACCCATGTGATTAGGTTGGTGCCACCTGGAGGATCCAGGATAATCTCCCCATTAAGGCCCTGTCCCTCAGTCACAGCTGTAAGGTGACTGACATGTTCACCGGTCCTGGGGATTCAGATGCAGATGTCTTTGGGGGCCGTTATTCTGTTGTAACAGCCTCTTTCCCATCCTCTCTCCCAGTGGATGACCTTGGCTCACCTGCAGGATTTTGGCAATCTCGCCCTCACCTACACACTTGGGTGTGCCCTGTGCATAACGCACATCTTACCAAGTCCCAGGCACGTAGCCAGCACTGCATGGATGCTGGTTCGTTTTTTCATCCAAAAGGGTGGACTAGGTGCTGCTTGCACACAGCATGAAGTAGGCTGCTTTCCACGGGCCAGATAAAAGGCTGCTCCCCCACCTCCCAGCTGTGGCCGTATGGCCTTGCCTGCTGCCTTCTACAATGCCACCAACATCCCATGGCCAGGAGAATCTTCACCAAGCAGTGCTTGGAGCCACCATTCCCCTCCCACCCTGCTCCCATACTTGGTCCACTTGTCCCGGTCGTTCTTTCTATTTAGATATATCTGTCAACCCAGATATAAATGGCGCTTTGTCCACTTCCCACCCACTATCTGGAGGAAAAAAGCCCCTATGTGATGGGGAAGACAGACCCTCCCCAGCAGAGGGACCCCAGGCTCCCGGTGGCCTTTATTCTATGCACCCATATTTAACGTCTCAAATCACTCTATGAAAGCAAAAGATCAAGAATCATTTCTAAAAATCTCTTTGCTTGAAACCTAGAAACAAGAAAAAAAGAAAACACTGGAAATGGTCATGGGAGAGAAGGCAGAGTTTTGAGCCCCCAAAAAATGTTCTGACTTTACTGTTCCTTGCGAGACTCAAAGCAACCTCATGGGTGGGTTCGGGAGGGTGTGGCGCCCACAGGCAACATCAGTCCCTGTGGACCCTTGGAAGGGGGAAGGGGCTGTACTGCCTCAGGGCAGAGTCAAACACGCCGGGTCCAAATTAAGGCTTATCAGCAAGTTCATTATCTAAAAATAAATCAGCTTTTCTTTGCTTCATCAAAAGACCAGATTATAGTGTACGCTGCCTCACTTTCAGAAGAAAATGTTTTTATTCTTAGACAAGCGGGGACAATGAAAATTATTACATAATCTGTCAGGTACTGTATAGCCCCATTGTGAAAGGGTATTGTTCCCCTGCAATAAGGGGTATGGAGTAGTTTCTGCCATTGTAAAAGCACAACAGGCTTCAGCAAGGAAGAACAAAAACAAGTCAGAAACGCAATCTGTAAAAGAGAAAACATTTGCTGCCAGTGTGTGTTTCAGACGGGATACTCTTGGCCAGAGCACAGGCTTCCTTCAGGAGCAGAGCAGCCTGGCTCCCCTAACACAAGAACCTCATCCTCCCCCACCTCGGCATGACCTTGGCCAAGCCACTTACTTCTTCTGTGAATTTACAAACCAGAGGTGATTACACCTGGGCCTGTCCCCTCACAGCATGGTGAGGGCCACGGAGAAAGTGGATTCGATTCTCCCCATTGTGGACACCAGAGCCGGTCTTCACAAGAGCCTGTAACTCTCTCTCCCACCCCAGCTAGCAGGTGGGGCCAGGCAGCAAAATCCCCTCCGTGGGAGGGGGCTGCAAACCGTGCCTGTGGGAACAGTGCCTATGAGACTGCCCTCACTTCAGAGAGAGGCCATGAATTTGGGGTTCCCAGACTAGATTGTGAGTCATTAGAGTGACTTACAGAACTCAGAGAGGCACCACATTTACTTTTACTCACACTTTTACTCTAACAAATGCTTGAAGGCTAGAACTAATCCATGAAGAGACACACAGGGCGAGGTGTGGGAAGGTCCCAAATGTGAAGCTTCTGTGTCCTCAGAGTGTGTCACCCTGCAGGGCACGTCACCCCGCAACACATCACTGTGTGTTGCCAACCAGGAAAGCACCCTAAGTCTCCATGTCCAGAGTTTGTAGTGAGGCTGCATTACAGAGGCATGGCTGGGGGAGTACCACCCACGTGGGTGAACTTGAGCTCCAACTCTGTGCCCTCCTCAGAGGTCAGAGTTTGGACTGACAGACATCAAATCCCCAGCCCTCTAGCGGTCTTTCTGGCCTGGCTTGTTCCCATCCTGAGTCATTAGCATAGCCACTGGGGGCCCACCGCGAGTCACCTCATTAGCAGAAACCATCAGGACCTACCACGAATAACAAAGACATTCCTGTCACCTGGGAAGTTCCAAGGCCTTAGAGGTTCTCTCCCAGGAACTGGGGACAAAGGCCAGATCTCTCTTTGGGCTGAGACCAAATTTCTTATTACACAGGGGGCAAAACAGAAGTGTCTGTTGTCCCACAGGACAGGCTGGACTCCAAATGTTGTGCAGCTAGGAGAGGATGGAAAGGAAATACCACCTCCCACCAAATAAAACCGTGGTCATTTGGGATCGTGGGAGCAGGCACAACTTAGTTTTCTGTTCTTTTCTGAATTTTTCATATTTTAATAGAGGATTTTTTTAGAAGGAGATAAACACTTAAGGAGCTACACAGTCTCATAAACTGACATCTGTGGCTCGGTTTTGATTGGCTGATCCACCTTCCCAACAAAGCGAGAGTTTAAGTTGTCTTTTCTACAAAAGGAGGGGCAATAAGGACAGAGATGTGCCCCTCGAAAAGGGGGTCTGAGTCAGCCCAGTGACTGTCCTGCGAGGTCCACGGTCACCCACTGCACACACTGCTGGGTCCTCACAAAGACCCCATATTCCCCACCACACACACACACACACAACACACACAGCACACAACATACATGCACACACACACAGGATACATGCATGCATGACATACAGAACACACAACACACAACACACACACCATGCACACAACCCAACACACCCACACAATACCACAAGCACATACAACATGCATAAAGTACACACAACATGCACAACACAAAGAACACATATGCATATCACTCATGCAACACACAACATACAACATACACAGAACACATAACACTTACAACAAGCACGGAACACATAGACACGACACACAAAACAATGCAACACATAGACCACATGTGCAACACACACCACACACACTCATCCACCGGGGCTTTCCTGCACCCACAAGTATAATAGATATTCCAATTCACCAAGAAGCAAAACTGAGGAAAGCCAGCTGAACACCGAGCTCCGGCCCCTCTAGAGAGGACTGTGAGAGTTGCTGGGTGGCAGGGAGAGAACCAGGTTTGTGGGACCAAAAACTTTACAATATGGGAGCCCTCTCTGAGAAGCAGAATACAAAATTATGAGTACAAAATGTCTAGGGCCACTCTCAAATCTAACAAGGAACCCTGGTGCTGAAGCTTTGTTAGGGAACCTCCCTCTGGATAAAAGTCCGAGACGATTGCTTGAACCCAGGAGTGGAAGGCTACAGTGACTGGAATGACAGAGCAAGGCCCCATCTCCAAAAACAAGAAGAAGGAGAAGGAGAAGGAGAAGAAGATCAAGCTTCACATATTGCCAGTAGATGACCATCGGAATTATTGCTTTATCTTCTCCAAACCATATCTCATCCACACCTTTATTACAGTATTTATCAGGTTTCAATTATGAATCTCTTCTTTACTTTTCTGCCTTCTTCCCTAGGTTATGAGTTCTTAATTTTATCCAGTCCACATGGCATTATCAATTCACTCCATTCCACCTCCTACTGCCAATATGAATATAAACTTGTTCAAATTTACATAGCCATAGTAATAATTAAAGTTAATTAGAAAATTCAATGTTTTTAAAATCATGGAAAATATTTCAAAGCAGACATTGCTTTCTTCCTGTATCAAGGAACATCTTTCCTACTGAGCTCCTTCTGGCCACACATTATTTTGTAATCATTCTTTCTAGCTTGTGTGATGTGTGATATTGCTTTATGGATTTGGGGTTTGCAAGTCCAATGATGCAATTCAATCTTGACACCTCTAGAGCTTCTGGTGTTTGTGTTATGAAACGGGCACATTAAGGTCCTGGAGATGAGCTATAAGAGCTCACATCACACTCTAGGATCAAATAAACCTTGTTTTCAGTCCTTGCATCAGAGAAAGCTGAGGGGGCTAGGCGACATTTTGCACAAGCCTCTCCCTCTTCTATTGAATGAATAAAGTGGCTTACTGGCCACTCCATTCTTCAAATAGCTGAACTCTCTGTTGGCTTTGGGAGGAACGGCTGTCCTTCCTTTGGGAGGAACTGCTGTCCTTCCTAATCCTACAGGTGATCTAACATGACCCTCAGGGCTACTGCTGACGTTCCACCATCCAGAATCAAATGCCAGCATGACCAGTGGACCTGGACACCTAGGAAGTCAACCTTCAGAGCCACATTGCTGCCCAGGAAATGTTATCCAGCCAACTTTTGCTCTCATTCTAAAAATTTACAAAACTCTTCATCGTCTCACTCCCCAAACACTCAGAAATTTGGTCACATATGGTATTTTGTGGCCATAGTTTCCTTCTCCAACCATCGGATATCTCTTTGAGCACGATGAGGTTCTAGCTCTTTGTCTCCACTCCCCCAGTCTTCTGGGATGACAAGTTGAAGTGGCTGCTGTCCTCTCTACCCACCTTTCCAGTCGCCCACAAGGAAGTCTGCATGTTTCCTTGTTAGTGATTCTTTTATCCTTATTACATAAATTTCCATGTTGCAAACTTCTATATCAAAGTGTGTCCACCCAAATAAAATGGCTTTGCAAAATCTCTTGTCTCCATCTTTCTTGATACTTTTTTCATACATGATGTCGTTTTACAGACTACTTTTTTTGGATAAGCAACTATGGTTTTGCCATCATTTTGCAGATATTAGTTTGCAAAGTTAATGCTTCATTAGTAAACTACCTAAAGCAATTTTTTTCAGAAAAAAAAGTCCACTTATTCTGAAATATTTGGAAATAACTTTGGAAGCTGGGAAAGATAAACCACTCGAGTTGGGCTTAGAATGAATCTGAATCAAGCCATAGGGGAAGGGTGGATCAACAAGTGTGGGGGAGCTTCCGTGTCATGAACCCACAGTTCACAGCCCAAGAAAGAAAAAAGAAAGAGCAGCCAACCTTCAGCGCACCCTGCAGAGGTTGATATTTTCATCACAAATTTAGTGAAAGCAGAGGCAAGGTAAGGGCATACATGTCCATTGTTACATAGGTGATACAGAAGAAACTAAAGAGGACTTGAAAAAAGGGATATGCAAGATTTTTCTATCCTTGGGCATGAAGATATCATGTGTGTTAATGAGCGTATGGGAGAGAAAAGGCCATAGGACAAAGGAACTTTTACACAGGAGGTCCCCAGTCTTTGATATGAGTCTTTTTAAATTCTTCTATTTTTATCAGCCTCATCAATATGAAAAGATAGCGCAAATATAATTGGCACAATAGTCATAGTCATAAACATGGAAAGGCTTTTCTTTTTTCTTTTTGGAAAATTGGATCATACTGAAAAGAAAACACAAAAGAAAAGATGCAGGATAACTAAGAAACCTTAAACTATTGAAGAAAGCCCAGTGTCTTGTCAAAGATTTTCATTGTTGATTAAAAGAAATTCGAGGGTTGTGTGGGCAGGGTGAAAATCAGAACTCCATTCCAGAAAACATGGAAACATAGAATAGCTACCAAGTGCGTTTACGTAACTTATTGGAATTATGGTGCTTGTCTATAATTTATCATACTACAATTATTTTCCTCAAACCAGCATCTCTCAAACTGCACAGTAATAGAACTTTCCTTTATGCTCAAGAGGAATATCACACTCACAGTTGCAATATCGACACACCAGGCTTGTGCTCGCTGACTTTTTGGAGTAGGATGGGTATTTTGTTGGCTCTGTTTTACATCAGAAAGCCTTTTTTTTAAACACTTTTTAACTTTTTATTTTGCAGCAACCTTAGTTCACAGGAAGCTTCACACGTGGTGCAGCAGGGTCTTCCCAACAGTGACAGCTCCCATGACTGCAGCTCATACCGAAGCCAAGAGACTGCCTGTCGTGTGTGCCGAGTTCCGTACTGTTCATCACCCATGCAGATTCCACAACCTCTCCAAGATCAAGACGCAGACCCTCCGTCACCATGGGCACCTCCACTGTGCCACCCTTCAGAGATGCCCCACCCATTTCACCCCCAGTACTTCTCACCCTGCAACCACTGATTTTTCCCCTCTCCACAATTTTGTCATTTCGAGAATCTTACCTTATGTATGTGACTTGAAATTGGTTTTCTCATTTGGTTTGATGACTTTGAGATCTGTCCAAACTATTGCATGCATAGATAGCTTTTTCCTTTTTATTGCTCGGTGGTGTTTCTTGGCATAGATGTACCACACATTATTCCACTATTCGCTATTGCAGGGCTGTGTTTCCAAGTTTTGGCTATTACTAATATGAAGAAAGTTGACACGAGCATTTATGTGCATGTTTTTGTGCAAACATAAGTTTTCATTTCCATGCAATACATATCGGGGGTACAATTGTTAATTACATAATAACCATATGTTTAAAATTTTAAGAAATTGCCAAACTGTTTTTCCAGAGCAGCTGTACCTGTGTGAGGGAAGTGTAGAAATCTTACCTCCTTTTTGTATCCTTATTCTCCCCGCATTTATAATACAATGGTGTTAATGGTTTTCTTCAACCACATTATAACAGTTACTTTTTTTTTTTTTTTTTTTTTTTTTAAGAGATGAGGTTTCACCGCGTTGCCCAGGCTGGTCTCAAACACCTGGACTCAAGCGATCTGCCCAACTTGGCCTCCCAAAGTGCTGGGATTACAGGTATGAGCTACCGCACCCAGGCTGCATATGTTGAATTGTCCCTGCATCCTTGGGATAAAGCCCGCTTGATCATGGTGAATGCTCTTTTTAATGTGTTGTTGAATTTGTTTTGCTAGTACTGTGTTGTGAATTTTTGCATCTTTGTTTAACAGGGATCCTGGCCTGTAGTTTTCTTCTTTTGTTGTGTTCTTGTCTGGTTTTGCTATCAGGGAAATGCTGACCTAGTATAATGAGTTAAAACTATTCCTTCCTTCTCAATTTTTTGGAAGAGTTTGAAAAAAATTGACATTAGTTCTTCTTTAAATGTTCAGTAGAATTCAGGACAGGTGTGATGGCTCATGCCTGTAATCCCAGCACCTTGGGAGAACAAGGTGGGCAGATCACTTGAGCCAGGAGTTTGAGACCAGCCTGAGCAACATGACGAAACCCCATCTGTACTAAAAATACAAAAAATTGCCTCTAGTCCCAGCTACCCAGGAGGCTAAGGTGTGAGGATCAGCTGAGCCCAGGAGGCTGAGTCTGCAGTGAGCTGTGGTTGCTCCACTGCACTCCAGCCTGGGTGACAGAGTAAGACCCTGTTTTTAAGAAAAAAAACAAAAATCAGCAGTGAAGCCTTTAAAAAAAATCAGCAGTGAAGCCTTCAGGTCCTGGGCTTTTCTCTGATGGGAGACTTTTTATTACTGTATCAGTCTCATTACTCATTATTAGTATATCAAGGCTTTCTATTTCTTTATGATTCCATCTTATTAGGCTCTATGTATTCAGTCATTTATCTATTTCTTATAAATATTTCAATTTATTGGCTTATAGTTGTCCATAACAGTCCTTTGTATCTCTGTGGTATCTGTTTTAATGTCTCATTTTTCATCTCTGATTTATTTTAATCTTCTCTCTTTCATCTTAGTCTAGCCAAGGTTTATCAATTTTATTTTTTAAAATAAAACTCATCATTTTGTTCATCTTTTATATTTTTAAAAATTCTCCATTTTATTTCTGATCTGATCTTTATTATTTCTTTTCTTCTACTAATTTTGGATTTAGTTTGTTCTTGTTTTCTAATTTCTTAAGATGTAACATTAGGTTGTTTACTTGAGATCTTTCCACTTTTTTGAAATAGATGTTTACAGCTATTACATTCCTGCTTAGAATGCTATATCTCATAGGTTTGGGTATGTTGTATTTCCATTTTCATTTGTCTCAAAGAATTTTTAAATTTTCTTTTAAATTTCTTCATTGACCCATTTGTTATTCAGTAGTGTATCATTTAATTTCCATGTATTTGTAGAGTTTCCAATATTCTTTCTGATATTGATTTCTAGTGTTACTCCATTGTGGTCAGAAAAAATACTTGATATCATTTTGATTTTTTAATTTGTTAAGACTTGTTTTGTGACCTAATATATGGTCTATCCTGGAAAATATTCTATGTGCTGTTGAAAAGAAAATGTATTCCATAGCTGTTGAATGGAATACTCCATAGATGTCTGTTATGTCCATTTGGTCTAGAGTGCAGTTTAACTCTGATGTTTCTTCATTGATTTTCTGTCTGAATAACCTGTCCGTTGTGGAAAGTGGGGTGTTGAAGTCCCCTACTATTATTATATTGCAGCTGATCTCTTCCTTTAAGTCTATTAATAGTTGCTTGTATGTTTGGGTGCTCTAGTGTTGGGTACATATATATTTACAATTGATATGTCCTCTTGCCGTGTTGACCCCTATATCATTATATAATGGCCTTGTCTTTTTTTACTGTTCTTGATTTAAAGTCTATTTTATCTGATATAAGTAGAGCCACTCCTACCCTTTTTTGATTTCCATTTGAATTTCTTCTGTCCCTTTACTTTCAGTCTATGTCTATCTTTATAGTTGACGTGAGTTTCCTGTAGGCAGCATATAGTTGGGTTTCTTTTTTTTTATCCAGTCACTCTATGTCTTTTAATTGGAGAATTTAATCTGTTTACATTCTAGGATATTATTGATAGGTAAGGATTTATTACTTCCATTTTGTTATTTGTCTTCTGATTGCTTTTTAAAGCCTTTCTCCTTTTTTTTTTCTCTTACCATCTTCCTTTGTGGTTATTTTCTCTAGTAATATGTTCTGATTCTGTGCTATTTATTTTTAGTGTATCTATTATAGGTTTTTGCTTTGTGGTTACTATGAGGCTTACAAAAACCATCTTATAGTTACAACAAGTTATTTTAAACTGATAATTTTGATTGCAAAGAAAAGAAAAGAAAGAAAAACAAACTCTACAATTTAACACCATTCCCCTCCCACATTTTAATTTTATAATGTCTCCATTTATATCTTTTTATATTGCCAATCTATTAACCCATTATTACAGTTATGTTTGTCTTTAATAGTTTTGTCTTTTCATCTTTATACTAAAGATATAAGTGATTTACACACTACAATGACAGTATTAGAGTATTCTGAATTTGCCTGTATACTCACTTTACCACTGAGTTTTTTTCCTTGTTATTCTCTTTCAGATTGCCAACATCTATTTCTGACATAAATACTCAGTAAACTGGAATAGAAACATTCTTACCCTAATAAAGAGCAACTAATAGTTTACTTAATGATTAAAGACTGAATGATTTTCCATTAAAATCAAGAACAAGGCAAAATGCCCACTCTCACCATTTTATTCAATACATTACTGGAAGGTCCAGCCAGTACATTAAGGCATAAACAAGAAATAAGAGACACCCATATTAGTGTCTTTATTTAGATAACATGAATCTGTATTTATTCAGACAACATGATTGTCTCTGTAAAAAATTCAATGAAATCTAGAAGAAAAAGCTACTAGAACTAATAGGTGAGCTTAGCAAAGTTGTGAGTTCAAAATCACTATACAAAAATAAATTTTTATACATTAGCAATAAAAAATCAGAAAAATTTAAAAACAATACAATTTATAATAGCATCAAAATATAAAATGTACGTACAAGTAAATGTTCAAGATACATACACTGAAAGCTATAAAACATTGCTGAGACAAGTTAAAGAGAATCTAAATAAATGGGCTATGTTGTACTCATAGATTGGAAGACTTGGTATTGTTGAGATGCCATTTTTCCCCAAATCAATGCACAATGCAATCAACTAAATGCAAACCGAATCAAAATCTCAGCAGGCTTTTTGTCAAGACAGACAAACTGATTCTAAATTTCATATGAAAATGCAAAAACCTTGAGTAGCCAAAAGCCCTTTGAAAAACATTCACAAAGACTTATACTACCTGACTTTGAGATTTATCATGAAGCTACAGTAATAAGGAGAATGCAGGATGGCATGATCAAGATAGAGACAAAATAATGAAATATAACAGCGTCCAGAAATAAACCCACATATATTTGGTCAATTGATTTTCAACACAGGTGCAGAAGGAATCCAGTGAAGAAAGAATGGACTTCTCAATAGTGTCAGAACAACTGGATATCCACATGCAAAATTTGTATTTCAATCCACACCTTGTAGCTGATGGACAAATTAACTCAAGATGAATCATAGACCTAAATATAAAATGCAAAACTCTAAAATATCTAGAATTAAACAAAGAACAACATCTTTATGACCTCGGATTCAGAAAAGACCTCTTAGACTATGAGAGAGTGAGAGACAGAAAATCATGATCTATAAAATGAAAAATGAGTATATTGGATTTCATCCAAATTTTGAACATCTCTTTGAAAAACACTGTTAAGAGAATGAAAACACAAGGTACATACTGAGAAAAAAAATACTTGCAAGTCGTTTGTCTGAAAAAAATGACTTTTACTTACATATGTACAGAATTCTCAAAACTCAATAATAAGAAAACAGCTCAATAAAAAGTAGGCAAAAGATTTTAATAGACACTTTAATAATAAAAACAAACAAATGGCCAGGCACGGTGACTCACGCCTGTAATCCCAGCACTTTGGGAGGCTGAGGTGGGTGGATCACAAGGTCAGGAGATCGAGACCATCCTGGCTAACATGGTGAAACCCCATCTCTACTAAAAATACAAAAAATTATCTGAGTGTGGTGGCGGGCACCTGTAGTCCCAGCTACTTGGGAGGCTGAGGCAGGAGAATGGCGTGAACCCGGGAGGCAGAGCTTGCAGTGAGCCGAGATAGTGCCACTGCACTCCAGCCTGGGCGAAAGAGTGAGACTCCATCTCAAAAAAAAAAAAAAAAAAAGCAAACAAACTATATCCACATAATAAGTTCGATATCATTAGTAATTAGGGAACTTCAAATTAAAATCACAATGTGATAATAGTGCACACCTGTTAGAATAACTAACATTAAAAAGACTGACCAGACCAAATCTCAGCAAGGATGTGGAGCAACTGGAACTCTCACCTGCTGGTAGGAATTGAAAATGGAAAACAGGTTGTCATTTTCTTCAAAAGTTAAATATACAACTGGGCGTGGTGGCTCATGCCTGTAATCCCAGCACTTTGGGAAGCTGAGGCGGGCGGATCATGAGGTCAGGAGATCAACACCATCCTGGCCAACATGGTGAAACCCCGTCTCTACTAAAAATACAAAAATTAGCTGGGCATGGTGGCACACACCTGTAGTCCCAGCTACTTGGGAGGCTAAGGCAGGAGAATCGCTTGAAATCGGGAGGTGGAGGTTGCAGTGAGCTGAGATCACACCACTGCACTCCAGCCTGGTGACAGAGCGAGACTCCATCTCAAATAAAATAAAATAAAATAAAAATACATCTACCATGTGGCCCAGCCATTTCACTAAGTATTTACCCAAAACAAATGAAAGCATATGTCCACACAAAACTTGTATGTGAATATTCATGGAAGATTAATCTGTAATAAGCAAAAACTGGAAATAATCTAAATGTCAATCAACAAGTGGCTGAATAAACAAATGTGGTATATGCATGAAGGAATACTACTCAGCAGTAAAAAGCAATGCACCATTGATAAACACATCAACATGGCTGAATGTCAAAATACCTATGCTAAGTGAAAGACATCAGACAAAAAAGAATACATACTGTATGATTTAATTTATAGAAAATGAAAACGAATCTCTGGTGTCAATGAGCAGATCCATGGTTGCTGGGCACGACAGGAAGGGTGAAGAACGGCAGGTGTGACAGATCACAAAGGAGCCTGACTCAACTTTTGAGTGAGGGATGTGTTCATTAACTTGATTGTGTAATGATTTCATGGGTGTATTCATATGCCAAAACTTACAGAATTGTACACTTTAGATATGCGCACTTTGGTATATGCCCATAACACCTCAATAAAGTTGTTAAGAAGAAAAAGTGGTATCATATCCCAAGGAGACTTCAAATATTAGTGCCTCCACTAAAGACCTGGTGCCTGGGTGATTGATACAGTTTGGATTTGTGTCCCCACCCAAATCTCATGTCAAATTGGAGGAGGGTCCTGGTGGGAGGTGACTGGATTATGGGGGCAGATTTCCCCCTTGCTGTTCTTGTGACAGTGAGCTCTCACGAGATCTGATGGTTTAAAAGTGTGTGGCATTTCCCCCTTCTCTCTCTCTCACTCTCTTTTTTTTTTCTCTCTCTCCTGCCACCATGTAAAGAAGGTCTTTGCTTCTCCTTCACCTTCCTCCATGATTGTAAGTTTCCTGAGGCCTCCCAGTCATGCATCCCATTAAGCCTGTGGAACTATGAGTCAATTAAATCTTTTTCTTCATAAATTACCCAGTCTCAGGTAGTTCTTTATAGCAGTGTGAAAATGGACTAATATAGTGATGATTCCTGCCACACTCTTCATTTAACTCACCTGTTTAGCAAGTACAACAGCCACATGGGTCTTGGAAAGCAACAGTAAATCACGCAGATTTAGTGAGGTGTTGATGACAATGGCAGGTGCAATTACACATTTACCTTTACTAGAATAAATCAGCTGGTATGCAACCAGTTTGCAGCTGTCAATTTGAAAAATATTTTATTCCAGTGCATCCATAAAGAAAAATAAGAAACTGCCTTCATGAAGCAGCAACGGCAATATGCCTTTGATGAGTTGCTTCGTTGCCAAGGCCCAGGTACACCTGTTGTTCTGGCAGAATTATCAATAGCACTTCCTTTCACTTTCAAAATCCAGATTTGGATTATAAATTATGCAATCACCTTATTCAGGACAATGCCAAGTCTTCTGCATTGTCCTGCATTGTCCTAGAGGCCTAAGACCTCGAGAATAGTCTGAATCATACTGAGAAGCTGTAGGGACCCATCTGGCAAGTTCTAATAGGAGAATCATTGCACAAATCTCTGAAGATTTGAGTTAGGTTATCCCCTCTTCTGTTGGAAAATCTCCTTTCTAAAAGCAGCTCTTGGCTTGCTACTAGGGTCTGGTAGAAACCAGTTCTTGCAAGTGTAGGTTCGTGGGTGGACCTGCACAGTACCCCAGCCCTGCAGCAAGTAGGCAGATCCTGTGCTGTGGCCTCACACAAAACCCAGTAATGAAAGGAGACCCTCCCAGTGAGCAAACTGTGTGGCATGATCCACCATCCACTTTCTATGGAAGAAGACATGCCCTGGGGTGCTGATTCACATCAACTTGTGGGCAGTGGCTCATGGGTTGACCAGCTGGCCATGGGCTTAAAGAGAATAAGACTGGGAAATTAGTGTCAAGGGGTTTGTATTAGGCTGTTCCTGCACTGCTACAAAGAATTCCTGAGACTGGTAACATAAAGAAAAGAAGTTCAGTTGGTTCACAGTTCTGCAGGCTGCAAAGGGATGGTACCAGCATCTGCTCAGCTTCCTGAGGTGAGGCCTCAGGAAGCTTCCAATCATATGGCAGAAGGAGAAGTGGGAGCAGGCGCATCATATGATGAAAGCAGAAGCAGGAGGGAGGGTGTTGGGGGAGGTACCTCAGACTTTTAAACGACCAGATTTCGTGTGAGCTCAGAGAGAGAGCTCACTTGTCACCAAGAGGATGGCTCAAGCTGCTCATGAGGGATCTGCCCCCATGATCCACCCACCACCCAGCAGGTCTCACAGCTCCAATGATGGGTATCACATTTCAACATGAGATTTGGGTGAGGACAAGGATCCAAACTCTATCAGGGGTCAAAGTGAGAAACACGTGTGTGAACTTCTCAGAACCTATGTCCACCACAAGACGTCCACTGCAGGCAGGCATTTAATAATTATATGGACAATCTGATATCCCGTGAATGTCAACTAGCCCTTCCTCGGCTACCCTGAGGCTTGCTGGAAGGGCTCATGCACAGAGCAGCTGCAGCAGCAGGGATAAAGGCTGTGCATGGGCTCAATGGCCCAACCTTCCTCTGACCAGGGCCGATCAGTCAACTGCCTACCTTTCCCAACAACAGAGACCAATGTGGCACCATTTTTCAGGGTAGGCAGATACCATCCGTTGGCAGGTTGAGTACATTGGGCCCTTCCATCATGAAAGGAACAACACTGAATCTTCGCAGCCATAGACAATATCCCAGGTGTGTATTTGCCTTCCCTGCTCACAGTACTTCTGCTGACATCAGCAAAGTCACCTCTAACCAAGGGACATATTTTATGGCTATGGCAGCCTATCTGGTGACCCCAACAAACCATGCCTGCTTGTTTGTGTCTTTGGGTTGCCCTCTCCCAAACTGACTCTGAGCTTGGCCACAACTAGCTGTGCCCGTGGGTGCCGGCCAGGGGTTCTGTGAGAAGCCACTGCCTGTGAAGCGCTTCTTTGGCAGCTCTGTCTGGCCTTCACCTCGCTCAACAGGGCACCAACTGTGCAAGGGCAGAGGCCCTGGCCTGTGCAGGGTTGTCACACATCCAGGCCATGGCTGGCTGTCCCTGATGGGGCCACGTGCCCACCAGCCTCACTTGCACTTAGGAGCTCTGGCCCTTCTCCTGGGGGTCCCTGGCAGACGCAGTCCCTGGGGCCTGGTCCTCTTCCCAGCTGCACACTGAACTGCTTCCCTTCCTTCATTCCCTACCCGACTGCCCTTAGCAGGGCCAGTCCCCAAACCACACATGGGGAAGCCCTTCCCCCGACCCACACCCTAGTGAGTCACAGGGGCTTCCCAAACCGGAGACCCCAGGTGACCCCTAACGTCTCTGACGAGCATCCAGTCCACCAATAACCTGGCACTTTTTTCAGGCTGGATCTTGATTGTTTTCAGGGAAGGGGGCAGGGTTGAGGGCTTCAGCAAAGGGGCCCACAAAGGTGGACGTGTTCCACCTAGTAACTTGCTCTCTAGTGACGAGGAGTCATCAAGGGAGTCACAGGCAGCAAAGACCCAACTGTCCAGGAAGCGTGGCTGCCGGGAGGCCGTTCTGTGTGCTGCTTCCTCCTGAGGATGAAAGCTAAGAAGTTGGCGTGCCTCTGGCCAAACCTGTGGCTTTTAGTGTTATTTTGTGGGGGCATCCATTCTGCCTCGTCTCTGCAAGGGATGGTCCGGGCCATGCTGGAAACATCGTGCAAAGAGACTCTGCCAGTTAGGGCCGCTGAGCCCCATCTGCACAGCTCTAGGTTCTTGCCAAAACCCATTCCCAGTCATTGGCCAAGGCTTTATTTGAAGACAGTCTAAGGAGTGCTCAGATCCCAGGTGACTGACCTCCAAAACACATTTTTTTCTTTTTCTTTCTCTCTTTCTTTCTCTCTCTTTTTTTTTTTTTTTTTTTTTCTGATGGACTCTCGCTCTGTCGCCCAGGCTGGAGTGAAGTGGTATGATCTCAGCTCACTGTAACCTCCGCCCCCCAGGTCCAAGCAATTCACCTGCCTCAGATTCTTGTGTAGCTGGGATTACAGGCATGTGCCACCACGTCCAGCTAATTTTTGTATTTTTAGTAGAGATGGGGTTTCACCATGTTGGCCAGGCTGGTCCCGAACTCCTGACCTCAGGTGATCCACCCACCTCAGCCTCCCAAAGTGCTAGGATCACAGGCACGAGCCACCACGCCCAGCTCCAAAACACATTTCTAACATCTCTAGCCTGGGGGTTTACCAACTACAGCTTGCAGGCAGCGTCCAGCCCATCACTGGCTTCCATAAGAAAGTCTTCTTGGAACAAGGCCACGTCCTTCATGGAGGCATCATTGGTGTCTGCCTTCACGCTACAGCCGCAGAGCCAAGCAGTGGAGGGACCTTACGAACTGAAAGCCTGAGATACCGGCTCTCTGGCTTTTTACAAAAAGTGTGCTGACACCTGATCTACACCAATACAAGAGCCCGATTGGCCTAAGGCCAGCCAATCACTGCCCGTGAGAAGAAAGGGGCTAACAGCAGGCCCATAACCTCCCCCTGCAGGAAGCCCTACAGCAGTGCAGACCCTGGGCCAAGCCCATCAGCAGCTGACAAGGTTTACCAGCCAGAAAGCAGATGAGGGGCTTCCAGGGGCTCATGCAAACTGATTTCTCATCTAAATAATCCTTGGAGCAGGATGCGTCTGGTCTATCCGGATTGTTTATCATCCTTTTTTAAAGCTGCAATGCGTGGGCATAAGGGCCACAGTTCCTGTGTAGAATGCATATTTTTGAGGTGAGAAAATGGAGCCTCCAAGATCCGTGGGCTGCCCTGGGCCGGCCTGGGCGTGCCTCTGAGCATCTGTCGGCCACTCTGGGACTGAGCGCACTGCCTTGCATGAGGGGCTCTCAGGCAGCTACGGCCTATGCTTTGGGGCCTCTCAGATCCAGATCCGGACGCTGCTCCTCCCTCGCAGCATGACTAAGTCCTAGCAAAGCCAATGCCAGAGTCTTGAACCACCTGTGTCCGTGTGGCAGCCCACTTTTGGTGAAAGTGCAGCCTGCCTTCTGAAAAGGAGACCTGGATGACACCACCTTGAGCCCATGCTGTGAGTCCCCATAGTGTTAATATTAGTGACAAGCAGTGCCATTAAAAACTGAAAGTTCAGGTTCCCACTCTCCTACCCCACAGGCTTTCTCTCTCCTAAAATAAAAATATAGCAATGAATAAGCAACATCGGACGAGAAGCAATTTTCAAAATACCTTTATTTTTTTCTCATTGGGTGGTCATTCCATCACACTGTTAACAGTGCACCTGCTGTACCATTTCATTTGGATAATTCTGCCAATCTCCGCTTCTTCATGTGTTTCAGTCAGTCCTCAGTTTCTTCGGCTTCTGTTATTGTCACTGTTACTAGATTTTTAGAAAAGAAGAATTGTTTTTTCAAATGGAATACTCAGCAGTCCCAAAAAGATTTCATCAGGGTCTTTGAACCCATCTACATGGTGTCCGATTGGCAATGATTGATTCAAAAGCCAGTTTTGGGGATGGCCGTATCCTCCCCTGTGTTTCTCAGTGCATTCCAGGGGACAGTAAAACACTCTTCCTCCCACATCGTCTCACTACACAGGAGGCTCCCTTAACCAGGCAAACATCTGTCCTGCAGGAAAGCCTCATTTGCACAGATGCAGCCTCGGTTAGGGGCCAGGCATTCCAGATCTGAAATCAAGTGTGGGTCGCCCTCTCGCCCTGCCTCCTGATTTTCCTGATGGTCCCTGTAAAGCCAAGTGTACTTGGTAACAATGGGTAAGGCCAGGCCATTCGTATCCTGTACAAACATCTCTGAAGATAAGGATTACCATTTGAGATGTTTCTTTCTCTAACCTGACAAGGTGCTGATCTAGGAAAAGCAACCAGCAACCTCCAAGGGCCCTCAAAGCAGGTAAACCAACATATGAGCAACTTTCCTTCCTGGAAACCGAAGCAGGCATAGAGTGATCGTCCACCTCTCCAACCATGACCACCACGCAGCCAGGGCGCCACAGAGAATACCCACAACAGCCCGGCAGCCTCCCCGCACAACCAAGACCACCACGCGGCCAGGGCGCCACAGAGAATACCCACGGCAGCCCAGCAGCCTCCCTGCACAACCAAGACCACCACGCGGCCAGGGTGCCACAGAGAATACCCACAACAGCCCGGCAGCCTCCCCGCACAACCAAGACCACCACGCGGCCAGGGTGCCACAGAGAATACCCACGGCAGCCCGGCAGCCTCCCCGCACAACCAAGACCACCACACGGCCAGGGCACCACAGAGAATACCCACGGCAGCCCGGCAGCCTCCCTGCACAACCAAGACCACCACGCGGCCAGGGTGCCACAGAGAATACCCACGGCAGCCCGGCAGCCTCCCTGCACAACCAAGACCACCACGCGGCCAGGGTGCCACAAAGAGTACCCACAGCAGCCCTGCAGCCATCCCACAGGAAGTCACCTGATCAAATGTGCAGGTTCTGCAGGACTCTTGCCCCCCCTCCCCAGGAGCTTCCCACACTAACACTGAGGGTCCCGCCAGAGGGTGAAATGACAGGGAGGCAGAAGGGGATGGGAAGGGGGAGGACAAGACTCACAGAAGGAAACTCACACTGACAGCCACACCCACCCTGCAAACCTAAACCTCCAATGTTGGGTACATTAGAATTTTGAACAAACTGCAACACTGATCACTGAGGTTGAAGGGCCTGTGTAGATGCTGAACCCCTTCCCAGGGAAGGTCTCCCGAGGGAACAGAGCCACGCCCTCGACCTTAGGCTGAGGATCATTCCAGAAGCTTCTCACCATCATCCTTGTCCTCATCACTCTTCATCGAGGGCCCAGCACTTGGAGGCCCAGGACTCGGAGGCTTCAGCCCTAACTTGCTGCTGGATGAGGCCACCTCCGCCTTTTCACTGGACTTCTGTGGCAGTGCGACATCCATAGGGATGGCCTTTTCTCTCCTGCTCTCCTGAATGACTCTGATGGGAAGAGGGTTTTATCACAGTCAGGGAAGTTACAGATGGAAAACTCTCCAGTTCCCCCCTTCCACCCACCAGGACATCCCTCTGAAAACATAGGTTCCTGATCATGCATACTTATTTTTTAAGGTAAATGCTTTGATGTAATAGTTCTCATTTTCGTTTCTTTCTCTCTCTCTCTTTTTTTTTTCTTTTTTTTCGAGACAGTTTTGCTCTGTCATCCAGGCTGGAGTGCAATGGCACAAACACGGCTCACTGCAGCCTCCACCTCCTGGGCTCAAGTGATCCTCCCACCTCAGCCTCCCAAAGTGCTGGGAGATTACAAGCATGAGCCACCACATCCAGCCTCATTTTAGTTTCTTGTGCAGGCTCCAAACAGATGACTGTATGAGGCAGCTAGACTCCCAAAGACAGCTCCGGGCAGGGGCAAGGTGTTTGTGCACTGCAGGCTACTGCCAGCTCATCTTCATGATTAACACACGTAAGACAGCATATAGCACCACTCATGGTAGGAAAATGCCTTTACTCAGTCCTGGACAAAGAGACTCGAATAATCTCAGGGGCTTGTATGCATGTCACAGAGTGGGCTCATGGCGAAGGTGGTGGCCGGGGAGTGAGATGCTGGATTCCAGCCCTGCCCTGGGAATAGCCACCTGCTGCCTTGGCCCCCCAGGTCTGCATTTCCTCACCTTTAAAATGAGAGGGAGTAGACTCATCTCTGAGACACCTCCAAACCCTGACACCCTGCAATGAGGACGCAGGCCACAGGCCAAGAGGTGCAGGCAGCCTTGGCTTCAGGCACTCTGAGACAACTGGGAGCCTGAGTTAGAGCCTCACTGCCCCATCCATCAGCCTTGGGACCCCCTCGATGCTGCATCAATCATCCCAATCCGGGGACAGTAAGTTCACTTACATCATCAGTGGCTGCGAGGGCTGAAAAGGCTGAGCAGAGCGCTTAGAGTCTTAGGTGCTCACTAAATGTGGGTTATGATTTTCATCAACAAGCACTCTGGAGAAAATCAGTGGGGCCCTCCCTGCCTGGCCAGTTCCCTTTCCTAGGCTCACGGAGAGCTGTTCTCAGTCACCCCAGCAGCACCAAGCCGGAAGGAGCCCAGGCAGGCAGGAGGCTGCGGCCAGGAGAGGCAAGTCCCCTCCTCCCCACCCTCCCTGTGAAGAACAAAGGGACAGACCTGTAGATGATGGTGATGACGAAGGCCCCAGCGATGATCACAATCAAGGCGGAGAACACGTGGATGTAAACTGAAAAATGGTGGGATTCAAAGTCATTTCAATCCAGGTAAATAGAAAAGGAAGAAGAAGAAGAAAAGGCGACCCTTCCAGAGTCGGGTGCGGGCTCTCCCGGCACGGCTGCCCATGGTCAGCACTCCTGGCCCACCCTCCCCGGCGTCTCCTGGAGACTCAGCTCTGTGGACATCTCCAAAGGCCCCCGCAGGCAGACGAGGGCTCCCTGTGAAAGGCAGCTCCAGGTGGTAGTCAGTGCCACCCAGAGGACACTTTGTGACAACCCTGACCCCTGGGAGTGCGTGAAGAGATGGCCCTGGCTCTTGACCCCCGGGAGTGCGTGAAGAGATGGCCCTGGCTCTTGACCCCCGGGAGTGCATGGAGAGATGGCGCTGGCTCCTGACCCCCAGGGGTGCGTGGAGAGATGGCACTGGCTCCTGACCCCCAGGAGTGTGTGGAAAGATGGCGCTGGCTCCTGACCCCCGGGGGTGCATTGAGAGATGGTGCTGGCTCCTGACCCCCGGGGGTGCGTGGAGAGATGGCGCTGGCTCCTGACCCCCGGGGGTGCGTGGAGAGATGGCGCTGGCTCCTGACCCCCGGGGGTGCGTGGAGAGATGGCGCTGGCTCCTGACCCCCGGGGGTGCGTGGAGAGATGGCGCTGGCCCCTTTGTTCCTGCTGGGCTCCCCAGCTCCCTGGAAATGGCTCCTCAATGCCCAGGTCAATTCCTCCCTTAAACTGAATACAAGGAAAACACTTACTGGATCATAGACAAATCCCACTGGTCTTGACTGGGCTTCTTTGTATTAAAAGGGGCTCCTGCAATCCCCAAGTTTCCCGTGCCTTCTCCAACCCAGCCTCAGCAAAAGTCAAGCCTCCCCACGTGGCCGTGAGGGGCAGCCCCACCACCCTGGGTTTCCCTGCGTGAGTGCACTCCCAGCCTCTCCAAAACAGGGGTAACTGGGAGGAGGAACTGCTCAGCCCCCTCCTAAGCCTCTTTCTGGGAGACTGCCCACTGCTCAGCAGGCAGGACCCCGTCTGTGCAAGAGGCCTGAGGGGCGCAGCACTGCCCAGCACCGAGGGCTGGTATCTGGATCTCCGTCGGCTCATTGGTTCAGGACTTGGACCCCTCAAGTCCTAACATTTGTACACGAGCAATACTCCTCTCAGAGTCCTTGGTCAAATAATATCCTCATCTACTGTTTGTTCTTCTACGTTCCTTCTGTCAGGTTGATGCAAGGAATTTTTTAATGAATGCAAGTAAAGTTCTTAAGTGCTTGGCTAATCACATATACACAGTAATTCTTATTGTTGTTCTTATTATCAATATTATTCTCTTCTCTAATTGCTTTCTTTCTCTCTCAAAGAAACTGGCTGACTTGCAAATACCAAGTGCAGGTGACATGATTTCCTTCAATTCCCATACCTCCCCTCCTGCTAAACCGCTTCCAAGAGTCGTGAAGCAGTAACAACACCATCAGATGTAATTTCCCTGGATGGTGTGTCAGTTTGCCAGGGATGCTGTAAGAGAGTACCAAGCACTGGGGGACTTAAAACAATAGAAATTGATAATCTCTTGGTTCTGGAGGCCAGAAGCCCAAGAACAAACTGTCAGCAGGGCCATGTTCTTTTCAAAGGCTCCTGGGAAGGGTCCTCCCCAGCTTCTTCCTAGCATCACAGCAGTCTCTGCCCCCATTGTCACGTGGCTGTCTTTCCTCTGTGTTCTTCTGTCTCTGTGTCTCTTCTCTTTTTACAAGGACACCAGCCATTTTGGATGGAGGGCTCACTCTACTCCACTGTGATCTCATCTTACCTAATTACACCTGCAAAGACCCTTTTTCTAAATTAGGTCACATTCACAGGTACCAGGGATCTGAACTTCAACATATGCATTGGGTGTACACAATTCAACCCACCCCAGAAGCGAGGCTGCAGGTGCAGAGAAAGTGGCTTCCTGGGCACACGAGCCAGCTTCCGACAGGATCCACACTCCCTGTACTCATCACAGGGCCACCAGCAATGGATGAGGTGCCCAGGATTCTTTCCACGGAGACTGAAGTCAGAAAACTGAGAGGGAGTTGAAGCCAGCTCGTGAGGGTAACCCACATCCTCGATTTTCCTCATACTGAGGTGACCTCGGTAAGGAACGATGAAGTACACAATGGGCGCTCGATAAGAGTTCCTCACGGAGAGGCTGGAGGAAGGGAGTGAGGCTTGGGGTTGCAAGCTGTCAGATAACAGGCGTGTGCATGTACCGAGCAGCACACTGGGAAACTGCTTGTCAAAGGTTCTTCCAATCAGCTGGTTTATTTCTTTAAGTGAGGACTATCCTGTGGAAACTTGCTTACCTGAGGAGGGGAAACAGTGGGGCAGACTCACCTCTAAATATCTGGGGCTACCATAACCAGCTTCCAGGATGGCCTCCCGATTCTCACCTCCTGGTATTTACACCCTAGATAGATGTTCCCACACTGAACAGCGCTGATCCCTGGAGCCAAAGGAGATGCCAGAGTCTAACCCCTGAGGCCAGGTGAAAAAGACATGGCAGCTTCTGCCCTGATCTCTCTTGGGCCACTTGTTCTGGGAAAGACTGCAGCCCTCATGGCAAGGAGAAGAGGCCTCCTATAACATCTGGTACCAACTTCCCAACAAAGTGAGTCATCTTCCTATAACATCTGGTATCAACTTCCCAGCAAAGTGAGTCATCTTCCTATAACATCTGGTATCAACTTCCCAGCAAAGTGAGTCATCTGGGACGCCAAGATTTCAGGCGACTGCAGCCTCACTCGGCACCTTGACCACAATCTCATGAGACACCCAAACCCAACCCACCCAGCAAAGCCTCTAAGTTGCTTTAAGCCACTAAGTTTTGGGGTAATTTGTCACACAGCAATAGAGGATGTATCTGAGAGGTAGCCTAGAGCTTGCCCAGAGAATCTGCACCTCAACAAACAGAAGTTTGTTGATCTGCTGTTCAATAAACAGAATCGATTGAATTGAAATGCACAAATAAAGTGAAAGGGTGAATTAAGAGCGTTCATGAGGCAAGAAGGTAACCCTGAAATTCTTGAACTCCAGGAAATGTTTTATTCCTTAGTATGACTTTGTGTCTTAGCTCATGGAATAAATTCAAAATTATGTGAGTGAAGTCCTGTTAAAGAGACACACATATTAGTCAGCGTCTTAGTATTCCACTGTCAGTATATCTCCCGTATCTTCCTATGTGCTCACGTTCTTTGCCGTTGATGCCAAGCTCCTAAAGATGGAGACTCAACCTCAATGATGTGCTCTGTACAGTGTCTGTCTAGCAACACTATTTATTACAGACCATATCTTTGGCTTATAATAAATCACAAAGTCTGGTTTATCTTTCAGAAACAGCAGCAATTGAAGAAAGGATTATTTTCTTAAAGAAACATCTTGGTAAATGTTCCCAAAATATAGTTAAACAAAAGTTTTGAAATCATCTCAGCAAGTCCCATGAAGAAACTGAAGTCAGATACTTAGAAGAAATGACATGTTAAATAACATACCCTAAATCAAGAATGAAGAATGAAGGGAAATCTTTCTCTTTGAATTCCCAATTCTTTCTGAAAGATCTAATGCTAATTCCCCAATTCATATTCTTAATAATACAGATTATGCCATAACACAATGTGCACTTCAAACCAGCCAATTTAAGAAGTTGGTGAAAGGTTTTCATAACATGGAATTATGTGCACAAAGAGCTCATAATACCCTGTCACTGAATACTACAACTTGCACAGCACAAAGGTTCATTCGTCGTTTTGAATGAGAAAGATGTCAAAGAAATGAAAAGTAATGTGAGGGCACAGTGAGAACCCCAAGGCAGGGCCCACTGCCCAGGCTCTTCCTACAGGCCCAAAAGAAGTCAGGAGTCAAGAAAAGCACAGCCACACAACCCAGCTATTAAAGTTAGAATGATGGAAAGAACTTAATGGTTGCTTCCATGCAAAAATGATATACCCCCTTGCAAAACAGTGAGCCCTCTCCAAGTAAAAAACATTCTTGAGAGCCTGTGTTCTCTTCTGGGTTCCTTATAACACCAGTCATGAAGCTGCTATAGGGATTAAGGCTCACTTTTAAAATGGATGACAGGCATGCGGCGATTGTTCTAACTTAAGCCATGTTCGACATACATGCCAACACTTACAAACTGGCCAGCACCTGCGTGGTACAGATAAAAAGGTGCTCAGGGGATGGGAGAGGTGGCAAAAGCAGCAGCAGTAGCAGCTTGGACGTGAGTTCCCCTCCTAGCTGTGATCTTCCTGGAGTGATGCATTTACACCACTTTACATGGTTGGATCTCTGCTTCATTGGGATATGAGGAAATTGGGATCACTAATCATTTATGGAGAAGACTGAAAGAATAAACTTGAATACCTTTTGGATGCTAATGATTGCCGCTTTCAGGAGCCTTAAATGGTACACTTCTCAGAAAAACTAAGTGGTAAAAGTGCCTTGGAAACTGGAGTTCTGTAAGAAGTCCAACTCTATGATGGAAATGAACTGAGCACGACTGTGAGCATCTGCTGCTCTCTGCATATGCAACGTGAGCAGCAAACCCCAATTTCACAAAACAAAAACAAAATGATGACAAGTGCCAATACAGCAAACCATGGCCAAGTCAGCACCCACTGCCATGAGCTTGGCTTCAGGAGTACTGCCACATGCCCCAGAGGATGAGCTGCTGGAATGAAGCCATGTGAGAGGCCGTTCAACACTGGAAGGCCTGGAACCCAAAAAGATCTCTCAAGATTCTAGCTAAAGGGCATGGGTTTTACAATGTGACAGGTGAGTCAGGTGAAGGATAATGGACTCCTTCGGGAAAAAGCACTACATCTTGTTGTAACTCTCACTAACTGATTATGTACAACCGGACTAGGGCTTCAGTAAAGCCCATAATTAACTTTCAGGGTGATATCAGCAAAAACAGCAGAGTGAGGACCCCCCTGCCAATTTCTTCCTCCATAAAAACAATGAGAACACTGGCAAAAATCATCAGAGGGAAGTTTTTCAGAAGTCTGGAAATTAACCAAGAGCTTGTGGAAATCTGTTTATTTGAGGCAAACAGCTGAATCTCAGTAAAAGAGCGCGCTTGGACCTTTTATCTAGCCCTGTTCCCACCTCTCCTACCCACCCTCCAGCTCCACGGTAGCTTGAAAATCAACAGCCTGTAATCACGGTAAAGCCAGCAGCCTGGCAGCCACTGCGGGGCGCAGAACAGGGTGGGAGCTCCTTCAAAGCCACATTGTCAGAGAGTTGTCATTATTTGATCTGTCTGGTGCTTCCCTGGAATATCATCTTTGTTTGATCTGAGCTCATTTGGTGAGAACAGCTTTTTCCCCAGGCATTTGTTATAAACAATCAGAAGCAATTGAAAATCGTTTTACTGGCTAAAGTGGTGGGTAGCAGTTGGGGGAAAACAAGAGGCTAACCAACAAGCTTAACATGAAAATCTGGGAAATAAGATGTGCAGAGAGCTTTGAAATGCTCTGACACATTCCTGGGAATCTAGACGGCCAAGGACATGTTCAGTGCTGTGGGCTTTGCAAGGAAAGACCTATGGTGGCCCTGAGACCTCACCTCTGGCTGACTTAAGGATCTGCATAAGCAGGAAGTGAAGGCTAAGGCAGAGCTAGAAATATTCTGACTTTGTTGAAGGTATGCCTCAGCATGCACACAGAACCCCTCTGTAAAGTCTGAGAGGCTTGTGTTTCCAGGCCTCTTTTAAACCATCAGATCTAAGAAAATTTTTGTCTATTCATTAGCTATCTAGTAGCTACCCAAGAAGAGTTTTTAGTGGTCACACACCACAAAGAATACAGACTTTACTGATTTAGTTCAGGAAAGTCATCAAACAACCACAACAACAAACAGCAGCAACAATAAAACCTGGGGAAGTGAAAGAACCCATTTCTCAGAGGTGCTATATTATCTTACCTAAAATGTCCAAATTTCAAGAAAGAAAAATGTTAAACATAACGAAGAAATGAGAAAGTATGGCCATACACATAAAAAATGCCACTAATAGAAATCATCACTGAGGAAGCACAGACATTGGACTTACTTGACAAAGACTTTAAATCAAAATATTTTAAGCATATTCAAAGAACTAGAAGAAACCATGTCTAAAGAACTAAATAAAAGTATAAGAATAATATTTCATTGATATGATTTGGCTCTGTGACCCACTCAAATCTCATCTCGAATTGTAATTCTAAGATGTCAAGGGAGGGACCTGGTGGGAGGTGGTTGGCTCATGGGGGCAGTTTACTCCATGATAGTCTCATGATAGTGAGTGAGTTCTCACGAGATCTGATGGTTTAAAAGTGTTTGGCAGTTCCCTCCCCACAACCTTGCTGCCATGTAAGACATGTCTTGCTTCCCCTTTGCCTTCTGGAATGATTGTAAATTTCCTGAGGCCTCCCCAGCCATGCAGAACTGTGAGTCAATTAAACCTCTTTCCTTTATAAATTGCCCAGTCTTAGGTAGTTCTTCATAGCAATGTAAAAAATGACTAATATCACCAAATAGAAAGTATCAATAGAAATATAGACGTTATTAAGAAAAGACCAAAAAGAAATTCTGGAGTTGAGAGTACAATAATAGAAATGAAAATTCACTGGAGACGCTCAACAGCAGATTTGAGCAGGCAAAAGAATCGGTAAACTTGAAGATATGTCAATGAGATTACCCAGTTTAAGTAACAGAAAGAAAATATAACCAAGAAAAATTAATACAGTGTTAGAGGTCTGTGGGATACCATAAAGTCTACCAAATACACGTAATGAAAGTCCAGAGGAAGAGGAGAAAGATAAAAGAACAGAAAGAATATTTGAAGAAATAATGGTAAAAACTTCTTAAGTTTGGTTAACATTAATCTACACATCCAAGAAGTTCAGTGAACTCTGAGTGGGATAAACTCAGAGAGATCCACACCCAGACACCTGGCAAACTGCAAAAGACAAAGAGAGAATCTTGAAAGCAGCATGAGAGAAGTGACACATTATATACAAAGGAGCCCTAGATTTACAGCAGTTTCTCATCAGAAACCATGCAGGCCAGAAGGCAACGAGATAAAACATTCAAAGGGCTGTCAGGAAGACTACAACCAGCAGTTTTATATACAGCAACTCTATGCTTCAAAATTGAAGGGTAAATTAAGACATTCCAGATAAACAAAGTCAGGATATTCATCTCATCACTGGCAAAGCTTCTTTATAAGAAATACCAAAGGGAGCCCTTTAGGATGAAATGAAAGAAGAGTAGACAGTAAGTCAAATCCACATGAAGTAATAAAGAGCACCATTAAGGTGCTCAATAGATGCAGAAAAAGAATTTGAAAAAAATCCAACACCCTTTCATGATAAAAACACTCAGCAAAACAGGAAGAGAAGGGAGCTTTCTCAACTCGTGTGTTTCCAAGTTGTTTCTTGCATTTACTATTAATAGATACATGGCATCTAGTAAAACCCACAGTTACCACTGTATTTAATGGCGAAACATGAAAGTTTCTCCTTAAGATCAGGAACAAGACAAAGCTTCTGCTCTTCCTAATTCTATTCATCATTGTACTGGAGGTTTTAGTCAGAAACTGGGCAAGAAAATGAACCAAAAGGCATTCAGATTAGGAAAAAAGAAGTAAAACTATATTTTCAGATGCCATGATCTTGTATGCAAAAAATCCTAAGGAATCAACTAGAAAACTAATAGAATGAGCAAGTTCAACAAGGTTGCCAGATATAAGATCAGCATACAAAAATCAATTATATTTCTATATGCTGGCAATAGACAATCTGAAAATGAAGAAAACAATTCCATTTATAATAACATTAAAAAGAGTAAAATACTTTGGAATAAATTTAATTAAAGAAGCTCAAGATCAGTACCTAGAAAACTATAAAATATTTAAAAAAATTAAAGACCGAAATAAATAGAAAGACTACCCCTGTTCATGGACTAGAACACTTAATATTGTGTTCAGATGGTAATACTTCCCAAATTATATACAGATTCAACACAACCCCAATCAAATTGCCAAGGACCTCTTTTCTGCAGAAATTGACAAGTTAAATTTGATGCAGAAATGCAAGGGACCCATAATAGCCAAAATAATCTTGAAAAAGAAGAACAAAGTTGAAGCACTCACACATTCTGATTTCAAAATTTACTGCAAAGCTACAGTAATCAAAACTGTGGTACTGGCTAAGGATAGACATGTAGATGAACAGAATAGAATTGAGAATCTAGAAATAAACTCTCACTTTTATGGGCAACTGATTCTCAACAACGGTGTCAATTTAATGGGGAAAAAAGAATCTTTTCAACAAATGATGGTGGGACAACTGAATATCCACATGCAAAATAATGAAGTTGGAAACCTTCCTTGCACCAGATACAAAAGTTAACTCAAAAAGGATCAAAAGACCAAAATGTAAGAGTTATAAGTATAAAACTCTTAGAAGATATTACAGGTATAAATATTTGCAACCTTGGATTAGGCAATGGTTTCTTAGATGTGACACCAAAGCACAAGCAACAAAAGGAAAAATAGATAAAATGGACACCATAAAAATTAAAAAATTTGTGCTTCGAAGGACACTATCAAGAAAAAGAAAAGACATGTAAGAGAATAATAGAAAGTATTTGCAAGTCACATTTCTAATAAGAGTTTAATATCCAGAATATATAAAGAACTCATACAACTCCATAATAAAAAGACAATTAACCCAATTTAAAACCGGGCAAAGGACTCGAATAGACTTTTCTTCCAGAGAAGATATCCAAATAGCCAAAAAAAAATGCAACAATTGTGAACATCATTATTCATTAGAATAATATGAATCAAAACCACAATGAAATACAACTTCACACCCATTACAATGGCTGTAAACAAAAGGACAACAACAAGTGTTGGCAAGAATGTGGAGAAGTTGGAACTCTCATACGCTGCTGATTGGACTGGAAAATGATCTAGCCACTTTGCAAACCAGTTGGGAAGTTCCTTAAAAATTTAAGCAGATAGTTAATATATGATCCAGCAATTCCACCCCTAGGAATATACCCAAGAGAATAAAAAACATGTTTGCACAAAAACCTATATACAAATGTTCAGAGCAGCATCATTTATAATAGCCAAAAAGTGGAAACAACCCACATGTCTATAAACTGATAGACGGGTCAACAAAATTTGGCACATCTATACAGTGGACAATTACTCTATGATAAAGAGAAAGGAAGTACTGATAGCTGCTACAACATGAATGAACCTTGAGAACTACGTAAGTGAAAGAACCACAACTCATGTGGTTCCATTTATATGAAATGTCCATAATACGGAAGTCCATAGAGAGATGAGCGGCTGCCAGGGGCCAGAGAGAGGGAAGGATAGGACATGACTGCTAATGGGCATGAGGTTTCTTTCTGGAGTGGTATAAATGTTCTGGAGTTAGTGGTGATGACTGCACCACTGTGAATATACTAAAAGCCACTGAATTGTATACTTTAAAAGGTGAATTTTGTGGTATAGTATCTTGGTAAAAATAATAACTGAAGCAATTTCCAACTGATTTTATCTGTAGTCAGAGGAAGGCGTGGGATCCTGGGAATCCCAGAGGCTCCTGGAAGTGGAGGCTGGGACAGCAGGGGGTCTGGTCCCGAATCTCTAAAGCCAGGATCTGCAGGAGCCGTTGTCATCAGAAAACCTTCCCAACTATCAGTGGTATCCATTGTGACCTCTCGTTTGCCTCTGAGGAGCCAAAATTCATCTTCTTTTGATGAGGTGCGAAATCTTCACCACGAAGCAGGACAGACACCCTCCCTGGAGCAAGCCAGAATCCCGTCAGCGCTTTCTTTCTTGACTGATTTTGTGCCCAGAATATCCCTTTAATCTCAGAGGAGCTGGCTTAAGGCTTTACGTCTGTAGGACTGGGCAGTCCCCATGTAATCAAACAGTCTAGCCTGAAAATGAGTTTTAAAACTTTTTTTCCTTTTTCTCTTCTTCCCCTAGTCTCACGATGCAGAAAGCTTACTGCAAAAAACTTTTGTTCTCCTTAGTCTTAAAATATAGCCTTGAAATGTACTTTCTTTGCAACACCATGGTCTCCCTTTCTCACCACACACCCCCTAGCCCCATGCACATTTATCTAACTGTGTGCTGGTATTTAATTATGGGCTTACTTACAAGTTCTAGGGGCTCATCTTGAGATAGACCAAGCATAGAGACCCAGCTGCAAAATGCCAGAGATGACCTGAAGGCAGTGAGTCTACAACCAGCCATCAAGATGACGCCACCTCCTGCTCCAGGTGGGCTGTGGCTTGTGACAGCCACTGGAACGAGACCCTCAGACCTTGTAGAAGCACCCCTCCCATGTGCCTCCCATTCTAAGTTCCTCTTTTTAAGCCCCTCTCCCCAGCCTAAAGTTGGAAGCACAAGTCAGCCACTTCCCCACTGCTAGCTTTGGAAATAAAGTAACTTTCCCTTCATTTGTTATGGGCTTTGCAAGCGGTGAGCAGCCGAGCTCACGCTAGGTTCCACCAGCAGGTCACTACTTGGAAATTTCCATCAGTCACTCATTCCCATCAGTCACTAACGTTTCCTGACTTTCTAAGCCCTACTAGATACAGGGAATGAAGAGGACCTGGTGCCTGGTCTCAAGGCTCAGTCTAGCAGGAAATGCAGGAGAAAGAAGTAAAAGGAAGAAGAAATGGCCCTGAGCTGCACAAAGCCAGGGGCCTTTACTCACTTTGGGGTGCTGGGGGTGGAGAAAAGAGTGGCCTAGGACAGGGAGGGTTTGGAACTCATCTCCAAGGAAGCCTAGAGCTGTGAGAGCTCATCAGCCACGTCCAGCATCTCCACCGTTAAGGGCTGCACTGTTCCCTCCCAAGGGCGTGCTGTGCAGGCCGCTTCCGTCCGTGCTGCTGTCCACCCCTCCCCACGCAGCACAAAGAGCCCCTTTACCCTCATTTCCAAAAGGGGCCTCCACAGGACAAGGAAACATATGAAGCTTCACGTGGACCTTGATGAGGGTTTGGAAATGAGAAGACCTCAGCGGTGCAGGCCGGTGCACTCACAGGCGAGAATATGCTGAGGAGGTGGGAGCCCAACGCCCTTCACGTGCACACCATCCTGGTTTCTTAACCTCCTCCCACCTCCCTTCGAACACATTTTACAACTAGCCATGGTCCTCTGAAGGGCGTGCCTCCCTCTGGAAGCCTTCACGGGGATGGGGAGTGGCAACGCCTCCGGCCCCGTACACCACCCACTGGGTGCCCATTGTCCTTACTTCACCCCTATGCTGCTTGAGGGGCTTGAGGGGCTACCAGCAGATCCTCACGTCTGGTCTGGCTTCTAGTCCAACGTTGAAGCAGCCCACGGAGTCCCCAGTCAGGGCCAAGCTCACAGAGCCCCTGGTGGACAAGGTCCATTCCACCCTGATGGGCTCACCCCACACGCGGCCACTGGCCCGGGCCCTGCCGGCGCCCCATGTTTCTGCAGCACTATTTCCCCAAATCCAGCCTCTGCAACCACCCAGAACGGCCAAATTCCTCCATGAAGGGGGCCTCCATTTGTCCCTGTCCATGCCCTGCCCAGCCCATCTGGGAATGGAACCCCTCTGGTGGCTTACATCACATTCACAGGCCCTCCAGCTCAAACCCCACTCAGAGTCTACTGTACCCACTAAGACGGAGCAGAAGAGTGTGGCCAGAGAACAATACAAAGGTGTTTCCAGCAAACAGAGACCCCGGGGAAGGGAGACAGGCAGGGCAGTGGTCGGCATGGTCACCAGCTACCTCGGCTTCCGCCGCGGGGGGCCGGGGCGTCTACTCACTGGGAACCGCTTTCTTGTAGCAGACACCCTCGTAGAAGCAGCACCCGAACTCCTGGCATTGGTCCCTGGAGACGTTGTAGTCACAAATGTCATACAGAGGAACGTCACACACTGCAAAAGCACAGACACACACAAGTGTCACCCCCAAAAACAAAGCCACTCCGCTCTCCGCTAAAGAACCTGGGAACCGGTGTGGGGAGCAGCTGTGGGTTTGTGTTGTGGTTTTGTTATTTTCTAAATTATGCATCATGCAAATCTTTATTTGAAACTAAGATCCAGAATGAATTAAATTTCTGAGCAAAATAATGTCAAGTTAATTACACAGAATAATGCGGGGCCCTCTAACGATTAGGAGATAATACATTTCCGCGCAGCAGCGCCAGGCACGGCGCACGACAGAGCCCACAGAGCGTGGGGCTCACACAGTGGGTGCTTGGGAGTTCGGGAGGGAACGTGTAATTATTTCACACTTAAGCATACAGGAGTTAGAATTAGCAGCATGGGCTGAGGATTATTTCAGAATTTAAAAACTTGAATCAAAAGGACAGAAAGTTTAATGCCAGTTTTGACCCAAAGGGAGAAAAAGGAAGACAATGAGTGTGCAGCGTGCCTTGGGAGGTAAAGGAAGCGGGGCGAGGACAGCTCTTGGCAGACGACCCTTTCCAGAGGAGTTCAGCAACCTCACACATGTTCAGCCCCGAGGGATGTGGCTCCCTTCATCGGCCATGGGCCACCGAGGGACTGGGCTGGATGATGAAGGGGGTTCCTGCAGGTGAGGGCCCAGGGTGCCCGCAGAGACCTCTGCTGGGTGGACTGCAGTCCCACAAAGCCAGGCTCCACGCCCCAGGCCAAGGCTGCACCCAAGCCACTGGGGGTCTTCCCTGGCCCCTCTGTAAGTTGTTCCACTGGGACAGGGGCTGGGAGGGGAGCTGCCCAGCCTTCTTGACCCTTGAGGAGCCCCATTTGTGATCCTTGGGGTTGATTTAGTCTTTCAGGTTCCCCTTCTCAAGACACCCCCATTCCAGGTTTGCAAAGGCTGCAGCTGCAGCCCTCATCCTCTGTCAGAAGCATCATGGACACGGGAGCTCTGCCGAGGCGATGCCCCACCTGCCAAGGCAGAGTGCACAGGGCAGGCCGAAGTCACCGGCTGCTGCCACCCTCTCCTCCCTCAGTTGCATGGGGTGGCTGTGTGTGGTTTGAGCTGACCTCCCATGTGGGAAGCTGTCGGGGGAGGCCAGGAGAGGCCCCACAGTAGCAGGCAGGTCCTGCACAGCCAGGCTCAGAGGGGCCTGGGGTGGGTGATTGGTCTCGGGCTGTGGCTGGCCAGATGGTCCCCCACGCTCTATGCAGCAGCCCATGTGTCTACAGTGGGTGACTAGGAGGGCTTTGCTCCCAGGGTGTCCAGGCACCACGGACTTTTTCCTGGAGTGCAATTCCAGGGTGGACACAGTGCCAGAACCTCACAAGCACTACCCACAGGCAGCTCCCAGAGAATTCAGAGTTCGCCACTGCCTCCACTTTCTGACGCAGATGATGACAGCGGCTGCACAGCAAACACCTGCCAACACCAGGCTCGTGTTACCCGCAGTCTCCTCCACCCCACCAGAAACCCGCCAGCGCCAGGCTCGCGTTGCCCACAGTCTCCTCCACCCCAACAGACAGGCTCGCGCTGCCCGCAGTCTCCTCCACCCCACCAGACACCCGCCAGCACCCGGATCAGGATACTGCAGGCTCCTCCACCCCATCAGACACCAGCCAGCACCCAGCTCATGATGCCCCAAGGTTCTTCCACCCCATCTGGGAAGATCCAGACGAAACCCAAGATCCCACGAGCTTGGATGCAGCGGAGCTGGGATCCACAGAGACCTCTGGCTTCAGGGTCCTGCTGTCTCCACGGTGCCAGGCGCCCTCCCCACCGTCCCCAGACATGGGCGGAGAAGCCCCAGCAGCACAGAGGCGTCTGCTCACAGAGCCAAGAGAACAAAGGTTTCTGAAGACTTGCTCCGGGTGACAGCAGATGTTTAATTTCAGCAAACAGCCTGGGCAGGAAATATGCCACTGAACGAAGCTTTATTTTTATTCATAAAGTGATTTGTTCTCTTCAATATCACTACACAAACGTTCATACATTATTTCTCATTTTAAAACTTCAGTCCCCATCGCATCTGACCGCCCAGCCATCGAATCCCGTCAGTCCTCCCGCGCCTCCTCCGGTGTCCCATTTTCCCTCCACACCCACCGTTATTTTCCTGCACGCACCTCCACAATGTCGTCATGCATTTTAAAAATCCAGTAGACCCTGAAAAGTCACGCATTTCAATTCCTAGCCCGGCCCTCCACCCTCCTCCACAACCCGTAACAGGATTTGAGGTTGGAGTAAGCTGAGGCTTTCTGGGCAGGCACCAGGTTGCAGCCGCCAAGGGGGCCGAAGTGGGCTTCCCACGTGGTGGGGGATCGGCAGGGCTGATGCAGCTCCCTGCTCCCTCTAGAAACATCACTGGCAGCTCGCCCACCGCACAGGTACTGGAGGCCCGGCCACTGGCACCAGCAGTGGTATCTCCAGTAGGCCCTGACACCCCCCGCACCACAGCCAGGGTGGCTCGAGCGTGGGGCTCACTGCCTGGCTCTCTCCCTGTGCTCTCCCAGAGTGGTGACAGCATGGCTGGGAAGGGGGAGAGGAGCCATCGGCTGGGCCAGGCTATGGGAACGGGGAGGCGCTGCTTCAGGATGGCGGGGCAACCACGTTCCTCCTGATCTACTGAAACGAGACTGGGGAGATCAGTCCATCTAAAATGAGCCCAGTGCTTCCTGGGAGAAGCCACCCGGCTCAGGGGGGCCAGGTGAGATGGGGGCCCGTGGAGTGAGGTTTCAGAGCTCGTCCCACGAGTCTGTCCCATCACCCCATCTGCGTCGATAGCAAGCCCAGGGAAGCCACCGCTCCCCAGGGACAGTGGGGCTGCCATCCACTCCCTCGCTCATCCCACTTCCCGCCGGCCACCACCTGGGGCTTCTAACATGCCCACGCCAGCACGATGGTAAATGTTCTGTTCTTCTTCTCCAAGGCCACGCAAAGTCTCTTCACTCTGCATTTTGCTGCTTCTGCAGCAGGAGACGAAAGGTTCAGGAGGGGCACGATGCCCAGAGAGGTGCAGATCTGAGGCCAGGGCTTTCTGACCCAGGCAGCGAGGCGTCATTATTTTAAACGTGGCTGATGATCCAGGTTTAAAATCATCACCTGGTGGGGAAGCGTCACCATTTTAAGTGTGGCTGACGATTCCGTGGCATTTCTCCTTCCTGTGCTCCATCCACCTCCCTTCCCCTCTCTCTCTGAAACGCACACTTGCAGGAATTCTTCCTAGGGGAGGAGCCAAGCCCAGAGACTCTCTCAGGGCAGCGCCGGGTCCTCGGTGTGACTCCCCATCCAAGTCCCTCTGCCACCTCGCTTCCTGATGAAGCAGTCAATTAGCAGGGGACAGACCACGGTCGCCTCCTGGAGAAGCAGCCGGCAGACAGAGCAGCCGTGACCTCATGGCACCGTGGAGGTTTCCAGCACTCCTGAGGCTCAGCTTCCCTGCTGGGAGCTGCTCCCCTAGAAAGGCAGGCATCAGGCTGGCCTCCAGGGGATACCTCCAAGCCACACTGCCTGGCGGCCCACTAGAATATCCCAGCTCAGGGTTCCTGGCAGCATGGCCACGGACAGCAAGACCCAACCACAGACAGGTTTCCAAAGATGGTCCAGGCGGGAAGAGAAGACAAGATTCTGAGTACAGTGGTGACAGGAAATGTGGTGTGGGAACTCCAGAGATGTGCCTGCGGTCACGATTGCCACCAGCACCCCCAGGACCTTCAGCGGGCCCGGACTGCACACCCCTTTCTGTCTGTGAGCTGTGACACCACTTGGAGTCCGGCTGAATGTGTCTTCACAGCAGTTGTCATAAACAACGTAAAAATCTCTGAAACTGGAGACCCATTTTCTTGACACTGAGCTTGAAGCTGCATATCAAGTTATCTTAGGACAGAAGACGCCAGTTCTCCTGGAGTTTGAGCATCAGAACACAGAAGAAGAGGTGAGAAGGAGGAGGAGGAGGAAGCGGGGCAGGGATCACAGCAGGTTCGGGGAGCTGGCATGGTGTGTGCAGAGGCTCGTGTGTGTGGCCTTCCTGCCCGGAGCGCGTGTGAACCACGGATGGGGATCTGGGGTGTGCAGAGCCATGGGTCCCTGGGATTTGGACACAGAGAGTCCAAATATGTCCACAGACCCCCGAGCCTGTGGAGAAGAAGCAGTGGCTTCGAGTCCCCACTCTTTCATACAAGCCTCTCAGAGAAGCCACACCGGTGTGGAAAGTGTGTCACAGTTTAAAAGCACTTTTGCAGAAACTATTTTATTTAGGGAGGGAGCTGACATTAATCTTTAGGCATCAGCTGACAGGCAGCAGCTGACAGACAGCAGCCGAGGCTGCATCACCGCAGTAAGGCAGAGCCTCCAGTCAGGACTGAGCGGCCCTGCACATGCCTCTTCCCCAGGGGCCGCCTGTCATCCTCCCATCCTCATTTCCGCTCCTTCACCCCCAGGTCACCCGCTGTCCAGGGCCATGTGAACATGGTGCCCTGGGAGCCAGCCTCAGGCCATCACCTGCTAGGGGGCTGTCTGGAGGCCCAGCTGCCTCCTGTCCAGGATGAGCGAGTGTGGACATGGGGAAGCCCAGCAGGGCTGCATGGAAGGGGAGGTGTGCAGGGCTCTGCACCCACATGGGAAGAGGCTGCAGAGCAGGTGGGCTTGGAGGCCAGAGTCTGCACTGCACCCGGCCACAGAGCCTCTTCCACATCTGCAAAGTTGCGCAGAGAAGGACAGGAGGAATTCCTCTAGGCTGCTTCTTGGGCAGCCCAGGGGTGGGCGGCAGAGAGGGCCTGAGCTACAGGGCCAGGGCCAGTCACTGTGGCTAAAGGTTCCAGCTCCCCACCTGCCCGCTGGGGCCACCAGTGGTGCTGACACCTGAGCCAGCTCCAAGCCAGGAAGACCCTGGCCTTGTCATTTCACAGCTTCCCTACACCCCTAAAGGAATAGAAACAGTCACAAAACAGCCACGCCACAGTCTGCAAAGAATGATAAGGACAATGCTGACCCCCCTGCATGCGTTCTTCAGTTCACGAGGACACGCTCTGTGGGGAGCACACAGGAGTGTCGCCTGCAGACGCCAGGAGCTGGGGCCTGGGCATGGCCATGGCAAGGTGAGAGGACTCCAGCCCAGGGTCAGCTTGGGCAGTGCCTTGGGTGACCTGGCACACCTGAGATGACCGCCACCAGTCCCATGCACCCTGAGAAGTGGCACCAGCCTCCAGCAGCCCCTGGCAGCCCCTCACAGACGGGGTGGCCAGGCCCAGCAGCAGCAGCTTGCACACACAACAGCTGCAATGCTTGCAGAGACCAGGAGGGTGGCCCCCAAGGGCCTGGAAGAGGGACCGCTTTCTCCCCCGTGCTTGCCCTGGCTACAGGGCCATCTTGCCAGAGAGGGGCCACCCCAGCTGGCCACAAGAGCGGCCCGTTCCCTCGGGGCCCCAGGCGCAGGCCTCCCACTCCACCCTGGGTGCGTCTGGATCGGGAACTGCAAAGACCCCTCTTGTGGACACCCCTCTTCCTGTCCAAAGAGGTAGCTGCCCCCCTGGTGTGACAAAGCCTGGTGGCCGGGTGGCCTTGGAAGGCCTCACAGTCTGGCAGATGCCACACATTCCTGGCACCTGGGCCGCCCTGTCCCGCTGTGAGAGCTGCAGGGCCGGGTGCTGCTGTGGGCAGGTGCTCAGTGGCTGCCAGCATCTTGGCTGGTCTGAGAGGCGCTCACTAGCCTACCTTCCCAACAAAGGTAACAACCCAAAACAATCTGTTTTCTTTTTCTTCCATTTTCTTGGTTTGTTTGTTTGTCTTTGAGACGGAGTCTCGCTTTGTCGCCCACGCTGGAGTGGAGTGGCACAATCTCAGCTCACTGCAACCTCTGCCTCCGGGGTTTAAGTGATTCTCCTGCCTCAGCCTTCCGAGTAGCTGGGATTACAGAAAACCCACCACCACGTATTTTTAGTAGAGATGGGGTTTCGCCATGTTGGCCAGGCTGGTCTGGAATTCCTGACCTCAGGTGATCCACCCGCCTTGGCTTCTCAAAGTGCTAGGATTACAGGCCACCACGCTCATCCGGTTTTCTTGGGTTTTTTTTGTTTTTGTTTTTTGTTGTTGTTGTTGTTGTTGTTTTATAAAAGCATTGCATGAATACAAGCTCAATTGAGAAAAAAACATTCAAGTAGCAGGTAAACCCAAGCCATGGAAGGTGGCATCTCCCGCCTCCCCGGGGAGGTGCAAACTTCCAGAATCTTCCTTTTCCTGACCGTAAGTCACTGTCACCCCCCATCTATGCACATTAACAGCACGTGTGGGAGAAGTCACGTCCCACACCAGTGGTTCCTTCCAGTCCCAGTGGTGAGTGTCTGCCTCCGGGTCTGTTGCCCGGGTGGGGAAAGGAAAGGGGGAACTTCTTCATTGCTGATAAATATTTTTCCTTAATAAAAAAAGTCACTCCTGCAATAAAAGTTATGAAGTAGTTGAAGTGGATCTTCAGCACCTCATGGACAAAATGCCTTTGACCTGTTAAACCCCTGGAAATAGTTAAATGTATTTCTTCATCTAGAAAACCTCAGGTTCAGGTGTATTTTGTAATAAAATTTTCAAAAATGAAGACTTCACAGTGTTTTCCCAGGTTATTTCCTGAACACACATTTTTCTGCCTTGCCCTCCTAGCCAGGTCTGGGACCAGGACCCCCTGTCCACGCCAGGGGCTCAAACAGCTCCTCCCTGCGCCCCCCCAACCGCTCCCCTTCCCCACCCACCCTCCTGGCGCCTTCCCTCCATACCTGTGAATTGCTTCAGGAGGTACGGCGGAGACTTCTTCACTTCCGGCACGTATTTCATCGCCGCAGCTGATGGACAGATGAAGGGGCCGAGCACACCTGGAAAACAGGAGCGGTCAGCGTGGGCGGGGCCCCAGGGACGTCGTTTGGGGAGTGGGTGGCTTACACCAGGAGGGGGCGTTCGTCGACTCACCTGCACCTCACGTCAAAGGCGGGTCCCCTCAGCCACCCGTGCCTCTCAGTCCTACTCCACGTGGAAAACACCTTTTAGGTAAAACAACAAACTGGCCACCCCTCTGTCTGCCGCTCACTGTGGACTGTGGGACCAGGCTGGGCACACCCCACCCCGCCCGCTGTGACATCACACAGCCCCATGAGGTCATGTGGGCGTCACACAGGACTTCGGAGCCATGCGCGTGTCCACCTTAACACTGGCTGCATCGAGGACGAAGGCCACTCAGATGAACAGATGTAGGGAGGGAGTTCCAGGGGCAAGACACTGCTGGGGACACCACGGGCTGAGTCCCACGTTCCCTGCAGGATACCCCCGCCCCTTGCCCACCAAGCCTGTGGGCGCAGGTGCTTGAGTCCTGTCCCTCCCTCCCTTTGTGCCCCGGTCCTTCCTGGGACACCCCTCTCTGCCAGCCAGCACTGGGTGCAGCAGAGAACAAAACCAAATCCCTTCCCTCCTGGGGAGAGGACAGAGCGACGTAGCTGCCTCAGACCAGACCTGGGCCGTGGGGAGAAAGCAAACTCGGGGTGTGGGCCAGGCTGGACCAGGGCAGGGGTTGCCCCTTGCCACAGGGTGGGCGGGCGGCCTCCAGAGAGGAAGCTGTGTCTGGGAGGGAGCACGCAGAGGGCCTGGGGGGAGGCCGGTGTGGCAACCTGAGAGACACAAGGAGCCGAGATGCCGCAGGAGGGCAGGGCATGAAACCACGTGGGTCATGGTGAGGATGGTGGCCTTCATTCTGAGCAAAGTAGGGAGTTAACTAGCAGATTTTGTGTGAGAAATGGAATCATTTTCACAGCATCGCTCTGCTGTGCTGGAAACGGCTGTCGGGAGGTTTGTGAGCAGGAAGGGCGGGATACTCATGAGGAAGAAGGCAGGCAGCTGCCGGAGGGGGCTGCTGCTTTTTGTGGTTTGAGTTGAAGGAGTGGGCCTTGCATAGTGGTGCGCACCTGTAATCCCAGAGTCTTGGTAGGGCAAGGCGGGAGGATCGCTTGAGACTGGGAGGTCAAGAGCTGTGATTGCACCACTGCACCCCAGCCTGGGGAACAGAGGGAGACACTGTGTCAATCAACCAATCAATTAATAAGAGTGGCAGACAGCTTGGATGTGGAGAGCGAGAAAAGAAACAGTCAATGGTGAGCCGAGGACGCTGTTGGGGGGCTGGAGGCTGGTGCTGTGGGCGTCAGGTGGACAGAGGCATCCAGGGGACATGCCCAGGAGGCAGTTCAGGGTGAAGGCTTGGTGGGTGAGGACACCAGCAGCTGGTAGTGAAAGCCACCATCAGGCGCTGGAGCACCCCGGGGAGCAGCAGTCGGAGAAGGAGCCCGGTGCCAGCGACAGGAGCAGGGGACAGCCCGGGGCCCAGCAGCCATGGTGCCGCAGAGGCCAGAGAGGCTACGTAGAGGCAGTGGGCGCCGTGTGGGGGCTGTCCAGGTGAGCCTGCCAAAACGAGGGAGCTTCGGGGAGCAAAGCAGAGGAGGAGTCGGTGCTGTCAGGAGGGTAGGTGGAGTGGGGCTGCCTGGCCAGAGCTGGCACCCACTAGAGCAATGGCATAGGCGTGACTCAGGGGCCAGGTGCCAGCGTGCTGCTGGGTGACCTGCTGCCTGTCACACCTGGCGGCCACTGAGGCAGGGCTGCGGTACTGGATTTAAGTGGGCTGAGGCTTGCAGGGGGTGGCGGTGCTGATGGACTCTAAATTGGGAAAGAGCATGAGGACATCCTGGGGAGAGGAGAGGATGTGGGACGCTCAGCCCCTGGTGGATGGAGCGAGCTGGAGACAAAGCCACAATCAGAGTGGGGGTCCTGAGGGTGAGGTGGCGGTGCATGCTCTGTTCTGGATGAGAAGGAAGTCAAGGCTCTGCCCCGGGAGCAGGCGGCTGAGGTTGCCTGAAGCGGGGGTCAAGAAACCGGGCTGCGTGGAGATGGAGTTGGAGTTGGGGAGCCCCACCTCCAAGCCAGAGGGAGGGGCGCCCCAGGGGACGGGCCAGGCCACAGGGCCAACGGTGCAGGAAGGAGAGAGGAGCCCGAGGATGAGGGGCAGCTGCAGTCGGGGGCGGGGGCGCAGGAGGTGGTCAGCCCCAGAGGTACGGAGCCCATGGCCCAGGTGTCACAGGCTCTGGGGTGCAGCGTGAGGGGGGTCTGGGGTCCCTACTCCTGTGTACAATGAGATAGAGGCTGGGCTCTGGCCCCCACCTCAGCAGCCCTGTGACCTCCCCCTTGGGACCAACCCTTCGCAGGTGTTAAAGGAGGGTGAGGACGAAGTCTCCCCAGCAAGCACCCCTCATGCCAGATGCCCAGCACACAGCCGTGCCCATGGCCGGGGACCCTGAGGGCCACAGTGGGTTTCCAGGAATGCCCTGGCCAGGGCTGCCACCATCCACCATGCGGTAAACTCTAGGCTTCACTCGTGCACAGGACATGAGGCTGCCTTTTTGTTTGATATTCGTGATGGCTTTATTGAAATATACTTCATGCACCATGAACTCACCCATCCAATGCGCAGTTCCATAGTGTTTAGTGTGTCCGCGATGTGAGCCTTCGTGATCCACACTGGAACCTTTCATCCTCCCAAAGGAAGCCTGGCCCTCCGGCAGCCACACGCTCCCACCCTAGGCAGCCCCTGGTCCACCTTCTCTCTCTTCAGATTTGCCTGTTCTGCCACTTTACATATATGGAGTGAGCTGTGATTGCACCGCAGCACCCCAGCCTGGGGAACAGAGGGAGACACTGTGTCAATCAACCAATCAGTTAATAAGAGTGGCAGACAGCTTGGATGTGGAGAGCGAGAGAAGGAACAGTCAATGGTGAGCAGAGGACGCTGTTGGGGGGCTGGAGGCTGGTGCTGTGGGCATCAGGTGGACAGAGGAGGCATCCAGGGGACATGCCCAGGAGGCATACACATACACGTGATGTGGGTTGATGTGTCTGAATTTTTCATGTTGCAGAAGGTTCACCTGCCATGTAGCACGTGTCAGAGCTTCATTCCTTCTCACGGCTGAATAATATCCCACTGCAGGGACATGCCACATTTCGCTTAGTCGTTCGTGTGTGGATGGGCACTGGGTTGGGCCAACATTTTGGCTCTTATGAATAATGCTGTTGGGAACACTCAATGTAAGTTTCTGTGTGGACGTATATTTTCACTTCTCTTTGGTATATCCCTAGGAGTGGAATTGCCGGGTCACACGGTGGGAAGAACCCAATGTTTGTGTCCTCCCAAAATGCACGAGTCAAAATCCCAACCCTCAAGATGATGGGATTAGGAGGCGAGACCTTGGGAGGTGAGGAGGTTGTGAGGGTGAAGCCTCATGAATGGGAATCATGCCCCCATTAAAGAGGCCTCAGAGAGCTCCCTCGCCCCGTCTTCCACATGAGACGGGCGCTGGGTATGAGCCAGGAAGCGGCCTTTGGAGGACGGCAAATCTGCCACACCTCCATCTAGAGCTTCCAGCCCCCAGAAGTGTGAGCAAAAATGTCCGTTGTTTATAAGCCACCCAGGCTGTGGCATTTTTGTTACAGCAGTCCAGATGGGCTACGACATACAGGAATTCTGTTTCACCCTCTGAGGACCTGCCCGGCTATTTTACAAAGTGGCTGCACCATTTCACATTCCCACCAGCATTGCGTGCGGGCTCCCAGGCAGAGACACTGTGCTTCTCTCTCCTGGGAACTGTCACCTACAGCAGGCACCAACCGGGGCAGCAGTCGGCTGGAGAACCACGTCATCAATGAGCTTCCGGGGAAGGAGTGGAGACAGATGAGCCTGCAGTGTGGTCATTGCCAGCATTGAGCCAGCACCGGGAAGCTGTGGGAGCCACTGGCGGGGGGCGGCAGGGACTGCCCCAGACTCACGGGGAGAGGGGTGTTCACCAAGGGCTTCTAGGGAGAGGCCATGCCGTTGAAGAGTGAAACCCAGCAGGCCACAGGACAGAGCAGCCAGCATGGACTCAGCTCTGTCTGTATGGGTCCTGAGTCCCGTTCCCATGTGATAACCAGTGACTACACCGACAGACACAATTTTAGCTAAGAGCAAGATGTTTGCAGGGGTAGACTGTGCAGTCTTCCCATGGGAATGTGTAGGAGCTGCTGTGGGGTTCTTTGGAAATAGGACAAGTGCCACGGGGACCCATTACCTCTGAGGACCCCTCACTATGAAGCTATTAACCCTGTAACGGACTTGGCTAACAACTTGAGCAAAGCACTCAGACCTGACTCCCGGCAGAGCAGCTCACCCAGGCTGAGAGCAGGGGATTCGGAGGGCTCCTAGACAGGGGTGTGAGTCCAGTTTCCCCATCACCACAGGCTGAACTGTGTTGCCTCAAAAAAGAGGTGTTGAAGTCCTAACCCCTAGGACCTAAGGATGAGGGCTTATTTGGAAATAGGGTCTTTGCCGATGTAATCGAGCTGAGGCTATAAGCGTGGCCCTGTCCAACAGGACCGGTGTGCTATTAAGATGAGAAGATAGAGACACCGGGAGGGTGTCAAGTGCAGGTGCAGAGGCCCAGGGAGGGGATGGACAGCTGTGCAGCGACAGAGGTGAAGAAGGAGCAAGGTGCCTGTGAGCCCAGGAACACGGAGGACTGCCAGCAGCCCTGGGGCGGGAGGGGCAGGAAGGCCCTCCCCAGAACCCTCGGCCCACGTCCTGACTTCAGATCGCGGCCGCAGAGCCAGCGAGAAGAAAGCTCTGCAGTTGGTGCCCTGTCGGTGCTGCTGTGTGAAAGCAGCCGCAGGAAGCAAACACACCCGTGTTGACGACTTCGTTGGGACAAAAAACCGAGCAAAGATACTTCCAAATCTTCAACACCTGTCCAGTATTCCCATTAGAAAACAACCCCAAATAAAACAACACGAAGGCCTGAGGAGCATGCCAGGTCTGTCACACTGTAGATTGGAGGTGGGCCTGGGGTCAGACCAGAGCCTGTGGCCCCCACCCTGAGCACCAGGGAACCGCAGGGCAATGCCATCTCAGGCCCAGCTTTCCTGCATTCCCCACATGCTGCCAACCACACAAGACAGCTGATTCCATTTACACCCAAATCCTTCGCCACAGCATGGGGTGACAGCAGGCCACCAACATCACAGGCAGACCCTCACACCCACGGTCTCAGAGTGGACGGCTCCCTGGATGACTCCTCACTCCGTGAAGCTGTTAGTGGAGAATTTTACACGGCAGCGTCACCACGCACAGGCCTCCTCCCAGCTACTAGATGCCAGCCACCTTTCTTTACAAATAAAACAATACTGCATCTAAATAAGTGATATGGGTTGGCTCTGTGTCCCCACCCAAATCTCATCTCGAATTGTAATCCCCACATGTCAAGAGAGGGACCTGGTGGGGGGGTGATTGGATCGTGGGGGCAGTTTCCCCCAGGCTGTTCTCATGACAGTGAGTTCCCATGATAGGGCTGATGGTTTTAAAGTGTGGCACTTCCTAACCTTCTCACCACCTTGTGAAGGTGCCTTGCCTCCCCTTCCCCTTCCGCCATGATTGTTTCCTGAGGCCTCCTCAGCCATGTGGAACTGTGAGTCAATTAAACCTCTTTCCTTTGTAAATTACCCAGTCTCAGGTAGTATCTATAGCAGTGTGAAACAGACTCATACAGTAAGAAAGAAATTAAAACAGCATCAATTTCAGCCCAGGCAGAGCCCAGACGATTTGCATCCAGTGTTTGGAAAAGGGAAAAGCGAGGGGCCTCACAGGATCCTGTGCGTGCAGCAGCACTGGTTTCACTCTGTTCTCAGCCACTGTGGAAAGCACTTTTTGACGCCTGTGCCCAGCGTCACACTCCCTGGCCCTTGCCCTTTGCTCGTGGAATTCCAGCAATGTCTGGAAAACATTGGAAATAACTGGCACTTTCTAACTCAGAAGTGCCAGGTAACGCCACCATCTTGCAGCAACGGCACAGCCCACAGTGCACAGAGCTCCTTCCAGGAAGCATCTGAGGAGCTGCACATGCGACAGCCTCAGGGCGACAGCGGGGGCTCCACGAGGCAGCAGAGGGTGGTGTGGGTGGCGGGAGGCATGTGCGTGCTCCATGCCTTCCTCAGGTTGTAGGATGTCATCCCCAATTTCCTTTATTCATCCAACAGATACTTACTGAGCCTGCACTGTTACTTCCCGTCTTCCTTGACAGATGGCTGGCATCAGGTTCTTCTTCCAGGAGAACTCGGCTGTAAAATTGGGCAAATGTATGAGGCTGGTGTTTTGGTTATGTATGCCCCCACAAAAATATGCTGGAACTTTGACCCCTGTACCTCAATGTGGCCTTGTCTAGAAAGAGGGTCTTGCAGATGTGCTGCATTAAGGTGAGGTCAGATGGTGGAACCCCAATCCCATGTGACTGGTGTCCTTATGAAGGGGGTGATTTGGGCCAGCCTCACAGGGTGCAGAGGGCTGAGGCGTCTACAGGCCAAGGAACCCCAAAGACGGCAGTGAACCAAGGAGCTGCAGGAGAGGCCTGGGCGGATTCTCCTGCACAGCCTCAGAGGGAGCCATCCCTGCCGACACCCTGAGCTTGGGCCCTGGGCTCCAGGCCAGGAGATGACACATTTCTGCAGTTTAGGCCATGCAGTCTGCGGGGCTTTGCTGGGGCCACCCTGGGAAGGAGCATGGTTCTTGCTTCTAGGCACTGAAGAGAAGACAGCACAGCCGAGGACTCTGAGGGGTGGAAACACAGTGGAGCCCAGCTCTCCACTGGGGGTGCTTCCGTGCGGGGTGTCCAGAAGCGGGGCTGGTGAAGCACGGGGCCCTGCAGGACTCAGCAGGGTGGGGCCAGGGAGGAGGGGCTAGGGGAGGCCACAGGCAGGTGCACTGGAGGGCCCAAGCCTGCCTCCCTGGCCAGGTGCTGCTGGGACATGCCCAGAGGGCACACTCAGAGAGCTGGAGGAAGAGGTGCATGAGCTCCCAGACCACCCACAGGGCCCTAGCAGAGTGGAGGCCATGCTGTCTAGGGAGCACCAGCTCCAACCAAGCCTCAGCCCAGTCTCCAGCTCAATCTTGCAAAGACCAAAACCCACCAAAACTCAGAATTAAAACAATCCCCTCTCCACCCCCAGCAAAAATTGAGTGCCGACATGCGTGCCCCACACTGACAGGGAGCAGACATCACAGATTTCATCCAGACATGTTATTTAATAAACAAAACTCCAATAACTGCCCTCTGGAATCCAGAGTTGATGTAAAGTGTCCAGTATTCAACAAAAACCATGAGACACACCAGGGAACAAGAGTAACCCATTTTCATTCTTAGGGGCAAATATAGGATATTTGGCATGTGTGTGGGGGCCCTTTCTAACTACAAGGATGTGACAACTCAGGCAGACTCAGACGTTCTGATGATGCAGTGTCATCAACACGCAGACACCACACATCCTAATATGAACTCTTTCTTGATGAACTTTTGGGAAAGAATGTCTGCAAGTTAAATCTCCCTGTTTTTGCAAGCCGAGGCCCAAAGAAATAAAATTAAATTCAAATCTCAGTTTGGGCTGGGCGTGGTATCTCACACCTGTAATTCCAGCACTTTGGGAGGCCGAGGCAGGCAGATAATCTGAGGTCAGGAGTTCAAGATCAGCCTGGCCAACATGGTGAAACCCCGCCTCTGCTAAAAATACAAAAATTAGTCAGGCGTGGTGGCGAGTGCCTGTAGTCCCAGCTACTCGGGAGGCCGAGGCAAGAGAATTGCTTGAACCTGGGAGGCGGAGGTTGCAGTGAGCCGAGATCGTGCCACCGCACTCCAGCCTGGGCAACAGAGTAAGACTCCGTCTCAAAAAACAACCAAAAAGCCAAATCTGAGATTGTTCTCCCCATTTCCTGTTCTGCTGTCTCAGCCAGAGGGGCCCCAGGGTCCTCTCCACCCTTCCACAGATGCGTGTGGCTCCTCTGGGGCCCCAGTGTCCTCTCCACCCTTCCACGGATGCGTGTGGCTCCTCTGGGGCCCCAGTGTCCTCTCCACCCTTCCACGGATGCGTGTGGCTCCTCTGGGGCCCCAGTGTCCTCTCCACCCTTCCACGGATGCGTGTGGCTCCTCTGGGGCCCCAGTGTCCTCTCCACCCTTCCACGGATGCATGGGGTGGATATCCCCTGGGGCCATAGATGCTCCAGGAGGCTCTCATGTACACAGTTCCAGAGCCCAGCACTCCCCAAATCTGTAAACAAAAGCAACGCTCTTGCCTTGGCAGCCTGATTCCCAGAATCAAAGTTCCCATGAGTCAGCACTCACGGTGGCTGAGGCCTTGAGCAGGTCAGTGCCATGGAGGGGCAAAGCGAGCCCTGGCCTGGGAGCTGACGCTCCTCCCGGAGGGACTTCCCATCAGGAGGTCTCCCGTTTTCCACCACTGCCTTGATCATAGCTGGGCAACCCATTTCTGTCAACATGTTCCTCACTCAGAGAACGGCACTGGAGATGCGCCCGCCTTTTTGAAAAGCTTAAAGGTTCCTAACTGTGGCAGCCCTGTGGGGTGGGAGGTCCCCCTGTGACACAGGGAAGGCCCATGAGCCCTGAGTCTGCCATGCCCCCTCACCTCTCCAAGTTGGAAAACTCCATCCCAAGGGCATTTTCCACCGGGTCAAAGCAGGCCTGGTGTTTAGGGGAATCACATTCTTTTCTTTACACTTTTGCCACCTAAGCTTGCATCACTATATGCTATGGTTCAACTTTTTTAAAAACTTCACATAAACTGAATCATTTAGTTTATTTCTACATCTGGCCTCTTTCATTTAATGTTATGTTCAGAGCATCACCCACATTGAGGAGCAGAGCTTTGGTTTGATGTGCATTTTTACCACTTATCCATTCAAACTATCTGGGTCATTTCTGTGGGGCATACTCCTAGGAGTGACACTACATGGTATCGTGGGCAGAATTCAAAGATGCTGCAGGATTCCTGCCCCCGGTGTCTGCCCCCCACCCTGTGAGGTCCAGGCAGGATCAGGATGGTCACCCCCAGGATCTGTGAACAGGACATGGTCACCCCTGGGATCTGTGACTAGGATAGGGTTGCCCTCAAGACCAGTGAATAGGATGGGGCTGTCCCCAGGACCTGTGAATAGGGCAGGGTCACCCTTGGGGTTCGTGAATAGGATGGGGTTGCCCCTAGGATCCGTGACTAGGACTGACTCACCCCTGGGACGTGTGACTAGGATGTGGTCGCCCCCAGGATCCGTGACTAGGACTGACTCACCCCTGGGACGTGTGACTAGGATGTGGTCGCCCCCGGGGTCCATGACTAGGACGGGGTTGCCCCTGGAATCTGTGAATAGGATGGGGTCACCCCCAAGACCAGTGAATAGGATGGGGTCACCCCCAGGATTCGTGACTAGGACGCAGTCACCCCTGGGATCTGTCCCAGGTGTCATCCCCAGGGCGGGGTCACCCCCAGGATCAGGCTGCATCATAAGGCAAAGTTGGTGTGATCCTGGCTCCTGTGATTATGGCATGAAATTCAGAGCTCTGTCCTGGCTGAAGTCACAGATTCTCCTGCTGGCTTTGGAGTGTGTGAGGTGCCAGGGGGCAGGAACCAGAGAGAATGACTAGCAGCCAAGGAGCAATAGCAACCTCTGGCCAATGGGCAGCAAGAAAATGGGCCTCCATCCCTCCATCACAAGGAGCAAATGCTGCCAGCCACCTGTGTGAGTGCCTGGAAGAGGCCCCGAGCTCAGAGAACCTGGTCCCTCTGAGACCTTAATGTCAGCCTGGGAGGACCCAAGCAGGGCCTACAGCTCTGCCATGCCCTGACTCCTGACCCACAGAGACAGAGACACACTCGGGATGCTGGGTGAGGCATGCAGTCGGTCACAGCAGCAGCACTAGCAAATGAATGCATGTGGGAGCGGAGTATCTGTGGCAGATGATGCCCGGCTCTTTTCTAAGGTCCTTATACCAAGTCACCCTGCAACTAACAGCGTCCACACCTTTGGAAATACTTGACAGTATTCATCATTTTAGTGGTATTTTAATAGTATAATTTTTCCCTTTAACTTGCATTTCCCCGATTATAAATGAGATCAAAGACCTTTTATGTTGACTGGCCATTTTGGATATTCTTTGTGAAATGTCTTTCAAATATTTTACCTTGTCTCAATTGTCTTTTTCTTACTGATTTGCTACACGGGCTGGGTGTGGCCCTTGGTGTGCAGTGCTCTTACTCAGCCACCGAGAAGATGGCGCGGCTGCATCTTCTCAGTGGTTTAAGCAGTTTATCATTGGTTATGTTCATTTTAGTCAGTTATTAATCTTTTTTTGTGATCAGAGCTTTGTGTGTCCTGTTAAAAAGTCTTTCTTAACTCTCAGGTCATGAAGATGTTCTCCTACATTATTTTCTAAAGGGTTCTCGCTTCCCCTGCACATTTTTGTTTTTGAGACAGGGTCTGGCTCTGTGGCCCAGGCTGGAGTGCAGTGGTGCGATCTCGGCGCACTGCAACCTCTGCCCCTAGGGCTCAAGCAATCCTCTCACCTCAGCCTCCCAAGTAGCTGAGGCCACAGGCACGCATGACCATGCCTGGCATTTTTTGCATGTACTTTTAGTAGAGATGGGGTCTTTAACCCGAGCTCAAGTGATCCGCCTGCCTCAGCCTCCTGAAGTGTTGGGATTACAGGCATGAGCCACCACGCTCAGCCTCGCCTGCACATTTACATTTAACATCCACCTAAGATTAATGGGCACAGTGTGAGGGAGGAGTCCAGGTTCACATTCACCCCCGTGGAAAAACTGCTGGCTAAAAAGAACTGCTGACTGAAAACGCTGTCCTTCCCCACTGCTCTGCCGCAAGACCCCTGGTGTAATCTCCAGCGGTCCCTCCCTGGGCACCACCCCTGGGTTGGCCGCCTAAACCTTGTCATCCTGCATGGCACGTCTTCCCGCCTTGCTTTGCGTCTGCACAAGGCTCTCAGCTGTTCTTGGCACTTTGCATTTCTACATAAATTGTTTTTCAAGATCCAGAAAAGGGGTAAAAAACTCACAGGAATTGAATGGCTGGCACAGAATCCAACAAGCGATTAATTGAACTGATGCCTTTCCATGAAGTCTTCTAACCATCAACACAGAGGAGAACTGACGCCTCTCCATGCAGTCCTCTAACCATCAATACGGAGAACTGATGCCTTTCCACGCAGTCCTCCAACCATCAACACGGAGGACTGACGCCTTTCCATGCAGTCCTCTAACCATCAACACGGAGGACTGACGCCTTTCCATGCAGTCCTCTAACCATCAACACGGAGGAGAACTGACGCCTTTCCATGCAGTCCTCTAACCATCAACACGGAGAACTGATGCCTTTCCATGCAGTCCTCTAACCATCAACACGGAGAACTGATGCCTTTCCATGCAGTCCTCTAACCATCAACACGGAGAACTGATGCCTTTCCATGCAGTCCTCTAACCATCAACACGGAGAACTGATGCCTTTCCATGCAGTCCTCTAACCATCAACACGGAGAACTGATGCCTTTCCATGCAGTCCCCTAACCATCAACACGGAGAACTGATGCCTTTCCATGCAGTCCCCTAACCATCAACACGGAGAACTGATGCCTTTCCACGCAGTCCTCTAACCATCAACACGGAGAACTGATGCCTTTCCATGCAGTCCTCTAACCATCAACACGGAGAACTGATGCCTTTCCACGCAGTCCCCTAACCATCAACATGGAGGACTGACGCCTTTCCATGCAGTCCTCTAACCATCAACACGGAGAACTGATGCCTTTCCACGCAGTCATCTAACCATCAACACGGAGTACTGACGCCTTTCCACGCAGTCCTCTAACCATCAACACGGAGAACTGATGCCTTTCCACGCAGTCCTCTAACCATCAACACGGAGAACTGATGCCTTTCCACGCAGTCCTCTAACCATCAACATGGAGAACTGATGCCTTTCCACGCAGTCCTCTAACCATCAACACGGAGAACTGACGCCTTTCCATGCAGTCCTCTAACCATCAACACAGAGGACTGACGCCTTTCCATGCAGTCCTCTAACCATCAACACGGAGAACTGATGCCTTTCCACGCAGTCCTCTAACCATCAACACGGAGAACTGATGCCTTTCCACGCAGTCCTTTAACCATCAACACGGAAGAGAACTGACGCCTTTCCATGCAGTCCTCTAACCATCAACACGGAGGAGAACTGACGCCTCTCCATGCAGTCCTCCAACAATCAACAAGGAGAACTGACACCTTTCCATGCAGTCCTCCAACAATCAACAAGGAGAACTGACGCCTTTCCATGCAGTCCTTTAACCATCAACACATCGCTCTGTTAATTAAGACCTTCTCTAAATCTTTTCAACAGTGTTTTGTAGTTTTCTACATGAAGGTCTTGCATATTTTTCATTTTATTCCTATTTGATATCTTTGCTATTGAAAAGATATTTTATATTTTCCATTTGTTCCTGATTTAGCGAAAATTGCTACATCTTGTATCTGGCAGCATTAATTCTATTTAATTGCGGATACTTTTGTATTTTCTACATAAACAACAGTATAGTTGGGAAGTCGTGGCAATTGTCGTTGTTTCTTTACAACCTCTGTTCCCCTCCCCCTTTTCCTTGCCTTGCTCCACCAGCAAGCCTCGGGAATAGCCGGTGAGCGTTACTAGCCTTCTTATATGTATATTGATAGGTTTTTTGGTAACTGTTCTCAATCAGACTAAAGAAATTCCCTTTTATTCCTGGTCTGCAATTGGTTTCATCTCCACAAATGGATACTGAACTGTAACTAAATGTATTAATATAATCATATGATCATAGCATTTTTCTCCTGGGACTGCACAGCCATTTTCCTTCATTCTAGAAGACCAGCAGTCACAGGGCCTGGAAAGTTCATAAATCTCAGAGAGCAATCATCACTCATTATCCTACTTCTATACAAGCTTGACATTTTCCATAAGAAACAAACATGACAGACACAGCCGCCAAGAGAAGGGTCTGGCTTTCAGGAAGGCAGGAGAAGAGATGCAGGCTCCCAGGCCAGCAAAGAAGCCATGGAACTGGGGGCTCCGGCGAATTCTTCCACCGAAACAAGACAGAGCAGCGGGGAACATGGAGACAGGTTTTTAAGTGTGGTGAGAGGTGGAGGCAGTTCCCTCGCAGCGGGTTGCACCTTTTTGTAAGCAGTCCAACAACCTCTGAGGGCCAGGGAGGAAGAAGTGGGGTTGCAACTTGTGAGACCCTATGTAGCCACTGTGGAGAGCTGGAGACAGGACTGACCCCCAAAGCCACAGTTCATCTCAACTCCCCCGATTCTCAAAGCACTTTAACACCTGTAAAACCTGAACATGTTTTAGAATGGATGACCCTCTCCAATTACGACCAGCAGCAACTGCTCTTAGTGATATGGCAAAGAAGGTGTGGCGTCCGGACTAACTAGTATGCGGCAGTGCTGGGGGTGCTGGGCTTATTCCTGCACACAGGCCAGTCACACGCCCTTCTCCTTTGGCTACCCAGACACTAAGTAACCATCATGCACAGAAATGCAAAAGACCTCAACTGAGCAGCCCACCTAAATGGGCATCAGTACATTGTTACTACAGGCACTAACAGCACTGGGGTGCGTCAAAACGCAGACTCCTGGATTCCACCCTCAGAAATCAGCTCCTTAGTGGGGGGTGGGGGTGGGGGGGCACAGGAACTGACATTTTCTAAAAGCACCCAGGAGTTAGCAGGAAGGCCCTGCCCACTCACTGCATGTTTTAGAGCAGTGTGGAGTGCAAGGGGCCAGGCTAGGCAGGAGGTCATAACCCTAGACAAGGGCGAGTTTGACATGCCTTAGAAAGATGAGCAAGGAGCATGGCACAGGGAAGAACCACCCACCCCAATCTTCTCCACTTCCAAAGCCATGCTCGTGCGGGGGCAGCGGCTTCCAAGGGAAGGCGTCAGCAATGAAGAGCATGTTTTGGAGTCAGCCGCTTCCATGAGAAGGCATCGACAATGAATAGTATGTTCCGGAGTCAATGGCTTCCATGAGAAGGCATCGCAATGAAGAGCATGTTTTGGAGTCAGCAGCTTCCATGAGAAGGCATCAAAATGAAGAGCATGTTTTGGAGTCAACGGCTTCCATGGGAAAGCATCACAATGAAGAGCATGTTTCAGAGTCAACGGCTTCCATGGGAAAGCATCACAATGAAGAGCATGTTTCAGAGTCAGCGGCTTCCGTGGGAAAGCATCGCAATGAAGAGCATGTTTCGGAGTCAACGGCTTCCATAAGAAGGCACTGACAATGAAGAGCATGTTTTGGAGTCAACGGCTTCCATAAGGCGGCACTGACAATGAAGAGCACATTTCAGAGTCAGCGGCTTCCATGGGAAAGCATCACAATGAAGAGCATGTTTTGGAGTCAGCGGCTTCCGTGAGAAGGCATCACAATGAAGAGCATGTTTCGGAGTCAACAGCTTCCATGGGAAAGCATCGCAATGAAGAGCATGTTTGGGAGTCAGCGGCTTCCATGAGAAGGCATCACAATGAAGAGCATGTTTCGGAGTCAACGGCTTCCATGGGAAAGCATCGCAATGAAGAGCATGTTTCGGAGTCAACGGCTTCCATGGGAAAGCATCGCAATGAAGAGCACGTTTTGGAGTCAACGGCTTCCATGGGAAAGCATCGCAATGAAGAGCATGTTTCGGAGTCAGTAGCTTCCATGGGAAAGCATCGCAATGAAGAGCATGTTTGGGAGTCAGCAGCTTCCGTGAGAAGGCATCACAATGAAGAGCATGTTTGGGAGTCAACGGCTTCCATGGGAAAGCATCGCAATGAAGAGCACGTTTGGGAGTCAGCGGCTTCCGTGAGAAGGCATCACAATGAAGAGCATGCTTCTCTTGCCATCATGGCCCCATTCCTTCTTTGAGAAACTAGAACTGTACAATTGCCAAGGCTGTCATTTCCAAAACACCTCGTAAAAATATGGCAAATTCTATCAAAGTTAAAAATGCACAAACGTTCCCAGAAGTTAATCATTTAGCTGTATGTACACAGTTGCACAGCTGTATACACAACGATATTCAGTAGAACATTTCTACAATAGCGACTGCCCCCTCCCAAATACCCACTCATAGGTGACAAACTGCAGGGCATTCAATCAGGGGAATATTTATGCAGTGTTCAAAAACGATGCATGGTTCGAACTACATATACCCATATGGAAAGATATCTAAGATAAGGTTCAAAGAGGCAAGTTAGGAAAGAATATACTTAATGCAATCTCATTTGCTGGGAAAAAAGTTAAAACACAGACACCGCACACTGGCATTTGCTCAGAAGAATGAACAGAAGAACCTAAACACAGAAGAGGAGCTACTTCTGGGGAACAGGGTCAGGGCGCTGGGAGGCGGAATACACACTTTTTACTTTATATCCTGGTATACTGTTTCTATTTTCCGTATAAACAGGTATTATTTTCACAATTAAAAACTCTGGTACATGCCAGTTTTTAATTAGGAAAATAATACCTGCTTATGGGAAAAATATAAATAGTTATGCAAGAAAATGAAGTATACATGGTTCAGTATACCTTTAAAAAGTGTACAGTTAGAAAACGGTATACATGGCTCAGGTACATGCTAGTTTTGAATTACTGGTAGGTACCAAGTACAAATGCCTACCTACTCCACCAATAAGATGAACAATTCACATTAGGTGTATTATGCATCACACGTTCTTGTCACAATGCAAATCAATAGAAATGGATTTTTGAACGCCTATTTGTTCTAGCCTGAAATGACTAAAGTCCTTGAAAGTGTAGATCCTGACTTCTTTTGAGCTCCTACAATAAGCCAGTTGGCTGGGCACTGCGTGTGGCTGCCTGACCTCTGGCTGGCTGAAATGACATGCAGCGGAGCTATAGACACACCTGAGCCAGGTACAAGGACCACGGACAAGAGACCCCGCTTGGTCCTCCCGGCCACCCTTCTGGAAGACACCCTCGTTTGCACCACTGCCACATAAGGACACACACGAGCAATTTCCTTTTGTCTTATGACAGCTCCTAAAAGGGACCCGACAGGTATCTTCAAGAAAGTTTCGCTTACTTGATCCCACAAAACGGTGTCCTGAGCGCCCTCCAGAATGCAGGTCATTCCTCCAGGCATAGGCCAGGACCTGGGGGCTGTGCCTACCAGCGTGACCTGTTACTTCAGTTTTTGTTCCTAAGACTTCCAGTGTTCTTTCCTTGTCTTTTAAAAAAAAATCTTCAAATTTTCTCAAACTCTAGACTTTAAAGGAAACATGTTATCTTCAGTATCAAAGACAGACAGAATTTTCAAATCTAAAACAGCCCAAAGAAACTGTAAAGCCAACAAGCACACAGAAAACACATCGAAGAAGACGAAGCGACACATTCTGTGACATAAGAAAAATAATCAGTTTAATAATTACAACAGTGTAGCATCAACATTGTAGTAGTCAACACTAGGACATTGTCTGTGACATTTAAATTAGGAGTTTCTCCACACTTGTCAACGGGCGCCCTGGGTGTCCCAGAGAAGTGAAGAAATGATTGGCATTAAGGAATCCACACAACCAGGGCAGGCATTCAAGGTCCCAAACGCCCAGCGCATGTGGACAAGCACAGACGCCACTGAGTGTGAAGGAACGAGCTTCGGATGCTACATTCCAACATCGCTGAAAACTGAAAGTGCTTCACATCTACAGGATAAGAAATGGCTTCATCTCCTCATCCATATAAGGTGAGAGCAAAGGAGTAACCCTCGGGCAAATCGTGGCCCCTTTAAACGTTTATATCAAGTTCCCACCCCCTTGGGAGGTCACACGAAACAGATACAGTTATATACAACAGGGCAGGTTTTTAAAAAGAGTTGATCTCAGATGCATTTTTCCTGCTCCCTAAAAAGCCGAGGAAGATACTGGATCCACAGAAAGAAAAGGCAATGCAGTAACATGAGGCCCTCGTGGCCGCACCGTCCAGGGGAAGGACTGTTAAAAACACAAGTATTCTTGTGAAATACTTCGATCTGAGCATTAAGGCAGGTCTGCAGGAGATCCGTCCTGGCGACTCGGACAGCAACGCTACCGGCTCCGAGAGGACAGCTAATGTCGCCTCCCGGCAGAGGGGCGGACATATCAGAGGAGAGTTGTTCCTGAGTTAAAACCTGCTACAACAGCAAACTCCAATAAACTCAAGTTGAATGGTTTCCCACTGCAATGTCTTACGCATCACCAAAAAATAACTTGTAAAACTCAAGCTTACCAAAAAACAAAGTGTTGATCTTTGCTTGTGCCCGCATGAGTGAATAATCTGCTAAGTTGAGGAAGCTGGCAATTCTAGTGAAAAGTCCAGGTGAGGCCAGGTTCTGCAGCATGGGCCAGGTCCACGCTGAGCCCAGGCAGACCCCGTGGTCAGAGTCAGGGAAGGAAGCCAGAAGGGGCTTGCTGGGCACCAGAGACTGTAATTAGCAAGGGCAAGGAAGAACCGTAAACAGCAACAGAACACTTTCCCAAGGTGCCCAGCTCAAAGGCATCAGTATACAAAGGATTCAGGTGCAGTTGAAGGGCAATTTGGCCAATAGACAGAAAATTAGAAAGTCAAATCTGATGCGAAATGAGTTGTTCTGAGACCAGTAATCCACGGTGCTGCAATTTGGGTTTTTAAAGATAGAACACTTGTTCTATGGAAAAGTGTATCTCACTTTAAAACCAACCTTTTCACGGGAAGGGAAACCAAAAGCAAAGTCCCTGTGGTCACCCTTATTTATTGCTGAAGCAGAACGAAAACCTGCCCCATGGGCCAGGCTTCCTGCCCAGGACCGCACAGGCTTTCCAGAGCCAGCCTGGGCCCAGCGAGCCACAGTGAGGACAGGCTTCCTTTGTCTCCTCCGCACTGGAACACAGTGAGGGAAACATTCCCTGCTTATGCATACGTTACTTAGTGGAACCTAAGGTGTATATTGCTTTATTCTTGATGAAGGAGGGGATTTTACTTTCGGTGAGCACTGAAGCCTGCTGGCTGCAGCCAATGGTGGAGGAGACCTCGGGATGAGGCTGGCCTGACAGCAAAACTCCACCCATCAATATCAGCCTGCAGCATGGCCTCCATCTGTTTTCATCAGCTGCAGTGACTTATAATAAATAATACATTCTATTTACAGGTTCTAGTAAGATCTCTCTTTAAGGGAAGACAAAACAGTGTATTTTGTTGCTACTGAACTAGCCTATACAGAAACGTCTGTGTCATCTCCCAAAACGCAGCAAACTCATCTGAGAATCACAGTACTCAGACAGCGGACAAGAGCAAACACCTCTAGGTGGATGCGGCGGTGCCGTATGGGCCTTCCTCGAGGTGAAGACTGAGTCTGTCAGCCAGCAAGCTGCCCTCAGAACCCCGCAGGTCTGGGACTGTAATGCTGCTTTAAGAGAAGACTTCTGAATGGGACTGAAGTGTGTCTCTGCAGGTATAAATAAGGTTATTTAGAAATACCGACATGAGGGGTGCTGCCACAGCACGGTGAGGCCCTGGTGCTGCGGAACCAACCAGGCATCCACCAGGCTTCTGCTTCCGGTGGGTGCGGGCATGGGACTTCTTATTCACGTAGCTGGAAAGGACATTCTAGCATGGGGATTAGCTCGGACAGAACCACCACAGGTATGCATTCAAAATGGGATATTTACAAGAAACATGTATATATAATATTTATATATTCAATTCAAAGTCTGGAAAAACAAGACTTTTAGTCAGTCACTGAACTTATTGCAGAATGAGGTAACTGAGATGTTCACAGAGTGGGATTGATGCAGCTCAGGTACTCAGAGTCAATCCCTCCTGTCTGGACTCATCAGTCATAGTTTGATCGTCTCCATTCGCAGAATAAGCTCCAGCTTTTCTATGTACAGAGAGCAAGGTGGCGCCCCACCCACCCCTGCCCTGTGGTCCTGAGTGCACCCCGACTTGGGTCAGGGGTGCCCAGCTTCACCTCAGAACTGGTCTTCAACAGAAAGAACTGAGGATGTCCCTTATAGATTGGTCTCATCCCAGGCAGGATCGTTCATGTTCTTCAGGACTTTCCTCACCAGCTTCTCTAGGTCTTTGCGGGCTCTCTGTTCTTCCTCTAGAGATTTCTTCATCTTTTTGTTGTCCTGTAAATTAAGCAGACCACAGTGTGTTCACTATCTTTGGCATCGCGTAGGGCTTCCTTTCCCCAAATGTGTATCCTTGAGGAGCTAAGGCCTCGACTCATGAAATCCCACGTGAGCTGCCTATGGGCTCTGAGGTCGTGGGGGTCCGCGAAGCTCAAACACCTGGACAGGGTGGCAATGGCGCTCCTGACTGTGCTGCTGCTCCTGGGATGGAAACAGTCCTAATGGCTCTTATTAAGTCCATGAATGAATCTCTATAGAACATACCGGAAGAAAATAGCTGGAAACTGCAGACGAGACAGCTCCTATCCAGCCTTTTCGTCCACTTATAACCACCTTCCAGAGTTAGAGAAAGGACTGGAAGTAACAGCCACTGATGGGTGCAGGAGCAAGTGGGTGAGCACCTGCTCTGTGCAGCTGAACCCAGGCATGTCTCGGACGTAGGAGGCATGCACAAACGGATGCCTGCTGCCGGTAGGGGCAAAGCGTGAACATGGAAGCCCACCAGTCAGGCAAAGGTGTACCTGGAAGCCCTGCAGACACTGCATAGAATGACAGAGCACACGTCCAGTTCCACACGGCAACCTGCCCTCGGCTCTCTATCCCAGACCACAACTCTTTTCAGGCTGTTCCTCGGCCAAAAGAACACCCCAACCTTCCCTCGCCTAGCTGGGCAGAGGACCAAAGCCACTCGTACTCACATTCCATGCAATGAACACCCCAACCTTCCCTCACCTAGCTGGGCAGAGGACCAAAGCTGCTCATACTCACATTCCGTGCAATGCCCAGAACACCCTTGGTTAGTCGCCACTTCTGGCTCGCTAACCTGGCTTCGGGAGCCAAGGACCATGCAGTGACAGAGGCTAATCTCAGGGGCGCCTCGCAGGATTTGTCACCAGACAGAACTTTTGATATTTTAAATTATTCTTCCAACAGAATTTGCGATGGTTTATGATATCAAAATCAGTATTGTTAAGAAAAAAAAAAAAGAGTTTAAACAAGTCACTTTAGAGACAACCAATTATTTTATCTGCTGGACTTCTCAAAGACATGACCTCCTTTTAGTTTTTGCTTATGGACAATCAGCTTTTTATTTTTATTTGAGATGGAGTCTCGCTTTGTCGCTCAGGCTGGAGTGCAATGGCACAATCTCGGCTCACAGCAACCTCCGCCTCCTGGGTTCAAGTGATTCTCTCACTTTAGCCTCCCAAGTAGCTGGGGTTACAGGCACCTGCCGCCGTGCCCAGCTAATTTTCGTATTTTCAGTAGAGATGGGTTTTTGCCATGTTGGTGAGGTTGGTCTTGAACTCCTGACCTCAGGTGATCTGCCTACCTCGGCCTCCTAAAGTGCTGGGATTACAGGTGTGAGCCACCACACCCAGCCAGCTTATTTTTAATATAGTTTTCTTTTTTTCTCCCATTTGAAAAGAAAAAAAGATTGAAAGATGTATTATGACATACCTGTCTTAATTCTTGAACTTCATCCTTTAATGCATATACGGTATCCACAAGACTCCTGAAACAGGAAACAGAACACACACACATGAACAGGGTGAGGCATGGAGAGGACACACGAAAACTTACCAGGAGACGCTACGATGCTGAGTGGAGGACACGCAGCTGCTCTGCCTTACCCGTGTACTGTCTACATTCACAACTAAAAATCGCCAACCTCTGTGCATGGCAGGTTCAAGCCTAGTCAAGGGCAGCTTCAGTCTATGCAGACATTTTAAAAGTGAAGCTTCTGGCCGGGCACGGTGGCTCATGCCTATAATCCCAGCACTTTGGGAGGCCAAGGCGGGCAGATCACCTGAGGTCAGGAGTTTGACACCAGCCTGGCCAACAGGGTGAAACGTCGTTTCTACTAAAAATACAAAAATTAGCCAGGCGTGGTGGCACAGGCCTGTAATCCCAGCTACTCGGGAGGCTGGGGCAGGAGAACCGCTTGAACCCGGAAAGGTGGAGATTGCAGTGAGCTGAGATCGCACCATTGCACTCCAGCCTGGGTGACAAGAGTAACACTCCGTCTCAAAAAAAAAAAAAAAAGTGAAGCTTCTGAAGCCATACCCCCGCCCTCAGGGAGTTGTCTGGACTCTACTTCCCCACCGCAGAGGTCAAACGCCTGCTTTAGAATACTGGAAGACATCTTACTTTTCTTCTATCACTGTCTGACCATTACTTTTAGTTTCTTCCACTATAATTTTCTCTTCTTCTGGAAGCAAAACTTGTGGAGCAGATTCTTTGCGTGAACCTAGGATCATGAAAAAATAATAAATAAACCTTGGGCGAATACCGTGGCAGAATGAAGAAAAATAACTTGACTATACAATATCACTTAAACATTAAGTTCTAGCAACTATGCATTTAAAAATGTTCATCCAGGCAAGCTAAAGGAGGGCATCTTTTACCAGTTTTCTTCACCTCTGTCTACTGAGCCCAGGCCTCCTCATGACCAAAGCCACAGAGGGAAGGAAACTGTAGCCCTTTTCAAATTGGAATTATGGATTGTTGAAACCCCAGCATTTTTAACAGGGAGGAAGTTAAAGGTTGTGACCGTACTGCTCTGGATATTCATCCCATTTTGAGCCATTATTCCAAGAGTTTCAGCAAAGACATATGAGACCAATCAGAACATATACAGTGAGTGTTTATACATCAAAGATCTGGCAATAAAAACATTTTACTCTACAGCAACATTTAATAATCAAGATATTACAGCATCATAGCACATGGTTTAGAAAAAATAACATTTATTATTTGGTCCTTTATGAAAACTTTATAGTTCCTAGAATATAAACATTTTTCTAAATGAAAGCAAACTGCTCACAATGTCAGAAGGACATTTGTGTCATTCAACCAACACCTGCACAAGAGCTTATATGGGACAGGCCCTCAATAAATGTTGCAAAATATGTACTTTAGAAATTAGGAAATCAAAATACTCATTTTAAAAGGTGAGGAAGAGAATCAAATTGTATTTAATGATGCAAGGGAGAAAATCTTTTCTTAAAGAAAATATTTTCTTGAAGATTATACAGTATAACGTGTACCATTTATATTTTTGAAAAATTATACCAGATGCAAATCAGAAGGCTATAATCTATCACAGAACACAAGCGCCTGCAAGTGGTACCATGATAAACATTTCTCCATGAAGAAGGGACACTCATGTTGGAGACATGCTAACTATGGAAACTATGGTGCTTCCGCTTGCTGGGTCTTTCTTCTGGCTCGCCTTTTGCTTGTTCCTAAAAGTTTGTCAGATCATAAGAAAGGCACTTGCTGCGCAGCCTCACTGTCACAGGAAAGCTCAGTACAATATGAATGTTTTATGAAGATGGGATTTTAAAGAATGGCTTCGGCCGGGCGCGGTGGCTCATGCCTGTAATCCCAGCACTTTGGGAGGCCGAGGCAGGCGGATCACAAGGTCAGGAGATCAAGACCATCCTGGTTAACACGGTGAAATCCTGTCTCTACTAAAAATACAAAAAATTAGCCGGGCATGGTGGCGGGCGCCTGCAGTCCCAGCTACTCGGGAGGCTGAGGCAGGAGAACGGTGTGAAGCCGCGAGGTAGAGCTTGCAGTGAGCCGAGACCACGCCACTGCACTCCAGGCTGGGCGACAGAGCGAGACTCCGTCTCAAAAAAAAAAAAAAAAAAAAAAGTGGCTTCACCACCATTTTACTGCACGCTTAGGCTCCCCTGAGCATAACAAGGTTAAGGATGACGCCAAAGCTTAAGATGGCTCCTAAGACGTTCCTGACACGCGAGGGCACTACTGCTATTTCCACAGCAGCGTGCAACAGGAACCAGGCCTGGAGCTCACTGGCCAGGTGCTGTCCCTCGTGCGTCTGTAAAACCTGCTCCACTCCTCAAAATGGCACCCCTGGGAAACTGGAAATTCAGGGACTGAACAAAATCAAGACACTGCTCCTTCATCCTCTCAGGCATAAGAAGATAAGATTACATCCTGGGAAAGCAACCAAGTGCCGCTCTGTCACCTGGCACAAGCTTCAAGAGACACTCGCCACACCGATAATGGGAAATGAGAACGCACGATCTTAGGATCAAATGCAGCACTTAAAATTCAGTCACAAGCCATGGCTGGCACACCTGCGTCTGTGTTAAAGTGGGCCAAATGCCCCTTCAAAGGCAACCCTCCCTCCCCCTCATGCTGTTGTGTCTCCACTGTGCTACCAGCTGGCAGCAGCAGACCTGACAGTCAGGGAGGGAAGGAGAGGGCCCAGCTCCTCACATGGGTCCCCTGGGCCACAGTCCACCCATCTGCACACACGGTGACCTATGTCTCAGGAATAACTTTTCGGACAGAAGATTCAGACAGGACTGCAAGATATGATTTCAGAAAAACGTTTTTTAAAACATTAGGCTGGTAGTATCAGCCCTAGGAATCTCTACAGGTCCAGGAGACAAGGACGGAGACAGCCCTTCCGGCTGTGAGGACTCCTGACACTCCAGGTGCCTGTGCTCCAAGAGGCCACGGGAGAGGACCCTGAGGGCGGTGGGTCCTGGGCTGCCTCCCGGTGGGCCCTTCCTGGCTAACGGGTAATGCTGCTGAGACACGTGGGCCACACGGGAAAATACTGCTTAGGAAGGAAACTGATGTGTGAGGGATATTACAGCAGAATGTGGGGTGCCAGCCAGGAGGAGAAGCTGCCAGTGTTTCTCATACAAATGCAAAGGGTACCCATGTTCCTACCAGAAAATGTTAATTAATGTGCTATTTGCCCAAAAGATACAGAAAAGAATTTCATAGAAAATAAAAAATGAAACAAAATCCAGACTATTCATGAAGATTCAGATATTTATACCACATGTGAAGAAATCAAATGGCTTCACTTACTCTTCCCTGCAAAGAGAAGTCCACTGATAACATCGCACATTTTAGTCAACTAATTTTCCCACCAATTATCCAGTTGTCCTGCTTTGAGCCCAGACAGTTGATGACTGTTTCAGAGTCAAATTCACAAAAGTATCACTTGTGTATCTCACATTGTTTGCTACACATTTCTTCAAATGGAGTCACTAATGAGACACACTGGAAAAAGTTATGTAACTGCGGATCAGGCAAAGTATATTCTGTATTTCAATTATTTTTGTCTCTTCTACCTTCCTAGACAACCTGTTTACATCATCTGTTTCCAGCATTAACATTTTCAAATGACATAAAATAGGATCACAAAGAATGTCAACTTTGTAAATAAATGGGTCAGACACGGGGTCGACTTCTGTACAAGGAGTTGTGAGGCCATGAGCCATGTGTCCACTGCCTCCAGCCAGAGCTGGGACGCCCCTCGTGGCGAGTCTTTTAAGTTAACCTGGGCACATCACTTAAGCACTGAGTCTCAATTTCATGACTTACAAAGCATGGCAAAACTACTTCTCTAGAGCTGTTCTGAGGATTTAAATATTACATTTTGTAAATATCTTTTAACAGATGAACTCATAAAGGTAAAAGTCATTCCATTATGTAGCATAATTGGAGGAACTAAGCCTGTAAGAACTGGTACAATTACTGTATATGCATGGCACAGGTCTTATTTCTACAGCTACACTTAAAGCATGCGAGAAGGATTTAGTGATATACAAATATAAGCTGGAAAATGTTGTATCACAGACAGGATGTACTGCTTGATTCCTGAAATGCACTAATGTGAAAAATGCCATTTATGGATCTGATGGCGAACTAGGAAGCTTGTAAATGAAGATTATTAACATGCCTAGAAATAATGAAATTCTAATTATCTGCCTAGTTTTCAACAGACAGTTTTTCTAAAATGATTGAAAAGTTTTTACTACCTTTCAAAAAACAAAGAAATGTCCTCTAGCCAGGTTTACGTAAGTTGACTATTTCTTTAAAGAACAATGTTTTAGAAAGCAGATTTAACAAGTTATCTCAGAAATTATTAACAGTGTTTTTAGAGACATCATAGCACATTATTCCCTGAGTTACCTAGAATGGAAAAACAATTTAACAGCAGAATTATCAGATAATGTTCTCTCACTTTATTTAAAATCCATAACAGAGGCTCAGACAGAGATGAACACATTCATGATGGTTCTAGCACAGTCAAGATCTGTGTTTCCCAAACTTTTTTGTTTCTGGGAGATGAGAGGGGTTCCACAACACATCGTTTCGGGAAATCTTGTGGGCTACATTTCTTGGAGAATCACAGTGCACCCTTAGCACAATACAGGCTTTGATGAAGTCTGCCATAAAAATACTCACTTAACTTTAATTCAGCGTTTCTGGAATGCATTTGAGTGCTGAACTTTTTTTCTTTTAAATATCATTATTAACATCTTGTGGTTTTGTGGCTAACATTTTGGGAAGTGCTAGATCAGCTTATAATCTATTTCTACAACCACATACACAAAACAGCTGGTTGGTTCTTATTTCCGTATGGAAAACATGAATATAATGAAATAATTTATACTTAACACCAATCCAGCACTTCCCAAACTCGAGGACTCCAAGAATGTGCCTGTAGATGCTCGGTGTCTGCCTGCCCAGTGCTGAAAAATCCTGCAGCAAGCATTCCACTCTCAGGGGCTGCTGTGTGCCACACGACTAGAGACCCCAGGGGGCACCAGGACCCCACAGCAACACTCACTCAGAGGTGTGAGCCAGAGAAGCCTGGTATACATGTGTGTTAACATGAGCACAAAACTTAACATTTTAGGGATGTCTGAGAACCCTGCCCCTCCCCCACCCCAAATAGTCACACATCCCTAGAGAACCACGGAGCTTCGTTTAAGAAACACAGATCTAATCCAGTATTTCCATTTCATAGACGAGATGACTTGCCACAGCAGCAACACAGTGGTGATCAACCCCTGGGGCCCCGAGTGCCAGCTCGCGACCACCACGCTTGGCTGTTAGACACCGTTCTGGGGCCTTATCTGACGACACACAACTAACTGCTCCAGGAGCAACGCAGCGCAACTGTCCAGTCCAGGCACCGGTGTGGTGTGCGTGCATGCATGTGTAAGCCTGCCTGTACCAAAAGCCTAAAAACAGGGTAAGTTCATCAGAAAAGAATATCTGTCCATCTGGCCAGTGATCCAGGACATGTGCAGGATAATTCACCTTCTTAAATTCATTATCTTTTCTAAAATCTGCATCTCTATCAACTGAAAATCAAATAACATTCACAGTGGAGCAAAATACGACTACACTTAAAAACGATTTAGTAATATCTCTCCAAAAGTCACCTAGGCCATTTTGTTCTTTATGGCTCTAAGGGTCTAATTTACTTTTCTCAGGAAAACTCCCAACTTGTGCTGAGAGAGTTTTCTACATGTACTGTCTGCACCTTGTCCTGTCACTGTACCTGCCACCAGGTACTTCGTGTTTCCTTTCCCTTTATTTTGCTTCATTACTCTCTTAGCTGGACAAGCACTTTATAAAACAGAAATTAAAAACTGGCCTTAGTCTAAATAAAAACATTTTAAAGTTGTGCTTTTTCCCATTTATGCACACACACAAAAAATAATGCTTCTTTCTGAAGACAAACCGGCCAGTGACTGAAACTTTTTAAAAAACGGGAAAGAGATGAAATAAGAAATGTACAAGGAGTGACTTTGTCTTGTCCAGAACACAGCTAATCTAAGAGAGTGCAAGCTTTTCTATCAAGGCAGACAGAAGGGTTCTATCTGCCACCTGCCTGCCTTTGGAAGATGTTCCGTTCAGGTAGAAGAGCCAAATTATATTACACTGCAAACTATGCTATTCCCCTCCCCCATGTAACAAATATTAAAAGCCACGGGCTAGCAAATGCAAAATTTATTTCAACTGTACATAACAGGTTTTTTTTAATATAAAACAAACACTTCATTGCCATATGTAACCACAAACAATAATATGCATACTGTACAATACAATGCAACATTCAGATATACATCCAATTGAGTTTTTCAAATGGTAGTCACCTACTAAAAATGGCTTTTCCCATTCACAGATAAAGAGCACAATTATAGAGATTTTTTTCAAGATCTTATACCACTATATACATATTACTGTGTTTTGGCAATTTTATGCAAAACACAATTAATATAGCTTATTATATACTTGTGGCAAGTGTTACTTCAAAGGGAACACCATTTAGGCCATTTGCAAAGGCCTGGTGATGGCTTAAACCTACCTTCTAGTTCAGACTCTTCATCCTTTCATTAGAATACTAACTGTACAAATAAATATTACAGAATTGTATGAACAGAAGATACTATTATCAGCATGACTGAAGTCCCACAAAAGTAGAAACAATGGCCCTCCGGATGCCACATCACCACTGCCACATGAGAACTGTCTTTTCAGGCTTGTGGCACTAATACTTCTTAACCAGATCACAAAAGCTAATAGTGTTAAGACATTCAAAACAAATGCAAAGAAAAGGTCGGGTTATTCTTCTGCAGTGATCTTAGCATCAAGAAAAAGCATCATCAAAATGCCTTTAACTGGTACAAAATGGAATGACGGTAAACTGTCAAAACTTTGGTGTATAGAATATCAATGAAAATGTCCCAGTAAGATAACCAAATGATACTTGGTATTAAAGGAAAATTCAAGTGCAGCAACTGTGTTTGAGTGTTGTGGTCTACACAGCGCATGACACAGGCAACCCACGCCTACGAGAAGGCAAAGGCGGCTCAGCCAGTACGCTAATGAGTAGTCTCGAGGCAAACAAAAAGATGCTCCCTGACGCAGAGGACTACCGTATGTAATACAAAACCAAAATCGCTTCTAAATCCACTTACAGTAAGTATAGAAACTTTGTAGTTATCTGATTTCTCCAAAAATTCCATTTACTATCTGGCTGAACATACATAAACCCCATCTCTGCCGGAGATTAACACTGGGCTCTGACTGCTCCTCAACATTCTTATTTTTACTAATTGGTATGAAAATACAAAATCTTCCAATGGTGTGAGCAGTTAAGTAGCTACTTGGGAACAGACAAATATTTGGAATTAACAGCTGCCCTGATGACTCCTGTGCCATTAGCTTGTTCCATGCTGAATGAAGCCACTCAACTTTCTAAACAACGTGCTACTGCCAGGAGCTCCCTGGCAGCTCTGGGCTTGTGAGCAGCAGGACCCGGCTCCCAGGACAAGACTGATACTGCATCAGAGTTCACTCTGCACAAACAAGATCAGAACACTGAATACGTGGGTTTGGCGAAGGAGTGGGCGGTGGGGAAGAAAGAAATCACGGCCACCTGGAATTACAGCCACCCTGAAGAAGGAAAAAGTGTTATTCTCAATTTACTACGGCATCTTGTTTTCTGAAGCTGGTTTCAATGAATACTTAAAACACAACCATAAGGTTCCATTTTAACACCAAATAGAGCGTGCATGGGACAGAAAACAATTTGGTCCCTCAAGCAATGACTAGATGTGGATTTGATGCTACAACTGAATGCAACAGGTCACATTCAGTTCTTTTTGAAGCAGAAATTGGTCTGAGTGAGGCCAGTGAAAACTCCTTACAACAAATCCCAGGAAAATGGGGGAGATTTTTTTTTTTTTTTTTAAATAAGTGAGCTACATGGCAACCTAGTAATTCTTCAATGAACTTCAATATCCCATTACATTGAGGCATTGCGGTTTTATACTATGGGGTTGCTGTAAATGGAGTTTCACTGCAGCTGGCTGCTGAAAATAATGATGTGTCCATGGCTCTTCCAGACAACGTAAGTATGGATGTCAGGGGTGGGGAGCCGGGGGAACTGAAGCCACAGCACTTGACTTTTTAAGTATTCCAAATGCCTCTACTACAGTCTAGTAGTCTACACTTGCAGAGGCTGAATGCTTCCGATTTCGGGCTTTAAACTGTTAGCGTAGAGATTTTACTGTAGAGTGGTACAGGCTTGCTAAGTGCCTTATAACAGAAATCACTGCAATTCGGGGAAGTTTGCGGTGAAGATGCGAGTGAACATCTGAGCCATGACAGTAAGCTCTAACTTTGGAAAGGAGAGCTCCCACTTCACGGCCACAACGCAGCACACGGAAGAGCACAGAGCCGTGAGGTGGAGACAAGCTCTGAACACACGTGACGCCCGCCCGTCTGTGCACCTGCCAAGGCCCAGAGCCCACATGCTGTTCTGCACGATTACCAGAACACAGCCGTTGGAACTGGGCTCACAGCACCTTTGCTGCATGTATTCTTCTCATCTCTCCACAACTACTTGATCAGTGTTCATAGTACTTAAAAAATTTAGGTCCCTACAGGTAAGGCCAGAGTCTCCTCCATGGTTCTGGCACTTAGATCACAAACCTGTGTGATTTCAGTATAAAATAGAAAAGTGTTCATACAGGTGTATCCAGAAAGAAATCAAACAGTTGCTACACTGAGAATAAAAAAACCATTTGGAGCTATAAAACAACAACTACCCCTTACGAAGAGCACCCTCGGGTGTAGGCTCACGTGAACACACCACCTCCCTCCAATAGTCAGTCATTCAAACGTATACTCGCATCGGCAGTTAAGCCTCCACAAAGTACAATGGGAAATATCAGGAACACTCTCAAAAGTTGTTAAAATATCACATAAAAGAGACAAGGAACAGCAAGAAAACATCTAAGAAAAGCAGGCTGCGATACAACAAGCATTTGTTAAGAAAAGCTCAGAAGTGCATTAGTTCTGGTGAGAGATATATGAGCAACAGCTCTTACGAGATGTAGAACCCATTCTGTAACTATGGGCTGTCCATATACTGTCATAGTCAGAGTCTTCCGAGAGGTCTGAAGGCTCCAAACGAGAAAGGCTACTGCGACGACCCAAGGAGTCTAGGCTTGGTTGGTCATCATCAGCCAAGACGTGATTATGCATCAGGTCAGTGCCTTGCCATGCTAAGACGGGCGGGCGGAGGGACAGGCGCGACAGGCAGGGGGTGAGGAGGAGAACGACAGGAAGAGCCACAACCAAAACATGGAACAAAAGCAAAAGGTGATGGGAAGAGAAGGAAAAGAGAAAATATTGTTAAAAATTGGCAACAATGCATATTTTTCCTTATATATGGCTGGGTTTCACAATAACGAACTTAGCAAAACCCTTAGAATAAAACTAGATCGATTATTATCTAATTAAACCTAATATACAATGTTTCCAAACTGCTTTTTTAAAAAAAAAGATATTGCTCTAAAGCCCTCATTTAAGAAATCTTTTACAAATTACACCCATGTCCAAAAGATTATTCTACAGACATGTGGCAATTAACCAATTCTATTCCACATTCGATTAACAGTCTCATTTAGGCCATCATTTGGGAAAGGTAACATTTATGTGGCTAATTAAAAATTGTTTCCTATCAATAAACAGATGTATCAAATGCAAAATAATTTCAAAGGATTTCTGACGGGCTTCTTCAGCTGACTCTTTGCCAAGACCACAAACCTGACAGTGGGTCTGGACTTACCTGATCAATCAATAACCACTGTGAGAACTCAGAAGGCAGAAAAGGACTGATCAGGGCCCACAGCCCCAGCACTCACCCCCTGCTCCCAGGGCGCGCCAGAGCTTAGCCCACAGGCAGGGTGCAGTGGGAAGCTGGGTCTGCTGGCAACGCCAGCCACCCCAATGCAGACCCTCTGCTGTCAGGAAGACAGACATGAACTGGCAATGTCCCAGTGTTAAAAGCAGAATGACAGAGGAAGTGGTACAACATGTCAGGAGAGAAATAATCACGAGTGGCTGGCAACTATGAGCACTGCCCATGGCCAGGCACCTGGGCTGAGAGGCAGGCTGGGCTGCCAGGGTCTCCCTCCGTGCAGAGGCGGGGATGCCTCTCGCTGGGTGAAGGCAAATCACAGTAGCCCTGGGCCCCTCCCTGCTCCTGCTTCTATCAAACTGACCTCTGTTCTCAGACTGCGAGAACTACATCATAACAGGCCGTGAGGGCCATTACTTCCTGGAGTTAGAAATCAATACCAAGGAAGTTTGGTTTACAAAATCTTCTTGGCATCCCAATGTGTGTATTGAACAGAGCTGCATTTTAGGTAAAATACATTATCCTTTTAAAACCCGTTTTACTAAGCATTTAATGTAAAAAGAGCTGCTTTCACTATGATCCCATTTCCAGACAGCTTGAGTAAGTAAACCACCTTTCCAGCACAAGTGAGCAATTTCTCCTATTACTCCCTAGTTGTGAGTGTTAGGTTTAAAGGGCATATAGGACTGTAAGCTCCCTGAAGCCCCAGAGTGGTTTGCCCATAATATGAATTAAAAACAAAAATCAAAGTTCAACACTTTTCTTGCACAGGAGAAATGGAAATACAGAATACAGGCAATGTGACAAGAAAAGAAAAGGAATTGTGAGCCATTCCCCTTAGGCAGCCGGGGCCGTGAAGCCGCAGCGTATCACAGGACCCTGGTCATGAGGAAATGCGGCAGGCACTATGAGACATACAGAGCTCAGCCCTCAGTTGGCCCTCACCCACAGGGGATTGGTTCCAGGACTCCCCTCGGACACCAAAATCCTCAGATGCTCCAGTCCCTGATATAAGATGGCATGGTGTTTGCACGGCACCTACACACAACCTCCCATACACTTTGAGTCATTTCTAAATTATTTATAGTACCTAATACAATGTAAATGCCATACAAATAGCTATTAAAAGTATAATTATTTTTATTTGTATTATTTTTTACTGTTATATTGTTACTTTTTATTGTTTCTTTTTTCTGAGTAGTTATCTGCAGTTGGTTGAATTCACAAATGCAGAACTCACAGACACGGATGGGCGGCCAACTGAACCTGGTCTGTTTATCTGAGACTACTTGGTTAAAATTTTATTTCAAGTAACTGAAACTGAGATGACAAAAAAATCTCAAATTCACAATCCAAAAATTCATGGTCACATTTTATAGCCTATTACTTAAAACATGATCAATATCAAATTATAAAAATGTAATACCTTTCATCACAACAATTTGTACTTAGACATTATTGTGTGATTATACACATATTTATTTCACCTTTTGATAGGTTACCCAGGCCTTTCTGTTTCTCTATTTCTCTCCTATTCTGATAAGCAGTCACTACAAATGGATATTTTTCACTAAAGTATGGACAAAAAAACCAACAGTGTTGACCCTTGGCAAAAAGTCTTAATGTCATAGACGGAAAATGGTACGACATCAGTAAAATACTGAAAATGGTTAAAAAAAAAGAAGCTTCTGGATAATCAAGATTCCACGAAGGATTTACCCTGCTCATCCTATCTTCACAGCTGTAGCCGTCTTTGATAAAAGCTAAAGCAGTTGAGAAGTCCTCTTTCCTCTCTCTCCTTTTCTCAGCATTAAACAATACACGACACTAATTAGAACCACCACACTGCAGGTGATTAACAAAATGAGCAAGTGAGATAAGTGACAGTTGAGCTGGAAAGGGCACCAAGTCCTAAAATTGAGGATACATCAGCTTCCATGCTGAGAGAATACAGAATCATCCAGTTCTCAAAAGGACCACCTGTGGTGTCCGAGGCCCCAGCAGCACGTGCCTCATGTCAGCTGTTGTGGGCACGCAGATGCCAGCAGGGTAAATGACAGGCACACTGCGTAAGCCACCACCCTGCTGTGCTTCACTGGCAACACCGGAGGAAAAATTTAAAGGAAAAAAAAAAGCCACCTTAGGGCCGAGCACTGTGTCTCACGCCTGTAATCCCAGCGCTCTGGGGGCCTGAGGCAGGCAGATCACCTGAGGTCAGGAGTTCAGGACCAGCCTGGCCCAAATGGTGAAACCCCATCTTTACTAAAAACACAAAAAAATTAGCCGGGTGTGGTGGTGTGCACCTGTAATCCCAGGAACTCAGGAGGCTGAGATAGGAGAATCACTTGAACCCAGGAGGCAGAGGTTGCAGTGAGCCAAAGATCGCGCTACTGCACTCTAGCCTGGGTGACAGAGCGAGACTCCGTCTCCAAAAAGAAAAAAAAAAAGCCACCTTAATAGAAAAAAGTTTTTCATTTAAGACACCGTACATCAGACACAGGTAAATCCTGTGGTTCTGAAATCTGCTGAATAAATCAGTTGTAAATTTCCAAAAAATTTTTAAAAGCAATTATTTTTTAGAAAGACTAAAAGAAACCTTGCTCAAGGTTTATATTTTGGCTATTTCTAAGAAACTAAAAAATAATAACAAAATAAAAACCAAAAATTCCAGTACTACACCAATAGTTTAAATAGCTGAAATAACTGAACTAATCTTCCATTATCTTCTAAACACGTCTTCTCTTAGCAAAAGCATTATGAATTCTGGCAATACCTTCTATTTAAATATTTCCTAGTATAATTTTATCTAGAAAATCACACAGCAATTGTGCCCACAGCTCAGACGCAGCTCCACGAATTTAGGGACCTGAAGCTCAGCGGCTGTCCTGCCTGCCACCCCTGACTGAAACATCGCTCACTGGGAGGTCAGGCGGATGGGGCTGTGCAAGGGGCCTACTACAACAGTTTCCTTCAGACTGTAATTTGAAACTAAACAGAATAAACCACCACAATTCCCAGGCCATTATTGCTAAACTTACTTGAATTGAGTGTTTGCCTTGTTTTGGCGCTGGTGCAGTAAGCTTCGATGACTTTCAGAATCTGAGCATCTTCTTCCAAAGCAGCTGTGCCTGTCAAGAGACGCACAACAGTTCACAAACGAACTGAAAGGCCTCTAGTGCAACTGGCGAGACGAATGCAATGCAGACATCAACTCAACCAAAGTGACAAGTAAGATAATCTGCCCGCTATTTTCTTGTCAGATAACTGTTTTCTACAAAATTCACAAGTTATATTCAAAAAGGTTTTCAGTTTTTTAAAAATATTTGCAACACATTTGGAAAAATGGCGAACATCCTAACTTTATAACGATTATCCTACCAACCCGTAAGAAAATTAGTATCCCCACTCTCAAACTGGAAAAACGGCAGGAGATAGGAATAAGCAAGTCACAAAACAAGAATAATTCTAAGAAAAAATGTCCAATCTCACTGAAACAACAAATGAAAATTAAAACATTTTTCTGTTTCCACATGCCAGCCAGACAAAAACAAAAGGCCGACAACTTTCAGTGTCGATGTGGGCATCCGTGCCTATCTGTTCCCCACACGGCAGCCCGTGGTCCTGGGAAAACCCAGGCCCCATCATCTTCTCTACGCAACAGGACTCTGGCTGCCTGCTGCTCAGGGCGCCATGTTACCTCCCACTCTGCCTGGGGAGCTCGGGCCCACAGAGCGCACTGTCCCTTGGGCACAGCCTGGGGTTCCTGCCCAGGGTCTCTGCAACCAGGCCTGGAGAGCTCCTCCCCAGACACCTGCTTGGCCTGCTTCCTCAGCCCCAGGAGGCTGCTCAAATGGCGCCCTGGCACCGAATCTCCCACCTCTCCTCCCCACTGGGTCTCCGCAGCACTCCATGGCCCATACGTTGTTCACTTGTTTTGTTTCTTGTCTGTATCCTTCTACTAAAACATAGGCTCTATGAGAACAGGGATCTCTTTCGGCCACACTGTATCCTTCGCACCCAGCCCATGAAAGTGCTGATGAAGCATGCGTCCATGAACGATGGTCTCAGCTGCAGCCAGCCCCCAGCCCAGCTCAGTGCTGCCCATGGATCTGCTGAAGGAAGTGGCCCACAGAACAGCCCTCTCACAGAGAAGCCCCGGCACAGCCAGTAAGCAACAGAGCAGGCGTCCAGCACCAGCTCCACTTCAATCGCTAGACCCCAGGGCCTCTCCATCTCATCAGGGGCCCTGGTGGTCAGGGACCTGGACTACCTGAGGAGAACGACAGTCAGGATGGTGACTTATACTGACATGGACATCAGGTGACAAGGACAAGAAAAGAACGAACACGCCAGCACGGTCACCTCACTGGGCTGATTGATGATAAGGTGGGGGTGAGGGGAGGCCAGCGGTGGCGCGGCACAGTGAGCATGTGGGATGGCTGCAGGGCCTCCTCCTGAGGCTGGAGGAAGTGAGCAGTGAAGGCACAGGACCAACACAGGCTGAGCTCAGACACAGGGGCGGGGCAGGGCAGAGCCCTGTAGGACAGATCCTGCAACCTTCCCAGAGCTGGCTCACTCTCCCTGGGCTGCGCTCATCAGTCCACAGCAATCTGTTCACGTGCATCTCTTCCCAGCAGTCACCCCCAAGAAAATCACTTACTTCTGAAAAGGGCTCCACTTATTCAAAAGCTATCTACCGAGCACCTAACAGGTGCCAGGTGCTTGCTGCGAGGCCACGTAGGAACCCAGAGCTGAGTCGGACCCCTAGGCCTGAGGAGCAGACAGGACAGGTCCAACAGCGGAGAGACCAGCAAGAGAACAGCACGGGTGGGTGCTACCCACACGAGAACACAGCAGGTCATGCTTCTAACAGGCAGAGGGCACTTTGGGCGATGATGGCACTTCAGCAAGTGTGGGCGGAATATCTTACAGGCAAGAGGGAGAACCAGAAGAGCAGGAGAGCCCTCCAGGTCTGGCTCCAGCTCCTGGATGAGGAAGGGGCTATAAGGCAGTGGTACCAGGACTGGATAAGGAAGGGATATAAGGCAGTGGTGCCGGGATTGGCACGGAGGCTTCACCACTGACACAAAGGCGCTTTTCCTGCTGGCTTGGGTAAACGTTACGTGGCTTATTCCTATGACTGCCTCAAGGGGCAGATCTTATTTTTATTTGGAGTCTTCAGAAAGCCACCAAGCCTCCCTCCATCCGAGGAACGCCACGGCCTGCATGACCAGGGGGCCACATCCTCCACCACACGGACCGCAGGTACTCACTTTTCCGGGACGCGAACTCCTCATCTGAAGGCTTCCGTTCAGGTTTGCGCTTGGGCAGCAGTTTTTTCATGGTCTTGGGGCTCTTACTAAGATCCTAGGGAAAGACAAAAGAAAATGCTAACATACTCTAAAGCCAATCATTTTCACTGGTGTATCAGAAAAGCTGCTGTAAAGGTATAAAACCCCAAATTATCATAGCCACTGATAAGAGCTTCTCGCTTTTTCCTACTTTGATTTTTCTTTACCAGCTTCTGAACATTAATTTTTAAAAATCAATAGGGCATTTTCAGTATTAGTCTTTGGCTAATATTTTTTCTTCATTCTGATAAAACCCCTCGTGCCATTTGGGTCCTGTTAGTTCTGTGATGAGAGGTGTCACCAGAAGGCAGGCTGGCGCTGGTGTGCACAGACATCCTGCACGCTCCTGAGGGAGGAGGAGAGGAGGGGGCAGCTGCTCCCTAGGACAGACCCATCCCCTGGCACAGCTAACTGGAAAGAGAGGAGGAAACTAAGGTTGTCATTAAATGACAGATAAGTAAAAAATAATTGCTTTAAGAAAATATTTGGAGTTTCAGGGAGAAGAAAAGGGAGCGAGTGCTCAGCTACCTGACTCTGAGTGCCAGGAGCACAGCCAAGCTCAGCCAGGGCTGCTGTGCAGGGGCCACATGCACACCAGCTCAGAGTGTTCAAAACGGAATGGCCCACCCCTTACCTCTTCAAACAGCTTCTCAAACAAGCACAGAAGACGATGGCAAAAAACAAAGTGAGCAAAGCAAGTCCAACAGAGCAGGTAAGGTGTCAACTGTCAAGCACGTGTTAAATACTGATATCAAAAAAAGGCTGGTTTCTGCATCACCCCAATGACATAAACCATCACGAATGTTAAACGCGAAACCAAGACTCAGAAGATGAGATGTACTATGGAACGAACCAGGCTAGAAACAGAGGAAACAAAGCTTGGTTTTTAAAGTTATCTTTAAGTCTTTTCTTGGGAGCTAAACAACGGGTACACATGGACATGACCATGGAAATGACAGACCCTGGGGACTCCAAAAGGCAGAGGGTGATGGGGGTGAGTTCTGAAAAACTACAATGTTTCCTATTTGGGTAATAGGTACCCCAGAAGCCCAAACCCCAGCATCACCCAATACAGCCACGTAACAAACTCTGAATCTAAAATAACCTTCAAAAAGTTAAACAAGTCTTTCTATAAAAATTGTAAAGCTCTTAGAAATGCAGCAGCAATCTGTTCCAGAAGACACATTTATACACATGTGCTCCTGGCTTCCCTAATTCGAAGCAAATTGAGGTGGAGAGCCTTGAAGAGGCAATACCCACCCCCCCACGTGCGCCAAGGGCACCTGCAGGCGCAGAGGGTCACGGAGCACACAGCACACCTGACGCCCAGAGCCAGGCAGAGTGGGCTGCAGAGCAGCCTCCACGAGCCTCCACATCCTCTTCTGACACCCTGCGGAATCACTCTCCACGCTAATGCTGGGCAGTGCTCAGCAACACTGGACGGCAGCTGCTCGGTGTGAGCCCTTCTCTCCCAGTGTGGAGTTGGCTAAGCAAATGCAGCCAGATTTATCAAAAAAAATTGTTTATCTTCACTTCAATACCCCTTCCCCTGCCCTTTCTACTTCTTTGCCCAACAGTTTTATCCCAATTTTCTTCCCTAGTAATTCAGTCTCCACCAGTTCCTGCAGGAGCTCACTTTTTCTTTAGACTGTGCACACTAAGGTATACAATAAGGAACACCAACATTCTTCAAGTAACTTCCCATGATAGAAAATGAAAATTCTGACTTGCACACATGATTACCTGAAAGATATCATAAAAACAAAGACTCAGAACAAAAAATGAAAAGCGCAGATCCTGATTTCTTATAAGGTACTTTCCTATGGGCCTTAAAACCCTCAGGGCTGCTGGCAAGAATGTAGAGAAAGTCTGCTCCAGTTCTCTTGGCAACTGCGGCCTGGACCAGACACAGAGGCACAAGGCCAGGCAAGAGCACGCCACCATCCTCACGCTCACTCACACCCCACCAACGGGCACTGCTGCTCATATTCACACGCACGATAGCCATACTCTCACCGCCACTCCTCATACCTCACCACCAAGCACGCTCAGCTGCTTATGAAAACAACTCTCATCTCAATTATCAGCTTCCTCAGGTGAAAGTATCTCTCAGAACAGCTTTCTAAAGACACTTCCTTTCCTCATCCAAGCTGGTTTAGGTAAAAGTGTAAGAAAGTGTTAATACTTATTCATTAGAATCGTACTGTATTTGCGCCTAGCAAATATAAAAATGCTGGATCAGAACAGAGACAAGCAAAGACTGCATCATGATTTCTTATGTATCAAAGGGGGAAACTGCCTAAGTAATTGTTTTTTTATTTGTATTAGTAAATGTTCTCTTCATCTCAAATGGCTTCTGGATGACAAAATGCAGGGCTCCTGGACAGGATCCCCAACCTGGAGGAGGGGTCGTTAGACGCAGCAGACAGCATGCAGACGCTGAGCGATGGCCTCACTCACGGGGAGTGAAAGCCACCTGGGCTCAGCGCCTTTCCAGCTCCTGGCCCCCGGCGGCACACTCCTCGGGCAAGCGCAGTAAAGGCCCCCCCCGTGCATGGCACAAAGGAGGGGGACCCTGCACATCGCCTTCCCACACAGGTTACCACGGGCCTCTCAGCAGCAGAGCAGATAACCAGAGAACCAAGGCAGACCCCCTTCTCAGTTCTTTAGGAGTTAGGGTGCATTTTGCTGTGTACAGAAGGCCCAGCACGGCACACCCAGGGCCCGAGGCATGCTCACCGTCGTCTGGCTGTTTGAGCGGTCAAGGGACCTCACCTCCTTGTAGCAGAGAGCAGCTGAGGGCCGGAGGGGAGGCGCGGGCCGCAGGCAGCTCAGGCTCCAGGGCTTGGGTGTTTTCGGAGGCTCCAGGGGTCCCCAGTTGATGGTGGTGTGGGGGGTACCATGGTGGGACGGGTGGGGGAGCGTGTGGTAGGCGGGCGTCAGCGGCGCGGGCTTGCTGTCTGCGTGCTTGCTGGACGGAGTGACCGGGTGGGAGGGGAGCTGCCAAGAGCACAGAGCGGGAAGGGTAGAGAATGTGAGGCTCGCGTGCTCACCGCGAAAGGGCACTTATCACGCACTTCCTTCTGCTCTTTAAACACTCCATGTAAAATAAACCTCAGGATTTATCACTTCATTCGAATCTCTGGCTCTCAGCAGTCAGTTTTTGGGACCAAATACCAGCTCGCGCCACCTGGGCTGAGCGTGGGGCTCCCCGCGGCGTCTGCCCCAGACAGGAGGGGCAGCTCTAGCTGGGGCCCCAGCACTCAGACATCCACTAGCCACATTTATTAGCTACGGAGTAACATTAATAGAAAAAAGGTACTTCATCTAGTAAAAAGATGAGAATTTCACAAAAGCACACAGGGCATGTGGCTGTAAGAAGGAAGGTGACTCCCCCCAGTCACGTATTACTCTTCACTTGGTGATAACTAAGGCCTGATTGCCTAGTTTTGTTTTTTAAAAAAGTTTTCCTGGCACATAGGCAGGCCTGTGCCTGTCTAAAGCTGCTGTTGTGTTCCAAGGGCAGAGTACAGCTGCAAGAGGCCTGAACCTGTAAAGCAGAGAATGTTTACCATCTGGTTCTTTATTGAATACTGCCAAACCCTGGTATTAAAACCAATTATGTTCTTAGAAAACTCAACTTTAATCAAAACAAAGTTAATCAAAAATTAACTTCTTAGAGGGTTATGCCATTAATGAATTTTATATTCCTGGAAAACCCAAAATATCCCATCACAACGACAGTTAAATGAGAAAAGTTAAATAAGTAATTCTCAAAATCAGCCAATAATGACCTCAAATTAGCCAACAATAGTAAGGTGCATTTAATGGGAGAACAAGCTGCGTGGCGCTGTGAACTGGAAACCTGAGTGGGGTCGGCATTCTGAAGTGCACGACCTTCAAAACACAGGCTGAGAGGGACGGCCCCACAGCAGCTAATGCCACAATTTCAAGACTAGAAGCCATCAACTTCCTGCAATGATCACATTCTAGTCCCTGCATAGGGGAGGGAATTGTGTGAGATGCAGGTCATGCTATGAAGCCACTGTAAGGTCATCTTTTCATAGGAAATAATGTATAGATGGATAAAATTATGTAAGACATCCCTTCTAGCAACAACGTCAAAGCAGTGTCTGGTTTTGTTTCTCCTTTCTTGAAAAAGTCAAAGGAAGTATGCTTTATGCTAAAATTAGAAAATGATTTCAGCTGGACAGAGTTGGATCACAGAATACATCATCCCACCCAAGAAACTCTGTAGGAGAATGCAGAACATTTTAAACATGAGGCACAGTGCCTTCCCCACTGAAGGGATGCCTTCCCAGCCACCAGTGAAAGAAACACTAAGACGGAGGGTCTGGCCACAGAGAAAAGCTGACTTGATATAAAATTGTATGAAGTAGAGTTTCAGGCTGCTGTTGAAAACCTGAGTGAAGCAGCTTATCCACTGTTCTTTATAAACACACTTGTACACACACGTCCCTGGGATAAACTGATCTCTATGAAAGAATGGAGAATTTTAAAATGGTAGAGCCATTAAAAATGAAATGCTAGCTAAAAGCCAATGAGTAGTTACAATCTCCACTGCTGAGAGAAATCAGATGGACTCTGAAACTCTGATGAGAATATCAGAGTACAGCAATCCTTCTTGAGCTACAACCTTCACATGAAGAAGAAAACATGAAAACTGAGCACACGACAGAACTGATCCTAATAACCTAATAAGGATGTGAGGAAATCTGTAAGCAGAAAACGCCTGTGTCATCATTCATTCTTTAAAAGCTCTGCCCAGTTTTTCCGTATTACTTGATAAAGATGACGACTGTTAAAACAACCCGATAGCAACTTCTTGAGCACAAAACACCAGGAGAGGTTTAAACACTGCAACTTCAGTGTTCATCTATTCTGAAAAGTTGTAAAAATAAAAAAAAAAAAGTCTCTAAATATCCAAAGACTTGTTGAGCTTTTCTAAGTAAAAGACACCTCAATTTCTTAAAATCAACAGTGTATCATAAATTCTATTTTAATGCCTTCAACATGAGTCTGGCCCTTTTCATCATCATAATCATTTATTTTTTGTTTTCTTAAATGAAGCATAATAAACAGTTAAAATTCTCAGAAAAATCTATAGTTGAGTGTAAAACTCCCCTAAATCAGTCTTCTAGGGCCATGCTGAGCAGAAGCAGCTTCCCACCCAAGCACCTCTGAACTGTGAGTGAGGAGGCACAATTCAGGGTTGTTTCTCGAGAACACCCATTGGAAAACAATTCACTACTGCACGAAGAGGGCCAAATATTTGCAGAGAAATATGAAGCAAGTGTTTTGCATTTTTTATCCAAATATTGATTAGGTTTTAAAGCAATTCATCACTTGCTGACAGCTCAGCCACGGGATGCCACGCCTGCAGTCTGGAAGGAGGAGAAGCACCAAGTCCTTACGGTATGAGATGGCACCGAATGAGGCTTTATGGTGGGGTTTCCCACAGATGTGACCTTCGTTTGCTTCTGTAGGTGGTCCACCCATTCCTGCAGATCCTGCTGGTTGTTGCACGACACTAATATCCGCTCGATCATGCTCCCTATAGGAGAGAAGGAAAAAATAGGCCAAGTGGAAACACAGGTAAAAAACACGGGCATGCACACCCCCCAGAATTCCACTCAACGCTTAAACACCACCTTCTGAAATACGCAAGCAAGAATCTGCACGCGGGGACAAGCTGCCTCTCCTCCCCGAGACACAGCACTCACACAGCTTGTGCCTATCACCTGATATTTCAAATGCATTTCTATGATTTTCACTGTCCTCAAGCTTTGTGATTGTCATTCCTGTCGTTGGAAGCTTTCCCTAAAAAAGACCCCCCCCCACAAAAAAAAAAACAATTAGTGCTTTTCTAGAAAAAGGTACCATTATTAAAGTAAATATTAAATGATTTTAGAATTGGTGGAGGAACTGTGTTTGTGAACCAAAAAAAGCTCGTTTGTAGCGGATCCATGTATAATACAAAAATTTTTATCTCAAATAATAAATCATAATACTGTACTGTAAGCAAGAAACTCAACTGGCAACAAGAGACAGAGTGACAAGCCCAAACACACACTGTATCTGATGAGCTGCTACTAAACATAGACACCAGGACAAAATACATCACACATTATGATTTTTAAAAAACTACCGTGTATAACAGTTGTTTTAAATGATGTTTTTGCAGAAAAGAACCACGTATTTTCCTCATAAAGACATGCAGAGGAAGCTCCAAGTTTAAAGTCAAAATAAGGGTGGGAAATTGAGGCAAGAACAAGAATTGCATAACATTCTACTTTGTAATCCACCAAACAGAAAATAAGTAGTTGTGCTAAATGCTGCACACAATGCACAAAATGGTCGGCAAACCAGTGCTCCCTGAAAACGGAAGAAATCGGTAACTGCAACAGGAAATGTCAATGGAAAGATAGCAGAAAAGGGGTACAAAGTGATCATTACAAACAAGTCAGAAGTGAACACAAAACAACCTGGCGCAGCTGACAGAAACCACAGTACATGGTGGCCCACGAAGTCCTCAGGAAGAGGCAGTGGGCATCTGGGTCGCGCTGCCTGGGGAGCACTTCATCAGCTGCGGAACAGGATTCTGCATAAGCACCTCCAGAGGGAGTGCTGCTCAACTGGTGTGGGGAACGTGCCCCCACAGAGAATGGGTGGCAGCGCCACAACCTGGCAGGGGCTCAGACCTCCAGCAAGTAAGGGCCAGAGAGGCTGCTGATACCCTACAGTGCCCAGGACAGTCTCACCAAGCCCCCCAGCCCCTGGCCATGGATGATCCAGTCCAAAACGTCAACAGTGCCCAGGCTGAGAAATCTCATCCTAAAGCACGGCCGGTGGAAGTGGAGACTGCTGGACACTTCTGTGGCCAAGTGTATTTAAAAAATGCTACACACTGTGAACTCCTTTCCAAGATTCATAATGCATATAAGTACTTTAACAGCTGTAAGTCCTACAGAAAATGAAACCACACAACTGTGTTTAACCTAGCCCATCTGAACATCGGTGTATAGAACACTATGACTGTGGCTGGACCGAACGCTTTTTAGCATCCCCCAAAGCCAGTGTTCTAATGGTAGAAACGGATACCAATGATACAGAGACCATGGGTCACCACTGTGCTAAGAATGGAAAAATAAAATCCTGTTGTTGAGATGAGCTCCAGCAGTCTGTCAACACATCAAGGGCAAAGCCAGTGTGAGCACCAGTCACACAGGCAGAGACTCAAGCCTGCCACAAGTGGCAACCTCTTCTCTCCTTAGGTTAGAGAAGGCCCCTGTCTCCAGCCACTGGAATGAGATTCTGGGAATATAAAATCGGAAGCCAGATAGTGCTGACCAGAAAGGACAGAGATTTAGGTTTATCAAGGTCATTTAACAAAGAAGTAGCTGCTAGTTTGGGGGAAACTGTAGTGGGCACTATCTTTGCCACAGATCACCTCTCTTCAGCAGTGGCCTTATAAACTACAGCCTTATTTTCCTGAGTCTGTTCCTATATATGTGATTCACCAATTCTAAAGCACGTGTTTTGGTGTAAGCGTATGGCGACAAGTCCTCTCTGGATGTCGACAGAGCCTCTGTGAGGGCACGGTGTCTGCTTAGGGATCTCTAACGTCCTTGCTGGGCCAACACAAAACAACACATGCTACAATGAAATGCAACCCAGAGAACACAAAGCAGTGGCTTCTGCTGCAGTGGTTACGCGGTGACTGGCCAGTCCTCAGAAAGTTGATGGGAAGGATAGGAACCTCTGTAACTTCACAGAAAAAGAAGAATGAAACCTGCCAAGTGCATCTACTAGACAGACAGCAAAAATACCAGCTCCTTCATATACCACCACTATAAACCACGGTCGCAACAGAAAAGGCCCTGCTCACCCTTGCATCTCCTTCTCAAATCTGCTGTCACATTTTCTCAAAGAGAAGCAGGGAAACAAAAATTAAAAAGGTTCAACGATCACACACTGCTACTTGCCCCCTTACATCACTTTCTATTTGCTGATGCAATTGGGCGGTGCCATGCCACTGACACAAGATCTTAGTCTACACTACCCCACTAACCCACAAGCCCTAGTTGAACCCATTTCACAGAACAAAACCACAGCAAGGAGGAGCAAGGTATTTTGCATAAAATGACAGAAGGCAATGACAGAGACTGACTTGTGCCACAGTAGTCTGTGTCCTTATGAGGTTGCTCTACAGTTTACACTTCTTTCTTTTTTGAAATTAACATAGGATATGTTTGCATAGTCACAACGAAACACAAACAGGAGCTGTACGTCCATATCTGAATATACAGCACTACACACACAGCACATATACAGATAGATACATGTAATATTTAACACAAAATTCAAAGCCAGTTTGAAATTATCCTCAGATCCACAATAAAATATAAATTTAAATTGTGTTTTACCTGATAGATAAAGCCACTCATCCTAGGACTGGCAGACAACATTAGCAAAACATTTGGGAAGAGTAGAAGATATCTTTCATTCTTTTCCTAATACAAAAAAAGAAATCCAAAACATTTCTTAAAAAACATCTACTTACAAATGTGAGCACAAATACTTCACTTATTTATACTAGGCCCTATGAAACATTACATGATATTTCTCATTTAGGTATTTCTATCAAGTTTTATCAGGTAAATTAAATGGAAACAATTATGATAAATTCTGTATTAAGTCTTAACATATGATTAAGAGAGAGCTTTAACATATAGGTAAAGAGGACTTCCAAATTCTTCAAAAAACAAAAGGTAAGAAAGTAAACTGACTGATTAAAAGATCCTGGACTCACAATTAGCCTGTGTAACATCTTGAAAATATATTTGGTTAAAGAGTTCAGCTCTGTGATTAACTATTTTCAGGTAAGCTAAAATTTTCTTTTTCTGGTTCAGAGAAAAAGGAGAGAACCTATAAATTTTAGTGGGGTCAGGGGGAACAGGTGGAGTCTTTAAGCTAAAGAAAGGATAAAATGTTAAAATCAATTTTGGTCTACTAGTAATTCCTGGCACTTCCCAAACCTCTCAAATGTCAACTCAGTGTTGTTTTCATCCACCCTATAAACATCACCTGGTTTACCTCAGACTTAAAAGTATTACTTATGTATTAAAAATCATTTGCTTCAGTAAGGTAAAAGCCAAAGAGACCGTAAGTGAAAGAAAAAAGTTCCTAAGAATCCAAAAAGAGACAAAAAAATGCCACAGTCCTTTTCACATGTTGACATTTAAACTACGGCCCAAAAAAGTGAAATCAGTCCTAGGAGTTAGTTTCCCCAAGTATATTCCTCAGAACATGAGGCTTATGCAAAGCATCTTAAGAAAAGAGTCTTCCGTACTTTAAAGAAGTCACTGAGAACGACTTGCTATATTTCCCTCTTGAAGAATCACAACATACACTGGGAACATTCAGAGCCAAGTCTCTGAGGAGCTCTATCATAAAGAATCTTTTCCACTAATTACGTTCAGTCGTGATCAGAACCACTCTGAAGCATTTTGGAGTAACACCCACCAGTGTTCTATAGATCTAATATTATAAAGAACACACTTTGGGAAATGTTTCCACAGATTAAAGTTTAAAAGAGCATGACTCAAAAAGAAACTTCTTCTGAAAAGATGTAAGGTTTTTATAATCATGGTTTCTTACAGTACCCAAACTACAAGACTATGTAGAAGGGGTGATATTTTACAGGTGGAAAGGAAAACACACCATATAAGTTTCATGTTTTAGTTTTCTTATTCTCCTTGGAGTCTTGTGTTCAAAAATGAGTCATTTAGCATGTTTTGATCATGTTATTTTTGCAAAGGTAGAATAAAATTCAAAAAGAGGTGCCTGTTTAGTGACCCACTGAATGTATGTCAACGTGAATCATGAAACAAACTGCTCGATTTTCACTGTGTGGGTGGGTATGTCCCAAAAATCTGGGTTGATCTCTCACTTAAACCAAACCCATAAGAAAACTGTGGCTCCTGTAAGCATATGTCAGCTAGCATACTTTCACAGGAAAGTATAATGACCCGAAAGCATTGAGAGCGGCAGGTCCCTGTGAGAGTGAGCCTTGGTACAAAGTTGCTGGCCAGATAAGCACATACAGCTCCGTGCAGATGTGTGCACAGGACTCCTGCAAGTCTTTCTGCACACTATCTTTCAGTTCACGTGGGCTTCGGGCCACACTGACTTCAGCTGGATCAAACTGATCAAGTCTACACTCAGCTCTAAGCCTCTCTAACATGCCATAAGCCTCTCTCCTGTGTCAAGAATAAAAAGTAGCTCACAAATTATAAGATAGAGCTTCTATTAAGATGATTTTCATTGCTTGAGATGCCTTTAAAATCTTCTGCTACAAGCTCCTAAGAGTGGGACAGAAATCCTGGTGCGTGCACGTGGGCAGCAGTACCTCACTTCCAGCACACTGAATCAGGACCTGGGACATGTAAGTGACATTGCCCAGAGTTTTAATGTCATCGCCCTCCCAGTTCCGGATGGCTTCCGTCAGGATCTGCAGCTCAAGCTCTTTCCTTTTCCGGACTTCTTGACATTGGGCCTGACAGACACAGAACAACACTGTTAACAGACATAAACTTTCAGAATCTTAAGTTCTGGCCACATTGCTTTGTATCATCCTTAAGACAATTATTGCTTTATATCTTACTTCTTCAGACAGATAATCTATTGAGCGATTTGCTTAATTATACGGAATTGAAAGTATTTGCTTAGAAGTATGAAACCAAGTCAAGAGAAGCAACACACACAACTGCTCTGGAATACTAAGTATTATTTTAGAAAGATATAGCAGATTTTGCCACTTGTACAAAAAAGAAATGTGGACAAGTACTGTATTTTCATTCTGGTTTTGTGTTTGCCAATATAGAAGACTGAAGAGAAGAAACAGAAAGTGTAACTTGTGCTATAAAATAAGGCATGTATTTCCAAAACGCAGTTGGTAAAACAACCCAACAGCAGAGAAAATGGAACCACCATTGTTCTGTTTTGCAATAAATCATTAAAGACAACATGAATGAAGGGTAAAAAAAATGTTTTAAACAATTTTAAAGTAGATCTAACATCAATTATACTGTGATTTTTAAAAATTTAAATAATTATTCTATCATAGTCCACTAAAAGGAGTTTACCAGCCATAGAATGCCGACTCTGTTTTTCTTTCATGTCAGCACAAGTCATTTTTTAATCATTTGACTTTTTCAGTTGATAATTCTTTCACATTCATTTGTCACAATAATGTCTGGGGGGGAAAACAATGTGCTTAATCACTTACTGAAAGGTTTTTGAAGGCAGCCATAGATTTTTGAATATCTTGTCTGTCTGTATGATAATCCTTTGAGTAAAAGAAACATACAATTAGCTTTCATAAGGAAAAGCTTTTCTTAAAAAGGTACTTTCTACAGACCAGCTTGAAACTTTTCTAATACTTTTCAACCCTTAACATTCCCTTTTTCCCTCAGCATTAAAGTGTCAGTCTTTCAGAAAATCATGAAGCCATTAGACTTAGGGGAAATAAAAGTTGGAAGAGAACAGTCACGAGCAGCAGGGGTGGGGAAGCCAACACTTGCTTCATCAATAAAGTATTATTGGAACACTGCCACGGCTCACATGCAGTATCTAGAACGGCAGAGCTGTGTAGCTGTGATGAAGACCCTACAGTCTGCCCCCTTATAGAAAAGGTTTGCCAACTCAAGCCAAGAGAGTAACTTTAACCCAAATTTCTGCTAGGCTGCAACCTGTTATTCAAAATTGAAAGCGCACAATCATTCATTAAATGATTAGTACGGTATTACCCTATAACCTATGCACACACTGTTTGTAGCTGGATGATCCAGGTAAGACATCTCAACACTATCTGAAAATCAGTTCTCATGTTTCAGCTTTTGGAAACTTTTCAACCAGCAGCAGTGGGTAAAAGAGAGATAAGGGGTAAATGTTTTTTAATAGAGCTGGAATAAGGAGAAAAACATAATATTTAACAAAATTCTTCATAAACTCTGTTGGTTCTGGCTTCTAAAATAAATCATGAATAATACTTTCTTTCACAGTAAGTCTGACCATGCCACTAACCCTTGGTAAGGACTCCGAGTAAGAGAATGAAAGCGCAGTACCTCCATGTGTCTCTCGAGCTCTTTGAGCAGCGTAGGGTATTTATCCAGGCGCATGAAGGGCTTGCTCAGGCCTGTGGTCAGCACGAGAATCCCAGGGCTGCTGGCACCTTTGGTCTCCATGAACTCCCCCAACTCCTCACTGGGCAGCAAGTGGCAAGAGAGACGCTTGTGGTTAGCAACGAGAGACAGTGGTGGGCTCTCTCATCTCCATGAGCAACAGCCAGAATTTATGAAACGTAAGTGTTGCTTTCAACATCTGGAAGGCTCCAGCTTTTATCCCAAATCTGCGCTGCTCATCTGGAAATGCCAAAGGGGAGTCCCACCCCTAAGGGGTCCCGTTCCTGCTCTCATATGAGCAACAGTAACTATACACAGCACAGGATGTGTGGGTCTCCATGAGATCCTATTGATGGCGAGGCCCTCCAGCCATCAGTGCCATGCAGACATATCCAATGGAAACATGCACACTCAGAGCCAAAATGGATTCCAATAATCTCAGAGTCTCAAGGTGGTAGAACAAGACCGAGCTGCTCCGGTAAAGAGCTAGAGCACGCTGATGGTGGTCATCCCCAGATGCGAGTTCGTCCAGCGAGCAGGCCCCACCTATGTGCTGCCAGCACTCAGCCTGGGAGTAGGCAATGGCTCTTGGGGTGAGGAGCGCGAGAAGCAGCAAGAGAAGAGAGCAAACGCTGATTTAGGCTTCAGAACTTCAAAAGCTTTAAGTTTAATCCTCACAATATGTGAGGAAGGAAGGGGTGCCTGTGTGCAGACAGCGAATGCTGATTTATGCTTTAGAACTTCAAAAGCATTGTTACATTCAATCCTCACAACACATAAGGAAGGAAGGTGTTCCTGTGTGTGGACAAAGAAACTGAGTGCATATCCCAAAATTAAAAAGTCAGAAACAAGTTTTGGAACTTTCTGTATTCTTCTTTCACCATCCCCTTCACAGTGCCTCGCCTAGCTTTCCCTACAGTGGGTCCTCATGTGTGTCATCTTTGTCCTCAGAGTTCCCATGGCTGTGGCAGAGGACACAGGCAGGCTTCTGGGGGGTCTAGCTCTTCACCCACACGTTTGTTAAGGCTGACAGTCACCTGACTGCGACACCCCTTCCTGGCGATCTCTGAGATCTCTGCCAGGCCCTGGGTCTGCTGTCCCTCAAACTGCATGTGCCATCAGTCCACACGTCTGACAGTGCACAGCCCACAGAAAGGAGGGGAGGCAGAACCAGCGCTGGCAGCCGATGCCAGGTCCAGACCAGGATGACTTCTCAGTCACCACATCCCATTCAGGAGACCTAGGTGACCCCCCCCCCCACCATCACCACGCCCCATCCTAGGAGACAGAGGTCTCTAGTCAGCAGAGCTTGGTTCAAATGATACCCATGGCACTCATCCTAGGAACAAATTTTCCTAGTCTAGAGGTTTTCCCTTAAAAGGAAAAGATACTTTTATATCCTCATTATGTAAACGATGTCCTAAAATAAGTATGAAAATCCTAACAGCAAAACTGAGAAACAAGCCAATTTCCGGTTCTGGTCTCACAGGAGCCTCCCACTGCACCACTCCAGCCAAGCTGGCTACTGCCAGAGGTCTCAGGGACACCAGAACCATCAAGGGCTCCCGGGGAAAAGACAGTGTTTAGGCTAACCCAGAGGAAACTGAGTCCACAAACAGTGAATATTAACAGTTTCAGAGAGTTCAACCTAAACACAGCTTCCCATAAGGAGGACTGAGAGCCAGGATGGTGCCAGCCCTTCCCACTTCTCACCCTCCTTATTCCATGTGGATCTCCTGCCAGGGCAGCCAGGGAGAATGTCCTCCAATGAAACCAATTCAAACACCAGGCTGAAAACCAGTCACTAGGAAACCAGCCTTCCACTTCCTAAGCACGTAAGACCTTCCGAGAAGGCCACTTACATCTCAACGCTTTCTACAAAACCAGGGTGGTCTCATTCACCAAGGCCAGGGTGCAAGCCCTATGCTGCGTAAAAACAGTAACGATGTGGGTGCAGCACCTCTGTCTGTCCTTGCCAACAAGAAATACTTCCAATAAACACATACATATACACACTTAACAGATATTATCAATACTAAAGCAAATTATAAAAAAGGGTAATGTTGCATATATCCACTTATAAAAAATTAAGACGAGAAATATTTTATCAACTCCATATATAAGGCTTCATAATTATTTCTGTAAGGCTGCCCATCATGTTGATGCTGTTTTAAAAATCAGTAGCACAGAAACCGTCAGAGTACTTCCGAGTGTGTGTATGTGGTGTCTGTCTTTGTGAGAGAGAGCACACATGCACAAGAGCAAGTGCACTTCTGTGGGCAACAGACAACTCAACATCGTTTGTCTGTAACTTTGTGCTTTCCAAAAATCATTTCCTTGAGACAATCCCAGGCTGGAGGTTACTGAAATAAAGCACAGTGCCATCTTCAGGGGCCTGCTGTGGGTAACACCTGCACAGCAAGGTGTCCTGCTCACCGTGCAGGCTGCACTGACATGAGCCCATGAGCACACCGCATGTGTTCCTATCATTTCTAAACATGGACATATCCTCTGCCTTCTTTCCTCAGCATCCACCTTCCCCGGGGAGATGGGTGGGGAACTGAGGAGTGTCCAGGACAGACTCCCATCCACTGCAGCCACTACAGCCACTGTCCCCCGCCCCCTTCTCAGCTGGGGCAACAGTGAGCACTCTGCGGACAGCAGGACCACAAGGACAGAGGAGGAGCTACAGGACTGCTCACCATGCTAGGCACCAGGGCAGGCACTCACAGACATCAATGCTCCAAACATCACTGGGCAGGGCAGACCTACGATTTTGCAAGTGATACAAAGGACAGCCTGCATGAAGGCCACTGCCCACACCATCACTGCCAGCAGAACAGGTGACGCTCTGCACCCAAGGCAGACCCCTGCTATGTGGATGGCATGGCCGGCGCCTCTGACCATGGGCAGCCTGTTCCGCACACACACATCCCTCCCCTCTGCTCAGTTCTTATTCAGAAGTGCTCCTCTTCCCACTACTCACTCTATCCATTCCTAAAGGATGAATAGAGTGACATGAGGGCTTCAGACACGAGCAATTTATATTTTACCAACAATTCTCTAGGTGTTGGAGAATTTATCAGGCAGTCCCATGAAAATCAAACTTTATGATATTAAAAATATATTTCAACTCCTTTAAATGTAATCCACGTAAGTACCTTTTCCACCAAAATAAGGAAAAATCCATTCAGGTCATTATTTGTATTTCAGGGTTACCTGTGAAATTTCCTAACTATGGTACAGCAGAGAAAAATTAACAAAACTAAACAGAGTTACCCTCATCACCACTCCCTCAAAAAAAGCCCTGAAGCCAAAAAAATGAAACGTGTGCAAGCAAAACTCCTTTTAATATCCACAAGACACTCTTACAATGCCAGAACAAATACAGTTAAAAAGGAAATGAAATTTTATAAATGTTTGTGGATCATCGTTTTAGTTTCAGTTTGAAGTTAAAAAAAAAAAGTAGTGCCATAATAAAACGAAACAGCTAGTTACAGCTACTCTGACCAAAGACTGCTCTTTCAGCTTCACTTCTGCTGATGCCAGCAGCCCGTACACAGTGGGTCTCCTCAGTCCTTACTGACACAGAGCTGTGGGCTGACGGCAGCCACAAAACACATGTAAGCATGGAGCCAAGTGCAGAGGAAAAAACTGCTGGGAAAAAAATCATTTTCAAAGGCTAAATTATGACACCCATAGTTCATTCAAAATAGCCGGCCATGGACAAGTGTTGCCGCCATCACTGGATGCCGCAGAAGGTCTCAGCCGCTAAAACGGTCAGAGTTGGCACTCTGCGCTCGCAGGACTCACACTTAGAGAACTTAAACCCAAGTAACACAAGGACAGTGAGGACGCAAATAAGACTTTAAACTTCAACCCACTGCACTTGAACCAATCCTTAAGAATTACTCCACAGCATGAGCAGATCAGTCTACCCACAGGCGTGGCAGCTTAAAGACTGTCACACACGTGGAAAAGCCGGCAAGAGGAACAAGAAAGAATCCAAGCACAAAGGCAGGAGGTAGGAAGGAGACTTGGCACAGGGAAGCCTGACCCCAATTCACTGCCATGCTCTTTGGGGTGGGGAGGAATCTGTGGCCAACACGGCAGAAACTCTCGTGGCACAGGGACCTCGGGAGGGCACACAAGCTTCATGTTCCACAGTGGCGGCACCTGCTGGCTCGGGGGACCTTCCTCTCGCTGCAGCTCTGACTCCCAGCACTAAAGCAACAGTGACTTGCCCCGGGGCTGCTGTCCCGAGCAGGCCTCGGCCTGCCCCTCCACTCTCTGGGCAGCCCTGGGAAGGAGGCATAAAGACCCTCCTGACTCAAAAACCCACCTGTATTCTTTCTTCTAGTTACTTCAGGAAAATGCTACACATACATTAAGACCTGACAAACACACTCATTAAGGTAATAACAGAGAAGAGGATCAACGCAGCACACGCCTGCAAGCACTACTCTTGAATGGCTTCGCATTTTAGGAAACTAACAGTCCTAGTGACTTTCAATGTCATCTTTAGGACAGGTCCTCAGAAAGATGAACTTTCTGTTCATCTTCCTCATCACTCCATCGATAATTCTTGAAGAATTTCCAGAGACACAAATTTAACACTTGCATTGCGCTTTCTGGAAATCTCATTCAATGTATAAATTCCCAGGGGTAGGGGGCATAGCACATAACTGGAAACATGCTGGACGCCTGGACACGCTGCGGACACAGCCCACACTCCCAAGCGGGACGCACAGAGGGAGGGTTTTCTGGGTTTTCCTTTTCTGCGACTGCTGTGAGTTCTAACTTCCTTTCCTTTCCTTTCACTGCATTGTTCAAGGCTGCTGTTTCCTTTCAGGGCTGCAGATGCTTTAGTAACAAATAGAAAGTTCAAAAAATCTTAATCCTTTTATATTTGAGCACACCCAGGAAACAGTAACTATCCAGGGTCTTTTTTAAAAAATAAAAAAATTAAAAAACTAAGAAACAATAGAAGACAACAAAATATTCATTGAGCATTTGGTGTGTTCACCCTGATCTGACCTGCTGACAGTTTTAGCTGAACGCTTATAATATTCCTGTGAATGAGCTCCTTCAGGAAAGGAAGCTGAAACCCAGAGACGGGAGGAAATCTGCCCCAGGCTGCAGAGCCTGAAGGCAGCAGCCAGAGCCAGAGCCGAGTCCACCCTGCTGCCATGTCTGAGCTGCCCTAGGACGCCCACGCAGTGCCACACCTGAGCCCCAAATGTGCTTCTAAAGAGGCAACCAACACCTGTTCACTGACGAGGCTTTAAGTGGAAATGTTCGGTTAAGCTGAAGTTAAATATTTAAGTTAGAAAGACAATGGCATTTATCTTTCTGCTACTAACACAATACTTTTTCCATTTATGGTTTTGAAAATGTGTGAATTTCTGTTTTCAAAAGAAATTATGAAATTTTTGTAAAACATTAATACAAATCTTTGTGTTAATTTTTTGTAAAACATTAATAGAAATCTTTGTGTTAATTTTTTGTAAAACATTAATAGAAATCTTTGTGTTAATTTTTTGTAAAACATTAATACAAATCTTTGTATTAATTTTGTAAAACATTAATACAAATCTTTGTATTAATTTTTTGTAAAACATTAACATAAATCTTTTTAGAAGCAGAAAGTGAGCCTCTGAGCTCTCTAAGCCCCAGTGTGGTCTCCTCCAAGCCAATCCTCAAACAAATCAATTCTTAACACTCACTAATGACTGAGATCCTCCTCAATAACTGAAACAGCTGAGAAACATCTTCCTCCAATTCACATGAAGCAGACACTGTCTTGCCTCATAAAATAAGCAAAACATCTGTGCATTCTCTGTTGCACTTGTTTTTAGTTTCAGGTTGAAAAGCTAATGGTCTCCAATGTAATGTTTTGTGTATAAAACCTAATATTAATCTGAAATGAGATACTTTCTCTTACAGCTGATGTAACTCGGGCTCATGTACTTCCAGTTTTAAGTACTGAAATGATTCCAGGACCCTTGACTAAGCTTGTGGCTACACCCCAGAACACTTACTAACCCCTTCAACCTATTAGCCAAAGGGCTTCAGGCTGTAGGGAAGACATCAAAAAGATTTGTCTTTTTACAAAAATACTCACCATCATTTTAAAGACTTCTTACCAGTACTTCTCAAGCATAATTTTGAGGGGTAATTAAAATTCATACCCTTTAATAACCAAGGGACTATTAGCATCATACTATCTCATGCACTATTTGAAGGACACAGAGCCATCCACCCTCCCCGTTGCCCAAGTGCCTAGCGAGTGCACCTGTGTTCCGTAAGGACATTCACTGCAGAAGGGTGATTGGCACAATACGTGAGGTACAGGGTTTTCATCTGTGGCATCAGGTTTAAAAAGCAGCCTCCGACTCTCTGCTGAGCTTCGGGCAACCTGGAGAAACGCGACACAAAGGGAAATAGTCATCAGTTTTACAGACAGGACAACTGCTAACTGACAGACATATAATACTCTGAGTAAGGAAAACCTCCCTCTGCACCTATCTGTGAAAACAAGAGGCCCCGATCCCAGCACACACGTGTTGCTGCCTTGAGTCTAGCAGGAAGAAGGGGCGCCCAGAAAGCAGCTCTGCTGCCAGGTCCTCTCCGGCAGCATTCAGACTGCACAGCATCCCAACCAACCCTCAGGCCCAAGCTCTTTGGGCAGTGAGAAAAACAGATGTCACAGAGCCTTCAGCTTTGCATAAAATAAGAATTATTGAATGTGGTTATTCAGTCTGTGAGATTTTTCTACCAAAGCAGCAGCATCAAGACTAACAAAAAATACAAAAACTGCCTTTCCCTTCAGGTTAGAGACTAGAAAGCGAGCCCACCTATCAGGTGCCTCTCCTCCCCAGATCCACAGCATCCTGACAGTTAACAGGCTTTTCCAAGAAGCATAAACTCACAAGAACAAAAAGAATGAGGAAGAGACTACCAGAACCAGCACTGGAAGCTGCATGAGGGGTGACGAGTCGGCACAAGCTGCGGGCATCAGGGCCGCTGGTGGTGCCGCCTCAGTAGTGGGTGTGCCTAATGGGGTACACGCTCACCTCTCCAGACCTCAGAGTTTCTGGAGGACACCAGCAACAACCCGGAGCAGGGGCACGTGTGCTGAAAACAGGAGACCCACGTGAACTCTTACCACTTTCCCTGCACCCCAGGGTGTCTTTGCTCCCCAACTACCCACAATATTACCAGAAGGATTACGTCCTCCTACCTAGGGAATGGGAGCCAGAGAAAAAGTGACCAAAAAGATGAACACCAGGGATTCCTACAGAAAACAAGAGTCAACCAGTCCCAACTCTCGGACAGCACTTCCAAAGTGCTTTTAGTGTGCCAACCTTAATTATAAGAAGGCATGAAAGGACGACAAATACATTTGCCTAAAAAAAGGGGGGAATGAAGGAGCAAAGGGGAAAAAGGAAATATGATAGTCATTCCACATCAGAATAAAAGTTCCTGATACAGAAAACCAAAAATATAAGCAGAAGTCAATCAAAGAAATCATCACACGACTAAACAGAGTGCAAGGCACAAGACCGAAGGTGTCCACGAGCGTCGGCACGGGCCAAAAGAAGACCGAGGCCCCAGACAACAGCAGAGTCATTCAGAAGCCCAGAAACAGGATGCGAAGAGCTCTGAGTGAGAAACACCTGTTCACACAGAGAATGAGGAACAGCATGGGGCTCCTCAGCACCAGAGCCCAGAAACACTGAAGCACCCCTTGAAACGGGGGTGGAAATCACTTCCTCTGTCTCCATCCGAGTCAACCGTGAGCACTCACATGGATTAACTGCCTGGCATGCACTCGCTCCTCGGGAAGCTCCCAGAGCAGGTACTTGACCAAAATGACAGAGGAATGCAAAAAAAGGGAAAGATGTCAGCACCCAACACAAAGGCAGATGGAACCTGGGACTAGGGTCCAGGCCTACAACTCATGGGGACACTGCTTCTGCTCTGCCATCCCCTCCGATAAGCACACGGCCTCAGTCTGCCCCTGCTGGGAACAGAACACCGCAGACTGGGTAATTTTCCAGCAACAGAAATGCACTGCCCACAGCTCTGGAGGTTGGAAGCCTAAGATCAAGGCACCCGCAGGTGGTCCCCTATTGCATCCTCACAGCGGGGAAGGGGCAAAACAGCTCCCTCACAGCTGTTACAAGGCTGCTGATCCCATTCATGAGGGCTGCATCCTCACGACCTAACCACCTCCAAGGCCCACCTTTTAATACCATCCAATTGGTGACCATCTGTAATAACAGATGATCTGGGGAAACACAATTCAGACCACAGCACACTCTGGCTCCCAAATGTGTCTGCTGGCAGGCATGCCTTTCAACCTCACAGGCAGGACCTCAGGCCCATGACTTCCTGGTTCCACTTCTCCTCCAGTCTCTGGGTGTGTCTCCACCTTCACGAGCACTGCTTTCCGCTCTGCGGCTAAGTACTGGCTGGAGAAAGTCATAGTCAGGAGAATCAGCGAGTCACAAGTATTAGGAAAAATCTCATGCTGAAAACACAGAGCACTCAAAATTTATGCGAACTTGGTCTTCTCCCTGTTTTTCAACAATTTTTTATTCATTTCTTAGTAACTGTTAACTGAGGCTCAAAAAGACTGTTCCTGTTCTCATCAATTTAAGAAAATTTACTGAGCTGTTATCAGTACGTCCTACAATAGCTGTGGAGACAGAAAAGCACAGGAAGTAACGCCATGACAGAGGTTCCAAATCCCACCACCCACCGTTTTCTCTCCTCAGACTCTCAAGAATTCCCAGCACAATGGGTCTTTTTTTTTTTTTTTTTTTTTTTTTTTTTTTGAGATGGAGTTTCTCTCTTGTTGCCCAGGCTGGAGTGTAATGGCGCCATCTCAGCTCACTGCAACCTCCGCCTTCCCAGTTCAAGCGATTCTCCTGTCTCAGCCTCCCGAGTAGCTGGGATTACAGGCATGCACCACCATGCCCGGCCTGGCCTTCCCTTCTAGACTAGATAACATGTCAGTTTTATAAAACATGGCCTTCAGGAAAGAGGTGAGAATAAACCTCTGCTTCTAAAACACAGCAATATGTAGATGTCAAATGTAGTTACTGTAAATAATACAGACAATAGAAATGTAAAATGTAGGTAATAAAAATATCCCACACAGGTTCAGGTGGCCGATCTGTGTAAGAACATCTACCAAAGGTAAGTGCTCCCTCCACATACTAGTCTCTTCCCTGTGCTGTGTAAAAAAAGGCCAACGCCCTCCTTCAATATTTAACTGTCCATCTCTTTCCCTCTCTTAGCTCTCCTTTGATCTCTGTCTGAGCAAGACGGGTCCCCACCCAGAGTACTGGAGGGGGCTCACAGAAGCACAACAGGTACCTGCAGGGACTGGGAATTTAGTGGGGTCTGCAACAGCAGGGACCTCGCCCACAGCACAAGGAGGCTAAGGGTTAGGATGCAGAAGTCTTCCTGCCGGTGGCGGTGATATACAGACCTCTGTGCAGATGGGAGGCTGTCCCACCTGCCTTCTCTGCCATGCTTCTTTACCCTCAAATCCAACAGCCACTAGCCACCTGCAGCTACTTCAAGTAAGGTTAATTAAATTTTTTTTTTAATTAAAAATTCAGTTCTTCAGTTGCGTTAATCTCATTTCCAGAGCTTCACAGCCCCACGTGGCTAGAGGCTACTGAAATTTGTCTAGCAGATATAGCATGTTTCCATCAATGCAAGCTCTCAACAACACTGGTCTAATTCATCCAAGCCATGTTTCCAAATCCTGAATGTGTCATGCAGTTATTATGGTGCTTTACTGTTTAGTTTATTAAAACACAACAGAAGGCAAAGTAAGCTAGCATCTGCACTGCTGCAGACCCATTTCCCAACTGTGAACAGCTAAGCGGGGTTTCCACAGCCTACAGGGATTAGCCACAGTTCTGTCCATTTGCAGGGTAGTCACTGACTCAAATTAATTTCAACTACTATATGTATGCAGCACCATTACAAGGCACTGGGAACAGTTAAAAACAGGGTAAGAAACAGTCTCTACCTTAAAGTGAGTGCTATCATTTTGTACAAAAGTAAACTGAAGACAATTATGTAGTCTCAGTGACAGGAGCTACAAACTGCTGCCAGCCTACAGAGGAGAAAGGACACGCCCCTTAAGACACACAGGTTTTGAGAATATTCTGACATCTGAGCAGGTGATGTTCACACTCAGAGACACAGTGAAACATCAGGAAGAGGCTGGCTTCTAGACTGACAGGACCCTGCATGCCTTACTAGGAGGACTGAAGAGAACTGGGCAATGATGGAATGCCAAAGTTATACGCACAAAAAACACTGCCAGAGATGCAGCACAAGAAAGTTATTGGATATGTGCTACCCACAATGGTTTAAATTCTTACGATTGCAGAAATACTGCTCAGTGCTGGGTCATGGGCTATGCTAAGATTTCATCTCCTACCTGGTTCAGTGCCACAGCCCCGATCCATTCAGAAATGGAAATCTAGATAAACTGATTTTCATTTCTGGTATTTCATCAATTAACAAAAATTAAGTCACATTTCAGCATAGCTTATAAATAAACAATTCACGGTACGAGTGGTTTTTCCTATTTCATTCACCGCACTGAGCCTAGGCTCTAGATTTTTATTACCTCTTTCAGTCCCAGACCAATTCTCCAAGAATTTTCTGTCACTGCCATCACCAAAGTTTCACGGCTGATAAAGCCCTTGTTCATTAATTCAGTAGCAGATAAAGCTCATAAAGGTCAGCTGAGCCCTAGGACTCGAGCATAACGTGCCAACATATTCCACACATAACGCTGCCTAGACACCTGAATTCACACGACAACCAACCAGACTCACAGAAATCATCATTACAGAATATGAGTTCAGAATTAAAGGAGAGGATGTTCCTCTCGGTTCTCTCTTGTGCTCCATAGGCTGCTCTTCAGAGTGTGATAACATGCAGACAGGGCACCCCCACGGGGGCTACATCAAGGCCTTAGGCAGCAGGATGGTGCACATGAGTCACTAGAGGCAGCACGCATCATGCCAGCTGCTCCCACCAGGCCTCCTGGCAGAACCAAAGCCATAATCTAACAGGTGTGATGTTGCGTTGTGTCCATGAATGATCTGATGACAGCTAGAGTCACACATACCATCTACATCTTCACAGTAACAGCAACAGCACAAGGTGAAAGGGGGTACCCCAAGGTTTTTTTTTTTTTTTCCTTACCCAGAAGATGACTGAGTCTCAGGAAAAACACTTGAGAAATCAAATGCTAAGCAGTTTCCCCCATAACACATTTACTCCTAGTGATATTGCTAACTAGACAGAGGAACGGTTCTCAGTTCATTAACAAGTGATTTCAGATGGAAACTGAGATGCACATGAAGACACAGCAATGTGCTGGGGGGAACCTCCATACACATTTCCAGCTGCAGTGAACCCAGCAGCCTGTCTGTGATCAACAGATGGCCTTCAGGGATGAGACTTCACAAGTAGCCTCCTGCTCCCACTCAGGGTGGAGACAGACACAGACAGACAGACACACACGGACACAGGGCCCCTGTAACCACATGACCTCTGGCAGGTCCCTCTCTTGTTGACTACCAAAGCTTCTAAGTTTTCCAATTTATTGGCATACAGTTGTTCACAGTAGCCTCTAGTGTGTCTGAATTTCTGCAGTATCAGTTTTAAAATCAGAAACAAAAAAGAAAAATTATTTATTTGGGTCTTCTCTTTTCTTAGTCTGACTAAAGGTTTGTCAATTTTATTTTTTCAAAAAAGCCACTTTTGGTTTCATTGATCTTTTGTAATATTTCAATTACATTTACTTCCACTGTAATCTTTATTATTTTCCTTCTATAATTTTGGGTTTGGTTTGCTCTTCCTTTTCTTGTTCTTTAAGACGCATCATTAAGGTTGTTTATTTGAAGTTTTTCTACTTTTTGATGTAGGTGCTTACAGCTATAAACTTCCTCTTAATACAGCTTCTGCTGTACCCCATAGGTTTTGGTATGCTGTGTTTCCATGATCATTTGTTTCAAAAAATTTTTAAATTTTCTTAATTTCTTCATTGACCCACTGGTCATTCAGGAGCACACTGTTTAATTTCCATGTGTCTGCATAGTTTCCAAAATTCCTCATTACTGATTTCTAGTTTTATTCCATTGTGGTCAGAAGAATCTTGATGAAATTATATTTTTTTATTTTTAAGAGATGAATTTCATTTTTAAAAAATTTTTAAGACTTGTTTTGTGCTTAATATAGATAATCCTTAAGAATGATCCATGTGCTAAGAAAAGAATGTGTATTCTGAAGCCACTAGAGGAAATGTTCTGTAAGTATCTTTAGACTGATTTGTTCTAAAGTACAGATAAAGTCAAGTGTCTTTGTTGCTTTTCTGTATCAAAGATCTGTCCAGTGCTGAAAGTGGCGTGTTGACATCTCTAGCTATTATTGTATTGAGGTTTATCTTTAGTTCTAATAATCCTTGCTTTATATTATCTGGGTGCTCCAATGTTGGATGCATATTTACAACTGCTATATCCTCTTGCTGAACTGACCCCTTTATCATTATATAATGACCTTCTTTGTCTCTAGCTTTTGTCTTGAAATCTATTTTGTTTGTTATAAGTATAGCTACTCCTGCTCTTTTTGGTTCCCATTTGCATGGAGTATCTTTTTCCATTCCTTTATTTCCAGTCTATAGGTGTCTTTATAGAGGTGAAGTGTGTTTCTTGTAGGCAACAGATCATTGGGTTTTTTGTCTTTTTCGTTTTTTTTAATCCATTCAGCCACTCTACGGCTCTTGATTGCAGAGTTTAGTTCATTTAAGTTCAATGTTATTATTCATAACCATGGACTTACTCTTGCCATTTTGTCATTTGTTTTCTTGTTTTGTAATCTTCTCTTCCTTTTTTCCTTCCTGTCTTCCTTTTAGTAAAGGTGATTCTCTCTGGTTTTATGTTTTAATTTCTTGCTTTTTATTTTTTATGGATCTATTGTATGTTTCTTAATTTGAGGTTACCATGGACTTGCAAATAATAAAACCCATTATTTTTAAATGACAACATTGATTGCGTAAACAATGTAACAAGGAAAGAGAACATTAATTAAAAACTCTACACTTTAACTTTGTCCTTGTGCTTTTTAACTTTTTGTTGTTTCTACTTATATCTTACTGTACTATGTCTTGAAAAGTTGTAGTTTCTGAGCAGTTCATCTTTTAACCTTTCTACTCAAGATATGAGTAGTTTATACATAGTGTTATACTATTCTGTATTCTTCTGAGTACTATTACCAGTGAGTTTTGTACCTTCAGGTGATTTCTTATTGCTCACTGACATTATTTTCTTTCAGATTGAAGAACTCCCTTTAGCATTCCTTGTACAACAGGGCTGGTGTTAATAAAATCCCTCAACTTTTGTTTGGGAAAGTTTTTATTTCTCCTTCATGTTTGAAGAATATTTTTGCTGGATATATTATCCTTGGATAAAAGGTTTTTGCTTTCAGCAATTTAAATGTCAGGCCCACTGTCTCCTGGCCTGGAAGCTTTCCACTGAGAAGTCTGCTGCCAGATGTATTGGAGCATCTTTGTATGGTAGGTATTTGTTTCTCTCTCTGCTTTTAGGATCCTTTCTTCATCATTGACCTATGGGAGTTTGCTTATTAAATCCCATAAGGTAGTCTTCTACGGGTTAAATCTACTTCGTGTTTTATTAATATAACCTTCTTGTACTTGAATATTGATACCTTTCTCTGTTTGGGAAGTTATCTGTTATCTCTTTGAATAAACTTTCTACCCCTGTGTCTCTCTTTACTTCCTCCTTAAGGCCAATAACTCCTGGATTTGCCCTTTTGGGGCTATTTTCTGTATCTGGCAGGCATGCTTCATTGTTTTTGATTCTTTCTTTAGTCTCTTCTGTGTATTTTTAGATGGCCTGTCTTCAAACTCACTAATTCTTTCCTCTGCTTGATCAATTCTGCTAGAAGACTTTGATGCATTTTTCAGTATGTCAACTACATTTTTCAACTCCAGAATTTCTGCTTGATTCTTTCATATTTCAATCTCTTTAAATTTATCTGATAGGATTCTGATTTCCTTCTCTGTGTCATCTTGAATTTCATTGTTTCCTCAAAATAGCTATTTTTTAATTCTCTGTCTGAAAGGTCACATATCTGTCTCTCCAGAATTGTTTACTGGTAGCTTTATTTGGCGAGTTCCTGTTTTCCTGGATGGACTTCATGCTTGTGGATGTTTGTCAGTGTCTGGGCATTGGGCGTTGAAGAGCTAGGTGTTCATTGTAGTCTTCACAGCCTAGGCTTGTTTGTACCCATCCTTCTTGGGAAGGCTTTCCAGTATTCAAAGGGACTTGGGTGTTGCAATTTAAGTTTTTGGTCTCACTGCAGCTATATCTGCATTAAATTGGGGCACCCCACGCCCAGTAATGCTGTGACTCTTGCTGATTCACACAGGAACCACCATGGTGTTCTTGAACAAAATCCAGAATAATTTTCAATTACTAGGCAGAGATTCTTTGTTCTCTTCCCTTACTCTCTCCCAAACAGAGAGAGAGAGAGACAGAGAGAGGGGTGTGTGTGTGTGAGATGAGTAGCTGGAGCTAGAGAAGGGTGACACAATACCCCTGTAGTCACCACCATTGGGACTGCACTGGTTCACACCTGAAGCCAGCAAAGCACTGGACTGCACCCAAGGCCCATGGTAACCACTTCCTAACTACTGCCTATGTTTGCTGAAGACCCTGGGGCACTACAACCGGCAGGTGGCAAAGCCAGATGGGCACGTGTCCTTTCCTTCAGGGCGGTGAGTTCTCCTTGGCTCCGGGCAGGTCTAGAGATGCCATCTGGGAGCCAGAGCCTGGAAGCTGAAACCTTAGGAATCTAGCTGGTGCACTATTCTACCGCAGTTGAATATTTCTTGTGGCACCCAAGCCACAAGAAAAAGTCCTTCCCACTCTTCACTCCCCTTTTCCATAAGCAGGAAACCTCTCCCTGTGGCCACCACCAGGCCTGCAGCAAGTACTGCCTGTTTATCGCTAATGTTCATTCAAGGCCCAAGGACTCTTCAGTCAGTTTGTGGTGAATGCTGCCAGGCCTGAGACTCTCCTTTCAGAGCAGTGGGCTGCCCTCTAGCCCACAGCAGGTCCCGAAATCATGTCTAACAGCCAAGGCCTGAAACTGGGGACTCCCAAGAGCCCACTTGATGTTCTACCTCACTGTGGCTGGGCAGATACCTATGCTGCAAGACAAAGTCTCCTCTCCTTTTCTCAAGCAGAAGGAGTCCCTCCCTGTAGCCACCACAGCTGGGAATGTGCTGGGTCACATTTGAAGCCAGCTCATCTTTGAGTCTCATGCAAGACCCACGGTGAGTTCTGCCTGGGTACCACTGCTGATCACTCAGGGCCCAAGGACTCTTCAGTCAGCAGATGATGGATCCTGACAGGAACTGGGTGCTTCCCTTCCAAGCAGTGGGTTCCCTTTTGGTCCAAGGTATGTCTATAAACGTCGTCTGGGAGCCTCAGGGTTCTGCCTGATGCCCTATCCTGCTGTGGCTGAGCTGGTATCCAAGCTGCAAGACAAAGCCGTCTTTCCTCTCCTCTTATTCTCAGGCAGAAGGAAGGAGTCTCTCCTGGAGCTGCAGGCTGCACTGCGTGTGGTTGTGGGAGGGTGGCGCAAGGCCTCCCTTGGCTGCCCTGGCTGAGGTCTCACTAGGTTGCATGCCCCCCAAGGCCACTGGCTCAGAGCCCCAGCACAACACCAGGTCTTAGCCAGGAAGTGCAGTCCTTGTGGCCTAGACTGTTTTTCAAGTTTATTCAGAACCCCAGGGCATTTTAGCCCACGGTGGCAGAGCTTGCCAGAACTCAGGTTTCAACTGCTGGGACCGGTGATTAGCCTTCTGGCTAGGACTGGTCTAAATGCTACCTCTGTGCCCAGTGTTGCTTTCCACTGTGACAGGGCAGCACTGAGTTCCAATACAAAGTCCCACAACCACTGAGCTCTCCCTCTCCGAAGTGCACAGGTTTTCTCTCTGTGCTACGCAGCTGCTGCCAAAGTTGAGGAAGCAGCAGCATCAGCAATTTAAGTCTGTCTTTCCTACCCTCTTCCATGTCTCCTTCAGTGACATGAAGTTAGAACCAGGCACTGTGATCACTCACCTGATTCTGGTTCTTAAGAAGGTATTTCTTCGTGTGGAGAGTTGTTCAATTTGGTGTTCCTGTGGGGAGGACAATCAGTGGAGGTTTCTATTTGGCTATCTTGCTCCACCTCCTCCCTATTATCTTAGGCTTTATAATTAACTTTTGAACAAAATCATTACATAATATTTAACTATTATAACAATTACATTAAATATTTATAAACACATTGGATATTTTCTTTGATACACTGTAGTCCTATCATATACAAGTCAACAAATGGGAACTCAGTCTACTGATGTCTGTAATACATTGAAAGGCATTTACCACTAAAATAAAATCAAGACATACATTCAAACAAAAGGCAAGAAACAAAGGGAAGGCTGTACTAAGAACTGGTATGCTCACTGGGACTGAAGGATTAAGTAGGATTTTAGTAAGAAGATAAGCAGAAGTGAATCCAAACAAAGGGAATAGTAAGGAGAGATGGGTGGGGGAAAAATCCCACTTTTCAGCCTCACCAGGAAGCAACAAGAAAGGCTCATAAGCCAAGGCCTGAGGACAGAGGCCAAAAAGGGAGGTCCAATCTGTAGAGGGACATCTGTAGATTATTACAACTTTGGAACCAATCTAAATTAGCTGTTTTCAAGAAGTAAAAATTGCCACAATTTTAACAGGTCCTGTCCAAACATCTTGAAGACCAGCTGGTGAAGCAGTGCTGTGTACAAATAAATGAATAAAGCTGTGTCACCCCCAGTTTCTGGGATGAACCATTTCAGGAGGACCAGTGCTGGTGGAGAAGCTGGATAGAACAGGAACCAACTAGAAGTCAGGGCCCAGTTAGGTTAGTGCACAGACACCATGAAAACCCACAAGACCTGAACTACAGCGTTCAGGACGGGTCAGGCACAGAACAGGTAGCTCAGCAAGTGATTCAAGGTGGGGGAAAAGGAAGAGTTAAAGATACACTAAAGGTTTCTAAAAAGAAATCAACAGGTGGGTGATACGAAGAGAGTGAGTGAGCAGGGAAGAGGAGGAAGGAGGAGACGCCAGTGAATTCCTGAAGCACACTGACTAAAGGTCTCCACAGAGATCGGCACAAACACGAAAAGACAAGCTGAACAATCAAGAAAGATTTGATCCGGAAAGGCTGACTTCAGAGGCAGGAGCTAACAACTGGCCGTGACACTGAAAGACCGGGGATGGTGGAGCCCATACTGCATCAACTGAGAAGCGGAGCAAGCTCAGGACAGAACCTGAGCGTGGGCAGGGAGAACACACCATAGGTAACCCTCTATGAAAGGAGGCATGGTGGCTAAAAACATCAAAGCGCCCACAGTTCCAATCACTGTTCCTCCCCCTACATGCCATTTATAAAGCTTCCTTAATCACCCAAAATGTTTCTTTCCTGAATGTTTGGTGTATTTCTCCATCACCTTCCAAGTGAAACCTTCCTGCCTCCTTTGGTTTATGCCGTAGCTACAGCCTCCTCCATAGCTACAGCCTACTAATCAAGGAACTAATTAGTGTAGGATAAGAGTAAGATTAAAGACACAGTTGGTTGTCTTCTACCATTCTAAATATAGACAATGATGGCTTAACTAGCTGGCGGTTAAAAATAATTGCCTCCAGCTATTTTAGGAAAAAAATAATTAAAATATTGACATTAAAAAGATCCAGACAATGAACGAAATATCATACCAATTCATTACACCATTCATGAAGTCCATTAAATCATTCTCCGCTTCCAACCTGACTCCACGGCTGCTCAACTGCCTGTCAGACATCCCCAAACAACAGAACCAAGAGAAAAGCAGCACTGAAAAGAAAGCACCATGACCCCACCTTCCACAGAAAAAATATCGCCCAGTTAAAGACAGTTATAAAATGTCCCCGAGTTTAAGGGCAGAAAGTGAAATAAAGTGAAGACAAAGCTGCAGAAATGGGAAGGGTGAGGAAAAAAGTCCCTAACCAACGTGACTGAAAACAGATCTTCTCTCACGAACGCCAGCCAACTCACTCAGGGCCCTCCAAAGCCAGTGTGAAGTTACATTTTCACAACTGAAGTTAGAAATGGTGCACATTCTGTCCCTGGCGGAACAGAGGCTGCAGGAGAACTCAGCTCCAGACGCCAAGTAGGGCCCCGAGCATTTGCAGATGGTTCTGTAAGTACCGGGCCACTTTACCTCCGCGAGACTCTGGGTGGGTGACACCAGAACCCCTGCTTTATAGATGAGGACACTGGGACAGACGTGGGCAAGCAACACGAGGCAGGTGACCAGGAGAGCTGTCAATCCAAACCTAACCCTTACCTGGGCCACACCTCTTCCCACACATGCAGTAGGCCGGATGGGAAGTCTGCGGCTCCCAGTCTCCGCTTCCACCCTCCCCTGTGACATCTCCAACTGAAATGCACAGCAACCCCAAACGGAACTCAGCGCCTTAGCCCAAGTCCTCTTCTGAGCCTGGCCTTCCTGTTAGTGGCACCCATATCCTCTCAAACAACTTGACTCAAAATCACATTTTTTAAAAAACTGTCACCAGAATAGAAACTGAAAATTACAAACATTGCAGTTAACCGATTTATTAAAAAAAAGTTCAAACAACAAATATGCTGAGAATTTGAGTCTCTGGAGAGGAAAATTTTTCTCTTGATGTACTGTTTTCACTATCACCTTACAGAAAATGTACAACACATTAGAACAATCTGAGTAAAGGACTGGAGATGGAATTCACCACCACCTTGCCCTCTAAACTAACAGCACCCACGAACCAGCACCACAATGGTTCAACTTTAGCTACAAAAAGGGTAGGCTTTCCTCACAGTCCTCCACAGGCGGGGCACCCTGTCATCTCCCAGGTAGCCGGAGAACACGGCAGAACCATCAGAAGCCTATGTGAAACTCCACGAGGAAAAGGCGTCCATGTATCACACGGTGGCATGCAGCAGGGCCAAGATGCTCTGAGACATTTTAACTGTGATAACTGGGTTGTGAGAGGTCATCAGGTGGCCCTGAACATCTCCAAAGCGGGGCCAAAGCAGCACAAAGCATATGGATTGGGGAGGCTGGGGACCCGGGGTGGGGAAAGCGCCCAGAACACTCAAGCAGGAATGGTGAAATGGTCGCGGCTGCCCCAAGCAACAGTTACACACGACAAGCTTAGTGTGGTAGTCCCAGGCTTGGCGGAAACTCTGGGGTACAGTGATCCAGGCACCCTCACTATTTCAAGAGCTGTACATCTGAGACGGGAACAGGGCAAATCCTGCTGTCTCCACTGTTCACCAGCCCATGCGCTGGCATCTAAACAAAGAGATGGAGAGTTACTGGGTATGTTAGTATTTATTTAGGGGACGTATTAGAAGACCACTGAGTCACCATCAAAATAAGTAAGAATAAAATTTGGTACAACAAGGATGTTCCATAAGAGAGCTTCTGAGGTTCTATTTTCAACAGAATTTAACCTCCTTTCTATCATAAACTAGAAGCAAATTCTCAACTTATGAGTTTTATTTTAAAAACTTGTTTAAAAGATACTATTAGATTCCAAGAATTCATTTTCCCATAGAAGCAATTTTTTACAAGCCACTGTTCCACATTCCCAAACTAGTCCAAAGACTCTTTAAATCATACTGTAACAGGGTCTACAGTAAATCACGTAGTACAGGGAATTCTCCGACACTTAGAACAATAGTTTGAAGGAAAACTGCATTTCAAATGCTATCCTGAGAGAGCACTCACTATCTTATCTCTCCCCACTAAGGCTTTCTTCTCCCAAAGTGAGGCAGGGGCCCTGCCCCGACAGGAGAAGGGGGCCTGGGCTCCAGCTGCTGCTGGGCCTAGCCCTGGGAGAGGAACCTAACTGGCTCGGGGCTCTCACTGGGGCTGCCTTAGGGCAGCAGAGGATGGAGTGAGAAGGTGCCAGGCCTGCGAAAAGCACTGCCAACTGAAAGAGGTGGAACTATGAATCAGAGACTCTCAGAATCAACCTTTCACCTACATACCTTGAATGAAGACAACCTGTCTCCAAATCTGAGTCCCCAGTTACCGGTTGTGTAACCTTGGGCACGTCCCTCACCTTCTTGGTGTCCTAGCTTTCTTATCTTTAAACACCTGCCTCATGGGGTCCTTTAAAGGATAAAATGAGTTAATAACTGAAAAATACCAGGAACACACTAAGAATTCAATAAATAGTAGGTCTGTACATGGAAGTTCACTGTACATATTTATAATAAGGCAGCCATCAGACAGACATGAGCTGCCATTAAAGTATTTGAAAAACTCTCCTAATGACATTAAAGTGATTAGAATTCTTCTATAGCTCTCTTCTGGGATAACTTCTTTTCACATCTGCAATCATTTAATTTGCAGCAAAACATGTAATGTCTTCTGTACTGGACATCCAGGAAGGAAAAGCCTCTGCCTGTGCTATTCACACCTGCCCCATACTGAGGTCAAATCAGGTTACCTCACTGCCCAAATGCAACAGGCAGGCTCTCCTGAGAGAGCACTCACTATCTTATCTTACTTGAGGCAGGCCCTCAATCCTGGCCCTAATTATGCATGTGTTCTCCCACACACCAAAGCTTAGAGAAGTGGAAGGCAATATCAACAATAATTACATCTGGGTGAAAAGTTTATTGGTTGTTTTTCACTCTGTCTTATTCTACACCTTCTGGATATTTTATAATGAGACTAACTCTTTTATGCCATCTTAACTGGTGCTTTCTCTGGAATGCCATCTAGGCTTCTGCCCCAGTGCTGAGCAAATCACCCGCTGCTGCGCCTTCCAGGACCACACAAGGACCCCAGGAAGACAAGGCCCCAGGGCACTCCTCCCACTTTGGAAGTATCAACTGCAGTGGCAACCACAGACAAAGAGATCCCTTTTTGGGATAAAAGAATGCTTGGAAAAAGTCATATAAGCTACAAAAGAATTCTAGGCATAGGGTCATTCTGGGGGAAAAACAAAAAAGCAGGAGAATGAATGCATGCATGCATGAGTGTATGTGAAGGTGGCGGCCCACACTTCCTGGTTCCGAGTGGTTCCGGGAGAAGATGCTGCCTACAACCGGCCGTGGATCCCAGAAGCACTAACTACAATGCCTAAGCAAAAACAGACTTGCTAAGTAACTTTTATAAACACCTCCACAAAATTAGCACCGAATGATTATAAGTCAGTGGCTTTTAAGGTAACGGATATTTATTCAACACAGAAAAGAATCTCGACAAAATTCAATATCCTCCTTTCTGGAGTCTCTGTGTCCTCCTGCCCTCCGCCCCCCAGACCACTCATCACAGAGCATACAGCTCCTTTTACAGAAGAGTGCCGACTATGATACTGCCAAGCTTCAAATCCATCAACGGCTTCCAACTACTCGACAGTCACCTAAGATCCAAAGTCTCCAGGACCTGATCTCGCCTGCCCGTCCGGGCTCCTACTGTTCCACTCCTCTCCATTCACAGGCTCCAGCCACAGGCAATGCCCACCTCAAGGTGCTCTCTCTCCTGTGATATCAGATAAACTGTCCCTGGCTCCCAAAACCCCTGGAATTTCCTGAGTGACAGAAATGTCTTTTGTTACCCATCATGAACCCCCTTCCGTCACACCTGAGTCTATGCTAACGAGATACCTCTGGGTCGGCCCCTAGACAGCTTCCCGGGTCGGGCTAGGTGTCACAAAGACCACCACGATCAGAGGAACTTTCAGCCCCACCCAGCAACCTAAAGGGAGGAAAGGGGGCTGGAGACCACACCACTCAGCAGTGTCCAGTGATCTAGTCAATCATTAATGCCTACCTACCAGAGCCTCCATTAGAAACCACCAAGGACAAGGGCTTGGAGAGATTTGGGGTTGCTGAAAGCACAAAGATGCTGCACCCAGAGGGCCTGGAAACTCTGCTCCCATCCCTCACCCTACATCTTTCTTCTATCCATCTCACCCTGAGTTGCATCCTTCATACTAAGCTGGTACCAGGAAGTCAAGCACTCTCCTGAGTTACATGGGTCATTCCAGCAAATTATCAAACCTGACGGGAGTCATGGGAACCCTCAAATCTGTACTGAGTCGGGTAGGAGTATGAATAGCTTGGGCACCCCATTTGCAGCTGGGTTTGAAATGTGGCAGTCTCGTGGGAGACAACTGTCAGAATAGAACTGAACCACTGGAAACTCAGTGTCAATCGATGAAGTGATGGTGTGAGAAAAAACCTCCTCTCGTTTTTTGCCTGGTTACCTCCCATTCACCGCTCAGTGCTCAGTGATCTTCCCCTGAAGTTTGCTCTTGGTGCCGGACATGATTTCTTTCATAAGCAGGTCTGCAATTGTAGCTTTCTAACTATTTATACAATTTTCAATTATCTGTCTCCCTCACCAGACTATAAGCTCCACTGGGACAGGGCCTATCAGCAGCCAGCCAGCACCACGCACGTGGTGTCAGTGTGTGTACAAGCACCGAATGGATGCTTACCTGAGAAAGCTGCAGGCAAACTGGGCACGTTCCGCCCATCACAACCTCACAACACAAATGACAGTTGCCGCTACTAACGCAGCACACGGCGTAAGGGCATGTAAGGCAGACTGCAGTTTCTATTGTTTTGAACCAAGAGCCTAGACAAAGCATGCTTGCAAGGAGCCCTCCACAGCTGATGGAAGGAAGAACTGTGATTTGAAAAAACTAAAAGGAAATGGATTCTATAAATCTGGCTATAGCCAAGTTACTCCTATCAAACTGACTCGCCTGCAAGTAACATCGAAACTTTAAAAAACATATAGAAAGTGACTACCTAGAGGCACTCAAAAGTAGCATGAAACATAACAGAATCTTGGGACCCAAACTCACTATGCCAGTGGGAAAGTGAAACTTGGGAACTGAACTGTGCAACACTGTCTGCCTTTTGCTGCCGAACAGACAGCTGTCATTCCACAACCCTGTGTCATGGCCTCATCCATACACCAGGTGTCCACAACTACAGAAGGCCACATAGCTCCCCAGATGGCCTTCCTCACAAAGTGCTCACAAGGAGATTTCTTGTGAGCCCCTAAATCTATCAGAACATATATCCCCCACTAAAAACTAGCCCTAAAACCGAGTTCTATTGTATCTCACCCTGGCAATGTCAAGTACCAGCTTATCTTCATAGGTACAGACAAGGACAAGAGCAGAAATCACCCTTCCCATGAGAGAGTACCCTGAGAAAAACGCACAACTAACTTTCCTCCACTCCCCCTTTCCCATGTAAAACGCAGGCTTACTGAGGCTAATCGGAGGCTCACAAGAATGTTTAAGCATCTGCCCCACTGCTCCCCAGCCTCCTTTTTTCCCCCTCCTGCTTGTTCCTTCCCCTTTAAATACTGAACTTCTCAAAGCCCCCTTTGGAAACAGCACAAATGCTCCTGTTACCTGGCGCGTCCTCAACTGCAGCTACGTAAACCTCTATCGATTGAGACCTGCCTCAATCACTTTTTAGTTAACATCAGGTATATTCTGGGGAAGGATGGACATTTGGAAAAAAGAACGGGCAGGGCACCTCCTGCTTTCTCAACTATTAAGCTAATGGCAGCCAACTTTGTTATGTGGAACAGCTAAAACTCCAACAAAAATCCACAGGGTTTGGTTCTACCAGAGTTGCTGGGAAGTTGGGGGAAACCCACGGTGAGTGTGACCCTGAATTCTGTCTCTAAATTCTGCCCAAATCTCTGGCTGACGGCAGAACAGAATTTGCACAAGGCCAACTTCAGATCAGCTGAGTCTAAAATAAGTGGACTGAGATTTGAGCATCTGCCAAAGGGAGAGTTGGCAATTTGAGCCTGACCAAGTCAACTGCCTATCAAACAAGCAAATCAATACTCTTCAGGGAAACCTAACATGATCAAGAGTCTACAACCCACAGTAAACAGGACACAATTCAAATTCACTAGAAATAAAAAGAATCATGAAGACGTAACCCATCCTCACAATAAAGAATCAGCAGATGGGACCTTAAAGCAGTTATTCTAATTATTGCTAAAGGATATAAAGAAAAATATTCTTGTAGTGAATGAACAAATATAAAACCTTAGCAGGGAACTAAACATTTTTTTTAAGCGAAACAAATTCTACAACTGAAAAAAATTCTCTAAATTAAAAACTTGTTGCACAGGGACGAACAAGAGAGTAGAGAGGCAGACAGTGAACACTTAGGACACAGCAGATGCCATTCAACCTGAAGAACAGAGCAGGGACCAGGTCAGAAAGCAACAAGCAAATCCGGGACCTCCAGCAAAAGGTCTACATGAGCGTAATTGGAGCCCCAAGGCAGAGTAGAAACAGTAAAGCAGCAAAATATTTGAAGAAATAATGCCCGAAAATTCCCCACATTTGGTAAAAGACATAAATTTTCAAGTTCGAGAAGTCAGAAAACCACACCCGAGATAATCACCGTCAAAATGCCAAAAACCTAAAATAAAGGCAAAAATCTAGGAAGTGGACGGGGAACAACTATCTGAAATTGTGCTGATCAGAATATAATGGAGGTCATCATTAGATACAATCACCAGATACAGTGAAGTCCAAAAGACAGTGGAGCAATATCCTTCAAATGCTGAAACAACAAATCTGTTACCCAGAGTTCAGTATCCATGGGGAAAAAAAAAATCTTCAGGAACGAAGGCAGCAATTTTCAGACAACAAAATCCAAGATCATGTTTGTCAGTAACACACCTGAATTACAAAAAACTAAAGCGTTCCTCTGCCTGAAGAAAAATGACACCAGATAGAAACTTCAATTTTCAACAGGGAAGACAGAAGTCCTACATGGCAAAAATACTGAGAAAACAAACGTGGGCCTCAGAACGCACAGGGAATGGAGAGGTTAGGGCCAGGTCGAGGCCCCAAGGAAGAAAGCACATCTCACGTGGGGGTCAGCCAACTTTCTATAAAAAGCCAAGGAGTAAATATTTGAGGTATGTGAGCCAGACAGTTTCTATCACAACTCCACTGCTGCCACTGTAGTACAAACACAGCCATTAACAATGGGTGAATGAAAAAGTACAGCACGTGCCAGTGAAACTTTGTTTATAGAAAACAGGCGGTAGGTGGAATCTGACCCAGCCCATAGTTTGCCAACTCCTGGGTCTAACCAACAGGCAGCTGTGAAAGGGGCTGGACATCTACGAATCAAGTCTGTGTAGAGACGAAAAAAAAAAAAAAAATCAAAAGAAATAATGAATACGAAGGCCAGGCGTGGTTGCTCACGCCTGTAATCCCAACAATTTGGGAGGCTGAGGCGGGTGGTTCATTTGAGGTCAGGAGCTCATGACCAGCCTGACCAACATGGTGAAACCCTGTCTCTACTAAAAATACAAAAAAATTAGCTGGGCGTGGTGGCTCATGCCTGCAATCCCAGCTACTCGGGAGGCTGAGGCAGGAGAATCACTTGAACTCAGGAGGCAGAGGTTGCAATGAGCTGAGATCTCACCAGTGCAATCCAGCCTGGGCAACAGAGCAAGATTCTGTATCCAAAAAAAAAAAAAAAAACAATGAGTATGAAACTGCTATATATATATGGCATTTGGTAAACTGTAAAATGGTACAGAAATTTCACATATAGGACAAAAAGACGAAAGTAACAGTCTTAAAATGGAAATGATGAAAATTTCAGAATATTCATAATAAAAAATAAGAGAAATAGCTGAGAAAGAAAACTTTGTCTAGTACATTCCATTTCCCTGTGGCACTCTAACACCTCGTATACATGTAGCATAAAATTTGAGAAACTTGATCAAAATAATACCTAAGCCATACCAAATTCTGAGATAACATAAGGACTGAAGCCTTAGTAAACACATGGTTTCAAGCGATTACTTTACTGCCCTTTATTTCAGCTTTTTAATGAGTAATGTGAGGATAATAATTCACAGGGCTAATATAATGCTCAACAGAGGTACTGCAAACTGTATTTTTAAAATGTACTGTAATAATTTGTTAGACCACATTATCTACAGCCAATGAGAAAAACAGAGGCAAGCATTTACTTCCATCTTGAGCACAATATGAACTCTTACAAAGATTTCGAATTATTAGCAAATGACCTTCATTCACCAAAAGAAAATCAAAGTGATTCCCAAGCTATTCTTTCATGGTCATGTAAGTAATGCCATTTCATGCAAACCAAAAATGCTATAAAAGTAACAACAATGGCCTGCAGATGGGTTGAAAGTACAGTCTGAAGTTCTATAGAATATTCACTTACGGTTTCTAATATTCTGTTACTCTGGCATTCAGCTTTCTTTGCCATATCGATAGTTCAGTATAAAGTGCCTTGACAAAACCTCAAAGCCCAGCCAAAAAGTTAAGGGAACAAAGTATTTTCCTCATGGTTGGTAAACTGTCATGAACTGCAAGAACTGGTGGTACAGAAGGAAGGCCACTCCCTCACCACATCCAAAACCTAAATAGACACAAGCTGAAGGGAAGACCAGAGACCAACCGAAATCCAAGGAAATAATGTACTGTAGTCTTTTCTGGGGGTTATATGAATAAAGATCAAAGATAATTTTAAAATAAAATGTGTCACCTTCATCAAACCCACAAGTAAAGAAACATCAGCCGGTAGACTACTAAAACCTAAAACCTTCCAGGCGCACTACTGTTTTAAGTCACCTGGCAGGAAATTAACAAATATCCTTTAATGTCTGATGTAAACAAAGAAACAGTCACACAGAAAAAAACTGATGGCTGATTATTCAGAACATGCCTCTGTCCCTCCAAAGGAAAATTTTGGAAAAGTGACAAAGCCTCAGAGCCCTGGTTCATCAGCATAGCATCTTATATCAGGTTGGTGCAAACATATTTGTGGTTTTTGCATTGTTGAAATTTGCCATTTGATATTGGAACACGTTCTTAAATAAATGTGGTTATACATCATTTTAATGCGTATTTCTCACTTTATGGTTTTTTTTGCTAATGACTTATTACTTGCTGTTTATTTTAGACTATGGAAATGTTAGACAAAAGGCAAATTTGAGCAATTTTGTTATTCGAGTTCAAAGTAAGTCGTAAAGCAGTGGAGACAATTTCCAACATCAACAACGCATTTGGCCCAGGAACTGCTAACAAACACACAGTGCAGTGGTGGGTCAAGAAGTCCTGCAGAGGAGACGAGAGCCTTGAAGGTGAGGAGCGTAGTGGCCGGCCATCAGAAGTTGACAACGACCAATTGAGAGCAATCACTGAAGCTGATCCTCTCACAGCTACACGAGAAGCTGCTGAGGAACTCAACGTCGACCGTTCTACAGTCGATCGGCATTTGAAGCAATTTGAAAAGGTGAAAAAGCTCGGGTACCTCATGAGCTGAGCGAGAATCAAAAAAATCATCATTTTGAAGTGTCATCTTCTCTTATTCTACACAACAATGAACCATTTCTCAATGAGATTGTGACATACGCCGAAAAGTGGGTCTTATACGACAACCGGCTCAGTGGTTGGACCGAGAAGCTCCAAAGCACTTCCCAAAGCCAAACTTGCACCAAAAAAAGGTCCTGGTCACTGTCTGGTGGTCTGTGCCGGTCTGACCACTACAACTTTCTGAATCTCCACAAAGCCATTACATCTGAGAAGTATGCTCAGCAAATCGATGAGATGCTTTGAAAACTACAATGCCTGCAGCCGGCACTGGTCAACAGGAAGGGCCCAATTCTTCTCCACAACAGCGCCCGACCAACACGTCACACAACCAACACTTCAAAAGTGGAACAAATTGGGCTGCGAAGTTTTTCCTCATCCGCCATATTCACCTGACCTCTCACCAACCACCATTTCTTCAAGCATCTCGACAACTTTTTGCAGGGAAAACGCTTCCACAACCAGCAGGATGCAGAAAGTGCTTTCCAAGAGTCTGTCGAATCCTGAAGCACAGATTTTTACGCTACAGGAATAAAACTTATTTCTCACTGGCGAAAATGTGTTGACTGGAATGGTCTTGATTAATAAAGATGTGTCTGAGCCTAGCTATGATTTAAAATTCACAATCCAAAACCACAATTACTTTTGCACCAACCTAATATGTTATTTCAAGAAGCACTGTATCTGCTTCTGGAAAGCCAGAAACAGCAGGCAAGCTGCAGGATGCTGCTGGAAAGACCTGGCCTTCAAGGCCCCCTGCGCAGCACTCAGGGCACTCAAGGAGCTGAGCCACTTTTCCCCTCAGTGGTCCTGGTGTCAGGCCATTCTCCTTTCTCTCCCAGAGGCTCTTCATCCCTACTCTTCCTCCATGGAACACCTTAAAAATCACCATTCTTGAGTCTTTCTCTGAAGATTCCTGCTATACAAACTAGACAGTCTAAAATACAGCTTTTACTATAAAAGCTGATTTACCCAAAAGATTTAAAATAACCTAAGTTTGCATCTTTAGAAATGTGAATTCTAAAATTATTTCACACTTAATCCTTTAAATACCAATTATACCAACCTGAGTGTTGCAAATTTTTAGCATCTTACTTACTTGGTGCATTCTTCTAAAGACTGTACGAGCATTTGCTGGAAAGAACATATTTCTTCTAGATTTCCCATTAAATATGAAATGTTTGCTGAACTTAACCTAGAGCCAAGAAAAATAACAGTAAACATATGTAAACAGTTTTATTTATATTCTTCTCCTTTGCCATCCCAATGTCCTATTGAAGTCTTAACCTAATAAACAGCTGATGTCTAAGGCAAACTGGTACACTAAATTTTGTTTCACTATTTAACCCTCTATTCTCCGAAAATAGAAGAGAACGGCCTAAGGTTTAGACTATTTTACAGTTAATGCAATTTATCATCTAACTTACTTCTCACTGGTCTGCAATGGCCGTAGGTAGGTTGAAAGCACAGTCTGAAGTTCTTTAGAATATTCATTTTCTGTTTCTAAAATATTCTGTAGCACCTATAATAAATGATGAATAAGTGTTATTTGACATTTCAATTGCTATTTGACACTAAGATTTATACACTTTGGACAGTTCATCGCCGTTGTTCAATTCACACTGTTACTTCTATGTAATACTAAAGTGTTGAGTATCAACATCATTCTTTGTGATTATTGACTATTAAACCCATGTAATGAATTATTACTAAGGCCATACAACTGACTTTATCTTACTGCCAACCATATCTGACACAGGTATACCTAGCATGAATTCCATCATCAGATGCCACGTCTGTTTAGATAAAAAGGAAAAGCCGCCAAGAATCACAACTGCATGGACAAACAGATCAATCTCTACGACACTGTGTGGTGCAAAAGAAGCCATTCCCAAAAGGACATCCTGCATCATTCCATTTGTATTAAGTCTAAGAGATGGCAAAACTAATTTATGGTGACAGAAATCAGAGAAGAGGTGAAGGGCAGGATGGGGGCGTGGACAACAGGGAAAGGAGAATGAGGTAAATGTCTAAGGTGATAGATAGGTTCTGTATTTTGATTTGGGTAGCGGTTACAACAGATATATACATTGTAAAAGCTCACTGGACTGTGCCTTTGAAATCTATGTATTTTAATCTATGTAATATTAATCTCAACTAAAAAAACAGTTTACTCTTTAGATTGCATCTAAAAACTGAAATCAATTTCTGGGAACTATAGACTTTCCCTAGTGAATATGACAGTCTCAGACACCTTATTACCACATTTATTAAAAACTAAAGGTTTATCAATGTTAACAATCTTTACTACTTGATTTAAAGATAGCAGAATAATTATAAATTAACCTTAAAATTAAAATGTTTCCCAATACCCTGTATTAATGTAGCAAATTTAGCCAAAATAATTTGTCTTAAAAACTGACAGATAAATATAAAGTGCAAAACTGGTGAAACCAAGCAGGAATGCTTTCCACCAGCTATCACTGCAGCAAAGGCCCAGCCCAGGGCGGGACGAGAAGGCACCTGGATGTGAACTGCAGGTGCTCCTCGCACTCCTGGCACCAAGCAAGATGCTCTGCACACAAAACCTTTCCTCTTAGAGAAGCTGACTTCTCCCAACTCAAACAGCTGGGAAAAGCAGAGCCAGACAGTGGCCCCAGGTCCTCCTGCCACTGCACCACACCACACTGTCTTCTTTGGCATGAGAGTGAGGGCCGCGCTGAGGATCCTGAAGGACCTGACATAAGTGAAGAAAGTGGAATCCTTGCCTCCATTCTTTTTCACCCGACTCTGTTACAGAGCTAGTGCTTTTTAAATCAGGAAATCACACTACACGTATTTTCTGCGCATCTAGCACATGCATCAAGATGTGCTATTTGTCTCCCAGAGCTAACAATACATTCTCACTTACTCATACAAAAGAAATTGTACAGAAGTAATAAAGATATTAAACATGCTCAGTTTGTCCCCATAATTTTTGATAATCCAAATGTAAATTTAAACATTTAAGAAAAAAGTCATCAAGTTAAATTTAAATTTCAGCCTTAGTAAAGACAACCCGGGTCATTATTCTGTTTGCTACTGTTGACTGTAAACTCTGAGAAAGGAATACAGTCATTCCTGAGTAAATGCAAATCTGATTAAATCACTTACTAAACTACTTGGGCAAAAAAAACCAGAGGCTCTTCCACTGGTGACAAGGAACTCAGGCTCATCCCTGAAGGGATCTATTCATGGGAGACGACCGTGGGAGAGCCAGAGCAAGGGGCCCTGCAGGCAGCTGGCTCTTCGTGGGAAATGCTGACCCCACAACCACAATGTCTTCCTTCTATGAAATTCCCGTCGAACACAAATGTCAAAGGTCTGGTGAGCAGAGGCAAACCGTGATGCCAGCCACCACACCCCAGAGACACTACTCTAAACCAGGCCTGTCCTCCAAAACAACGGGCGAAGCCAGCCAAGCATAATGGGATCTTGAGCTAAATAAGATAAAATAAGATCTGTCACAGACGTATCAGAAAAGTCCTTTTCAATGTTAAAGATAGGAAATATGATTTAGCTTCTTAAATATTGGATACCAACTTACCAACACTGCTCACTGCACACCTGAAGACCTATACACTTATTTTCAAACAGAAAAATGTTCCTATGTGAGATAAGAAAGCAGCCACTAGAAACTATCACTAGCACGAATATGAGAAGAATAAAATACAATGACCTTTTGTCCGTCACAGCACTAAGCGCTGGTTGTAGAAATGAAAGCTTCCTTTAAGCACCAAAAACACTCAAAAGAGCCCTCTGCCAAAAAGCTACATTTGTTAGAATAGTTAAGTTGGTTAAATTCAACAAATAGTCTTAAACACTATTTTCAAATAGGGTGCTAAACACAATTCCTTATTACTCCCAACCAAACAATTCAAGTTACACTTAACTTTTCCTCAAACACACAGCCAGACCTGGCTCCCTGGCTCCAGCTGGGGTGCCCACTCCCTCTGCCAAGAGGTTGCTGGCCTTCCTGACCTCGGGGCGCAGCCCTGGGTGCCACTTACCACCTTTCTTCCCTTCCTCGTCTTCTGCACGCTCTGGCTGCTGCAGGACCCCATGAGACCTCACAGCCTGGACGCCACAGCTCCATCCCACCAACGCTGGGAACCCAGAGGACGCACGCAGTTTTCAGAGAAAAGGCAGCTTTTACGACCCACAGTGCTGAAGAAAGGCCCAGAGAGCTGAGCTCAGCCAGTGCCAGCTTCCCGGGGGTCACGAGGCCTGGAGAGGCAAGTGCAGTCAAACACTGGTGCCACTCAATCCCTACGCTGCCCGCCTCAGAGCACAGCAAAACAAAGAGGACTCACTGCTGCGCCTCACAGACACAGACACTTTATTCGTTGCATCATTAAAGGAGTACTTAGTATTTCTGATTTTACAAATGGGTTACAACTTCCACTGTCAATCTTGGTAGGTGTTTTATATGTTTATGTCATCAACAGCCTTTAAAAACAAATAACTGATTTACATAAGAGAACAAAGAACATTAGTCTTTTTATTTCATCTGTATAAAAGATTTTTATCATCATACAACTGTATTTCCATAACCCAATCCTAATGTATAAGTCCAAGAAGAAAAACTAAAAAGTGGCACAATTATTCAAAATCTACCTCCACCCTACCTAATCAGCCCCTCCCTGTCCACTGCTACAGAGAAACAAGATCATCATTTAATGTTCTCCATTCCAGTCTATTTACACTTCAGGTAAATTTTCAAAAAGTAAATTACATGACAGTAGTTCACCACACAATGTAGCCTCTAATAAACATCTGACTACATGGAAAGGAGGAGGAGGAGGAGGAGGAAGGAGTGTTGACAAGAAATCCCAGAAGCTCCTGCTGGCTCATCTACGGGTCACAACGACATGAGGCAGTCAGTGGCTCCCCGACCACCCGTTGCTGATTTAATGTAGTAGGTTAGCACTGCTGGTCCTTACCAATACCTCGGAACATTAGCTCTCAAAAAAAGTTTGCAGGGACCACATAAATGCTTTTATGATACTGTACCTTTTGAAATAAATGTTATTCTATTACTTTTAAATTTGGAGATTCGCAGGTCTTGGGGTACGTTTCTCCTAAATGTTAAAGGTTTACAGGCAATGGCTCCTGCAAAGCCTCCAGCCCACAGGGGGAAGCAGACACCGCCAATGGCACCTGCACAGCAGCATGGCGACAGGTAAAGAGCTGGCCTCTCCAGCCACATGGACCTGGGCTCCCAGCTGCGCTCCACCACTGACTGCCTGCAGCTGGACAAGTCTATCGGTCTGTTTCCCTTTTTCACAAAAAGGAGTTTTACAGGGTTATAATGGTTACTCAAGAGTGCCAGTCATTGGCTTATAGCAGGAAGGCATCTAGCCAGTCACCCTTCGACCTTCCAGCCCAATGTGGAGTCTTATCTGGAGCTGCTTCTTAAATGACTCCTTCAGTCAGGAGGTAATTACTTCACAAGACAGGCTTTCTTGCAATTAAGTCACTTGATTCTCCCCAACACTGAGCTCCTGTCTGTGTCAGCCTTCCACTACTGCCTACCTGACAACCTTCATCTGTATCATCTTAGTCTGGATAGAGCAAGGAAATCCCATGAAAAACAATCATCTTAGTCCGGATAGAGCAAGGAAATCCCATGAAAAACAATCATCTTAGTCCGGATAGAGCAAGGAAATCCCATGAAAAACAATCATCTTAGTCCGGATAGAGCAAGGAAATCCCATGAAAAACAATCATCTTAGTCCGGATAGAGCAAGGAAATCCCATGAAAAACAATCATCTTAGTCCGGATAGAGCAAGGAAATCCCATGAAAAACAATCATCTTAGTCCGGATAGAGCAAGGAAATCCCATGAAAAACAATCATCTTAGTCCGGATAGAGCAAGGAAATCCCATGAAAAACAATCATCTTAGTCTGGATAGAGCAAGGAAATCCCATGAAAAACAACGGGAGCCAAGTGTGAAAGAAGCCAGCAGGCACCTCGCCGCCCAGGAAAAGAGGGGATCCCACAAGCTGCACACCCTCCCTGATACCTCAGGGCCCCTCATCTTTAACCATCTCCACCTACAGGCCCCAAGCAGAGACCTCAGGGGTCAAAAGATTTGAAAGAATCTTCATCGAGGTGGAGAAAAGCCAAGGGCAAAGCAGAAGATGAAGAGATGAAGCAACACCAGGGTTTAGGGTCAGTGCTGATGGATGGAGACAGAGGACACCCTGTCACCAGGAGGCTCAGGTTTTCCTCCTCAGCCTGGCATCTGAAGGCCATCAGAAACTAAAGGAGCAGGGAGGAAGACAGGCGTGGGGCTTCTCTGGAGCACAGGAAAGGCCCGTGGATGTGTGTGATGGCATCTAAGGATACATAACCGTTTTATACACTTATGGATTAGAAAGAGTGATGCTACCTATTACCTTATATTCACAGTATTATAATAATGCACTAAATAACAGGGAAAGTGATATGGTTTGGCTCTATGGCCCACCCAAATCTCACCCTGAATTGTAATAATCCCCATGTGCCAAGGGCAGGACGGGGTGGAGGTAACTGAATCATGGTGGGGGGGGGGTGGGAGGGAGCAGGGGCGCGCAGTGTGTTCCCCCATGCTGTTCTCATGATGGTGAGTTCTCACAAGATCTGATGGTTTTATAAGCATCTGGCATTTCCCCTGCTGGCACTCATTCTCTCTCCCCCTGCTCCGTGAAGAGGTGCCTTCCGCCATGACCGTAAGCTTCCTGAAGCCTCCCCAGCCATGTGGAACTGTGAGTCAGTTAAACCTCTTTTCTTTATAAATTACCCAGTCTCAGGTATTTCTTCACAGCAGCGTGAGAACGCACTAATACAGAAAGCCTATAAAATCAAACCGTAGTGTATATCGCTGAGCAGGGAAGGCCATAAGGACTGTGTCTTCCCAGTCAGCGACTTAAGAAACCTCATTCTCTAATGACGGAGCAGGGTGCTCCTCATCCCCCCGAGAGGCAACTCTAGACCATCATTCTCTCCAGCCTAGGCATCCAACCCCTTCCTTTGATCCCCATCAGCAAAGATGCCAGTCACCATGCCATGGGCGCAACGAGTGTGCTTTCACTGTCAAATCCACCAAGCTCGGGCACATCAGGTCACAAATCTGTCTCCTTTAATTATATGATCAGGCCGCCTTGGCTACAGCTTTCACAGGTCACCCTCAAAAGCTACAGGGATTCCGGTTTACAAACAGAATGGTATGGTGGCCTCAGTGATGCCTTCTGTTCCCAATCCTCTTAAATACTCTTCTCAATAAACACAAAAACCTCTAAGGTCCAGCACTTTGCTGGAGGCCTTAAGGCCAATTGTCAGTCCACTTAATACTACCAGGTCAGGGCCAGCATTACCAACCTCATTTTACAAATGAGATAACTGGGCTCAGGAAGCTAGGGCCAGAGCTCCTGGCCACCCAGGCTAAGCAGCATGGATGATTCAACAAAAAGGCTGTACACCTTCCACTGCATCAAGCCACCCTGATCTTACTACCTACACAACAAAGGCACCCTAAGATACAGCTAACAGACTGATTTCAAACAGTACGTACATGAGAAAATAGACGCAACAGTAGTGGCTAGCTGTGTCACAAAAACTAATTGAAATTAAAAGAGCTGCATTTAAGAGATCTTGATTTCCTCTCCCTTCCCCGTCACTCTCCAAGCCCGAGGCCCTGTGTGCCTGCCATGTTCCACGCTGGCTTACTCCCTAGCCTCAGGGGCCCCTGTTTCTATCTCCAACACATCCTGGACTGTGGTGCCAAAGACTTCCCCCATAATCACTATCCCTTACATTAGTGGGAAGCTAAAATTCCTCCACTGGAAAGAAACCATTCTCTAGCACAATGTCTTCTATCTTGTATGTCAACTTTGTAATACCATGAGATCATATCACCTATGTAATTTTATATTCTGTTATTGCACTTAACACGAAAATACGAAAATATATGTTTTTTGTATTTTTAAAGGCTCATGTACACTTTAATAATTGCAAATGGACAAACCACTGATCGCTTAATCATTCTGGTACTATTCATCTCATACTGTTTATTTTGGGTTGGTTGCAATTTATTACTATAACAAATAATCCTCTGAAAATGCCTTTACACAAGCATCTTTGAATATATTTCAGGTTAATTCTCTGGAATGGATTTCAAGAAATTTAGAAATTAAAGAGAAAGCCCTAAATTAAAGAGCTTGATCACTTTCAGAATTCTATATATAACTGCCATATTACTTTTGAGAAACTCTGTATGGATTTACATTTCTACCATTAGAACTAAAGATTCTCTCTTTAAATCTCTGCTCACTGATTACAGAAAATATGGCTATTAAAATTTTTATGGTGAGTTTAACTATTTTTTTTCAAAGCCTTAGTGTTTACCATTTTTTTAAATTGTTCACATCCTTTCCCATTTATCTATTAATCTTCAGGTATTTGTCTTAATGAGCTCTTCAGACATTAAGGATAACTTTGTATTATACCTGATGCAAATAACATTCCAATTAACTTGTGATCTGGCTTATATTGTTTGAGGCAAGGAATATATTAAACTCTCATTAGGTAGCCTAAAAGATTTATCTTTTCCTTTGTCATTTCATCCACTGCCTTTAACTTTTAAAAAGTCATGCTCCTCCCCAGCTCCCTCTTTGAATGCATTCCCCAACCCCATACAGATCACTGGCAAAGAGTGAAACCTCACTGTCAGAGGTGTTTTTTGTTTTTTTAGGGACACAGTCTTGTTCTGTAGCTCAGGCTGGAAGTGCAGTGGTGCAATCATAGCTTACTGAAGCCTCAAACTCCCGGGCTCAAGCAATCCTCCCACCTCAGCCTCCCGAGTAGCTAAGACTACAGGCATTTGCCACCAAGCCCAGGTAATTTTGGTTTTTTGTAGAGACATGGTCTTGTTATGCTGCCCAGGCTGGTGTCAAACTCCTAGCCTCAAACAATCCTCCCGACTAGGCCTCTCAAAGTGTTGGGATTACTGGTGTCAGCCGTAATACCTGAACTGTTAAAGGTGTTTAAGCACAATCTTTGGTGAATCTTTGGCTGAATACTAAATTATGCTACCCAAAAGTGAATCCTAGAAAGACAGAATTAAAAATAAAAACAAGAATAAAAAAAATAAAAATAGACATCAGTGACTATGGGAAGATAAACTACAGAAGTGCTCTAGGTGAATCACTGAGCAAGACACAGCAACAGCAACAGTATATCCCAGGGGAGGTGGATTTCAAGCATCCAGAGCTGCTAAAATAGGTCTAAGATGTCCAGTTTTCAATTTAAAAAATTATAGGACATGCAAGAAAGTGTGACCCCACACACACACACACACACACACACACACACACACACACACACACACACACAAGAAGCAGTCAATGGAAACTGTCTCTAGGGGGCACAGATAGTGGACTTAGGAGATAAAGGTTTCAAAGCAGCTATTATAAACATGTCCAAAGAACTAAAGGAAACTATGTTTAAAAAATTAAAGGACAGTATGAAGACAATGGCTCAAATATTGTCTATATTTGACTAATCGCACAACAGGAGTCCCAGAAGGAGAGGAGAGAGAAATAGTTACTGAGTGGTCCATAATAACAGACATAAATTATTACAAGTTTTAGTTTCCAGTGTCTTTTTGGTGTTCATCTTAACCATTATACAATAGCAGGAAAACACATATCCATCCCATTCATACCTGTCTCATTGTCTCTTAATTTCAAAATGTTGGTACTTTCACATGGAATACTCTTCTCTCAACTCTATTATACTGATCCCAAGTTAAGACAAGTCATTCATGTAACTTTCCTTAACACCATTGGTCCACACCAGTCTTACCCTTTAGTAAGTTTTCAACTCTCAGTGGGGTTAAAAACACCTAGACCTTATAGTTTTCTGTGAAAACGCAACTACAAAAGGGGGTGTGGAAATGCCTAACACATTATCTATCATGTTCTGTTCTGTGTTGTATTCTGTTCTCTATTTTTATGTACAATTTACAAATATAAAATTAAGGAAAGCTGAAATTGATTCCTGGCTTAGTCAGTAACCAGTGTATAACCTTGGACAAGGCACTTAGCTTCGTTTTCTCTATTGTAAAATGAGAGTACTACATCACAAGATGATTCTCTATGAATTCTATGAGTTTATTTCTATAACAACTGTAATTTTACCATGTGCTACTTACAAATGCAGCTTTATATAGACAACAATTTAGATGTGATTTTGAGATCAAGGTGTTTTCCATCATTCTGTATGAAAGAGTTGGCTGATTCGAAGAAAACAGCACTTATAATACCCAGGCTATTCTCTCTGTAAAAGGACAGTTAGAGAAGGAAAACGAAGAAGGTATCGACTATGCTTCAATCTGAGAAGTATTACAGAATATATAATGCAAAGAAAAACCCACCAGGATTTCTAAAAAAGCATGGTTGCCTGGTTTTATAAAGTGCCTAATGAAAGCAAGATTAATGGAGAAACTAAAGAATGCCCTTGGCACCAATTTAAACACTGCTAACCATTTTTTCTAACACAATTATCTGGACCTGAACCATAACAGAAGGTAACACACCCTTTGGAATCTCACTGTGGATTGTGGCTGTGTTATTCACCACATGAAGCCTTCCCCAGGAAAGCAATGTCTTATACAAGAATGCAAGGGGAAAGGGCAGCTTCAGTAGTTAAAACTCAAGTTTTCCTACAACCCGTAAAACCCATCTACTGTCTTTGTAGCTATGTACACAAAACTACACATAAACTACATTACACAATAAAAAGCAAATGAGTTAGTAGAGTCAAATCCCAGGAGCAAATGCCCAACAGGCCAAGGGATGAAGGCGATGCAGAGCACTAGGAGAGACGACAGAAAGCAGGCATCCCGGGGAACGTGGGCCACATGACGGGCTAAAAGGAGTCTGATCTTCTCAAAGTCCACAAAGGTGAGCTAGAAGGCAGAGTCCAGGTAGCCAAATGAAGATGAATGAAAAAAGGGGAAGAAAGAGGGGAAGCAAAGAAAAGGGTCTCCAAGGCAGAAAAGGGTCCGGAGTTGACCAAATACAAGGAAAAATAAGTCAAAGATTGCCACTAAGGTAAGAGAAGTGGCATGATGCATGAAGAGACCTGTTCACAAGAAGGTGCAGAGATGTCAAATTATGAAAAAGAAGCAGTAAAAATGGAGGCAACAGAAGACCATTATGTGTTCCCGTACCCAAGTGCAAGCTCAGCAAGGGGAGAGGCACCCGCCATTCTGTTCACTGTGCACCCTGGTGCCTTTAACAGAGCTGCACAGAGCAGGCACCAAATAAACAGTTACTAATGAGTGCGTCCCCAGGCCAGTCTGTCCTGCAGTAAGATGCTGGGGCAGGTGGAAGGCGGGCACTCAGGAGAAAGCTGAGAGTGCAAGCCCCACAGCACGAGACGGTGGCACAGGTCCACGTGGTGGAGCTGTTCAGACTCCATTTCACCACAACTTTTCACCGTTTCCCAACAGGAGCAGAAAATGAAATGCTCACGATAAAATGACTGCTGCCCAAAAACACCAATCAACTGCTGTTTCACACCAACAATTCAAAGGTCTCATGGGTTCATAGTTATATCTACTCAAGAAGAAAATAAAGATTGGGAGTAGGGGAAGAAATAACAAAACAAACGCACATTTTCCCCAGAATTCAAAACATACATATGTTTAGAGGTTTTACTTTGTTGTTATCATGTTGAGTAGTTTAAAATTTTAATAAATTCTTTAAAATAAATTATTTTCCATTTCTATAGAACATGCAATTGCTACATGAGCTTAGGTACAAAGAAGGTTTAGACGATACAGACTTAGTACCATGAGACTATACATTTAACAGCATTAGACTACACAGATTTAGTATCACATACTGAACATATTAAGCAGCAAATTTCAGGATCCAGAAACACCTGTCTTTAACACGTATAGTGTTTAGACATGCTCCCCTAATTCTATGCCATGTGATACCTATGCATCAATCCTGGGAAATACTATATTAAGAGAAAAAATAAATTAGAAGCCCTATGTCTAAAGTACTTACAGTCTACTCTGAATACAAACAGAATGGCATATAAAATTTTCAAATCACATTATACATTTTTTAAAATATAATTTTTGAAGACTGGCTATGGCATGGGGAAACAGCCACATTACTATGTTATGGGATAAGAGCAAGGGACGTTTCCATATACACGATATTAAAACAAAAACATACAATTACGAAAATACAGAGATTAGAAGGAAACAGGCCAAAACTTTAATGGTGGTTACATTTGTGTGGCGGATGAATGAACTTTATTTCCTTCTTCCTATTCTAGGTACTTTACACTATATTCTACACTGCTGAGTTTTAGAGACAGTCAAAAACCAGTTAGTTTAAAAATGTTCTGCAATTACTCACCACATTGTAATAGCTTTTGTTTATGGCAGTCGTATCAAATCCTTTGGGAGGGCTCTTCAGTGTTCCTGATTTGGGAGACACAGGCTTCTCTGAAATAAAAATGTAACAGTTTTACTGATCAGTACTAAAGATGACAAAAGTTCCAGCCCCTCACACAGGCCAAGGATACTCATCCAGCAGCCTCACTGAATTAACAAGCCAAACAGCAAGCCAAGGAAAAGGCCATCCACAGTGACCCTCAGTGCCTCAGAAACCCAGTCCCTCAGGCTCGGCTCACCAAGGCCAATCACAGCACCCCATCCCCACCCTGTTCTCCCAGTTTCAAGTTGAAGGCGTCTAAGAGACTGCCCCATGAATGTCAGCCAAAACCAAAGCAGTTTAGCTACAAGGACAATTCCATAGTGCGGTAAATATAAAGCGTCACCCAAATAAAAGGCATTTTGGCAGATACGTAACAATATTAAAACATCAGGGCTAAAAAGTTAGGGATTCAGATCCCTCAGAATGGAAAAGTCTCTCTAAACAAGCAGGATCTGGCTCAGGGCTTGAAATAACCATCACTCACAGGAGACAAGGAGGAGAAAGAAAAGTCATCTCAAGCAGCAGCAAAAACAAGAAAAACCCACACCGCCTTCACTTCCACACCAGGCAAAACCATTAAAGCAGCCCTGATTTCAGCAAGGATTCCGATGTTTTAAAACAGCACCGCTTTCGCTCCACATCCATTCAACACATATTTACTCTGCATAACAGGTGCTGAAGAAACACCTGCCAAACAAAAACCTGGCACCATGCATGCCCGTCATCAGCTCTATGGGGTGGGCCCGTCTACCAATGGTTCTACGGGAGGGGGTCTCTATCACTGGTTCTATGGACAGTGTGGGTGTGTCCACTGCTGGCTGTGTGGGTGGGTCTGTCTATGTTCTACGGGTGTGTGTGTGTGTCTATTATCAGTTCTACGGACAGTGTCTGTGTCTTTACCATTAGTTCTGCAGACAGTGTATGGTGTCCATCATTGGTTCTATGGGGTGGGTCCCTCTGTCTCTCAATGGTTTTATGGGTACGTGTGTATTTCTATTAATGGTTAGATGGATAGGGTGTGTCTATCACAGTTCTATAGGGTGGGCCTATCAATGGTTGTGTGTGTGTGTATCTGTTTATCACAGTTCCACGGGGCAGATCTACCAACAGTTCTAGGGGGTGGGCAGATAGGTCTAACATTGATTCTACGTTCTATACATCTTACGTTGGTTGTGTATATCGAACATTGGTTCTACGGATTCTGTTTACCACTGGTTTTCCAGGGCTACAGAGCAGTGTATCAAATTGGGGCTAGTGGGGACAAAGGAAAGGGAGAGGTTTTTTTCCACATTCTTCCCCAAGAAATTCTGATGAGCATTTTCTAGGGGACTCAGTCCCTACTAGTTTTCCCTCAAAGCTCACCTCCACTGCAAGAATCCTGCCATGTGAACCCCCTCACTGGGTGGGAACACACCCCTCCCCTCTGGTGTGTGAGCAGCACCTGCCTACAGTCCATGCCCCATCCGCAATCTCAGTGTCCTGGGGTCTGAGGTAGTATATCCCAAAACAGTGCCTTCAACCCCAAACACTCTAAGGCTTCAGGTCCCTAACGTCAACTGCCTCCTCAGGATCTGCATCATCTTCTGGCAATAGAAACCCAGAATGCCCCAAACCAATCTCATGCTCCTTAACCTCGGGTCCTCCTCCTGTGGAGCCGTTTACCTCAATCTTCCTTCAATGCCTCACTGTCAAGTTCCTAAATCTTCCTTCAATGCCTCACTGCTAAGTGTTTCCAGGTGGTTGAAAACAACAAAACAAGGTGCCGCTGCAAGTTGCAAGAATTCTCTCTGCCCACAGGATGGAAAGCAAAACTCCACAGGAAACAAATCCCTTCTATACTGTAAGAGCTACGAGGAGGAAAACCAATCTATTCTTGCTAGCACACTTTCCTACTCAATCTCTTTTCTACAGCTAACAATTTAATTGTAGAAGAAAAAACTATGAAATGTTTTCATTTGAGGAAAAACAACACTTTTTTCATCTTTGAAATCTACAATTTGGAGGCAGGATAGAAAACAACATTACAGGGGAGACTGTCCACAACTAAATTACAGCCACTGCGATCATAAGCCACACGTCAGCATGCATGCCGGTAAAGTGAACTTCATAACAGTGACCCTGAATCTGCATTATTTTAAAAGTAATGATTTTGCCAGCTCTGTTATTTTAAACTTAAGACATACCTCACAACACCACAGTTAATAAAATTCAATTAATTTACTATAAGAACTATAAGAAAAAAGTTTTCAAAAGAAAAAGCTTCAGGTTACTAACATTACATAAAAATAAAAAACAGGCATTAGAAACCCCGACAAATCAGATTAAGTCCAGGCAGGTTGCCTTTTCTCCCTTAGAAAAAAAGAGCTCCCAATTCTGCTGGCTGCTGGATGGAAGGTCTCAAGATCACGTTCCCCAAAACACCCCGTGGTTCGTTTTCAACAAGAAGGTACCGCTGAGGTGTGCCACCCACAACGTGCCCTTGCTTCCAATCAGGAAGCGCAATTTCCACAAACGCCCAAGGTGGGTCTGCTGTCAGGAGACCCTGCAGGGGAGACAGGAAGCCCCTGGCTGCCAGACCCCAGCCAGGCCACTCCTGGCTTCTGATGCAAAGCTCCTTGCTTGCCCCACCACTGTCCAGGCTCCTGGGGCGGTCACGCCAGAAGAAATGCGCCATTAACAGGAGGGGCGCGGGGCAGCAGGGGCACAGGTAACTCCCGGGCAGCCTAGGAAGTCTTCTAGTAGCTTCTACCAAAAAACAGCATTGAAATTAAGAGAGGCTAAATTACGGCCATTCATAACAGATGGAAAAGCACACAGCCAGGAAATAGATTAGAAAATACTCAACTGCCCTACTATCCTAAGAAAAGCAGCATTATTTGGCCCATCTGGTAGCTAAAAATTAATAAAATTCACTGGTATTGAAGTGTGGGGAACCAAGAGAATGTAGCTTAGTGCTACCTTTCCAGGGGCTGACTGGGGCAGCAAGTCTTCCCTTTCTTAAAATAAACTCGAAAAATGCTGAAAACAAGAAAATTTAAATATAGATGTGTAAAAGAAAAAGAGGGGACGACATGCCAAAAGCAAAGAGGAAACCCTCTCACTAGGAGAGCAGAGACAGACCTGCCTCCAGGCTCCAGCAGCTGGGGCTACACCCAGTGCAGGAAGAAAACAGACCTGCTCCAACCCAAGCAAATAAAACTGGATCCCTTAGTAACCCGCACAGCTGATGCAAAGATGTCTAGAAGCTTCTATGCACTGGTCTAGAGAAACAGCAAGGAAGTGTGCAGGCTGCTCACAGATGGGGGCACAGCCTAGAAGAAACCAAAACCCAGAGCCTGCACCTGCTTAGCAGGACCACTCCAACCTATGCTCTTCTCTTGCAGGACTACAAGTACCTGCCTGGGACAAAAAAGTCTCCAGGAACCCCTAAGAAGCAAATGTTACTCCTCTCTGTAGAAATATTTCTACAACCCAGGGTACACAGGAACCCACCATCAGGAATAAGCCCACCATTAAACAGTATCAGCCACAGAAGGTACTGAGCTGCCAGGAGGGTATGAGCAGATGTGGCATATAAAGGGACCAGGTTCCCCAAAGTAGAAATAAGAGGAAAATCAAGACCTAATGTAATCTGTTGTTTAAAATGACAGGAGAGATATGCAATTACGACCAACCACAACGAATAAAAAAGGCGCCATGAAGATTAAAAACATCTGAAGCGGCAGCAAAACTTCTACAGATAAATATGGTCACTAAAATGGAAATCTCCACAAACAGGTTAGTATCACCGTGAGGAGGGAATTAATGAACTGACAGGCAGAGGAATGGATAATACAGCACAGTGAAACAAACAGATACACAAAGTAGATTAAAATACGCAGATTAAAACAGAGGGCAAAATAAGACATCTAGTAAGATATTCAGGAGAAAAATCAGGGAGCGAGCTGGAAGTAGTCCTTGAGAAGATCCTTTCTGGAACTCAAGAGCTCTGGATTCCTTGGGCTGAGGAAGCACAGCCAGCCCGAGCAAAACCAGAGTCCACCGAGACACACAGGAACGCTGCACAGCTGGGCGACGGCCAGGTCCGGAGAGCCAGGTGCAATGCCCCCACTCCGAGGCAGCTCCGCCATCACAGGGCTGGGAATTTCTGCCTCTTCTGAGAAGAGCACACTTCTGTGAGTCCTCACTTGCCTCTTCCGCTTGACTGAAAGCCACCCAGCCGCTTCCCTCTGTTTCAGTGGTTACGCTTTCATTTGTGATGCGTCACCAACCCAGCAAAGTCGAGTTAATCATCACCGTTGGCTTCAACCACCAGAGCAGACATGGCCCTGAAAAACTCGGAATTGCCACGTCCTCTTCCGACCTTCTGTGCTGGGGCTCTGTGCGTGGTTTGCTGGCTGTTACTCACGCAGTCAGAGTTCACAGAGTCAGTGCCTGTGTATGTCTGCCCGTGCTCAGCAGTGTCTGCCTGCTGCTTTCCTGAATCACGTGCACCCTCCTCTCGGGTGACGTCCTCCTAGTTGTTCAAGGGATAATCTGCTAATACGCTCGATCTTTGTTCGAAAATGTTATAATTGTGCCATTACTTTTTCCCAAACTTTAAGGTAGAAACGTAAAAATATACATAAACATACAGAGAATGACTATGTATATACTCTTAACAGTGTTAGCAGTCCTCAGCAACGAGCCTGCCTCATCCACTCCCGCCGTGTTCTCTGCTAGAAGCACTATCAGCAAGTCTCAGAGATGAGGTCATCTCCACTCACCAAAACTTCAGTGTTAGTAAAGGGAGCTTTTCTTCTTTAAACTCAAAACCCTAACCTCAGACCATTATCACACCTGATGACATTAATAATTTTTAAATAGTATCTAATGCCTAGTCTATATTCAGATCTTCCTGTGTGTCAAAACAATGGCTTTCTGATGTCAGCTTATTTGAATCAGGAACCAAATAAAGTCTGCACAGCACATCTGGCTGTTGTGCCTCCAAAGTCTCTTTCATTCTATAAAAGCGCCCCCTCCTCTTTTTTTGATGCCAATAGAGAGCAGAAAGCACAGACCTTCACGCTTACCTCATGTGCCATGCAGGACGCCTCAGATGTGCTTCATAACTTCTGGGAAGACACTCTTGGTTTTCCCACTGCTGTGTTTCTCAGTTCCCACAACAGTGTTCACCAAAGTAAGTATTTGTGGAATGGATGCTGGGTGTGGCTTTAGAGCCAAGTGTAACTGGTGTAACTGTGAACAACCTTGACAATGCAACAGAAAGATACAGCTGAGTAAAGGCAGAACGTGGGAGGAGAGAGAAAAGGGTCAAGGTGAATCTTCACGGAACAAAATGGGGCATCAGGAGGTATCTGCCAAATGTCACCGAAATACAAATAAGACCAAAGCATCTCATTTAGCACACCAACAGAGGAAACCAACAGAAGTACAAATTAATCACAAAGAACAAACCTAGAAGAAAGTAGGAGGAAGAAGGTAAGTCAAACGGGTTACATAGGTAGATCCTGAAGTTGCTGAGGGCTTGGTTTCAGACCATGGCAATACAGTGAGTCACACAAATTTGTTTCCTACTGCATATAAAAGCTATGTTTACACTATACTGTAGTCTATTAAGTTTGCAATTGCACTGTCTTAAAGTACATTCCTTAGTTAAAATAAATGTTTCTAAAAAAATGCTAACAATCATCTGTGCCTTCAGCAAGCTGTAATCTCTCTGTAGAGGGTCTTGCTTCATATGGATGGCTGCTGACTGATCAGTGGCTGCAGAAGGCTGCGGTGGCTATGGACACTTCTTGAAACAAGACAACAATGAAGTGTGCCAGTATCAATTGATTCTTCCTTTCATGAAAGATTTCTCTGGAGCGTGAGACGCTGTTTGATAGCATTTTACACACATACAACTTCTTACAAAATTAAGAGTCAATCCTCTCAAACCCTGCTACCACTTTATCAACTAACTTTTTGCAACAGTCTAAATCTTTTGTTACTTCAACAATGTTCACAGCACTTCAGCAAGGGCAGATTCTATTTCAAGAAACCACTTTCTTTGCTCAGCCATAAGGAGCAACTCCTCATCCATTCAAGTTTTCTCATGAGACTGCAGCAGTTCAGTCACATCTCCAGGCTCCACTTCCAATTCTAGTTCTCTTGCTGTTCCCACCACACAGGTAGTTCCTTCCTAAACTGAAGTCCTGAGGCCCTAAGGTCATCCATCAGGGTTAGAATCAACGTCTTCCAAACTCCTGTTGATGTTGATATTTTAACCTCCTCCCATAAATCACAAATGTTCTTAACAGCATCTAAAGGGGTAAATCCCTTCCAGAAGGTTTTCAAATTACTTTGCCTAGATCCATTAGAGGAATCACTATTTATGACCTTACAAAATGTATTCCTTAAATGCTAAGACCCAAAAATCTAAATTAATCCTTGACCCATGAGCTGCAGGATGGATGCTGTGTTAGCAGCATGAAAACAACATTAATTTCTTTGTATGTCTCCCTCAGAGCTCTTGGGTGATTAGGTACACTGTCAATGAGCAGTAACATGCTCAAGGGAATCTTTTTTTCTGAGTGGGAGGTCTCTACAGTGGGCTTAAAATATTCAGCAAACCATGATACAAGCAGATGTGCTACCATCCAGGCTTTGTTGTTCTAACTTACAGCGCAGAGAGGCAAAGTTGGTTGAGCATAATTCTTAACGGTACTAGGATTTTCAGAATGGTAAATGAGAATTGGCTTCAACTCAGTCACCAGCTACATTAACCCCAGACCAGAGAGTCAGCCTGTTGGTGTGGCCACCTTCACCGATGATCTCAGCTAGATCTTCTGGATGACTTGCTGCAGCTTCTCCGTCAGCACGTGCTGCTTCACCCTGCACTTTCATCATGTTCTGGAGATGGCTTCTTTCCTTCAACCTCATGCACTAACCTCCATTAGCTTCAAACTCTTCTTCTGCAGCTTCCTCACCTCTCAGTCTTCAGAGAATTGAAGAGATTAGGCTTTGCCCTTAAGAAAATGTTGTGGCTGGCTTGATCTTCTATCCAGACCACTCAAACTTTCTCCATATCAGCAATAAGGTGGTTTCATTGCTTATCATTCATGTGTTCACTGGAGTAGCACTTACAATTTCCTTCAAGAGCTTTTTCTTTGTATTCACAATTTGACTGACTGGCGCAACAGGCCTAGCTTTCAGCCTGTCTCACCTTTATACATGCCTTCCTCACTACGGTTAATCATTTCTAGCTTTTTATTTAAAGTGAGAGACATGCAACTCTTCCTTTCATTTGAACACTTAAGAGGCCATAGTAACGTTATAAACTGGTTTAATTTCAGTATTTTTGTGTCTCAGGGAATGAGTGGCCTGGGGAATTCCCAGTCAGTAGAGCAGTCAGAATACACACAACATTTATCGATTAAGTCTGCCATCTTACACGGGCATGGTTCATGGCACCCCAAAACAATTCTAACAGTAACACCAAAGATCCCTGATCACAGATCACCATAATGGATACAATAATGAAAAGCTGTGAAATCGTGCAAGAATTACCCAAATGCAGCACTGGGACAAGTGGGCACATGGTGCTGGAAAAATGGCACCAACAGTGTTGCCACAAGCCTTCCATTTGTAAGAGGGGAAAAAAAAAAAAGCAAAGTGCAATAAAGTGAGATATGCCCTATAAATCAAAGCAGAGAAGTCTCTGCATACTGTGATGAGTTGCGAGGCAGCTACGTAGAAGAGAAGAGGAGGTGAGTAACGGCTCTCCCTGGATCAGGGCTGTGGGAGTGGGTGGCCTCTGCTCTTCCCCACATGAGCTCTTCCGTCTACTGGCTATCACATGCTACAAGCATGTGGCATGTAAGTAATACAATTACTTAAGCATAAATGCAAATAAAACTTTTTTTAAAAAGAGAAGCTCTAATACTGGAAGACTAACAACCTGACCCCTAATTACTCTAAGTCAGTTGATCTATGGGATGTGCCCCTGAAATGGAAGATGTGTAATCATCACCGACAATGGGAGACAGCCACATCTGAGTGAGGACATGCTTGGTATACCAATCTAGGAGAATATTCACTTTCACATGCCAGAAACATTTCCAAACCATCTAATCCAAGACCCCTTTGTACATAATGCTATAATATGCTCCCTACACCTGCCTCGGGGGCCCATATCTTCTAATTTATGTTCTTCTCTCTTGTTTAAAAACAATTACATCTAGAAACAATAGTGCTGAGAGGTCCATCCTGTAATGCAGCCTCATGTGTCACATCCAAACCCAATCCTCACTGGAGAGGAGGACGGACTACAGCACAAGCTCACATCCAGTGGCACGAAGGAAAGCAAGGTTCTGTGGTACTTTTGTCCTTTTCCCTGCACAGACTATACTTACATCAAACACTGTTCCTCCACAGCTCAATTAATAACGACATCCAAAATTCAGCTGCATGTTGCTTTATGTCAAAAATAAGTAAAAAGTATTTAAAAGTGTCCAACTTAAAAAGTGGCAATGTGAACAGTCGTTAAAGATCTGTGGATCAGCAAATGACAGTCCCATTTAAGCTCTGACATTACTGCCAAACACAGATCATTAGTCATCATCTCAAGCTAACCAGCCCCCAAAACAGCGTTTAAAAGAAATGTCTTTACAACAGATAATAAGCTGTCCAGAAATAGGAGAATTACTAAAGTCAGCACGTTAGAAATAATCATCTAAAAAAGCCTGAGTCCACATGCACACACAGAAAACTGGTCTTGGAAGCACACAGAGCACGAGGTGTGTTCTCACAGCTGCTAACCGTGTGTGCCACATGCGGCTGAGTGCCTCCACTTCTATCCAATCACAGCAACCACCATCACCACTCACTTCCAGAATGGACCTTGCTGCTTCTCTCCTCAACTTCTCCCTTGAATTTAGGAAATTCTGAAGCGAAGGAGTAAGAGTGAGGGTGGGTGGGTGTAAAACACAAATACACATCAGCCTGTAAAAAATGCTGTAGACGGTGGGCACGGTGGCTCATGCCTGTAATCCCAGCACTTTGGGAGGCTGAGGCGGGCAGATGACAAGGTCAGGTGTTCAAGACCAGCCTGGCTGATATGGTGAAACCCTGTCTCTACTAAAAATACACATATTAGCCGGGCGTGGTGGTGGGCGCCTGTAATCCCAGCTACTTGGGAGGCTGGGGCAGGAGAATCGCTTGAACCCAGGAGGTGGAGGTTGCAGTGAGCTGAGATCATGCCACTGCACTCCAGCCTGGGCAACAGAGCAAGACTCTGTCTCAAAAAAAAAAAAAAAAAGCTACAGAAATCCATGGGTTTTACCTAACCAAAAAAGGTGCACAGAAAATAAATGCTAAGTGACAATTATTTACCTTCCATAAGACTGTATATATTCAGGAATAATATACGATGCTTTTGACACAAGCATTAGAAAGATCGTTATTACAGAATCCTGGAAAATTTTATCTGTCTTCAAAGAGGGACTATTCAAGAAATCCTACACCACAGGTTAAAAGGCACAAACACACAACGGTGAGAACAATTCCATCTCTGACCACAAGAGGGCAAACCACCAATGGCTACACTTCCCCAGGGAAGCAGGAGAGGTGAATCTTGGATCATCTGGTCAATTTATCTGGAGATAAACAGCCTAAAAAAATGTCATTTAGAGAAAAACTTCAGTTCTTGTTTACTCAGTAAGAATATTTGTACATCAAATTAAAATATAATGCAGAAGAGAAACCCTCAATTTAAAGGAAGTCAGTGTTTTCATGAATAAAGAAATGACCCTAACATGATGGTCAGAGAAGTCTCTAAGTTTGGAACCTGGCACAATTTTGTTTTCAGAAAAATCAAGCACTAATTAACTATAAATCAAAATACATTTAACACACTCTTCAAAACAGGAAACCTAATTCCAAAATCAGAAAGCCACGTAAACTACTGGAAAAAATGCAATATAGCCGCCCACCCTTATCCACGGGGGTACCGTCAAGACTGCCCACTGGATGTCTGAAACTGCAGCTATATCTCTGTATATATACCAACCCTATATACACCATGTTTTCCTATCTATACATACCTATGTGTGTTTAATCTGGAAATTAGATACAATAATGGATTAACAACAACTAATAATGAAATAGAACAATTATAACAATATACTATAACTAAAGTTATGTGAATGTGGTCTCTTTTCTCAAGATGTCTTACTGTATTGTTCCCACTTATTTCGAACCACGGTTGACTGCAGGTAATTGTAACCACATTAAACAAAGCCAGAGGTGAGAGGGAAGTCTGCTGTACTGAAATGTAATTGTGATCGTAGAGTTTTATTCTTAACTGCTCTAAAGTAACACGGTAAAAAATGTGGTTTCACACTTGCCTCAAATGCCCACGGTTAAACTCAGACTGGGCTGGGCGTGGTGGCTCACGCCTGTAATCCCAGCACTTTGGGAGGCTGAGGCAGGTGGATCACTTGAGGTCAGAAGTTTGAGACCAGCCTGCCAACATGGTAAAACCCTATCTCTACTAAAAATACAAAAATTAGCCAGGCATGGTGGCACGTGCCTGTAATGCCAGCTACTCGGGAGGCTGAGGCAGGAGAATTGCTTAAACCCAGGAGGCAAAGGTTGCAGTGAGCACCACTGCACTCCAGCCTGGGCAACAAGAGTGAAACTCCATCTCCAAACAAAATAGTAAAATAAAATTAAAAATAAATAAACTAAAATAAAACTAGCATGACTTTCCATACAATATGCTTAGGTAATTAGAGAACAACAGGGACAGGTTATTCCCTTGGTTCAACCATCAGATAAAGTTTAGCAAATGCATCACTAATATGCTCAAAAATTACATTTCTTGAATTTTAAAAAATAAGCGGAAAAAAAGGGAAATTTTCCAAAGTTACTTAGGTCTCAGTTTGGCACAAAACTTATTGTGATGGTTAATACTCAGTGCTAACTTGATTGGATTGAAGGACACGAAGTATTAATCCTGGGTGTGTCTGTGGGGTTGTTGCCAAAGGAGATTCACATTTGAGTCAGTGAACTGGGAAAGGCAGACCCACCTAAGCTGCTGGGCACCACCTAATCAGCTTCCAGCAAATATAAAGCAGGCAGAAAAACGTGAAAAGGCGAAACTGACCTAGCTTCCCAGCCTACATCTTTCTCCCATGCTGGATGCTTCCTGCCCTCAAACATCAGCCTCCAATTTCTAGTTTTGAGACTCGGACTGGCTCTCCTTGCTCCTCAGCCTGCAGATGGCCTATTGTGGGACCTTGTATACATATACACATATATGTACATGTACACATATACACATATATGTACATGTACACATATACATACATATATGAATCCATAGGTGTATTAGGATTCTTTAGAGGGACAGAACAGAGGGACAGAACTAATAGTATTCTCCTATTAGCTGTATATATATAGATAGATACAGATAGAGATATCAAGGGGCTTATTAAGGGGAGTTTATTATATATAATGTTATATATATATAAAGGGGAGATACATATATATATAAAGGGGAGATATATATATATATATATATATATATATGAAAGGGAGTTTATTAAGTATTAACTTACATGATCACAAGGTCCCACAATAGGGGGATGTATATGTATATATGTATATGTAGATATATATATCTCTCCCCTTTATATATATATAAAACTCCCCTTTATATATATATAACATGTATATATAATAAACTCCCCTTAATAAAGTCCCCTTGATATCTATATATATATCTATCTGTATCTATCTATATATCTATCTGTATCTATATATATAACTAATAGGAGAATACTACTAGTTCTGTCCCTCTAAAGCACCCTAATACACCTATGAATTCCATGTGGCCCCTGCAAACAGCTCCTTGATGGCAACACACCACGTACACGCACATATGTTGAAACCGGGCACGCACACATGCTCAGACACGCCTAAGACATGAGTAGTGGCTTCGGGTAGAACAAAGTGAGAGCACTGTTCCTCATGAGAGCCATGTTTCTAAACACGCCCTGCTGGTCCTTTGGAGGGGGTCCTCTGCTCCTGCCAGCTCAAGGGCCCATAGTCCACTCAAAAGCGGGGGCTCACGATGCCTTCCTGTGGGCTATCAGGGGTAACAGCATGCTGCAAGACAAATTCCCACGGCAGATGACACTGATGACATTCAAATGTGTCTGAAAATCACTTCCAACTGGAGAGGATTTTGAGATCCACAAACCCCATCTTTTCAGTTTAATTTCCTTACTCTGGGTTACTTCTAAAAAATCCACAAGGAGAAATACATGAAAAGTAAAACCCCACTCACCTGCACTCTTACTGTGGTGGTTCAGTCGGTCCAGGATTCACACTTAAAGGAGGAGTTCACTTAAGAATTAAAGAAAGTCAGAAAGACCAGCTGGAACAAGCGTCTGTCCCTACTCCAAAGGTGCGTCCCACTTAGCAGTTCTGTAACCTCAACTCTCCTTGGCAAAGGTGAGCAACGAGGCCCTCCTTCCTCTGCCCTGGCTAAGTGTCCTCCTGGAAAGTCCACTGGCGCCATCTCAGGCCTCTCGGCCCAGGGCTGCTCTCATTGGTTCCCAGGAGAAAGATCTCTCCAACTGATGGGGCTGGGCTAGGAGATGGGCTCACAGGATGGACCGGACCTGCCCTAGCCCTAGGTCTCCAGGAAGGCTCACGCAGGCCAGCGCCATCCAACTGAGTCACAGACTAAACTGCATTTCCTAACAGTGGTGTCTGTCAAGTTGACATTTCCACCCCTCAGCATGGTGCCAGTGCCGCGCTCTCAGCGGGCTCTACACATGAACAGATTTTTTTAAAGGATGTCATGTACTTGTAACCTACCCCCTTCTTAATATCCCAGCAATACTTGTCTTCAAGGGTTATGAGGAGAACTGAAGTTGCAAACGGAAAGTACTTTATACATTAACTGGAACATAACAAGCAGCCAGAAAAAAATTCTGCCCAAGTCGATTTATTATAATAAAAAATACTGCCTTTTAAATTATCATTATTAACAACTACAAAAAACAGTAGCAACTTCACATCCAACAGGATGGCTATTACTTAAAAAAAAAAAAAAACAAGTTGGCGAGAACATAGAAGCAGCAGAACCTTGTGCACTGCTGGTGGGAATGTGACGTGGTACAGCCGCTGGGGGAAACCACATGGCAGTTCCTCAAGACTTAATCACAGAACCACCATCTGACCCAGCAATTCCATTTCTGGGTATACACAGAAAAGAACTGAAAAGCAAGGACTCAAATACTTACACAACCATGCTCTTAGCAGCATTATTCACATAGCCAAGAGGTGAAGGTAACCCAAGTTCCCATCAACACATAATGTTGTACATACATACAATGAAATATTATTCAGCCTTACAAAGGAAGGTAACTCTGTCATATGCTATAGCGTGGAAAACCCTCGAGCACTTTATGCTGAGTGAAATAAGCAGTCAAAAGACAAAATGATTGCACTTACATGAAGCACCAATGGTAATCAAATTCAGAGACAGAAAGCAGAATGGCAGAGAGCAGGGGCTGGGGAGGGGAATGGGGACTGTTTAATGGGAACAGAATTCAGTTTGAGAAGAAAAAGTTCTGGAGATAAATGGTGGTGATGGTTATAAAACTGTTAATGTATTTAGTGCTACTGAACAGTACACTTAAAACTGGTAAAAATGGCAAACTGCTTTATATATATGTATACGTATACACACAATAAGAACAGGCAGGTGTTGTTCCTAAAAATTCCAACACCAGAGAAGTTTACAAATAAGGGCTGCCATCTGCCTTATTAAAATACTTGTCTTCTGAGGTCACTCAGAGAATATTTTTACATCAAAATTGTCATATTCCCATTTGTAAATATTTTTTTCTTGCCACCTTAGAAAACTAATAGCAGCCATTAACATTCCCTGAGCTCCTACTCTGCCAGACTCCATACACATAGTACAAACCTTAACAATTCAACCCCACAAGACGTCACAAGGGAGAACTACCATCCTCATTTTCCATATGAAACACCTGTGGCTCTGAGGCTCAGTCACCCAAGCCCTAGAACAGAGCTATAATTTTACATCACGTTCTTTCCACACCTCCCTGTGTATCAGCTATTCTCTGTAAGTCACTCTTTCCCCAGCAGAATCAGAGGAACTGTAGTATACAACGGTGTTTTTCAACTACAGGGCAGGATGCAAGTAAAGTTACATACATGATTGCTCCCTTAACAAATCCCACCCCCCACCTCTGTCCACCCACCCACACGCTTCCACAAGAAGCACAACAGCCCGGCAGCCATAGCCATGTGCCGAGGATCACTATTCTTTCATAAGAACACAAGCCTCAAAATCGGAAAGTCAGTGAAACAATGTGAACAACTACAAAACATAAGGAAGCAATGCATTTGTAAAATACTATCACTAGTACAAAGAAAATGACACAAATTACTTCACTGCACACCACTGCCAAAAGTACCACCCATAGTCACAAAAATTAAACACAGCCTGCGGACTGCCAACTCCAAGTCCTGACACTAGCTCTTAAAAAAAAACAAAAAAAGATCAATTCTTTCACAGTAAAACTGCAACGATAAAGATTCGAGATGTTTCTCTTCACGTCTGGAAAATGCCAGGATGAAAGGAAATGCTGGCTAGTAACTAGAGCCCCTGATGCCAGGGCTCCAATGTAGGGCTGAGGTGAAAATCCATTACATCTAACAAAAAACTGTATCCTAAGACCAGGTCGTTTGCAGAGGTCCAGCTGGAGAGTAAACGCTATGTCAAGTACATTTACTTCTTTCTGCTCATCGCAAAAAGCCACACACAGCCCAGGCTCGGCCACTTACCGCTGGCCTTGACCTCGCGCACGTAGTTGCTGGGGAACCAGCCGGTCCGGCCGTTGAGCGTGCCCTCCCACCAGCCCCCCTCTTCCACACGGGTGACATGGATGACGTCTCCTTTTGAGAAGGAAAGCTCGTCCTCATTGGTCTGCTGGAAGTTAAACTTTGCTCTTACTACCAGTTGATTGTTGCTATTATCGGTCATGTCCTAAAAGGGGAAGAAAAGTGGGAGAAAAATTATACCAAGAACAGTCTACTTCATTATAAAATGGATTATACTTTACTAGTACAAAGGTAGCATAATTGCCCAACAGTAGAAAAACATTTAGAGAAATTTCAGTTTCCTCCCTTCCAGTGCCCCATGGCCACCACCAGCACCACTCCAGCCCCACAGGACACCCTCTTCACAGCATTCAAAGGTCCGGGTCTGCCACCGTGATGCCTAATCAGACACATCCGTGTACACAGAGACAGAGTCACACTACACGCACTTCTCCACAAGTCACAAAAGTTAAGACAACATGGTTATTTATCTGGCAGTACTTACTGGTGCTTACATAACACTTAATGTTATGCTATATGACTATGCCATTCATTATGGAGCCCACTCTCCATTAGTGGATTTTTAGATTATTTCCAGTATATTTCCAGATAGCATATATAGTACTTTCCTTGTGTAGACAAGGCTGCATTAAAAATATTTGTATGTCTATCTTTGAATACACCTGTAAACAAGCTATACATTAAATTCTGGTCAGAAGACCTATTTATTACAGTTAACTTTTTAATACATCTTTCTAAATTGTCCTCCAAAAAGTTTCTACAAACTACACCAAGCAACATCCCCACCAACAGTATCTAAAAGTGCTTATTTCAAACTTCCACCAACACTCAATATTGCCAAACGTTTCTATTTTTGCCAAACTGACAAGAAGAAATAGTACCTCATATTTTAATTTGCATTTTTCTCAGAAACTGTGCATATTTTCAGATTTCTGAAAGGTAGAAAGAAGAAGGCAGAGGGGCTGGGGCCTCTTTGATTTCCATCTGCCCCGGACGGAGCTCTGGAGAGGCTGGAGATGCAGAACTACCAAAGGGCACAGCCTGACAACCCCAGGAGAAGCCTGCTCGTGCCAGCACAGGAGCAAGAAAAGGGCCGCCTGGCAGACCTCAGCCCCGGCCCACCCCTCTTCCCTACCACTGACGGCAAGTGAGCCCAGCCCACCTGCAACACAGTGTCCACACAGACTGCACACAATGTCCAGAGCTCCAGGGAGCACCAGTGACATCAGCAGTGTCCAGGCCTCTATCCCCACCAGGTGGCAGCAGGTGATTCCATCTGCCCACATTGGCTTCTCGCTGCCCTCCACCCAGCCACAGGGAAGGCCTGAGACCCCCCACACTTCTTGACATACAGCCCCCGCTCCACCACTAGCAGGCCAGTCATCACCCCCCAATCCAGCAACACTCACTCCCAGGGACTTGTGCGAAATAACAGAACTTCAAACACCAGTATCAGTCTCAGAAGCTGAGTCTAAGAGGACAGAGCTGAAAAGCAGGGTAAGAAAATATGGCTCAGAATATCCCAAATTTGACAGAAGACATAAATATACCAATCCAGGAACCTGCGTGAACCCCAACTAGTATAAACCTAAAGAAATTCACACCAACTCATACCATAATTAAACTTCTGAAAACTAAAGACAAAAAAGTTATTAATAAAACAGACACCTGCAGATATACAAGATCTCAAAAATTTACCTCCCACGCACCCCTTTCTGAAGGAGTTAAAAATGTACTTCTCTAAAACAGGTGAATTAACAAAAAAATTGAAGAGAAAGAGGCAGAGGAGATCTACACAGTCAGGGGGAGTGTCCCAGGTGACAACAGAAGGCGGCTCAGAGGCAGCAGCTGTGCGGCCAGCCTGGCTCACAACCAAGAGAGATTCAAGTAGGGCACAGGCTCCAAGAGCGTTAATCGGGAAGAGAAGAGAAAAAAATAATGTGTTTGAATGTCAAAGAGACCCTTAGAAATACGCAAAAGACTAGACCTGCAACCTGCAAAACGTACACAGAAAACTAAACAAAGAAACGAGAATTACTAATTCTCGAAAACAAAATATTAGGAAGGTAAGAACAGTCATAGCATACAACGTGGCTCTGCTCTGAATATTATTCGCTCGTCATGTTACCCTGAGCATCGATCTCAGTGAAACCACGGTGGAACTCAGCCATGGGGGCAACAGGCCTAGGCACCTATGCAGGTAAAGGGGCCAGGGGAGGAAAACAGCACCAGCCCCTCTTTCTCTGTGGAGCCCACATTGATATCACCTTTTTTTTTTTTTTAAGGAAAAAAAAAAGGGCACTTTATTTAAAGACACACAGGCAAATACCTACAAAGAACCAACAGAGGAGCAAGACAGCCAAATACAACCCTCCAGCAAGATCGCTCCCTCAGCCCCGCAGGACACCAAACTAACAACTATCCACGTTAGAAAGCACTCCTTAAGAACCAGCACTCAGAAGTCATGGATGCTAGAGGGGACGGACGCCCCCAGTTACTCTGATATGATTATTATGCATTGTATGTCTGTATCAAGACAGCTCATGTACCCCATAAATATAAATGAACTATGTACCATAAAAATCAAAACAAAAAAAGAACAAGTGGAAAAAAATTAAAAATGGCCGTCCCTGTGTTTTTTCCTAATAGCAGGTCTCAGAGAATCACCTGACTTTAAGTGCATGTATAAATCACTGAAAAAACATTTTTAAAAAGTAAAGCATCAAAGCAAAGAGGTCACAACGATCCTCAATAAGGAGCAGCTGTAATATTATTCCAAAAATATTTCATACTTATCTATTTAAATGTGTTTACAGATTAAGTATTAATTATAAATATGTATTTAGTAATTCAAATTCATAAGTGAAATACTTAATGCATATTTCATATTTAATCAAGAAGCCTCTCTTCAGTGTTTGGCAACAAAAGCGCCAGCAAACAATTACCAGCGCAGACACAAAGCTCTCTGGGCCCTGTGACCAACAAGGGGCAGGGTCAAGTTTGCCACTGCAACTGAAGATCCCATCCAGAAACTGTCGTGTTCCTTGCTCTTGTGTGGTGAAACGTGACCTGAGTTCACTGTGCTATGTCAAGTTCTCTTTTTGCAAACCACCATCTCCACTCACTAGCTGTCTGTTGTGATTGCCACCATGCTCTCCTGTGAGTAATCCAACGTCACCTGGGCACGCTGGCCTTGGGGAAAACAGGCTCACAGTGCATGCACCCTGGAGATCAGCTCCAACGCCAGAACACAACTGTGGTGAGCAAAGCAACACAGGCGCAGCAGGCCCCTTCCCAGGTCAGGTGCCCGGGGTCACCCTTGGCTAGCTCTGAGGCTCCAGCCAGCACCAGGGCTGAGGCCAGCGCAAGACTGAATGGAAGCAGAGCGGAGATGAGGTATGATCAAGAGGCAGCGGCGTTGCACCTCACAGTCGTGAGTGTGCAAATGCAGGCACGCTCTACACTCAAGGCACGGGTGAGGGAGGCACGCCTATTGACATTACTTCATCAATGCAACACCCCAGAAAGAAACGGTGGCGTCTAAGAGAGCGGGGAATCCAAGGAAAGGTACGGGGGCAGGCAGCCGTTTCAGATCCAGGTATCCAGGTGAAACGTCGCAATGCAACATACCTCCATTCTTTAGCAGTCATTACACTGAAGGACATGTGGGCTCTGTAATGTTCCTTCTGCCTATTACTCTCAAGATAAGTTACTTAGAACATGCCAAGAAGTGCTCCATCAGAGTGCAAGATGCATGGGACTGGCTGGAAAAGGGTGTCCTAGAAAAGGCTATATTCCAACTACACACTCTATACTACCAAGTTCAGCCTAAAATCACGGCAGCTGAGTGAGGGCTCCGTTCACTGTCAATAGTGTTACAGGAAGCTGGAAGAGATGTATTTCGTCACTATTTTATCATTGTGGGGGTTTTTTCACTTTTTTAAAAAGCTCTCCTGAAACTGCAGCTTGTTACCTGTCTGGACTCAACATGACACTCTAAGGGAATCTAAATCATTCAGTTGAGAAAAACAAACCAGTCGTTACAACAACAACAACAAAAAAAGGATATGCCACAGAATCCCATTGCTAAAAAAATACAAAAATGGATAAAACTCATCTTTACCATCAGACATCAGGATAGCAGATACCTTGGGGAACACAAGCTCCATCGAAGAGTTGGAGGCTGGTCATGCTCTGCCTCCTCATCTGGGTGCTGCTTACACAGGAATGTTCCATGTATAAAACTTCATCATGCAATACATCACACTGTATACACACAACACATGAACTGTTTTTCTATGTACGTTACATGTCAATAAAATTTAGTAACTGGAGGGGAGTGAAGATAGTTCCCCCACTGCCCTAACCCAAAGGGAAAAGAGATTCCATCCAGGAACACATGACCTGGCCGGGCACAGTCATCTAGGCCCACCATGCTCCTCAACGGCCTCTTTCTGATGCCTGGAGCCGAAGCACCACCCATCAGTATCTTGCATATTAATCACCTGATTACTTTATTGTATCCCATGTTCTGAAATTACCCTAACAATCCAAAACCAGGACACTCTGGAGTGCTGCTTCACACCAACAATACCCTCTCCTCCACTCTCTAAGAGCACCTGTAATTTCCTTTACAGAAGGAGAAATGCTTGCCAAAGGACTGAGACACAATTTTTACTCCAACTTTACTATTTCTGAGTGCTGTGATCTTGGGTAAATATCTTCTCTAAGCTTCAGTTTCCTCATGTCAACCAATATAAGATGCCAAAAATTAGACAATGCCTTTATATTCCACCAAATACTGTCAATTACATTATGGCATACCATCAACTGTAAGATACACGTACTTCCAGATGTGGTAAAATGACTTAAAAAGAGAAGTCTTCGAATTGACAAAATATGGTATATGAAAATATTTAACAATGTGTACAATACATTTGGATATAATTTCTTGCATGTCTTGGAAATACACTCGGTGACTGGTCCAAAGCCAAGGTTACCTGCCAGCATCAGGACTGTGCCAGACGTCCAGGTCCCTGGTTTCCAGAAGCAGAAGCAGCACTTTAAGAAATCAAGTCACCTCTCCCAGAAGTGAAGGATGATGGGGACAATCACCTCACAAACGCCATCCCTAAACTCTGAGAACAGCATTCAGCACTCAAGGCTGTACCTATCAGCAGCCAGCAGTTGAAGCCTAAAAGCACAGCAGACACCAGGAATTCCAGCGGTGTCGATCAAAGAGTGAAGTATGAACTCATGCCTTATCTATGAGAAAAACCATACCTAAATCTACAGCTGGCACCTACCACATTCTTCACCACCGAGGCCCATCACAGAGCCGAACTGGATAAAGAGCTCGGTTTAGTTCAGCCTCTGGAAGGGGGTAAGAACTCTCCCCTGACTGTTCTTTCCTTGGAATGGTGGAGAGGCACTGCAGACAAGTGAAAACCTCCACTGCAGTGCAAAGCAGTAAACGCAACATCAAACTGTTCAAGCCTGCCTATATCCCGAGACAGGAAATCTGTCCCGAGGCAGGGTGCTGACGGTTTCACAGATGAAAAACAAGCTTATAAAAACAACCAGCAACTGCAGTGGTGGCTGGAGGACACATTCTTACACTGAAAGGGAGGCGGGTAATGAAGGAGCAACACAAGAGCAAAGGGGCGTAAAGAGCACCAGCCCCTCAGAACACAGATCCTCGCCTGGGGGATGGAAGCATCTTACGCAATCTCAAAGCTTAGGTTTAATATGATCTCAAAACTGACGTTCAAGAAACTGCAAGTTGCCTTTTAGCTTAACTTTTTATCATGGAAATGTCCAAATGCACACAAAAGGAGAGAGTGACAGGTGGCCCTCCATGCATCCACCGCCCAGCTTCAAAGGAATGTTAGGCCATTCTTGTTTCAAGATAAGTTCTTAATTTTTAATCCAAGAAAACTACCACAAAGTGCTATTGATAAACTACACACAGAAAAACCTAAGGGTAAAGAAACACTCATTCTTACCTAGCATGGCTGAGAGAGGTCTTGCACATTCCATCAAAGAGAAAGCAGCTCACTAGCACCCAATCAAAACATCAGCCCCAAAAAGACTTCACACAGGTCAGAGAGTGCAAGTCTATTTCTAGTATAATGAAATTTCAGCAGCTAATGAAAAATTAATCCAATACTTATTACGATCTCAGTAACATTACCAAAATTACATTTAACTTTATTTTACTTAAAAGTATACATTTGTAATCCAGTCCTCTACTCAAAAAGAAAAAATCAGATGAAAATTGCCACCAGTGAATGGGTGAGACAGCAAATCACAGCTTTACCCAAGGCGAGCTGATTTCTCTTATGTTTTCCTCATGTGTTTTACAGAGCTAATTTCAAGTGTGTTTAAAGTGGTTTCTTTAGTTCTCTTTAACTTGGAATCCTAATGCTCCCAATGGTAGTCCACAGAATTCTTCCAGCACAGACTCCTGCGAAGCAGGAAACAGCAACAGCCAGGCCTCTCGGGGCTGCTGTGAGGACTGCAGCACTCAGGCCACGCAACCCACCGCCCACCACGCCTGGAGCAGTCAGAGCCCTCGGGGGTCCTCTAAGAGGAGACACAGCAATGATAGCGAGCTTGAGTTCAAAAAGGTCAGAAACATAAAAATCACATTCCTCGCGTATCTTTCCATTTTTCACACATGCTTCATAAACCACTCTAATTTATTTCCTTCTACAAAACACGACTCTATCTAAATTAACTTTTATTTCTTGAGGACCACCATCAGCTTACTCAGCAATATTCCCATGTTAAGGCAGAGGAAAATTCATGGACCCTTCATGACTCTAGAATAGGGTTCTCTCTAGACTCACAAGATCACTATGTTTCTAACAAAGTAATGTACTGTCGCCGAGAAAACAGTGGTATCCCCAGCAGCCAATCAAAGTCACTGCCCGCCAGCTGCAGCGCAGAGAAGGGTGCAGGACTGCAGAGTGGCAGCCCTGGCTCTGCCCCAACACTCTCCAGGCAGCCCTGCTTTAACCCTGCTTGAGTTTCTCATTTTCAACTTCACTATTACATTCCGTGGGCTTTACTCACAGCCTGTATACTGAGCATTTTTAAACGAGTATTTTTTCACTCTCCACAACAACTGTTCGATCATCTAAGTTTCTTTCTCCGCATCCCAATCAGTCATTCTAAGGGATTCCCTCCCCTGTAACCTAAATCCTGACTTAGTAAAGCACACTAAGCCATGCTTTCATGAAGAGAAGAAAAGCCAGATTCTTTAGTTTTAACCATCTCTTCTTTACAGAGCTCAGTACTTTTCCATACATATTTCTTATTCTCATATTTCTGTACATGTGCATAGCTGATAATGCCATGCAAGTGACAAGGGGTGTGTTTTTTTAAAGCAGCATCACTCCAGATATCGAGTCATGAGTCTTGCAATACAACCTAAAAACAAATGAGTTTCTCAAAAGCAATCATTAAGCATAATATCTGGATCATCTGGTAATGAGCAAATGCCAAACCAGATTACAGGCGCAACGGAGGCAAAGTCCAGCTACCTTCACCCTGTTTAACACCATTAATGGAGGCATACGTATCTTCCCAGATATATCCATACACACTCATATCCTTCCCAAACATATCTAAGTAACAAAATCTCTCAAACTTACCAAACTCCGATACTGGCCCTGGAACAGTTTTGAAGTCCGAGTGTGCAAAGACTGTGATCCAAGGGAGTCAAAAGACTTTATGCGGTGAGACGAGGGCCGGGCACACACGGAGTCACTCCCCAGCCCGATGTCTGCAAAGGGCATGCACACAGAAAAAGAGAGCTGAGAGCGCCTGATACCATGCACCCACACTACACACTAGACTTTAAAACTAGGGCAGCACAGAGGGACACACCAAAAGACCACAACAAAGCAGCCCATTTATGCAGAAAACAAAGAACAAATTATTTGCTACATAAATGACTTGCATTCATTCCCCAACTACCTTTCCAGAAATTATCTGGAGATAACTATTAATCAGTTCTTCTCTAGTATAATTTTTTCAAAAGTTTGTGAAATGTATTATAACTTTTTAAGATTTTCCCTTCACCTGGAAAAAAAAGCCTCTCAAATTTGATTATGGAGCAGAGAACAACCAAGTACTGATTCTCCAACGCATCACCACCACGTGCCCACTTTTCCAGGATGATGTGTCATGCAATAAGCAACAGAAAGAAAAGACTCTTATTTAAAAGAGAAAATTCCGGTGTATTTTTCAGCCAGAGAGAACCCTGTGAGGATTATTTCCCCAACACTAAGGCAGCACAGGCTCTACTCACCTCATGAAGTTGCTGACAGAATCAAAGTAAACAGATAGTAAGAGGCTTAGTTCTATTCTCCGGATCCCCCTTCATAAGACACTCCACATAGGCCAACCAACAAACAAATAATAGCAATTTATTCTTAAAAGTGACTCAATTAAAAAAAAGAGAGAACGAAGCTGTGAAAAAGTTTGCTGGGAAAATCGCTGTTCTGAGAGGCACGTGCCCGGCCATGTCCTAAACTCCAGGGAGCCTTCCACGAAAGCAACCCTAAGTCTCCAGGTCCCAGCTTCCTCGCAGGTGTTAGGATTGGCTTGCACAGTATCTGATAAAATTCTGAATTAAATGGTCAACATCTAAAAGTCTGAAGGTATCACCAAAAACCCAGATTCCCCACTGCTCTTGACACATTTAGGATGTGGCCACACCAGGTCTATATCCCATCAGGTAAAGCTGGCTCAGCGTTGGGCAGGGGCTGTCCTGAGAGGACCCAGCACCCATGCCCTTCCATCCAGCTCCTCCCTTCACGCCACCTGCCTGACCCCACAGACGTGGGCTTGCTACCCCAATGGTCTTAAAATTCTTCTCAGGTCACCCGCACACCCTACACTTCCCAGGACCTGCTGAGGGCAGGTTACGAGTAATCTCTATAGAGCACATTCTACTTGAGAACACAGGGGTCTCAGGCAACCCGCAGCACAAAACCAGCTAAAAGGGCATTTCCAGCAAATTCTACAGGGCTCCCTGCCATGGTCTGCAGTGCTCTGCTGGCCCCAGCCTCCCAGGAAATTCTCATAGGAGGGCATCCTGAAGACATTCTGTACTTCCCCATCACCAAGCTTTCTTCTATCCAATTAAAAGGCCAGTTACAGTCAACTAAATGCCTTGAGAACACATATGATTTTAAGAGACAGAAGCAGAAAGACAATGACAATCCTCCCAAGAATGTCCACAGTACTATGGCTGCTGCAGTTGTCTTACTGTTTGCCAATCAAGCAAAGCTGACATCTAGAAAGAAACGAGGCTGGGCGCAGTGGCTCATGCCTGTAATCCTAACACTTTGGAAGGCCAAGGCGGGTGGATCACCTGAGGCTGGGAGTTCCAGACCAGCCTGACCAACATGGAGAAACCGCGTCTCTACTAAAAATACAAAATTAGCCGGGTGTGGTGGTGCGTGTCTGTAATCCCAGCTACTCGGGAGGCCGAGGCAGGAGAATCGCTTGAATCCAGGAGGCGGAGGTTGCGGTGAGCCAAGATCATGCCATTGCACTCCAGCCTGGGCAACAAGAACGAAACTCTGTCTCAAAAAGAAAAGGGTACGGGCATTGCCTTCCCACTGACTTCAAAAACAAAGGGCAAACAGAAAAGCAAAACATTTCTTCCATTTAGGAGGGGTCATTCCTACAGTTTAAAAGCTTAAAAGTACCACGTTTATGTGGTAACTTCCAAATGTGTCTTTGTAAAGAACAAAGCTATCTATTTTACATCTAACACATAGCCAATGATACCAAGAACATATACAAAATACATTTCCATAAGGTAGAGGTAAAAACCAATAGCCCGAGAGCTATTGGATTCTGACTTCTCTTATTTACTTGTAAATCCTACCATCTCAAACCTAGACGGTTGACAATCCCAAGACTGTGTACAAATTAAAGCCATCTTCTAAAGCCACTTCTTCCTAATTAGCACCCCACTTACAACAAAGGCAGAGAAAACATCTACAGTGAAATTCAAAGTTACTATCTTCTGCTCCTGTGAGCAACCTCTAGAAAAGTATTCAATGGGAGCAGAGTCAAATTAAGGATTACTTGTAGATTTTACGTATCTGTGCTATTGCCCCATCTGCCACAGAGATCTACGTTAATTATAAGGCGCATCATTTAGGCCAGGCACGGTGGCACAAGCCTGTAATCTCAGCACTTTGGGAGGCCAAGGCAGGCAGATAGCTTGAGCTCAGGAGTTTAAGACAAGCCTGGGCAACACAGCGAAACCCCATCTCTACAAATATGTAAAAATTAGCCAGGCACAGAGGCACACACCTGCAGACCCAGCTGCTGAGGAGGCCGAGGTGGGAGGACTGCCTGAGCCCAGGAGGCTGAGGCTTCAGTGAGCTGAGATCACGCCACTGTGTTCCAGCCTGGACGACAGAGCAAGACCCTGTCTCCATAAAAAATAATTCAAAACTCTGAGGCATGGATGAATATGAGTTTGCAGACAGATCCCCCATGTGGTCAGGACACATGAATATGCCACTTCTGTACATCATCTGTTGCAGTATTTCTTGTATTAAATTCCGGTGATCCACTCTAAATGTATGTCCTTTTCAATGTCATCCATAACTTTAGATAAGTGATTTTCTTTTTTTTCTTTTTCTCTTTTTTTTTTTTTTTTTTGAGACGGAGTCTCGTTCTGTCGCCCAGGCTGGAGTGCAGTGGCGCAATCTCGGCTCACTGCAAGCTCCGCCTCCCGGGTTCACGCCATTCTCCTGCCTCAGCCTCCCGAGTAGCTGGGACTACGGGTGCCTGCCACCACGCCTGGCTAATTTTTTTGTATTTTTAATTGAGACGGGGTTTCACCATGTTAGCCAGGATGGTCTCGATCTCCTGACCTCGTGATCCACCTGCCTCGGCCTCCCAAAGTGCTGGGATTACAGGCATGAGCCACTGACCCGGCTGTGATTTTCTTATTGTTTGTTCATATTAAAAGGATCATTTTTAGATTGTAGAGACAAAGAAGGCATTAAATAATGTGACAATTTTCATTAGTTACATCCATCTTCATAATCCTGCCATTTAAATTTTTGTTTCCTAGATGCTTTCATCTGAACAGTCCTTTAAAACCTCAGAAGTCAAGCTGTGAACACGCAGCCACAGCCACACCTCTGCCTGGGGTCTGCCCCTGCTCCCAGGGATGGGGGCCAGTGCCTCTCGCCGGGGCATCAGCAGCAGCAGCAGCTTCCAGACAGCAGTCAGAGCACACATGCGCTGGGAGGCAGCACCAAGGACAGTCCCTGCACCACCGATGAAGCCTCCCAGAGCCAGGAACTACAGCCCCAAAGCATGCATAACCCCAGTCTCTCCTCAATGTGCAGTGAGGCAAGTATACCCTCTCTGAAGGGCCAGACGAAACTGAGAAGTGACCCTGATAAAATAAACTCAAGAGGTTTCTGTTTGAAAAGGACATGTCACTTTCCCCCACAAATCTGATATTTAACATCCGTGAAGGTAAATAGGAAAAAAAAATTACTCTAATAAAACAAAAAAGCAACTAAAAAGTTCCTTCCTTTTGAGCCACACAGAGATCCAAGAAAGAGCTCCTCAGGGCTCATGGAGCATTTCCTCCGGGGACCTCGGCATCATGGACAACATGCACCTTCCCTCAGAGGACCCTGTCTGAACAACTCCTGTCTTCGCTGTGGCCCATGAGAGGGGCACACCATGTCCCCAAAACCTCCTCTCCACTTCAGTACTAACGGGGGCTAGGACCACACACACCAGGTACCTGGGTGCCACAGCCCTCAGGAGCCCTGGACAGGTAGTGTGGACTTCACAGGCCAATCCACAAGCCACTCCCTTATCATGGTCACAGATCGAAACTTATGTTCACTAGATACAAATTTTAACCAGCATACACTCAATAAAAACTCAGAGAAAGGTGCTTCTAGCTCCAAGACAGCCCATGAGCCTTCCCATGAGAACTAGACACTTTTCTCCTGCTATACCTTCAGGTGAGAAATCTCTCCACCCACAGAAAGGAAAACACCTGATATATACCAGAACATTTAAAGAAGATTCTGTTCTAACAAGGCAAATAAAATATCACAGCAAAAGGAACGATCAAAATGTAATGCAACAAAAGCTTATTTTTTAAATTCAGTAGCGCTCCCCTGGCTTTGGTAAAACAAGAAAACCAAAGGTGTCAGCCCGTATGTCTTCCCACCCCTCGAGTTCAATAAAAAAGAGTCTTACCTGCTGTTACTTTATTTAGAGTCACTAAGGAACTGAGGACCTTGTTAAAATTCTGCCCCTGATACAAATCATTTGCATCAAACGTCTGAAAGGAAAAATTAAACAAGCAAAATTAGTAGAGTCTTATGTTGGGTGCAGGATGAACTAAGTTCTCCCAGCAACGTGACGATGCTCAGCCTGAAATCCTAAGGAGACCGCACAACCTGCGACAGGGAGACCAGCACGCTCAGTCTCTCAGTCCTGAGGTAAGAATCCAATCAAAATTCTCTTACTTAGGTGCAGGGTCCCCCCTCGGCATTACGCCAATTCCCTACCCAACACCCGCCCCTGCCCCTCTGGAGTGTGAGCTCATTCACAGGGGTGAGGGTGGGGGTGGGCTGCTGGCATTCAGCAAGCAAGCAGCCGTGCTTGCGCAATCCTCCTCTCCTTAGATTAACACAGAGGCCCCAGGCAAGGCGTGCTACAGATGTTCTTTCCTAGCCACAGAAAATAAGGGAAAATGACAGTCGATTCCAAAGCTAACAGCAGCAAAAGAAAATGTGGACATCAGAGAGCAGAGTGGATGTGAGGGTAAAAGGAGGAAAGGAGAAGCAGATCCCAGAAAGGAAAGGGGTAGGGACAAGAGACCACCACCCTTAGAGCTCTGAGGCCAGAACCAGGCAAGCCCACAACTGCATCCTCTCCAATCCAGGGCTATCTAGAGCCCTGGGACCATGATGGAGCTGGTCACATTGCCACTGGCAGGCACTTCCCACCACCCATCCTGGAGCTTGGAAAGGTAAAGCACATTGGTTTGCCTGGGTATGTGGCAACTACAATCCAGAACGCATGTGCACACACACAGCCATGTCAAAACAAACAGAGCTCTCATCTCAGATACTGCCCAAAGACTACATATGGCTTCTGATCACCAAATAACCTCAAGCAAAGATAAACAGTGAAATCATCCACAACTATGTTCCAGAAAAATTAAGAAAAAATTTCTTTCAGAGGTGCAAATAACAGAAAGATATATTTAAAAAGCAAAACGTGTATCCTGTTGCCACATGTTCTAACTGAGATTACCGGAAATGAGCATCAGTGGACAAGGGCCCCACTTTCTCTCCAGGGCTGTCCTCTCCTCCTGTCAGTCCTGCCCTCTCCCCATACCTCTAGCAGACCCTGCCAGAAGCCCCACTTCTTCCTCTTCCTGCCTTCGGTCCCCTCCCTTTCCTGGCTAATCCTTATTCATCTTGCTTCCTGACACAGCCCTGCCTTGACAGCCTGGCTGCCCCCACCACACCCGGTCAGGTCCCCAGCCAGGCTCCCCCAGAACATGTGTCATGACAGTTTGATGGTATATGTCTACAGGCCTCCCTAGACTAAAAAAGCTGCAGTGGCAGACTGTGCATCTCCCAACACCCAGCACAGGGGCTGGTGCACAGTGAAAAGACATCCGAATGGAGACGTGCACCAGCACCCAACCAGCCACCCACCCTGCAAGCGCCACATGCTGCTGTAATGAAGCTCACGCCAAGAGAAGTTAAGAAAAGTGACGCCAAATGTGAAAAAGTCCTGCTGTATTATTCAAAATTCATCTGCAGTTAAAGGCCTTCTGTCTGTAATTTTTCAAATAAGTAAAAATAGTCATGAGATGTTTAAACATAAAAAAAGAAGAACCAGACTTTGAAAAACTACCTCAAGAGAAAAACCCACCAAATCACTAACAGAGTCAAGAAACGAGCTGAAAACCAGAGGTCACTTTCTTAAAGTTCACAAGGAAATATCAAATGGAACCACAAAACGTAAAAGGAAAGCTGTGAACACATCTAAGCATTCTATGTGCTTACCGATGCCATTTCTAACAAAAAGCACAAAACATAACTGATTTCATGAAGCTAAATCTTTCCTTTAAAAAACAGTCCTTAGATAGTCTTTAGAATCATCTTTAATACAGAATACATTTGTTGTAATATTTATTATTTAAGAAGAAATCCCAACTCAAATGAGAGCAGCATCTAGGCTGACATAACCATCTATAACAAATACGGGTTAAGCTGCATTTTTAAAAAGGAATTAAATAGGCCTCAGCTTCCTTATATGCAAAACATAAAATTTCTCTTCTTCACAACATTTTTAAATAGGAGATCTGAATGTCTTTCAGCTCTACAGATCTAATCTTAGAGCTTGGAAAATTCAAGTTATTTTTTATTTTGTCAATTTTGTATACTACAAAGTCAATTTTGTATACTACAAAAAGAAATACATACATAAATTTCTACTAACCTTCATAGTGGCAAAGCAGCAAGTCACAAAACCCAGAATAACAGGATGTGAAAAATGTGAAGTTTCCTGTTATTCCAGAACTATATATCTTCCTTACTTGGATACCCAGGAAGCATCTGATTGGCTGAAACTGCCCACCAATGGGCTTCAATATGACATCAGAGTTTAAGTGAATACACACACCACACTTCTCAACAGGAAGCTAGACAATGAGATGAGGCAAATCCTTACCCCTGAGAGGGGGAAAATGCACATTCTCAGCCAATAGAATGTTTCGATTGAAGAGCTTCTCTAGAGAAAGATAACAGACTATTTCCTAAAATAGAAATCTATTCAACAAAAAAACAGAAACAGAAAAATCTGAGTACAGAGAAATTTTGTACTATGGGAATAATAGGGAAGTCTCAAAACTTTTATAGAAATCTCTCTGCAAAAAGTAAATCAGTGTGTATATAAGAATTACCATGACATTTAGCACACTAAATTGTTCCCTAGGGTTATTAAAACAAGTGTCTTAGACGGGATTCATTCATTCCCCACCACGACTTGCTGGGTGCTTTAGAAGTATTTCCACTCTTGGCAAGGGCAAGGAGCAGCAAGAGGGAAGGAAGTACAAAACCATATTCCATTGTCTCCAGACCTCCTTTTGGAAGCCTCTGCCTCAGGAGCAGCAATTCTCAGCAGGAGCTGCATGTTAAGACCTCCTGGGGGGCTGTAAAACGGCAGGATACTCCAGCAGTGTTCTGGAGTCCAGAGACTCAAATCAAAATGCCAACCCTCTCCAAGTGACTCCAACACACAGCCAAGCGTGAGAAGCGCTCCTGGTGAGGTAAGGAAGGTCATTAGGAATCCTGCCCAGCTGAAGGTTCAACGCCAGCACAGGCACACTTCCTGCCACCTGCACCTCCCCACACAGGCACCATGCTGGGGAAGAGGGTGGCTGCACAGACACACTTCACCCCATAATATGCTTTAGGATCTATCCATTTGGAAAAGCATATTTCAAACACTCACCCTTACTTTTACATTTAAGTGAATTAAATGTGCAGTACAATGATCCGATACTCCCAAAATGAAATCATCCTACCAGCTTTCCACCAGAAAACCAACATTAAAATTCCTTAGCTTATTTTTGGTATTTTACTCTCAACAGAAACTACATAATCAAATACAATACCAAATCAGGGATAAAAGAAGCCCAGAGTATTCAAACAAGGATAGAAAAATACCTTCTTAAAAGGGGAGGGGGGAGGGGAGTTCCCATGGTCTAACACTAAACCGCACAACACAATGCGGCACGTTGTGGGAAGGACGTGGCGGTGCTGGAAGAAGGAAGAGGGCTGAGTCTACGGAGTAGAGCGTCCCTGACCACCTGCTTGCTACAGCCCTGCACTGGGCCCCTTAGACCTCAGACTTCTCATCCTCACCAGGGAAACGGGAACACGCTTGAGGACAGGAAGCGGCAACTGGAATGCCCCACACTTTCAAAAAGAAAAGGGCACACCAAATCTCGCTTATCAAAACAGACCTATAGATAACTCCATTCTGCCAAGGAAAACTCTTACTTTTAAAAATGCAAAATAACCACAAGAAAAAGCCCCCTGAACAGAGAGAAGAATCATCTACATTACTTACAGGTCAACCCTCTCATTTAGAGATAAAATGAAGCCCCAAAGTACAATGACTTTCTCAACTCTATTCTCATAGATTATGTTTGTTGGACCTCATTTCTCTTGCAATGCCTTCCAGAAATTGCTTCTTAGGAAGCTGAATTGTAGCTGGCACTGTTTAGGAAAATTATCTTGCCCTCTATGAAATACACAGGCCATATATAAAGCAATTTGGGCATAAAATAGAACGGCTAGAAGGTGTTAAATTATACAGACCATAGAAGAAAACAGTGAGACGCAGAGAAACTATCTGAGGAAGATTTCTGCAATCGTAGGTCGGAGAACCTCAGCCACAGGGACAAGGGGGACGAGGGGGATTTGGACAAACACTGGGGAGAGACCGGAAGAAGCCGACAAGCCTGGGGATCAAGTCCTAGGTCCACAAGACAATGGCATGGAGGACGACCAAGGGCATGGTTTTTTAATTGAAGGCTGAACTTCATTAATATTTACAACTGAGGGAAATCCCCCCAAGCCAAAGAAGAAAAAAATGTCTTCAGTATCTCATCCTCATTGTCTTTACCGTGTCTTCACTGAACAAGCAGCTTCTGGGCACCTATAAAAGCCAGACATTAAGTCTGTCCACAATTCTGGGCCATGGAAAACAAGACTGTTCTGGATCAAGAGACTCTAGATGCCATGAGGAGCCCTGCACTGGACCGTTTTGAATAAACCATCTACAAAGTGTACTTGAGAACACCTGGGGAAATGTAAATACAGACTACGTATCAGATGGTGTTGAGACATCATTACTAACCTTGCCATGTATGACAGACATTACAGTTTTGGCTATGTCGGAACATGGCGTTAATTTTGGAAAGGTCATTTTGAAGGATTTAGCTGGCACCTGCAGGGTGGACAAGTCTCCACACAGCTGTGGGTGTCCCGTTCCTCACCTGGGAAGGGAGAGAAGCTGAATCAGCTAACCTCTAAAGTCACTTCCAGTTGTAAAACTCAAGGATTTCTCTGACAGTGTATTGTCAAAAAAAAAAAAAAGACACGATTTCGAGCAAGGAAGCACCAGGGTCAAGGGAGCTGGCTGAACAGAAAACGAGAGAAGGGTGAAGGTGAGTGGTGAGGAATTCAGCAGCTGGCTACAGGACAACAAGAGAAAAAAAAATGAGTTAAGGCAAATGGGCATTCATTCCTTTGTACCGCAACTGCATCTCCCACACTTGGTTCCAGAGAAAGGAGGCTCGGCTTGGAGATGACCGAGAGGAAAATGAAGGACGCAGCAGGGAGGGCACTGGGCTCTCCCCAGAGAGGCCGCAGCCCAAGGCTGGTCAGGACCCCTCCCATCTAGGGGCCAAGAGAGGTGATGTACACAGACACAGAAAGATGGTAGGGAAAAGTCGCCCTGGGTGTTGCGGAAGAGGAGGAGGAGTCATCAAGTAGTCCACGGTGGCAGAAAGCAAGCACCCGTAACATGAGTCAGAAAGCGCTTCACAGAGAGGGTGACAAACTGTATGTGCTCCCAATGGAGGTACAGACTTTGGAGCAGAACAAAGGAAGAAGGGTGAGCTCATGCAAATGTGGACCTAAGGCCACCATCCGTAACAGGCATATCAGGAGGTCACTCTCTAGTGTCCCTTCCCCACTGCTGTCCAGTCTCTAGGCCCAGGCTGATTATTCCTGGGCACCCAGCACTCCAACTCCTAACCCCACAGAAGAAACTGAAGCCAAAGGTGCTGGAACCAGTCATGGAAGGCTCTACAATCTGGCCCAGACTCAACTTCCAGCCTTAATTTTTGCCATGCCTCCAAAGGAAGTCTATTTTAGCATATTCCTCATTTTATGGTTGCACCAAAGCAGCCACATTTATTATTAAGTTTAGTTCCTGAACTAACACCTGACAAAAGGAGGACTCATTTGGACGTGAGGAAGATGGGCTCGGCTGGTCACCAGCAACCATCTGGCACGATAAGGCCCTTAGGGTAACCTTACATGTATGCACAGGTAACATCAGGGAGCTTATAGTCACCTGTGCTCCCAAATATGAAAACCTCTGACCAGAGGATGACTATTAGCAGAAATATCCACAGTGGTTTCCAGGACAGCTTCAATCAAAAAGAGTATTATTGTAAAATAAAAAGGCTTCAGCAGACAAAAGTTCTAAGAGCTGATGTTGACCCAAACTTAAATTTTCACATTCAGTACACTATGTTCCAACTTCCTCTGCCTCTCTAACCCAGGCTCACTGCAGCAGACAGTATGGCTGCTTTCATTCACTCCCCCTGCCCTTCGAGGAGGAGTCTACATCCAGCCCAGTGATGCCCATCAGCTTCCTACAGGCAGGGGCAGGCCTGGCCACATGACTTTCTCTGGCCAATGAGATATTGAGAGGTGACGCTGGCTGGGCTTCTGGGTCGGGTGGGGACTTGGAGAACTTTTCTGTCTAGCTAAAGGATTGTAAACACACCAATCAGCACTCTGTGTCTAGCTAAAGGTTTGTAAACGCACCAATCAGCACTCTAAAAAACGAACCAATCAGCGCTCTGTGTCTAGCTAAAGGTTTGTAAATGCACCAATCAGCACTCTGTAAAAATGCACCAATCAGAGCTCTGTGTCTGGCTAAAGGTTTGTAAACGCACCAATCAGCACTCTGTAAAATGGACAAATCAGCAGGACATGGGCAATGCCAAATAAGGGAATAAAAGCTGGCCACCCGAGCCAGCAGCAGCAACCAGCTCAGGTCCCCTTCCACACTGTGGAAGCTTTGTTCTTTCGCTCTTCACAATAAATCTTGCTGCTGCTCACTCTTTGGTTCCGCACTACCTTTATGAGCTGTAACACTCACCACGAGGGTCTGCAGCTTCATTCCTGAAGTCAGCAAGACCACGAACCCACCAGGAGGAATAAACAACTCCGGACACGCCACCTTTAAGAGCTGTAACACCCACTGCAAAGGTCTGCAGCTTCACTCCTGAAGTCAGCGAGACCACAAACCCACCGGAAGGAAGAAACTCTGGACACATCTGAAGGAACAAACTCCAAACACACCATCTTTAAGAACTGTAACACTCACCGCGAGGGTCCGCAGCTTCATCCTTGAAGTCAGCGAGACCAAGAACCCACCAGAAGGACCTAATTCCGGACACATTTTGGCGACCCAGATGGGACAATCACCAAGCAGTGAGTATCATCAGAACCCTTTTGCTTGCTATTTTGTCCTGTGTTTCCTTAGAATTCGGGGGCTAAATACCAGGCACCTGTCGGCCAGTTAAAAGTGACTAGCGCGGCCGCCAGACTAAAGACACGGGTGTCAGGCTTTCTGGGAAAGGGCTAACAACCCCTGACTCTTCAGAGTTGGGAGTGGTGGTTTGCCTGGAACCAGCTTCCACTTTTCCTGTACTTCCAGGCTGAGCCGAGGGTCAACAGAGAGGAAAGCCATTCAACTCCGGGGTCCCAACAACAAGCTAGTTGACCCCATGGCCATGAGCGGAACTCTCAAAGTCATGTCGCCCAAGCAAGACTCACCCATCTATCCTATCTCTCCTGAGCCTTGCCTCCTAGGTCCTAATGCATGTCAGACAAACTTCCTCTCACCTCTCTTCTCTGATGCTAGTCCTGCTTCTAAAAACCACTCCCTGTCTCTAGTGCTTTTCTAGTTTCAGGACTCTGTTCCCTTCTTTAAGCACCCGGGCTCACCAATCAGAAAGACAAAATTTTGCCCAAAGCCCTGTCGCAGGGGTACTATATGGAATTTTAGCACCCCTCCTCAGAAAAGCAGGCCTAACAAAAGCTATTCCTGAAGCTAGGATATGGGGAGTCTCAGAAATTGTATCCTTCCTATTCATATAAGTGAGGACAAAAGGCATCACTCTTCCAACCCTGGAGATCCCTTCTCTCCCTCAGGGTATGGCCCTCCACTTCATTTTGGGGGCATAACATCTTTATAGGACACGAGTAAAGTCCCAATACTAACAGGAGAACACTTGGGACTCTAACAGGTTTTCAAGACTGCGTCAGTAAGGGCCACTAAATCCGATTTTTCTCGGTCCTCTTTGTGGTCTAGGAGGACAGGCAAGGGTGCAGGTTTTCGAGAATGCGTTGGTAAGGGCCACTAAATCCAACCTTCCTCGGCCCTCCTTGTGGTCTAGGAGGGAAACTAGTGTTTCTGCTGCTGCATTGGTGAGCGCAACTATTCCGATCAGCAGGGTCCAGGAACCGTTACGGGTTCTTGGGCAGGGGGAGAACAACAAACCAAAACTGTGGGCGGTTTTGTCTTTCAGATGGGAAACACTCAGGCATCAACAGGCTCACCCTTGAAATGCATCCTAAGCCACTGGGACCAATTTGACCGGCAAACCCTGAAAAAGAGGCAGCTCATTTTTTTCTGCACTACGGCTTGGCCCCAATATTCTCTCTCTCTGATGGGGAAAAATGGCCACCTGAGGGAAGTATAAATTACAATACTATCCTACAGCTTAACCTTTTCTGTAAGAGGGAAGGCAAATGGATTGAAATACCTTATGTCCAAGCTTTCTTTTCATTGAAAGAGAATCCGCAAAGCTTACAATTTACGTCCCACAGGAGGACCTCTCAGCTTACCTCCATATCCTAGCCTCCCTATAGCTCCCCTTCCTAGTAATGATAAGCCTCCTCTAATCTCCCCTGCCCAGAAGGAAACAAGCAAAGAAATCTCCAAGGGACCACAAAAACCCCCGGGCTAGCGGTTATGTCCCCTTCAAGCTGTAAGGGGAGGGGAATTAGGCCCAAGCTGGGTACATGTCCCCTCCTCCCTCTCTGATTTAAAGCAGATCCAGGCAGAGCTGGGGAAGTTTTCAGATGATCCTGATAGGTATATAGATGTCCTACAGGGTCTAGGGCAAACCTTTGATCTCACTTGGAGAGATGTCATGCTATTGTTAGATCAAACCCTGGCCTTTAATGAAAAGAATGTGGCTTTAGCTGCAGCCCAAGAGTTTGGAGATACCTGGTATCTTAGTCAAGTAAATGACAGAATGACAGCCGAAGAAAGGGACAAATTCCCTACCAGTCAGCAAGCCATCCCCAGTATGGATCCCCACTGGGACCTCGACTCAGATCATGGGGACTGGAGTCATAAACATCTGTTGACCTGTGTTCTAGAAGGACTAAGGAGAGTTAAGAAAAAGCCCATTAATTATTCAATGATGTCTAGCATAACTCAGGGAAAGGAAGAAAATCCTTCTGCCTTCCTCGAGCAGCTACAAGAGGCCTTAAGAAAATACTCTACCCTGTCACCCGACTCCCTAGAGGATCAATTGATCCTAAAAGATAAGTTTATTACCCAATCAGCCGCAGATATCAGGAGAAAGCTCCAAAAGCCAGCCCTGGGCCCTGAACCCTGAACAAAATCTGGAGGCATTATTAAACCTGGCAACCTCAGTGTTCCATAATAGGGACCAAGAAGAATAGGCCCAAAAGGAAAAGCGATATCAGAGAAAGGCCGCAGCCTTAGTCATGGCCCCCAGACAGACAAACCTTGGTGGTTCAGAGAGGACAGAAAATGGAACAGGCCAACCACCCAGTACGGCTTGTTATCAGTGTGGTTTACAACGACACTTTAAAAAAGACTGTCCAATGAGAAGCCGCCCCCTCATCCATGTCCACTATGCCGAGACAATCACTGGAAGGCACACTGCCCCAGAGTGCAATGGTTCTCTGGGCCAGAAGCCCCCAACCAGATGATCCAACAACAGAACTGACGGTGCCCGGGGCAAGCGCCATCTCTTGTCATCATCCTCACTGAGCCCCATGTACATTTAACCATTGAGGGCCAGGAAACTGACTTCCTCCTGGACACTGGCGCAGCCTTCTCAGCGTTAATCTCCTGTCCTGGACGACTATCCTCAAGGTCTGTTACCATCAGAAGAATCCTGAGACAGCCTGTAACCAGGTATTTCTCCCACCTCCTCATTTGTAATTGGGAGACTTTGCTCTTTTCACATGCGTTTCTTGTTATGCCTGAAAGTCCCACACCCTTATTAGGGAGGGATATATTAGCCAAAGCTGGAGCTATTATCTACACGAATATGGGGAACAAGTTACCTATTTGTTATCCCTACTTGAGGAGGGAATCAACCCTGAAGTCTGGGCATTGGAAGGACAATCTGGAAGGGCAAAAAATGCCCACTCAGTACAAATCAGGCTAAAAGATCCCACCACTTTTCCTTATCAAAGGCAATATCCCTTAAGGCCTGAAGCTCAAAGTATTACAGGATATTGTTAAACATTTAAAAGCTCAAGGCTTAGTAACAAAATGCAGCAGTCCCTGCAACACCCCAGTTCTAGGGGTACAAAAACCCAATGGTCAGTGGAGACTAGTGCAAGATCTTAGACTCATCAATGAGGCAGTAATTCCTCTATATCCAGTTGTACCCAACCCCTATACCCTGCTCTATCAAATACCAGAGGAAGCAGAATGGTTGACTGTTCTGGACCTCAAGGACGCTGCCTTCTGTATTCCCCTGCACTCTGACTCATAGTTTCTCTTTGACTTTGAGGATCCCACAGACCACACGTCCCAACTTACGTGGACGGTCTTGCCCCAGGGGTTTAGGGATAGCCCTCACCTGTTTGGTCAGGAACTGGCCCAAGATCTAGGCCACTTCTCAAGTCAACGCACTCTGGTCCTTCAGCATGTGGATGATTTACTTTGGGCTGCCAGTTCGGAAGCCTCATGTCAGTGGGCTACTCTAGATCTCCTGAACTTTCTAGCTGATCAAGGGTACAAGGCATCTAGGTTGAAGGCCCAGCTTTGCCTATAGCAGGTCAAATATCTAGGCCTAATCTTAGCCAGAGGGACCAGGGCCCTCTGCAAGGAATGAATACGGCCTATACTGGTTTATCCCCACACTAAGACATTAAAACAGTTGCAGGGGTTCCTTGGAATCACCGGCTTTTGCCAACTATGGATCGCCAGATACAGCAAGATAGCCAGGCCCCTCTATACTCTAATCAAGGAGACCCAGAGGGCAAATACTCATCTAGTAGAATGGGAACCAGGGGCAGAAACAGCCTTCAAAACCTTAAAGCAGGCCCTAGTACAAGCTCCAGATTTAAGCCTTCCCACAGGACAAAACTTCTCTTTATACGTCACAGAGAGAGCAGGAATAACTCTTGGAGTCCTTACTCAGACTCGTGGGACAACCCCACAACCAGTGGCATACCTAAATAAGGAAATTGCTGTAGTAGCAAAAGGCTGGCCTCACTGTTTAAGGGTAGTTGCGGCGGTGGCTGTCTTAGCGTCAGAGGCTATCAAAATAATACAAGGATCTCACTGTCTGGACTACTCATGATGTAAATGGCATACTAGGTGCCAAAGGAAGTTTATGGCTATCAGACAGCCACCTACTCAGATACCAGGCAGTACTCCTTGAGGGACCGGTGCTTCAAATATGTACATGTGTGGCCCTCAACCCTGCCACTTTTCTCCCAGAGGATGGGGAACCAATCGAGCATGACTGCCAACAAATTATAGTCCAGACTTATGCCACCCGAGATGATCTCTTAGAAGTCCCCTTAACTAATCCTGACCTTAACCTATATACCGATGGAAGTTCGTTTGTGGAGAATGGGATACGAAGGGCAGGTTATGCCACAGTTAATGATGTACCCATACTTGAAAGTAAGCCTCTTCCCCCAGGAACCAGCACCCAGTTAGCAGAACTAGTGGCACTTAACCGAGCCTTAGAACTGGGAAAGGGAAAAAGAATAAATGTGTATACAGACAGCAAGTACGCTTATCTAATCCTACATGCCCATGCTGCAATATAGAAAGAAAGGGAGTTCCTAACCTCTGAGGGAACCCCCATTAAATACCACCAGGAAATTATGGAGTCATTACACGCAGTGCAAAAACCCAAGGAGGTGACAGTCTTACACTGCCAAAGCCATCAGAAAGGTGAAGGAGAAAAGGCAGAAGGAAACCATAGGGCAGATGCTGAGGCCAAAATTGCTGCCAGGATGAACCTCCCATTAGAAATACCTACGGAAGGACCCTTGGTATGGAACAACCCCCTCCAAGAGATTAAGCCCCAGTATTCCCCAACTGAAACAGAATGGGGACTTTCACGGGGGCATGGTTTTCTCCCCTCGGGGTGGTTAACGACAGAAGGAGGAAAGGTACTTACACCCAAAGCCATCCAGTGGAAAATACTTAAAACCCTCCAACAAACTTTCCATATGGGTATTGAAAACACTCATCAAATGGCCAAATCCCTATTTACAGGGCCCAATCTCCTCCGAACCATCTGACAGGTAGTCAAAGTCTGTGAGGTGTGCCAAAGGAATAATCCCTTGGTCCATCGTAAGCCCCCTCTAGGGGAACAAAGAATAGGTCACTAGCCCAGAGAGGACTGGCAGTTAGACTTCACCCGTATGCCTAAGTCAATACTTGTTGGTGTGTGTTGATACTTCTACAAATTGGATAAAGGCTTTCCCCTGCAAGACAGAGAAGGCTCAGGAAATCATTAAAGTCCTAATTCATGAAATAATTCCTAGATTTGGGCTTCTCCAAAGCTTACAGAGCAACAATGGTCCAGCTTTTAAAGCCGTGGTAACTCAGGGAATTTCCAGGGCGCTAGGGATACAATATCACCTTCACTGCGCCTGGAGGCCATGATCCTCAGGGAAGGTCGAGAAGGCAAATGAAACACTCAAGAGGCACTAAAGGAAACTAACACAAGAAACTCATCTCCCATGGCCCACTCTTTTGCGCATGGCCTTGTTGAGAATCCGAAATTCTCCTCACAAAACGGGGCTCAGTCCATATGAAACGCTGTATGGACGACGTTTTCTCACAAATGACCTCCTACTTGATCAGGAAACGGCCAACTTCGTCAAAGATACAACTTCTTTGGCAAAATATCAACAAAACCTTAAAATCCTACCTGAAGGATGTCACAGAGAAAAGGGAACAGAGTTGTTTCAACCAAGAGATCTAGTGTTGGTCAAATCTCTCCCCTCTACCTCCCCATCCATGGGCTCTTTGTGGGAAGGACCACACTTGGTAATCCTCTCTACCCCCATTGCAGTTAAGGTGGCAGGAGTGGAATCTTGGATTCACCACACCCAAGTTAAATTCTGGACACCCACTGAGAAACCTGCAGGACCATCAGCTCAGGAGTCCCAGGATCAGCCAGACCAGGCTTGATACACCTGCGAACCTTTGGAGGACTTGCATCTCCTTTTTTGGAAAGAAATATCCCAGACTAAAAAGGCTCCTACCACTGATCCTGAAGAAAAACCCCTTCCTCCTTAAAAAAGATAAGTGAAAACCTACATAATCTTTAACACCTCTCCTTACCCCTTTAATGGAATCCTTTTACTATTTCATCATATGATTAAGCAGCATACTATCCATACTCTTTGTGATAGGGCTATATGCTATAGCTCCTGCTAGGACGAAAATCCTAATCTTATCAACCTTCTATCTTCCTTCCTTCTGACAGCAATTTACTCCTACCTTTAACTCAGCCTGGATAAAATGATCTCATCTTCCAGAGCACTCTCTTTACCTTCCTATTTACTCTTTGCCTATCTATCCCTCCTGCTTCCTTGGATACCATCACCCCTCCCCTTCCACTAGCTCCTAAATACCTCTACAAGACTCTCAACCCACTCTCTGTTAAACAAGTCCAATCCTTCCCTCGCAAATGACTGTTGGTTTTGTATCTCTCTATCAACCTCTGCTTACGTAGCCACTCCCATTCCTGCAAAAAACTGGGTCTCTACCAACTTAACCTACCACCCTCGTTATGAAGGAAAAGACCCTTTCCAACTTCTAAATATGCAATCATTAGCCAACTTCCCCATCTCTGACAGGACCAAGAATACCCTAACAGGACGTGCAATCAACTTTTACATTCTTACATTTCCAACCTCATCTATTACACAAGCAATGAAAAGCCCATACACGGCCCTGTTACTATGAATACGATCTTAACTTTCCAGGTCCCTTTATGCATCCAATGCAACCTGTTATCAGGCCTACCACCCCATCAGTGTAATTACACCCTACAACTTCAAGCCCCAACTGATCATAGTAACTTCCGAGTCACCCAAACAGCTCCATTCGGATGGCTTGTCCACTTCTCAGGGTGCCCCCAAATCATCACCTCCTCGCTAAACAGTCCAGGTTTTGTAATGGCAAACATACTCCCTGCATGACCATTCACCCCTGGACCCCCCGCAGCAGCGCCCCCACCACTAGTGAATGCCTTCTCATCCTCTTTCAATCACTCTCTCGAACGGTTCCTAGTAGATACAAAACAGTTTTTTCTCCAATGGGAAAATAGAACACAGGGAGCCACTCAGTTTGCTCCCAACACCCCTTTTCCAGCCACTCACCGGAGCTACCTTGGCAAGTACTCTAGGAGTATGGGAAAATGAAAACAACAAACTCACACACCTTTTTAACATACACAACCAGTTCTGTCTACCCAGCCAAGATGTATTCTTCTTATGTGGAACGTCGACCTATATCTGCCTCCCCACCAACTGGACAGGCACCTGCACCTTAGTCTTTCTAAGTCCCAACACTAACATTGCCCCAGGAAATCAGACCTTATCAGTACCCCTCAAAGCTCAAGTCTGTCAGCGCAGAGCCATACAACTAATACCCCTACTTATAGGGTTAGGAACGGCTATTGCTATAGGAACCGGAATAGCCAGTTTATCTACTTCATTATCCTACTACCACACACTCTCAAAGGATTTCTCAGTTTGCAAAAAACAACAAAATCTATCCTTCCTCTACAATCCCAAATAGACTCTTTGGCAGCAGTGACTCTCCAAAACCGCCGAGGCCTAGACCTCCTCACTGCTGAGAAAGGAGGACTCTGCACCTTCTTAGGGGAAGAGTGTTGTTTTTACACTTACCAGTCAGGGATAGTACGAGATGCTGCCTGGCATCTACGGGAAAAGGCTTCTGAAATCAGACAATGCCTTTCAAACTCTTGTATGAACCTCTGGAGCTGGGCAACATGTCTTCTCCCCTTTCTAGGTCCCGTGGCAGCCATCTTGCTACTACTCACCTTCGGGCCCTGTATTTTTAACCTCCTCAAATTTGTTTCCTCTAGAATCAAGGCTATCAAGCTACAGATGGTCTTACAAATGGAACCCCAAATGAGCTCAACTAACAACTTCTACCAAGGGCCCCTGGACAAACCCACTGGCCCCTTCACTAGCCTAAATAGTTCTCCTCTGGAGGACACTACAACTGTGGGGCCCCTTCTTCACCCCTATCCAGCAGGAAGTAGCTAGAGCGGTCACTGCTCAATTCCCAACAGCAGCTGGAGTCTCCTGTTTAGAGGGCGGATTGAGAGGTGAAGCCAGCTGGGATTCTGGGTCAGGTGGGGGACTTGGAGAACTTTTCTGCCTAGCTAAAGGATTGTAAACACACCAATAAGCACTCTGTGTCCAGCTAAAGGTTTGTGAATACACCAATCAGCACTCTGTAAAAACGCACCAATCAGTGCTCTGTGTCTGGCTAAAGGTTTGTAAACGCACCAATCAGCACTCTGTAAAAATGCACCAATCGGCACTCTGTAAAATGGACCAATCAGCAGGATGTGGCCGAGGCCAAATAAGGGAATAAAAACTGGCCACCCGAGCCAGCAGCGGCAACCCGCTTGGGTCCCCTTCCACGCTGTGGAAGCTTTGTTCTTTTGCTCTTCACAATAAATCTTGCTGCTGCTCATTCTTTGGGTCCTCACTACCTTTATGAGCTGTAACACTCACCACGAGGGTCTGCAGCTTCATTCCTAAAGCCAGCAAGACCACGAACCTACTCTGAGGAAGAATCAACTCCGGATGTGCCACCTCTAAGAGCTGTTAACACTCACTGCGAAGGTCTGTGGCTTCACTCCTGAAGTCAGCAAGACCACAAACCCACCGGAAAGAAGAAACTCTGACACATCTGAACATCTGAAGGAACAAACTCCGGACACACCATCTTTAAGAACTGTAACACTCACCGCGAGGGTCTGCGGCTTCATTCTTGAAGTCAGCGAGACCAAGAACCCACCAGAAGGAACCAATTCCGGACAAAATATGACAGAAGAGGCAGACACCAGCTCCAAGCAGAAAGAAAACACCCTGGTTCTAAGCAGAAGCCTTGGGAGCCTTCAGATGTTCCAGCCAACCTCCTATCCTTTTTCCTTAAATGAGAATGGCAAGGCTCAAAATGGAGCTGTTCTATCAGCCTGGATGCTGAAGAAAGACACTTGGAGCAGAGCAACACCTTATCTGCAGCTAACACATAACTGATATAATAAACCTTTGGGGCTGTAAAGCACTGAGATGTAGGAACTGTTTATTAACATGCCATCATCTAGCAGGAGGTGGTAACATGTCCATATTCCATATTTTCCCCAATAGAACTTACTCCTGAAGGAGAGGAAATGCATCCTGCAAAAACAAAAACAAAACTCATTAAGTGAAGCAGTTAGGTCACTGAGGTAACTTTTACCCTTTTAACACAACATGATAAAAGTAAGTAGCTCTTAGCTGGCTAAGACACAGAGAATTCTCCATTATTCAAAATAAGGAAGACTTATCAACACAGTACTTATTCCATGGCAAACAAGGTTTTCCCTTTCTTCTCAAATTCTAAAAGCAGTAATCACATAACTGCTAAAGGCTGCTGTTTTACAGAAATCTCCAAGAAAAAAAGACACAAATGCAAGTCGGCCCTGACGGAGCACATATTTTCGCAGAAGCCTCTCGGCTGCTGATCCTCTCGGCTGATCCAGCACCATGCAGGAGGAAGGCAGGCAGGGAAAGGATGGATGGCAGCGGACTCTGACAGACATGCACTTGGCTCCACCCTTCACCTCCGCGCACAGATGCTGCTCATCCATTTCTACAGGCAACTCACTCTAAAACTCAGTGGCCCAAACAACAAGCATCTGTTATCTCAGTTTCTGCGTGTCAGCGTTCAGGGCAGCTTAGCTGGGTGAATGTGGCTCTGGGTCTCAGGGGAGGTCGTTGAGATGTCAGCTGGAGCTGCGGGATTCTGGCAGCCTAAGGCCTTGCCGGGACTGAGGAGGTGCTACCAAGACAGCTCCACAGCATGGCTGTGAGCAGGAGGCCTCAGTTCCTCAGTCCTCAGAGAACGGACAACGGACTCCACAGAGCGAGTGATCCCAGGGCACACACAGGAAGGAAAGCAGGGCCTGCAGCTTCAGGAATCCTATGAGCTAGCCTCAGCAGTCAGGCAGGCTGTGCTCTGTTCGTAAGAAATGAGTCATCAGCCCCACCTGTACTCAAGGAAAAGCCAACAAGGCTCCACCTACAGAAGGGAGGAGCATCCAAAAACCGGAAGACATTGCTTGAAAATCACCAGCAGATCCACCCACTCTCAAGGTGCTAGGTTTTTCTCTACCAGCTGAGTGACCACACCTTCACACTGGATGTCAGATGTCACAGCCACTCTGCAGAGCGGACACAACTTGAAGAAACAGGTCACAGAAGGACACTCCAATGTTTGGGATTCAAAAGGCTCCCCTACTGATACCCCGATATTAGTGACTTTGCCTCACCCCACTTCCAAATTCATAGGAAGTGTAGAAATTCAGGAATATCTTCCACAGAATAAAAACGGCAAACTACATCACAAAATAGACCGTGTGACATGTCTAATATATAACACAATGTACATTATGAAAATACTTCATATAATAAAGATCCTGTGTCAGAACTTTTCCACTACAAGCAAGTAAACCCAACTCAAATGGGCTTAAACAAAAAAAGGAAATTATTGGCTCACACAACAAGTCAAGAATGGCAAGAGCCACAAGCTCAGAACCAGAAGGCCTTCTCCGCTGTCTTTCCTACCCTCCTGAGTGTGTGCCGCAGTTTCAGGAATGGTCTCCCTCATCAGGCAACAGGACCACTGGCAGCCCCAGGCCCATACCACCAGGTCAACACCTCAGATCCATCTCGCTGGACCCAGAGCCCACCACGTGAACCAATTTCACAGCCAGTGAGGCAGAACAAAGAGAGCTGTCCAAGGAACCAGCAATAACGGACACAGCATTCTGGCAAACCCACACATAAACATGTATTAATAATTTAGAGCACAGAAATTCAGACAGTCCCCCAGAGCTAAGGGACATCACTGTAGCACTAGAGCCACACAAATGCAAACAAAGGGGATCCCAGGCAAAAGGACACACTGACCAGCTCTATTCCAGCCCAACTGCTTTCACACCACCCTCCCAATACCCTCACCAACAAGCACAGCAACCTTAATCAACCCCATCAGTACTGACACGAGAGCAAAAGAATGCCTCCTGCCTCCATGGTAGCGCTGGCTGATGCACCTCTACGTAGACCCCAAAAAGACCAGACCGGGGAATGGGGAAAGAAGTAGTCGTCTTTTTGTTTCTCCTCACTTTCCACCATCTCAATACTGACGGAGAGGCCTCTGCAATGTGGGACTGAGCGCACACTTTCTGGGCTCACTGAAGCTTTAGTGGTCTGCGTTGCCACCAGTCAGCTCGCCTCCTCCAGGGACTTGAGGAGGAAGTTATTCTTGACACAAGAAATTGTTATTTTTGGCACAGCTCTGGAGTGTGGTTTGCAAAGTTTAAAAATATAATTTTGTTCCATCACTGTCAAATGGAACTTGTGATTTCAGAACAAGAGTAAAAAATGAATCTTAAATAAGTGGTGCTATTTAAGTTTAATGCAAATGGTCCATATTGTTGGGGACATGTGAAAAACAGAAATCCAGCAGTACGTTTTCGCTTCCTGGCTTCTGTAGATTTTGTACTTAATCCCACCTACTCCTACACCCCAGGGATAAAATTAAAGTCTGATGACGGATGCTATCAATTACGGCACTTTCACCCAACATGCACCCAAATGATCTATTTCACTTTAAAATGAGAATCAAATCTTATTCAATTTTGTGGATTCCACTGTATCAACACCCAAACACTAGGACAGAGAACACATCTTCAAAAAAGAAGTAACCAAGTATTTTAGGTAGTTTCCAGGAAGGGGTGGGAGGAGCAGAGCAGGGAGGCAGGAGCACAGCAATGGGAAGGCAGGCAGGGCTCATCCCAACAAGATGCTCTCTGCCTTCCGCAGACCAGGAGCAACCTCCACACGAGGCAGGGAAGCGCACCCCACCAGGCAGGGGAAAGGAAGGACACCTCCCTGCTTAGGACCACAGCGTGCTGTGCTGGCCCGCACACAGCCCGTATCTCAGTGTAGACTGCATGCCAGTTTATCTTACAGACAGAAAACACACACACACACGAGCTCCCAAAAGACAGTGTGACAAAGCTTACAAAGGCAGAACCAAGATCGGAGCCCACCAGCCTGGCTTTGCCCACACCACCACACTGCCAGCCAGGAAAGGACACCAGGGACAGTCGTGTCCCACAGCGGTCATGCAGGCAGATCAGGCAGCACCCAGGGGAGGAGGGGTGGCCTCAGACACAACTCACCAAGCACACACACACAGCAGCCCATACAGCCTACACAGGTCCCCAGACTTCTGTCTTCGACTGCTAGGGAGCACATGCCTGCAAAGAACAGCCTGGCTGTCGCCAGAAAGTGAGCACATACCACAAAGATGGATCTGGGCAGATGCAAGACACTAGCTTGGGCTAACAGTAAGTGAAGCAGTAACATTTACAGCTGTAAAGGCAATGCGCCCATTCCATTAACTTCAAAACTCAAGCAGTTACAAGACTCCAGTTTTGAGAAGTTTCTCAAGATGGCCGACTGCAAACACCTATCTAATTCCCATCCCTCCCAAGGTGCCACCGAAATGACAGAAAGAAAAAGCTTCAAAAAATTAACAGAGAAAGAACCCACTATACTGCTAAAAAGGAAGGGAAAGGCTATGAGCAGTCTGAGCAGGGTTTGAGGAGATTCCTGGGGACAGGACGCAGATGGACTCTGAATGACCTAACAGTTCAGGGCAGCACTTGCAAGGGAGGCCCAGGAGCACCAAAGACGGTTTTCTAACACAGGAGGGGACACATGACGCACCTCAGGGACTTCAGCACAACAGCCCCTTCTTCCTGATGGGAAGCCCAACACCCAGACCCCTCTCTAATTAAAAAGAAGCTGCTGCCTGCACTGGATTCTAACCGGAGTTTAACTGACCCTGTCTAAAGAGAAGCCTGCGGCCTGCACTGGATTCTAACCGGAACCTGATGCACCACTAGGCCCACACAACAATCTCTGAGAAAAAAAAAAAAAGGCAATTCTACCCAGAAGCGAAATCCCCTGGGAGCTCCACCACCAGCCTGGACTACCCCTATGTGAAGTGTGACACAGGAAACAGGTGCAGAGAAAGTGTCTCCCTCAGCTCTGCTCGTGGAGCTGCTTCTAGAGCCTTCCATCCGGTTCTCCCCACCTGCTCCCAGACACACAACCCACACACTGAGGCCCACAGGGCCGTTAACCCACACACAGGACTGCACAGTCCCCTCCGCTCTGATGCCAGTCAACTGGGCTTTTATTCACAAACAGGAAGAACCCATCAAGGCCACACCTGATAGGAAATAACAGCACAGACTAACCTATGACTCCCAAAAAGATGGAGAAGATGCATCTCCCCCTCCCTCCAGCTGAATGCAGCTAAAAGCCCTGGATGCTGCCTATAAAACAAACGTCAGCCTCAGAATGTGAGAGAGGAGGCAGACCGGCTAAGGGTTTCAGGGCCGGGAACCATGCCAGCGGGTTCTCTGGGTTTTCTTTTTGCCTCAAATGCTCCAAACTGAGTGCTAAACAAGCCAGCAAACCCAGAAACACCAACATGTACAGAAGAAAAGCCTCAAGAAAAATCTATCCTCTCTAGACAAAGGACCAGGACAGGGCAGCCTAGTAGGTCAAAAAACTTCAACAATAACCATCTGTATTAGTCCATTCTCACGCTGCTATGAAGAAATACCCAAGGCTGGGTAATTTATAAAGAAAAGAGGTTTAACTGGCTCACAGTTACACATAGCTGGGAGGCCTCAGGGAACTTACAATCACGGCGAAAGGCACCTCTTCACAGGACAGCAAGAGAGAGAATGAGCGCCGGGAAAAGCCCCTTATAAAACCATCAGATCTCATGAGAACTAATTCACGATCATGAAAACGGCACTGGGGAAACCGGTGCGTGATTCAATTATCTCCACCTGGTCCCGCCCTTGACAGGTGGGGATTATTATAATTCAAGGTGAGATTTGGGTGAGGACAGAGTCACACCATAACACCATCCTACCCCAACCACACAGAGAGGGTTAAAAAATGCAGTCCCACCCCTACCCGGCCATAAGCAAGTGACCCCCCTCAACTCTTCCCCACAAGGCCTGGTGGAGACTTACAGAGCTCCTCATCTTTTACACAGGGAGAAGTCTAAGATGACTAGTCAAGAAATACTAGAATTACAGTTAAAAGGTAACTACTAAAAAATTGAAAATCGTAGAACCGGTACAATTAGCAAAAACTGGGATTTAGAGGGGCTGTGGGGAAGGTGAGAGACAGAGCAAGTATATTAAATTCCCTCCCTCATAAAGAGGCCATAACGGGAAAGAGAAGAAATGGATTGGAAGAGGGTTTATAGGTAAAAATCCCCAGGACTTTATAATAATTGATAAAATGACAATGTACATGTAGTTTATGCACTACTTGATGCTATGCAAATGTAACTTTCAGCAGACAACATGAAAAGTTCAAAGGAGGTTTGAGTGATTAGAAAAGAAGCCATAGATGATGCTGGAGATGAGACCTGAGGGTAGACCCCATCAAAAAACATCCAGAGAATCAAAACATCTGCCAGACAACTTCTGAGAGAAATAGAAAAAAATAAGCTTATAACCACATTTTTACTGAGAACGTTTTTGTTTAAAAAAAAAAAAAAAAGGTGCCAATACTCCCATCTAAATGCTATAGAATGCTACATCTCCGTCTGCCTTCTCCACTTAATTTCTAACTCCCAGTACATGTCCACTGCATATGTATTTCAAAATAAGTGCCATTTAACAAAACTTGCTAGCAAGAGTACAATGACACAGCGTGCGTGCAATGTGACTGCTAGTAATCTGCCTTCCTCTAACTCTTGACTATTTACACCTTGGTTTTACCTTGTAGGGCCCTCCAGATGCTCAACTTACGATGGGGTACATCCTGTTAAACCCACTGTAAACTGAAAAATATCGTGAAGTTGAAAATACATACATTTGATACACCTAACCTACACAACATCACAGCTCAGCCTAGCTACCTTAAGTGTGCTCAGAACACACATATTAGCTTACAGTTGGGCAAAATCATCTCACACAGAGCATATTTTATAACACAGCGTTGAATAGCTCATGTGACGTACTGAATACTGAAAAACTGGCTGTATGGGTACTCGAAGCACTGTTTCTACTGAATGTGCATTGCTTTTGCACCATGGCAAAGTCAAAAAAATCATGTTAAGTTGAACCACTGGAGATCATGAACCATATCTGTATGAGCCCACAGATGCTAGGCCCAATTTCTCTGAACCCTAAAACTGCTTTCTAAACATCTAGTCCAAGTCTCCCGATGGCGGGGGCAGAGCTGAGAGCGGCCACACTGAGATGCAAGGTGGGAGCAGTCTCCAAGTTTATCGGAGCCCAGCCAACTATGTCAAAGCTGAAGTTCCTGGTATTCGTCAGACCCCAGGCCACGTTTCCCCCACCCCTGGGCATGACACCTTTGTTAAGAGGCCCAGCCATGCCCATAGCCAAGCAACAGAGATGCACAAGGTGTGGGAAGACCTTCTCATCCTCTCCAGCTCCTCAGATTTAAAGGCGGATGGACTCACACTGGAGAAAAACCTTTTGTATGTAACACATGCGGACAAGCTTTTACCACCAAAGGCAGCTTGAAGGTCCACTGTATGACACATGGGGCAATAATAACTCAGCACCCCGTGGAAGGAAGCTGGCCAGAGAACACGGGGGCTCCATTAGGTACAGACGAAGAGAGTCTCAGAAATGCTTCCCAAGGAAGTCCTGAACCCTCCGGCGAACAGGGACCTGTCGTATGGAGGCGGCACACCAGCATGCTCGACACCATGAAAATCAACGAGACTGCTGCGATCCAGAACGGCGGTGTTCTCACCCTCCTGGTCTCCAATTCTTGTGAATTAAGGCCACTCTTGTGAATAAAACCCTCCCAGATTCCTCTGAACAAACATCAGGTTCAAGTTATTCCATCCCCTAGCAGTCAAGTCGCACAATGCTGCAGGCTCTTCAGATTTCCCTTGACCCCACATTTAGGACAGCTCACCAAATCCACAGCACTTTGTTGGTTCAGTTCAACACATCAACCTGAAAAGCTCACAGGCCAACCAAGCAGCAGCATTACCTGCATGATGTCTGGCCCCTCTGCCCTTTCAAAGGTTGCTTCCTACCTGAAGCTCTTTCCTGTTTCCACCTGGAAGGTTTCTTCGTCTCTCTGAGTCCCAGCCCCATGACAGCTGTGCCTCTCTTGAAGCACTTACAGCTGCTGCCCCCTATTCAGGTTACATGGGTTCCTTCCAATTCAATGCACTGCTCCATGATGCCTCAGGGCACAGATATCTTGTTCACCTCTACACTCCCTCAGGGCAAGGCACCCAGCTCAAGACACTTCCTCAGAACCGAGTGCAAACTGATGAACAGCACCTGGAGAAATACTCCAAGTTCTCCACCACAATGAAATCCAGACTATGCTCCCCAGTTGTTGTTGTTGTTGTTGTTGTTTTAAAAAAACATGATCTATCCAAGAAACGCCCCAGTCAAAGGATCTCATGACTTTCTCCCATCTCTTTCTGGGCATGCTCCAAGTCCTACAAAATGACCTCCACCTCTTCCAGGGGCCAGTTCTAAACTAAGATTCCAACAAACTGCCATAAACAAGATAAAAGTAGGTTTCCAGGTCTTCTCTCAGCAAAGGGATGTAAAATTTGAAGTTGGGACAACTTGAAACCCTTAATACACAAATTTACCAATTCCAAAGTTGCCTTGTCCTGATCCTTCTAAGACCCCCATGTGATCAATGTTCAAACTCTTGACCATGATCCACACTAAAAAATGCATTTCACATTATAACCAATACACACAGAATTCACAAAGTTGTTGAAGTTTGGATTTTGAATAAATTCACCGCTAAGAGATAAACAACCAGCAAATACAACAGGGACAGGAGCTACTCAAATTTTAAAGTTGCCATTCACCTGCTCCAATTTATTTTCGAAGTAGTAAGTCTTTCACTACACTCAACGACCCTCACTGAGTTACACATCATGCCCAGAATGATGGGGGGCATTTTGAACACTAACATTTTTGCAATCAGACATCTTAAATCTTAAATGTCCTTCCAGTTGCATGATGCAGATTATGTATATTATCTATATAAACACACGTATTAAAAATTCAAAATGCAGAACATTATGGACACTACAGTATGTAGTTCCCCATAAAGATTAAATTGCCAGGTGTCTATAATCTTCCACCAACTGTATGCTCTCATTCTCTTGCTGGAGCTGATCTTTAATTCTCAATTTGGAAGTTCTGAAATCACCATAAACCTGGATTCAAATACCAACTCCACCAACTAGTAAATGTTAGACCCTGGGCATCTTCCTTAACCTCTCTACATCTCAGTTTCTCCTTCTTGTAACATGATCACCATCTCTGCCTTACAACACAGCCTTGTGGGGCTTCTGGTACTGAGAAGCTCCTCTGGAAGCAGCAACTGTTACTACTAAGCTGCTGTTATGCATTTTTTAAAGAATCTTACATTTCTACCTCTTCTATATTTCCACCATTACTTCTCATAAAATGGAAAACATCCTATCTTTATGTGTTCCTCCCTTGTCAATCAACTTCTTTCTATTCACTCCTGAAGTTCACATGGATAAAATTCAGTTCATAGCTTCAGTCTGAGTCAAAGACTGATTTTTTGCTTGGTAATGAAAAGCTCATAAGGGAAGTAAAACAGACCTCAGAAGTAAATGACTAAGTTCACAAATGTTATAGAATCTTTGGATTCTTGAAAGCAAAGTAACATTTCCTCCTCTCCCACATCCCACAACTTGCTGGCTTAGATGCCCAACACCACCCTCCAGTGCCCTGCCAACAGGAAGGAGCCTGAGGCCCTAAAGAAAGCCTCAAATCAAAGGGCCTGAGAACCACGTGAACCACCACAACAGGAAGTAATTCAGGCACGGATCGGCAGTGGATGCTGGAAGCATCAGTGAAAGGTTTGGGGGTAAAGTGTCATCCATGGATTAAGCACAAAGGAAAAGGCACCCTTATAACAGAGATCTGGTGGACATCACTTTAACCTAGTGACCAACTGTGGCACCAGCAGTGACGGAGCCCACTAACAGTAAGTGCCTTCTGCTGGGACCCAATGGGAAGTACAGAGTATTACCTATGCAGAATTCATGCCAGAAATGTCTAACTTGAACCAAATCATGTCCAGACTGTAGGGCATGCTACACACTAACAAGCCTGGATTCTTCAAAAGCGTCAAACCCTAACGTTAAAGTGATAAAGGCAGAAAAACGATCCTACAGGAAAAGAAACTAGAGACAAAGCAGATGTAATGCATGACCCTTGTTCAGATCCTACATTTAACAGAGAGAAAAGCCATAAACGTCACTTTGAGACCACCGCAGATATCCGAATACGGGCTGCATAAGCGATAACGTTATAGGATGTAGCATATGGCAATACAACGTTAAATTTCTGGGTGTGATGATGACACCGTGGTTATGTAGGAGAATGTTCTTATTTTTAAGATATACATGCTGAAGTATTCAGAGGTAAGGATCATGGGATCTACAACATGACTTAAATAGTTGGCAAAATAAAATAGAAACAGGCGTTTGAGGCCGGGTGCAGTGGCTCATTCCTGTAATCCCAGCACTTCGGGTGGCCAAGGCGGGAGGATCACCTGAGGTCAGGAGTTCAAGACCAGCCTGGTCAACATAGCGAAACCCTGTCTCTACTAAAAACACAAAAAAAAAACCAGCTGGGAGTGATGGCGCGTGCCTGTAATCCCAACTACTAGGCTAGCTGAGGCACGAGAATCGCTTGAACCCAGGAGGCGGAGGCTGCAGTGAGCTGAGACTGCACTACTGCACTCCAACCTAGGTGACAAAGCAAGACTGTCTCAAAAAAAAAGGAAGAAGAAACAGGCATTTGAACTCAGAATGCTGGTGACCTGTGAAAAGGGCACACGGATGTTCACCACACTCTTGTCTCCCAACCTTTCTGTCAAACTTTTCAAAACTAAAAAAAAAAGGGGGACAGCACATTAAGTGGCTCTCTCTAGCATCCGCTCACCATCCGTAGCCTAGGAGGAAAATAAAGCATTTCACTCATCATCTGTGGGCCTTTTGTGCAAATAAACACCCACATGAACAATCCTTCTGACCGGCCTGACATTTCTTAAAGATCTCAGTCGCTGCCACACTAATCTTCCCCTCAAACTCTCAGCTTAGCTGGGCTGGCCCATTCTACAACGAGACGGTTAGAGAAAAGTGTGGCTTCCTCCCTGCCTTTTCCAAGCTGGGTGGGTACCGGCAGTTGCCTCCCTGACAGATGGCTGGCACTCCTCACCATGCCCAGCTGGACAGCGCTAAGTACCAAGCTAACTCAGTCAGAAACTCTCCAGAGAGACACTGGGGTCAGCATTTTTTTAAAAACACTCCCATACTCAGAATCCCAAGTGGATACCACCCAATCTAACCTTGAAAACCTTCCCTAAAGGGCAAGAGTGAACATTCCATCTGAATACTGTATCACTTCTGAACTGAAGACCACTCCCTTTCTCTAAACTATCAGAGAAAATACACAAGGTAAACTGATAAAAATCTGGCCAAAAATACATATTTTGGATAAGAAAGTTATTTTTAAAAACACATTAAATGTAGACTGCACATCTAAATACGGTCTGAAAAGAACTCAGGGTTTTGTGTTTTTGTAATTACTCACTGGGAACCTGTTCTCTCGCTGGTTCCCAGGACATAAGGGAACTCCTCAGGAACTCCGAGTGCTTCAGGGCAAGCGCCTGTCAAGAAAAAGACAGAGGAGGACTTCCCATCCCTACAAGATCAGCTGGCATTTTCTTGCTTTATTTTTAAATGAAAATAGAAAAGCGATGACTAAAAGATGATCAAAGAACCCTGCTTTACTAGCCTCAGTCAAGCTGAGAAACAGGAAGTTTAGGAGAGAGGAAGGAGGTCAAAGGACAGGCACTGAGTGAACACAGAGTTCCCTGTGCGTGGAGAAGAGGCGGTGAGCTATTCCAGGGTTCTCAGGACCACACTGCATGCGAGTTTAAGCTTCACACTGTTCCCACTCACTGGTCATGACTGTCTGCTCCATTTTTCACAAGGACTTTTAGAAAATAACAACATATACCCTTCTTAACACTTGTTTCCCTACCATCTGGCCAACATCAAACATCCTTGTTCAATAGCATGTTGAAAAATGCACGTAACCTAATATATTCAAGATAGCGCGTATTTCATACCCAGAAAGACATGCCTTTTACCCACTCTGGGCCACTCTGTCTGAGGCTAGTGAGAGGCCTTCCCAGTGACAGTCCCAAGGACAAACGTCAACTGAGCTAGTCCAGACAAGCGGCACCGGGGCAGCAGTGCCTAATGGGACCGCCAGCAGTACCGTGTGAGAACCTGCAAACTCACCAACACGGCTCAGGGATACTGAGAACACATTCTCAGGGGGTGTGACCGTCCCCTTCTCAGTGAGCACAGACCTGCTCCTTAGATTCCAGCAGCATGCAGAACACACTGACTCCACTGATAGCACGTCTCATACCCCGCCTGAGCTCAGCTCCCAGAAAGACCAACGGGCCTTGACCAGTTTGCAACAGGAAGAATGCGGACTCCTTTGACGGTAGAGGGACAAAAGGACAATAATACAACATCATGTGTGTTTCTTCAATATGCACACAGGCACAGAAACAGGAAGTGCATCACAACAGGCCCAGCCTCAGCCCCGGCCACAATGCACCAGCTGTGTGGCCCTGGCCCAGTTCCCAGGCCTCTCAATGCCTCCATTTCTCCCCCAAAGCGATGCCTGCTTCCTCAGCACTGGCACAGGTTGAAATGAGTTAATTCGGTGAAGTCACTGGAACCACGCCTAGCACAGAATACACACCGCTTATTTATAAAATAAGTCAACTGGCCGGGCGCGGTGGCTCACGCCTGTAATCCCAGCACTTTGGGAGGCCAAGGCGGGTGGATCACCTGAGGTCAGGAGTTCAACAACAGCCTGGCCAACATGGTGAAGCCCTGTCTCTATTAAAAATACAAAAATTAGCGGGGCGTGGTGGCACACGCCTGTAGTCCCAGCTACTGGGGAGGCTGAGGCAGAAGAATCGCTTGAACCCGGGAGGCGGAGGTTGCAGTGAGCCAAAATCGCACCACTGCACTCCAGCCTGGGTGACAAGAGTGAACTCCATCTAAAAATAAATAAATAAATAAGCCAATCAGCAAATACTACCTAGGGACATCACAGATCATGTGACACGCCTGAAATGGAAAGCTCAAGAGCAGATGGGGGACAAGAGGAGGACAAAGGTCCACACGTGGGGGTCCCACTCATCGTGGTTAGGCTCCTGGACGTGACCCTACCTGATGGGAAACTTCCCAGGGGGGGTGTTTAGGCAGTGACAGATGGCAGGCAGGGGCTGCATGGGTCACCCCACAGGGCACAGCACACAGTGAAGAGAAAGGAGAGAGTGGGACCTAGGAAGAAACTGGGGAGGAAGCAAAACACAAGTTCCAGGGGCCGGCCATCTAACCAGATCCATCACACGAATGGCAGCCAGATGCCAGAGGGGGAGGGGGCACATCACGCACAATTCTCAGGAAATACAAACTGCCTTACACACCTCAAACACTGCATTTGACAGCAAAAAGTATCTTGCTCACCTACAGTCATTCTCCACATAGCAGCAATGGTCGTATTTTCTATGGGTAAAAGACCAGGCTTAAAATCCTCCAGCAGCTTCTGGCCATCATTAGACTAAAATCCACACTTCTATCAACCTACAGAAGGGGGCTCAGAGTCCTAGGCAGAGCATGGTGCTGGTGACAGACTACCTGTGTGGCTAACAGAGTTTGGCTGTGTCCCCAACCAACTCTTTATCTTGACTTCTACTTCCAGAAACCCTGCGTGTCATGGGAGGGCCCAGTGGGAGGTAATTGAATCATGGGGGCAGTTACCTCCATGCTCTTCTCTTGACAGTGAGTTCTCACAAGATCTGATGGTTTAATAAGGAGCTTTCCCCTGCCCTTTGCTCTGCATTTCTCCTTCCTGCCGCCATGTAAAGAAGGACGTGTTTGCTTCCCCTTTTGCCACAACTGTTAAGTTTCCTGGGACCTCCACAGCCCTGCGCAACTGTGAGTAAATTAAACCTTTTTCCTTTATAAATTACCCAGTCTCAGCCAGTTCTCTATAGCAGTGTGAGAACAGACTAACACATTCACAAAGACTCAACCCCTGTGCCTCAGTTTCCTTATCCACAAAGAGAAGTGGGCAGTCCCACCTCCCAGGGCTGCTATGAGGATGTCCAAGGCAATACCTTTCGAAGCGCCTGGAACAGAGAAAGCCCAGTAAGGAGCCAGCAGCTTGGGAGACCCACCCTGCGCCAGCCTGCAGCAGGTGAGCTCAATTCCATCTCAGAGCCTTTGCCCAGGCACTCTTCTGCCTGGTGCCTTCCCCACACTCACAGGGAAACACCCTGAGCTGAGAGGGCCCCCAGAGAGGTGCTCCGAGGCTTTGAGTCTCACACGGCAGCCCTGCTCTCCCACCCTCTCCCCTTCCCTCACTCTCCCCTCACTCCGTCTTCTTCGTGGCTTCCATCAGCACCAGCAATTCCGTCATGAACATGTTTGTCCTCTGCACATTCTGAACCATGCAAGTGTGGGCCTTGTCTCTAGAGCTTCTAAGACAGTGTGGGACCCACAGGGGCCCTCAGTACACAGCTGCTGAATTATCCCATCAACTCCTTAGTGGCTATTTCAGTGAACTATTATGAAAAGAAATAAACAGAATACCACAAACAAATATTCAATTTAGAGAAGCCAGTCCCACTCCCAGAAGGCAGATCTACCTTGTGAAAGGCCAAAATCTAATTTAATTCAACTTAAAACAGGGAAGAGTCAAATTCACACTGCTGTATGCTCCCAACAGACGAGGACGGTTAGGGAGGAGACAGCAAGATCCCAAGACACATGCAACAGATGGAGCCTTTAGGTTTCACCCGACACACACAAGCACATGCCCTGCACAAAACCGACCCAAGGACTGTCAGCAACCTCTAGTCCTTGCACACCCAGCTGAGTTATCAGCAAACTGCTTCCTAGGAGCTGCAAGGACCTCCCGGTGTTTCATCTCCTTTCTGCTTATGACCCCCAGCGTACAGATGAACCAGACCGCTACCACAGCTGAGGCACGGTGTGTGGACACGGAGCATGGCAAACCCAGAAGGTGTGTTTTCACAAAGCTGGAGCAAAGTCGCCCTCCAGATGTATACTTCAACTAAGGCAAGACAATGAACTCAAAATAGCACTACGGGAAAACTTAGTGAACTAAGCCACATATGCCCAGATAACGCATGGCATTTCCCAGCTCCTTGTAATGACCAGGAAGTCACAAAATGCAAGAGCAAGACTGCGAGAAAGGTGAAGGAAGAACAAGAAAAGGAGACAGACGAGGAGATGACAGAAGACAGTAAGATGGCCTCTTCCTCGCTGGGTGGGCAGAAATCTGTCAAGGATCAAAGCGGGAGAAAAAAGCCTTCCAAGAATTCGGAAGAGATGAAGATGCCAATACACAACAGGTGCCAACAGAGGGATTCCACAGGCACTACCGTCTGGACATTTTAACAGTGTAGTTAAATGTAAAAATCAGTAAATGATCTTAGAGCACAAGCTCTGAGAAATAAAAGAGTAACCAATTTTAATTATCCTCAATCCCAAAATATCTCAGTAGTCTCTATAAAATATTACCTAGATTTTAAATAGCAGCAAATATTATTCCTTTTTTCAAAACAAACCTTGTACACTGAAATATGCTAACACGGACTCTGCCTTGTGTACCTCATGTGCTTCATTTGTCTTATCCGAATAGTACGGGGGAGGGCTGGGGTGCCAGACAAAGGAGGGAAATTTACCTTATGAATTATTAATACCAATCCAAGATTACAAATTTGTCTTGAAAATTAAGTAAATTTTTTATCACAGTACTCACTACACAAGTTGACCCAGTCAGTGAAATGCAAACACCATCACAAGCAGTTAAGCAGCCTGATAAAACTGAATGGCACCCACATCCCTCTACAGACACCCGCACCTGTGTCACAGGCACACCCCACCCACCCCCTGACCTCCAACACTCCAAGACCAGGTGCTGCAGGCAGCAAATGACATCCTCAAACACAAGACATCTCCATTCAATGTGGGGAGAGGCAGTGGTCTCCATGCTCACTTGGCAGCCATGAAACACAAGCCGGCTTAAAGCTGACCCTAACAGCACACCCAAAATGTACTTTCCAAATTGCCAACCTCCTGGGAAAACAATCCGTGGATGAAATTTCACAGGCTTCCAATCAGTGAATACACTGTGTCCCCAGTGAGCACTCTGCCCTGTCCCTCCACATCCTGGGGCTGAGCTTACGCTACAGAGCATCTCCAACTGATGCCACAAAGTAGGTACGAAGGTGGAGCATCCTCCCAAGACCGACATAGAGGCCTGGAATTTGTCAAACTCCTGGTATTTTTCCTGGTTCTGACTCCCCAGTCTGACCCTGCTACTCTGTGAAGATAAAAGTGACAGGAAGACTTTAAAAGGGGGCAAAATATCCAGACAAGCTAGCCAAGCACACCACCCCTCCAGGCTGCCAGGCTCTGAGACCGGCCAGCCCTCCCAGGCAGGATGCATTCCACCTCAACCATGGCTAGGCTGTTTCTGCCCAGAAACGCAACATGCTCTGGGGGAAGTAACTGGCAGATCTGTGTGCACTCTGACACCAACTCTGTGAAAAGAAAAAAGGTGTGGGTTGAGAGTGAGCAAGTGGCATTAAAAAATGTTGGAAGGAAAGATGGCAACACGTTAATAAAGGTAACTTATTAATGATACAAGTGGAATGGTTTTTTCATATACTTTTCTGCAGTTTTTATTTCTATATACAGGTTGAGTATCCCTCATCTGAAATGCTTGGGATCAGGAGCGTTTCAGATTTTGGATTTTCAGATTTGAGATGCTCAACCTGTCTACACACATAGCTACTATAATCAGGAGAAAAAGGCAGCATCAATAATGTCTGACTGGAAAACAGCTATGCCTAGTTTGTACATGCCAACTCTGGCTGCTGTCGCACAACAATGGCAGAATAATTGTGACAGAGGTCTGCCCCACCCCAGCCCCCACAAGATAGTTACTATCTAGCTTTTTACAGAAAACTTTGCCAAGCCTTGGTTTACAGCACCGAGACCCCTCTCTCTGCTATTAACCCAGTCTGCAGGGTGTTTTTACTTAGTGTGCAAATGACAGTTCAAGTCTACTGCAAGAAAAGAGGCTGGTTTTTTAAAACCAAGTTTTATTATGGCTTGAGGTTCTTTGAGGAAATGGTTCCCAAAAAGTGTGAAGGGCAGAAGCAGTCAGAGAGGATGTGACACTGTGACAGGACGAGGTGATCACCAACTTTCCCTGCAGCCTTATAGAGTGACACCACCACGTGACTTGGAACTGGAGAATGCCATGACTTCAGGGATATTAAGAGAATATATACTTCCAGGACCACATTTCCATAAAGACGATGCTCTAAAAGCCCCTAGAGCACTGATTCAGTGAGTGCTTCCATTTATAGAACTGAATTTATTTTTATAGAACTGAATTTATTTCGTTTAGGGATATTAACAGAATATATACTTCCAGGACCACATTTCCAAAGAGACTATGCTCTAAAGGCCCCTAGAGCACTGATCAGTGAGTGTTTCCATTTAAAGAACTGAATTCATTTTGTTTTAATCTCCCTTACTGGCTTGTAAGAGCTACTTACGTATTTAGAGTACCAGCCCCTCATCAAGGTTACGAACGTGTTTTCTCAGGGTACCGTGTACTGATGCTCTCTGCCAATGCCTTGGGCCTTTCAGGCTGCTGTAAGAAAATACCATAACCTGGGCGGCTCATAAGCCACAGAAACGTTTTCTCACAGTTCTGGAACTGGGAAGTCCAAGATCAAGGCACGGACTGATTCAGTATTTGGTGAGGGCCTGTTTCTTCACAGCTGAACTCACTGCAAACTCACATGGCACGGGGGCAGAGGTCTCTCTCTGAGGCCTCTTTTATATGAGCACTAACCCCATTCATGAGCCTAGTCACCTCCAAAGGCCTCATCTCCTAATACTGTCACCTTGGGGGTTAGGATTTCAACATGGGAATTTGGGGAGGAGACACAAACATTCAGACCATGGCAGCCACAGAAGAGCTTTGTTTTTAGAGGCTCATTGACTTCTCTCTTCCTTTTTCTCTTGAAATCAAACTTTAACAGCTTTCCCCAATTAGAAAACCATTCACCAAGCTAACTTCAAAGATCACACTGATGTTTACTCCATCACGTAAAAATTGCTCATGCAAATTGAACACATACACAATGAGCCAACATCCTCAACTAAAAGAGCAAAGCGTGAAGGGGAAGGACTTGTAGATTCAAGTATGTAACCTGGAGCAATATTAAAGTGTAACTCTACAAACAAAGTGAAATTATTTTTAATGCTTTTCACTCTATTTTTTTTAATTTGCTTTCAAAGACTGTCACCAACAAGCCTCATCCAGCACTGAGCAGCCACACTCTGCTCAGACACCTGTACCCCTGCACACACAGCTCCCAAGCTAGGCTTGGCTACAACCAAAACCCAAATACCTCAAATCTTTATGGTAACAACAGTGCCAGCTCACACAGTTTAAAACATCTTAGCCTCCTCATCACAAACAAAATGTTATGGAAAAAACCGTACCTTCCTGGGGCTAATTCCGTTTGGTTATACAGAGCCCTGAACAAAAGTAACTCTAGGAGTGCATTGATGAGCTTAAGCTTAAAGTAAAAGCCAGTTCTTTCATTTGTGTTCGAGCCCTTGTTTAACAGATTTCAAACAATAATTAAAAAAAAAAAAAAAAATCCAGTGCACACAAAATTCTTAGTTCCCTATTTTATGATGGATATTTGGTATGCATGCATTTTTCTTATGAACACAAACAACAGAAAAAGGATAAAATGCTTTTAAAAATTAAAGATAACCACTGCTGCTTTTTATATCTGCAACAGAAAAGACTGAGACCGATTATCTGTTATCTGCCATAAATTAAATTCCCAAATCAAACTTCTTATCCCAAGTACCCAACAAGCAGGTCTCCCATTTTTACCTCAAACACACAGCAGCAGGCTCTGCTTCCAGGGGCCTGGGCACCATCAGTCGTCAGAGTTCTCCCAAGTCCTCCCAGAGCGGAGCCAGACCCTTGGGGCAGCCACCATCATCTCCCAACAAGGAACCTTCTAGAACCTTCCAGAAAGTGAATCTGGCCTAAGGGTAACACATAGCACTTTCCCCGGCCACTCAGCACTGCATTCAGTAAAGGCAGGAAGCCTTGAGTGAGCAGCCTTGTGCAAGGCCATTGATAACACAGGTAACATGATCAATTCTCACCCAGCTTCCCTACATAAAAAATAAAATAGGAAGGAATTCCAGTGAGAAGGAAAAAATGGTCAACAGAAGAGCAACTATGACATCCATGTTTGGTCTTCCTCAGAAGATTGACTACGCCAGGCACGGTGGCTCATGCCTGTAATTCCAGCACTTTGGGAGGCCAAGGCGGGTGGATCACTTAAGGCCAGGAGTTCAAGACCAGCCTGGCCAACATGGCAAGACCTCGTCTCTACTAAAAATACGAACATTAGCCAGGCATGGTGGTACATGCCTGTAATCTCAGCTACTCGAGAGGCTGAGGCATGAGAACTGCTTGATCCCAGGAGGCAGAGGTTACAGTGGGCTGAAATCACACCACTGCACTCCAGCAGGGAGAACACAGCAAGACTCTGTCTCCAAAAAAAGAAGAAGAAGAGTGGCTAGCTTGTACCACGTTGGCTGTGAGAGCAAATCCTAAAGCGTTACCTCTGCAGAGGGGCCTTCTCTGACAACCCAGTCTAAGTCAGCGCTCAGGAGCTCTCTCACCTCACCCCCCGATATTCTGCAGTTGCTGCGCATGACAGTTTTATTTGTTCACACACTCGTTCCTTTGCTTAAGCGTTTCCCCAACTAGAATTACACTCCCTAAGAGCAGGGCCCCCTCCTCCCTTACTCACCAAGCCACCTCCAGCAACTACAACGGTGTCTAGCAAACAGAAGTGATCATTAAGTGTTCATTAATGTAACAGCATAAATACATTTTACAGTAAGAATGATGACTCCAAAGTTAAAAATATAATTCCACCAAAAAATCTTCCAATAATGTCTCACAAGCAAGGTCCTGGTTACCAATGCAAGGACCAGGAAGAAGCCTCTGGCTGATGTGGCTTGGTTCTGTGTCCCCGTCCAAATCTCATGTCGAAGTGTAATCCCCAATGTTGGAGGTGGGGCCTGGTGGGAGGTGACTGGATCGTGAGGGGCAGATTTCCCCTTGGCGCTGTTCTCGCGATGATGTGTGTGTGCTGGTGAGATATGGTTGCTTCAAGGTGTGTGACACCTCCCCACTCTCTTGCTCCTGCTCCAGCCAATTAAGACGAGCCTGCTTCCCCTTTGCCTTCCACCACGATTGTAAGTTTCCTGAGGCCTCTCCAGAAACAGGGCAGATGACAAAATCATGCTGCCTGTACACCCTGTGGAACCATGAGCCCATTAAACCTCTTTTCTTTATAAATTACCCAGTCTCAGGTATTTATCGCCATGTGAGAACAGACTAATACAGTGGCAGTAACAACCTCTGCAATTCTCTCCTAACACATGACTTTCTTCTCTTCCCAACAATGCCAAGTGACTTTTTTAAGGATTAAATAAACTACTACATGTTAAATGGATTTGCCTCTGCCTGGCACATCCCCACAGTAAGCATCCCCAAACTTAACCACTACTATTGTCATTATTTGTTACCTAAGCCAACTTCCCAAATTACTGAACACCAAAGAGTTCAGAACTACTGATTAAAAGAGAAATGATAAGGTCTGCTTCAAATTGTGAATAGTGAGTTGCTGTCTGCATCGTCTCTGGCACAGGCACCAAAGAACATATTATAGAAGCAATGTCACCTACCTACCTCACGTCATCCAATACTCCTGGCTTCCATAAACACTTCACTGGCAATCAGTCATCGAGGAACCTATTCTCTCAACACAGCATCACTTTCTTGGAGTTAACATATCAAAACTACAAAAGTATGCCATTTTTACATCTTTAATATTTCCTTTGTTTAGTTTCAAAAATCATCTCTCAAGCTTCAAAAAATTAAACCCAAGTTTTGAGATTCTGTGATTTTGTTCTGGGGGTGAGAATGGACAATTTACTGAAACCCTTTCATAATCTTCAAAACTGTATAATCTATAAGGATATCATTACCTTTCAAGACTGAACCTGAACAATTCTTGCCTATTTTATCCACCTCTATGCAGAAACCCTGGTATTTCCCTGTTAATATTCCAAGTTCTTGGAACATTCTGAGAACATAAAGACATGGAAGGAAAACTGTCAACTCTCCACTCGTGTTTATCCTCAAGGCAGCATGAAGCTTCAAGAAATCTGCAGGAGGCGGGGACTCTGAGCCTGGAATGGCAACAGCTGCTGGGTGGCTGGGCAGGCCTGGAGGGGACCCACACCCCTGCCCAGTGGGGCCTCACACAGCTGTCGCACACTGCAGAGACAGAGTAGATGAGACCAAGCGGGAGAGTGGCAGAGGCAGAGAAGCAGGCACAGGGGAGGGCTAGCACCTTCCACCAGCTACCCTGGCCATCTCAGCCCTGACAGTCTCCCTATGACCTGGACGAGAGAGGAAAAACCTAGGTAAGCCAGGACCCTCTCCTCAGGCTCCTGGTGCCCAACTCCTCAAGAGGCAAACTAAGCAAAGGAAATCACTCTGCCAAGGAGGGAACATTATCGAGGCTAGACAGTCACCCTGCTCTCCTACCAGAACTCCACACTGTCACACCGAGAAGGTTCAGTTTTACTGTTCAAGTGTCCTGTGAGGAAGGGGTGGCTCTAGCGTTCTGTCCTCTGGAAAGTGCCTTATGTCGCTGTCTCGCTCTGGTGTGCTGCCCACCACAGTGGTGCCCACAGGAAAGGCACTACATTCTCAGTGGAAAGAGGCAAACTGCACAAGAGCATTCCTAGTATGGCCTCAGTTCCTGAAAAAGAGTCCATGTGTGCCTCAGCATTCAACAGTGGCTCCTGCAGGAAGCAGGGTTAGGGTGTTTAGGAGGGAGAGAGAAGAGTGGACGTTTCCCTTTACGTGTGCCTGTAACACTCTGTTTGCTCAGAATGCACACGTCATTTATAACTAAGAAAAAACATTGGCTAAAACAACTAACATTGCACCAAGGGATCTCACGTCACACATGCAGGGCAAAGAATGATTCTCCTGAACTGGGGGATAGGAGTGATACAAGGAGATTAATAGAGCTACACCCTCATCTTAAACAGTTATTAACTAAAACTGATAAGAAACAACAGTGCCAGGATACAATATGGAAAGGAGGAAGTAAAGACCAAGAAGAAACACCAGCTGAGAGTGTGTTTCTGGGATAAGGAGAGTGCGGGAGGACTGTGTTTCCTTTTGAGGCTCTAAGTATCATTTATCTTTTAAGCTATGTACAAGTCTTATTGGATAAAAGAAATATAAAATACAACTTGATGACAACGAGTCCTCAGCTTCTAAGCTCACATACAAAAAGCCCAGAGATCATATCTTTGCCAACTTTCACGCTACATGACCACCAACCTATTTTTGCATGGTGCTTCTCTGTGATTTTCTGACGATAAAGAGGACCTAAGTACCCTCGCACTGAATGACTGCTGTGGATACACCTGACCCAAGAACAAACCAACCGTTTACTCAGGTGGTTACAGCTTGGCCAGGAAATGAGCAACGTCAGTACGCACGTCTAGCAGGACTAAAATGTTCCGGGACTAACACCTCCTCACTTCCTCCCCCAGCCCTTCACCAGGTATTCCTTCATTCTCTTTGAGGCATGGATGTCCTCCTCCCCACAGCACCTGCCCATAATATGTGTTTAAGACACTCTTCCACATGACACAGACTAACAGGAACATCACTCTACACAATCAGAACCTGCTTGTGCAGAAGTCTGAAGCTGATATCCCAGCCCAGGCCGCATCCCTGAAGTCCAGACCTGATCTTCACTGAGGCATCTCACAGATATCCTGATGGAGCATGTCTGAAGCTGAGTGCCCACATCTGGCCCTGCCAGACTTCCCCATCCCAAAGACAACTTCTTCTAACTGCTCAGGCCAAACCCTTGGTCCTCCTTGACTCCTCTCCTGCATATCCCATCTGGTCCATCTGTAAATCATCTCATCTCTACCCTCTTGATAAAACTACAATTCAATCTCTCCTGCCACCTATGCTGACAGGACTGTGGTTCCAGCCACCATCACCTGGGAGGTCACCTGGATTGTTGCCATCCTGCCCTCTTTGGTTTCTGTGCTTTTGCCCTTGAGTCTTTCAGTCTATACTCAAAACAGCAGCCAAAATGATCCTGTTAAAACTTAACATCACATCCCTTCTCCCCTCTGCCCAAACACCCCCAGAGGCTCCATATCACTTGGAGGAAAAGACAGGACCTACAGGACCACCTGATCTCGCTCCCCACGACTCCCTGGCCTCACTTCCTATTATTCCCCATCTCTTCCAAGTGTCATGGGTTTCATTCTAAGACATTAGGTAAAATCAGAGTCAGGAGGAAAATGACCAAAATCAGCCTTGAGTTTCAGAAAAAAACAGTCTGGAGAAAGGCAAGGATAGACTGGCCAGGGGCTGCTGCAGTGATCCAGGTGAGGGATGTGGACAGCCTGGGCTAATGGTGGTGGGCAAAGAGAAAAGCCAAGATTCTGGGGTTAGTAAAAGGAAGATGAACCAGATGTGACAGATGATTAATGGCAGGGAATGGGGACTCCAACTGCCAGAGGCTTTCCTGGAGGCTGGTCTTTAAGGCCACTCTACCACCACTGGTCTCCCCAGCCCTAATCTCACCCTTTAATCTACAAAATACCCCTCTCAAACCATCTAGTTCAATCAGCCAAGCATGAAGAACCTCAGGGACAACTAATTTCCATTTGAGTCTCATGAGAACTTACACATATGAGGCCATCCACTCTGGATTCTATTTGCTAGAAAATGAGAGACTATGCAGAGCTGACCACTGAATCCCTCTCTTGTGCCAACATCTCAGGAGCACGAAGCCCTCAGCTGCACCGCTGTGCACACTTCTTTCTGCCTCTACCCTGCCTATACTGAGTTGGTTCAACAGACTCTACAGCTAATTAAGACCAAATTCACCGTTGCTTTATCAAGGGAAAGAGATGCAGAGAAACAAACCAGAAGGCTTGTTCCTCCAAGCCTTCTGGTTGTGGGTAGCAAAGAGTACACAGAAACTTAGCATTTTCACGTTAGGCAAAACTCAACTGCATTGTCACAGTGGCAAAACAGCCTCGCTACTTTACTGCATGTGTTAAGTGCTGCCAGTACTTGCTGAACAACTAGCTGAGATATGAGTGACGCAACTCTTGGGTGAGACCAACTGACCAGCTGCACTGGAAAGACTTACCCGGCTGCCCACATGGGCCAGGCATGAACACCTACTAAGGGATCTGTGTCCCATGTCAAGGGCCAAAAAGGGAGAGCAGAATCTGGGGCTAAGTCCTATTATTAAACCGGTAGCTCATCTAGAAAGTGGCTCCATCACTGACTCACACAAGTCAGGCTTTGAAGGAACCTTACAAGTATATGGTCCCAGTGCCTATCCTCCAGCTAGTTAGACGTAATGTGAGTAGAAAGTTCTCTCCAATTCCTCGGAGAGGCTCTTCCCCTCCACTCAACCCCAACATGTTCTCTGATCGGTAAGTTCAAGCTGACTCCGACTTCCCATCCTTTTATCATCCCAACACTGGAGAGGATGGCTTTCCCAAAAGGATCCTTTAGAAAAACAAAACCCACAGCCAATATTATCACGGGTCCTTATCACTGACAGGTAAAATGGTAGCCGCCTTGGAAGCTGTGGCAATTTTTAATGCATGAGAGACAACAAATTATCTTAACTTCCTATCAGGAGGAAGTACTTTAAGCAACTCTTTAGTAGCAGGGATTGTTGAGGGTTATTCTTATCCCAATTCTGCTTGCTTGGGGTCAGGGATGCAATCGTGTAAGGAAAATGGTGATAACAACTTGAGACAGCTACTTTTAGCCTGGGTTAACACACACTTCATAATGGGTCCTAGGCCATAATCAGCACTCAGAAAATGCTGCTTAATCCTGTTATTGATCACAGACCTGTAAGAACAATACCAGCAGGCTGGACCAAGTACACAATTGCAGGGTCCAGCACGAATTGGAAATGCAGAGCTCCATGTCAAAAAATTCTTAAGAGTTTCTGATGGCAACAGCGGAGCATGAAACCAAGCACAGGGCCCTGTGTGGCAACACTAGTCGCACACCCATGAGGCAGGCCCTGTCACCAGGTAAGTTCTCCAGAGAACTTGCTCATGGGCCTTGCCAGCAGTTAGCCTAAGAGTATTGCCTTGATGTTGTCAAATACCTCACCTCATGCCACACTATGCAGCAGCATGCTCGTATGAAGAACCCAGCCAGTGCAGTGGGTGCATCTGAGTTCAAATTCCGAATCTCTTCACTGGCTGAGCTGGGACCTGGGACTTCTGAATCACTTCAAGTCTCAGCCTCCTCATCTGCTAAGTGGGGAACTGCCATCTTCTCTGCAGGGCATTGTGAGGTTTAAACAAAACAGTACAAGTAAAATGCCTAGACACACAATTTGTTCTCAACAAACCTTGGTCCCATTTCATTTCAAAGATCACTGTATTTCTTCAGCCTCTTAAATAATCCAAACGCAACATGCAATACGGGAGCCACTCACAAATGGGCTGCTAAGCAACTGAAATGTGGCTAATACAAACCAAGATGTGCTGTGGCCATAACAAATTCCAACAAGATTTTATAGACTTAATGTGAAGAAACTAAAATACCTCATTAATATGTATATATCAATTACATGTTGAAATAATTTTATGGATACACTGGGTTAAATAGAATGCATTATTAAAATTAACTTTAGGCCAGGCACAGCGGCTCATGCCTATAATCCCAGCACTCTGGGAGGCTGAGGTGTGAAGACTGCTTGAGCCCAGGAGTTAGAGATCAGCCTGGGCAACGTGGCAAAACCTCATCTCTGCCAAAAAATACAAAAATTAGCCAGGCATAGTGGTGTATGCCTGTAGTCTAAGGTACTTGGTGGGGTGGGGGCTGCAGTGAACCGTGATCACGCCACTGTACTCCAGCCTGGGTAATAGAGTGAGACTCTGTCTCCAAAATAAATAAGTAAATAAATATTTGAAAATGAAAAATAAAATTAACTTTGCTTCACTTTTTTAAAGCAGTTACTAAAAAATTTAAAATCACATCTGTGGTTCCCAATATATTTCTATTGCATAGTGCTGATCTAGACAATTAAGACATTCCAAACATCTGAAATGAAGGGGGAAGTCTAGTTGTCTACACTAGAAAAGCAGCCTGGATAACCAGGAACACTTCGTGCTCACCCAGCAAGGCACTAAGGTATTGACACTTCTTGCCAGGTAAAATTTAAACATAATTACAGTGTCTGAATGGAAATTGTCTTTCTTTAAACTACCTACAAAATGTTCAGGGAATAGTTACTCATTTCTTCTCCCAAACAATCTTTTTACTTAACTTCCTTAACTAAAGTTCTACACAGGAATCAGCTTCAACAGCTTATTCAATAAATCAGTCAATAAACACTATGTTGTGACCAACCATTTCACACTAGGTATCAATAGTATAGAAGGGTGCCCAGCTAAAAAGAATGCCTCAAACTTATCTTTGGTGCTTCATAAACCTTCAACGCCAACTTTCAGTAAACAGTTTACCTCCTCATCTGTCTGAATCTAGAACAAAGACAACACTTGGCTGGGCATCCCATCTCAGACTATAGATTTACTTCTGTTTTTATTGCAATTAATTATTAAGCCTGTATCAACAAGTTTTGAGTTTCAGTAAGTGGTTCCCATGTTTTAATTCTTTCAAAAGTATTAATATTTTTAACTATTCTTGTGGGTGAAATCCTAATCACAATCTTGCCTAAAAGAAATCTAAAAGAGAACTGAGCATTAGGCAAAGCAGTATAATAAAAGAATTTGTCCTTCGGAAATACACAGGGAAGATGAGTGTTTTAGAAACAGGTAAAGCAATTTCTTTTCCAAAACCTCTCACTCACTGAATTATCCCAGCTCCTTACGATGCTGGACTGCCCACCTGAACTCCTTTTGAAGTCTCTCGACTGTAAAGTGAGAAAATAAAAACCTGCCCTCTCACCTTTGCAGACAGTCTCAAGATGCATTTACAGCCAGAACTCCAGCTTGTACAGAGTGGCCCAAGAATGTCCCACCCAGTGCCATGCGAGGTTACTTGTGCAACAGCTGATAACACTGCTAATTTCTAGAGTTTTCAACTTTTATTTCCAATTCTAGCAGCTTTTCTTTCCTCTTTCAAAAGTCCAATGCAGGAAATGTTGACTGCCTTACATTTATTTTAGTTTGCAATATCCCCAGAAATGTAAAGCACTATAGAAGATATAAGATAGAAATCCAAAATGTTTATCCATAACAAGTTTTCCATCTTCCTAAGGGAAAGAAAATATATAACAGATTCAAGACAGCTGTCCACAGGACATCCATAGGACAGGAAGGAGTACTCTCATGTACTGCTACTGGCAAAAGTTCTCTGGAAGCTGTACAGTAGCAGGTGTTCAAAGCCTTTGAAAGCCCCCACCTTTGGCCTTGCAGTGCCCTATTGGGGAATTTGTCCTACAAAGAAAATCAAGGATTAAGGGTGTGGTACAGAAATGTCCATTGCACAGTCCACTGTTCACAACCGTGAAAACTTAGAATCCACCTCTGTATCCAAAAATGGGGATTATTACCAGGAACTAAGAGGCAGCCATTAAAATCAGTAGTAAAATAATTATTTAACATGGGAAAAGACTCACACTGGATCAAATTAAAGCATGTTATAAAACATTACATGTATCTATGATGTCATGGATATTTTTAAAATATATTTACATATTTGCAATGGTTAAAAAAAAAAAATGACCAAAAAAGAAATACTAATTTTAACACTGGTATCTCTAGATGGTAGCATTACACAGCTTTTCATTTTCTTCTTACATAGCTCTATTTACTGCAGTTTAAAAAATGAATATGGAACCCTGGGTAAAGATTTAAAATATACCATATGGCTCCAACTACACGAAAGAATAATAATGCAAATGATAATAACACCTAATGTCTCTTTGGCACCTCCAACCTACCAGGCACTGTTCTAAGAGTTTTGCATGAATTCACGTAATCCTCACGACAGACACAAAGGGCAAGCACGTGTGACACCCATTTTCCTGATGGCACAGCTGGCGAGTGGCAACACAGGACAGCAACCCAGGAAAGGGGTTGGGGTCAGGCACTACATTCCCTCCCCCCATACCGTCCCCCGCGAAGCAAACACCTGATAATCGTGGAGAGCTACCAGGAGTGAGCAATAACCCTGAATAAAAAAAGGAGAAATCAGCTGAAGATCAAAGTCACAATTACTAGCTGTGAGTGTGCCGAGCTGACCATTTAGCACCCATGCCACAAGCATGCTCTGTGCTACTCAGCATCATGTACACATTCTCAGAAGTGACACAAGTTGGGATCAGAAGTGTTTTGTATTTCAGATTTGGGGATATTTTCATTATAGTTATCAGTTGAGCATCCCAAATCCTGAAAATCCAAAACATTCCAATGAGCATTTCCTTTGAGTGTCACACTGGTGCTCAAAGAGTTTCAGATTTTGGAGCATTATGGATTTTCAGGTTTGGCATGTATATTAATCCATGTTCACACTGTTATAAAGACATACCCGAGACTGGGTAATTTATAAAGAAAAGAGGTTTAAACGACTCACAGTTCCACATGGCTGGGGAGGCCGCAGGAAATTTACAATCATGGCGAAAGGCACCTCTTCACAGGGCAGCAGGGGAGAGAAGAGTGAGGAGCAAAGGCGGAGGAGCCCCTTATAAAACCGTCAGATCTCCTGAGAACTCCCTCGTTATCACAAGAACAGCATGGGGGAAATCACCCCCATGATCCAATCTCCTAGGATTCTACTGGATCCAGCACTATCCAATAGTTTTTTTTTTCTTTGTAGAGATGAGGTTTTGCCACATAGCCCAGGCTGATCTCTAACTCCAAATCTCATCCTGAATTGTAATCCCCATAATCTCCTAGGTCTCTCCCTAGACGTGGGCATTATGCGGATTACAATTCAAGATGAGATCTGGGTGTGGACACAGCCAAACCATATCAGTCAGCATGCTTAACCTGTATTGTTAAAACATCTATATTGCCCAAGGTGATCCACAGATTCAATGCAATGTCTACCAAATTTACAATGGTATTCTTCATAGATATAGAAAAATTATCCTGAAATTCACATGGAATCACAAAAAAAAAAAAAAAAAAAACCCAATAACTAAAGCAATCTTAAGTAAAAAGAACAAAGCCAGAGGCATCACACTACCTGATTTCAAAGTGTATTACCAAGCTATAGCAGCCAAAACAGCATGGCACTAGCATAAAAGCAGACACATAGACCAACAGAACAGAATAGAGAGCTGAGAATTAAACTCACATAATACAGGCAACAGATCTTTGACAAAGGTGCCAAGAACACCCAAAGGGGAAAGGACAGTCTTCAACATATGGTGCTGGGAAAATTGGATATCCACATGCAGAAAAATTAAATTGGAACCTTGTCACACAACACATACAAAAATGAACTCAAAATGGACTAAAGACTTAAATGTAAGACCTGAAACTATGAAACTACCAGAAATAAGCACCATGGAAAGCTCCATGACACTGGTCTGGACAATGAGTTATTGGATATGACCCCAAAAGCACTGAAAACAAAGACAAAAATAAGATAAATGTGATTTCATCAAACTGAAAAGATTACGCACAGCAAAACAGAATTAAGAGACAACTCACAGAATGGAAAGAAAATATTTGCAAACCATACATCTGATAAGAAGCTAATATCCAAAATATATTTAAAAACTCAGTAACAAAAAAAAAAAACCTGGTTAAAAAATGATGAGCAAAGGACCCGAAAAGATATTTCTCAAAAGACATACAAATGGCCAACAGATTAGAAAATGTTCAACATCACTAATCATCAGAGAAATGCACATTCAAATCCTGAGAGCATCTCACAACTGTAGAATGGCTATTATCAAAAAGATGAAAAGCGACAGGTGTTGGCAAGGATGTGGAGAAAAGATAAGCCTTGCACATTGTTGGTGGGAATGTAAATTCCTGAAGCCATTCTGGGAAACAGTATGGAGGTTCCTCAAAAATCTAAAAACAGAATTATCATATGATCCAGCAATCCCACTACTGGGTATATAGCCAAAGAAACTAAAATCAGTATGTTGAAGAGATGTCTGCACTCCCATTTTCATGACAGCACTATTCACAACAACCAAGATATAAAATCAATCTAAGTGTCCACTGAAAGATGAGAGAATAAAGAAAATGTGGGATATATACACAATAGAATACTAGTCAGACTTTTAAAGAAAGGAAATCCTGTTATTTGCAACAACAATGAATGAACCTGGAGAACATTATGCTAAGAGAAAGCAGGGCACAAAAAGACAAATACTGCATGATCTCACCTATATGCAAAGTGTAAAAAAGCTGAACTCACAGAAGCAGACAAGAGAATGGTGGTTACCAGATGCTGAGGAGGCTGGGAAGGAGGGAACAAGAGCTAGACAGGGAAAGGGGAGATGTTAGTCAAAGGGTACAAAATTTCAGTTGGATGGGAGGAATAAACTTTAGTGATCTATTGTACAGCAGGTGACTACCGTTAACAATAATGTAAAGTATATTTCAAAATTGCTAAAAGATTAGATTTTAAATGTTCTTACCACAAAGAAATAAGAAGTATGTGAGGTAACAGGTATGTTCATTCCCCTGACTTAATCATTCCACAGTGCATTCATATACCATAACATAATGATGTTACTCCATAAATACACGCAACTATTTGTCAATTTAGAAACAAAATATAAGAATTAAAGAAAAGAAACTGGATATGACGCAAGCTTTATGTGACTAGCTGGTCTACATTTCATGCTCTGTTGATCTGAGAGACCAAAAAACCAACCAAAAACTTCCAAGGGTGAGGATGAGAAAACAGCAGATTTCTGTTCTGAACCACCTGGGCCTTTGGATGCTTTCCATTTTTCCAGAAAAACAGTTAAGTAAATGAACAGCAACTGTGAAACCTGCAGATAATTTTAGCATTAGTTGCTGTGCCAAGGAGCTGGAAAGATCAATTATTAATATATTAGGGTTACCATCCCTATCATATCAAACATAACTATTCCAGAAATGGTCTATGACAAGAAAGAGCTGTGGTTTGCTTACACTTGACAAATTGGCTTTATTCCCTCTTGGCAACTATGAGAACAGGCTCACCCAGTTTCATCTGAAATGTTTTGTTTTCCTTTCAAGTAGTGATGGTAACACTGTATGTGAGCCCACAGTCAATTCTTAAGCAAAAAAGCCTCATTAATATCAAACTATCCATCAAGATTACCCTTTTCTATTATGTATGAATATAAATATCGAGAACAGTAGACATCTTTCTTTCAAACAGAACTAAGTTAAAATCCATAGCTTTATTATAATAATTTTGTTGCTAATATTCCTGAAACCACATGTTATTAATGTGAGCTTAATAATGTATCATTTAAACAACTGGAATCTTATATCCTTAACTTTCAGCTCTTGAAATAAAAAACTGGTAAACATGTTACAGGTGTGATGGCTTTAACCAAACACAGCACATGTTACAGGTGTGATGGCTTTAACCAAACAAGCTTTCTCCTAGGAACATAAAATCTGCTTTTGCCAGTTACATTTCACCTGCTTCCCTAGTTGTCAGATGCCTAATCAGACAATGTTGTATAGGGTGGGAACATCTTGGAGGCTAATTCATTGCGACCTTTTCAGTGAACAAAGAAGCATGTGCACACACACACATGCACACATACACACCCTACAGTAGCTACAACACTTGAATCAGAATTCCACAGTAACACAGCAAAAAACTGGAAACAGAAATCACTCTGAATTTCTCTGTAGCTATTTACCTAAGAAAATGCAAAGAAATGTCCTATCACTTGCTTGGTTTGCCTCAGTAAGTCACTTATCCTCAAGTGAAATTCTACAAACATCATCATCATCATCTTTTTTTTTTTTTTTTTTGAGACGGAGTTTTGCTCTGTTGTCCAGGCTGGAGGGCAGTGGCGTGATTAGTTGAGATGGGGTTTCACCATGTTGGTCATGCTGGTCTCCAACTCCTGACCTAAGGTGATCTACCCGCCTCAGCCTCCCAAAGCGCTAGGATTACAGGCATGAGCCACTGCACCCAGCCAATGTCATCATTATTCTTATTAATAATTATTATTTTGGGTGCTTTTGAGATACAAATAGAGAGAAATTGTGTGCCTAGGGTTTTTTTGCCCTAACTGGAAAAAAAAAAAAATTTATGCATGCCAAGTAAAAAAGTTATAAGAAAATGAAGTCATCCAAGTTGCACTGCTTTCCAACACTAATTAAATTTTTTTAATTTTCCAAATTTCAAAGTTTTCCAACCTAAAACCTAGTGCTTCTCAAAGTTTACCAATAAATGCAACTCACACAATATTCCTTTAAAACCAATTTATAAAAATATTTTCATAATCAGAACTGGGGGATAATATCTGATTCTCTACAAGTAATTAAGGAGGGCATGCACCAAAATAGCTGACATATTAACCAAGTTTACTTCCTTTTTCCCTTTAACAAATCTTAGCAGAGCTTAAATTGACAGTAAATAAGAATATATACACCAAAAACAATCTGTTACAAACACAATTCAGTCTAAACTAACCCCTGGAAGAAAAGCACCTTGACATTTACAACCACAGAACAAAAGCTAAACTAGAATTTAAGCTATCAGTTTTAAGTTTTGTGTCTGTAATTTCAAAACATTTCTTATCAATTTCCCACCTTTCAGAATTTTGTGAAAATGAAATGTGTAAATCCCACAACATATTTCACAAGTGCAAGGCCCTTCCCTCCTCACTCCCTAAGCAATTCTTAAACACTGGGAAATTGCTGCACTGTGGCCCGCATGGGAGATGACCAAGTCCTTCAGGGCCCAGCCCTGTCCCTTCACATCACCTTACAAGGCTGGAAGCCAGAGGTGGATGCATATCATACAAAATGACTTCTCAGGGTAACTTCCCAAAAAACACAATGACTGAACAATTTATCAGGTTTTTCATGTGCTGTTTTCATATTTTCATTTTTATTATCTCCTAGGTAATAAATAAATACAAGTGTGACTCACACTAAGCTTGAAGAATGCTAACATTTGCCTCTTGTTTAAATTTACTGGAAGAGATATTTACTCTTTAAAAATAGCACAAAATAAGTCAAAACTTATTTTTTACTTTAAAATGAAACTCACTTGCTATCAACTACAATCTCAAGTTCATTCTATTAGTAACAAATATTTATTGAAAGCCTATTATGTGCCAAGCACTACTCTAGATGCTTGGGATCTGTTAGTGAAAACTCTCTTCCAGAGAACCTTCAAATAAACCCTTACTTATAAAAACAATAGTTACCATATGAAATGTCAGCAGCAACCTTTGGAAAACTAAAAACGGTAAGTTTTTAACATTCAATTTACTTTTTTTTTTTTTTTTGAGGGAGTCTTGCTCTGTCACCCAGGCTGGAGTGCAGTGGCGATCTCAGCTCACTGCAACCTCTGCCTCCGGGGTTCAAGGGATTCTCCCGTCTCAGCCTCCCGAGTAACTGGAACCACAGGTGCGCACCACCACGCCCGGCTAATTTTTGTTTTTGGGTTTGTTTTTTTTTTAAGTAGAGACAGGGTTTCACCATGTTGGCCAGGCTGATCTCGAACTCCCGACCTCATGTGATCCACCCGCCTCGGCCTCCCAAAGTGCTGGGATTACATGCGTGAGCCACCACGCCCAGCCTCAATTTACTTTAAAACAAAACTTTTTTAAAAAGTCTTACACTAAGGTCAGATAATCAATGTGCAAATTGAGTTTCAAAAGTGTGTTAACATAAACAAAACTCAATAGTTTCAAGAGGATAATATAATAAAATCCCACACAAAAGTCAAGAAAAAGTAAAACTTGCCACCAGCAACGCATATTATCACAGCCAATAAGGCAGCTGGATTACAAAATGACAAAGCTGATACGACAAAGGGTATCAGGGAAAGACTACTGAAACACTGTCTTTTTCCCTTTTGAAAGGGCCCTAAGTTTCTTGGAATCTCACGGAGAACTTTCACTTACGTGTAATAATTTCCTTGCCAACATGAAATACTACCAACAATAAATTTCTTTGTGTTTACAATCATAAACAACTCCAGTAATACTTTAATCTATGAATTCCTACACGTCTAATTCAATTAAATAAACTTTCCATGTAACCTGCCCTCACAGATTTGATGTTCTAGGCTTTCCGAGAAACCTATAGCAAAAGACTACCCTTCGGGAAGGGAAACCTCTGTTGGGTTATCCTATATAACAGGTTCTACAAAGATGCTTTCATATACAGTTGTCCCTTTTTATCAGCAGGGAATTGGTTCCAGGATCTCTGTGGATACCAAAACCCTCAGATGCTCAAGTCTTTTATATAAAATGGCATAGTCCCGTAAACATTACATCATCTCTAGGTTACGTACACTACCTAGTACATTATAAATGATATGTAAATAATCATTATACTGTGTTGTTTTTTATTGTTTTTTTTAATTGGTTTCCCCCTCCTCCAATATTTCCAATCCAAGGTTGGCTGAATACGCGGGTGGGTAACCTTGGATACGGAGGACCGACTGTACTCTTATCTGGGAGCTTGATATTGCCCATCTCAGTTTACAGATAAGAAAACTAAGGTTAAGACGGAGGACCGACTGTACTCTTATCTGGGAGCTTGATATTGCCCATCTCAGTTTACAGATAAGAAAACTAAGGTTAAGAGTGACAAAGTGGCAACATAAACGGCAGGACTTAACTACAGGACTGACTGCAACCACTTAAGTAGATCCCAAGAAAAGCAAAGCTAGATTTCTGTATTTAAAGCGCTACCCCAAGTGTAGGAAGAATCGCAATAGAAAAATAAAATGAAAGCGTTAAATTCCCAGAAACTGCCACTGAAAGACTGAAAAGACAATGTTTAGTAAAGTGACACAACATTTTACAACAGGGAATCGAGACCCCGCCCAGTATGTTCCCCGACAGCATGTTTTATAAACCACAGATACCGGTTAATGTGAATTCTCTAACCTAAACATTAATGTTGAGGGTACGGAAAAACCACCGAATTTCTGGTCTCAGGAAGAAAAAGCAGAGAAAGGAGTGCAGCTGGGAGAAGCAGGCGGAGAGCTGGCCAATTTTATTTCTGCACGACTTTGCCTGATCACCTGCTGAGGATTCTAAGGCCTGACCCAGACCTAGATGCGAGCCTTTAGATGACAATCTCTAAAAGCAGAGTTCATGCTGAGGCAGGTGCCAAGAAATCGGTTCACACCCCTGATAAACGGTTGTTGAAAATGTGTGTCACCTGCACCACCAGCGGCCAGAACCACTCTTCCTCACTGCAACGAGGGCAATGTCTGGGGTTCCACACGCAGACTCCACCCTGCCCTGGGGGTGGCCCGCGCGCCGCCACCTCCCGGCCGTTACCCAAACCCGCAACGCCCCGCTCCACACATCCCGTAACCCCGAGCGGCCGGGGAGGCTCGGACCCGGGCGCGGAGGAGGCGGGAGGTCCGGCTGGAGCGAAGCACCCACCCTGGGCCCAACCCCGTCTTCCCGGCCCCTCCCTCGACCCGTGGCCGCCCGCGCTCACCTCCAGGCGCAGGGAAGCCCCGCAGCCGCGCAGGAACTCGCGGATGTTTCTCAGGCACTCGCTCTCGCTCCGGGGCTCCGGGTAGACCTGCAACACAGAGCACAAGCGCTAAGCGCCGTGGCCGGCAGCGGGCAGGCCGCGGACAAGGCCGAGCGACGCCCACGGCCCGCGCTCCCAACACAGCGGGCGACGCTGGCGAGCGGCCCCCGACGGCCTGGAGCGAGCCCGCTGCCCCAGATGCCAAGCCGCTCAGCCGCTGCTTCTCCTCACCCTTTTTTCTTCCTCCGGGGCTGCACCAATCTCTGCCCCTTCCCGCACCAGGAAGTGAGCCCCGGAGCCGGAAGTGACGTCCTCAGACCGCGCCCCCGCCGGCCCGCGCCGGACGTCTTCGGCTGGCGCCGGGTGTTCGCCCCCGCAGAGGCAGCCCACCCTGCTTACCCGGCGAGCTGCCACCTCCTCCGGCCCAGTGCTGGGCCTCGGTCCGGTAGAGGGAGCCCACCGGTTGGCCCCACGCGCGGCCACTGCCGCCGCCTCCTGTCCAGTCTTCGGCCTCAGCCCCAGCCCCGCGGACGCAGCCGACAAGGCCCGGCACCGCGCGCGGCCTCCTCCCTGCGCCAGGTCCTTGGCCTGGCCCCGCAGACACAGCGCACCCGGCTCGGCCCCGAGCGCGGACGCCGCTGCCTCTTGGCGCCCGGTCCTCGGCCTCTCCCAAGTGGACGCAGCCTGGCCCAAAGGGGCCCCAGAGAACTCGGGCGGCTTGAGTAACCCCTGATTGTTGGGAGAGAACCTGGGATTTCTTCCCTTCTTTCTAGCGAAGGCTCATGGAGAGCGCAGTTACTATTCTAATGCAATGACTTAAAATAATTAAGCAACATAAATTATGCATGTTGGGATTAAGGTGCAATGTTTTCCCAAATATAAGCCACGTGCTTCATGAATGATTAACCGAAATAGACAGTTAACATGAAAACCAGTAAGTCAGCTGAGAAGAAATTCTGGATCCACCGCAGTGGAGGAGCGCAGGAAGGCGCCTACAGACTCCCTAGTGCTTTAGTCCAAGGTAGAATTGGACTAAAGCAACACATGTAAGGTGTTTGGAACTTACCCACGGCAAGAAACTAAGGAAACCAGAAACAGTACCAATTACTAGAAAATTTTAAGAAGCCTGAGACATACGAAAAACTTTATTTTGTTTTTTACTCTAAGGATTATTTTAACTGTAAGAAAATTTCTGTTCCAAATTACATGTGAAGACATTAAGCGTTGACATTTAAACTAATGCGTCATCTAGAACTCTAGCATTTGAGGACATTAAAGGCATTTTTGTCCTGTACTGTAGGAGAAAATCACGACATTTCACCAGGTTATTCTCAGGAATACTGTGGTTTCATTTCATGGTGCTCAGGTGTTTTATACATAAAAACCAAGTGTTCAGCAATGCCAAAAGGGATGAAATGAAGCTTTTTTCTTTCTATAGTTGAAAAATTCCTACAAGCAAGTGCTGACATGTTTCCATCGAAATTATACATTTTTTCAGTGGAATGGCAAAAGCAAAGCTGCTTCCTAATCCATTTTGCTCTTCTCTTTAAAATAATTTTCAAAAATTATCACATATCTAGGTAATACCTAATTTTTTTCTTCATAGTTTTAAATAGTTGTAAAGGATGTAATTTCTGACATTCTGAAGACATTTTTAAATTAAACCATTGCATCCTTTATAAAAAATATATCCAATAGAATCTAAATGTAATAGAAACGTAATACCCATTTCTCCATCTAAAAAGTTTCTGAACAAGTCAGACATTAATTCTTTCTCCTTTAATTCATTCCACTTCACCCAAAAAGTTGTATCCTCATATAGTCTATTTTTATGCTTGAAACACACTCTTTTTTGACAAGTGACCTCTACAAATACAGTCAATCATCATTCAAAATCTGTATTTATGAACTCAGCTACTTGCTAAAAATTATGTGTAACCCAAAAATCAATACTTGAAGCACTCTCAGTCATATGTGGACACATGCAGAACAGTGAAAAATTTGGATCACCTTATGTACACGTTCCCAGCTGTGCTTGAACAAGGCCATGCTCTGCCTTCTTTTTTTAGTTCTCATTCTGTAAATATATGTCCTCTTCTCACTCAGTGTCACGTTTTTCAAATTTCTGTGCTTTCCGATAGTGATTGCTCTGTTTCAAATGGCCCCCAAGCGTAGTGCTGAAATGCTGTCTAATGTCCCTAAGCGCAAGAAGGCTGTGATGTGTCTTAACAGAGAAAATACATGTGTTAGATAAGCTTCGTTCGGGCATGAGTTACAGTGCTATTGGCCATGAGTTCAATGTTAATGAATCAACAATACGGTACATTCACATCTGTACATGAGGCTGCTCCAGAAAGTGCTAAAGTAACATCTATAATGCATGATGAAGCTATGGAAAAGATGGAAAAGCAGCTAAATTTGTGGATTCATGAGACGACAACCAATAAAAAAAAGTGTAGTGGGCAGTATTGTTGTGAGGCTGAAAGCCAAAGAAATTTACAGCCATATTACCCAAGGTCAGGAAAATGTTAAACCCTTCTCAGCTAGTGCAGGCTGGCTGGCACATTTCAAAAGGCGGTACAGCATGAAATCAAATTTTAAACTTGCAGGCAAGGCAGGTTCTGCCATAAGGAGGCTGCGGAAGAATTTTAAAAACGCCTGGTAAGTGTTAGACGTGAAAAGGGTTAAAGGGTTATGTTAAAGAGCAGGTTTTCAATGCTGATGAGACTGCTTGTTTTATAAGAATGCTGGTAAATTAACCTATGTAATGTAAATGGTCACGCAAGCCCCTGGCTTTAAAGCATTCAACCTTGCTATTGTGCACAATGCCAAGGGTGACTTTAAGTGCAAACCTCTGATGGTGTACAGAGCCCAAAACCCATGAGCCCTTAAAGGGAAAAACCTGAACTGCATGCCAGTCCATTGGAGGTAGAATAGAAAAGCATGGATGGTATCTGAAACATTCTGGGATTGGTTCCACCACTGCTTCATTCCAGAAGCTGAACAATACCTCCAGGGCAAAAACCTTGCTTTCTGGGTCTTATTAATTTTGGATAATGCCACAGTTCATTGCACGATGAACTTGAAAATGCTCACCCCAACAAAGAAGTTCTTTTCATGCCCCCAATACTACAGCTCTCATCCAGCCCCTCAGGGCATAATACAAACTTTCAAGGCACACTACACGAGGGAACTTTATTGTAAAGCTTGTGAGGCTCTTGACGCCAACAAGGAAGCCACCATGATAGACTACTGGAAATCACTCACTATAAGCAGCATTATTGATTATGTTGGCACAGCCCGGGACGGCATCAAGCAGGCTACTATCAATAACTGCTGGGAAAACATCTGACCAGACTCTGTGAAAACTTTTCAAGGCTTTGAAGTTGTTTCAGAAAATATAAAAAACAATGTAAAAAAACAATGCATATTGCATGGCAAATAAGTGGAGAAGGTTTCAATGACATGAAGGAAGAAGATGTGGAGGAAATTTTGTCAGAGAACGCAGTAGAACCCACAAACAAAAACCTGGGTGAGATGGCAAAACACGGCAGCATAGTCAGGGATGAAAGTCACCCTAAGACTCCAAGAATTGTCCCTCTCACGGCAGCCAAAATATCAGAATAGAATTCTGCCTTGGAAAAAATTTTCAATGACATGGAAGAATGTGACCCTGTACTTGAACGTAGCCTCACATTTAAGCACCTTACTTCCACTGCATTTATCCCTTCTTCTGAGATGCTTAAAGATTTGAGGCGAAAAGCCAGGAAGACAAGGCTGAACCAATTTTTCTAGCCAGTTTGAGAGACAGTTGCCAACACCATCAACAAGTTGCAAAAGACAAACTGCTAAGGTAGCTCTGCCGGATCACAATGTGCTGCCCTTACTGACCTCTTCCTCTTGTGCAAGGTGAGTTCCACCAGCCTCTTTTGATTTTCATGGGGCAAGCTAAGGTTGATAGGGTAAACCACAGTGCACTCACTGACCATCACACATCCTGCAGCTCCATTACAGTAAGACTTTAGTTAATGTGTATAAAACTTTAAATACTTAATCTTCACTTAATGCTTTTTTCAGGACTTCATGTATTTGTTATTACTGTGCTATACAGTATAAAGCATGTTCACAGTATTCCGTGTTATGTGAGTACTGTATATGTGTATTGTGTGCATGTGTGTACTTATGACTGAGAATTAAACTAGTAGTCATAGGAGTACATAATGCTGTAACTGAAACACAGTGTTTATTATAAAGAAATACTGCATATGATTAATTGTAAGAAATTTATATTAAATAAGCTATCTTCAAACAAAAATACACATAAAACAAGGTTATGTATTGATTGGTTGGCAAAATGTTCTGGCCAGAGTCTTCGTGTATCCTAACGTTATATTTCTCCTCAGAGCAGTGTTGCATTTGCCAGTAATTCAGTGATCAAGGTAACTTTCTAGAACATAACTACCACAAATAATGATAATTGACTCTACATTTAAGAGTATTAAGCCATAAGAATCTAATTGCTATGATTTTTTTCTGAACTGAGTTAACACAACTATTATGAGTACACAAATGATGAAAACAATATGTTACAGTTTTTATAAATTATTACATATAAAAAGCAAAGTTTTATCTGGAAGTGTATTTCTTTTTCTTTTCTTTTTTTTTTTTTCAGAGATAGTGGTCTTACTATGTTGCCCAGGCTGGTCTTGAACTCCTGGGCTCAAGCAATCTGCCCGCCTCAGACTCCCAAAGTGCTGGGATTACAGGCGTAAGCCATCGCACCTGGCCAGAAATGGTTTTTTTAATGAAATGTATAGGGCTTTTTTTTTAGTTTGTTAATTTACCCATGAATGACTATCACTTTTTGCTAGAGTGAGGTATGATCTAGCATCACTTGTTTTCCTATCTTGGAGGATTTTTATGCAAACCCTGGAAAACTTTGTTCACAAAAATAAATACTTGAAAATGGAAGGAGATTTGTCATGATATAACTTAACTCTTTGAAGTCTTCTGAGTTACATGGACAAAGTCCAGATATGGTCTCTCATAAGTTAAAAATATTTTAAATCATTTATTAACAACTTGATTAGGTCTCCTTTGATTTCTGTGAAAGCTAAGAAGTGGAAACCCCTGAGTAGCAAAATTTCAGTCGTTAAAGTCATTGACTCCCTAATACCATCAATATTTCTCACTGTCTCTTTGTTCCACGGCCTGGAAGTTTTCCATCCTGCAGCAGTGTACCTCAGGAAGATGACAGGTGCGAAGTCTGCGTTTCTGTATGAACTGGGAGAATGGCTATCGTGAGAGAGGAGATGGGGCGGCCAAACCAGCTTCATGTCTTCCGTGGCTTGGCACCTTCTAAGGCTAGTCAGTTTTAGGTGACTGTGTATGCAAGCTGAGGGTCTGGAAGTGGATTCCCTTAATACCATCCTGTGCCTGCATATCCCTTGAAAAATATTTCTGTACATGTACATGCATACCTGTAGCAAGCTAGGTCAAAGAACACTGTATCTAAAACACACTTGTTTGGAAAACTGTAATGTCAAAGAGTCAAAACTTTATAGTAAGTAGTACCTGGCTGTGTAACAAATATGTTGTGTCACACTGGACAAGTCACTTGACCTCTTGGGTCTATGCCCTTGTCCCTGATTTAAGGCTAACACATCTTTTTGCACAGAGTGGCTGGGAGGATGAAATGGGTAATAAATTAATCCAGCAATATTGGGCTTAGACTCCTCTGTAGATGATGGCATAAGCACGGTGAATGCAAAGAGTGAGACGCACAGAAGCTTGCACACAGCATGGCAAGTGTGGCTAACGGAGATGTAGACTCAGCACTACAGAAGCATGGCAGAGGGAAACCTAAATTCTGCAGAGATAGGGCAGGGCTAGAGGCTTAACCAGCATAAAAGGTGACCTCTGAGTTGGGCCCAGAAGGGTGAAGAGGCAAATGGAACGGCATCTCAAAGGCGTGCCATTTTGGCAGTCCAGGGTGTTCTCAAGGATGGCAAGTAGAAAAGGGCAGCTGAGATCATGGGTGAAGCTGCAGTGGAAAAACATGTTTGGAATATTATGATACAAACAAGATGATTGAAAGTCCCTTTAATATTTCGCTGAAGAAGCTATAGGAACGAATGGTCAGTGAGCACGTGAAAAACACTTCAACCTCTTTAGTCATTAGGGAAATGCAAATTAAAACCACAGATAACACTGCACCCCACCAGAATGGATCAAATGGAAAGGGATGACAATATATCAAGTGTTGGCAAGGATGTAAAGTAATTGGAATTCCCAGACACGACTAATGGGAGTGTAAATGGTATGCTTAGAAAACTGGCAGTTTCTTGAAAAGTTAAATATACATCTACCCTAAGACCGGCATTCCTTTCCTAGGTATTTACCCAAGAGAGGTGAAAGCATAAGTCCACTGAAAGCCATGTACAACAATGTTCATAGCTTTATTTATAATCAGCAAAGCCTTCACAATTCAAAGGGGTGGGGAAGTCTCCTTTTTCATGTAGTCTCCAGAAATATTCAGAAAACTCAGGCCTCAAATGACCAACAACTCTGCCCAGTTCACTTTTCAGAAATCCTGTGCCAAATTCTCCATGGTAATAAACTCCAGGCTTTTCCATCAAGAACTCTAACCAGGCAGAGGCATAGCCAGTCCCAGAATCATTACAATTTTCCTTCAAAGTATGGCTTTTGTACTTAATATTTGATAAGCAGTGTGTGTGATATGAAAATTTGCTACAAATTAATCACAAAGCAACATTAAGGTCAGACTTCAGAAGCGTCCACAGCTATCCAGTTTTCATGTCATGTCCTTACCAACTACTCCAGGGCAGGAACAATCATCTCCACCCTCAACCAAAGCAGAGCCAACTAAGACAGCTGCCACCTCTCAGAATTTAAAGACTCTCAAACTTTGAAAGAGTTTGAGTAAAAAACCACTACAGAAGGAAGAACAAGCAGTATCAGCAAGGCAAATAATTAAACAGGTTCAATGTTATCTCAACAATTAAGATCAACGGTAGAAAATAGTCACATCTGAGAAGTATTTATCTCCCCAGGGAGATTCTGATTCTGCGTAGATCTGAAGTACATACAGCCCAGGAGCCTAGCGTCAGTGTGCACGTGTGTGTGTATGTTTAAAGTCTTCATCTGATTCTGATTTTCAGCCGGGTTTGGGAACCACTGGTATGGTATAACTCAGTGTTTCTTAAACATCTACATGCACCAGAATCACCTGGAGTAACACAGATTCAGTAGGTGGAGTGGAACCCAAGAATTTGGATTTCCAACAAGTTCCCTGTAGACATTGATGGTATCAGGGCCATACTTAGAGAATCTAGTGGTATATATAGACTGACTCTAGAAGTGTTCTGTTTTTTTCCTACTTGGAGAATAATGCAGACTCCCAACCACAGAACGAAGGTCACCCCAGGTCTTTGCCATCAAATCTCACACCCCAGCTATGAAAGATCACTTCCTCCTCTGAATGTGTGTGGTTCTGTCCACAGCTAGACCTACAACACAGCTGGACCTACTTGTGCACATCTCATCTCCCTCATTAGACATAAGCTCCCTAACTGCAGGGCCCACCAATGTCTCATGTTAAATAGTCAGCAACTGTGCACTAAATGACCTAACTCACTTGGGTCACCAAATCCACTCATCACGGAGTAAGTGAAACAAAGAACCTTAGCTGAAAGGGTCACAGAAAACTTTTGAGGTAGTTCTGGTATTTTACAGATGAGAAAACAGGGACTCAGCTGAAATGTCGTGTCCAAAACTACACAGCCTGTGGACTTCACCAACCTGCACCGACCTCTGAGGACTGCATCAACCAGGCTTCCCTGCTCTCTGGCTTCTGGTGGGGTTGAGCCAATAGGGGGCCCTGGCAGGAAGCAGGGGCCTAGAGCGGTAGATGCTGGAGCTGGCTCACAGGGGGCTGTATGGGTCTCACCCTGTCACACTTGTGTCTTGAAAGCCCTGGTGTAAGTACCTACAGCACAGAAATTAGCAAACGGTACATGCCAGGGCCCCCCCTCGCAAACAGCCAGGTGTTTAACATTTACCAACACACCACTGGCGGAAGACCATGGCTCCTGTCAGGCAGCCTCTCCTGTAACTACAGCTCTCACTGGCTGGAGAAACCCTGCTTCCCTTGACCTTTCCCTTCGGGGTCAGGGAGAGTTAATGACTTTTCAGTCATTAACTCATCTCTTCTAAGTTGTCCTTCTTCCTGCCCTCACTTCATAAATCATCTCATAAACCACCTCTGTTCAGTGTGCCATCTATCTGTTTTCTGCCTGGCCCCTAACCTGGGGTGCTTCCTGGCAGCATCTAAAATTAGAACACAATGTAATGGCAAACGATTGGAAACAATCTAGAGGACACATTAAATGAATTCTAATGCTTCCACAAACAGACTATCACCACTACCATACAGCCTTTAAAAAAGGGGCAGCTTTATATCCTGATATGTTACAATCTCCAAGTTATGTTTGGCGCAGTAGGGAACATTGGGAACACTGTGGATAATATCTACCTTTTCTATTTTTTCAAAAAAAAAGCAAGAAGAAAATGTATGTAGGTGTTTAGAAATGCATGGAGCTGTCTCTGCAAGCATATGCCAGACACTTAACAAGAGTTCCCTACGGGGAAACAGAATTGGGCATGGAGGACAAGGGAACAAGCAAGAGAAATGTGCTTTTCTCTCTCTACTTATTGCACCCTTTGAATGTTGTCCCATGTGCAAGTATTATTAAATACATTAGAGAAGAAGACGATGACCACTCCCAATCTATTATTCTTCCCCTCAGGCCAACGTGACTGCCCCATCACAAAACAGTCCTCAAGACAGCTGGGCTGCCAGCATGCTGGGGTCTTTGTAGGGCAGATCTCCACCATGTCATGCAAAGATGCAATAGTAGGTTTGAAATCCTAAGTTCACCTTCTAAAAGTCCGCTTAGCATTCAATGGTTCATCTAATTTTTAATTACATGGTAGTCACTGCTTTATTCTAATTAAATTGCAGCTGTCTTCTGATCAGGAATTATGCTCTTCCACAGCACTCTGGCTCATTCCACAGTCAATAATGTTAAATGGAGTGAAAATGTAGGTCAGTGGAGCTAACTTGGAAGTCTCCAGGACAACTCTTCTTCCAAATCCATTGGAAAACATGAAGCAACAGGCAGAAATGCCAAGGATTTGACTGTTAAATACCAGACAAGTAAGCTGCTCCCCCAAAAAGTCTTTAGCATACTAAGCAAGTCATTTACTGGAAGAAATTTAAACCTTTTATAAAGCATGTTTCTCTTTTGCATTCCTTCTTCAAGAAATCCCAAAGCTCAACTCTAAATGAAACGCTGCAGCCATCTAGGAACAAATTGTTTTCCCTGAGTATGGAACTGGCCAGATTATAAAGGGTAGTAATCCAGTTCCCAGTTCCCAACCTCCAGTTCCCAACCTAAATTCAGATATGCCAGAGACATGAAATGTCAAAGAGAGACCAACAAGACTACAGTGCTTCAACTGTCTCATGCATCCCTTGAGGCTTGGTTCTCACAAACTCTAAAAGCACAGTTTAAAATCCCTCAGAATTGGTGGCAACAGTCCCAAATTCACAGCAATGCCAAAAATGGATAACAAAATATTTAAAGATAAAACTTCATCAGATAACCCAGAAGACATTTCACCATTGAGTCGTATTTTGTTCTCCCAGTATTGTTAGATGAAAACGTAGCAGTTGTATCTTAATTGTTGAATGAGAGTGAGCTGGGAAACAGCACGTACCCTGCCACCCCTCAAGGTTAGGCTGCGGCGATGCAGACCCCCAGGAAGCAAGTGCAGCTGGGATGGGCACGGTTGATGTCTCGCCACTTCCATCGGCAGCCACCATTCCATGTGCCCTTGAAGGATCTGGGTACAAGAAAACTGAGAGCAGTACAGATTCATAAGACAATTCAAGTTGAGTCTTGTGGTCGAAGATTGTTCTTTCACCTGTTCACGTGGAATAATTGTTTTTTTTCTTTCACCTTCATGCTTGTGACCTAATGGAAACAGACTGTAAATGATGGCATGGCATTCTGTGAATCAGAGCTGCCCATCACTTTCTTGTTAAGCTCCCTTGCTCTACTGTTTCTGACCCTTTGGCATGTTCCCTCTCCCACTGAGTGCACTTCAGCATGGTTGGTGATTATTTTCTTATTACCCATTGTTAAAGACACTTATGGAGAAGACTGTGGCCTCTGACGGAAATGTGTTAGTGAATCCAAGGTGGGTACTGGCTGTGTAGTCATTGTCTGGGTGAGTTTCGAAATGAGGCAGGGTCATGTCCACCCTCAGCACAAGCAGTCTGTTCTCTGCCGGGATGTTGCCTCCTGTATCTACTCTCTGCCTCACCAATAACCCAACATCCTATTCTTGACCAAGGCACCTCGGTGAGAATGGCAGCTCCTGTCCCTGCAGTCCCGAGTGCTACTCTGCTGTTCATATTTATGTTCTCAGACGTCTAGAGTTTTTTATGGCGGCCCTGCATTTGTTTGCCTCCACTACTCAGATTTGCTTCTGAAGTGTCTTCCTGCCGTCCAGCTCCACACACAGTGAAGTCAGGGGACAAGAGTGGGAGCTCCACAGTCGTGCACTGTTTTGTTCCTGGACCTTCCCACCCAAGAGTCTTTGGTTCGAAGCTGTGTTTAATGCAAGTTCAAGTCTCAGAGCCACCTAAGAGAAGACTGAACCCAACCACCTAGGAAGAAATCTGTTTTCATCTACATGTTAACTTGTGGGGGATTTGAAGGCATGCAAAGAGGCAGGCTCATTTTGGAGAGGAGATGGTGAAGCAGGAGGGAGCCATTCACCCAGAGGAAGAAAGTGAAATAAGGGGACTGGAAACAGCTGAGGACATCCACAGTTAAGCACATCTCTCTATAAATAGCAGTTGGGCCTGCCCTAGAGAGAGAGGTGAGAGGAGGAAGAGAGGGCAGGAAGCGTTGGCCAAGGACACTTGTGGGCTATAAAAGCCTCTTACATGAAAGACAGGCCAGTTGGGACTTTCATATTATCTGTGAGTAACAAAAAGGTTGACAAAAAGATCATTATTACCCAAAACTCAAGTATCAGCAGTGTGGGCTGAGATAAATAGGGCCATAGCTGTGAATAAGATGTGTGGCAATCTGTACTTGGGAAATGCATTTTTTAAAAACCACTTAGAAATACTGATCTTCATTACTTAAAGATAAGGCTGCTAATGTATACACAAGAATTCCATTTGGTTCATATTACTATCATTATTTATAATTTGCCTGTAATGTCACTCCTCCACTCAAAACCATTAAAAGCTCCCCATTTCACTCAGGAAAAGCCAAAGTCCTTGAGAGAACAAGAAGACAAGCCACCGACAGGGAGGAGATATTTGCAAAACACATCTAGCCAATAACTTGTATTCTGAAAGTATAAAGAACTCTTAAAACTCATTAAGAAAACAACTCAGTTTTAAAAATGGGCGAAAGATGTGAAAAAAACACCAACAAAGATACACAGATGGTAAATAAGCACATGAAAAGATGTCCAACATCATATATTATAAGGGAAATGTAAATTAAAACAAGGAGATGCCACTGCATACCTATTAGAATGGCCAAAATCCACAAAACTGTCAACACCAAATGCTGGCAAGAATGTGGAGCAATGGAACTCGCATTCATTGCTGGTGGGAATGCAAAATGGTGCAGCCACTAGAAGGCAGTTGGGCAGTCTCCTACAAAGCTAAATGTAGGCTTACCATATGATCCAGCAATTGTGCTCCTTGGTATTATATTTACCCACGTGGGGCTGAAAACGTATATCCACACAAAAACCTGCACACATTTGTTTATAGCAACTTTCTTCACAATTGCCAACACTTGGAAGCAAGCAAGATGTACTTCAATAGGTGAATGGAGAAAAAACAGTGGTACATTATACAATGGGATTATTCAGTGATAGAAAGAAATGGGCTATCAATCCATAAAAAAAAATATGGAGGAAACTTAAATGCATATTGCTAAGTGAAAGAAGCCGATCAGAAAGGCTATAGAATATGTAGTTATAACTATATGACATTCTGGAAAAGATAAAACTTTTGGAGCTTCCAGGCAGCTGAATACGTAGAGGTTCCTGGAGGGGGCACACCCAGGGAGGGCATGGAAGCTGTGTGACACTTCCCCCGTAGCTCGCACTACATGTGTCTTCAGCTGTAGCCTTTGCAATATCCTTATAATAAACCAATAAATGTAATTTAAAAAAAAAAAACATGGGGACAGTAAAAAGATCAACAGTTGCCAGGGGTTGAGGTGAGGGAGGGATGACTAGGCGGAGTAAAGAGGACTTCAGGGCAGTGAAACTACTCTGCATGATATTATACAGTGGCTACAGGTCATTATACACTTGTCAAAACCCACAGAACATACAACACACAGTGATCCCTAATGGAAACTGTGAACTTTATTTAGTTAATAATAAAGTATCAGTATCAGCTTATCAATTGTAACAGGTGCATTATACTAATGTAGGGTGTTAATAATGGGGGAAAGTGGGTGGGCTGAAAGAAGGGAGTGTATAGGAACTCAGTACTTTTTGCTCAGTTCTTCTGGAAACCTAAAACTGCTCTAAAAAATAAGGTCTAGGCTGGGTGTGGTAGTTCATGCCTAGACCTTATATGTAATCCCAACATTTTGGGAGGCCAAAGCAGGAGAATCACTTGAAACCAGGAGTTCAAGATCAGCCAGGGCAACATAGCAAGACCCTGTCTCTACAAAAACATTAAAAATTAGCTGGGCATGGTGACGTATGCTGTAGTCCTAGCTACTGTGGAGCCCAGGAGTTCAAGGCTACAGTGAGCTGTGATCTGCCACTGCACTCCCTCCTGGGCAACAGAACAAGACCCTGCCTCTAAAAAAGCAAACAAACGAACAAACAAAAAAAAGGTTAATAATAAACGGCCAAGTCCTTCTAATGGCCAAGCAGGTACTACACAACCGCTCCCTTGTTCCCTCCTTGACCTCATCAGCCAGCTACCACCCTCCCCACTCTCACTGGCCTCTGCTGTTCTGGAACTCGCCAGGCAGGCTTCTACCCCAGGACCTCGCACTAGCTATTCCCTCTGCCTGCAACACCATCCTCCCAGATCTTCACATCACTCCTTTCTTCATTCCCATTCATCAAGTCTCTGTTCACGTCACTTCTCAGTAACACCTCCCCGATGACCTGATATAAATCTGCACCACCGCCCTAGGTGCTGGCACTTCCCACCCACCACCTGCTGTTTTCCTCCATAACACATATCACTGGTAAATGAAATGTCTCATTGATTTCTGTGTGGTGTTTACAGAATCTCTCCCTGCACTATACAATACACGCTCCAGCTGCAGTGTATTTGGTCCGTTTGGATGACGGTTGTATCTTAACAGATGGCATATACAGACAGGCACTTGGTTTATTATTTGTGAATTAATGAACAAAGGACCTGTACCTGTGACACTCTAATAAATCACTTGATTATGGCTATCAAAAGTGAAGTTCAGTGATACTGACATGGCAAAAAGTAATATACCAAAAAGTAATATAATTGGTCTAATGTGAGAATTGGATGTTTAAGACAGGAACAATCCTGAAAAAGACTTGGAAATATGATCAGTGTAGACAAAATGGTAGACATAAATCAAAGACTGTCTTAGTTTTATCTTAAAAGTTTCACCCCTCCCTATTGAGACTGATAGCTGCATCCTGTTGCCACTGGCTCGGCCTGTGGCCAGCTGCCCATGGGCTTCCCAGCGCTCTCCAGGACTGCCCACTTGCAGGCCCATGGCTCAGTTTCCTCTGTGCATGGGCATCAGTTCAGCCAGTGCTGTCCAGAGTAAGCTCTGGTCACAGCTCCTGCCTCCCTATCGCTAAGGAAAATCGCAGGCCCCAAATTGGGTTTCCCCTAAGCAGCTGGCCTGCTCCTGCAGCCCACATCAGGCCCCTGTCTGCCGCCAGTGCCCCACACAGGCACCCACCAGTGCTCCACGCAGGCACCCGCCAGTGCTCCACGCAGGCACCCGCCAGTGCTCCACGCAGGCACCCGCAAGAGCCACAGGTTTCACAGGGTGGCCTTCATTCTTCTACCAAGGGGGACAAAACACACTCTGAAGGCCTCCTGTGATTCTGACAGTTCAGAGGTGAGAGAGACAGAGATGTAGACACAGAGAGGGAGAGACGGAGAGGTAGAGGATGTCACAGATACAGAGAGACAAAAAGGGGAGAAACAGAGTCACAGAGAGGCACAGAGGGAGAGACAAGGAGACAGCAAGGGAAGGGAAGAATCCTGCTGTTGTTCCCACGCTGTCTGCTGTCCTGCAGTGTGTACCGCCCTGGGCAGCCCTTGCTTTCTGAGGTCTGTTTTCTCTCTGTTGTCCACGCTGAGCCCCTCCCTTGACAAGTCCTCCATCAAGTTCACTAATCAATCTTCTGCCATCTCTACTGTACCTTTGAGCCCATCCAGTGAGTTTTATTTCCATTATTCTATTCAGTTCTATACTTTTAATTTCCTTTTCATAAGTTTTATTTCTTTGCCGAGATGTTCCATTGTTTCATTTGTTTCCAGAGAACCTGTCATTGCTTTTTGAGCCCTTTTCATGATGGGTGCTTGGAAATCCTTGTCGGTTGATTCCAGCGCCATTCATGAAAGCAGCCACGGTCACCAAAGGCTTCAGCAAAGTCATCAGGGAATGAACCGTCTAGAAAAGGAGCTTCTGTGCCAGCTGGAGCCGGTTCTCCAGACCCAGCTCTTTCTCTGCATGATGCAGTGTTTTCTCCTATGGCCAGACTTGGGGGTGGGGTGTTGTCAAAATTGTCATCATTTTCTCCATATTCAGTTTTTACAAATGGACCCTCAATTGGCCACTGAACTGCAAAGCGTACGCTGGACTGAAATTGAGCAATGTGTCTTTGGTTTTGCCGAAAGGATAGTGCGAGCAGTGCAGGATGCTTCAGACCTTCAGAGAACAAGGGCATCCCCAATTTAAGGACGGCAAAACCCACCAACCCTTTGAGTTAGAAAGAGGCTACGGCTCAGCTGAACTCCACAACATGAACTGCTTCCTTGATAAGCAGCCGTTTGCCCATTTGTGTTTTTTGGTTTTTGTTTTTGAGATGGAGTCTCGCTCTGTCATCCCAGCTGGAGGGCAGTGGTGCGATCTCGGCTCACTGCAACCTCCACCTCCTGGGTTCAAGTGATCCTCCCACCTCAGCCTCCCAAGTAGCTGGGATTACAGGCATGAGCCACCACACCCGGCGAATTTTTTTTTTTTTTTTTTTGAGACAGAGTTTTGCTCTTGTTGCCAAGGCTGGAGTACAATAGTGAGATCTCGGCTCACTGCAACCTCTGCCTCCTGGGTTCAAGTGATTCTCCTGCCTCAGCCTCCCAAGTAGCTGGGATTATAGGCATGTGCTACCACGCCAGGCTAATTTTGTATTTTTAGTAGAGATGGGGTTTCTCCATGTTGGTCAGGCTGGTCTCGAACTCCCGACCTCAAGTGATCCGCCTGCCTCAGCCTTTCAAAGTGCTGGGATTACAGGTGTGAGCCATCGTGCCTGGCCCCAGCTGTGTTTTTGAACTGGCAACCCAGACTCCTCCCTGAGGCTGCCCTTAGTTCCCATAACCAGGCAACATGGTTGATTTACTCTTCTTTAAAAGCCTCGGCATTAAAAAGCATCTTTACCTAAAACAGTATGACTTCATCTTCTGGTCATTTTTTGTGACTCAATATCTTATTTAGCTATAGTTCTTCCCAACCCTAACTTGAATATTTCACTGATGTCTCCATACATGCCTCAATTTAAGTAACATATTTCATCAAATCTTGTACAAACCTCCTGAGCTTGGCCTCTTAATGGAGATTGTTTCTCTTCTGTTGTATGAAAAAAAAACATACATTCTTATTTTAAAAAATTATGCACAGAAACAAATGGGATTCCAATTTTTCAGATAAATTCCGAGTCCCCTTCCAACCCAAGCAGGATGTCTTTTCTGTCTCTCTGCCTCCATGCTTAAATACTCCAAAAGCCCATGAGGAAGCAGCACTCGGGGTCTGCTCTGTCTTGAACTAAGAAGGTACTAGTTAGGAAACTTGTTAAGCATGAGGATGGGGAGGGCACACCAAGGTGAGCGAGCAGCCTGTGCCACGCAGGGAAAAAATGCCCAGGTGAGCACACCGTGGCCTCCTGTCTGCTTCAAGGGTCATGCACACCATCTGGGTGGTCCAGGTCATGGTGCTGCTGGGCTAATGAGCTCAGTGGGCTAGGTCAGTGATTCTCAATCATGGCCCCAGGACCAGCAGCACCAGCACTGCCTGAGAACTTGTTAGAAAAGCAGATTCTCCTCATAAAATGAGTTAGGAAGGATTCCCTCTTTTTCTATTGATTGGAATAGTTTCAGAAGGAATGGTACCAGCTCCTCTTGTACCTCTGGTAGAATTTGGCTGTGAATCCATCTGGTCCTGGACTTTTTTTGGTTGGTAAGCTATTAATTATTGCCCCAATTTCAGAGCCTGTTATTGGTCTATTAAGAGATTCAATTTCTTACTGGTTTAGTCTTTGGAGGGTGTATGTGTCCAGGAATTTATCCATTTCTTCTAGATTTTCTAGTTTATTTGCGTAGAGGTATTTATAATATTCTCTGATGGTAGTTTGTATTTCTGTGGGATCAGTGGTGATACCCCCTTTATCATTTTTTATTGCGTCCATTTGATTCTTCTCTCTTTTCTTCTTTATTAGTCTTGCTAGCAGTCTATCAATTTTGCAGATCTTTTTAAAAAACCAGCTCCTGAATTCATTGATTTTTTGAAGGGCTTTTTGTGTCTCTATCTCCTTCAGTTCTGCTCTGATCTTAGTTATTTCTTGCCTTCTGCTAGCTTTTGAATGTGTTTGCTCTTGCCTCTCTAGTTCTTTTAATTGTGATGTTAGGGTGTCAATTTAGATCTTTCCTGCTTTCTCTTGTGGGCATTTAGTGCTATAAATTTCCCTCTACACACTCCTTTAAATGTGTCCCAGAGATTCTGGTACTTTGTGTCTTTGTTCTCGTTGGTTTCAAAGAACATCTTTATTTCTGCCTTCATTTTGTTATGTACCCAGTAGTCATTCAGGAGCAGGTTGTTCAGTTTCCATGTAGTTGAGCGGTTTTGAGTTAGTTTCTTAATCCTGAGTTCTAATTTGATTGCACCGTGGTCTGAGAGACAGTTTGTTATAATTTCTGTTCTTTTACATTTGCTGAGGAGTGCTTTACTTCCAACTATGTGGTCAGTTTTGGAATAGGTGTGGTGTGGTGCTAACAAGAATGTATATTCTGTTGATCTGTGGTGGAGAGTTCTGTAGAATTTTAGACTAATATCCCTGATGAACATTGATGCAAAAATCCTCAATAAAATACTGGCAAACCAAATCCAGCAGTACATCAAAAAGCTTATCCACCATGATCAAGTGGGTTTCATCCCTGGGATGCAAGGCTGGTTCAACATACACAAATCAATAAACGTAATCCAGCATATAAACAGAACCAAAGACAAAAACCACATGATTATTTCAATAGATGCAGAAAAGGCCTTCGACAAAATTCAACAACTCTTCATGCTAAAAACTCTCAATAAATTAGGTATTGATGGGACATATCTCAAAATAATAAGAGCTATTTATGACAAACCCACAGCCAACATCATACTGAATGGGCAAAAACTGGAAGCATTCCCTTCGAAAACTGGCACAAGACAGGGATGACTTCTCTCACCACTCCTATTCAACATAGTGTTGGAAGTTCTGGCCAGGGCAATCAGGCAGGAGAAAGAAATAAAGGGTATTCAATTAGGAAAAGAGGAAGTCAAATTGTCCCTGTTTGCAGATGACATGATTGTATATTTAGAAAACCCCATCGTCTCAGCCCAAAATCTCCTTAAGCTGATAAGCAACTTCAGCAAAATCTCAGGATACAAAATCGATGTGCAAAAATCACAAGCATTCTTATTCACCAATAACAGACAAACAGAGAGCCAAATCATGAGTGAACTCCCATTCACAGTTGCTTCGAAGAGAATAAAATACCTTCCAACTTACAAGGGATGTGAAGGACCTCTTCAAGGAGAACTACAAACCACTGCTCAAGGAAATAAAAGAGGACACAAACAAATGGAAGAACATTCCATGCTCATGGATAGGAAGAATCAATATCGTGAAAATGGCCATACTGCCCAAGGTAATTTATAGATTCAATGCCATCCCCATCAAGCCACCAATGACTTTCTTCACAGAATTGGAAAAAACTACTTTAAAGTTCATATGGAACCAAAAAAGAGCCCACATTGCCAAGTCAATCCTAAGCCAAGACAACAAAGCTGGAGGCATCATGTTACCTGACTTCAAACTATACTACAAGGCTACAGTAACCAAAACAACATGGTACTGGTACCAAAACAGAGATACAGACCAATGGAACAGAACAGAGCCCTCAGAAATAATACCACACATCTACAACTATCTGATCTTTGACAAACCTGAAAAAAACAAGAAATGGGGAAAGGATTCCCTATTTAACAAATGGTGCTGGGAAAACTGGCTAGCCATATGTGGAAAGCTGAAACTGGATCCCTTCCTTACACCTTATACAAAAATTAATTCAAGATGGATTAAACACTTAAATGTTAGACCTAAAACCATAAAAACCCTAGAAGAAAACCTAGGCAATACCGTTCAGGACATAGGCATGGGCAAGGACTTCATGTCTAAAACACCAAAAGCAATGGCCACAAAAGCCAAAATTGACAAATGGGATCTAATTAAACTAAAGAGCTTCTGCACAGCAAAAGAAACTACCATCAGAGTGAAGAGGCAACCTACAGAATGGAAGAAAATTTTTGCAATCTACTCATCTGACAAAGGGCTAATATCCAGAATCTACAATGAACTCAAACAAATTCACAAGAAAAAAACAACCCCATCAAAAAGTGGGCAAAGGATATGAACAGACACTTCTCAAAAGAAGACATTTATGTAGCCAACAGACACATGAAAAAATGCTTATCATCATTGGCCATCAGAGAAATGCAAATCAAAACCACAATGAGATATCATCTCACACCAATTAGAATGGCGATCATTAAAAAGTCAGGAAACAACAGGTGCTGGAGAGGATGTGGAGAAATAGGAACACTTTTACACTGTTGGTGGGACTGTAAACTAGTTCAACCATTGTGGAAGACAGTGTGGCAATTCCTCAGGGATCTAGAACTAGAAATACCATTTGACCCAGCAATCCCATTACTGGGTATATACCCAAAGGAATATAAATCATGCTGCTATAAAGACACATGCACATGTAGGCTTATTGCAGCACTACTCACAATAGCAAAGACTTGGAACCAACCCAAATGTCCAACAATGATAGACTGGATTAAGAAAATGTGGCACATATACACCATGGAATACTACGTAGCCATAAAAAATGATGAGTTCATGTCCTTTGTAGGGACATGGATGAAGCTGGAAACCATCATTCTCAGCAAACTATCGCAAGGACAAAAAACCAAACACCGCGTGTTCTCACTCATAGGTGGGAAGTGAACAATGAGAACACTTGGACACAGGAAGGGGAACATCACACACCGGGGCCTGTTGTGGGGTGGGGGGAGGGGGGAGGGATAGCATTAGGAGATATACCTAATGTAAATGATGAGTTAATGGGTGCAGCACACCAACATGGCACATGTATACATATGTAACAAACCTGCACATTGTGCACATGTACCCTAGAACTTAAAGTATAATAAATTTATATATATATAAAAAAGAAAAGCAGATTCTCTGCCCCATCCCAGTCCTATGAAATCAGGAACTCTGGGGGTGGTATCCAGCACTCAATTTCCACAGGTCCTTGGGCAGTCTCACATACACCCAAATTTACAAACCATATAACCACCTAGACAAAAGAAAAAAAAGATGGAAGAACCATCTTACTTGAAAACAACTTGGAAAAACATGTACTGCCAATTCTGATGTCAGTGACATCGCTAACATTTCTATATGTGATGGACAAAAGTTCGTGTTGAGCAGCTCTGCCATCTCTAACTATAAACAGAGGAAAACCAAACCAACCCAGATATTTTCTGCCCATAAGCTGAAACGTATGTATATATGTGCATGCACATACATGCGTGTATCAACATGTGTATTGATATGCACGTGTTCATGTATGTTTACGTGTGCATGTGTATGTCTGCATATGTGCATATCCATGTGTATAGGCATATGTGTTTATAGATACGTGCATATAGAGGTGTGTATATACTGTATGCATATATACACATATATACACGTGCACATATATACACGTGCACATGTGTACATATGCACGTGTATAAATGTAGATAGCATGTATGTATATATGTGTATATATGTATGTGTATATACATGTGTATATGTGTGCATACAGATGTGTATACATATGTGTATATGCATGTGTATATGTGTGCATGTGTATATATAAATATGTGTGCATACACGTGTATATATACATGTGTATACAGATGCATGTGTGTATATGCATAGATGTGTGTGTACTTATGTGTGTACATGTATGTGTGTGTGTATATCATTCTCCCTTCCCTCAATATCCCCACCCCTACTCCCAATAACACTCTCTACCCACCTTCCTCTAAAAAAAAAAAGGATTAAAAAGAAAAAAGTAAGTGGTGAGTTTACTTCTCCCACACATGGAGACAGAACTGAATTGTTCATGTTTTAATGCTTTGAATTAGAAAAATAATTCCCCAAAACATTACTTACATTTACTGCAGTTATTTAGGAACTATATTCCCAATAAGCACCACTGGATTTGCTTCATCTCCATCCATTTAGCGTGATATGTAACACACTGTGAGCATTTTCTAAAGGGAAAGAAAAAGTAAATCCCAGGAGAGACACAAGTGTATTCATAAAATTCTCACACAAATAGTCCTCAATTTGCACCTGAACTTTCTAAAACTTATACATTGACTTCCCTAAAATGCCTTAATGATATCAAATCTAGACTTTCAAATGTCACCTGCAAAACAGAGACTCAGGAGAGAGCAGCTAGTTTTGGCAGTGTCCCCATCCTGACCTCAGAAGCCATTCACTATCAAAATGAATCAAAGGGGAAATATTAAACACCCGACATCAATACATTTATAAGCTGGAGATGAAAGTCTTAGACATTTTGAGAGTAACAAACAATTGTTCAGGCTCAATGCAACACTTATTGGCCTTAAACCACCAGATGCATCCATCAGGAAGGAAAAGAACACACTTTAAAACGTGGGAAAGGAAAGAAAAAATATCAGACATTCTCCCCTAAAGCTGTTGAAAGGGATACAGTTTGCTAGAGCTTCCTTTATCAAGAAAAACACGCTGACCCTCACTGAAGATCACTTCCTCTTAACCAAACATTCAAGACAGTTAATAAGTGCCCTAATCTCCCGCTCAGTTCCCTGCCAATCGCTACAGGTGCATGCACCCCTCCATGGGTGGGTTTCCACAGGGCCCACCATCCACCCCCCTCACTGAGTCCACCCCTCTCTCATACTCCACAACTCTATTCCAACATTTCCACTCCCCTCGGTGACTGCCAGGCTCCCTCCCAGCCCCGTCTTCAGTCCTGGGCACGCCCGCATTGCTCCAGTATGTGGGCTCTGGGTGTGTGCTAGCCAGTTGTCCTAGAACAACTAGGAATAGCACCCTCCTTCCCATCCAGCACAGGCCAAAGCCGGCAGACAATCTTCTGAATTGCACTCACCTGACCTCTCAGAACCACACCAGCACTCTCGTCCCCTGACCTCAGGTCACTGCCTGTCTCCTAATGGCCTCTGACCACCCTGCCTTAGTCTCTCTCTTCAGGCTCATCAGCACCGCCTGGTTATTCATCTCCACCCTTCCCAAGGCTGGCCCTTGGCCTTCTCACGTTCACACTTTAACTGCCCTGTAAGAAACCTCACAAGTCCTTCAGCTTCAGTTCATATCTCTGAACTACGAGTCCCACGTGTATGCTTCAGTCCAGGGGGCCTCTAAGCTCCAACAGTTCCATGCGGATGCCTCCAATGACACACCCAACCCTGAATCCATTCCTGATCTCCTTGCCCCAAACCTAGGTAAGCCTCGCCCAGGGCTCCGGCACAGGCGACCGCCCCATCTATCCTGTTGTGCAACCAGAAACCCAGGAGTCACCCTAAGCACTGTCCCCCTGTCTGCCCGCCGCCGCACCCTCCTGGGCTCCCTCAGTGCCATCCCCATCTCCTTGTCAGCACTGCCTCCACTCCAGCCCAGGCTCCCACAGCTCTCCATGGGCAACCGTGGGAGTTTCATGACCATCTTCACATCCTTCATCCTGGGCTCATTTCATCTGTTCTCCACGCTATGGCTAGAGTATTGTTTTCAAAACACAAAACTGATCATATCATTCTCCCCTTAAAAATTTGAAAAGTATCAAAACCTTTACAAACTAAGGGCCCACCAGCCCCGTGCTGCCTGGCTCTGCCTGTCTCTCCGCGTCCCCTTGGTTCCAGCACTACCCGTCTAGGCCTTTCCTCGCCACTCCCAACAAAGCAGTCCTCCTCTTGCCCCAGGCCTCGAAGGGCCCCTCTGTCTAGGGGTGCATGCCCCTCCTCTTACGACAGCTATACATCAGTCAGAGGGCAACTCAAATGCCACTTCTTGAGGACAGACTTCCCCAAACCGCCACTGGGCCCCCATCTGCCAAGGGGCATAGTTTCTTCTGCTGCGTGTTTGGAAATCTGTCTCTTGCCTTCAGAGCACATAGCTCGTGTGATACAATCAGTTCGTGTAATTCTTTTCATGTTATTCTCCCCCACTAAATAGTATGCGAGTCTATTTCTGCGAAATCTCCAGTTCCTAGCACTATCCTTGGAACACAGTAAAGACTTGATGAGAAAATAAACAAATAAATCAATAAATGAGCTGTCAATAAATCCCTTCCCCTAATAAAACATAAGTACACAATTTACCATTGCACATTAAAATTCTATACATTTTCTAAATTCACGATTAGGTTCAAAAGTAGGGGACAGCAAATAAAGAGTTAAAGCTCCATTACACTCAACAAAAACGTAATTATGCTCAGGGTAAAGACTGTCATATGCCGTATTGAGGTATCACTGACATACAATAAACTGCTCATATCTGAACTGTGCACTTTGATAAGTTTTGACATAGTGCAACCTGATGGAACTGTCACAAGAGGCAAGGTAATGACTCTGCCCCTCACGCAGAGGTCTCCTTGAGCTACTCCACAATCACTTTCTCCTACCCCAGCTATTGTCCCCAAGCGAGCACTGATTTACTTTCTGTCACTAGAAATCTTCTATAAATGGAATCATACATTAAGTACTTTCTTGTCTGGCTTCTTTTATTCAGCATAATTTTGAGAATCATCCATGTCATGGAATATTCCTTTTTATTGCTGAGCCGTGTTCCATTACAGGAATATACCACAATCTGTTTATCTGTTCACCAACTGAAAAACATCTGCATTATTTCCAGTTTGTGGCTATTAAAAATACAGCTGCTATGAACACTTGCGTGCAAGGCGTGGTATGGCCGTATCATTTCCATTTTCTTGGGAAGACATCTCAAAGTAGAATAGCTGAAACATTTGGTAGATGTATGTTTACTCTTTTAAGAAACGGATGAACTGTTTTCTGAAGCAGTTGTACAATTTTACCTTCCCACTGTCAGTGCATGAGAGTGCTGGTTCCCTCACATAGATACTAACACTTGGGAGGATCACTCTATTAGATTTCAGCTGTGATGATAGGTGTGTAGTGGTATCTATCTCCTTGCAGGTTTCATTTCCACTTCCCTAATGACTGATAATGTTGAGCTGCTTTTTGAGTGCTTATTTGCCATCTGTACATATTTTGTGGTGAAATGTCTATTCAAACCATTTGCCCATTTTTAAAATCAGGCTCTTTATTACTAAGTTTTGAGAGTTCTTTATTCTAGCTACAAATCCTTAAACAGACATGTGATTTGCAAATATTTTCTTCCAATATATAGACTGTCTTTTCATTCTCTTAACAGTGTCTTTCAAATAATAGAAGTTCTTTTTGTTTTGATTAAGTCCAATTTGTCCACTCTTTCTTGTATGGAATTCTTTCTTCTATGGATCATGTTTTTGGTGTCATATATAAAAAATATTTGCTTAGTCCAAAGTCACAAATGTTTTCTCTTATATTTTCTTCTAGGAGTTTTTTAGTTTTAGGCTTTACATTTAGATCTATAATTCATTTTTAGTTAATTTTTGTATACTAAGAGGTATAGATCAAAGTTCATCTTTAAAAATATGGGTATCTACTTGTTCCAGTATCATTTATTGAAAAGAGTGTCCCTCCAGATGGGTTCACAGCCGAATTCTACCAGAGGTACAAGGAGGAACTGGTACCATTCCTTCTGAAACTATTCCAATCAATACAAAAAGAGGGAATCCTCCCTAACTCATTTTATGAGGCCAGCATCATCCTGATACCAAAGCCTGGCAGAGACACAACAAAAAAAGAGAATTTTAGACCAATATCCTTGATGAACATTGATGCAAAACTCCTCAATAAAATACTGGCAAACCGAATCCAGTGGCACATCAAAAAGCTTATCCACCATGATCAAGTGGGCTTCATCCCTGGGATGCAAGGCTGGTTCAATATGCGCAAATCAATAAATGTAATCCAGCATATAAACAGAACCAAAGACAAAAACCACATGATTATCTCAATAGATGCAGAAAAGGCCTTTGACAAAATTCAACAACCCTTCATGCTAAAAACTCTCAATAAATTAGGTATTGATGGGACATATCTCAAAATAATAAGAGCTATCTATGACACACCCACAGCCAATATCATACTGAATGGGCAAAAACTGGAAGCATTCCCTTCGAAAACTGGCACAAGACAGGGATGCCCTCTCTCACCACTTCTATTCAACGTAGTGTTGGAAGTTCTGGCCAGGGCAATTAGGCAGGAGAAGGAAATAAAGGGTATTCAATTAGGAAAAGAGGAAGTCAAATTGTCCCTGTTTGCAGATGACATGATTGTATATCTAGAAAACCCCATTGTCTCAGCCCAAAATCTCCTTAAGCTGATAAGCAACTTCAGCAAAGTCTCAGGATACAAAATCAATGTACAAAAATCACAAGCATTCTTATACATCAATAACAGACAAACAGAGAGCCAAATCATGAGTGAACTCCCATTCACAATTGCTTCAAAGAGAATAAAATACCTAGGAATCCAACTTACAAGGGATGTGAAGGACCTCTTCAAGGAGAACTACAAACCACTGCTCAAGGAAATAAAAGAGGATACAAACAAATGGAAGAACATTCCATGCTCATGGGTACGAAGAATCAATATCGTGAAAATGGCCATCCTTCCCAAGGTAATTTACAGATTCAATGCCATCCCCATCAAGCTACCAATGACTTTCTTCACAGAATTGGAAAAAACTACTTTAAAGTTCATATGGAACCAAAAAAGACCCCGCATCACCAAGTCAATCCTAAGCCAAAAGAACAAAGCTGGAGGCATCACACTACCTGACTTCAAACTATACTACAAGGCTACAGTAACCAAAACAGCTTGGTACTGGTACCAAAACTGAGATATAGATCAATGGAACAGAACAGAGCCGTCAGAAATAATGCCACATAGCTACAACTATCTGATCTTTGACAAACCTGAAAAAAACAAGAAATGGGGAAAGGATTCCCTATTTAATAAATGGTGCTGGGAAAACTGGCTAGCCATATGTAGAAAGCTGAAACTGGATCCCTTCCTTACACCTTATACAAAAATCAATTCAAGATGGATTAAAGACTTAAATGTTAGACCTAAAACCATAAAAACCCTAGAAGAAAACCTAGGCATTACCATTCAGGACATAGGCATGGGCAAGGACTTCATGTCTAAAACACCAAAAGCAATGGCCACAAAAGCCAAAATTGACAAATGGGATCTAATTAAACTAAAGAGCTTCTGCACAGCAAAAGAAACTACCATCAGAGTGAACAGGCAACCTACAAAATGGGAGAAAATTTTCGCAACCTACTCATCTGACAAAGGGCTAATATCCAGAATCTACAATGAACTCAAACAAATTTACAAGAAAAAAACAAACAACCCCATCAAAAAGTGGGCGAAGGATATGAACAGACGCTTCTCAAAAGAAGACATTTATGCAGCCAAAAAACACATGAAAAAATGCTCACCATCACTGGCCATCAGAGAAATGCAAATCAAAACCACAATGAGATACCATCTCACACCAGTTAGAATGGCAATCATTAAAAAGTCAGGAAACAACAGGTGCTGGAGAGGATGTGGAGAAATAGGAACACTTTTACACTGTTGGTGGGACTGTAAACTAGTTCAACCCTTGTGGAAGTCAGTGTGGCGATTCCTCAGGGATCTAGAACTAGAAATTCCATTCGACCCAGCCATCCCATTACTGGGTATATACCCAAAGGACTATAAATCATGCTGCTATAAAGACACATGCACACGTATGTTTATTGCGGCATTATTCACAATAGCAAAGACTTGGAACCAACCCAAATGTCCAACAATGATAGACTGGATTAAGAAAATGTGGCACATATACACCATGGAATACTATGCAGCCATAAAAAATGATGAGTTCATGTCCTTTGTAGGGACATGGATGAAATTGGAAATCATCATTCTCAGTAAACTATCGCAAGAACAAAAAACCAAACACCGCATATTCTCACTCATAGGTGGGAATTGAACAATGAGAACACATGGACACAGGAAGGGGAACATCACACTCTGGGAACTGTTGTGGGGTGGGGGGAGGGGGGAGGGATAGCATTGGGAGATATACCTAATGCTAGATGACGAGTTAGTGGGTGCAGTGCACCAGCATGGCACATGTATACATATGTAACTTACCTGCACATTGCGCACAAGTACCATAAAACCTAAAGTATAATAATAATAATAATAATAATAATAATAAAAAGATAAAAAAAAAAAGAAAAGAGTGTCCTTTGGACAGCCAAGTGTCTTGGTACCTTTGTTGAAAATCAGTTGTCTATGTCTTTAAGGATCTAATTCTACCTCTATTCTCTTCTGTTGATTTATTTCTCTATCTTTATTGCAACGTTGTGCTGACTCCATTACCATTGTTTTATGACAACCCTGGAAACCAAGTCCTCCAACTTTCTTCTTCCATTTCAAAGTTGTTACTAGGCCCTTTGCCTTTCCATAGACACTTTAGAATCATTTATCAATTTCTACTGAAAAAATTCTGGGATTTTGGTTGTGATTCTGTTGAATCTATAGATCAATATCAATAGAACAGCTTAATAGCAAGACTTCTGACCCAGAATGTTATGTATAGCCCCATTTATTTAGATCTTTCATTTCACTCAGCAATATATGTTGCTGAGAGTGTACATGTTTTTCTTATCTTTTGTCAGATTTATCCCTAAGCATTTGTCTTTCATTTCTTTGCTATTGTAAATGGTATTTTAAATTTCAATTTCTGATCACTTGTTGCTAATATATAGAAATACAACTGATTTTGTATATTAACCCTTCAACCTTGCTAAACTGACTTACTAGTTTTTTGTTTGTTTGTTTGTTTGAGACAGAGTCTCGCTCTGTCACCCAGGCTGGAGTGCAGTGGCACAATCTTGGCTCACTGCAACCTCCAACTCCCAGGTTCAGGAGATTCTCCTGCCTCAGCCTCCTGAGTAGCTGGGATTACAGGTGTGAGCCACCACATCCAGCTGACTTACTAGTTCTAGTAGCTATTTTGTAGATCCTATCCAATTTTCTACACAGACAATCATATAGTCTACACATAAAGACAGCTTTACTTCTTCCTTTTCAATCTGGATGGCTTTGGTTTCTTTTTCTTGCTTGATTGTACTGGCAGAGACCTCCAGTATAAGGTTGAACAGAAGTGGTAAGAGTGAACACCCTTGTGTTGTTCGTGATCTTAGGGGAAAAGCTTTTAGTCTTTCACCATTGAGTCTCACGTAGGCTATAGGTTTTCATGGATGCCCCTTAGCATGTTGAGGAAGTTTCCTTCTATTCCTAGATCACCGGGAGTGTTTATCAAGACTTTACGTTGGATTGGATTGGATTGAATGCTTTTTCTGCCATCCATTGAGATAATCCTCTGGATTTTTCTTTTTTAGTTTGTTAATATCATGAATTGTATTGATTGATTTTTATTTCCTGGGATAAATGCTTCTTGGTTATGATATTTTACTTTTTACATGTAATGCTGAAATTGATTTGCTAAATTTTTTTGAAGGTTTACATCTATGTTCATATGGGTTATTGGCCTATAGTCTTTTCTTATAATGTTTTTGTCAGGTTTTGTTATCAGGATAATGCTTACCACTTAGAATGGGTTGGGAAGTACAACCTCATTATTAATCTTTCTTTACTTCCTTCCTTCTTTTTTTTTTTTTTTTTTTTTTTTTCTGAGACAGAGTCTCACTCTGGCACCCAGGCTGAAGTATAATGGTGTGATCATGGCTTGCTGCAGCCTCAACCTCCCAGGCTCAGGTGATCCTCCCACCTCAGCCTCCTAAGCAGCTGGGACCACAGGCACATCCAGCTAATTTTTAAAATTTTTTGTAGTGATGGGGGGAGGGTCTCACTATGTTGTTCAGGCTGGTCTCAAACTCCTGGCCTCAAGCAATCCTCCTCCTAAAATGTTGGGATTACAGATGTCAACCACTGCACCTGGCCCAATTTTAATTTCCTAGAAGAGCTTGTGTAAAATTACTATTATTTTTTTCTTAAAAGCTTGGTAGAATTTACCAGTGAAACTATCTGGCCTGGAATTTTCTTTATGAGAAGAATTTTATCTACAAATTTATTTCTGTAATAGATGTAGGCTTATTAAGGTTATCAATTTCTTCTTTAGTGAGCTTCGTGTCTTCCAAGAAAGTTATCCATTTCATCTAAGTTGTAGAAATTGTTGGTATAACAATGTTTTAATATCCACTTATTATCTTTCGATATCTGTAAGATCCGTGGTGATTCCTTACATTGGTAATTTCTGTCTTTTCCCCATTTTTCCTAATCAGTCCACAAACAGGTTTATCAATTTTATTGATTCTTCTCAAATAACCAGCTTTCAGTTTTGTTTGTTCTCGCTAGTAATTTTCTAATCTCCATTCTGTTCTTTATTATTCTCTTTCTTTTACTACTTAATTTGAGTTTAATTTGCCCTTATTTTTCTAGTTTCTTAAGGTGGAAGCTCCATTACAGGCAACAAAAGATTTAACTACGTGCAGGGTGAGTGGTGTCTCGCTCCCAGAATTTCATTTGAGCAATTCATAAACAGTGTGCTTATGACTCTAGGTTATTTGTTTGAAGAGCCAACCTTAGATAGCTGACGTTGCAATTACTCAGATTCAATCTAGGGAAATGAGCTTGGTCAGAAGTGCCATAAATGAACTTTTATTTTTCTCCATTTGTCATCAATTGATAAAGTCTGAAAGACATTCCATTCTAGTCTCTTATCATGGAAAATTATGGCTTCTAGGGCACTTTCTGGAAGTTTAACCTTTGTCACAAGTCACAAGAATTTGGCCATATTCTATTTAGTTAAAGCCTTTTTTTTTTTTTTTTTTTTTGAGACGGAGTCTCACTCAGCTGCCCAGGCTGGAGTGCAGTGGCACGATCTCAGCTCACTACAACCACTGTCTCCCGGATTCAGGCGATTCTCCCGTCTCAGCCTCCCAAGTAGCTGGGATTACAGGCACCTGCCATCATGCCCAGCTAATTTTTGTATTTTAGAAGAGACAGGGTTTCACCATGCTGGCCAGGCTGGTCTTGAGCTCCTGACCTCAGGTGATCTGCCTACCTCAGCCTCCCAAAGTGCTAGGATTATAGGCGTGAGCCACCGTGCCCAGCCTTAAAGCCTATTTTCAAAAGAAACAAAAATCCTTAACAAGTAGGGACGACTATAACCAGAAAATGTGTTTCCACCAGAAGAAATCTGTCACCAGCACCAGTGCTTTATGAGATCAATGAGGCAAACCCAGGTCTTAAGGCACTTTCCTAAGCACCACAGAGGAAGCCTCAATGACATTGCTCAAGATAAACAGAGGCCTGGACCGATTCCACATGGGCAGATGAGGCTCGCTCTTCCTGAGGAGCCAGACACAATCAGAACCAGGAATATCCTCTGAATCTCCCAATTTCCTATCAAAATCACTGTAGCATTCTTCCTTAAAGTGAATGACAAAGCCACAATCTTTTGGCATGTGTTCAGAAAGCAAAAGGCTTTTTCAGAAAATCTATATCCCTAAAAAAAGACATCTGAAAAATCTGCTAACTACAAATGGGTACTTAAAAGTCCCTTACAAACTTAAGCTACTTTAAGGACAGGACATTGGTGAAAAAGTATCCTGGCATAGGAAATTAGTAGTGAGACGCTCAGAATTGAGGGAGAAAAGCCATCACTGGCCACAATATTTACAAATAATCAAAACCGGACCACTTTAAAGGCGTTGCTAACAGATCACACTGTCAGAACAAGGCTTCATGGTGAGAGAACACGCAAATCCAAACACACTTGGAACTGTGGATGCCCATTTTAGACAAAAAAATTTAATATAAACTGGACGAGGCTTATGTTTCTTTTATATACACTTTTTGAGATTCTGAATTATATATAGCTTCTATAAAGAAAAAATAGGATGACCACCAGCCCCTTAAAAAAAAAAAACTGCTCCAAGTGTAATAATAAAGTTATGCACAAAATACTAAGCAACAAGAAAAAAAGAACATTTCAAACAACCAGCTTTCAGTTTGTTTTCTCTAGTAATTTTAAAGTACTCAGAAGAAGAGATATGAAACCCAGGGCGTAGGACATGGATATTCATTCATATATTCTCACTCTCTCTCTTTCTCTCATAATGGAAAGATTCCAGGTCCAAAGCAGTACAGTAAAATTATTTCAGCCTCACTTCTCTTGAAAAAAAATCCTCCAAAACAGCCAGGAGAACAAGAAACACAAGCTTCATCTTCAATAAAACTAGAAGACACCTGGTCGGGCGCTCTAGCTCACACCTGTAATCCCAGCACTTTGGGAGGCCGAGGCAGGCAGATCACTTGAGGTTAGGAGTTTGAGACCAGCCTGGCCAACATGGTGAAACCCTGTCTCTACTAAAAATACAAAACTTAGCCAGGCATGGCGGTGCACACCCGTAGCCTCAGCTACTCGAGAGGTAGGGGCAAGAGAATCACTTGAACCCGGGAGGCGGCCGTTGCAGTGAGCCGAGTTTGGACTCCAGCTTGGGTGACAGAGTGAGATTCTGTCTAAAAAACAAAACAAAACAAAAAATCTAGAAGACACCTATCCCCAGGCCACCATTACGAAGGCAGGGAGCAGACGGAGGATGGATGGGGCTTCAGCAGAGACTAGGAAGGTCCCATCCCAGTAGCCAGTGGCACGTGCACCCTCCCAGGTGGTAGACAAGCCACCTGTCTGAGAGTCAGATGCAGGCCTAGGGGCCCCAGCCCCATCACAGCTGGCCACCCCTCTTGCCATCCTTGCAGGGGTCCGATGCTTATTCTCTGGGGAAAAGTGAACCAAAGAGGCCAGAACTTGGAGAGGGCTAGCATGGAGCCAAGGTGAGGATGGACACTGCTGATAGGCAGCAGATGGAGGAATCTCTGGAGAGACTCATGGCTGCTGGAGAAGAGTCCAACAGGTCCAGACTTCTGGGCATTGCTAGGCTGCCCCACGGCAAGACCCGCGTGTCCCTGGGCCCCAGCAGTCACACAGGACTTCCTGGTCATTTTGAGGGCCTCACACTTGAAAGATCATCTGATGTTTGAGTAAATCTCCAACATGGAAAAAAAATTGCACAAGAGGACTCAGAGGAAACAGAGATAGTGAATGCAGGGAAGGAATCACCCTTCAAGGAAACTGTAATGAATGTTCACAGGAAGAGAGGAATCATCCCAGAAACAGGAAGGGACTGACTGAAAGGGAAGAAACAGAGAGAAACCAGATAACAAGAAAAAAGAACTTTTAGAAATTAAAAAAAAAATAGCCAAAGTAGGTCAAAATAAAAAATGTTAGTAGAAAAGTTGGGAGATAAAGTCAAGGAAATGTCTTTTAAAAGGAGAAGAAAGATACAAGTGGAAAGTCAGCAAATGACAGATTCAACCCAGGAGGCCTGGCAGCCACACAGGCAGGGGGCGGGGCCGGGGGGGCGCAGCCCTCCAGCCAACGATGGCCAGTTACCAGCCGCTCTGGAGCTCCGTTTCCTAATCTGAAAATGGGGGTGATCCTGTCACCACCTCCCTTATAGGGTGGTGAGGAGGGTTAAATCCATTATTGTGAGCAAAGTCCTCAGAACAGTGCCTGGCATACAGTATGCACTCAATAGATATTATCTCTGATTAGTCTTAATAAGATTTCTAAAAAATGAGAATAGAGAAAACACTAGAGAGGAAATTATCAAGGAAATAAAGGATAGAGAGGGTATTTTAAACAAAGGTACAAGCACTCCTGTGATTGGGATGGAATGTATTTACATATATCGGCATGTCCCCTAGTTAAGAACGGCATGGGCTTGTGTGTGTGTGTGTGTGATTTGTTATCTATGGCCATGGTAAACCTCAGTGGCCGGCTCGAGTCAGCCTGGCCCGGGCCTGCTGGTGCAGCTGTGCCTGCTCTGGGCAGGGCAGGCAGCTTGCTGACCCTGGCTGGGCTCTCATCAATGTTTGAGGTTGGTTGGCTATGGATAGGTCTGGGATGGCCTAGGCAGGGACAACTGAGTTCTCCTCCATGTGATCACATACCACCAGCACCCAAGCCCTGGGGTCTCCTCGGAGGTAGACACACGGCCTGAGAGAGTGCAGAAAAGTGCAAGCCCTTCCAAGGCCTGGGCTAGGAGCTGACACTGGTCACTTCTGCCACAGTCCATTGGCCAAAACAAGTCACAGCTCAGATTCAAGAAGTGAGGAAGCAGACTCCTACCTCCTGATGGAGGCGCTACAAGGCACTTTGCCAGGGGCATGGGAGGGTTGGAGAACTGGGGCCACTTCTATCATCTACCCCAACCCTTCTCCACTCTGCTTTGTGTCCTGGGAGGCTGACCTCTATACACAGTATCCCAGGGCCGCCTCCCAGCACAGGCCTTGGAGTCATTCGCTTAGACTACAGTGTGAACGGTTCTCCCAAGACTGGGCAGTACACAGCTTACACAACCACAGGCAGGTGCCCTCAGTGAAGCCATCTGCAAAAGAAGGCGTCTGGGCTGGATGACTCTACATTCCTTCATCCTGAGAACTCACAAATACTTTATACCCAAGATCCTAGCATTTCTCTCCTGACCTGCCTGAAGACGTGGCATGGCTGGCATCCATGCGTACGCTTCCATGCGTGTGATGTGGGTCACTAGCACGCACGCAGTAGGAACCTGGTAAAAGGGATGATTAAATGAATTCGCATACATGTGTTTGAAATACACTGTGCACACATTCCATTTCAGTTCCCCTCACCCCCTCGCCTTGAGACCCCAGCAGACATGACACCATCCTGCAAAAACAGGGTTGAGAACTGCCAGTCTGGTGCATCAAACCTTAAAAGTTCAAAGCTAAAGTTAGAAATATAAAAACATCAAGAGATTAATTCTCCTAACTTAACCTGACAGAACTGATAAAGGAGGGAGAAGCCAGAAGCTGTACCCGGGAAGCAGTGGGCCCAGGGGCAGCCCCAAAGCCCTCTCTCTGCAGACACCAGGTGGGGCAGGCTGGCCCTCACTTCCCATCTCTGACTCCCGGCCCTGCTGATGCATGAAACTTTATATAAGCGAAACCTGAGTCCACCCGCTCAGCCCTCCTGCTCCCCAACCAGCAGCTGTGTGTACTCAGCAGCTGCGCCCAGATCTGGCGCTGACCAGAGGGCCCTGGAAGCCACGTTCAGCGGGCCCACCAACCCAGACAATGGTGGTCTGTCCAGAGTGGGATGCAGAGGCTGCCAGCCCCCGAAAGTTGCAAGAGTCTACCCTGTTGTGAGAATTAACCAGTGTTCCTGGATTTGGGTGGCTCTGAGGTTCAAATCTTGGCTTAGAGTCTTCTGGACACGATGGGGAAGGCTTTCAGTGTCAATCAACAAAACAGTAACTACTGCGTACTGAGGAATTACTTTGTGCCCAGCACATCTACTCATTTACCCTGGCAATGACCTCACTGCCCCCACCAGTGGATATCATTCATCTCATTTTTAGGAGGAAGAAACTAGGACTCCAAGAGGTTAGACAGGTGCCAGAAGTCACAGAGCAAATGGCTGCGGGAACAAAGCCAGGTGTGCCTGACTCTGAAGCACACAGAGGACCGGGTCTCCCAGTGTCTCCAGGCAGGAACCCGCGGGTTCGGGGGATGCCAGTCCTCCCAGCTCCCAGCGATGCACATGGTAGAGTTGTGTGCCCAAAGGGATGATGTGCCTCTACCACCTCCCTCGTGCAGTGAGAGACGCGTGGGCATCAAGCCCACACAAGACTCCAGTCCAAACGGCTAAAATCCACCCTACACAAGAACAAACAGCTCTGCCCCCACTCACCTCACAGCCCCCATCACCTCTACTTTTTATATTTTAGAGTGATCAGTGGCCTCTAAAGGGAGAGAGACATTCATGTGTACATAGTACTTGAATTTTAAAAGTGTGTGTGGTGTAGATGCACACATTGTTTGAAATCTTGGACTAAGTGGAAATCTAGTAGGCCCTACAGAGTAGGGAAGCCCAGGAACTACAGTGAGTTATTGGATGGCACAGGAACACTGAACTCACGTTCTGCGGCCGGGGAGGAAGGCCCAGACACAGACTTCTGCAGGAGCTTCTGCAGGTTCCCCGGGCAAGGGGCCCTACCCTGGGCTCCTTTGGGGTCATGTCCACTGAAGGGCAGAGCTGCTTCCAGATGTCCCGAGAAGCGAGACACCAGCAGTGGCTCCAGGCACTCCTGAGGGCTCCCACTCTGCCCCTGTGGCCGGTGACCTGAGCCACCTCCTCCAGTCCTCACTTTTGTCCTGCCTGGGTGCTCAGTTACACTGCTGCCTCCACCTCGTTTCCTGATCTGGTTTGTAAATTTCTGAAGGCAGTGGTTGCCAGTCTTCCCCTAAGTTCAGTATAGGTGGCAGAAGCAGTCTTGTTTTCCATGGGAAAGGTCACAGTCTTGAGCTGGAATCTTCCACCTCCAAGTGCAGCCAGATGACCTGGGGCAAAGCTAACTGCCAGACCTCAGGGTCCTCATCTGCAGTATGGGTATTGCGAGGGACAGCGCCTACAAATGAGAGGAGCATGCTGTCTGCCATGCTGGGCGGACAGCTTATTCTCTTTTAAGAAGATGTATAGAAAGGCAGGCAGTGCTTAAAGAAAGGAGACAAGCAGGCAGATTCTGGAGTGACTTCTATTAATAGAATGAGGGCCGGGTCCTGAGACGGCATCCTTTGAACTGGGCTTGGAGAGTTCACAGAACAGCTGCCCCTGAGAAAATGGAATGCCACATGTGCCAGCACTCCTTCCCCCACTCCCTCAACCCCAGTCAGACGTGTCTGTGTGTGCGTGTGTGCATGTGTATGTACACGCATGTGTGTGTGTGCATGTGTGCATGTGTATTTACATGCGTTTACATATGTGCATGTTTGTGAGGCATGCATGTGTGTGTGTGCATAAGTTCGTGTGTGCACGTGCATGTGCAAGTGCGCATGTACTCGTGTGTGTATGCTTATGTGTGTGTGCACTCCTGTGTCTGTGTGATGCCAACATAAACACTAGTTTCTAGTCTGGTTCTCAGGAAATCTCTTCAGGCGCTCCTGATTTAAATTGAATTTCAGTTTGTTTGCTTTCTTTTTAGTGAGCCAGCAAATGCAGTTCCAGCTACCTTCTTCCCTAGGCCTGAAACTCAAACAAGAATCACACTGGTTCAGGGTTGCGACAGGACTATAAAGTCACAGGCTTCAAAAGGAAATGTTTATTATTGCAAAATTCACTATTCTGAAACCATATTCAGAGTAGTTTAGTTAGAAGAAACTTGATATAACTAATCATTCAGTTTGCAGGGTTTAAAGAAGTCTCCTTAAAAACACAGTCTGGAGATACCATATTATAACTTTTCTCTATAAGTGACTTAGCCAATCAACAAGTCTTTACGACAGCTACAGGTCACGGGCCTGAGTGACAACCTTACCCTACCACCACATGTGATCACTTACCACGTTCTTTTTAGGGCCAAAGGACCTGAGAAAAGGCACATTTCTAGCAGGTGAGCACTTCTGCTTCTCCCCACCCCAGCCCCTAACCAACCCCAGAATCCTAAGACTGAGCAGAAAGTGAGTCTCCAGTTCACCTGGAAAAAAGTATTTTCTTTTTCCTATGCGACATCAGATTTGCTGATTTTCTGCAAGCCTGTGGAAAATCACCTAGGGCTGCCAGGTTACAGTTTGGGAAATGCAAACCATATTCTTACCCACACGTCAGCAAAGTCTTGGGTCTGACCTGCTCAAATGCTGGTCTTTTTAGCTCCTCGATTCTTTTGCTCCTTCTCATCCATATCTGACATTACGACTCTTGACTTCCTTCTGCCTCATGCTGTTCTTGTCTTTCGGGTTATGTTTTCTGTACTAGAACCCCCAAGACTCTATTATTTAGGTTTTGTAATCTCTCCTAGCACCTGGCATTGTGCAATCAGATCAATAGCTAATAAACTGATCTGGTTCAAATGCAGAAACAACCTGTCATGAGCTGAACTGTGCTCCTCCAGCATTCATATTTTGAAGTCCTAACCCCCAGTATCTCAGGATGGGGCCTTATTCAGAAATGAAGTTAATGCAGATGTAATCAGTTAAGATGAGGCCATACTGGGGTAGGGTGCCCCTAATGCAATTCCACTGATGTCCTGCTAAAAAGGAGGAATTTGGACACAAAGAAGAAACCACAGCACGGACGTCATGTGAAGATTGGACTTGTGTTGCCACAAGCCAGGAACTACCAGAAGCCTGAGAGTGGCCTGGGACAGACCCCTCCTTGGAGCCTTCTGAGGGCACAAGGCCCTGCAGGTACCTTGATCCCAGACTTTGGGCCTCCAGAGCTGAGAGACAAATGCCTCCACATCCAGCACTAAGACCAGAGGCAGCGTCTGACTTTCAATTACGTTCCACAAACACCTAGCCAGGGTCTCTCGGGAGCACATCACATGGATTACACAGGAAGGTTCTCTGTGTTCTGTTCTCCTGGGACACACAGAGAAAGAACCAAGTTCCTTGAGTTTTTCATAGTGAGTTAAGAGACTTCATTTGTTGCATTCACAAGTGAAATTAAAAGAGCATTTCATGATTTCCATGATTTTAATGTGTTGTATTAGTCTTATAGAAATTTTCCATCCTCTAAAATTCACCTATCTTGATTTCACCTCCTTTGACTAAATACCCTAGGGATGTTTAAAGTGAATTTGTGAGAAAAGGGCTACCAGGGCTCCCTAGACGTCATGACCTCAGAGAGCGTATGCTCACGGGAGGAGTGTGGGAAGCCGAAGACGTGGGCAGCCCAGCCAAACATCCTGACCCCTCCTGGAGAAAACCAAAGTGCAGGATCTCCAGATACAGAGAAGGGGAAAACTTCTTAATCCCATTTTCCTCTCCCCTACAGCAGAAAACATCTGTCCAGTATAATGAAAAGCGTCTCTTTTCTGAACTGTTCATGTAAAGTTTATAATTCCATCTTCTCACTGTCTAACCTTCCACCTTAAAAACAAAGCGGGAACCTGGGTGGAAAGTTTCCTTTAAATGAGCAGAAGAATCTGACACTCCGTGAACGTCCTCTTTGCTCCCTCCACCCTCTTCCTAACTCTGAAACAGAACAAATGAGCGTAATGGAAGAAACACATTAGGACATGGTTTCTTAATAAAAGACATATGGGAAGCCCGAGGCACCCAGCCATGTTTCTTAGTTCTGCCCTCATCCCCAGCCTCATGGCCCATGTCAGGTTGCGAGCCTGCAGAGGCGAAGGTTCCAGGCCCTTGCCCTCCGCTCCCTGGCTGTCGGGGCACTCCTGCAGCAGAGGTCAAGTGAAGCCCCTGTCATGTCCACATGAACATGCAGTTAAGTTTCCAAATGCTTCCTTTTAAGGAAAAAACATCCTCAGACTCACATGCCCACATTTAAGTAAAAGTTACTCAGCATGTGTGCTTTGTGGCATAGATTATCTGGTAAGCATGAAAACACCAAAAACCCAGATAACTGGCTGGGTGTGGTGGCTCACGCCTGTAATCCCAGCACTTTGGGAGGCCGAGATGGGACAATCCCTTGAGGCCAGGAGTTCAAGAGCAGCCTGGCCAACATAGCAAGAACCCATCTCTACGAAGGAAGGAAGGAAGGAAGGAAGGAAGGAGGGAAGGAAGGAAGGGGAAAGAAAGAAAGGAGAGAGAGAGAGAAAGAAAGAAAGAAAGCAAAGAAAAGAAAGAAAGAGAAAGAAGGACAGAAAGAAAGAAAGAGAAAGAAGGAAAGAAAGAAAGGAAAGAAAGAAACCCAGATAACTCTGCCTAGGAAATGGAAAAAGCTCACAAAACTTCTGAAACACAGGGATCTCAGAGGCAGAAAATGGCTAATATTTTACTCCAAAAACCTACTTTTGAACTCCAGAGAACCAGTAACTGTGTCTACAATATGCTGCCTTGACATTAAACTTTCATTGTGACAGAGTCAGTTTAACACAAACCAACTGGAGCTCAGAGGGAATCAAAAACAGCTCTGACCTAAGAAATTTCCAAATGACTGTAGTTTTAGAATATGTTGAGTTGTTTCAACTTGGCTTCTGCAAGCTCAACATTTTATTCGTTCTTCTCTTTGTTGTTTCAGAGATGAAATGAATGCTACTGTTTTCTAGGAAAATCTTTCTATAATTTAAAAGAAAATGATTATTGAAGTCAGCCAATCAATATTAATACAGTTAATATGCCAAACAACATATTCTTTGATGGCGACATGTTTTTATCAATGCAGCATATGACATTTCTTAAAGCTTTGCTCTTAGAGATGGAACAGAATTTTATTTAAGCCTATTTTGGTGAACTTTGCATGCATTTCAACACTTTTCAACATCTGTCTTTTATTACCAGAGGTACCAGTATCCAAACAGCAAAGTATTCTGAATGCCTTGAAAGTCAGATCCTGCTCCTTAGTCCTCCTGTTTTAAATCATAATTTCACTGTGACATCGGGTTCATTTTTAAGGAACATTTTTTATCTCATGGACAGGCAGGCAGCCATTCACTCTAATATGCAGATTCTGTTTTCATAAAGATGTTCCAAGTAAGAAAAATACCTAAAACTGGAATGCAAGCCAAATTCATATTAAATAAAATGTTTTCTGACCTCATTTAAAATGTAGCAAGATAACATGTACATGTGTATGAATAAAATTAAACATTTTACTTTTTCAAGTCACTTACGTGGCATTTTATTTACAAGTTGTTGTCATCCTGTATGGGGGCCAATATAGCCCACTTAAAAACTGAAATCCTTCTTCCTAATTATGGTACACTTCAATTTCTATATTTAACAACTTTTAAATAACTGTTGATCTTAATGCTATATATTGGCCACCCCCACCCCACCCCCCGAAGAAACACCCTGGGAATAAGATTTTAGTATTTTGAGCTACAGGGAGACATCGTTTTTGGAAGCTCTCCTGTCTCCTCGGCCCCGCTGGCCGGCTTGTGGGCGAGGAAAACAAACTTTAATCACTTCCAGAGATTCGGGTCAGGGTTCACACGCTCCAGCCTGGGAACCACCAGCCGGAAGGGAGAAGCAGTGCCTGCAGGACTAAAGGTTCTGTTCAGAACGAGGGAGGGACCTGGGAACGAAATCTAGAATTTTAAACAAGCCTTGAAGAGTGCCAGGAGTTAGACCCTGTGTCTGCCGTCCTCTCGGCTCGGATAGGTGGGGAATTTTCTCGAGGGGAAAGTAGTAGATCATTTCACAGCGCAGCCCTCAGCTACAGATGCGTGCATCTTTAAAAATACAGAGCAACCGGTCAATTAACCCGGGAGGCGAAACTCACGCAACGCCACCGGCAAGAACTGTCCACACAAAGCCAGCGGAGTGAGCCGCACGGCGTCGGAACGCGGTTTCCGAACCGGCTGCTGCCAGGGAGCGGGGCCGGCCCCCCACGCGGAGGGCAACTTAGCGTTCGGGCGGCGCAGAAGCCCCGTCTCCTCGCTGCGGTGCACTCTCCTTCCCGGGGACCCCCGCCGCCCGCGCCGCCCCTCCCCCCGACCCCCTCCCCGGCCCCCTCCCCCTGCCCCGCACACAATGGCGCCCCCCGAGCTCCCGCCACGGTCCTGGCGCCGGCCGCGCCGCCGCTCCGCGCACAAAGGAGGGCGCACTGGTTCCCCGAGCGCGGCCGGCCTCAGGTGCTCCGCGCGCATCCCGGGCCGCAGCGGGCCGGACCGGGGGGCGCGGGTGGGGGCGCGGGCCGGGACTTACTTTCTCGATGGTCCCGGGGAGCAGGCGCTCCAGCAGCCTGCAGAGGACCACCCCATCCTTCAACGACGCCTGCAGAAAGCCCTCCGGGTCCGAGATGGTTTTTTTGGGCGACTCCAGCACCCCCAGAGTGATGAGCCACGTAACGGTCTGCTCGGCGGAATTCATCGCTGCGGCCCGGGAGGCAGGCGGGGAGGGGCGCGCGCCTTCACCTCGGAGCGGCGGCCCGGCCCGCGGCCCCCACCGCCCCCGCCGCCGCCGCCGCCGCCGCCTCCTCGCCCATGGAGCGGCCGGCGCCGGCGATTGGCTCGGCGCGGCCCAGCAGGTCCAGCCCGGCCCGCTTCTCCGTGCGCCCCGGCCCGCTGTCAGGCGCCTTCTCAGGAGCGGCTCGGGAACCTGCGGGCGCCCGCCGCCCCCGCCGCCGCCCCCCGGCCTCGGCCGCCGTCGCCCAATGACATCACCGCCAGGAGAAGAAAGACGCGGCCGTCCGCCCGGCCCGCGCCCGGCCCGCGCCGCCCCGCGCCCTGCGCAGCCTCCGCTCCAGGCCGTGCGCGGGGCGGCGGCGGCGGCTGGGAGCGGGCGGGGAAGGGAAAGGGGAAGGGGAGCGGGGAACGGATGGGGAGGGAGCCGGGGGGACCTGGGGGTGGGGGCGGGCGCGCACCTGCGCTCACCTGCCCCGGGCCCGCCTTGCGCCCCGCGCCCCGCGCCCCTGGCCGGGGCACTCGGAACCCTTTGTTTATGTTTTGAATTCGTGAGCGTTGAAATGATGAAGTACTTCCCAGAATGCTCTTTTTATTTTTGCCGGTTTTATTTCAAGGTGGCGGGGAGAGGCTGAAACGAGACGTTTGTCTCCCTTTGCTACCTTGCAAGCGGGTCATTACGGAACACAAATGATGGTTCCATCGGAAGCCATATGGGTCTGAATCGGGAGGAACCGACTCTCCCGAGCGCGGCGCCGACCTCACCGGCAGGGCAGGGGCATGCGTGACTCTGCTCTAGACGGACGGTGACGCTTCAGACCCTGCCGGGGGAAGGTCAAGGAAACGGCGTGGCCTGAAGTGGGGCTGTGCGGAGGGCCGGGCCGGGCGCCGGGCTGCGTCTCGGGGACGCCGAAGATCTGGGCTGTGAACGCAGCAGGCCGAACCTGGAGAGCCCAGACGGCAAGTGTCGCGTCATGCGCGAGCTTCCTCGAACAACTGGTGACACGCACACATTGACATGCGAGGAGAAATGGAGCCTCTTCTTAAAAGGACACGGGTCTCCACTCACTCCATCCACTGTCCCTGGGCGCTCCCCCAGTTTGCTCGCTGTGACCCGCGGGCAGTTTAACAAGCAAAGCACTTACTCTATGCCAGGCACATACATTAATCCATTCAATGACAAAGGCTAGAAAGCATATAAAGCTTCCAAAAATAATCAGAGGCTTAAGTCGTCTCCCTCTGCCTTCTGCCGGTGGATTTCTCTTGCAATCACTAATTGCTTTTCTTTCTAGCCTTGAGTTAAGTGGTTAAAATTTTCTTTACAAATACAAAAAATATTCAAATGGCAGTATGAATTCTGGATTACGAGGACAATGTGCTCAGTGATAACAGCGACTGGTTAGGAACCCTCACAAAGTGCTGTGTACTCTCTCGTCTCCCATCATGGTCCCCTTTTACTGATCAGATGCCGAACAAGTGGCAGAGATAAGACCCAAGCTCGACTCCTACCAGCAAAGGCATACCTAACCCGTTTCCTACTGCTGCCCTATAAGCTTTCTAGGAAACAGAAGGGCAATTAACAGCTACATCAAGGCTTGTACCCAGTGTCTTCATGGAAGGAAAGATGTCAACCCGGGGGGGTGGTTGTACACCGAGACTTCTGTTCACTTTCCTTACTGCTGAATTAGAGAAATAATGCAGTCTTTACCATTTCGAACCCTGCTAAATTCGGTTTGGTACTTATAAGGTGGTAGACTTGAGTAAGATTGAAATAGACTCAGTTAAATGGTCCTATAGAAAGCCAATTCTAGGGAGTGGCCTTAGGGGACCAGTGAAGCAGAGAGCCAATTCTTGTCGGACTGGAGACCCACAGTCCAGGTATTACAACTCGTCTTTTCTTGGTGGGGAGAAGCCCAGACTTTTAAACATTATATGGTTACTAGTTGCGTTCTTTTATGTTGGATATTTATTAATTTCAGAAAAAGGGTTTACTTGGAAGGGATTTTAGAAAGTAACATTGCTCAAAGCTAGATATTTGTAGGTGCTTAATTGAGTTGTTTTAGTATCCAAAGTGGGCATTTTGGTTAAACCTTCCTTAGCACTTTTCCAGGTTCCTATTACAGAGGCCACGCGGAATGCAATCTGGCGCCCATTGTTTTTGGGCTATTGGGTTAGCTCGAGTTAAGACTATTGTCTAAGGAGAAGTTTAGCCCTTTCCGTGGCTCTCCTCTGGACTTGCCTCAAGAGGTGGAGAACGGCTTTCCACGCAAGCCTGGGGCTTCGCTTCCTTCGTCTCTAATGAGAGGATGTCAGCCTCACACCCAGCTTGGCTGCTTGCTAGTGCCTGGTAGGCACCTTCCACATCACTGTTAGGAGTTCACCCACAAACCCAACTGCAAACCAGTTACCACCCAAAGCTCAGCTGAACCCTGCCAACTCAGCGTGTGTTGGGTCACTATAAAAATGCCAAAATCTAAAAAATAAGGCAAAATCCACTCCAAACTTAAGCTGGAGAAGCAGATGACCGTTTACCTAGAGTAGGTAGTAATCACTCCCTGTAGAACTACCTTCATCCAGTTGGACCCCGTCTAGATTGGAGAATGCACTGCGAAGTGGCTCTATGCAGCTCGTTGTATCTGCTGTGTGTTATTGTATGAAACAAGGTCCTATTCATTTGGGATAAATATGATCAAATGCTAAAATTAAAAGACGCAAGGTAGGAAACATTAATTTATCAACACATGTGGCTGGAGGAGTATGCAGGATCCGAAAGCATTTGGCCAGTATAGTATATTATGAAACATGATGCCAACAAGACGCTTCTTCTGGTTAGGTTTCCCCTAGAAGCAGACCCTGAGCCAACAAATTGGGTGCAAGTAGCTTGCTAGGGAGTGACCCCAGGAAGGACAGTGAGGAAGGGGAGTGAAGCAGGTAAGGCAGTCAAGGGGTGAAAATGAGCACTAGGGCTCTGTTTCCCTAGGGGGCCCTTGAGAAACAAGTGGAACAGGTCTCAGCACCTTCTGGCCAGAGGGCAGGAAGGCTGACTTTACCCATGGACTCTGGATTGAGGGCTCCGCCATCAGTGACCTCTGATTCAGCAGAGCCCAACGTATCTTTTGGGGGACAATTCAACTGCAGGCATTAGCGTTATTTCATAAGCCAGCGCTTCCACCGCACCTGCTCCACATGCCAGTTCCGCACAGGTGAGAGGTGCAGTCACTGTGATGGTGCAGAATGGGCGTGGGAGATTGCCACTCATGGCGCATCAACAATGGCATCTGTGACAGTGAGTTTTATGTGTCAACTTGACAAGGCTACAGGGTGCCCAGACGGTTGGTTAAATATTATTCTGGGTGTGTCTGTGAAAGGGGTTTTTAGGATGTAATGAACATTTGAGTAAAGTAGATGGCCCTCCCCAATGTAGTGAGCTTTATCTAATCAGTTGAAGACCTGAATAGAAAAAAAGACTGACCTTCCCCAAGCAAGGGAGGATTTTCTCTCGTTCTTCAGCCTGTGGGCCCCGTGCAGAGCAGATGTGCCCACCTCCATAGTCATATGAGCTACTTCCCTATAATAAATCTCTCTCCCCTCCTTCTCTCTCCCTTTCTCCCAATTGATCAGTTGGTCAATAGAGAGAGATTCTATTGGTCTGTTTCTCTGGAGAATGCTGACTGACACAGTGTCCTAAGGCTGTGCCATCTGGCTGGGGAGAGATGTGTCTTGGGATTCTCCTCCTGGGCATCTGCTTTCCAAGGTCCCCTCTGATACCATCTGCCTTGGTCTGTCCCCTCCTGCCCCCGAAGGCAGACCCTGAGCCAGGGCTTCAGTGCAGGCTGCCTATTTGGGAAGTGACCATGAAAAGCACAAAGGAGAAAGTGGGAAGATGGGACAGGGAAGGGGAGAAGCTAAACACAAGGCTGCCTTGATGGCAGGTTATTGCTATGGGAACCTGGGCTGCAGTCCTACTGGGGCCTATGCATTTCTGGGAGCTGCCATAACAAAGTCTCACAAGCTGGGCGGCTCAAATAAAAAGAAATACATTCTCTCCCATTTCTGAAGTTTGGAAGTCTGAAGTGAAGGTGTGGGCAGGATTGGTTCTTTCTGGGGCCCAGAGGGAGAATCTGCTGCAGGTTTCTCTCCCAGCTTCTGTGGATGGCCAGCCATCCAAGGGAACCTCCTCGGACTGGATATGAATTGCCCTAATCTCTGCCTCTGTGTTCACATGGCCTTCTCTCCCTTTCTGTGTCAGTGTCTGAATTTCTCTCTTCTTATAAGCATGCTAGTCACTGGGTGAGGACCCACTCTGATCTGGGATGGCCTTATCTTGACTTGATTGTATCTGTGAAGAACCTATTTCTAAATAAGGTTGCATTCACAGGTACTCGGAGTTAGGATTTCAACATATCTTTTGGTGGACAATTTAACTCACAATAGTGCCCTTTGAGAAATCAGGACCCTGCCCCAGAAATATTACATGAGAGGAAGGGGAAGTGGAACTTCCTATCACATCACTCAGAAGGCACGTGGTGTCCTGGGATCTCTGTGATGCTAGGATCGACTGGTGCATTCTGGTGTTACTATCCAGATCCATCCGTTATGATTCCACCCATCATCATCTATTTGCTTCAGCAACTATTCGTAATTCCTACTAGATTCAGTGTTTCATTCAGAATTGCCATATCTTGATAGTCCTTCAGTTATATTTCAGCTAGAATTCTGCAAGAGGTACTGTTCTTTATCAGCTATATGTGTACTCTGAAATGTAGTTCCTACAGGAAAGGCAAGATAAAATGCTCACTCATTTTCCATTGTTTACTGCTTTTCAGCATCATGAGTTGGTGCTCCAGCATCCTGCAGAGGAGACCAGTGATTTCTCTGAATACCATTATGAATTCACAGACTTTGAAAAACACATTTGATGCATTTCATTTCTTATTTCCCTCTTCTTAATTTCTCTTTTTGGAATTCTTGGGAGACCTTTCTCCATGAGTCTCTCCCACTTCTGAATATCTGAGCAGAGGTAATGACAGCTTTTGTTGCAGCCTATCTTTTCAAAAGTCTTTTAAAGCAAACAGCCTTGGAAAGTAGATATATTGTTCCCCTTTTGGGCAGAGGACAAATTTGCTTGCCAACCAGTAGATTAAAAAAATGTCTCTCTCTGGGAGAGTTTGAGCAGGTTTGCTTGCAGTGCCTTTAAAGACTAGGGTTGCCCAAGCTTGAGGTCCCTTAGCTGTGACACAAGCCCACCATGCCTGCAGCCTTCCCCTGGGCTACCTCTGCATGGCCTCATGGGACTTAGAAGCAAGGAGCCTGTTATGAACCTGAAGTCCATGCTGCCTGCTCAGCCAGGGCTCATATGGTCCTTTGTTTCTGACCCAGGAGTCTCGTGTCTTCTTCCAGCATCCATGAAACTGTGGCTGACTGCATTAGTTTGTGAGTAGGGTAAAATCTCAGATCCATTCTAGTTCTTCACAGTGCCTTTATTCATTTCTCAAGATGAATGCTCAATTACCCTTTTCCTTCTAAATATAACTTTCACTGTGTCCCATGAGTTTTATGAGAAAGTACATTCTTTTCCATTGCTTCCAAGGGGATTTATAAGTTCCCTTTCAATTTCCTGTTTGGCCAAATCCTTTCAATTTTTTTTAATAGATAAATAATGGATGTACATATTTGGGGGTTACATGTGATAATTTAATACATTCATATAAAGATTTATTGTAAAGATCAAGTCAGTGTAATTGGGATATCCATAACCTTAAATATTTGTCTTTCCTTTATACTAGAAACATTTGAATTATTCTCTCCTAGCTATTTTGAAATATGTAATAGATTATTGTAAATTATAGTCACTCTACTGATCTGTCAAACACTAGGTCTTCTTTCTCCTATCGAACTATATTTTGGTATGCATTAAGCAACCTGTCTTCATCCCTCGCTCCCCTCCACCCTTCCTGTCCTCTGCTGACCACCAGTCTACTCTCTCTCCATGAGATCCACTTTTTTAGTTCTCACATAAGTGAGAGTGTGCCATATTTGTCTTTTTGTGCCTGGCCTATTTTACTTAACAAAACGACCTCTAGTTTAATCCATGTTACTACAAAAAAATTTCATTCTTTTGTATGGATGAACAAAATTTCATAGTTTATATATACCACTTTTTAAAAATTTCATTCATCTGTGTTTTGTTTTGCTTTGTTTTGTGACAAAGTCTTACTCTGTTGCCTAGGCTGGAGTACAGTGGCGTGATTGCAGTTCACTGCAGCCTTGACGCCCTTGGCTCAAGTGATCTTACCACCTTAGCCTCCCAAGTAGCTGGGACTACAGGAATGTGCCACCATGCCTGGCTAATTTTTTTGTATTTTTCGTAGAGATGGGTTTTTGCCATGTTGCCCAGGCTGGTCTTGATCTCCTGGCCTCAAGCAATCTGCCTACCTTGGCCTCCCAAAGTGTTGGGATTACAGGTGTAAGCCACCGCACCCAATCTTATTCATCTGTTGATAGACATTTAAGTTGATTCCATTACCTTGGCTATTGTGAACAGTGCTACAATAAACATGGAAGTGCAGATATCTCTTTGATATATTGATTTCCTTTCTTTTGGTTTTTTTGTTTTGTTTCATTTTGAGGCAGAGTCTCGCTCTGTCACCCAGGCTGGAGTGCAGTGGTCTGATCTCAGCTCATTGCAACCTCTGCCTCCCGGGTTCAAACAATTCTCATGCCTCAGCCTCCTGAGTAGCTGGGACTACAGGTGCCCACCATCATGCCCCACTAATTTTTGTATTTTTATTAGAGACGGGGTTTCACCATGTTGGCCAGGCTGGTGGAACTCCTGACCTCAGGTCATCTGCCCACCTTGGCCTCCCAAAGTGCTGGAATTACAGGCATGAGCCACCGTGCTTGGCTCGATTTCCTTTCTTTGGGATATATACCCAGCAGTGGGATCGCTAGATCATATGGTAGTTCTATTTTTAGTTTTTTGCGGAACTTCCATACAGTTTTCCACAGTGGCGGTACTAAATTACATTCCCACCAACAGTGTGTGAGGGTTCCCCCTCTTTGACCAAATCTTTATCTAGGAACATGTTTTCTTAATTATCAATGACTTCAGAGTTCATTGGCCATTGATTGAGATTAGGCAATCAAGCCTATATATTCCTACTTTCTAAAACTTGCTAGGATTTTAAATATTTTATGAACTTATGAAAAAATGTGTACACTCTGTTCAAGAGAAAATGCAATTATATTATGAAAAGTTTTTATAATTTATTAAAACACTTTTTATCCTGAAATAATTTTATATTCACAACAGGTTTCAAAAAGTAGAGAGAATTCCCGTGTGCCCTTCACCCAGCTCCTTTGATGATAATGTCTCACATAACCAGAGTATGCTTTCAAAATAAGGAAACTGATGTGGGTACAATACTATTAACTGAACTATAGACATTACTTGGACTTCACCAGTTTTTACATGCACTATATGTCTACGTATGTAGACAGTTCTATAAATTTTGCCACATGCATAGATTCTTATAACCAATACCACAATCAGGCCACAGAACTGTTCCCAAAACTACAAAAAACAAAAACAAAAAACTTCCCTTTAGCTACTTTTTCAGACTCACACTGTGCCCCATTGAGGTTTCTTTGTTTTGTTTTGTTTTGTTTTGTTCTGTTTAGACAGGTTTTGCTCTATTGCCCAGGCTGGTCTCAAACTCCTGGGCTCAAGCAATCCTACCATTTTAGCCTCCCAATAGCCAATTGAGTTTTTAAACTTTTTCCTGTTCCCACCTTTTTTGTCTATTAGAAATGTCAATTCTCATGGACATACTTTTTTTTAACTTTTATTTTAGGTTCAGGGGTACATGTGCAGGTTTGTTACATATGTAAATTACATATCATGGGGGTTTGGTGTACAGATTATTTCATCCCTCAGGTAATTAGCATAATACCTGATAGGCAGTCCTTTGATCCTCTTCCTCCTCCCACCTTCCAACTTCAAGTGGGCCCCAGTGTCTGTTATTCCGTTCTTTGTGTCCATGTGTATTCAATGTTTAGCTCCCACTTACAAGTGAGAACAAGTGTAGTATTTGGTTTTCTGTTCCCACATTAGTTCCCTTAGGATAATGGCTTCCAGCCCCATCCATGTTGCTGCAAAGGATGTGATCTCCTCTTTTTATGGTTGCATAGTATTCCACGGTGTATATGTACCACATTTTCTTTAACCAGGCTACCACTGATGGACATTTATGTTGATTCCATGTCTTTGCTCTTGTGAATAGTGCTGCAGTGAACATGCATGTGTATGTGTCTTTGTGGGAGAACAATTTATATTCCTTTGGGTATATACCCAACAAAGGCATTGCTACGTCAAATGGTACTTCTATTTTAAATTCTTTGAGAAACCATCAAACTGCTTTCCACAATGATTGAACTAATTTGCATTCCCACCAGCAATGTAGAAGTGCTCCCTTTTCTCCACAACCTTGCCAGCATCTGTTATTTTCTGATTTTTTAACAATAGTCATTCTGAATGGTGTTAGATGATATTTCATTGTGATTTTAATTTGCATTTCTCTAATGATTAATGATGTTGAGCATTTGTTTTGTATCCTTGTTGGCCGTGTGTATGTCTTCTTTTGAAAAATGTCTGTTTACATCCTTTGCCCGTTTTTCAATGGGGTTGTTTTTTGCTTATTAGTTTGTTTAAGTGCCTTGTAGATTCTGGATATTAGACGTTTGTCAAATGCATAGTTTGCAATTATTTTTTTCCCATTCTGTAGGTTGTCTGTTTACTCTGTTGAGAGTTCGTTTTGCTGTGCAGAAGCTCTTTAATTAGGTTCTATTTGTCAATTTTTGTTTTTTTGCAACGTTTTTGGCATATTCATCATGAAATCTTTGGCAGGGCTATGTCCAGAAGGGTATTTCCTAGGTTATCTTCCAGGGTTTTTAGTTTTAGGTTTTACATTTAAATATTTAATTCATCTTGAGTTGATTTTTGTATATGGTGTAAGGAAGGGTTCTAGTTTTGATATTTTGCATATGACTAGCCATTTATTGAATAGGGAGTCCCTTCCCCATTGCTTGTTTTTGTCGACTTTGTTGAAGATAAGATGATTGTAGGTGTGTGGTGTTATTTCTGGGCTCTCTATTCTGTTCCATTAGTCCAGGTAACTGTTTTTGTACAGTACCATGCTGTTTTGGTTACTGTAGCCTTGTAGTAGAGTTTGAAGTCAGGTACAGTGATTCCTCCAGCTTTGTTCTTTATGCTTAGGATTTCCTTGGCTACTTGAGCCATTTTTTTGATCCATATGAATTTTAAAATAGTTTTTCTTTGTTCTGTGAAGAATATCATTGGTAGTTTGATAGCAATGGCATTGAATCTATAAATTGCTTTTGGCAATATGGCCATTTTAACAATATTGATTCTTCCTGCCCATGAGCATAGAATGTTTTTCCATTTGGGTCATCTCTGATTTCTTTGAGCAATGTTTTGTAATTCTCATTGAAAAGATCTTTCACCTCCCTGGTTAGTTGTATTCCTAAGTATTTTATTCTTTTTGTGGCTATTGTGAGTGGCATTGCATTTGCTTTTTTTTTTTTTTTTTCTTTTTTGAGACATGGTTTCACTCTGTCACCCAGGCTGGAGTGCAGTGGTGTGATCATGGTTTACTGCAGCCTCAACCTCCTGGGCTCAAGCAGTTCTCCCATTTCAGCCTCTCATGTAGCTAGGACTACAGACACAAGCCACCACACTCAGCTAATTTTTAATTTTGTAGAGATAGGGTCTCCCTCTGTTGCCCAGGCTGGTCTTGAGTTCCTGTGCTCAAGCAGTCCTCCTACCTTGTCCTCCCAGAGTGATGGGATTACAGGCATGAGCCACCACACCTGGCCAGATCGTGTTCTTGATTTGGATCTCAGCTCAGACATTGTTTGTGAATAGAAATGCTACTGATTTTTGTACATTGATTTTATATCCTGAAACTTTGCTGAAATTGTGTAGCAGATCTAGGAACTTTTGGGCAGAGACTATGGATTTTCTAGGTATATAATCATATTTTCTGCAAACAGAGAGAGTTTGACTTACTCTTTTCCTGTTTGCATGCCTTTTATTTCTTTATCTTGCCTGACTCCCCTGGCTAGGACTTCCAGTACTATGTTGAATAGGAATGGTGAAAGTGGGTATCCTTGTCTTGTTCTGGTTCTCAAAGGAAATACTTCAAGCTTTTGCCCAGTAAGTATGATATTGGCTGTGGGTTTGTCATAGATGGCTCTTATTCTTTTGAGGTATGTTCCTTCGATGCCTAGTTTGTAGAGGGTTTTTAACATGAAGGGATGTTAAATTTTATCAAAAGCCTTTTCTGTTTCTATTGAGATGACCAGGTGGTTTTGTTTTTGGCTTTTTTCATAAATAAAATAAAAATAAAATCACTTTTATTGATTTGCATATGTTGAACCAACCTTACATTCCAGTGATAAAACCTACTTGATTGTGTTGGATTAGCTTTTCGATATACTACTGGATTTGATTTGATAGGATTTTGTTGAAAAGTTCTGCATCTATGTTCATCAATGATGTTGGCCTGAAGTTTTCTTCTTTTGTTGTGTCTCTGCCAGGTTTTTATATCAGGATGATACTGGGCTTGTAGAATGAGTTAAGGAGGAGTCCCTCCTCCTCAATGTTTTGGAATAGTTGCAGTGTAATGGTACCAGTTCTTCTTTATACATCTGGTAGAATTTGGCTGTGCATCCATCTGGTCCTGGGCTTTTCCTGGTTGGTGGCCTTTTTAATATTGATTCAGTAAGAACTCATTATTGGTCTGTTTAAGGATTCAGTTTCTTCCTGATTCAATCTTAGAAGGTTGTATGTTTCCAGGAATGTATACATTTCTTTTAGATTTTCTAGCTTGTGTGCATAGAGGTGTTCATTGTAGTCTCTGAGGGGGTTTTGTATTTATGTGAGTTTAGTGGCAGTGTCCCCTTTGTCATTTCTCATTGTGTTTATTTGTATCTTCTTTATCCTTTTATTTATTAGTCTAGCTAGCAGTCTGTTAATCTTATTTATTATTTCAAAAAACCAGTTCATGGATTCATTGATCTTTTCTATGGTTTTTCGCATCTTGATTTCCTTTGGTTCAGCTCTGATTTTGCCTCTTCCTTGTCTTCCGCTAGCTTTGGGGTTGATTTGTTCTTGTTTCTTTAGTTTCTCTAGGTGTGATGGTAGATTGTTAATTTGAGATCTTTCTAATTTTTCGAGGTAGATGTTTAATGCTATTGACTTCCCCCTTAATGCATTAGCTGTGTCCCAGATATTCTGGTATGTTGTATATTTGTTCTAATCAGTTTCAAATAATTTCTTGATTTCTGCCTTAATTTCATTGTTTACCCAAAAGTCATTCAGGAGCAGGTTGTTTAATTTCCATGTAATTATATGAGTTTGAGTAATGTTTTTAGAATTGATTTCTATGTCTATTTTTATTGCACTGTGGTCCAAGAGTGTGTTTGATATAATTTCAGTTTTTTAAACATTTCTGAGGATTGTCCTATGGCCAATTGTGTGGCTGATTTTAGAGTATGTGTTATGTGCAGATGAGAAGAATGTATATTCTGCTGTTTTGGTGTGGAGAGTTCGGTAGATATCTATTAGGCCTATTTGGTCAAATGTCAAGTTCAGGTCCTATATGCCTTTGCCAATTTTCTCCCTCAGTGATCTGTCTAATACTGTCAGTGGGGTGTTGAAGTCTCCCACTATTATTGCGTGGTCATCTAAGTCTCTTCATAGGTCTGTAAAAACTTGCTTCATCAATCTGAGTCTTCCTATGTTGGGTGCACATATTTAGGATAGTCTTCCTGTTGAATTGAATCCTTTGCCATTGTCTAATGCCTCTGTTTGTCTTTGTTGACCGTTGTTGGTTGAAAGTTTGTTTTGTCTGAAATTAGAATTGTAACTCCTGATTTTTTTCTGTTTTCCATTTGCTCACTAGATTTTTCTCCATCCCTTTACTTTGAGCCTATGAGTGTCATTGCAAGTGAGATAGGTCTCTTGTAGACTGCATATAGTTGGGTCTTGCTTCTTTATTCAACTTGCCACTCAGTGCCTTTTAACTGGGGCATTCAGTCCATTTACTTTCAAGATGAAATATTAATATGTACAGGTTTGATCCTGTCATCATGTTGTTAGCTGGTTATTATGCAGACTTGATTGTGTGGTTGCTTTACGTCAATGGTCTATGTACTTAAGTCAGTTTTCATGGTGGCAGGTAACAGTCTTCCCTTTCCACATTTAGCATTCCCTTAAGGACCTCTTATAAGGCAGGCCTGGTGGTGGCAAATTCCCCTAGCATTTGCTTGTCTGAAAAGGATGTTATTTGTCCTTTACTTATGAAGCTTAGTTTGGCTGGATATGAAATTCTCAGCTGGAATTTACGTTCTTTAAGAATGCTGACTATAGGCCCCTAATCTCTTCTGGCTTATAAGGTTTCTACTGAAAGGTTTGCTGTTAGCCTGATGTGGTTGCCTTTGTAGGTGACCTGCCCCTTCTCTCTAGCTGCCTTTAATATTTTTTCTTTCATTTTGACCCTGGGGAATCTGATGACTATGTGTCTTGGGGATGGTCATTGATAGCATTTAGATATTTGTCCTTGCTCAAATCTCATGTTAGGATATAATCCCCAATGTTGGAGGTGGGGTCTGGTGGGAGGTATTTGGATCATGGGGGGTGGATCATTTTACTCACCATGAGTAAAAGCTTCCTGAGACCTCCCTAGAAGCAGATGCCAATGTTATGCTTCCTGTACTACCTGCAGCAACATGAGCGAATTAGTCCTCTTTTCTTATCAATTACCCAGTCTCAGGTATTTCTTTATACCAATGCAAGAACAACCTAATACAGTCATCTTGTATACTATCTCACAGGGGTTGTCTGCATTTTCTGGATTTGAATGTTGGCCTCTCTAGCAAGGTTGGAAAAATGTTCATGGATGGTATCCTCAAATAAGTTTTCCAAGTTGCTTGCTTTCTCTCCCTCTTTCACTGATGCCAGTGAGTTGTAGATTTAGTCTCTTTCCATAATCCCATATTTCTTGCAGGTTTTGTTCATTCTTGTTTGTTTTGTTTTGTTTTCCTTGTTATTTTTGTCTGACTGAGTTATTTCAGAGAACCCGTCTTTTAGGTCTGAAATTCTTTCCTCAGCTTGGTCAACTCTGCTGTTAATACTTTACATTGTATTATAATTTTTTTTTTGAGACAAGGTCTTACTCTGTCACTCAGGCTGGAGTGCAGTGGTGTGATCTCAGCTCACTGCAACCTCCACCTCCCAGGCTCAAGTGATTTTCCTACCTCAGCCTCTTGAGTAGCTGGGGCTACAGGTGTGTGCTACCACACTTGGCTAATTTTTGTATTTTTTGTAGAGATGGGGTTTCTCCATATTGCCCAGGCTGGTCTGGAACTCCTGGGTTCAAGTGATCCACCTGTGCCAGCCTCCCAAACTGCTGGGATTATAGTGTGAACTACCATGCCTGGCCTGTATTATGAATTTTTTTTTTTTTTTTTGAGATGGTGTCTCACTCTGTCACCCAGGCTGAAGTTCAGTGGCAGTCTCAGTTCACTGCAACCTCCATCTCCTGGGTTCAATTGATTCTCCCACCTCAACCTCCCGAGTAGCTGGGACTACAGGCATGCACCATCATGCCAGACTAATTTTTGTATTTTTAGTAGGAACAGGGTTTCACCATATTGGCCAGGGTGGTCTCGAACTTCTGACCTCAAGTGATCTACCCGCCTCAGCCTCCCAAAGTGCTGGGATTACAGGCATGAGCCACAGCACCTGGCCATGTAATTCTTGAAGTGAGTTTTTTAGCTCTATCAGTTCAGTTCTTTCTTAAAACAGCCATTTTGTCTTTTATTTTCTGTGTCATTTTATTGTATTCCTTAGATTCCTTGAATTGGTTTTCAACTTCCTCCTGAATGTCAGTGTTTTTATTCCTATCCATATTCTGAATTCTTTTTCTGACATTTCAGCCATGTCAGCCTGGTTAAGAACCACTGTTGGGGAACTAGTGCAGTTATTTGGAGGAAAGAAGACATTCTGGCTTTTCGAGTTGCCAGAGCTCTCGCCCTGTTTTTTTTTTTTTTTTCTCATTTGTGTAGGCTGATGTTCTTATAATTTTTGAAACTGGTGTCCTTTTGATGGGGTTGTTTTTAGTTTCTTTGATGCCCTCGGGGGTTCATTTGTGGTATAAGGTGGTTTCAGTCAACTGGCTTTGATTCTAGTCTACTATTGGGTCTTGGAGGAGGTCCCTTCAACCACTGTCTCCATGCCTATGCTTCTTTTATTGGGTGTTCTCGTCCATGGGGCTCCCTCAGGCAGGGGCTGCAGTTGGCAGAGAGGCCATACCCTTGTTGGGTCAGCCTTAATCTGCTGTCTGAGTGCCTCCTGAAGGAACACAAGGTTGTGCTTGCCAGCAGAGTTCAGGCAGAAGAGAGACTTCTGGGCTGAAAGCTCTAGCAAGACTTGCCCACTTGGCTACCAACAGCGGGGTTGGATAGGGTTGCCCATCCTGCTGTCTGGGTATTTCCTGGGACAACAGGAGGCTACATCCTCTGGCTGAGTTCACACAGAAGTGAGAACCCTGGGCTGGAAGCGCTAGCAGGTGTTGCTTACGTGGTTGCCAGTGGTGGGGATGGGTGGGGATGGGTGGGGTCTCCCACCCTGCTATCAGGGTGCTTTCTAGGACAGCAGGAGGCTGCTGCTGCTCTGAGTTCAGGTAAAAGCAGCGCTGCTGAGCCAGAAGCTAGTGCCAAGCCCAGTCCAGTGAGGACTGATGGTGCAATCTTACTCCTCCCAGGTCCTGCAGCTGTGGCTCTGTTGGAGCTGTGGTACCAGTGCTGGTCTGCTCTGGGACCCAGTGCTTGTAGAGTTGCCCTTGGACTCAAGAGTTGCCCCCACAAAATGTCCAGGTGACTCTCTGCCTGACTCTAGAAGCACAGTGGGAGTGTTCAGGGGTGCCAGGGAGATTCTCCCATTCCCAATCTTACAGAGGTCCCTGTGGAGAGTGAATCCGCCAGGGGTCTCCACTCACTCACTCATCTTTTCCCATATTGGAGAGGTTCTCCTGGCTACTCACTAAGCCCAGACTGGCTGGGGCCCAGCCTTGCTCCTCTGTGCTCTCTGTGTCCCACTGCTGTCTTGATGGATCCCGACATGGTTTCTCAGATGATCGACCTGTAGGGTCAGTGTTCACCAGCCCTTTTGTTTCCTCTCAGTAAGAGTGGCGCATATGAGCTGCTTCTAGTTCACCATCTTGGCCCCTCCTCTCACGGACATAAATTTTTTAATTATTTTCCCTAAATTCCAAATTATTTTAAAAATTACATAAGATGTTTGATGCACAGGTTGGTTGAAAACTTTTACATCTTTCTCATAAGTTATGCCTTAAATCAATTCATGATGTCCTTTCCTCATTCTTCTGTTCTTAATTTTAGCACGTCTGACATTTTTCTATCCTTGTTTTCTTTATACTTGTATTTACCTGATAATTCTTTGTCCATATCTTTATTTTCAAGCTTTTTTCAAGACTTCGTTTTAAGTGAGAGTGCATAAATAGCATGAAATCAGGCTTATTTTGTGTACTTGACAGTGTATTTTCTAAAAGAAAAATAGTCCATCCTGTACTGACTGATACATTCATTTTATTCTCTTTATTTTAATAAATTATTATTTATTTTACATTGTTGTTTTCTATTTTCATTTCCCATGTTTTGGTTCATTTGTTCAAATTACTCTTATTTTCCATTTTTGTCCTTTTGTTAAAACTTAAAAACAGCATTATAATTTTCCATTTAGAAAATAGTTATCTACCCTTTATTGGCTTACAGTCAGACACATATTCCTCTAGTTTTAAAAGTGAGATACAACAATGCACTGCTTTTCCACCAATAGGTTCTTTCTTCTTCCAGCTCACCACCCACATGAGCAGGAAGAGACATGCCGAGGGCCTTGAGCTGTGCTCCTGGCACCGCCCCACTCACATCCCAGAGCAACCGCTAGAGAACTCTGGCCTCCACTCATCTTTGCCTCTAGTGCCTATATTTTTCAATCAGTTTAGTCGTTTTAGTTTTCAATTATTATTAGAGTTTCACTTGTAGAATATCCCTTCTTTTCCAGGAGTTTTTATTTAGCTCTTATATTACACATGCTCAGGGAATGTAATCAAATGTGCACTCTCTCTCCCCTAATCTTTGTAAATAACATGGGTGGGTGGGTGTCTGTCTACTGTTGCTCGCATCATTTCTTCTTCCTCATCCTTTCATACATCCTAAGGCCCTGGTTCTGGTTTGTGTGTTGTTGGTGTTATGTCTCAGAGATTTACCTCCAGTGGGACATATGGGTGATGAACTATTTAATTTCATCCATGTTTGCAAATCTGTTTTTATCACCCAACCAGTGATTGCTATCTTGGCTGGATAGAGAATGACTAAGATGCAGTCTGTCTTTCTCAGTAATGGCAGGATATTATTCCATTATCTTACAGCTTCTGGTGTTGCAGATAAGGAGTCCTATGCTAGTTTGATCCTTTTATTCTTTGTGAATAACTGGTTATTTTGGTCTAGATATTTATAATATTCTCTCCTTATCATTAGATATTAGAACTTTCATGAGGCTATGATTACCATGTGCATGCACGGGTGTGCACGTGCACATGTGTGTGCGTGCATGTGTGCACATATCCATGTTTATCATCGTTTTTGCCTGAAACTTCATGAGTCTTTTCAAATTCCTGACTCAGTTTCTCTTCAGTTTAGAAGTATCTTCTTTGATTATTTGTTTAATACCTTTCCTCCATGTCTTCTTTCTTTTAACATTTTAGAACTTTTATTATTTTCCTGTGAATTCTTTACGTGTTTTCAGTGTCTCTGATATTTTCCTAATGATTTCCATCTCCTATTTCCACTCACTTTCAAAGAACCAGGGAATATTTGTCAGCAGAAGAGGTGAAGAGACCCATCCAGAGGACAGAGAAAACAGAAAAGGGATAGGAAAGCTAGCAGAATAGCATCCAGAGGACAGGGGCAAGAGTTCTGGTATGATAAACACATTCACCAAATTTGAGATGGGCAAGGTATGTGTGTTTTGAGAAGAAGTAAATGGGGAATCGGACAGATGAAATTATATCGTTTATCACCCACATGTCCCACTGGAGGTAAATCTCTTTAGACATCACACCAACACCGCACGAACCAGAACAGGGGCCTTAGGCTGCATGAAGGGATGAAGAAAACAAAATGGTTGTGAGCCATGATAGATGGACGCACACACACCTATGTTTTCTGTGTAGATTGGGGAGAGAGAGAAAGAGAGCACGCGTGCACACATTATGTTATGAATTGCCTAAACTGCCTGAGATTTGTGCTTTGAGATTTGTCTTCTCTTTTGGATGCTAGTCCAGTCATTTGGATGTTCTTCTCCTCTAATTCATCAATTATTTTGTTATTTTAGCTTCAGAAAGTTGTGTGTGTGTGTTGCACTTAAAACTCCATAAGCGTATTTTTGTCTTGTGTTTATAATTTCAGGAATAAACGTATATTTGCAGAACAAAAATTCTCTCCTTCACAATCAGGAGTTTGTGGTGGTTAAAACAATTGTTCCATTATTTTATGGCCAAAGTAGGGGGAAAGAAGGCTCAGGAGGTTGGAGCAAGTGGCAGCCCCTCTCCTATTTCACAGCACAGCTGCCCCCAGCATTTCTGCCCTCCCCAGACCCCACACTCCAATTCCTCATTTCCTTCTTTCCAAAACACAACCCAAACTTGGTGAGTATGTTCATCACACCAGAACTCTTGCTCCTGTCCTCTGGATGGTATTCTGCTAACTTTCCCATCCCTTTTCTGTCTTCTCCGTCCTTTGGATGGGTCCCTTCACCTCTTCTGCTAACAAATATTCCCTGGATCTCCCCATCTCGCCTTTCGCACCCCTACTCTCTCCACCTTCCTTGTCTCCGATCCCAACCTTTAATAATCTCTCCACAACCCTATCATCTTCTTTTCAAGTTATTGTCCTTTATTCTCCCTCCCCTTCCTAGTTCCTCACCCCTCAATCACGCTTGCGTTGAGTAAAACTCTTTCACTAGTTTGCTAAATGAGCCTCCAAACTAGGAATGAAGCATATTTTTTGTGGAAGTTATAATTACCCGGCAGGTACCAGAACGTCCCCAGGGCTAAGTAGGAAAGGCTCTCACACCATTTTATTTCCAGAAAGAGCACGAACAAGAAGGTCCAAAACAGGATAACACTCTTTCTTAATGGTCTTGGGGCTAAAAAGCCTCTTGAGAATCTGGTGGAAGCTAAGGAAACTCTCCTCCAACACAGAACATTTCAGAGGGCACTTGGATGCCCTGGGGTGTAGCCATGGGCTTCAGATTAAGTGCGTGCTCGCTCAGGAGCAAATGCAAGTGGAGGACACACGAGCCTGAAGGGTTCCATGGCCCAGAAAACCTACTCAGAGGAAAGCAGCAGGCACTGGAAGATTAAACCAGTCCAGTGAGCTCTTGTTTCTATGCATCATCAGGATGCCGTGATAGACAAGTCTTGTTGGAAAGTCAAATGTTTTACAAATAAAAGCTGTTTTCTTCTCCAGGTGAATTTACCTAAGAGAGGCTTGCAAGTGCTGTCCTCAGTGCCCTTGCCTGGGTGTAAAATAGCAGAGACCGAATCCAGGACTGGGTGCGAAAACTGCTGATCAATCGCAAAGCCTGAAACAAATACTGCCTTAGAAGTGAGCAGTACTGTGATTCTTCTTTTAAAATGCCTGTTAGTGCTTTACCTATATTCTGTGCAAAACTGAAAAAAAAAAAAATGTATACTGGAGAAGTACTTTTTGAAGCAGAACAGAAGCAGATACCAACAAATAAATATTTGATGACATAATTAGTTCCCTGCCATATTTTGTACCTGGGTAGTAAATCAATCTTACATGAACATTTTTTGCTTTATATGGCTTTGGCCATTTGAATGTAAATTTTACTTCCAAAGGGAAGCATTTTTAATTGCCCTGGTTGCTGTTTTTGTTTTTATTTATTCCCGGAAAAAAAGGCACATCAATTAAATTAGAGTTTGATTAATTGGAACACAATTTTAGAAGCCGCGTCTTATTGAATATACGGAAGACCTTTAAGAAACAGGGATTTTTGAGCTTGTCCTGGTCCTACATTTCATTAGGAGTCTGCCTAGACAGTGTGAGCTAATTAGCCCGGGGTGAGAAAGCCTCATCCCCACCAAACAACTTCTGGTGGAGGGGGTTCCCTTAGCTCAGGAAACTGGTTAGAGATGAAGGCAGTAAAATGAAACGAAGGGTTCAAAGAGGAGTTAAAAAAATAAGGAGTGGAACAACCAGCCCAATAAAGAAGTCATCGGTCAAAAGGGTTAAGAACAAAACACAGAAACGACAGAAAGAAAAAGAGAATAGGCTCATGGCAATACGCGAGCACAGGAAGTTCTAATAAAATGTGAGTGTAGGGTGCCAGCTAATTCAAACGTAAGGCTAAAGGTGGTTTAGAAGTAAAGTATTAGGATAAGGAAACACATTAAATGAAGAAAAGGCAGCATACATGCATGTGTTCATAGCAGTGTAATTACTTCATGTGGGAGCCTGGAATTATTGGTATCACTGGGACAGGGCGTGGTAAACAGGGTAGAACCTTCACAGACCATTGTGAGGTCAGCAGGAACGTGAAGAGTGTGAGGTCAGTGTATAGAAAATAAGCACGACTGTTTATACTACAACTACGGCCACACCCCAGAAAAGCAGGGGTCCGTGGCCCCCACAGCCTGTCGCCACATGGAGCCCTGGGCATAAGGGAGAGTTCTTTGTGGACGCGGTCCAGGAGCCCGCGGAATCCTGTCAAGGCTGGAAGACAATGCAAGTGTTTCCCATGGCAGGACGGTGACTCTCTTCAAACACGAACACTGATCTGAATTACAAAATTTCCTAAAAGGCAGGTCATACCTGTTCTGGCGCTGTTCTCTCTCAGCCCCCAACACGCCCTCCTGTGCTCTGCTGCATCACACTGCACTGGAGCCTCGCAGCTCTGTTCCCTGCACCCTAGCCAATCCCATCCCACCCCTGTAAGCGCTGCCAAGAGTGGCACCCAGGGGGGCTGAAGCTGCGCTCCTCACCCTGCCACCCTACTCTGGCAGAGCTGTCTGTCCCCTTTTCAGTTTCCTCCCCCACTCCCCTACACCAGCCCTTCGCAGCCTCTGGAGGCCCCACCAGCAACCAGCAGCCTCCCCTCCCAGGCTGGCCCCGTGGACTGGCCAGCACCCCCTGGGCTCCAGCAGCCTGGCAGTCCCTGTCGAGCCTGGGCTCCAGGTCCACAGGGCCTGCCCCCGTTCTCAGTTCTGATGGTCACGTTTCCCTCCTGCCAGCCCCATAGGCAGTGGCCTCCTGCGGGTCACCCCATGGAAGCTCAGAGCCCCCTTCACCTGTGGCCTCCAGTGGGTTCTATTGAACTACCGGTCCCTCATGTGCAATCCTACCTGGAAGACAACCATGCCGCTTCCCAGGGGACCCCAGCCAGATAGGCATTGAGGAGGGGACAGCGCACAGAAGCCAGGCGAGGGCTGGGTTAGATACAAAGAACTGAGGAAGGTGTTTAGTGAAACGAGGAGTCAGTGTTAAATGGAACAGGGTAATCAGTTTGCCAGAAAAAGTATTAGGCGAGGAAGAGAAAAGGAGAGAAAGGAGAAGAATTGCTCACAGAGATGGCGTGAGGACCAGGAGCTGTGCAGAGTGCTAACAGTCTATGCAGTCACGATTGTGCTAGTTGATCAGCTAGCAGTCTGTGCAATCACAACTACACTAATTGATCAGCTAACAGTCTATCCGGTCGTGACTGCCCTAATTGATCAGCTAGCAGTCTATGCAATCAGGACTGTTCCAATTGATCAGCTTACAGTCTATCCAGTCATGACTGCTCTAGTTGATCAGCTAACAGTCTGTCCAGTCACGACTGTGCTAATTAATCAGCTAGCAGTCTTTGCAATCATGACTGGTCTAAATGATCAGCTAACAGTCTATCCAGTCACGACTGTGCTAATTGATCAGCTAACAGTCTATGCAGTCATGGATGCTCTAATTGACCAGCTAGCAGTCTGTCCAATCATGACTGTGCTAATTGATCAGCTAGCAGTCTATCCAGTCACAACTGCTCCAATTGATTAGAATGCCATGAAGCACAGAGCAAGAGACTCAAACCATGCTGAGGAATCAGATGCACAATTAAAAACCTCCCTTCCTTCTCCTCTCCCCAGAAAGAATGGCTGCTAAGATTTTTTTCTTTATCCTTCCATACCCCTTTTCTGCATGCATACAGGGTTAAAGGACTCTCTTCCTGCCTTGAGTTATATGAAGAAAAACAAGTGCTCAGGGACCCCACATTCTGAAATAAGGTGCTGAGGTGCCCCCATGAGAAGGGTCTGCCAGCCTTCCCTCCTTCCCCACCTCCAGGTGACATGGGGGCTGGGACAGTCAGGGGAACAAGGTCCCCAGGGCAGGTGCACTGTGGCTCTCTCCCTTCTCACCAGGTGGGGATGCTTCACTCCGCCAAGCCAAGAGAGGGGCTTGAGGGACCCCTCAGAGCATCATGCCATCCCCCAGATCTGCAGGGGGCACAGGGACAGGTAGCAGGGAGACATGAGGCTGCCTTAGGAGTATGGTGGGATGAGGTGTGCTTGTGTCTCCCTGGGGCTGGACGTGGACCCTGTAAGAGGGATCCAGACCCGGGTCCTCCTGAAACAGATATCGGGAGAGATGCAGCAACTCTAGAAAGAGAGTAGGGGCATCCCTAATGCCCAGAGGCTCAGGGGCATTCAGGGCTACTTGGAGGAGGCTCCATCCTCATCAGGGAACCACAAGCTGGAGATAACTGCAGGGACGTCTCAGGAGAACCTACGGAAGCTCTGCGCTGGCCCGAGGTGCCAACTCTACGGCAAGGGAGAACCTTCCTGCCTTCACCTCTCTCCCCTCCTCTCCCTCCATGGGGAAGCCAGAGGCGGCGTGTGCTGGGGGAGGTGGAAGATGGGGCTGAAGAGGCCAGTCACGCCGCACCCCCTCCCCACCGCGTCCGTCCGGAGTCAAGGTCGGAGCCTGGCGGGGGAGGAGAGAAGAGTCGTGGAGGTTTCACATCGGGTGACCGGGCAGTTTCATACCCAAACGCTGTGATGCTTGGCGCATACCTGACAGCGACCAGGAAGGCCAAGGCTTGTGCCCTAGATCTGTTCCAAGCGTTTCTGGGACGCCTGCAGAGAAAGAGTGGACAGATCTGTTTAAAGGGGCTTTGGAGAGAAAGAATAAAGTGACGTTCTGTTTTCATCCCATTGAGGGCAGCTTATTAATAAACTGGAGACTCTTTTCTGTAGAAAGAACATCCTGACCAAATGGAGAAGTCAGCATGAAGCAGGAAATGGAGGCAAGGGGCAAAAAACCGTCTTGGACACCAGGACTGGTCGGGGAAGACATGTCCAGGCTCACAGACCACCATCCACTTGGCCAGCCCATGGGAGTGGGGGCACCTGATGCCCTCAAAGCCTGATGACACCCACTGGGGCCCGTGCAGGTACCGCTCGTTGTGCTGCAGCAATGCTTGTGGCAACACCTGTGCTGATGCAAGGGGGGGTCACTGTGCTGGCAAGAGACCTCACTGGCTGGTCCCCAAGACCCCTGTATTCTTAGTTCATAACTGGCGATCTGATATATACATCAGTCTGTTGGAGGTTTGGTTCACTTGAGTCCACACCTTCCTACACAGTACCAGGTTGTAGCTCCTGGTCCTGAAAAATTCAGGTCTAGGCTTTGAAACAACGTTTCTGCAAATAAGTTACCACCTGTCTTAGTCAAATACCACAGCCTTAAACAACACACATTTACTTCACATAGTTCTGGAGGCTGGAAGTCCTAGATCTGGGTGTCTGCATGGTGGGGTTTTGGTGAGGGCTTATTCCTAGGTGCAGACGGCCACCTTCTCACTGTGTCCTCACAGAGGGGGCAGGTGGGGCTGGAGGGGGAGAGAGGAATGGAGAGAGAGAGATTGGTCCCCTTATAAGAAGAGGAAGAGAGAGGGAACTTTCTCTCTATCTGTCTCTCTCTCTCTGCCTCTTCTTACAAGGCAACCAAGCCCATAGAATTAAGACCCCACATTTATAACCTCATTTAACCTTAATTACCTCCTAAAAGTCCCATTTTCAAATACAGTCACACTGGGGGTTGTGGCTTCAACCTATGAATTATGGGGACACCCTCTCGGAGACACTGCTTCCCAACGGCATGCCACCTGACACTCTGCCGCACCTCAGGCTGAAAACATCCCACCTCCTCCTGTTCCTCCTCCCAACAAACTCATTTATCTGGCTTTTGTGGGTCAACTACAAGCCAAACCTAATGTTTGTGGCTAGGGATCAAAAATGAGATCAAGGCAGGGATCAGTTCTTTCCTCGGCATGGGCCTCTCCTTGATTCCAGTCGACCACAGCATCTGTAGCCATGAACTGAGAGGAGCAGCCTCTCACTCTCCTTCCTCTAGGCTGGCAATTCCAGAGGGCCAGTGGCCAGTGGGGATGAGGGCTTCAGGGAAAGTGCAGTGGCAGACGCAGAGCAGGGCAAGCCCAGGCACAATGAAATCAATTTTCAGACATATCAACTTCTTCTTCTATTCCACACATCACAATACCGCGGCATTCTGGACAAGCTGACAGAATGGATAGAAGTATTGGGAGGGCTTACTCGTCAATTCCGTGATGCTACTGTTACACAGAAAATGCTCAAGCTTTGTGGACAATTTTTGTAACAAGGATATAGCAAAGTTAAGATGTGTACACAGGTTTTTACATCAGAAACTTACTAGCAACCCTTGTCCAAAATGCAGATTCACAAACAAAATATGACTTTTAATTTATTTATGTTGACACTTTACAATTATTCTTGGCATGCCTGTATATTTTACATCTGAATAATTTTTAATGTTCTGCCCTCCAGTTAACGTATTAAAACCTTGCCGTAATTTACTACTAAAAAAACAACAGAAGCGTCAACACAGGTCCATCGCCACCTTGCTGAGGCTGAGAGCCGCCCAGGGTAGTTATCAGAGAATAAATGGAGCACTTATATTTAGCTGGGTGACTCAAGTTACATCCCCAAATACAACCACTAAACTCATGAAAGCTGCACCTTAGAGCAGTGCTTCCCGTGTGTGTGTGTGTGTGTGTGTGCGTGTGCGCGCACGCATGCCCATGTGTGTGTGTTTAGAGATGAGGTCTTGCTATGTTGCCTAGGCTGGCCACAAGCTCCTGGATTCAAGGAATCTTCCTTCCTCATTCTCCCTGGTAGTAGGGATAGGTGTGCACCACCACACCCAGCTTTCTCTAATATTTTTACTAATGGGAAACTACTATAGCTTTTCATTTTTTAAAGTGACATCTAAAGGCTTTCATCATAAGTTAAAATAGTTGCAGAGGATTTAACTTTCAGTGTATTATAAACATTAATGTATCAATCTTTAAACTGTATTGAATTTTTATACTATAAAAATTTTATCCCCACCATTATGCATTTTAAAATGCACCAAGTTCTTTAAAAGTTTGAACTTTACGTTTTACCTTTTTTCCCAAAATTGTATTTTTAATTTTCTCCATCAAATTTATCATAATGTAATATACTTTTATACTTGCAGGACTTTTATTAATCAGTCTAGCATACTTTGCAGCCAAAATGCCTATATAAGTAGAAATATATATCTTTTAAAATGTGATCATGAAGTTCCAAGTGTCAAAAACATTTCTTTTAGATTGTTATAATTTTTATCAGTTCCTGACTGATAAAAACAATGTAGCACACCAATTTTATAACAGTATTAAAAATAAAAATGACTCTAGAAGTGATTGTTTTAATGAGATGGATAGGGCTTTTTTACTTTTCAATTAGTTCATATGTCCGTGGGTAAATATTTCTGACGGCTGATGTGAAACAAAGTTCAGCTTTTATGTTAAAGTTTTTTCTTCACCATAGAAACCTGACCTTGGGCTGACTTCCCAGCTCTGTCCCCTGAAAGCTGTATCCAGGTGCATGTCAGCTGTGTCGTCGCGAGGTGATGTCAGCTGTGTCGTCGCGAGGTGATGTCAGCTGTGTCGTCGCGAGGTGATGTCAGCTGTGTCGTCGCAAGGTGATATTGCCCATGATGAAAGTGACACTGGTTGGTTCCCTTCATCTGTATTGGGAAGGTGTGAATGCGGGAGGCTGCAGTGCAGGGAGACACCCACCCAGCCTGCTGCACCTTGTGTGTCATGAGAGGCTCTGCCTTAGCATCTTTGAGCCTCACAGGGCTCCAAAGTCCTCACCAGATGTGCCCCCCTCCAGAGGGAAAGGCTGCCCACCTGACCAGTCTAGATGTCTACTGGAGCCCAAAATGACCACTGAGCAACATTGCAATCACCAATTTTGTCCCTTTTAAAATTTTTGTCAATGTAAGTGCTGAGAAGCCTTGTTCACAGAAAGAAACAGCAACACAGGAGTTATGTGCCAAAAATAACAGATTAAATGGACAAATTACTTGAAAGATTCAAACTAACAAAACTCATTCTAGAAGAAACAATGAGTATCCCTATATTCATTAAATAAATTAAATCCCTAATTAAAAGCCTTTCAAAAACCAAAACAAAAAAACTTCAGGCCCAGATAGTTTCAATGATGAATTCTAGCAAATGTTTAAAAAGTAATGCCACTTTTAAACACACTCTTCCAGAATATGGGAAGAGGAGAAAACACTTCCCAACTCATTGTATATCAAGCTACCATTACCCTGGTACCAAAGTCACACCAAGACATTACAGTAAAGAAAAACTTCAAACCAATACCCTTTCCTGAACATAGATCATCAAAATATTAGCAAATCAGTTCCAGCAATATGAAAAACCACAATATGTCGTGACCAAGTTTGTTTTATATGTTCACACAAAGCTTGGAATTCCAGGCCTGTTTAGCATCTGAAAATCAAACCATTCAATCCATTCTACTGACAGACTAAACGAGAAAACTCATACGACCATCTCAATAGACACAGAAAATCACCTGACAAAATTTCATCGTTCAGTCTTTCAACAGACTAGAAGGTAATTCCTAAATCCAAGAAAGAATTTCTACCTACAAACCTACAGCTGATGTCATACTGAATGGTGAAAAATGAACTGCTTTTTCCTAAGATCAAGAACAAACACTTCTTTTAATATAGTACTAGATGTCCTAGCCAGTGAATAAGACAGAAAAAGGAATAAAAGGCATACAGATTGGGAAGAAAAACTAAAACTCTGTCTACTTGCAGATGACATGTTTGCATAGATAAACCAACAAAATTTGCCACCATCTTCCCGCCCCCAAAAAAGCTCTGTCATAAAGAGGCTCTTTAAAAGAAAATGATATTTCTTGGGGAATAGACATTGCAATGGGAGTAAGTGTGCTTATCATAGTAAACTATGTGCATATTTAGGGAGGTAAAGGAAGACAAAGGTTTTTAAAGGAAAAAATGAGGAAGGTTACATCATTTTATTTTATTTTAAAGCCAAAATCTCGCCCTGTGGCACAGGATGGAGTGCAGTGACATAATCATAGCTCACCGGAGCCTCGACCCGCTAGGCTCCAGTGATCCTCCCACCTCAGCCTCCCAAGTAGCTGGGACTACAGGCAGCCACCATGCTCAGCTCTATATAATTGTTTTGAGACAATTATTCTTGGCTGTAAGGATACAGGATGACTCCAGTCCAAGATTGAACAGGCAGTTGCTGGACAGATGTCCTCCCAGAAGTATTTTTTTTTTGTATAAGGTTGTGATGGCCTTTGTGCAAGGTTGTGTTTTTTGTAGAATCTTTTGTGATAGTTTTTGTTATTAGTCATTTATGCATGAGAACATTCTCTTCATGGCCTTCCTCAACTGTTGTTTGTCAGGGTTTTTTGTTTTTTTTTTTTTAACACAAGTGACTCCATTTTGATCCTGACAACTTCTGCAGCTCTTCAGCTCATACATGAGTTTAGCTAGAATACCAAACAAAAGGTCAATACAAAAACATAAGCCATATTTCTGTATCTAGCAATGAATAATTGGAAATTGAGACTTAAAAAATAAGGCCATTTATCATAGCATCAAAAACTGTGAAATACTTAGGGGGTAAAATATACATGAAAAATATTACATATAAATTTTACAAAATATGTATAAGATCTGTGTGCTAAAAAAAGACAAAACAGTGATAAAACATGGAAGGGATAAAAGAAAACCTAAATTAATGAAGAGATATTCTCATATTACATGAAAACATCAACTCAAAATGATCACAGGCCTAAGTGGAAAACCTGAAACTGTAAAACTTTTCAGAGAAAACTTTGGGGGAAATAATCTGTGTGATCTTGGGTTTAGGTGAAGATTACTTAGATATGGCACCAAAAGCCTTACTAATATAATAAAAGAAAAAATTAATAAATTATCCTTTAGAAAAATTAGAAACTTTGTTTTTGAAAGACACTAGTAAGAGAATGAAAAGACAAGCCACACACTGGGAGTTATTATTTGCAAACTATACACTTGATAAAGGACTTGTATCCAGAATATGTAAAGAAGCTACAAAATCAATGATAAAAAAGCCTCCATTTTTTTAAATGGGCAAAATGTTTGAACAAACACTTCACTAAAGAAGATATGTGGGTGGCAAATAAGCATGTATTCAATATCGAGAGTCATAAGGGAAATGCATGCTAAAACCTCAATGATGCGGCTATAAAATAGAATGAAATTATGTCCTTTGTAGCAACATGAGTGCAGCTGAAGGCCGTTATCCTAAGCAAATTAACACAGGAACAGAAAACCAAATACCGTGTGTTCTCACCTGTAAGTAAGAGCTAAACATTGGTACATGTGAACACAAAGAAAGGAATAAAGGGCCAGGTGTGGTGGCTCACACCTGTAATCCCAGCACTTTGGGAGGCCGAGGCAGGCAGACTAAGAGGTCAGGAGTTTGAGACCATCCTGGCCAACATGGCGAAACCCCGTCTCTACTAAAAATACAAAAATTAGCTGAGTGTGGTGGCAGGCACCTGTAATCCCAGCTACTCAGGAGGCTGAGGCAGGAGAATTGCTTGAACCTGGGAGTTGGAGGTTGCAGTGAGCCGAGATCGTGCCATTGGACTCCAGCCTGGGCGACAGAGTAAGGCTCCATCTCAAAAAAAAAAAAAGAAAGTAACAATGGATAATGGGGACTACTAGAGGTGGGAGGAAGGGAGGGAGGCAAGGGCTGAAAAACTACCTATTGTGTACTGTTCTTACTATCTGGGTGTATTAGTCTGTTCTCACGCTGCTACTAAAAACATCCCAGAGACTGGATAGTTTATAAAGTGGTTTAATTGACTCACAGTTCCACCTGGCTGCAGAGGCCTCACAATCGTGGTGGAAAATGAATTGGGAGCACAGTCATGTCTTACATGGCAGCAGGCAAGAGGGCTTGTGCAGGGGAACTCTGATTTGTAAAACCATCAGATCAGATCTCATGAGACTTATTCACTACCATTAGAACAGTATGGGGCAAACCACCCCCATGATTCAATTATCTCCACCTGGCATCACCCTTGACATGTGGGGGTTATTATAATTCAAGGTGAGATTTGGGAAGACACAGCAAAACCATATCACTGAGTGACAGTATAAATCATACCTCAAACCTCAACAACACACAATATACCCACGTAATAAACCTGCACATGTACCCTGAGTCTAAAGTAAAAGTCGAAATTATTTTTAACAAAAGCCCCATGATATATGCAAAGCACAGTAAAACAATATAGATATGCCTGTACTTTAAAAGGGTGACTTCTATCATATGTGAATTACATATCGATAAACCTGTCACAAAAAACCCACCATGAGTTGTCAATTAGAAAACACAATGAGTGATGAGTATGAATGGCTTGAAAAAGATGGTGTCAGTGCTGAGCAGGGTTGGGTGCACTGGCGCTCTCAAATGCTGCTGGTGGGGTTGCAAAACAGGGCTGCCACTTTGGAAACCACTTAGGCAGTTTTTTCCAAAGTTAAACATACATTCCCCAAAAGCCCCAGATAACTCACTCGTAGGTACATTTACAGTTAAATGAATACAAGTCTACACAAAACCCATACCTAAATGGTTTTTTGGTTTACTTTTGTTATATTTTTATTTTTCTTAGAAACAGGTTTTGCTCTGTCACCCAGGCTGTAGTGCAGTGGTACCACCATAGCTCACCGTGGCTTTAAACTCTTGGGCTTAAGCGATCCTCCTGCCTCAGCCTCCCAGGTAGCTAGCTAAGGCTACAGGTACGCACAACTATGCCCAGATAATTTTTTTAATTTTTGTAGAGTTGGGGTCCTGCTATGTTGCTCAGGTTGGTCTTGGAACTCCTGGCTTCAAGCTATCCTCCCACCTCAGCCTCCAAAAGTGCTGGGATTACGGGCGTGAGCCACCATGCCCACCTGCATACATGAATGTGTATAGTGGCTTTTAATCACCCCTACCTGGAAATAACCCAAATGCCTTTCAACTGGTGAACTAATAAACAAATTTTGGTTTATCCGTACAATGGAATACTAGCCAGCAATGAGAAATAATGAAGTATTGATATGTGCAAACCATGAATCTCAAATGCATTTTGCTGAATAATAGAAGCCAGATCCCCCTCTCACCCCAAAAAAGGAGTGCATGCCATATGATTCCATTTATATGACAGAGAAAAAAAATATGAACAGAAACCAGAGGTGTTTTGGGGAGCTAAGGGAGGGGAGGGGTCAGCTACAGAGGCACCAGGCTATAGAGGCTATAGAGGCCTGCCCTGTGTCTTGATGTTAGTGATGGCTAAATGCCTGTATGCGTATGCCAAAATTCTCAGACTAGACTACAAAAGCTGAACTTTGCTATGTGTGAACTATACCTGAATTTCAACAATAAGGAAAACAATTCCACATTCCTTCAGGAATGTCAAAGATTAATGCCATCATCAAAGATCTGATGTATGCTTGGGCTGTGATTCCTAGCACATCCTTAATCACTTCTACCTGGACTCAGCCAGACAGATGAATCTTAGAAAATGACAGTGGATCATTTTGAATTGATAATCTGTTGACCCAAAGGTACCTAATGTTCCAGATACAGTCTCTTTCTTCAAGCGTATAAACACAGACTAGTAGTCAGCTATTGATCTTGCAAATTTCTTTTTCTTTTCTTTTTTCTTTTTGAGACAGGGTCTTGCTCTGTCACCCAGGCTGGAGTGCAGTGCTGCAATCACAGCTGACTGAAGCCTTGGCCTCCCTGGCTCCAGCAATCCTCCCACCTTAGCCTCTTGAGTAGCTGGGACCACAGGTGCAGGCTACCATGCCTGGCTAATTTTTTTCTTTTTTCTCTTTTTCTTTTTTTGTAGAGATAGGGTCTCAGGCTGGTCTCGAATTCCTGGACTCAAGCGATCCTCCTGCTTCAGCCTCCCAAAGCGCTGGGATTACAGGCATGAGCCACTGTGCCCGGCCTTCTTTTTCCTAACACACATTAGAAACGGTCTCCGGAAGCCATTTACTTACACCCAGCAGGAGCACTACTGCATCTTCACTTGCACTTAGCGCCATGGCAGCTGTCTAGCTTGGCCATAATCTAATCTCGGGGCCCTTCATTGTTTTGAAAGATATCAAGCTGATCCTCTATATTGATGACCTCACTGAGTGGGTCTTTTGAGCAGAAAATAGTAAATGCATTAAACCAACTGGTAATGTTCATTCATGCCAGAGTAAGTGAAATAAACTCCACGAAAATTTCAGAGACCTGTGATACTGATGAACTTTGTAAGGGTCCAGTGGTCTGGGGCACACTACAAAAGGTGAAAAAAGGGTTGCTACATCTTGTCCCTTCTAACACCAAGAAGAGGCATGAAGCCCAGCAGGCTTCTCTGGATGCTGGAAACACAATATACCACATTTGGGCATGAAGTCTCACACTTTTCCAGGGAAACCAGCAATGCTGCCAGATGACACCCCCTGCAAGTGGATGCCTGCAGCATTAAGACAGCTTCATTCAGGGCAGCCAGGAGGACACTGGGAAGCTTTTCTTCTCTATGGAAATACTTGAGAGCAATGCACCTAGTTTTTCACTTCTCCTGGGAAGAGATAAAAGATGCAGAGATATGGACTGATGTGGATTCTGGGAACTGGAAAGGAGTAAGATTGGGACTTTGAGGACAGGGAAGTCTAAGGTAAAGGTACTGCAGGCGGCTCTTCCAGAATGGAATGGGTGTGTTAAGGAGATACGTGTGTCCCATGGGAAGGGTCTCCAAGGCCAAGCCAACCACAGTAGGTAGGTGCCCAATGGTGAGGTAGACATGGCAATCCATGTTGTGGGTGGCAGCCTCTCTCTTTAGCCCCTGGGTCCTTATTGAGTGGGCTCACACACAAAAAAAAGGCCTGTGGTAGCAGGGATGGTGGTTATGCACCAGCTCAATGCCACAAGCCTTCCTTCACCGAGGCCCATCTGGCTGCAGCCCCTGTGGAGGGGGCTACCTGTCAATACCGAAGGCTCATGCCCAGATGCTGTGGTGCACCATACCCTAGGAGGACTGGGTGGCCGCCTGATTACACTGGTCCACAAGGGAATGGGCAGTGATCTGTCCTCACTGGAAAGACACCTTTGTGGGCTGGGCATGGTGGCTCACACCTGTAATCCCAGCACTTTGGGAGGCCAAGGCGGGTGGATCACCTGAGGTTGGGAGTTCAAGACCAGCCTGATCAACATGGAGAAACTCCATCTCTACTAAAAATACAAAATTAGCCAGGCGTGATGGTGCATACCTGTGATCCCAGCTACTTGGGGTCTTAGTTCCCAGTCACAGAAGGAAGACACGCCTATCCTGTACTGGAGGACACACATGCACGTGTTATGGCATTGGAGGATGCTGGCCCCTGGTCACTTTGGCCTCCTCGTGCCAACGAACTTATGGGAAAGAAGAGGGTTCCTGTTATGATCGGGGTGATTGATCCTGACTATCAATGGGCATTAAGATGACCATTTCACACAGGGAGTGGGGGAATGTGTCTGTCTCACAGAAAGTTGCCTGTGGCAAGATTTGCACTTCCTGCAGTCTGGCCTCCTTGGACTTGTGCAAAACGGGAACACTTCCCACTCATATGATTGATCTAGCATCACTTTGGCATCTGAACCCAGCAAGGACTGTGTGAGAAGGGAAATTTGCAGGCCCATGTCACTCCCAAACATGAGCATCAAAACTGTACAGAAATCATTTGCAAATCAATGTATACAAAAATAGCAAACACAAATATTCAGGTTTATCCCTTGAATTCCTGGTCAGTTTAATAGGATGAACTTCAGTGGGTGGAAAAATAAATCATTAGCGTTCAACATTCATCATAAAAACTCTGCAAATTATGAGTGGAAAGAATCTCCCTTAGCATGTGAAAGGGTATTATCTCCCTCAGCTTGTGGTTGCTATTGCAGAACACCTCAGACTGGGCCATTTACAAAGAATGATAATGTATTTCTCACAGCTCTGGAGGCTGTGAGTCCACAATCAAGGCGCTGGAATTTGGTGTCTGGGGAGGGCTGCATCCTCCGGAGAGGAGGAACGCTGTGTCCTTGCAGGGCAGGAGGAACAAGGCCAAGGGGCCAATCGCTGAGTGAAGCCTCCTTTTCAAGAGTTTTAATCCCTTCCAGGAGGAAGGAGTTCTCATGGCCTAATCTCTTCTCAAAGGTCTGCTTCTTGGTATCACCGCATTGGTAACAGCTGAATTTTGGAGGGGACACATTCAAACCAGAGGAGATATCTACCAAGACTCTACAGCAAAATCATGCATATCTGTGAAAAAAGTGGAAATTTCCCCATTTACGGGGGGATGAAATATCCATTGTCTCCAATTCTATTCAACAATATATAAGAGATTATAGACAATTATAAAAGGCAAAAATAAAAAGAAATAGCATAAGATTTGAAAGAAATAGATAAAATTGTTTCATTTACAAATGATATGATTATCTACATGAAACACCTTGAAAAGTGTTCCCCATCCCCCAAAAAACTCTCTGCCACCCAAAAAACTATGAATAAGTGAACAGAGTAAATAAAATGTCTAAGGTTGCTGAATAGAAAATCACATAAGGAAAGTCAATTTTATTCGTATATTTCAGTAACAAAGATTTAAGTGTAATCAAAAGGTATAGATAGCTACATTGTGATAAAAGATACTTAGGACAGCCGGGCACAGTGGCTCATTATCTGTAATCCCAGCACTTTGGGAGGCCGAGGTGGGTGGATCACTTGAGGTCAGGAGTTTGAGATCAACCTGGCCAACATGGTGAAACCCTGTCTCTACTAAAAATACAAAAATTAGCTGGGCTTGGTGGTGGGTGCCTGTAATTCCAGCTACTTGGGAGGCTGAGGCAGGAGAGTCATTTGAACCCAGAAGGCAGAGGCTGCAGTGAGCCAAGATCGTGCCATTGTACTCCAGCCTGGGTGACAGAGCAAGACTGCGTCTCAAAAAAATAAAGAAAAAAAAATACTTAGGACTAAATGTAAAGAAGAGATGTACAAGAATGTTCTGGAGAATAACCTATAAAATGAGCTGACATTAAAGAAGGCTTAAATGGAGATATACCCTGCCATAAAAGTATTATTTTCCCCAAATTGATCCACATATTCAAAGTAATTCTACTAAGAATCCCAGTTGGCAAATTGATTCCAAAAGTCAGGTGGAAAAGGAAAGAGTGGAAAGCAGCCAGGACGTGCCGGAGGGAAGGCAGGGCGGGGCGCTTGCCTCCAGGGCTGTGGGGAATGAGTGTGAAGCTGCAGCGGTTAGCACAGCAGCACTGGTGCGATTGCGGCCCCGCTGGCCAGGGGGACTGGTGGGGTCTCAGCTCACACTCACGGATGGGCCCCTGACGTGAATGAGGCACTCCAGGCCAGAGAGGGAGGTGGCCTGTTCAGCAGATGGTGCTGGCCTTGGTTGTCCATGTGGAAAAAAATCAAAATGCAACCCCCACTTCATTCCACAACCGAAAAATAAAATTCCTGAGGGATTTAGAGCACACTTGAGAAAGGCAAACCCAACATTCAATGAGGGAGTCCTCAGTGGCTCCAGAATTGAAAAACAGCCATATAAAGGCATTTTTCAGACAACTCAAAAAATGTGAACATGGACTGCCTATTAGACAATATTATTGAATTAAAGTTAGTTTTCTTGTGCATAATAATGACATTGTGGTTCTGTAGGAGAATATCCCCATTTATAGAAAATGTATCCCTGAAATATGTAGGGGCGAAATATAATGATGTCTACAAAGAATTTCACGTGGTTCAGGGAGAAGAAAATTACTGAAGAGAGAGAAGGCAAATGCGCCAACACGTTACTGACTTGGGAAGCTCGGTAAAAGGGATATGGTGCTCATTGTGCAATTCTTTCAACTTTTCTCCAGTTTTGAAATTTTTTCAAGATAAAAATATGAAAGTTAGAATGGATTTTAAAAGAATTGTGATATATCCATACAATGGAGTACTGCAAAGCAGTGAAATGTGAATACTACACAGTTCTACCAGCAGAATGTATAAATCTTAGGCATGAGCAAAAACAACCACGTCACTGAAAAAATACGATACAATTCCAGTTATATATAGGGTAAAATTAGGGAAAATAAACAGTATACGGGTTAGCATTTCAGATCTATTAATAAAGCTCAAATAAAAAGGAAGAGAATAAGAAACCCACAGTTTGGGGTGGGGTTACTGCTGGTGAGGACAGGAAGGCAGCAGTGGGGTCAGGGAGGGGCACATGGGGAGCTCCATGCATTAGTGACTTACTCCTCTTTACCTGCATGGTGACTGTTGGCTCCTCTGTATCGTAATTATCTGTAACTTAAATATATGCACTTTGGGAGGCCAAGGTGGGAAGATCACTTGAGCCCAGGAGTTTGAGACCAGCCTGGGCAACATAGTGAGACTCTCGTCCCTACAAACAAAATTTTTAAAAAATTAGTTGGGTTTAGTGGCTCACACCTGTGGTCTCAGCTACTTGGGAGGCTGCGGTGGGAGGATCTCTTGAGCCCAGGAGTTTAAGTCTACACTGAGGTATGATCGCACCACTGCACTTCAGCCTGGGCGACAGAGACCTTGTCTCCAATAACATTTTAAAATCATGAAAAAGTGAAGTTTCATTTTGGCACAACTGAGTTTGTGGCTATAAAATGCCTGTAATCGATACACTGTATAGCTGCAAGTTTGCAAACTGCTCCAGCATTCACCCCCAAAACCCAAGTCCATGCATTTAGATGGTATTACTTAGAGTTCATTTATCAAGATAGATGTTTAATTTTAAAACATCTCATGAGTACTTTAATAACTAAAAATCTCTAATATCCATTAATGAGATTGAAATTTACAGAATGTTTAACTTCTTAATAAAATGTCTGTATTTAAAAACAATAAAATAGAATTTTTATTTTTGCCTAAGAATCATAACCCCTTGATCAGATTTTCTTTGTAGTCCTAATCCCATGGTCAGCCCAGGATACAGTGGCTGAGGTCAATCACTGGACGTGTTTTCTTGGGGAGAAGAAACGCTCCTCTCAGCCCTGAAGCAAGTGCAGGACCGAGTGGGCAGGGCCATCACTTGGCTCATCACAACACATGCCAACAATGAGATGGTGTTTCTCCCCTCTCTTCTCTTTTTCCAGAAGTGTTGGCTGCAGATGGAACGGGCTCACACTTGGGAGGAGTCAGAGGGAGCTGTGCCTTGGCTTAAGAAAGTCAACAAAAAATGGGATTCTTTGCAGAACATAGGGATGTTTCTAAAATGCCAGAGACAAACATGTTTTATTACTTGATTTAGTCATTACATTTAGTTAAATTAGTGTGCTTGCATTTTACTATGCCTTCAGTGGATGTCTGTAAAAATCAGGTTCAAGAATTCCATGCCAGGGCTGGGTGCGGTGGCTCATGCCTGTAATCCTAGCACTTTGGAAAACCGAGGCAGATGGATCATTTGAGGTCAGGAGTTCGAGACCAGCTTGGCCAACATGGTGAAACCCCATCTCTACTAAAAATACAAAAAAATTAGCAGGGCATGGTGGCGCACGCCTGTAGTCCCAGCTACTTGGAAGGCTGAGGCAGAAGAATTGCTTAAACCCTAGAGATGGAAGTTGCAGTGAGCCAAGATCATGCCACTGCACACCAGCCTAGGTGACAGAGTGAGACTCTGTCTCAAAAAAAAAAAAAAAAAAAGTATGACTTTTAAAGAAGGTTCTAGAGCTGCTTCAAGGTGGCTGACTGGAGGCACCTGGCACTTGCCTCCTCCACGAATAAACAAAACAGCAGTATAGAATCACACTTAGAATAGATATCCCAAGACAGAACACTGATATTCAACAGAGAAGTGATGGGAAGCACCAAAGGCAAGGGAGGAGAGGGACCAAGGCAGCCTGCTCTGCCAAGCCTTCCCCAGGCAGGGAAAGGGTAAGTGAGAGGCCCCAGCAGTCCACATTCTCCCCGTGGACACCTGCAATCCTAGCCATGGGAGATGCCCTCAGCCCTCTTGGGCCATGATACTAACATAGGGAACTGCCTGGAGACCATGTGAGGGCCCCGCTCCAGAGAGGAAGGTCATGCTGGGTCCTACGCCCCCCACCTTCACAGCCATAAGCAGCTACAGCACAGCACCATTTTAAGAAGCTCAGCCCCCACCAAACTGCATCCTGCCTGGGGGCCCAACGGCTCCTGTATCTCCACATTCCTGGAGCCCCACTGATATCCTCCGTCTGTGGCCACCACTGCCACTGCCTGCTGCAACCAGGGTCAAAGTGCAAGCCCTGGTGACTGACTCCACCACCCCCAGTAGTGGGGCTGTTGTGCATTTACAACCACCAGGAGGACAGACTCCCCACTCACAACCTCACTCACACCTGGGGCTGAAGCCCGCACTCCCAGCTGCTTGTCAAGGGCTGCTGCCACTGAAAGCAACACTGCCCTCCCCAGCAGCAGGGCCATAATGCAGCTGCTGATACCCCCACACCAGCATCCTGCAGGGGGGTTGGGGAGCACCCTGTCCCTGCCTACCACAGGCAGTGCCCACATGCACCACCGGGGGGCCTGAGGACAGATGCCAGCTCCGCTCTCCCTAGTGCTTGAGCACACTGTGCTGGGGCTTGGGGATCGCCTTGCTCCATTCACCATCATTGGCACCTGAGCACTTTTCCCAGGGCCTGAGGATGGACCCACCCAAACTCCCACTACCACCACCACATGCTACCACCCCTTCTCGCATGTACCACAGGAAGGCCTGGGGACTGGCCCACCCCACCTGTCTCAGCGACCTCCAACAGCAGCACGACCACTTGGGAGCCAGAGGGTTGTCCCACCACTACTACTGCCATCACCAACACCACACTCACTGCCAAGCGGTCCAAGGACCTGCGCACCTGCCCAGCCTACCTCTCCCACTGCTGGCACCCAAGCAAGTCACCTGGAGGACACCAAGAATCAGCCCACCTGGACCTGTTAACAATAGTGCCAGCATGCACAACCCAAGCCCAAGGACAGACACACTTGGTCCATCACTATCACCACTGGGTCCCAAGGACTGGCCCACCTGGCATCTCCATCCCCAATAAAACTTAACCATAGCATCCACTAACAACCACACCCTAAGCCACTGAGGAAATCACAGACACCAATGACACTATTTACAGCTGAAGAAACCATACAGAGACTTCACTACTGCACATACTCAGAATCAAAACCAAACTTCCTTTCCCAGCCTACTCAACAAACCATAAATACGTCTTCAGGAAAAAGTCCATCCCTACAAAAGCAAATTAAAAAAATTGGAAGAAGTGACTGTTATACCAGATGTGCAGATGTCAACATAAGGACACAAGAAACATGAAAAAGCAAGGAAATATGACACCTTCAAAGAACGCAATAATTCTCCAGCAACACATTTCAATAAAAAGAAGTGTATGAAATCCTGGAGAGAGAATTCAAAATAATGATATTAAAGAAGCTCAGTGAGATATAAGAGAACATAGATAAATAATACAAAGAAATCAGAAAAACAATTCAGGATATGAATGAGAATTTTATCAAAGAAATATACATTATTAACAAAAAACAAACAAACAGAAATTCTGGGCCAGGCCTAATGACTCATACCTGTAATTCCATTGCTTTGTGAGGACAAGGCAGGAGGATGGCTTGAGGCCAGGAGTTCGAGATCAGCCTGGGCAACATAGCAAGATCTTGTCTCTACATAAAATAAAAAAAAATTAGCCAGTCATGATGATGTATGCCTGTAGCCCTAGCTACTCGGGAAGGTGAGGCAAGAGGCTTGCTAGAGCCCAGGAGTACAAGGTTACAGTGAGCCATAATCACACCACTGTACTCCATCCTGGGCAACAGGGCGAAACCCTGTCTCTAAACAAACAAATAACAACAACACACAAAAATAAAACTGGAACTGAAGACTTTATTGAATGAAATACAAAATACATTTGAAAGCATCAACATAAACTAGATCAAGCAGAAGAAATTCAGAACTTGAAGATAAGTTTTTGAAATAACCCAGTCATACAAAAGAAAAAAAAAGAATGGATAAAGCCTATATGACATATGGGACACTATAAAGTGACCAAGTATTTGAATTTTCAGTGTCCCAGAAGGCAAAGAGGAAGTGAAACAGAAAGATAATCTATTTAACAAAATAATAGCTGATAACTTCCCAAATCTAGCCAAAGATTTAGACATCCAGATACAGGAAGCTCAGAGATCTCCAAATAGATACAATTCAAAAAGGTCTGCTCCACAGCACATTATGGTCAGGGTAAAAGTCAAAGACAAAGAGAGAAATCTGAAAACAGCAAAAGTGTCTAGCCACTTATAAGTGAATTCCCATCAGACTAACAGCAGATTTCTCAGCAGAAACCTTATAGGCCAGGAGAGAATGGGATGATATATTCAAAGTGCCAAAAGAAAAAAAAAAACCTGGCAACCAAGGATACTAGATACAGCAAAGTTCTCTTTCATAAATGGAGGAAAAATAAAGTCTTTCTCTGATAAGCAAACACTGAGAGCATTCATTATCACTAGACTAGCCATAAAAAAAATGCTTAAGGAAGTCCTAAACCTGGAAGTGAAAGGACGATATCTACCATCATGAAAACACACAAAAGTATAAAACCCACTGGTAGAGCAAATACATAAGCAACAGAAAGGATTCAAATGTTACCACTACAGAAAACCAGCAAACAACAATAATAAAAAATAAAAGAGAAGGAAAGGAACAAAAGGTATCCACAACAGCCAGTAATCAATTATAAAATGACAGGAATAAGCTCTCAGGTATCAAAAATAACCTTGAATGTAAGCAAATTAAACTTTTCAATTAAAAGATATAGATTGGCTGAATAGATTTTTTTTTAAATGACCCAACCATATGCTGCCTACAAGAAACTCATCTCACCTGTAAAGCTACATATGGGCTGAAAATAAAGAGATGGAAAGATATTTCATGCAAACAGAGACTAAGAGTGAGAAGGAATAGCTATATATAAATCAGATAAAACAGACTAAGTCAAAAACAGTAAAAAGAGACAAAAAAGACTCTACAGTGGCCACAAGTACAAGCAAACTTGCATGACTTCTAGATTCTTAAATTGCAGAAATAAGGAGGTGATTACTAGTTTCCAGTAAGGACCTGTCACTGCAGAAATTTACAATGGAAGTTCTTTAAATATGTACCTTTCCATTATATTATGATTGTATACATTGCAAAGACTTCACTGTGAATCTCTTGAATAAAATGTGGTCAGGACACCTAAATGCAATTAGATTTATTTTCAATCTAATCATCAAGCTGGCAAATAATCCTTTTATTTACCAAAGCCATAGAAATTTAGCCCAAAATAAGCCCCCATGTGCTGCTCCCATCACAATTCCCTTCTTCCTGTCTCAGAAGTAATCAGAATCCTGACTTGATAATTGATTGAAATAAACAAAGACAACTATATGCAACAAAGTGGATAAACTTTATAAACATGTTGGCCAAAATAAGCAAGACATAATAAGTTCAATATGATTACATTTATATAAAATTAGTCAAATTTCTTTAGGCAAAATTAAGCTATATTTTTTAGGAATGCATACACAGTAAGCTCTAAATATTCTTAAATTTTCATGATGATTGTTAATTCAACTCAAGAGTTGTATATTGTGTTTTAGTTTCAAAATATATCTCTTTTTAAAAAAATTCTAACTTAATTGAATTGTGGACAGAGAATGTGGTCTGTATGATATTCGTCATTGAAATTTGCTGAGACTTCCTTTATGGCCCAGTGGAGAATGGTTTTTTTTTTTTTTTTTTTTGAGATGGAGTCTCACTCTGTCAACTGGATGGAGTGCAGTAGCGCAATCTTGGGTCACTGCAACCTCCGCCTCCTGGGTTCAAGTGATTCTCCTGCCTCAGCCTCCTGAATAACTGGGATTACAGGCGCCTGCCACTATGCCTAGCTAATTTTTTTTTTTTATTTTTAGTAGAGACGGGGTTTCACCATGTTGGCCAGGCTGGTTTCAAACTCCTGACCTCATGATTCACCTGCCTCAGCCTCCCAAAGTGCTGGGCGTGAGCCACCACACACATAATTGTTTTTTAAAATGTTCCACGTGTGCTTGGAAGTGTGGCCCTCTGCACATCTCTAGGGTTTGCTTTGCTTTGAATTCTGGTTGCCCATTTCTCTGGGTCCCTGGCCTTCTGGCCTGATGCTCACTATCTTGAAAATGTTTCATATGTTTTGGTTTTTAGTTTTTGGGTTTTTTTCCTCATGGGATGGTTAATCTTGCTCTTGTTAGTTCATCTTCAGAAGCTGAAGTCTCCTATTTGCCTTTCATTTTTGAAAGATTATTTTTGCTGAAATAGAATTCTAGCTTTAAAGGCATGTTGTTTTAAATACTTTAAAATGTCACTGTATTATCTTCTGTCTTGGATGGTTTCTAATTCAAAGTTTGTGATTTTCTCTTTGTTCCTCTGTTTGCAGTGTCTGTTTTCTCTGTTTTTCCAGCAGCAGTTGTACTATGCTTGATCTAGGCAGTGTTTATTATTGTTGTGGTTATTAGTATTATTAGCAGTGGTTGTCCTCCTGGGTGTTCTCTGGATTGTGGTTTGGTGTCTTCCATGAATTTTAAATATTCTTGGACATTAACTCTTCATGTTGTGGAAAGTCAGGGATCCCAAACAGAGGGACCGGCTGGAGCCACGGCAGAGGAACATAAATTGTGAAGATTTCATTTTAATATGGACATTTATCAGTTCCCAAATAATACTTTTATAATTTCTTATGCCTGTCTTTACTTTAATCTCTTAATCCTGTTTTCTTCATAAGCTGAGGATGTATGTCACCTCAGAACCACTGTGATAATTGTGTTAACTATACAAATTGATTGTAAAACGTGTGTTTGAAAACATGAAATCAGTGCACCTTGAAAAAGAACAGAATAACAGTGATTTTTAGGGAACAAGGGAAGACAACCATAAGGTCTGACTGCCTGCAGGGTCGGGCAGAAAGAGCCATATTTTTCTTCTTGCAGAGAGCCCATAAATGGACGTGCAAGTAGGGAAGATACCGCTAAATTCTTTTCCTCTCCAGGAATATTAATATTAATACCCTGGGAAAGGAATGCATTCCTGGGGGAGGTCTATAAATGGCCGCTCTGAGAGTGTCTGTCTTATGCAGTTGAGATAAGGACTGAAATATGCCCTGGTCTCCTGCAGTACCCTTAGGCTTATTAGGGTAGGGAAAAACTCCACCCTGGTAAATGTGTGGTCAGACTGGTTCTCTGCTCTCGAACCCAGTTTTCTGTTGCTTAAGATGTTTATCTAGACAATACGTGCACAGCTGAACATAGACCCTTATCAGTAGTTCTGTTTTGCCTTTTGTCCTGTTCCCTCAGAAGCATGTGATCTTTGTTCTGCTTTTTGCCCTTTGAAGCATGTGATCTTTGTACCTACTCTCTGTTTTACAGCCCCTCCCCTTTTGAAACCCTAAATAAAAACTTGCTGGTCTGAGACTCAGGCAGGCATCACGGTCCTACCAATATGTGATGTCAGCCCCGGCGGCCCAGCTGTAAAATTTCTCTCTTTGTACTCTCTCTTTATTTCTCAGCTGGCTGACACTTATGGAAAATAAAAAGAACCTATGTTGAAATATGGGGAGCAGGTTCCCCCAATATCTTCAAATATTTCTTCTGCTGATTTTCTTTTCTTCTGGGATTCCAGTTACACATCTGTTAGCATGTCCGATAATTTCCAAAAGCTCTTGCATGCTCTGGGTTTTTTGTGTGCTTGTTTTAAAAATCCCTGTTTCTGTTTGTGCCTCGCTTTTGGTCACTCCTATGGCCCTATCTTCATGTTTGCTGATTCTTTCTTTGCCTCTGCAGAATCTCCTGAATTCTTTGTTCACCTCTGCAGAACTCCTGTCTCTGCTATCATGCTTTTCAATTCTCACCTTGCCACCTCATCCTTCCTCAAAGGCTCCAACACCTCTGGATCAAAGAGTGGGGTGTGGGGTGTCCTAGAGGTCAGAGGAGCCATCTTTTTTGCCCTGGACCTTGCTGTACCACCCATTTCTAGGTGTAAAACCTGTGAAAAGCTCAGCCATGCTGGCATCACTGGTCCCGACTTCTTTTGAAATAACTCTGAAAGCCACTTGAGAATGTACACAAGCCATGACAAAGGAAAGGTCCCAGTGACACAAGGAGAATTTTTCACCACTGTGGAAGATAGTACAGCAGCTCCTGAAAAAAATTAAACCTAGAATTATCATAGAATTCAGCAATTCTGCTGTTGGCTAAATGCCCAAGAAAACTGAAAGCAGACTCAAAAAGATCAGTACACACATGTTCCTAGGAGCATTATTCAAAATAGCCAAGAGGTGGAAGCCACCCATGTCCACCAACAGAGGAATGAATAAACAAAATGTGGTCCCTTCATACAATGGGGTGTTATCCATCCTCAACAAGAAAAGATGCTCTGACATGTGCCATAGCATAGATGAACCTTGAAGATGTTATGCTAAGTGAAGCACACCAGCCACAAAAGGACAAATACTGTATGACTCCAGACAGATGAAGTCCATAGAGGACTCAAAGTCACAGAAACAGAAAGTAGAATGGGTGCTGCCAGAGGCTGGGGAGATGGGGGAGGGGGAGTCAGTGTTGAATGAGGACAGGGTTTTAGTCTGGGAAGAAGAAAAAGTTCTGGAGAAGGAAGACAGTATAGTGATGGTTGCGCAAGAAACAATGTAAATGCACTTAATGTCACTGAACTGTGCACCTAAGAATGGTTAAGTGGTAAATTTCAGATTATGGATATTTTACCACAACAAAATTAAATGAATTCTTCATTACAACTAACTTTAAAACAATAGGAACAATTCATTTTTTATTTTGGTTCCAAAAAGCATGCTCTAATCAACTTATTTAGGTAGCACCTGCTAGAACCTGGCTCTGCTTGATCAGATCTTTGTGGGCCTGCAGCTCTGTCCACAGCCACCGATCACCCGCTGCGTTCGAGCTGGGAGCCCTGCAAACATGGCCCTGTCTACAAGATGAATGGAGAACATTTGAGGAGTAACACTTGGCTTGGGAAAACCAGCCTAAAACCCCTGAGGAATCTCCAGTTTAGTGTTAATTGGCTCATTTATCACAGGGGGCAGAGGTCAGGAGCAGCCCATGATGAGAGTTGGGGTCTCTTTCAGAAGACCTGGCAGAAGATTCACCTCTACTCAGAGAACATCTGGAATTCTCAGAGGAAGCTGGCGTAAGAGAAGTGTGACTCCTGAAGTCCAGGAAAGACATTCTTCATTTGCATTAAAGGAGAGTGAATTTAACTATTCTGCTGATTCTAGAAGTTTCTATAACTCTCCAGTGCTCATCAGCTGAGCCTGAATAGAAAAAGACAGCCTTGTCATCTGTGTCAAGTCCTGCTTGCTTAGATACTGTCAACCTTACACTCTCCCCTCCCACAGCTCCATCACCTTCTGGCTTCATTTGAGGACAGAACTGAAACAATGTTGGAGTGGGTACTACATAGGCCACCTCTGAGAGGGTGAGACATGACAGGGATGCTGGGTGCAGCCTCCTGTTGAGCTCTGAGAAAATGAGGACTTGGTTCAGATGTGTAAGGTTAGACTGTCTTTGTCATCCCAACATTGACACTCTGTTAGGACTTGGGGATAAATCACTGCAGTAATTTAAACTTACTATGAGATTACTCTGTGCAGAAATAAAGCAAAAGAATTTTATCCACAACACCTTCTATGCATCAAGAATAGACCTCCCTAATTTGAACAGCATCTTAAGATATCTGTGAGAATCCTGCGTGGTAAATACATATTCTGAGTGCTTATAATTTACATAGTTCTTACATCTTAATTACTCTTTTGCTAGTATCTGGCTAAGATTATACTCTTTGGAAAACCCTGGAAAAGCTATACATCAAGTACTATAATAATTCCATGCAATAAAAATACATTTATGGTAGCAAATGTGAGCAACGGAGCTCTCATATGCAGCCCGTGGGAGTGTAAATTCGTACAACCGTTTTGGAAACCTGTTTGGCAGCATCTTCTGAGTTTAGTATGTGCACACTCTATGGCCCAGCAATTCTACTCCTAAATATGTGCCAGTCAGAAATGCATACATGTGTGCCTAAAGACACGCACAAGAAGGTTCATAACAGCATCGTTCATCACTGTCCCAAGCCCAAAGCAGCCCCGATGCTTGGGAGCGGCTGTTTGGAGATGCCCCTCGTGGTGTGTGCATAGAGCGGAGTGCTGCATTGCAGGGCAGTACGCACACACTACACCCCCATAATATGGCTGCACTTAGAATAGGGACAGTCTCACGAGCAAACACTGAGCAAAAGAATCCAGATACATTATATAACTCATTTATATGAAGCTTAGAACAGGCAAGGTTCATCTACGCTGGAACAAGTCGGAAGATGGCCACTCTCTGAGGTGGGATAAGGGCTGGGAAGTGTGTCAGGGAGACCCCTGGTGAGATTCTATGTCTGACCCGAGGCCTGGCCCCATGGATGTGTGAGCCTTTGTAAAAAACGTATCCAGCTGAACATTTATGATTTGTGAGCTTTTCTATATATATGCCATACTTCCAGTTAAAAGTTGGCTTAAAACTACATCCATATCCTTTAAAGTTTATTTGTAGACATTTAGGTCAACTAGTTTTGAGACTAAAACCTGTATAACTGGAAGCACCGAGAGTGATAAAAGTCCTATAAGATTCAAGGAGCTAGTTAAATCTTCGTTTTAAGAATTGAGTTGAAACTTGAGCTTTTAGGATTTGCTGTCGTCAATGGGCAGAATATTGATTATAATGAACAATTAACACCCCCTATTGGTCACCAGCCGCAAGTGCAGCGGTGGAACCAATCAATGAAATTGCACAAATGATTGCTAGCTTTAACACTTGTCTTTTTGCTCATAGGTGCGAGAAACCGGTATTAAAATTTAATAGAAAATGTAAAAAAGAGGTTAGAGCTGTAATAATTTCGTCTAGTACATGATACGGAGCTGTCATAATTGCAGGTTTGTTTCAGAACTTTCCGGGTACCTCCTTGGACGTGGAACTGTCTGGGTTCTCATGGGACCACAGTCCTCCCGTTCCCCGCCCTGGAGGGCAGGTCCGGTGCCTCTCACGGGCGGCAGCGCTGTCGGGACCCGCGGCCACGTCTCTGGGGCTCGGCGCAAAGCAGCTGCCCCGGGACCGCGTGGGCTAGGACGGCCCAGCCGCCGGGGAGCCGCGCACCTGCGCTGTGAACCTGGGTCCCCTGCACACCGCTTTGTTCACGGCCCGCGGCCAGGTTCCGTGCTGCGTTCCCAGTGTCGGGGCTCCGACCTCAGCAGCTTTGGGGGGGTCGTGATCAGCCCGGCACCTCCTAACGCTGGGTCAGCCTGCGAACCCCGATCTCACTGGGCCGCAGAGGCTCTCAGCAGCGGCAGGTTTCACCCAAGGGGACCAAGGCAGAGTGCTTCTTGTGGGAATGAAGGTCGCCCTGGTTTAAAGGCACAGTTTGCTTTTTTCCTCTCTGACTTTTTTTTTTTTTTTTTTTTGGAGACGGAGTCTCGCTCTGTCGCCAGGCTGGAGTGCAGTGACGCGATCTCTGCTCACTGCAACCTCTACCTCGCGGGTTCTAGCGATTCTCCGGCCTCAGCCTCCAGAGTAGCTGGGACTACAGGCGCCCGCCACCACGCCCGGCTAATTTTTTGTATTTTTAGTAGAGACGGGATTTCACCGTGTTAGCCAGGATGGTCTCGATCTCCTGACCTCGTGATCCGCCCGCCTCGGCCTCCCAAAGTGCTGGGATTACAGGCGTGAGCCACCGCACCCGGCCTGTCCCTTAGCTCCGACTTCTTAACCGGCAACAACGTGGGAGACAGGTCTCCCACGAGGAACGCCTTCCCCAGAGCCCGTGGAAGGGGTGCAGGGGGGTGTGGGGCCCCTTCGAGCTCCCGCAGAAGCTCCGCCTCTGACCCCGCGGCCCCCGGGTAGAGCGGCCTGCCTTCCCGCGCCTGCAAGGGCTCTTCCTTGGATACTACGTTCGCTTTCTCTCGAATAAAAAAGTCCCTGTCTCCAAGCTGGCCCAGCTGCTGTGCTCGGACTGGCCTTGACTCCCCAGCGTTGTCTCCCGGAGCCTTCGGAAAGCTCTTCTTCTGTGCATAGGACCGGGGTGCCAAGTTCTCTACGCAGCACAGAACGGTAAACACCAAACGGGGCTCTGTCTGGAAAGATGAGCACAGAGGCCAAGGCTACGCCGCTGTCTGTGGACCTAAAGAGCGCGTTATACGTTTATCTACTCAGACATTCTTATTTTTTATGTTTTTAAATTGTGGCAAAATACACGTAACAATTACCATTTTAACCATTTTTACGCATTTAGGTGTATTCACATTTTTGCACAATCAATAGAACATTTTCATCTTGCAAAACCGAACTCTGTCCCCCTTAAATAAGCACTCACTCCCCATTGCCCTCCCCAGCCCCTGGCATCCACCATTCCACTTTGTCTCTCTGAATTTGATTAGTCCAGGGACTAATACTGTTAGCAGCAGGGAATCCGTAGGGTCTGCAGCAACTCGATTCTTGCTTCCTCAGAGGAAAGAATTCGGCCGAGGTGCATAGGGCGGAGTGAGAGGCCAAGGCGAGTTTTAGAGCAGGACTGAGAGTTTATTAAAAAGCTTTAGAGCAGGAGTTAAGGGAAGTAAAGTACACTTGGAAGAGGGTGAAGAGGGCAACCCCGCCACGCTTGGTCTTATACATGGGCATGGTTCAGGGTTTCCGTTTCCCCTTCCTTGATCATTCCTTGGGGTGGGCTTCCGTATGCGCAGTGACCTGCCAGCGGAAGTATTTTGCCCTTACCTGTCTCGTGTTCCTGGAGGAAGGTCACACACCAGTTAAACTACATTTTGCCTCTTAGTGCACAGGTCTAAGCCACCTCGCCCCACTCCTGAGATCTTATAGAAAGCTGCTGATCAGTTTCAGGTGTTTTCCAGCTATTGTGAGTCGGCCTTTCCCTGGCACAGCTGCAACCAATTACTATTTTAGAGAAACAGTTTAACCACCGCCTGAGTATCACCTGACGGTCTCCAGACGTTCCTGGTGGGGTGGGCCCTCTCCTGCCCTGCTCATGTCTGCCTAGCCACTGCCTAACAATGAGTGGAGTTCCGCAGTACTTGTCTTTTTGTGACTAGCTAATTGTTTTATGTTTATTTTTAACAAAAAGTCCTGGACAGTGTTTTGATAAATGATTTTCATGCAGCCTGTTTTATAAACTCCCTGGGTCTTTCTGTGATTGCTATTTTTCCCTTCCTCTCTGCTTAAATGCTTCATTCTACTCTTTCTTCCTACTTCTTGCTTCAGTGCATTTTGTTCTTCCTTTCCTATTTCTTCCTCTTTCTTCCTGTTTTCCATGATGTAACTGGAAGGTAATGTTAGAAATCGATGAGCAGCAGATCCCCGCTGAGAACTAAGCACTGCAGTGGGGAAGCCACCCCAGCTTTGTTTTCCGCCACTGCAGACTCATCTGGAAGAATCAGTGTTTTTTCCTTCTCAGCCAGGTGGCTGCCTTTGTGTTTCTATCACGGGCCTTCTGTTACCCATGAGAAGGTCTCTTTCCTGCTTTGAGGGAGAGGAGACCATGCCAGGACTGCCATGTGGGCTGCCCTGAAGAAAACTGCATGGGCTCACTGAGGCTGCCACGTTTTACTTTCTGAGAAGATGAGATGAGCCCTCCACGTTTCAAGGCTGACAGCAGGAATGTGACCAGGTGCTGGAGCCTCCAGGACAGTGAAGGAAGGGATCTGGGTCCCTGCTTAGCCCTGAAGGAAAAGGAGCAGCTTCCAGAAGGCGGTAGGGATGTGGGTGCTGTGATGGGCCATGCCAGCTTGGTCCTACACGTGGTTAGAAAACCAGGAGCCTTGGCCACCCAGGTGGAACCAAAATCTCCCATCCCTGTCTTATTCTCTTTGCATAGTGTGGACGAAAAGGGTCAAGCTCTGTAAAATATTTGAAGAGGTTTATTCTGACCAAATGTGAGGGACCAATGACTTGTGACACAACCCCAGGAGGTCGTGAGAACATGTGCCCAAGGTAGTCAGGCTACACTTTGGTTTTATACATTTTAGGGGGACTTAAGACATCAATCGATACATGTAAGGTGTACATTGGTTGGGTCAGGAAAGGTGGGACAACTTGAAGCAGGGGCTTCCAGGTCACAGGTAGACTCAAAGAATTTCTGATTGGCAATTGGTTGAAAGAGTTTTTATCTAAAGACCTGGAATCAATAGAAGGGAGTGTCTGGGTTATCATAAGGGATTGTGGAGAGCCAGGTTTTATCATGCAGATGAAGACTCCAGGTAGCAGGCTTCACAGAGAATAGATTGTAAATGCTTCTTATCAGACTTAAAGTCTGTGTTGATGTTAATGCTGGTCAGCTGTGCCTGAATTCCAACAGGGTGGAAGGTATATTGAGGCATGTCCAACCTCTGCTTCCCATCATAGCCTGAACTCGTTTTTCAGATTAACTTTGGAATGCCCTTGGCATTCCAAGAAGAGGGGTTCATTCAGATGGTTAGGGGGTTTAGCATTTTATTTTTGCTTTACACCAGAAGCTTCCCTGAGGGGCCTGGGCCCTGGGCTTCAGGGCCTCTGCTCTCAGGCCTTGCCCAGAAGAATGGAAGATGCAGTGAGGGACCTGGAGGAGAGTGGACTGCTGTGCATGGGCTTCGTGGCACACAGGGAAAAGCACAGGCTCTGGGTGAGTTTAAATCCTGGCTCTGGTGCCTGCAAGATGTAAGACTCCAGCACGTTATTTAATCTCCCTGAGCCTCTGTCACCCCATAAATAAAATGAGTTAATTTCTAGCACACAGGATCATTGACATGAATAAAATAACTGATGTTTACATGGCACTTGCTACATCAGTGGCACTGATTGCTGGTCATATAAAGCAAGGAAAAAAGATGTTTCCTCTTTTTATTCATTTCTACATCCTGCCAGTTTCCCTACACATATGCGTTATGGACGAGGAATAATTGAGAAAATCTGCAAGGACAAGGCTAGTATTCTTCCTGACCCATTTCTTGTTCAGAGTATAAGGTAACTTGTACCACACGTGTACCCAATATGCTGTGGGGTTATAGGATGTTAAATTGGACATTTACATGATACAATAAATATGACATTCCAGAGTGACGTTCTAGACCAAGATTCAAATCTTTAAGGAAGGGATTTAACCAAAAGTTGATTACATAAACATTGTTCGCATCACCCACACTTTGTTATGTGCATCTGTGTGAAAAGACCACCAAACAGGCTTTGTGTGAGCAATAAAGCTTTTTAATCACCTGGGTGCAGGCTGACTGAGTCTGAAAAAGGAGTCAGCAAAGGGAGATGGGGAGGGGCAGTTTGACAGGATTTGGGTAGGTAGTGGAAAATTACAGTTAAAGGAGGTTTTTCTCTTGTGGGCAGGGGTGGGGGTCACAAGGTGCTCGGTGGGGGAGCTCTTGAGACTCATTGTCCAGGAGAGGGAATGTCACACGGTCAATTGATCAGTTAGGGTGGGGCAGGAACAAATCACAATGGTGGAATGTCATCAGTTAAGGCAGCAACTGGCTATTTTCACTCCTTTTGTGGTTCTTCAGTTGCTTCAGGCCATGTGAATGTATACGTGTAAGTCACAGGGGATATGATGGCTTAGCGTGGGCTCAGAGGCCTGACACACTTGAATTACATCCCCAATTGGGTAGGAGACCAGGAATATAGTCAGAAGTTCCATTTTGTTTAGGATAGGATGGATGTTTCTACAGTGGAGACCAGTATCTGATTCATCATTTAGAGTAATAAACAGGTCACTCCGAAGATCATCTATAAAGCACAACTTTAGATGCTTATTTCTTATAGATTCACTTCTTAGGTACCCTACTTGGTCATCTAGACAACTAGAAAAACAATTTGATTTTCTAACTGACTCAATTAGAAATAAAAGTAGGGCAACTTGATCTTTAGGAAAACAGAGTGAGCAGAGATGGGGCGGAGCTTCACCCTCAACAGGGATGCTTGTACACTTCTGCTGAACCAGACAATAGGCAGCCCACAGCCTGCAAAGTCCTACCAACGAGGAGAGATGGACCACCAGGCAGTGACCACCGCTGCCTGCTCTAAACCCTGGGGAGGAGCGGAGCAGTGACCACCATCTGCTGTAAACCCCAGGGAGAGATGGAGCTGTGACTGCTGCCTGCCCTAAGCCCCAGGAAGAGATGGAGTAGTGTTCACCACCTGCTCTTAACCCCGGAGAGATATGAAGCCGTGACCACTGCCTGCTCTAAACCCCAGGGACAGATGAAGCCATGATTGCCGCCTGATCTAAACCTTGGGGAGAGATGGAGCAGTGACCACCACCTGCTCTAAACTCTGGGGACAGATGAAGCCATTATTGCCGCCCACTCTAAACCTTGGGGAGAGATGGAACAGTGACCACTGCCTGCTCTAAGCCCCAGGGAGAAATGGAGCATGACCTCCGCCTGCCCTAAAGCCCAGGAGAAAGGGAGCAGTGACCACAGCCTACTCTAAACCTCGGGGAGAGAAGGAGTAGTGACCACCACCTACTCTAAACTTTGGGGAGAGATGGAGCCATGACCGCCGCCTGCTCTAAACCATGGGGTACAGACTAGTCGTGACCCAACCTGACAAGTGCAGGTATGGTAGGCCTGTGGGGTCAATGCAGTTCAAGGAGGTGCCTTACAGGGGCAAGCTCTGTGCCAAAGTGACCGGAAGACTAGGGCAGCCACTTGCAGGCTGGAGATAGTGAGTGAATGCTGCCACTTTTATTTGGTTCCAGGGTGAGGACAAACCCAGCTAGCCTTTCTAATTTAAGAGCCCCCCTGGCTTCTCTGAGGGGTGAGCTGTATTCCCAGGGCACTCACACCACGGCCTTCACCTCTGAGTCAGGCCCCACACGGCTAGCAGCAGAATCCAGGGACCCGCACACAAGCTGGGATATACACTTCCTCACTTGCATTAGAACTTTGGCATTCCTAGCAAATGGGAACAGGGTTTCCAAGCCTGCATAACACATTCTTGCTTTGTGACTGTGTTCTCTGAGATAAGATTTGTGATGCATTTTTCCATAAATAAAGGGTGGAGTAGCATGTAAGCCTGGATATGCAGACACTTGACAAATGCCCATTGACTGACTGAGTGACACAGCCACATGGTGTTATTGTGGCTGGTGATGGCCGGCACCCAGAGATGGTGTGACAAGTCTGAAAATAACGTGTGGCCAAGAGGAGATTAACTGCCACCTTCCTAGTCATTCTTTTTCATGTTTAATTTATATTAGTACATTCACATGCAAAAAAAATTCCCCCAAACACAAAAAGGTATATTCTTCCTTAAAGGAGGGATTCCCTCCCTCTTTCTCCACAAACACCGCCCAGTGGACATGCACGCTGCACCCTGATTTGGCCACTAAGACACAGTGCGGACACTGGGCCTCATCAGGCCCTTGGATCAACCACATTCATCTTTTTCCCTCTCAATACTCGTTATTATAAAATATTTTTAAAACACTGGAAAGTACACAGGACATAATGAATAACTGTGTACTCACTACCCATCTAAGCAAATCAATATTTTACCATGTTTACTTAAGATATTCCTTTAAATAAAAAACACTCCACACAGCTGAAGCCCCTTAAAGTGCCCTTCTCTGATCCCAATTTTCTTTCCTTCCTGTCTCCCAGACACAGCTACTATTCTGAAGTCTGGGTGTATTAATCCCAAGCAAATTTTTGCTTTTATGTTTTATAGCACATGTGTGTATGTGTGTGTATATATATCCATAAATAATATATAACAGGAGTCAGCAAGTTTCTTCTGTAAAGGATCAGATCATGAATATTTTTTTAAGCTTTGTAGCATGTGGCCTCTGTCATAACTCAACTCTGCTGCTGTGTGTGAAAGCAGCCACAGACAATATAGAAGCAAATGATCGTGTGCAGCTATGTTTCAATAAAACCTTATTTACACAAACAGGCACAGGTTGAATTTGGCCCTCAGGCAGTAATTTGCCAACCACTGATATACAGTATTTTTTACATTAAAATTTTTTCAAATAAATGATGTCACACTGTGTATGTCAGTCTACAGTGGTTTCCCCCCACTCAATGTAACATTTCAGGAGTTTATTATATATGCGGATAGATGTGGCTCTTGCTACTTCTCTTATTTATTTGTTTCTGAGATAAGATCTTACTCTGTCACCAAGGCTGGAGTGCAGTGGCACAATCATAGCTCACTACAGCCTCAAATTCTTCAGCTCAAGTGATCCTCCCACCTCAGCCTCCCAAGTAGCTAGGAGGTGTGAGCCACCATGCCTGGCTGAATTTTTTTTTTTTTTTTTTTTTGTAGAGATGGGGGCTTGCCCTGTTTCCCAGGTTGGTCTTGAACTTCTGGCCTCAAGTGATCTTCCTGCTTCAGCCTCCCAAAGTGCTGAAATTACAGGCATGAGCCACCACACCTGGCCTGCTCTTGCTGTTTTAACTGCCATATAGTCTAATGGTAAATGAATATTTCACAGCTTATTTTTTGATTCTTTTATTGAGGAAATTTGGATTGTTCTCAAGTATCTCCATTAGAAACACTGCTAACAATGCTTTTAATTTCCAAGCTTTTAATTTTGTTATCAATGTTTTCGAATTATTTTACTGTTCTGTTCCTGCTTACAGTTCCATGATGGGATCTCAGCTTCAGCCCTATGGATGTCACTTTCTGCTCTTTATTTCTGAGCCAGGAGATATGATCATGATTTTGAACCTTGCTATGTCTTTCCAATATTCTCTTTGTATAATTTATATCTTTGCTATGTGCTTGGAGCCAAGGAGTTATCTCAAAACTTAAATTTCCAGAGCTATATTGATTTGGATTCTTTGTGTTAGATATGAGTTCTAAATTTCTCTTCAAAGAAACAATATGTCAGTATGTTCAATTCTTTGCCTTCTAGTTTTAAACTTAACTTCCTCGTAAAGCAACCCTTTTCAATTACCTGCTCCACCCTGACTCATTCTGATTACCTGCTCCACCCTGACTCATTCCGATTTCCTGCTCTGCCATAACAATTTTTGCTGCCAAACCACTCACCCTGTCACTCTCTTTAAATTAGCCAGTCAGAATTAGTATAGCCTGTGCGGTCTAACCTTAGCCAATAGGGGAACGACACAGCAGCAGGGGCTGTGTGCGTCAGGGATAAAAGCCCCTTCCCCTCCCTTGTCCAAGTGTGTGCTCACCATTGCTCCATTTGTAAGGGTGCACCCTTCTATAGAAGTACATTGCCTTGCTGAGAATTAAAAAGAAAATTTGATATTCGAGTGCTATTTCTTTTGTGGCACCGAAACTTTACTTATAACAATTGTCCTTGTACATAGTAGTCAGTTCCACTGTGGTACACCACGTGCATTCCTAGAAGCCACCACACTATGCAGGATCGTGCCTTAAAAGAGGCTATGGGAAGAGTGGAGTGAGAGGCAGAGCACTCAAATATACCAGCAGCAACATTAAAAAAATGAACCCGACAATGGAGTCTGGGAAAAACGGCAGATAGGAGGCAGGACTAACTTGCAGCTCCCACTTGGATGGACAGAGCAGCATGTGGAGACCCACACTGTCAACTTTTGCGCCAAGAAGTACTGCAGGAACATACCAGGAAAGCAAAGAGAATCCACAGACCCTTTGAAGGAGGTGGATTGCTGCTCCAGGCTCTGGGACAGCCAAGGAAATGTGAGTCTGCTTGCTTTCTCAGCAGGAGGCTTGTAGCCTGGGGCAAGTTCTCAGCCCTGCTCACACCCCAACCCTGGGGCATGGTGGAAGTGAGACTGGCCCTTTGGGCTATGGGCTGCATGAGAGCTGGGTGAGTCCTGTGGCTGCTGGCTTCCTCCCACTTCTTTTGCAACCTGTGTGACGCAGTAGAGGCAGCCATAATCCCCCTGGGAACATAACTGCATTGGCCTGGGAGCCATACCACCATCACCCACAGCATCTGCAGCAAGCCCCACCCAAGGAGAGTCTGAGCTCAGACATGCCTAACCCTGCCTCCACCTGATGGCCTTTCTCTACCCACCCTAGTAGCTGAAGACAAAGGACATCATCTCTTGGGAGCTCCACGGCTCCACCCACCACCTGATCCTCCCTATACAGTCACAGCTGATGCACTCTTGAAAGCACCACCTCCTGGCTGGAGGCCAACGAACACAAAACCAGCTCACTTAACAAAAATACAACCAAAGACCTTCACAGAGTCCACTTCAGTCTCCTGCTCCCTCTACCAGAGCAGGTGCTGGTATCCACAGCTGAGAGACCTGAAGATGGATCACATCACAGGACTCTTTGCAGACATCCCGCAGTACCAGCCCAGAGTCCAGTAGCTCAGCTGAGTGGCTAGATCCAGAAGACAAATAACAATCACTGCAGTTTGACTCTCAGGAAGCCCCATCACCAGGGGAAAGGGGAGAGCACCACATCAAGGGAGCACCCCCATGGGACAAAAGAATCTGAACAGCAGCCCTTGAGTCCCAGATCTTCTCTCTGAACCTATCAGATTAACAGCAGATTTCTCAGCAGAAATCCTACAAACTACAAGGAATTGGGGTTCTATCTTTAGCCTCCTTAAACAAAACAATTATCAGCCAAGAATTTTGTATCCAGTGAAACTAAGCTTCATGCATGGAGGAAAGATACAGTCTTTTTCACACAAACAAATGCTGAGAGAATTCACCACTACCAAATCAGCACTACAAGAACTGCTAAAAGGAGCTCTAAATCTCAAAATAAATCCTTGAAATACACCAAAATAATCTCCTTAATGCATAAATCTCACAGGACCTATAAAACAATAGCACAATGCAAAAAAAATTAAAAAAGATATTCAGGCAACAAATATCATGATGAGTAGAATAGTACCTCGCATCTCAATACTAACATTGAATGTAAATGGCCTAAATACTCCCTTAAAAGATACAGAATAGCAGAATGGATAAGAACTCACCAACCAAGTATCTGCTGTCTTCAAGAGACTCACCCAACCCATAAGGATTCACATAAATGTAAGGTAAGGGGGTGGAAAAAGATATTCCATGCAAATGGACACCAAAAGCAAGCAGGAGTAGCTATTCTTGTATCAGACAAAACTTTAAAGCAACAGCAGTTTAAAAAGACAAAGAGGGACATTATATAATGATAAAAGGATTAGTCCAACAGAAAAATATCACAATCTTAAAAATATATGCACCTAACACTGGAGCGCCTAAATTTATAAAATAGTTACTACTAAACCTAAGAAATGAGACAGCAACACAAAAATAGTGGGGGACTTCAATACTCCAATGCCAGCACTAAACAAGTCATCAAGACAGAAAGTCAACAAAGAAACAATGGACTTAAACTATAGCCTAGAACAAATGGACTTAACAGATATTTACAGAACATTCTACCCAACAACTGTAGAATATACATTCTATTCATCAGCACATGGAACATTCTCCAAGATAGACCATATGATAAGCCACAAAACAAGTCTCAGCAAATTTAAGAAAATTGAAATTATATCAAGTACTCTCTCAGACTACAGTGGAATAAAATTGGAAGTCAACTCCAAAAGGAACACTCAAAACCATGCAAATACATGGAAATTAAATAACCTCCTGAATGATCTTTGGGTCAACAATGAAATCAAGAAGGAAATTTAAAAATTCTTTGAACTGTACAATAACAGTGACACAACCTATAAAAACCTCTGAGATACAGCAAAAGCAGTGCTAATGTTACCAGGGGGTTCTTGCTCCCAGAACTCCCAAGACGGTGGTGAGCTGCTTCCAAGATGGTGGCAAGCCTCTTGTTCTCTGACCTGCAGTTCTTGGCCTCACGGATTCCAAGGAATGGAATCTTGGGCCATGCAGTGAGTGTTATAGCTCTATTAGAAGCTGTGGGTCATGGAAGAGAACCGTGGAACCCAGTGACTGGTGTTCAGCTTAATTAGGATGAACCCGGGCACTTAGCCATACAGGAACAATGGCAAACCTTTAGCCCAATCTGGAGTGGCAATGGGCACCTCACTGGATCAGGAGCACAGCGGACACCCTGCCGGATCTGGAGGGATGGAAGTCAGCAGTGGGTCTGCGACGGTGGCAAACAGCAGCGGTGGATGGCAAGTGAAAGCTCAGCTTGAGCTGTAACTAACACGGACCAGAAGAGTGAGCAGTTGCAAGATTTAATAGAGTGAAAACAGAGCTCCCATACAAAGGGAGGGGACCCAAAGAGGGTAGCCATCGCTGGCTCGAATGCCTGGGTTTATATCCCAATCATTGTCCCTCCTGCTGTGCTCTCAGGTGATAGATGATTGGCTATTTCTTTACCTTCTATTTTTGCCTAATTAACATTTTAATGAGCTTTCTTTCCTACCTCATTGGTCAGGTGTGAGCTAAGTTGCAAGCCCCATGTTTAAAGGTGGATGCGGTCACCTTCCCAGCTAGGCTTAGGGATTCTTAGCCAGCCTAGGAAATCCAGCTAGTCCTGTCTCTCACTAAGAGGAAAGTTCATAGCATTAAATGCCTATATCAAGAAATCTGAAAGAGCACAAATATACAATCAAAGGTCACACCTCAAGGAACTAAAGAAACAAGAACAAACCAAACCCAAACCCAGAAGAAGAAAAGAAATAATGAAGATCAGAGCAGATCTAAATGAAATTGAAACCAAAAAATACAAAAGATAAATGAAACAGAAAGATAGTTCTTTAAAAAGATAAATGAAGGCTGGGCAAGGTGGCTCACGCCTGTAATCCCAGCACTTTGGGAGGCCGAGGCAGGGGGATCACCTGAGGTCAGGAGTTCAAGACCAGCCTGACCAACATGGCAAAACCCCATCTCTACTAAAAATACAAAAATTAGCCAGGCGTCGTGGCACACGCCTGTAATCCCAGCTACTTGGGAGGCTGAGGCAGGAGAATCGCTTGAACCCAGGAGGCGGAGGTAGCAGTGAGCCGAGATTGTGCCACTGCACTCCAGCCGGGGCTACAATGAGACTCTATCTCAAAAAAAAAAAAAAAAAAGATAAATGAAATTTATAGACCATTAGTGAGACAAACCAAGAAGAGAGAAGATCCAAATAAGCTCAATTAGAAACGAAATGGGAGATGTTACAAGTGATAACACAGAAATACAAAAGATCATTCAAGGCTACTATGAACATCTTTATGCACATAAACTACAAAACCTAGAGGAGATGGAGAAATTCCTGGAAATCCTCCCAGATTAAACCAGGAAGAAATAGAAACTCGGAGCAGACCAATAACATGCAGTGAGATTGAAATGGTAATTAAAAAGTTACCAAGAAAAAAAGTCCAGAACCAGACAAATTCACAGCTGAATTCTATCAGACATTAAAAGAAGAATTAGTACCAATCCCATTGACACTATTCCAAAAGATAGAGAAAGAGGGAATCCTCTGTAAGTCATTCTATGAGGCCAGTATCACCCTACTACCAAAACCAGAAAAGGACACAACAAAAATAGAAAACTACAGACCAATATCCCTGATGAACATAGATGCAAAAATCCTCAACAAAATACTAGCTAACTGAATCCAATAGCATATCAAAAAGATAACCCACCATGATCAAGTGAGTTTCCTACCAGGGATGCAGGGATGGTTTAACATATGCAAGTCAAATGCCATACACCACATAAACAGAATTAAAAACAAAAATCACATGATCATCTCAATAGACACAGAAAAAGCATTTAACAAAATCCAGCATCCTTTGTGATGAAAACCCTCAGCAAAATTAGCATAGAGGGGAAATACCTCAAGGTGATAAAAGCCATCTATGACAAACACACAACCAGCATTATACTGAATGGGGAAAAGTTGAAGGCATTCCCCCTGAGAATTGGAACAAGACTAGGATGCCCACTTTCACCACTTCTATTCAACATAGTACTGGAAGCCCTAACCAGAGCAATCAGACAAGAGAAAGAAATAAAGGGCATCCAAATCGGTAAAGCGGAAGTCAAACCATCACTGTTTGCTGATGACGTGATTATATACATAGAAAACCCTAAAGACTCATCCAAAAAGCCCTAGAACTGATAAATGAATTCAGTGAAGCTTTAGGATACAAAATTAATGTACACAAATCAGTAGCTCTGCTATTCACCAACAGCAACCCAGCTGAGAATTAAATCAAGAACTCAACCCCTTTTACGATAGCTACAAACAAAATACTTAGCAATATACCTAATCAAGGAGGTGAAAGACTTCTACAAGGAAAACTACAAAACACTGCTGGAAGCAATAATAGATGACACAAACAAATGGAAACACATCCCATGCTCATGGATGTGTAGAATCAATGTTGTGAAAATGACCATACAGCCAAAAGCAATCTACAAATTCAACGCGATTTCCATCAAAATACCATCACTATTCTTCACAGAACTAGAAAAAACAATCCTACAATTTATATAGAACCAAAAAAGAGCCTACACAGCCAAAGCAAGACTAAGCAAAAAGAACAAAGCTGGAGGCATCACATTACCTGACTTCAAATTATACAATAAGCTTATAGTCACCAAAACAGCATGGTACTGGTGTAAAAATAGGCATACAGATGGAAGGAACAGGATAGAGAACACAGAAATAAAGCCAAATACTTACAGCTAACTGATCTTCAACAAAACAAACAAAAACATAAAGTAGGGAAAGGACACCCTATTCAACAAATGGTGCTGGGATGATTGGCTAGCCACGTGTAGGAGAATGAAACTGGATCCTCGTCTCTCACGTTATATAAAAATCAACTCAAGATGGATCAAAGACTTAAATCTAAGATCTGAAACCATAAAATTTCTAGAAGATAACATTGGAAAAACTCTTCTAGACATTGGCTTAGGCAAAGAGTTTATGACCAAGAACCAAAAAGCAAATGCGACAAAAACAAAAATAAATAGATGGGACTTATTAAACTAAAAAGCTTCTGCACAGAAAAATAAATAATCAGCAGAGTAAACAAACAACCCCCAGAGTGGAAAAAATCTTTGCAATCTATATTTCTGACAAGGACTAATATCCAGAATCTACAAGGAACTCAAACAAATTAGCAAGAAAAAACAAACAATCCCATCAAAAAGTGAGCTAAGGACATGAATAGACAGCTCTCAAAAGAAAGTATACAAATGACCAGCAAATATATGAAAAAATGCTCAACATCACTAATTATCAGAGAAATGCTAATCAAAACCACAATATGACACCATCTTTTTCCTGCAAGAATGGATATAATCAAAACATTAAAAAAATAAAGATGCTGGCATGGATGTAAAAGGGAACACTTTTACACTGTTGGCGGGAATGTAAACTAGTAAAACCACCATGGAAAACAGTGTGGAGATTCCTTAAAGAACTAAAAGTAGAACTACCATTTGATCCAGTAATCCCACTCCTGGGTATCTACCCAGAGGAAAAGAAGTCATTATACAAAAAAGATACTTGCACATGCATGTTTATAGCAGCACAATTCGTAATTGCAAAAATATGGAACCAGCTGAAACACCCATCAATCAACGAGTGGATAAAGAAATGTGGTATATGTATAACATGGAATACTACCCAGCCATAGAAAGGAATGAAATAATGGCATTTGCAGCAACCTGGATGGTATTGGAGACCATTATTCTAAGTGAAGTAACTCAGGAATAAAAAACCAAACATCATATGTTCTCACTCATAAGTGGGAGCTAAGCTCTGAGGATGCAAAGGCCTAAGAATGATACAATGGACTTTGGGGGCTCAGGGGAAGAGGTAGGAAGAGAGTAAGGGATAAAAGACTACACATTGGGTACAGTGCACACTGCTCGGGTGATGGCTGCAACAAAATCTAAGAAATCACCACTAAAAAAACTTATTCATGTAAAAAATAAATAAATGGAAAAAATTAGCTCAATAAAAACGTGAACTTTACATGCCCAATAAAAACATGAGCTTTACACACATTAAATGGTTAAGAAATACATAAGAACCACAGAAAAGATACCAGTTTACCGTGAAAAAGCCCTGATGTTTTCCTGTGGAAGTGGGCGGTAGGGGTGGCTGCCTGTGACCATTGTGAAGTGTGGGGGCAGTTACCTGCTATCAGATGGAAAACTGTGTAGGTGAAGAAAAATACCTGTTTCTTCTAACCATCTTAGGTTCATCAGCTGGGCCCCTGTAACAAAAGACAGATTGCCAAGAGAAAAGCATATACACTGGTTTCATATAAGTTTTACGTGACTCATGAGCCTTCATAGGTAACTGAAGATCCTAACTTTGGTGAAGAGTGGGAAGTCATGGGAAAATGTGATAGGACTAAAAAAGTATGAGCTGAGTGTAGCAAACTGTGGAAAGCAAAGCCTGTTCCTCCAGATTTCCCTTGGTGTCCCTCCAGATATAGGGAAGGCCCCTCTCACATGAGGGTCTCATGACCTGCTTCTGGGGAAGGTCAGAAAATTCTTCCTGCGTCTGCCACCTGAAAATATTTAACTTGAAATATCCAGTGTGCAAGGCGCCCCAGTGTGTGGGTAGTGTGTCCTGACCCTGTCAGTTGTAACACAGACAGAGTGGGGTGGCTCATAACACCTGTGGCGGGCTGAGGGGGCTGGCGAACGCTTGAGGTACGAGCACGTGTGTGTTTTGTATTCCCACTTTCACCTAGTGCTTCTAGTGGATGAAATCACACAGAAACAAATGCATATCTTGCATTATGCTCAAAATGTTTTCTAATACTTCAAATGTGCTGGAAAAAAACTTACATTTTCAAAACAAGTGCTCCAGCAGCACTGACCAGCTGCCTGCCAGCTGCGCTACAGTCCCCACCCTCCTGGCTTCTCACCAGGCAGAGACCTACTGGAGGCAAAAGGGGTAGATAGGGAAGAGATGTGACCCCTCTCTGTCGGAAATTCTCAAAACTTCTCTCTATGCTCTTCCCTTAATTTGTTCTTGTGGGCAAGAGAGATGTAGGAGTGTGTCACACACGTGTGTGAATGTGTGGCATATGCCTGTGTGTGAATGTGTGTGCATATGCTTGTGTGTGCATGCATGTGTGTGTGTGAGTGGGTGCATGCGTTTGCACATGAGTGCATGTGTGTGAGTGGGTGCATGTGTTTGCACATGAGTGCATGTGTGTGAGTGGGTGCATGTGTTTGCACATGAATGCATGTGTGTGAGTGGGTGCATGTGTTTGCACATGCATGCATGTGTGTGAGTGGGTGCATATGCCTGTGTGTGCATGCATGCATGTGTGTGAGTGGGTGCATGCATTTGCACGTGTATGCATGTGTGCACACACACATGAGCTGCATAGATACATGAAGAAGAACTGGGCCGCCATGAGCCCAGGCATCACGGAAGCTGTTAGGAGAGAGCCTCCCTTCCTCTCGGAGGGCCGTCTGGTGACCTTGCTTATGGCCTGAGTGGGCAGAGAGGTGCCTGGTCTTTAAGGGCTCCTGCACAGCAGGACAGATGACCTGACAGAGCGATGACCGTGAGAATGAGGCCTCTGATGGGTGAGACGTTTCCTAGTTTTCTATCCAGGAGGCTGATTTTTTGGCCTGAGGTGTCTGGACATATCACGGAAGGTAGACCCTGAGGACGAAAGTCAGACATTTCCAAAATCGAGAGATGAGGGCTCAGGGCCACCCTTACTTTAATAACAAAAGGACTGTGACCTTGTTCTGTAACCCAGGCTGGCTGAGGAATGTTTAGCAAACTGAACACACTTTGCTTCCCCAGTTCCTGTCGTTGTAGACAGAAATCTGTTTGCTTCCTCTGTAGGTTCTGTGTTTCCGTGAGTAGGATCTTGTTAGAGGCTTCATTCATTCATAGCCACAACAAATGTCCAAGTCCCCCCAAACTGTCCCAGTTTTCTGAGTTTCCAAGTTCCTGGAACTTGGAGTCAGAATAAAAGGTGAGCCACCAGAGGGCACCCCAGGCATAATTAAATTGCTCAGGAATCCCCCCCACTTCCCCACTGCGCACCCCAATTCTGAACTGGATGGCTGGTGACCCGCCAAGGGCAGGTCTGGTCAAATGTGCAGTTAGAGGTCAGTGCTGGTGCAGCCCCGCCCCAGCTCCACACCCCTCCCCAGCTCCAAAACCCCTCCCCTGAGGGTCCTTTGGTTTTTCCCACAACCTCGGCCTCTTTGCACTCTACCACCCCTACTCCACACACATGAACAGGTGCACACAAAATGCACACACATGCACACACATGCATGTGCACACACACACCCCTGTAATCCTGCCCTTCCACCTCCATCTCCAGGGGACAGGACCAAAGCAAGTTCGGTTTCTCTCATGGTCCCTTCATCACCAGTGCTCTTTGGGTCAAAGAACCAGGCAGCCCAGCCTCATCCCCTCGGGCAGCTTGACGTCATAAGAGGAAGACGTGGAGAAGCTGTGGGGCCTCGCAGCCTCTGCAGAAGTGGTAGGGCCGCTGTGTCAACCAGGATGCAGCAGCCCGCGAGCCTGAAGTCAGGTGCAGAGACCGAGATGACCTGCAACTCCATTTGTTCCATAGAGCTGTGCTTAAAATTGCCAATTTTATCAAAATTGGTGAGAACTCTGATGCAGCCCTGCCTTAGAAATGTGTATGGTGGCTGGCCCCAAACACTCTGTCATCCTTGCCCGTGGCTAGCCTAGCACCCAGTAATTCCACATGGACCCTTTTGCTGTGGAAGCCCACGTCACAGCACTGAGGCCAGCTGAACCTGACTGTGACTGGATGGGACCACATTGTTCTATACACATTAAACTTGCAAATACCAGGATGCTGCAGCGTTGTCCCTGGGGTGACATGGGGCTGGGAGTCAGTTGCAGAGAGATGACCCTTCAGGCCACGCGTGGGTGAAACCACTCACAGAGGGCCAGGCGCAGTGGCTCACGCCTGTAATCCCAGCACTTTGGGAGGCTGAGGCGGGCGGATCACTTGAGGTCAGGAGTTCAAGACCAGCCTGGCCAACATGGTGAAACCCCATCTCTACTAAAAATACAAAAATTAGCCAGATGTGATGGTGCATGCCTGTAGTCCTAGCTTCTCAGGAGGCTGAGCAGTAGAATCACTTGAACCTGGGAGGTGGTGGTTTCAGTGAACCAAGATCATGCCACTACACTCCAGCATGGCCAACAGAGTGAGACTCCATCTGAAAAAACCCCACTCACAGAGACCAAGTAGAATGGGAAATGTGAGAAGAGAACAGAGCTCAAGGAACGAGGCCATTCAAGTCCCAAGTCCTCCACATGCGGCAGGGCCCTCACTGGTGAGAGTTCCCCAAGAGGGAGGCGAACAGGGTAGACAAACCCCAGGGCTGTGCGGTGAAGCCTTCTTTCTTTTGAAAGGATTTTCTGCCGTTGCCTTCCCTGGAATACTTAGGCTTAAGTTCACATGGGGCAGGTCAGTTTGCTTACAGACCCATAGCTGTTTTCCATCATATTTCTGTAGGTGGTATTTAATGAAATTTCTCCATGATGCCTCTAGGAGCTGATATTGTGAGGATGTCCCCACACCTACATCATTTCTACTTCTGCTGAAAATGTTTTGACAAGGATGTGCTCACTGATGGACATGCATATCCTTTTTATGGACTGGACGTAGTTGCATGTGGACTTATCACTACCACTCTTCATGTAGACGCCTTCCACAAACACGCCATCTCTCCCATCTGGCTACCTGTGCCTCTGCTGTTTGAGAGTGTGTGCGTGGAGCAAGCTGAGGTGGCAAGGTGCCACAGCTAGCCTACGATGCCGGAGCTAGCCCACAGTACCAGAGCTAGCCCACAGGAGCTCTGCCCTAGATCCTCTTTCCAGGTTTTCAGGGAGTGACTCTCTGCATCCTGACTTGCCCCAGGGCACTGCCTGGTCCCTTGTCTACAGTCCTCCCTGACTCACATGGGAGCCAGTCTGTTCCCCTACAATGACTTTGCCATTCTAGAAAGAACCTTAAAATTAATTTTATCTAAAGGGAAAGAAAAAGACCCTCAGTCCTCTCAATTTTATTAGGAACTTATTGATTTTAAAAATAAATACACTGTCCTCTTTTTCTGATGAAGAGAGAGAACCACAGGACTCCACTTTTCTGAGGCTCGTTCTCATTCCAGCATCAGCATGTTTACCTGGGTCTCCCTAACTGTACATATTGTGAAACACAAATCCTGTTCCTAAGAAAGAGGGAGAGCTGAAGACTTTTCAGAAACTTTTTTTTTTTTGAGATGGAATTTTGCTCTTGTTGCCCAGGCTGGAGTGCAATGGCGCGAGCTCAGCTCACTGCAACCTCTGCTTCCCAGGTTCAAGTGATTCTCCTGCCTCAGCCTCCTGAACAGCTGGGATTACAGGTGCCTGCTACCACGCCCAGCTAATTTTTTTGTATTTTTAGTAGAGACAAGGTTTCTCCATGTTGGTCAGGCTGGTCTTGAACTCCCAACCTCAGGTGATCCGCCCATCTCAGCCTCCCAAAATGGTGAAACTCATATTTTAAATAACAAAGTAGAGAAGATATAGACACAGAGCTTAGATTCATCATGCCATACTTTGCATTTTCTTACCTCATTTCTATGTTTACAACCAGATTTTGACAATGAATTGGTATTTTCTTGTAGATAGATAATAGATATTATTTTCTATTTCATGTACAGGCAATTCATAAACAAAAGCAACCAAAGTGGTGACTGGGCTTGTGTTCTGTTGTCTGTTTACTTAGTGATCATTTAACGAGTCCTGATTGAGGACCTACTGCATGCTGGGTGCGGAGCCAGAGCTGTGAACAAGACAGTGGGCCAGGTGGCCCAGCCTGTGGGGCTGTGGACTAGAGAGTGAGCAAGGTGGCCTGGCTGTGCCCTCACCAGCCCATGTTTTACTCCCATAGTGCCTTGCACTTCCCTTTTCATTTCTCACTTTTCTTTTCTTATTTCTCGTGTAAACTAAGTGCCTTAAAAATTAATAATATTATGTCATATTTTATGTAATCTGAGGCAATTCACTACTTCCTGGTCTTCAGTTTATTGTAACGCAAGAGTTAGTAAGATAATTTGTGAATTTGACTGTAGAATCATCTAGGGGCATCTTAGATCATTTATTTCATATTTGATATGAAATGCAGTTGCATAAATACAGGTGACTGGACAAGTAAAGAGATTCAATGCAGTGGTTTCCATTTTATGGACCAAGAAGGAAATAGCAAATAAACTGTTATAATCAACATCTTTCAGTTTCAAATTTCTGCTTACTCTTAAGGCAGTGAGATGAAGTGAAAGATGGCTGAGCCCTGTGCTGCCACAAGGGGAGCTTAAAAGGGGTGAGTCACTGTCATGTGGACTTCGTTCTAAAAATATGGGGTGACATCCCCACATCAAAACAAAGAGACCCAGTAAATAGAGAAAATGGAAGCACCAATGAAGTCATGTCTCCGAATCTTCTCTCAACACATACTTGAGGAAGAAAGTGCACCAAGTGTTCCAAGGTGACCTAAGTTAACCAGGGGCTGTTCAGGGTCTTAGTGAAGAATCCTAAAACATGAGTGGAAGGGTCATGTGCCAAGGATGTGGGAGTGAGAGCAGCTGCGACAGCTGCAGCTTATGATGGGACAGCTGTCCCACCAGAACCAAGTCTTCAGAGGTCCAGGAGGTGCCCCTGTTGCACGTGGTCCTGTTGAGCAAGAGCGGGACAGCAGGACAGGCCAGAGCCATGGCCGATAGTCAGAACCACACCACCAGCTGCAAACACAAACCCAGTGAGCGGACCCCTGGTGCTCACACCGTGTACAATAATATCATTACTCTTTAGATTCCTCTTCTATTCCACAGTGCTTCTGAGAGCATAGTTTGTGTACTACGTTATGCTGAGAACAGCCAGGGGTAGGAGGGGGTTCTGTCGGCTGCTGAGTGTGTCTGTTTCACTTATGCTCCCCAGACCTGGGGAAGGAGCCACAAGATGGGGATCTACTGGGCCCGCTGGGAGACAGACATGAGCTAAGACTTCACTGACCACCTGACCTCCATAAGCCCCTACTCTGATTGGGGGCCACAGACATTTTGGGTCTTCTGGAATCAGAGTCAGTTAAGAACCAGAGTCCAATAGCCCTGGAAAGTTCTGATTATTTCCTTTCCCATGCACAGTGACGTGGGTGAAAGGCTGTCCCTTTTGGGGAGTCTGGGAGAAAGAGTAACAATATAAACTCTGGGCAGAGAGTGGGGTCCTTCCTCGGGCTTCTTCTTTGAGGGCTCTGGGTCTATCAGCTGGCTCAAGTCTGTTTGGGAATTGTTTTAGGGGCAGCAACACTCTGCTTTTATGATTCAGACTAGGCTTTCATTCACTTGGCCTAGAACTTCTCTGTTTATGTAGATCAAGAAGGAATTGAGTAGACTTCCCTCCGTTTCCCTTCTAGGAACACCACCATCACTAGCCAAGGCCACGGGACCCTGGGAGCCATCCTCCCCGGGCTGCTGCTTGGCCTCTGCTGTGCCTGCGGGCACCACCCCACCCTGAAACCATGTTCTGATGGCTCTCACTGCCTTTAGCTATCCGGCAATGGCTGTGGCTCTGACTGTGAGGCCTGGCCTGCAGAGAAGAGCTCTGCAAGGGTGCAGATCCCCTCCCAGGTTTGCTCTCACAGTCAGGTAGGGTTTCCAGACTCTCCCAGGATAAGCAGGTCTTGCATGGCAATCCTCTCTGCTGGTCCACTATCCCCTTGCTGCTGTGAGCTGCAGCTTCTTTCACAGCATCCTCTCCCCTCACTGCTGTGAGCTGCAGCTTCTTCCACAGCATCCCAAGGCAGGTCACACACTGACTTCATTTAGGATGCGGCACCCATAGGGCCATGTTTTAGCCAAGCAAGCCCCATAGCCCTTTCTGTCTTAAACTAGAACACAGAGTCTGCAATCCCCACATAGTGAATGCACACCCATGGGTTCAGCCGGGCTCAGCATCACCCACCATCACCCCATGCCCTCACTGTCCACCCCCACGCAGATTCCCCACTCCCATCGTGCAGATGGGAAGAGTCATGTGGTCCCTTTGGCATGGCCCCTTTCACAGGCCCTACTGGGGCTGGCCTGGCTGCAGATGTAGATGCAGGGAGTGCTGGGGGGCCCCGGCAGTGTAACACAGCCCACGTTTGTTCATAGAGGAGGCCCCCTGCAGAGGACCCAGCCCATGCCCCTGCCTCTCCAGGACCTGCACGCACGCCCCCGTCCAAGTGCCAGGATTCCATCAACATGCATCATTTTATGCAGCGTGCAGAGGCCACGCAGAGCAGACCCACGTTATTCCCAGAGCACAAAGAAGTCCCTAACTCAGCTCAGAGAGAGGCAGAGGAGCATCTTGTGAAGGAGTCCTGAGCTGTGGGCAGCCAGGACTCAGGCAGCCAAGAGGGCAGTATCTGGCCAGAGGACAGAGGAGCAGAGGTAAGGCTGGGTGTGTGTGTGTGCATGCTGCATATGTGTGTATATGTGGTGCATGCATACACGTGTATGTGGTATATGTGCGTGTGTGTCTATGCACATGATGTGTATATGTGTGTGTATGTTCATGGTGTGTGTTCATGTGTGTGCTGCGTGTGTGTGTATATGTAGTGAGTGTGTACATTTGTATGTGGTGTATGTGTGTCTCTGCACATGATGTGTGTGTGTGTATGTGTGTGGTGTGTGTGCATGTGCATGCTGCGCATGTGTGTATATGTATTGCATGTGTACACACATATGTGGTGTATGTGCATGTGTGTCTATGTGCATGCCGTGTATATGTGTGTGTATGTGTGTGGTGTGTGTGCATCTGCGTGCTGCGTATGTGTGTATATGTGGTGTATGTGTGTGCATGTGTATGTGGTGTATGTACATGTGTGTGTGTCCACATGCACAGTGTGTATGTGTGTATGGTGTGTGTGTGGTGTGTGTGTGCATGGTGTGTGTGTGTGTGTGTGTGTGTGCTGGAGCAAACAAGTATTTCTACAATTGCTGAAGTTTAAACTGTGAGGCAAGAAATCATAAGAAACAACACCGGCCCACGATATTGAGCTCATAGAAGATACAGGTACTATTGCAAATTGAACATGCTCATATCAATTCACATGGCCCTCCCGAAGCCCTGATGTGTTTTTCTTGTTGTTGTTGTTGTTGCTGCTGTCACTTATTACCATGGTACCCGTTTTGCAGATGAAGAAATGAGGCCACAAGATGGTTCACTGCCCAGCCATCTGGCCCCAGAGCCTCAGGGCCTTCCCCAGGGAAGGGTGTGTGCAGAGGATGGGCCTGGAGGGCAGGAAGAGGCGGAACATGGGTCTTCACGTGACATGGACTCTGTGCTGTCATCCATGACGAGCACAGAAACCCCAGGGACACACACATCCTCCAGACGCTGCACACTCAGGGCGTGGGATGGTGCGCTGAAGAACAGCGCAACAGAGAGGGACCAAGGGAGTCCACGCAGGGGGTTGTGTCCCCACAGGGAAGCCACAGCGGAGATGCCAAAGGGGGCAGACTTGGTCAAGATTTAGGTGACAATACTTTCAATATGTTCAATACTGTCATCTGAATGTGGAGCAGAAGGAAGGGAGATAGGGTGTGAATCCCACACTTCATGATAACTCAGTCATACTTGTTTACAGCCATTAAGACTTTTTTTCCCGTGTTTTTACTGTTGCTAATTAAAAATATTATAATGTTTACTTCTTTTCAGCTTCCATATGTCATAAACACCAGGCTCTTGTATTCTGGGGAGGATCAGTTTGACTGATATATCATTTACATACACATACCAACTTTAAGAACATAAATTGATGAGTTTCAACAGATGTATACAGTCATGAACACTGCTGACTGTACAGTCATGTAACAGAACATTTTCACCACTGTGTGCCTCCATGGAGGCTCATGTATATTTTACTGGAAAGTTCTGGAAACTAGAGGAGGGACTGTTTGGCTGCAGGCACATCGGCAGGGTAGGACACCGCCTTCAGTCATGCCTTTAGCATGCACTCACAGACCACCTGTTCTGTGTCAGGGTGGGTCAGATTGCCGAGGGGGCGTGTGCTCCACACCCATTTCATCCTCGGGGCCTGTCTTATCTGCTGAGGGTGAGTTCCACATGACCTTTCTTTAGAGGAAAGGGCACTGATGCTAGAGGCTGATGAACCATGCTGGTGCCAGCCCCTCCTCTAGTTTGCTGGGTGCCTAACACCGGGCTGGATGGGTCCCAGCCACAGCCTCACTTCCCCTGTGGACCTGGACTCTGAATGGATTCAGCCACTTTAGGTGTCCAGGCGAACAGGGACTGATCCCCCAGATGTTCAGTATTCAACCACACCCTCGGGTGACAGCGCCCCGGGCCACCTCTGAGCCTCTGGGTGGAAAGGCAGCCTCAGATGACATATTCCACCTGGATTGGGCACAGACATGATTCCTTCTCATCCTGGGGACCAAGTCTCTTGGCCACTGTGGAGAGAGGCAAGTGTGCTGCAGCCCCAACCCCCAGGGCATAACTCTCCTCTCCCCTAGCCAGCCCAGGTCCCCATGTGCCCCACGACCAATGATGCAAAGTGTGGGACAATATCATCAACAGAATCAAAAGGCCTCGGTGAGTAGGTGGATTTGGGGAATAAAGAGAGTAGACATTTATAGTTATGAATTTCAAGTTTAGACAAGTAGGTAAGAGGAGAGGGAACTGGGGAGGAAAAACAGATTTGGGAGGGAGGGCAGGAGAGGGAATAGATAATGTGTCCCCAAACAAACATTCAGCTTGGGACATATTATGCTTGAAGTCTCTCAGGGTAAACAAATGAAGATGTTTGATTGGGAGTTGGAAACGCCATGATGGGAATCTGGAAAATTGAAATGAGAGACCCATTGATGAAAAGGTGGTATTCATATTTCAAGTCATTGGGATAGATGGGCTTATGGGATGTGGGGGGTGCAGAAAGAAAAGTATTATAGGGAGGACCCAGGGAGGTCCAACATTTAAGAGATGGGCGAATGCAGGGTATGTCACGGAAATCAGGGAGGAGAGAACGTCGAGAAGAAAGGAGAGCCTGATGGTATAAAATATGGAGAAAAGTTTAAGCAGAACGAGGACTGGAAAGAGAAGCCAATTGGATTGGTGAATTGAGAAGTGATTAGTGCTCTTAAAGAGTGTGGTTTCCATTCCATGATGCATCAGAAGTCACACATCACGGAGTTGAGGCATGACTGACAAGTGAGGAAGAGGAGGGAGTATGCCTTGCTTTTAACATAGGCTGGTAAAGGGTGGTGAGACATAAGACACAATGGTGTATTTACTTACCTTACAGACCGCATGCTCACAGACAAGACAACAGATGAGCTCAGCATCAGGACAAATAAGTCAAAGTCATTCACCTGTGGCTTTTTTTTTTTCCTTAGATGGAGTCTCCCTCTGTCGCCCAGGCTGGAGTGCAGTGGTGCAATTTCGGCTCACTGCAACTTCTGCCTCCCAGGTTCAAGCAATTCTCCTGCCTCGGCCTCCCAAGTAGCTGGGATTACAGGCACCCACCACCACGCCCGGCTAATTTTTGTATTTTTTAGTAGAGACAGGGTTTTACCATGTTGGCCAGGCTGGTTTCGAACTCCTAGACTCAAGTGATCTGCCCCTCTTGGCCTCCCAAAGTGCTGGGGTTACGGGCATGAGCCACCATGCCCAGCCCACCTGTGGCTTTTAGGACAAAGACTAAATAAGGCAAGGCTTGTTTATACCCTGCTGTCTTCCAAAATCATGTGAAGCAAAGTGTTACAGGGCAAAATATGCCTATTTTCTCTTCAACTATTTAGAGCAAAAAGGGTGAAAAAGAGCATCTTATACTCTGAAAAAATACTGTCATGCTTAAACATTATGAACAAAGTGCTAAGAGTCCAGGTAGAAGAGGGGTCACTGTGAGCACGGTGGTCTGCCTTCCCAACACTTTCCCTGCGATGTGCCCCTCCCCTCACTCTGCTTTGTCTGAGTCAGCACATCTAGTATTCTCAGTACTGAGTGACTCCGCAGTGAAGAGGAGGCTGCTTCTGTCAGTTACAGCAGATTTGGTTGCAAATCGTGAAAAACCCTGACTATAAGTGGTTTAAGCAATAAGATATTTATTATCTTACCAACAAGAAGTCTAAACTGGCTGGATGGGGTAGCTCACCCCTGTAATTCCAGCACTTTGGGTGGCCAAGGTGGGCAGATCAGTAGAGCCCAAGAGTTTGACACCAGCCTGGGCAACATGGTGAAACCCCATCTCTACAAAAAATACAAAAATTAGCGGGGTGTAGTGGCGTGCGCCTGTAGTCCCAGAGAGAGACCCTGTCTAAAAAAAAAAAGTCTAGACTTAGTTCGGGTTGGTTCAGCATTCCATTAGGTTACTGTAGACCCTGATAGACCTATTTCTCCCTCTGTTTGTAAGGTTAATGTCATCCAAGGTTGATTTATCTCATGGCCATAGGATGACTGCCAGAAATAAATAAAAATATGTGATGGCAAAGTTGTTTTATGTTTTACATAAAGTGGCACAATAATAACTACGTAGACAGTGGGAAATTACAAACTGATATTGCTAACTTTATAGCAATCATGAAAAAATGCAAAAAGAGCTTAGTAGAACAATTAAAAGATATTAAAAAATAGACCATATGGATGCCATCAGAAATCTGGAGTGGCTCAGATAATAGACTGGGAAAAATGAACAGTGTCAAACCTAACTTTCTCCCCAGTCCTCATTCTACCGAAACTCTTGTACATATTTTACACCATCAGTCGCTTCTTTCTTCTTGACGTTCTTGCCTCCCTGATTTCAGTGGCATTCCCTGCATTCGCCCAACTCTTACATGTTGGGACCTCCCCAGGGTCCTTCCTGTAATACTTTTCTTTTCTGCACTCTCCAACCCGCCACAAGCCCATCTATCCCAATGACTTGAAATGCTGCCTTTTCATCAAAGGGTCTCTAATTTCAATTTTCCAAATTCCCATAATGGTGCTTCCAGTGCCCAATCTAAGTCCACACTGTCTGCAATATATGCATTGTAGGTATATAAACATGACTAGGTTGGTAGTAACAAGACATTAAAAGATCTACCCTGCGGATGGTGTTAGAAATCTGCAGTGGCTCAGATGATAGACCACAAGACAATGAGTAGTGTCAGACATAGAGAGAGAGGTTTTGCAGCAGTGAAAGTCACTTATCAAGAAGACATGACCGTCATAAATGTGCAGATGCTTAAGAAGAGTTTCCAAATACATGAAGCAAACATTAAAAAGATTAAAGGAAGACATAGATGAACTCACATTTATAGTTGGAGATTTTCATGTCTCTTTCACAGTAATTGGTAGATCAACTAGGTGAACAGTCAGTGAGGACATGGAAGATCTGGACAATGCTATCGCTACTTCAATCTAATTGATATTTATAGAATCTTACGCAACTGCAGAACACACCTTTTTTGCTGTAAATTTTTGCTTGTATTCATAGTCTTTTGGGTAACTTCCTTTAGGAGATTATTGACTAATTAAAAGCAGGGTCTATGACTTAATCACCCTTTTCACATCCATAGTTTCTGTCATAATGCTTTGCATACAGAAAACCTCAATAAATACTTGACAAATGAGTGAATGAACTATCCTTTCTAGGAAGATAGGGAGAATTAGCAAAGAAGAAATTACCTAGGGTAAGATATCTCAGATTGTCCACAGGCTGGTGACGAGAAACAGGTAAGGAATCATCTTTCTTTGGTTATCTTGAAACAAAAGATCATAGGAATACTTAAGTTCTCAAACACACACACACGCACACACACAGGGCCCAAAACTACTGGCTTATGCGGCTCCCTGTGGGTAAACGGATGTGGGGAGTCAACCCACATTCTCCACCACTGTCCTGCACCTTCATTTCTGGAGGTCAAATCCCTGAATCTGTAGAGTGTGCAACCAGACAGCCGTGGGTGCAGGGAGAGGCCCAGGAGGTCAGACCTCGGCCTGAATATCTCCTAGATGCAGCAGTGCTTACAGCTTTTGGTCCAAATCAGAAGTGCCAATCACTCATGGATGACCCAAGCCTTGGGTCTCTCCTCTGTATGGACACCGTTGCCTAGGGCTGTCTAGATGGGAGTCACAGCGCTGTCCAGATCACAGGGGCCCCGTGGCTGTCTCAGCTCATTTCTATTTTAATTCTCTCTAGACCTAGATAGATGCAAGCCTCTCCAAAGGTGGAGCCTCCAGGAATCTGTGTAAACCTAATGTTCATGTCCATTTTCTTGCTCAAAAACATTAAGCTGTTACCAGGCCAGTGATATCCAGTGGGATTTCCATGGTGAGCTGGAGTGGTTCCTGTCTCCAAGGCATCTCAAATAAGCACTGCAAATTTTCTAAGACACAGATAATTTCAATTAGTTTTATTGATAGGTCAAACTGCCCTGCAGGAGTGTTTTGTGAAGTGTTGCTAGGAAATAAAAAATAAATAATGACAAATTGTCACTGCTCCAAAAACTTTTTGGAGCAACTGATCAATGGGGCAAGGATTAGGTTTCTCTTCTATGCCAGTAATAATTATACCGTTGTTATAGTTGAATTGCATCCCCTCCAATTCATATGTAGAAGTCCTTAGTCCCTAGTGTCTTCGAATGTGACTCTATTTCTAAATGTAATAGGTCAGATACTCAGAAGCTTTTATAAATTCATTTTTGGGGGAGCTTTTCTACCACCATTTATGGACAAAGGTAAGTTAAATGAAACCGAATAGAATTGGTTAAGACCACACATTTCAGTCAAAAATTATCTCAGCATAAAGAGCGAAGACGCGTTTTGCCGGGAGATGGAGGCACTTCACCACCAGCACGGCCTAAATGCAGTTCCAAGCATCTCAGCCAAGGTCTGGCGCTGATCCGCATCTGAGCTCCAAGTTGTGGATTATTTTATGTACTCGTTTCCTTCTCTAAAGATCTCCAGGTTTGCATATGAATATCAATAATCACCCAACAGTGATATCAATGCTAGCTGAAAAGTGCTGTTTTCCTTGCCAAGTGTCTCTGGGAATTCCGAATGCAAAGAGGTAAGGAGAGGAGTGAGACGTGCAAAAATCCCATCTGAGCTGCAGCATTTCCTTGGCTTCCTGCCTGTTGTTAGGACCGCCCTCCATTTCTTCTTCCATTTCCTATCACACGAAGATAGAGAACCCTAGAATGCACCTGCAGAAAATCTGCCCTGATCCCTCCAGTCCCAGAGCCCCCGGGATTTCAACGTCCAGTAGAGCCAGATGGACCGCCTGAGGCTGAGATGAGGCCCAGGCCCACCTGCTTCCCAGGAGCTGCAGGCTTACCTTTTCAGGTGTGCAGGGAGGGGCCATGCTTTCCATCCACAGTGCTCTTTCAGCCCACGAGACCTGCACGCAGAGGCTTCATCGAGTTAATTATCTCGTCTGCCAGACAGGCTGGTGAGCTCCACACCAGGGCATCTTTAGGGAGGTGGGAAGGGTTTACAGAATTTTCAGCAGTGGGGTTTGGCAAGATGCTTACCACATCTAAATGCAAAGTGTTTCCATCTGAAGGGTTATTACCAGGTGTGGAAACAGGTTCCACGCAGGTTTCCTAATGAACAGATGGTCCTCCGACCCGGTGTGGGGGCTGTGCCTGGCTTGCAGAAATGTGTTTGAGCTGCAAAATGTTTTAAATCTCTTTTAAATTAGTTAGGCACATTTAAAAATAGGAAAAGTTCACATAAAATATGAATTTCTGACTTGTCTTTTAAAATAGGGCCATCTGTCAATATGGGATGTGCACTTGTGCGTGAATTCCACTGTCCCCAGAGCTGCCCCCATGAGCCCCACCCTCCCAGTCGCCTGGGCCACTCCCCTCACTTCCCCACCTCACTGGACCTTAGAGCACTGGAGCTGCAACCCCTTGTCTACAGCCTGTTGTTTTCCTTTAAGTCAGCACATGTTAAAACCTACAAGTCAGAGAGAGACACAAATAGACTAAGATAACGAGTAAAGCAAAACCCAGAGTAAACCATGACACCGCGAAGGAGCGTGTTCCCAGGCGGGAACCAAGGCTGCAGCAGGGCCTTTCCACGTGCACTGACTGCTGCGAATTTATTGGGTGGACAGGAATAAAACCAGGGCGGGTTACCTTTACAGAAAAGAATAATCTGGTATCTCTTAAGGATGTTAATCTGACTCCTGTCTTGGGCACTTTCGTGCTCACTACCAGAAATGTCCTTAGCTGCCCATGGGAGCCTCACTACTCAACTCTCAGGTTCTTCTTTTAACCATTCTTTCAGCTGCATTTCAAGTTCAGACCAAGAGTAGGAGATGTTCCGCTGGGCTGTATAAAAACCCAAGTTGTCTACCTGAGGTCAGGAGTTCAAGACCAGCATGGCCAACATAGTGAAACCCCATCTCTACTTAAAAAAAAAAAAAAAAAAAAAATAGCCTAGCATGGTGGCATGTGCCTGTAGTCCCAGCTACTCGGGAGGCTGAGGCAGGAGAATACCTTGAACCTGGGAGGCAGAGGTTGCAGTGAGCCAAGATTGTGCCACCGCACTCCAGCCTGGGTGACAGAGCGAGACTCCATCATAAAAACAAACAAACAAAAAAAAACGCAGGTCATCATTTTAAAATTTAACTGGAATACTTTTTACCAAAAAAATTGCATTTTGAATACCATAAGTGAATAATTTTACCCCATTTTATAATTGCAGACTGAAACTTATTTCTTAATAATACTCTATCAAAGAGGTCATGGAGCTCTCCATCTGATTCTACTGATGTAATATTTCATGTATTAAATGTCTAAACATAAAAGTATTACAAAATTAGGAGTGATTTTGAAAATGGAGTGCAAATTAGGTAAAGAAATGGACAAGTCCGTTTCTCTAATTGCGAAAAACAATGCTTTTTTTGGAGCAGTGGTTCTTAGCTGGGCGTGATTTTCCCCCTCCAGACACCTTTGGCAATGTCTGCAGGCATCTTTGGTTGCCACAATGAGGGCAGAGGGGCTCCTGACATCAAATAGAGGCCAGGAAGGCTGCTGAGCGCCCGCCAGTGCACAGGACGGCCCCATGACAGAATTCTCCAGCTGAAAGGTCATCCGTCAAGAGACCCCATGCTAGAAAATTAAGTAGTCGAGAGATAATTATGTTAGAATTTGAAGTTAATCAATCATCTGAATAACATAAGCAAAGAAAATAATATTTGTTCAAAATCACCCAAAATGGCAGAGCTCTAAATCACCTATAATTGTGTCTTCTGCAGAGAGATGAAAGAACGGCTGGGGGAGTGTTCAAACCAGGCCACTGTTCATTCCAGAGAATGCGGGAGTCGAATCAGACCACTACATACCCTATGAAGCTGCTTTGCAAAAAATACGTGCTCACTAGTGTGTCAACAAAAGTGTTTTTGGACATTTTCAATATTAGTTCAGTCACCTCCCTAAATATCATTAAAATATAGTAACTTTATTTACTATTTCATTTACCACTACACTATCACAGCTTAATTTTTAGTAATAGTTCTGAACTGTTTATAAGTAACAGTGTTTATCCATTTATAAGTTAAAAAGTGAAAAATACAGTGAAGCCCAAGTAGAAAATAAAAGCATTCATAACCCTATCTACACAGATAAGATGATCGTTAATACTTTGCATAGGTGTACAGAATTTCTACATAAAAATAGAATCATGCTATACACAGTTTTGAAATCTGCCTTTTATTTTATTACTCATATTATTAATATTTCCCACACAAACAAATATCTGTTTATAAGGATTAAAATATAGATTTTCTAAAATTGTTACAGTCTTCACCTTATGGAGGTATCATCGTTTATGTTTTACATATTTTATGGATGAATATATAGGTTGTTTTCAACTTCTCACAGACTTAAATAATCTTATTGAGATAACAATAGACAAATCTGTGTAAACATCTATGTAACTCCTTAGGATAAGTTCCTAGAAGTGGATGTCATGAGCCAGACTTTGAAGATACTGACAAACTGTTCTCTGAAAGGTCTTGTGAGGTGCACGTTCCCTGGACATGAATCACACTCTCACCAACATGTGCGAGTAATTGTCTGATATTTCGTACCTCAGTTGGGGAAGATATACTATTTTCATTTCATTTGTTTGTTATTTGTGAGAAAAAATGTTTTCCATAGGCTTATAGGATATTTATTTTCTATGCTTTTTGTGTATTATCTGTTCCTGTCCTTTGCTCATTTTCCTACTAGTATATTTGTCTTTTGTTGCTCTGTAAGCATTCTTCATGTGTTATTATACTGTCATCTGTCATTACTCCTCCAGTGTGTGTTTGTTTATAAATATAATTTAGGCAATTAAAATTTTCCTTCAATGTCTCTTTGGTCCTTTATGGAGTCTACTTTTACATGTATGCTTAGAACCACTCTTAATAATTTTTACCATAATCCTTTTACATTCTGCAATTGATTCCTCCCTGTTTTACTAGATTATTTTTAATTTAATTAATTGATTAATTAACTTTTTGAGGTGAGATCTCACTCTGTTGTCCAGGCTGGAGTGCGGTGGCACGATCATAGCTCATTACAGCCTCCAACTCCTGGGCTCTAGTGATCCTCCCGCCTCAGCCTCCCAAAGTGCTGGGATTATAGGCATGAGCTACCACACCTGGTATTACATATTTTTTTAAAATTATGACTTATGTCTGATTTTTGATGTTTATTCAGTCCAATTTAACAGATATTTTTTCCACTCCAAGTCTGAGTCTAGCCAGGAGTTGAGGGTACAGAGAGGACTTCCAGGGGAGAGGATCACCTCAGGTTCCTTTCTTGAAGTTAAGTGGGAGAGACAAAGAGGAACAGACCACGACAAGCTTGTCCAGGAGAAGAATTAAGGCATGAAATAGCCCACACAAGTGATTTTGTGATCAATTATAAGCATGGTACCTTTTCACTAACGGTTTCAGTCATATTAAAATGCCACTTGATATTAATAAAACCAACAGTTTAAAAATTACTTTAAACGCCCTGAAACCCATCCTTGGACCCTGGGAGCTGCCCCTCTCTCATGGGCTCCTCTGGCGGTGGCAGGAGCCCTTGTTCAGCCCGCCCCACGTGGTGGAGCCCGCCTCCTCCTGGCTCAGGGCAACAAGAGGTTGCACAGGCTCGGGGACTGCTTCCAGAAAAAGCCGTTCTTCCCAGTTTTTCTCTTTTCTTTTCCCACCTATAAAGCCACCTCTAGGATACGATGAGCATAGTGTTGGAGCTAGAGGCTTATGGTGAGGAAAACCTCAATCAACTCCAAGGAGGAGTTTATAGAGTTTCAAATATTGTGAAATCAAATATCATAACTTTAATACAAATTGTGACTCAATATTGTGACTCACTATTCAGAGGCAAAGCAGTTTCATGGAACAGATTGTTGGACGCAATTAGGCAGCACAGTGTCCCGTGCAGATACCTTAGTGAGGACCCTGGCACACGGAGGTGACTGCGAGCAGGGAGCACAAGCACCTCCCAATTCCAGCCACCCACTGCCCTGTACACGCACTGCCAGGAGAGAGGACTCCCTCCTCCTCTTCTCTCTCTCCTCTCCCATCCTTTCTTCTCTCTCTTTCTCTCTATTTCCTCTCTCTCTTCTCTGTTACTGTCTCCTCCCTCTCCTCTCTCTCTGTCTGTCTCCTCTCTTTCTCTGTCTCTGTCTCTGTATCTCTGTCTCTCCCTCTCCTCTCTCTCTGTCTTTCTCCTCTCTTTCTCTGTCTCTGTTTGTATCTCTGTCTCTCCCTCTCCCACCCTCTCTCCTCCCTCTCCTCTCTCTCTCTGTCTGTTTCTCTCTCTCTCTCCTCTCTTCATTTCTCTCTCCTCTCTTTCTCTGTCTCTATCTCTCTCTTCATTTCTATCTCTTCCCCCTTGTTTCTGCCTTGGCTTGTCTTTTACCGTCCCAGAGCTGCTGTAACAAAGCAGTTTTTTCCTCAGGATTCTGATCGTCGGAGTCTGTGTGAAGGCATTGCATGGCTGCACTCCCCCCACAGGCTCCAGGGATGGTCCTTCCTGGCCTCTGCCAGGGTCTTGTGTCCCCAGGAGTTCCGTGGCCTATGGCTGTGTCCCTTCAATCTCAGCCTCTGACTTCATGGCCTCCTCCTGTGGTGTCATCCCCTCTTCTTATGGGAACACCAGCCATTAGACTAGGGCCCGCCCTACATCTAAGATGGTTTCATCTCAAGATCCTTAGCTAAGCACATGTATAGGACCCTATTTCCAAATAAGGGCACATTCTGAGCTTCTGCGTAATCCTGCATGTGGGGCGTGAGGAGTATTCAACCCTCCAGAGCTTGTAAGGCAGACATGACGGCTTGAGGAGGTACTGGGGGAATGCTGTTACCTCCCCTGACTCTAGGCCATTCCTCCCGCAAGAGGATGTTCTAGACTCCCTCGGTCTGCAGGACCCACCACTCTTCACACACAGGCACTCACTCTCCCCAACAGGAACCCCCCCAGGCTGGGGTGCAGTTGCCCCACCTGTGGCTCAGTGGATGAGTTGATTTGGGGTGCAGTGACTGGTAGGAAGCTAGTGTGGGCCTGGGTCCAAGCACTGTCCTGCATATATCTCTCAGAGAGTTTGCACCAAAGTGGGGAGGATGTGACAGGGAGGCCTGGGCATCCCCGGCAGTGGCCTCTGGTCATGGAGGAGACACCAGCAGTTCCTACAGGACGTGGCCTGGCCATCATCACAGTGAGAGGCTCCAGAGGCCCCAGCAGGCCTGTGCTTGCTCAGCCCACATCTCTCCAGCAAGACCCAATGGCTCAGACGAGGGTTAGGCTAGGTCTTTGAGGGTGCAAGCCTGGGGTGGTCAGGAGTGTGGGGCATCCTCACAGGACCAGATTATTGGGAGAGGAGTGGGAAAGAGGCACCAAGCCAGGAACCCGCCCACCATGTTTCTCTGGCTGCTCCCAGGTGGTTCTACGCACATTCCCCTGGAGGAGTGGGGGACATTTTATTTTCATTTCAAACCTTGGGCTTTTGGTGCAGAGTCCTGTGCCCTGAGACCCCATAGCTGTGGTCAGATCCATGGAAGCTCACTGGATTGCCCAGTGGTGAGCCATGCTGTGAAGCTTGGGGGCAGCTCCCCATCCCTCCACAATCCCCAGCCGGCCCCTTCCTCCATCCTCAAGCTGAGGCCATGGGATGCTGCACCAGCCCCAAGCCAGACCTTCCAGGAGCTAATTCTCCCCAAGAGTAAGTTGCTCGCCCCATTGGCTCTGATCGCAAGTAAGAGCTGCCGAGCAATCGACTGAGGTACTTGGGTAAGCCGGTGTGCTTCCACGGATCCGACCACAGCAAGGGTGTCTCAGGGTGCAGGGCAGCACCACAAGCCCGAGTTCTGAAATAAAAACCACATGTGACAGGATGTTTCCACTGGCTGTTGGGAAGACTCTGGATTCTAGATCACTGACTCACATCAGGGCTAGGACAGCTGGGCGGTAGTGCCTGCCCTGCCCGCCTCAGGGTCGTAGGACAGGAGTGAGCTGCTTCCTGGGGACAGGTGTCTCTACCACAGCTCATTGGCTACAAGAGAAAGGCCAGAGCTGGCCTGGGCCTACAGAAAGAGCCACTTCACCCTTCCAAACACACCCGCGCCTGGTGTTATCCAGCATGAAGTCATGAGACTGCAGGATTTGTCATTCAGCAAACAGACACCCATTGGTGAAACAGCTGTTAATGATGAATAAATCTATCTTAAGACAGCAAGAATGAGCCTGGGATAACAAGAGCATTTCTAGTAAACATGGCTGCCCAAATGATCATTCGCTTAACATAGCCTATATTTGAGAAGTGTGACTTCTTTGCAAGAAAGTTCAGATTTAGACCCAATGTAGCCCATTGTGAGAAAGCCACAGAGGCATAGAGAACTGGCCAGCACAAATGAGCTCTCCAGAAAAGTTGTCTGTGACGACGCAGAGGGGGATCCCCTGCACGGGAACTGCAACAGCGGCTGGCATGGCAGCTGGGAAGCCTCGGTTGACTTCATGACTGGCTGCCTCCTGGCTTACCTGCATTGCCTAAGCACATGCCGGTCTGCAGGGGAAGCCCAGGGAGTCCAGTGTTCATTCTGAGATTAAAACTCTGATGCATGGAACTTCAAAACTGAATAATCAAGGTGCAACTAGATACATAAAATTAAACCCCCTTTAAACATTAAACCTTAGATGATTGATTTAAATTCATTTGGTCTGCTCAGTGATTCATTCTAAAATTTCTGATTGCTGTTAGTTTTCAGATGTCAAAATCAATTACTTTACTTAAATGAGCTGGGCTTTCTCTTGTGGCCATAGTTGCCATTTGCCTATGGGGAGAGAAAAGGTGGAAAGAGGTAAAGGATTTAGGAGCAGCATCTAGAAAACGGTCTCAATTTTTACAGCAACCACATTTGGGAGGGCTTTAGAACTCCTTTAGAGGCTATGGTTAAGACCTTAAATTGGTCCAGCTGGGTGTTGGAGCAGCTCACTTTTCTACCCCGTGACAAAGAGGAGGAAGAAGAGGCTAAAGTCAGCTTTAATGCCATGTCTATCAGTGTCGTCCCAAATGCCACGAGCTTATCAGTGTCCTTCTGGCTGCCTGGGCTGGAAAGCATCTGTCCAGAGGGGACGGTGCCCAATGACATCTTGGTCCAACGATGGCACGGGTGCCAAGTTAGGAAGACAGGCTCCACGGGCAGGCTGATAACCCTGTTGGCAGCATCTCGAGCGCATCCCGGATGCGTTCTCTGTGCACCGGGCATCAGGGCCGCCAACTGTTCCAGCCACACTGCTGCAATTCGATGGCACAAAGCGGTGGGTCCACGGAGGCTTTGCCCACGAAGACAGGGAGTTCTGTCCTGTAACCGTGGCTGGAGCATGGGGATGGTAGGCACTCTCTGGAGACAGTGGCGACCCAGGATGGCAGTCCCAACAGCTGAGGGCAGTGAGCCCCGCAGCCATGCTGTGTCCACACACCCAGGGAGTTCCACAGCGCTGGGCAGCAGGGACTGCTCGAGGCCCATCGTGGCGATGTGGGACAAAGGCACAAGACTGAACGTAGGTGTGCAGCCTCCAGCAGAGCCTGGGAGGACTCGGAAACAGCCTGTCACGGGTCCCACTGGGCTCTGGCCAGAATTTCACTGTTAAAAAAAAAAAGTGCTCAGCTAGCGTCATTAGCACAGAACGGGACAGCAACCTTTTCCTAGGTCAGCAACAAGGTAGGGGTTAAAAACACTTTAAAGACTGCAGATCGGGGTTGAAAACGCTTTGTCAAAGAACCAGTGGAGAGCGGTGATCACAAGGCAGTTGGACCAGTAGAGGCGTTAGGGAGAGGACCCGAGTGGCAGGAATGACCAGCACTGACCTGGCCTACCTCTGGAAATGCATCCCCATCGAAGTCCGACCCTGAGCCTGCGTGTTCACGGACCAATCTTCTTTTGACCCTTTGGCACACTGTATAATTTAGCAATGGGCACAACAGTCATATCTGTTTTACAATGTCGTGCTTTTCTTTCTGCTTCATGTCCCCCAAACCAGATTCTAAGTAATATGCCCCTGTACTTTTTAGTAGCCTTTTCCACGTTCCATGGAGAACTGATCTGTCTTGGGTCCTTTAGAAACTTCGACAGAAGAACTGTTCTGGGGGCTGTCCCTGCAGCAGAGAGAAGAGTGTGGTGGGGCGGAGGAGTCCATTTCCCTTGGACACACGCTTCCAGGTGGTCTCCTGGATGCTACCACCTCGGCACCCCCGAGCTGCTGAGCCCAGTCTCCTGACCCTGCCCGGCATCTCTATGGCATGTGAGTGCTCCACACTGCAGCTCACAGGCACCCAATCATCTCCCCTTTTTCTCCACCCAAACACCCCCCCGGCTGCATGCACTCTATTTAGAAAGTGAATATCCATTGCACATTTCAGCCGGTCACTTGGAATTCATCTTAAATGGCTTTTTCCTCGCAATGTTTACACCCACTAGATCACCAAGTCCTGCTAATTTTGCTTCTTAGCATTCCTTCCTTCCTTCCTTCCTTCCTCCCTCCCTCTCCTTCTTTCTCTCTCCTTCTCTCTCTCTCTTTCTTTTTTGACAGAGTCTCATTCTGTCACCAGGCTGGAGTGCAGTGGTGCGATCTCAGCTCACTGCAACCTCCGCCTCCCAGATTCAAGCAATTTTCCTACCTCAGCCTCCCAAGTAACTGGGACTACAAGCGAGCACCACCACGCCCAGCTAATTTTTGTATTTTTAGTAGAGACAGGGTTTCACCATGTTGGCCACGATGGTCTCGATCTCTTGACTTTGTGATCCGCCCACCTGGGCCTCCCAAAGTGCTGGGATTACAGGCGTGAGCCACCGCACCCAGCCTGCTTCTTAAATTTCTCCCAAATCTCTCCCCTCCTGTCCAGCCTATTGCACAGCCTTAGCTCAGTGCCTGCTAGCTTTTCTCCTGGCTCTCTGGCATGCTGGCCTGACTGTACCTCTGCAGGGCCTCTGTGGGGATCTTCCAAAAGAGGATGCTGCCAGGCTTCCTCATCATCCAGATAAAGCAGACACTCTTCTCAAGCTGCCCTCATCCAGCCTCAGAGGGCACACAGGGCCTCGGAGGCATCAGCAAGGGCCACCCTTGCTCTTAGCCCTGGGACTAAAGCCACATGCTGCCTTAGGAGTCTGAGACCTGAACTTTTTCTCTTTATTCAAAATTCCTTCCTAAGGGGCCTGGAGGAGTCACCTCTGCAGACTGTCGATCTTGCTAAACAGGTCATTTTCTTCCAGTGTCTTGTGGTTTGCACTTGCAACCTGGCTCCAGCATAGTACCCCATGATGATGAGCAGAAGTCCTGGTCTCAACTTAAATATGCCTTTCTGCTGACTCCAAGTTTTCAGAGAAAGCTTTGTTCTTTTAATCAACTGCACATCAAAGAATCTTTAATCCTACCTATGATCTGTAAGCCCCCACTTCAAGATATCTCACCTTTTTGTGCCAAGCCAAAGTATAACCTCCAGATATTGATTCATGACTTTGCCTGTACCTTCTGCCTCCCTGAAATGTATGAGTTGCATACCGACTGCCTCGAAACCACCCACTCAGGGCTTCTTGGGTTTGTGTTTTCCCCAGGCTGCGGTCACTCATGTTGGCTCAGAATAAACCTCTTTGACATATTTTATGGAGTTTTGGTATTTTTCCACTTAAGGTGCAGTTCCTAACTCTCTAGCACCTCTCCTCGATGCATTTTGTGTTATAGTATTGAGCAAGAGTCCAGAATCAAAGCAGTATAAATAGAGTAAATGAGTTGGTGTGTGTACATGTCATGTGAATGGCACGCATAACGTGAAAAGATTAAAGTACTGCCATCCTTGTAAGTACTCAGCGAGCATTAGCTATTATCATTCTTCTACCAGCACAGAGGTTTATATGTAACTTGAGGCCACATCGTGGATCCCATGGGTATGAACAAAGGAATCCTTTCACATGACTCCAACACTCTCATTTTGGGCAGGGATTTTTCAGTTACACATCTAAACTGGCAAAGATGTGTGAGAGACTCAGTACATCGAAGGCCTCAGGGACCGCCTGCCTGACAGTGACCTTGAGACTACCCTTGCATCAAGGTCATTCCCACACAACAGCCTGTAAAAATCCTTTGATATTTGCATTGCAATTTCAGCTATCTTCGCATCATTTTAGAGAGAATTAACTCGTTTATGACATTATCTTCCCAATTTAGCATCTCCCTCCATTTATTTAGAATTTCTTTATTTCTAACAGTAATGCTGTTCCTGCACAGAACCTGTTAAATACATTTGACAGCTGATGTTTTTACTCATGTTTCTGTTTGTTACTCATGTACAGAAACACAACTGTTTTTTTTAAAAAACATTGACCCTATAGCCGGGCATTGTGGCATGCGTCTGTAGTCCCACCTACTCCAGAAGCTGAGGTAAGAGGATTGCTTGAGCCCTGGAGATCAAGGCTGCAGTGAGCTCTGATAATGCCATTGCACTCCAGCCTGGGTAACAGAATGAGACCCCATCTTAAAAAAAAAAATGTTGACCCTGCACCCATAAACTATTTAAACTCACTTATTAATTCTAATTATATTTGAAATCTTTTAAGCTTTCTACATATAAAATCATAACATCCACTAATAGAATTGTCTTATTTCTTCCCTACCCAATCTTTTTTATTTCTATGCCATACTGCACCAGCGAGGACCTCCAGTAAAAGGTGAACATACATGGGTAAGTGAGCATTCTTGTTTGTTCCTAATCTCAGAACACTATCAACATTTTACTATGTTCCGTGTGATGCTTGCTGTAAGGTTTTTGTAGTTTCCCTTAATTTGGATAAGAAAGTTCCATATTCTTATATTACAAATGTGTATTTATTAAACACTTTTCTGCACAGATTAAGATAATCAAATGATTTTTCTTTTTTCTTTCTTGTTAACATGATGAATTATACTGGTTAATTTCCAAACGTTAACCCATCTTGTATTCCTGGAATAAACCTGACGTGCTCGTGGTTTCCATCTAGGCTCGTGAGTGGTTAGTGATGTGGTTTGGATATTCGTCCTGCCAAATCTCATGTTGAGATGTAATCCCCAGTATTGGAGGTGGGGCTCGCTGGGAGGTGATTGGATCACGGGGTGGATTTCTCATGAGTAGTTTAGCATCATCTCCTTGGTGCATCCTTAAGATAGTCAATCACTTCTCCCGAGATCTGGTTGTTTAAAAGTGTGTGGCACCTTCTGTCTCCTTCTCTTTCTCGCTCCTGCTCTCAATGGGTGATGTGCCTGCTCCCGCTTCTCCTTCCGCCATGAGTGAAAGCTCCCTGAGGCCTCCCAGAAGCTGAGCAGATGCTAGAGCCAAGCTTCCTTACAGCCCGCAGAACCAGGAGCCAGTTAAACCCCTTTTCTCTATAAATTACCCGGTCTTAGGTATTTCTTTATAGTGATGCAAAACCGGCCTAACACAGTTGGCTTGCAGTTTTCCTCTTCTGAAATGTCAGGTTTTGGCATCAATGCTGTTTTGGTGTCATAAAATAAATATGGAGTGCTCCTTCTTTACTTATTCTCTGTAAGAATTTGTGTTTGACTGCCATTTCATTGTTTATAAGAATTTACAGGTGAATTCATTTGGGATTAAAGAGTTCTTTGTGTGAAGGTTTTAAGTTACATCTTCAGACAATATACTCAGAATTAGGATGATAAAGGATTTTTTCTTGTTTATATTTTGGAAATTTGTACTTTTTAAAAGAATTTGTCTATCTTATGTAAAATTTCAAGTTTATTGAATAAAAAGTTGCTTATAATATCTTCTTATTATTTTAATAAGATTAGATGTGCCCTTTTATATTCTTGAAATTTTTATACCTTCCCTCTTTTTTTGATCAGTCTCACCAATGGATGATTAGATTTTTTAGTTATTTCAAAGAACCAAATAAAATAATGGTTTTATTGATCTTCTCTATTATACATTTATTTCCTATTTCATTAATTTTTGCTTTTATCTTATTTTTATAGTTTCTTTGGATTTAAAATGCTGCTGTTTTTCTAACTTCTTAAAATGCATACTCAGCTTATTTTGGCTTTTTTCCCCCATAATATATGTTTCTAAATTCATACTTCTCTTTATGCAAGGCTTTAGCTGTAACCTAAAAGCTACTGAAACGTAGTACTTTCATTATCACTTAATTCAAAATACGTTTAAATTTCCACCATGTTATCTTCTGTGGCTCATGGGTTATTTAGATGTGTATATGTTACTTGCTATATGTGAGGATTTTCCAGGTGTCTTTTTATTACTTATTTCTAGTTTAATTCATTGTGGTGAGAGAAAATATCCATGTCCTTCAACTCGAATCATCTTTTATAGTGGGCATCCTAGTGGGTGTGAGATGGTGTCTCACTGTGGTTTTGATTTGCATTTCCCTAATGATTAGTGATGTTGAGCATCTTTTCATGTGCTTATTGGCCATTTGTAGACCTTTGGAGAAATGTCTATTTAATTCCTTTGCCCATTTTAAAATGTTTGTTGTTGTTGTTGAGTTGTGGGAATTCTTTATATATTCTAGATATCAACCCTTTATCAAGTATCTGATTCGCACATATTTTCTCGCGTCCCATGGGTTGCCTTTGATGGCTGTGACCTGTGGTGCAGTTTTAAATTTTGATGTGGTCAAATTTATCTCTTATTTCCTCCATTGCCTGTGCTTTCAGTGTCATATCCAATAAATTACTGCCAACTGCAATGTCATGAAGGTGTTCCCCTGTGTTTTCTGCTAAGAGTTTTATAGTTTTAATCTTACGTTTAGTAAGAGTTGAATCTTACAAAATAATATTTAATAAGAGTTAAAATGATAATTAATGTAAGTGTATTCATATATGGTAATTACTATTAAGTAATATTTATACGTGGTAGAAGGTAAGGGTCCATCTTCATTCTTTTGCACGTGAATGAATCTCTACTTTTCTCAACATCACTTGCTGACAAGACTGCTTTTTCCCCCATTGAATGATCTTGGCACCCTTGTTGAAAACCATTTGTCAATATATGCAAGAGTTTACTTCTGGGCTGTGTATTTTATTCCACTGGTCTATAGGTATATCTTTATACCAGTACCACATTTTTAAAACTACTGTAGCTTTGTAATATGTTTTGAAGTCAGGAAATGTGAGACCTCCAACTTTGTTCTTCAAGATTGTTTTGTCAATTCAATGTTCCTTGAGATTCCATATGAATTCCATATGAATTTTAGAATGGATTTTACTATTTCTGCAAAAATGCCATTGGGATTTGATAGGTATTTTTAAAGTATTCTCTACATGTGGCAGGACATTAGCCCTTGGTCTAGCTTGTGACATTCATCTTTTTATTCCATGTGGAATATACCTTAGAGAGTGGTGTGAGGTGATGATTTAAAACTTATTTCCCCCAATGCTAAGTCATGATATTTAATCCCTTCCCTACTGATTTCTGATAACGTTATATATAAATTTCCTCTTTCATTAGTCAGTTTCTGGTTTATTTATTTTGCTCTGGCTTTACACCTTTTTCTTTTCTAAACTATCTGAAGTTCCGGCCCTATCATGCCCAAAAGCTTTGGTGTGTGATTCTGAGAAACAAGGACATACTCCTCCTAGACTACCCCTGGCCATCACGCAGGGCAGCTCTGCTGACCACCACCCCACCCAACCTCAGGCTTTATTCATGTGTCTCCAGGTGTCACAATAATGTCCTTTAAAGTGAAGGATCTGGTTCACTGTAAAGGACATTATTCAGCCATGAAAAAGAACGAGATCATGTCTTTTGTGGGAACATAGATGGAGTTGGAGGCCATTATCCTTAGCAAACTAACATAGGAACAGAAAACCAAATACTTCATGTTCTCACTTATAAGTGGGAGCTGAATGATGAGAACACATGGACACATAGAGGGGAACAGTGGGGCCTATCAGAGGGTGGAGGTTGGGAGGGGGAAAGGATTAGGAAAAATTACTAATGGGCTCTGGGCTTCATACCTGGTGATGAAATAATCTGCACAACAAATCCCCATGACACAAGTTTACCAATATAACAAACCTGTACTTGTAGTCCTGAACTTAAAATAAAAGTTGAAACAAAAAGAAGTCAGATAAACAGATAAAATCTGAGAATTTTGTACTCATATTCTAAAATACACAGAGCTGCAAAGATGAAAAACATAGGTAAAACAAGAGGCATAAACAGCAATGGCTAGTGACCTCACATGAAAGGGAAGCTTATACAGTGAATTGTACTCCTGAAGCCAGGGTCAGACCCCACCGCTGTGATGGTGTATACATTCCAGGTGGGAGGAGTCAATACTGCCATGGACGTACAGCAAACTCTCAGAAGCAAGACTAGGGTACAAGTGTCTAAGGAAGACTGAGCATCACCTCAGCTGGACACCTTCCTCCCTGCCTTACTCGTAGGCTATCCAAAAACTGTCTGGAATGCAAAATTCCTGGATCTCAAACGATAGCACATGGAGAAAATAACCACTGTATCAACACAAAAAGCCACACAAGTGTAAGCAAGAATTTTTTTAAAATGCTGGCTCTATACAATATTACTTCATCCAAATGGAAATATAGCTTGAGAGTAACGTAAAATACACACACACATGCACATACACACAATCTTTTCCTCCAAAAAAAGGAGTAAATCCTCCAAAAATGCTTTGATACATAAAACAATTTTTTTACTTTTTTTGTGCAAATTCATGAGGCGCATGAAGAAATGTGTGACACGCGTATCATGTGTAGTGCTCAAGTCAGGATCCTCAGGGTGTCCATCTGCCAAGTGCAATGTTTTTGTTAAACATAGTTACCCTATGCTGCTATCAAACATTGGTTTTATTCCTTTTATCTTATTGTATGATTGTACCGTTTAACTCACTTCTCTTCATCCTCCCCCTGCCTTTCCTAACTCACTTTTCCCAGTTTGTTCTCTATATTCCACTCTGTACCTCCACATGCTCAAAGTTTTTAGCTCCCACATACATGTGAGAAGATGTGATATTTGCCTTTCTGTGCCTGACCTATTTCACTTAAGATAATGACCTCCAGTTCCATCCCTGTTGCTGCAAATGACAGGATTTCATTATTTTTCATGGCTGTATAGTATTCTATTGTGTATATGTACCACATTTTCTTTATCCATTCATCCACTGGTGGACACGTAGGTTGATTCCATATTTTAGTTATTGTAAATAGTGCTGCAATCAACACTTGATTGCAGATAACCCTTGGATATTTTGATTTCTTTTCCTTTGGGTGGATACCCAGTAGTGGGATTGCTGGATTAAATGGTAATTCCATTTTTAGTTTATTGAGAAACCTCCATACTGTTATTTATGGTGATTGTACTAGTTTCCACCAGCAGTGTATAAGAGTTTCCTTTTCTCCACATCCTCTCCAACATCTATTTTTTGTTTGGTTGGTTGGTTTTGTCTTTTTAGTAATAGCCATTCTACCTGGAGTAGGATGATAATCTCACTGTGGTTTTGATTTGCATTTCTCTGATAATTAGTGATATTTAGCATATTTTCATATGCCTGTTGGCTGTGATTATAAAACAACTATTTAACAACAGAAATTTAATAAAACAAAAGAGTTAAAAGACAGGATGTCTAAAAAAGTAAATGAAATTAAAAGAAATGTTGCAGCCCAAAGAAACAAATAGGGCAGAATTTCTCAACTTGTGTCAGATACTGATATTCTTGGCCTTCAGGAAGGCTGAAGAAGGCCTATAATAGTGAAGATTATTGGATAAGTTGTCTTCTGACCACAAAGAACATCAGCCATTTATATCCATATGCTGCAAAAATATTATCATTTTCTGTGTCTGCCATGATATGAAAAAGTTTTGTGAAAAGCATAAAACCAGAGATGAAATAATATTAAAGAACTAATTAAGAAATTTGAAAAATCTACATACAAAACAGACGTGGCTGAAAGGGAATTACTGCCGTAGAAGAAAGGTTTAACATAATCACAATGAATGCAGATAATAAAAACCTAGAGATCAGAGCAAAACTAATTGAAATTGAAGACAAAAAAGATGATCCAACATATGCATAATTGGTGTTCTAGAGATTTCAAACTAAACAGAGAATAAACGCTACATTAAGAAGAGTTACAAGAAAATTTATCCTAAATGAAAAATAAATTAAATCTTTAGACCAAAAGAACACATCAAATTCTAGGACTTAATGCCAAGAGATACACTAATTAAATTATACTGTTGATAAGATTTAACTTTATTGAGGTCTAATTTATGTGCAATAAAGTGCACCCATTCAAAGTGTGTGGTTCACTGAGTTTGACAGAGACACCCAAAAACCACTGCCAATACCCAAAAAACAGAACATCTCCATCAATGGCAGACGTTCCTCCTCTGTAGTCTGTTCCTCCCTCTGACCCAAGCTCTCTTGATCTGCTTGTTGACACTAAAGATTAGTTCGCCTTTCCTAGAATTTTATACAAAAAGGAACATTCGGTTATATATCTTTTGTGTGTAGCTTTTCTCACTGTGTATAATGGTTTGGGGATTTTTCCATGGTGCAGTGCGTATCAGTCATTTGTTTATTTTTTTTTTCCAGTTTCTCATTTTGATCTGTTTCGCACTTTGTATTTCTTTGAAAAACAGCTTCCCATGTTTACAAATTTTGAAAAAAAAGAATCCCTGGACTAGATCCCTGCGGTGCTGACATGCTGTGGTCCACGGTTCATTGCTGGCTGCCCTCCCACCTAGGTGACAGGAAGAGGGAGGGCGAGCAGAGCCCGGCAGCTCCCACCTCGGGGACAGGAGGAGGGAGGGCACTCAGGGACCAGCAGGTGGTGGCCAGCCTGGGCTTTTCTCTGTGCCCTTTTCCTCGCCACGGACTGCAGTTCCTGGCCTAAGCCTGTGCCCTCAGGAGCCCTGTGTCTCCACCTCCAGTGTCTGTCCTTCTCCAGCTTGATGTCACCGGCATCCATGGAGTGCTCCCTCTGCTCCTCCACCGCGTCATTGAGGAAGCAGTCTTGGGAATGGTATGCACGTCAGGAAGCCCACTGGCAATGGTGAGGCTCCCTCGTGGAGTCTCCCGGCAGGAGGCTGTGGGCTCTGCCCTGAAGGTGCTGGAAGTCACTGGGGCTCTCACCCATGGAGCTGTTCCTGTGTGCGCACCAGCTGGCCGCTCATCCTAGGAGGAAGCCTCGTGCGGGTCCAAGTGGTGGGGTACTGCGCAGTGCTGGGGCGGGGCGCTTGCATCGCGGAGAGTTTCCTCCCAGATGTCACCACCGCGCGCGCGGAAGTGAGGAAGGCGGGGGTGTCCCGGAGAGTGCGCCCTTACCCCTGCGTGGACTCCCACTTGGGATACCTCGGACGTCCGGACCTCCTGCTGGCACAGGCTGTGCCTCGGCTCCCGACTCTGCCATGTAGGGCGACCTCGTGGGTGGCCCGCGGGGTCCGCGCCATTTGGGTAACGGAGTGGAAAGAGGGCCTGAGCGCTTCGCTTCCCAGCGCTTCTCGCGGATGATTTTGCCGCTGCAATATCTTAAGAAACGCAGCACTTTCCATTGTGTGCAAACCTGCTCAGGTCACAGGGAAACCAGAAATCAACCGTGACCCGCCTCCCCGTCCTGCCGAGGGCGCACCGGTCTCCAGCGCCAGCCCGGGCTGGCGCATCAGGGCCGTGGCCTCCAAGGGTGCTAATCTGTCCCAGCGGAGGGGACCAGAACCTGCTGGCGCACATGGGGAGCGTGGGGCTGCTGGGGCTGCTCGTGTGCCCTGCGAGATGAAGCGGCAGGGGTGCGGCGCTGGGGACCTCAGAGAGCTCCAGAATCAACCTACCCCACGCAGGAAGACATCGCCCTCCAGTGATTTATTTTTGTTGGTAACTTGTGTTCCATTGCCCGGAGATAATATATCCTGCTTATCCAATTACCACTGATTTCCTCCCACCAGTGTTGGCCATTTTGAACGAAGCTGCTATAAGCCTTTATCACAAGTCTTTTTGTGGACATAAGTTTTTCCTTCTCTTGGCGAAATACATGAAAGTGGGAAGGCTGAGTCATGGCAGGTGTATGATTAAGTTTTCACAGAACCGCTAAACAGTTTTCCAAAGTAGCCGTATCATTGCACATTCCCACCACAGGATATGAGAGTTTTCCTTGTTCTGTATCCTCACCAGCGTTTAGTGCTGTCCGTCTTTTGAATTTTGGCCGCTACAGTGTGTGCATAGAGCATCTCATTTTTTTTAAGTTGCATTTCCCTGATGATCCATGGTCTGGAAAATGTATTAAATTATTGAACTTCAAAGATGAGGGAAAAATTCTTCATTCTATGGGGCAAGAAAAAAAATTCAAATCCTTCGCAAGGGGTATAAATTGAGTTGGTATTGAGTTGGTATTTTACTCTATTCCCAAAAAATACAGTAGCAATCTACAAAGTTCTGAAGGAAATGCAATGCAACCAAAGGCACTTATTCCAAGCCAAGGTGTTGCTCGAGTATATAGGCCACGTGAAAAGTGTCCACATAATAAAGAGTTAGAAAGCTCAACACATTTGACCCTTTCTTAATGAAATACAGTCAATTAATACTTTTTTTAAGAAAAACGCTTGAAAATAAAGGCACATCACAGGAATGGTATTAAGTAAATGCTTCATGTAAATGGAGCATTAATGCTAGAGCCCCAGTCACTTTAAGACTACAGAATAGAAGGTACATTTCTCAGCCTTGAGAGTAAAAATCTTCACAAAACTTGGGAGGTCAGAAGACAGAAGTTGGGAAGAAGTGTAAAAGTGCTAAAATCCTCATTTTTTAGAGCCAGAAGTCAAATGCTGTTTAAAATTTAAACACAGTTTAAAAGACCATTATGACTTGCCCTCTTAACTAAAAAAAAAAAAAAAAAAACTCTGTCTTATTAACCTTTGAGTAAAGAAATCATTCACTTTCACTCCTTTTTCTTTAACTAAATTTCAGAATCTTTGATGTTGAAGTTGGGTGGTGATATTTAGGGTGATTTCTTTATCCGTGTCATTGAAATAGATCTTTAGTATCTTGAGGATGACAACATTTCTCATTCTTGCCACTTACTTTTTAAAATTTCTTTTTAATTGTGGCAAAATACACATAACATAACATTTACCATCTTAACCATGTTTAAGCATCCAGTTCAGTGGCATTAAGTACATTTACATCGTTATGCAACTGTGTTAGTCTGCTCTCGCACTGCTATAAAGAACTACCTGAGACTGGATAATTTAGGAAGAAAGAGGTTTAATTGACTCACAGTTTTGCAGGCTGTACAGGAAGCATGGTTGAGGAGGCCTCAGGAAACTTACAATCATGGCAGAAGGTGAAGAGTAAGTAAGCACCTTCTTCACATGGTGGAGTGAGAGACAGAGCAAAGGGGGAGGTGCTACACACTTTCAGACAACTAGATCTGAGAATTCTATCACAAGAACAGCAAGGGTGAAGTCCACCCCATGATTCAATCACCTCCCACCAGGAACCTCCTCCAATACTAGGGATTACAATTTGATCTGAGATTTCAGTGGGGACACAGAACCACCATATCACCAGCCATCACCACTGTCCATCTCCAGAACGCTTCATCTTGCAAAACTGAAACTCCATACCCATTAAACAGTAATGCCCCATTTCCCTGCCCCAGCCTCTGGCAACCACCATTCTACTTTCTGTCTCTATGAATTTGACTACTCTAGATACCTTACATTAATGGAATAATTAGATATTTCTTCACTTGGTTATTACTGTTTATTTTCTTTATTTTATTATTGCTTATTTCACTTAGCATAATGTCCTCAAGTTCATCCATGTTGTAGCATGTGTCAGAATTTCCTCCCTGTTTAGGGCTCAATCATATTCTGTTATGTTATATATATTATATATTAATTATACTCTGTTATTTTATATATGTGTGTATATATGTATATGTATACATATATACATATATAAACATATATATATGTGCACATATATATGTATATGTATATATACACACACACATACACACACCACATTTTGTTGATCCATTCATTGTGGATGGAGACTTGAGTGGCTTCCACTTTTTGGTTATTATGAATAATGTTGTTATGAACATGAGTGTTTATATATCACATATCTCTGAGTTCTTGCTTTCCATTCTTTTGGTTATATAATCAGAAGTAAAATTGCTAGATCATATAATACTTCTATTTCTAATTTTTTGAGAAACTGCCATATGGGGTGATTATAATACATTCTTCCTTGTACTATTCTTAATTTCTTAATTTTTTTTACAATGAACATATATTATGTTTACAAAGGCAAAATACAAAAAAAATTTAAGTAGAAAATAAAGTAAGCAAATATTTATCACTTTGGAGGGGAAGGTAAACATAAGAATTGTAGGCAATCACTGAATTTTTTTTTTTGGAGTCTCACTCTGTCACCCAGGCTGGAGTGCAATGGCACCATCTCGGCTCACTGCAATCTCCACCTCCTGGGTACAAGTGATTCTCCTGCCTCAGCCTCCCGAGTAGCTGGGATTACAGGTGCCCACCACAATGCCCAGCTAATTTTTGTATTTTTAGTAGAGACGGGGTTTCACCATGTTGGTCAGGCTGGTCTCAAACTCCTGACCTCAAGTGATCTGCCAGCCTCAACCTCCCAAAGTGCTAGGATTACAGGCATGAGCCACCGCGCCCAGCCCAATCACTGAATCTTAAATGAACCTGAATCCAAAGAATCATCTGGATCTTCTCCTTAATTCTGAGACCTTGGCTTCTGGACTGATTCTCATCTGGCCTCTGGTAAACATCTATGATGAGGGGTATGTCAGCTGTCAGAGCACTGGGCGACTTCTGTCCTCAGTTGGGGACTGTGGTTCACCTGCATATTCTCACAGGTGGTAAAACAATGTTTTGCACACAGTACATTTTCAATAAAATTTGCCAAGGCATTTATACATACAACTTGTTTGGAGTATGTAGTAAAATTGAAAATGTACGTATCCTGTGATCTAAAAAATTCTACCTTTAGATATTTGCAGAGAGAAACTCTTCCATGTAGACACAGTAGGACATATTCAAGGAGCTCCACTGCAGCATTCCTCAGAATAGCACAACAATGGAAATGACCTAAACATCCACCGACTGGTTAGACTAAGATAAGTTAGGCCAGGAGCAGTGGCTCACACCTTCATCCCAGCACTTTGGGAGGCCAAGGCAGGAGGATCACTTGAGCTCAGGAGTTTGAGACCAGCCTGGGCAACATGGTGAGATCTCATCTCTACAAAAAATACAAAAATTAGACAAGCATGTGTTTTTTGTAGAGATGTGTTCTCACCATGTTGCCCAGGCTGGTCTCACACTCCTGAGCTGAAGCAATCCTCCAGCCTCGGCCTCCCAAAGTGCTGTGGTTACAAAAATTAGGCGTGGTAGTGTGTGCCTGTAGTCCCAGCTACTTGGGAGGCTGAGGTGGGAGGATCACTTGAGCCTGGAATGTCAAGGCTGCAGTGAGCTGCAGCCTGGGTGTCAGAACAAGACCCTGTCTCAAAAGAAAATAAAAAAGAATTATGATGCATCCACACCATGGAATCCTATAGAGCAGAGGTGAACTATTTTTCTATAACAACAAGTAAAAACTCAAAAACATATTGAATGGAAAAGACATTTGCAGCATGAGACAAATTATATCAATCATCAGATATGCAATAGAAACCATTCATGAATATAAATACATATGGAGCATTTTTGGGTGTTAGAATATTTGTAATTCTTAATGATTATCTCTGAGGGCAAGGGAGACAGAAGCAGGCATGATACAAAGTCAGCTTCATTTGTTTTATTTCATTTATATTTTAAAAGATGGAGTGAATCTGACATCATGTCATCAGTCACCAGTTCTGGGTGGGAGGCTCTCAGGTCTTAGCTCCACTATTTTTATTGCTCTTTTTTTTCAATTTGTCAAAACAATTTATAACAAAATTTCTGTTTCCAATCCCTGTCCTTCTATGGCAGGCTATCATGTTTTGAAATAGTTACCAAATAAGATATATTCATTCAGTGATTGTTTTCTTATTTAATAAAAACATATGTAACTGTGAGTCACAACTTCATTTAGCCTGCATTCCATCCCAAAGTAGGAAAAAAGTTTTAGTTATATTTCAGTTACTTTTGTGCCCAATCAATGCATAATTTCTCTAATATTTTGAAATATTAAAAATGCCTTTATTACTGACATAGAAGACCTCTCATGGAGGAAGGGCCCTCGATTGAATAACACTGTTTTAGGTTATTTAAACAGCCTATCAAGTTAGCAAGCTACCAAATGTCTACGAAGACGCCTCCTTGTTTCTCAAACTCACCTCCCAAAGGGTGATCTGTGGTGTCTCCTTTCCTTGCAAGGCACAGATGTCTGAATTTTCAGATGCATTTTGCATATGCTTCAGTTTCAGACTGTAATTTCCAAGAATGACCGCAATGTCATCCATTCCATGTGCTTTAAAAAAAAAAAAAAAAATTGTGACCTTGACACTCCTTCTATTGAGCAAGCAGTCTCCTGCACCAGAATTTGAGCAAATTTCACTATGGCCTTGACCAAGAATGTGGCTAAACTGATGTTATGTGACCTCTGAGGCTGGACGACACTATAAAGATGTCAAGCATTTCAACCTGGCTTTCTTGGGATGCCTCTTCTGGGAATCCAGCTGCCATGCCGTAAGGAAGCCCAAACCAGCCCAAGGCAGAGAGAGCACTTGGAGAGTGGTCCAACGTCCAGCTGAAATTCAGCCAATGGCCAGTGTCAGCCACAGACTTGTTAGTGAAGTTGCCACCAGAATATTCCAGTCCTGAGCCATTGACTCACCCCTTAGCCTTCTCACCTTCCTAGCTGAGGCCCAGATATCATGGGGTGGAGATAAACTGTCCCTGCCAAGCCCTTTCCAAATCCCCAACCCTGTGAACCTAAGAAGATGGAGTTTTATGTAGTCACTGAATGTTGGAGTGGTTTGCTAGGCACCACTAGTGACTGGGGCAGGCTCCACATTCATGTGCACCTTAACCAAACACCTGCATTAGGATTTATTTTCAAGTGTACTGTGGGGTTTTATTCAAATGCATTAATAAGGAGTAAAAGGTAGCACTGTGTGTTTTCTTTCAGTTTCTGATCTTCCCAATTATTTTGTTCAAATAAGTCATTGTAAGTTTGAAAATAATAACCATAGTTATAACATCAAGTCCAGAATATAACAAAAGGAGGAAGTCCTAAATGAGAATATACTGGAGCTAAGAAATCCAGAGAATGAATATTCTTCAAAAGCATTGTCTCAAAAGCCTGTGTCTTCATTCCATCAAAACATTTTTTTGCACTGTGTTAGAACCATCATCAGGTCATAGAAGCTGAAGTCATGCCTGTGAGTAAGGAGGTCCCCCAAAATTGAGAAGAAGAGGTAACAGTTGGCTTTTTGCTACATAATAACTAAGCATTGATTTAGCACATAAATCTGTGGGTCAGCTCTTTGGGCTGGACTCAGCTGGATGGTTTTATTGGTACTGGCTGGACTCTCTCAAAGGTCTAGGTTCAGCTGCTGCTCAACAAGGTCACTCTTTCTAGGGCTGCTGGCAATTGGTTGGGACATGGATTGCAAGGTCAAATAGAATCTGACCCTGCAATTGCACAGCTCACCAATCAGCTCAAGCTTTTGCTCCATTGCTGCTGGGCAGACTCTAAGACAGAGATGACGCATGCAAGGCCTTGGCCCAGACCTAGTACAGCATCACTTCCTCTGCACCAGCCCTGATTCTAGGAATGGGGAAACAGACTCCACCCTACAAAGTCACACTGTGAGGGCTTTGGGTGGGGTGGTTGGAGACAGAATTCAGACCATTTTGGCAACTCACACAGGGACCCAGAACTGAGCTCGAGGGACATCAATACTTAAGAAACAGGCAGAAGAAAAGAAAAGCAGGTAAAAGAGGCCAAGGAATTCATAGAGAAATAAGAAGAGAGTCAGAGATGCTAGCCTTGTGGAGCAAGGGAGGAGAGTTCAGGAGGAACTCTCGGCAGAATCAATGTCTAAGAGAATACTTAAAAGGTCTGAAAAATGGCTCTCAAGTTTGGCAACTGCTATGCCTTTGATGGATGTGGCAGGAGCAATTCCAAAGGCAGAAGTCAGATTGCAGCAGGTTGGTTAGCAGCTAGGTGTAAGGAAACCTCTATTTTAAACACACATGACATAGCAATAATAAAGAAAAACAGAGCTCATAGGAATGGGAATGATTAGAGATTATAGTTCAAGTTTCATTTTAATGATGGAAGTCCTCATTTGAGAAAGTGTGTGCCAGTGTCCTCAGAACACTATGTGTTTTGTTATCAAAGTTCCTCTGGATCCAGTCTGCATCTCACCTTCATTGAAGTCCTGAGTTTATTGTACACTGGTGTGGCTGTAGTAACTATTTCCCCAATAATAAGAAGATTATCTTCTATTTCTCCCAGCATTGTAATAGTTCCCATTCAGACCATCTTCAGTGCTGTTTCTACAAGTTGACGTCAGTTGGAGGTACATGAAAGGACAAGAATTTGTCCCGTTCTGATCTCTACTGCTTGGCAAAAGGGGAGATTGTTATTAAATTAGCTTTTCAATGACAGAAGCACTGCAAGTGCATTTTAAGGTAATTCCAAAAAACCAAAACATACTAGATAAAGCTAAAGTTCTCCTTGAATATCTATGTCTTCCCGGTGCCTGCCTCTGCTTCCCACAGGTACCCTCTTATCAAGTGGCGTGGACTTTTCAGGTCTTTTATGCAGTTACATGCTGCGTTCTCATAGAAAACACAGTCATGTGGGAATACATTCTGAGAAATGCATTGTTAGTCGATTTTGTCTTGTGCATCATAGAGTATGCTTACACAAACCTAGATGGTACGGGCTACTACACACCTAGGCTAGATGGTACAGCATATTCCTCCTAGACTACAAACTTGTACAGCATGTGACTGTACTGAATACAGTAGGTAACTGTAACACAATAGTATTTGTGTATCTAAGCATAGAGAAGGTACAGTAAAAAATACAGTCTAAAAGATTAAAAATAGCACACCTGTATAAGGCACTTACCCTGAATGGAGGTTGCAGGACTAGAAGTTGCTCTGGGTGACACGTGCGTGAATATGAAGCTCTGAGACATTACCGTATCCTCCTGTAGACTTCATAAACACTGTACACTTAGGCTACACTAAAATTATTTAAAATTCTTTTTTCAATGATAAATTAACCTTTGCTTACTGTAATATTTTTACTTCAAAAACTTAATTTTTTAACTTGACTGTTGTGATAATACTTAGCTTCAAACACAAACACATTGTACAGCTGTACAAAAATATTCTTTCTCTATATCGTTATTCCATAAGCTTTCTTCTATTTTTCGGTTTTTTTGCTAAAAATCTGGCATAAACACACACATTAGCCCAGGCCTACACAGGTCAGAATCATCACTGTCACTGTCTCCCATCTCCAGGTCTGTCCCACTGCAAGGTCTTCAGGTGCAATGACATGCATGGAGCTGTCATCTCCTCTGAGAACATTGCCTTCTTCTGGATACCTCCTGAAGGACCTCCATGAGGCTGTTTGACAGTTAACTTTTTTTTTTAATAAGGAGAAGGAGTATGCTCCAAGATAATAATAAAATGTACATTATGGTGAATACTAGGCAGTGGAAATGTTTCAGCTTCATTATAACGTTATGGGACTATTGCCATGTATGTGGTCTGCCATTGACCCAAACATTGCTCTGCAGTCCATGACTGTACACGGTGTAGTCAAACCAGGTAGTGTCATTTTATGATTTTGTGTGTTGTTTCTTTAACATATAAATTTAACGATTTTATAGAAGTCATTGTGCACTGTCTGTTTTTATTTTTTTTAACTAAACAGTGTATCTTCCTTTCACAACTTCATCCATTACAAGGGGAATTTACTGCCTTCAGCAGCTCTTTCTCCTGTTCAGAGCATTAGGGCTTCAAATGTATTCATATTTTGTATAATACAGTAAGCAATTCTGTTTCTTATTCTTTCAGCTTTGGGGCCATTTCGGAATAGCTAAGAGGAAATACCCAACTTTATTACATTTTCTTAAAACCAGACATCTTTTGTATATTTTCCATTAGGTGTGTTACAGTTACATCCCTAGTATAGTATAGTTTTGTCATTATGAGGGGTCTTCAAAAAGTCCATGAAAAATGCATATTATGAAAAAAACTATACATGAATTCAATTTTTTTGCACTAAAATAAACTCATACTAACTTGTTATAACATGTCTGGACAGGATATAGTTTGAGGCACTAAGAAGGATAAGACATCAGTTTGAAAAGAGCCCCTGTCAGAATAACATGAATTCTGCTAAGACAGAAGAAAGAACAAACAATTTTTAAATTTTCAATTTTTTTTAGAGACAAGGTCTTACCAGGTCTGTTACCCAGGCTGGAGTGCAATAACATGATCATAGCTCACTGTAACCTCAAACCACTGGGTTCAAGTAATCCTCCCACCTCAGCCTCCCCAGTAGCTGGAACGACAGGTGTGTCCCATCACACACAGCTATTTTAAAAATTTTTTTGTAGAGATGAGGTCTTGCTATGTTGCCTAGGCTGATCTCAAAATGGTATTAGGCAATCCTCCTGCCTTGGCCTCCCAAAGTGTTGGGATTACAGGTGTGAACCACTGCACCCGATCTCAAATATTTGGGTGGAAGAATGGTGAAATCATTGATGCTTTATGAAAAGATTTATGGAGATGCTATTCCCAAAGAAATCAGCAGTTTACAAATGGATACCTTGTTTTAAGAAGTGATGAGATAATTCTGAAGATGAAGCCCTCTGCAGTAGACCATCTACATCAATTTTTGAGGAAAAAAAATGTTTTGCTCATGTAATAATTAAACAGGACCAATGATTAACAGCAGAAACAATAGCCAACACTATAGAAATCTGAATAGGTTGAGCTCCACAATTCTGACTGAAAAAATAATATTGAGCAAACTTTCTATTCCACAGGTGCCAAAACTATTGTTCCCAGATTAGCTGCAGACAAGGGCAGAGCTTTCAATGGAAATTTTAAAGAAATGGGATCAATATCCAGAAGCACTTCTTCAAAGAATTGCCACAGGAGCTGAACTTTCCCGTTACCATCCTGAAGACAAAGCACAATCAAAGAAATGGCTATCAAGGGTGGAAGTGGCCCTGTCACAGCACAAGCAGACCGGCCAAGAGCAAAAGTCGTGGCAACAGTGTTTTGGGATGCTCAGGGCATAGTGCTTGTTGACTTCTTGAAGGGCCAGAGAATGATAACATCTGCTTATTATGAGAGTGCTTTTAAAAAGTTAGCCAAAGCTTTAACAGACACCTGAGAAAACTTCACCAGAGAGTCCTCCTCCACCACAACAAAGCTTCTGCTCATTCCTCTCATCAAGTAAGGGCGATTTTGGGAGAGTTTCAATGGGAAATCTTTAACCATTCACCTTATAGTCCTGATTAGGCTCCTTCTGACTTCTTTACTTCCTAATATTTAAAAAATCTGTAAAGGGCACCCATTTTTTCCCAGTTAATAATGTAAAAAAGACTGCAGTGACATGGTTAAATTCCCAGGACACTTAGTTCTTTAGGGATGGACTAAATGAATGGTATCATTGCTTACAAAAGTGTCTGGAACTTGATGGAACTCATGTTGAGAAATAAAATCATATTTTAAACTTTTATCTCTTAATTCCATTTTTTCATAAACTTTTTAAAGTCCTCTCATATGTGAGAAATGTTTCTAAATTTCATCTTATAGTTAGTTATCATAGACATATGGAAAGGCTATTTATTTGACTCTATTAATCAGTATATTCATCATTATGCTAAACTTGAGGCTAAGGGTTAATGCTAAACTGGGCCTAAGGATAAGATAGTGGTAAGGGTTCTGAAATTTATTATTACATAATGTATAATGTAACAGTGTTATTTTCCTGACTTGGATAGGCATTTTGTAACTGTGTGAGAGAAACCCCTCATAAGAAATGCATAAAAAATGTACACTGAGGCCATTTGGGGGTGATGGAACATCATGACCTCAACTTATTCTCAAATGGTTAGGGTGAGGGGAAGCATTTTATTGTAGTGCAAGTGACAATTTTTATATATGCTTGAGATTTTCTAAAGTGTATTAAAAATAATATTTGAATGGGTACAACATGTCATTCTAGTAATGGGTGCTCTAAACGCCCTGACTTCACCACTACACAAGCTATGTATGCACTTGCACCCTGATATGGTTTGGCTCTGTGTCCCCACCCAAATCTCACGCTGAATTGTAATCCTCGGTGTTGGGGGAGGGACCTGGTGGGAGGTGATTGTATCATGGGGGCAGTTTCCCCCGTGCTGCTCTCAGGATAGTGAGTTCTCATGAGATCTGGTGGTTTGGAAGTGTGTAGCACTTCCCCTTTTGCTCTCTCTCTGTCTCCTGCCTCACTGTACAAAGACTTGCTTCCTTCCCATTTGTATTCTACCATGATTGTAAGTTTCCTGAGGCCTCCCAGCCATGCTTCCTGTACTGCCTATGGAACTTTGAGGTCATTAAACGTATTTTCTTCCTAAATTACCCAGTCTCAGGTAGCTCTTTTTAGTGGTGTGAAAACAGACTATTACATATCCCATAAACCTATTAAAAATAACAAAATCCCTTGGCAACGCCTGCTGCTAAGAAAGTGAAGTCTTAAAGAGAGGACAGGAATGAGAGTGTTTAGCCAAGGGCTTTTGAGTGTGTGTTACTGTGAGGTCGGCCAATCCAGGCCTGGTGGGAGGTCTTCCGCTGACAGTACAGTCTCCTATGACTCAGCCTCAGCCAGTGAAGGCTCCAGAACAGTCGCGACGTCCTCGTGTGGAGCCTTCAGTCCCACAGACAGACTCCCCGCCTTGTTCCCATGGCTGCCTTTGGCTCCTCATGTAATTTCTCCTCCCACTTTACTTTTCTGGAAGTTAGAATCCACAATCAGCTGCCAAGTAAGATGATTGTGGTCTCAGTAGAACTGCTTAACGAGTAATGTAGACGTACTCTTCCAGGGAGAGGGCCGGACAAGCCCCTTTTTGAGCTCCTTCCCAATTCTGTCACTTCTGATAGAAGAATCAGGCACCGGGCACAGAGTGGCCCGGGCACTGAGTCCAGCCACCTGTTCCTGCTCCCACCCTCTGTGCTGAGCCCGAGCCCGGAGGACCTTACAATTAAACCAGCTCAACTTTCCGGGCAGTTGATTTCAGGGAAATCTTTAAATAGCAGCAGCTGTTGCTTTCTGAAGGAAGTTTCTGGGAACGTGTCTATTTAGTTCAATTAATATTTTGGAATTTTGCTTAAAAATACTCTATTTTCAGAAATATTGGACACTAATGTCATAAATTAGTTTAGTCACATATTAGAAATTATTATTACTACTTTAATACATGTGGAGAAACTAAGTGCACACATGGACAGTGGCCAGGGCAGACATGAAAACAGAGCTTGGACACACAGCCTGCAGCTGCTGCCCCGGAAGCCAGCTCCGGGTGGAGACACAAAGCTCAGCCTGGGCAGCCGCCTAATGCAGGTCAAACTTGCAGGAAGTCAGATTGCAAACAATAATTCTGTAACAATCGGCCCGATGGTCCAGACTTGATTAATAATTTCCCAAATTTTTGTCCCTGCTTCCAACTCAGGAGCAAGAATAGAGAGCCAAACATGCTCCCTCACCAGTCACACGGCATGCCTAATTCAGCCACAGCCTGCAGCATCCTCAGGCCAACAGCCACCTTCAGGGTGTGCCTGCAAGAGCCTCCCCTTGTCTTCATCGTAAATCTCTCCCACTCCCCTGCCTGCCTTCCAGTACCTCTCAAACTCTTTAGACGGCAGCTGATGCCCTCGCTACAGCAAGCTCCGAATGATAGGCTCTGCTTTTCTCGTCTGAGTGGTCTCCTTTTACTTCCACAATATTTAAATATATTTTGATGCACATTATCGCGCCTGATTCTACACACCCCTGCAAGAAGGGTACAGCAGTCATTCCTTGTGTTTTTGAAGGCTTGAAACTTCCAATTACTCAGCTAAAGCTACGGCGAAAGAGAAAAATGATCCAATGACACTTGCTGAAGAGGGAAAGCAGAATTTACTCAAGGGGCAGTGGCCGCAGGTTGGGGGACTGCTGCCATGGGTCTCGCAGTGGAGGGAGATGAGCTCAGCTCTGACGACAGCACAAGCACTTGGAATTTGTAGCTAAGGAGTAGGGTGTGGTCAGTGGATGGAAAATGAGTAAGCAGAAATCTCAGAGCCATGGACGATTGTGGCCAAACCCACCTAGCAGGATTCCTGGGGAAGGCAGTCAGGATGCTTGGATGTCTCCTGGGGACAATGGAGGCTGAGGAGCCCACTCAGACATTGAGGGTGACTGAGAAGGGAAGATGACCCTGCATATTGTAGGGAAAGGTCGGAAACAGTCACCATGGGACAAGCCCATCAAAATTCAGTGGCCCTCGCTGAGATTTTACACATTTCAAAGCTTTTATTTTCAGATTCAGATATCATAAAATCAGGCAAATAAAAATCTTTTTCCAATTTTTGTCCTTCATGATGATCCTAAATATTCTGAAACAGATCTCAGAGGGTCTATGAGGTCAAAATTGATTTTGCAATAATATTGAGATTTCATTTATGTTAACATGGAATGTGTTTATTATTGCTTCTTTCCAATGAAACAATACATATTTTTTAAAAGTTCTCAACCTCAGTGTTGAATGTAATAAATATGGCTATGACCTACATAAACAGAAGCTGAGGTCTTTGTTAAGTTCTGAGAGTGTTAAAGGTGCCCAGAGATCAAAAAGGTAAAACCACCATTTGAGGACAAAACTACCTTTCTCCTTACCAAAACCACAGGCATGCCTGGATGCGTCTCCCTGCTGTTGCTGCACAAGTGCTTGTGCTGTCATCAGAGCTGAGCTCATCTCCCTTCACCTGTATTTCAGAATAGAAACCTGGGGGCTAGGGTGGTGCTGAATTCTGTGTGCTATCTTGACTGGGCCGCAGGCTACCCGGTATTTAGTCAAACGTTACTCTGGGTGTGTCCGTGAAGGTGTTTCTGGTTGAGACTAACATTTGAATCCATGGACAGGGCAAAGCACATGGCCCTCCACAATGTGGGTGGCCTCAGCCAACCAGTTCAGGCCTGAATGGGACAAAAAAGGCTGCCCCCTGCCCATGCCAAGTAAGAGGGAACTCCTCTCCCTCACTACCTTGGGCTGAACATCGGTCTTGTCCTGCCATTGGACTCAAACTGAAACATCGGCCCTTTCGGGGTCTCAAGCCTTACAGCTTGGCCTGGAACTTATACCGCAGGAGGGGCTCTCCTGGGTCTCCAGGTTGTTGACTGCAGACCTTGGGCTCGTCAGCCTCCATGATCATGGGAGCCAATTCCCTATAAGAAACCTCTCTCTCTAGATCTGAATATCCTGGGAGTTCTGTTTCACTGCCTGTCATACGTGAACACGTTAGCAGCCTAGCAGTGTCTTCATACCACTTTCTACGAGCCAGACACATCCCTTTCCGGTGTGGCAAAAATGAACATGTTTATTAGCATGACCCAAAGATATTGCCTCTATCTAGCATATAGAAATAAGCAAAAGTATATAAACTTAAAATTATGCTCAGTAACCAGGGTTTCAATATTCTATCTTACTTAGAAATCATCCAGGTATTCACAAATTATACCTTAATTAATTCAGTTTGAAATCACTCTAAGATCTTAGGTTATCTAAAGATCTTGAAAACTATTTTCAAGCTGACAGTGCAACACAACAGCCATTGAAGAAAACAGCTCATCAGAATAAGGATTCCATTTACTTAAAAACTTACATTTTTTTGTAATCTTATATATTACAAGGGAGCAATATTAGCTTATTTGATCAGTAAACCTATTTTAGTTTAGGAAGAATAAAGCCAAGTAATTAGGTATTCTACTTAACATTGATAAATCAGGGAGAGCTGTTTTAAAACTAGATTTTAGACTGGATTCAATTAGTCTCATTTACCAAAGGTTTGCTTATTTTTTAAACTTGAATCTTAGAACTTTTCTGAATTAGATTTTGTACACACACACACACACACACATACACACCACATTTAAAGCATGCTTTCATTAATGAAGTTCAATTTCCTTATTTTCTTGAAATTTTAGAAATTTTCACTTTATGTAAGTGCTTATTTATTTCTCTAAGCCAATCAGACAGAGCTTCTTAAACTTAAGATATTTTATAATTTAACTTATTAATACTGTGATAGGAAAATAAATCTTTTTTTTTTTTTTTTTTTTTTTTTTTTGAGATGGAGTTTCACTCTTGTTGTCCAGGCTAGAGTGCAATGGTGCGATCTCGGCTCACCACAAACTCCGCCCCCAGGTTCCAGTGATTCTCCTGCCTCAGCCTCCCAAGTAGCTGGAATTACAAGCATGCACCACCACACCCAGCTAATTTTGTATTTTTAGTGGAGACGGGGTTTCTCTGTGTTGGTCAGGCTAGTCTCAAACTCCCGACCTCAGGTGATCCGCCCACGTCAGCCTCCTAAAGTGCTGGGATTACAGGCATGAGCCACCGCACTCGGCCGGAAAATAAATATTGGAACCCCAAAATCACTAAGCCAAAGGGAAAAGATAAGCTGGGAGCTGCAAACCTGCCTCCCATTCTATTCCTAAATAAGATAGGTACCAAGATAAAAAAAAAGCTACATACCTCCCTCACAATTTGCCCACAAGGAAATTCTTTGTGGATGAAGGGCACACAGAAATCAAAGTCATCCCTCTGCTCACATGAAACAAATGTGTATCTGATTGCTTCCTTTGCCGTCTTGTTTCACTAAGCCAGACTAAGGCATAAATGACTATTCCTATAAATTGTGCATTCAGTTAAAGGTTAATCAGAAACTCAAAAGAATGCAATCATTTGTCTCTTAATTACCTATGACCTGGATGTTTCCTCCCCAAGTTGAGCTGTCCCGCCTTTCCAGACCGAAGCAATGTATACCTTACATATATTAATTGATGCCTTATATCTCCCTAAAAGGTATAAAACCAAGCTGTGCCCCCAACCACCTTGGGCAAATGTCATCAAGACCTCCTGAGGCTGTGTCACGGGCATGTCCTTAACCTTGGCAAAATACACTTTCTAAGTTGATTGAGAACTGTCTCAGATACCTCTTGGTTTACAATTTGGTAACCACAAAGGGACTCTGAGTGGAAGTGCCCCTGACCTTTGACAAATCTTCTGCTGTGCTTAGTTCATTAGCATGACCCAAAGATACAGCCTCTATCTAGCATATAAAAATAAGCAAAAGTATATAAACTTAAAATTATGCTCAGTAATCAGTGTTTCAATATTCTATCTTACTTAGAAATCATCTAGGTGTCCACAAATTATACCTTAATTAACTCAATTTGAGCTATCTCATAAAGCTATCTTTATGGCTCAAACCAACAGGACAATTTGCTGAGGCCTGGGAGTTCCCCTCTATCTAGAGAATCCCTGATCTCCCAATATTTGGCTGTGATCTAAAGTTTATTTTGCTGTACAACCATCCAGAGATAAGAAAACATTTACACCCTCCCACAAGAGGTAAAGACTGCTTTGAATTGTGCACAAATAATCATAAGACATATAGTGCTCAGATGTTCAGACATAGAGATGTTACAAAGAAGAATTCAAAGTTTTATAGTCATGTAAGGAATGACTCTAGTCATATTTATACAGTTGTTTGTGACTATAAATGACTGCCGCATTTCAGGTCCTACAAAGAATATAGAAATGAATTTATAAATAGATGCAAAACTGGTCACTATCCACAGGGGAATAATTAATTGCATTCTACTGGACACAATCTGCATTTCTATGGACAAGATCATTTGCATTTCTATTCATTTTCTACAACTTCTGGAGTTCTAAGGTTTTTTTTGCTTATTTAGTTGCGTTTGTCTTTTTCAGACTCTCTCACCATGTCCCTGTGATCTCCACAGAATGTCACATATGCTCACGGCTCCACTTTGTCTTTTAGGCCTTGGCTCACATTCTGTTCCCTCAAAGATGATTTCCCAGAACAACCAAGCTAAAGTGGCTTTCCCTTCAAGTCCCCACTCATAGTTCTATTTTTCTCCTTCATAGAACTTATCATAATTTGTCATCATATTTTTATTTGCAGTATTGTTGATAGTCTGCATTCCACATGGCAGAGATAATTTCTCTTTTCCTCCACATTCTACTCCCAGCATCTAGCTAGAGTCGTTCATAGCAGATATTCACAAATTAATACATAAAAGAAAGAAAGAAGTAGACAAACAGTGAACAGCTTTCTAAAAGCTGAACTCACTGCAAGTTCTTTAAAGAATTAACATGAGGGCTGGAACAGGGGCTACCCCAGTAGCTCTTTTAATCTACCTTTGTGTTCTGAAGAATAATGGACATCCTTCCTCTGTCTCCCCTACTTCAAATCAGTTCTCTGAGTTCTCAGGGCTTAGAGAGCTGTCCCTCTACCCTAACACTCCTTTCAAAGTCTGCTTCAGAGCCCCTGGGGTGTCCATAGAAAGGCAGAACTAGTGATCCACCTCTGCATACTATAGTGGGTCTGAGTCCAGGCCTCACCTGGGCTTTACAGGTGCACATGGTTTTTCAGTCTTCACAGAGATTTCTCTTAGCCTCACACCTGTCCTAAAAGGGACAGATGAGAAAACGATCCTGGGAGTACAGTGGACTTAGAGACTCTGAAGCTAGCTCTTGTGGGAGTAAGAGCCACCCTGCAAGATGTACCCTGTGCCAGATGCTAGGCCACCTTCATCTCACATCCCCCAGTGGCTCTACAGGGCAGGTGACCTAGCTCAGGCTGCAGTAACAAACACCACAGACTGGGTGGCTGAAACAACAGACATTTGTTTCCTCACAGTTCTGAACACTGGAAAGCCTACGACTAAGACCTAGCAGGGTTGGCTTCTGGTGAGGGCTCTCTTCCTGGCTTGCAGACAGCCACCTTCCCAGTGTCCTCACATGGCCTTTCCTTGATGTGTGAGCATGGAGAGGAAAGAGACTTTCCTCTTCTTATACGGCACCAATCCTGTAGGACTAGGACCCCATCCTTAGGCCCTCATTTAACCTTCATTACCTCCTGGAAGTCCTATTTTAAATGCAGTCACATTAAGGGTTAGGGCTTGAACACATGAATTTGGGTAGGACACGATTCAGTCCATAGTAGCAGGAACATCCTCATTTTATAGACAGGAAAGTTGAGGCAAAGGGAAGTTAAGCAAAATCTGTTCCAGCCTTGGAGAGGAGAGCCAGGGGTGAACCCTGGGCTGGGCAGGGGTCAGAGCCATGCCTCTGGCCAGCATGCTGTACCTCCTCGCCGACACCAACATGATGGCTGCCACGCCAGTACCAGGTCTCATGCTAGGGACTGGTGATGCACTGAGTCAGGGCCCTGGTCAGAAGGCACAGTTATACTTGCTGGGCAGTGGCTGCTTCACAGGCTTAACGCCCTGGAATCCTCCCTCACACAGCCAGGAAGGCACAGGGAAGAGGAAAGTGATCCGTAGGGCTGCACAGGGCTGCATGACTTCACAGCTAATGATGAGTCTGCACTCCCAAGAGAGGAGAGGGCGTGAAAAAATGAGGAACCGACAGACAACTTATCATCCTCCCAAATGCTGGGCTGTGACTCCCACCTCGAGAATGCACCCTAGGGAAAACCTAAAGCAGGACGCCCCCAGGGGAGGATAGGTCCTAGGTGTGCCTGCCAACGCTTGCTTTTCCTAGCCTGGGAGCTCAAGACAGTCTGGCCATGGTCTACCTCTCCTAAAACAACTGGAATGCCATATGTGGATTAGGTCAGAATTAAAGTGCAATCTCTTTTTCTTCCCAAATATCACCAGGTGTTGGGAACTAATAGTAGATGTGGAACAGGTTGGGTGGAAAGCATAAAGTGTGAAGTACACGTTTATTGTCCAAAAAAGTGTGTAAAAAACACATCTTTTAAAATTTATGTATTCTTCTTTCTTCAAAGCACAGCTTTTTCAAAACTTTGGTAATAGCTTTGTAGGACTTTTAAAAGCTTATGAGTGAAGTTTTTTTTTAATTTGTTTTTATTTATTAATTTATTTTTTAAGTTCCAGGATACAAGTGCAGAACATGCAGGTTTGTTACATAGGTATACGTGTGCCATGGTGGTTTGCTGCACCCATCAACCCATCACCTAGGTTTTAAGCCTCACATGCATTAGCTGTTTGTCTTGATGCTCTCCCTCCCCTCGCCTCCCCGACTGACAGGCCCTGGTGTGTGTTGTTCCCCTCCCTTTGTCCATGTGTTCTCATTGTTCAGCTTCCACTTATGAATGAGAACATGTGATGTTTGGTTTTCTGCTTCTGTGTTACTTTGCTGAAGATGATATCTTCCAGTTTCATCCATGTCCCTGCAAAGGACATGATCTCATTTCTTTTTATGGCTGCATAGTATTCCATGATGTATATGTACCACATTTTCTTAATCCAGTTTATTATTGATGGGCATTTCGGTTGGTTCCATATCCTTGCTATTGTGAATAGTGCTGCAATAAACATAAGTGTGCATATATCTTTATAGTAGAATGATTTATATTCCTTTGGGTATATACCCAGTAATGGGATTGCTGGGTCAAATGGTATTTCCGGTTCTAGATCCTTGAGGAATTGCCACACTGTCTTCCACAATGGTTGAACCAATTTATATTCCCAACAACAGTGTAAAAGTCTTTCTGTTCCTCCACAGCCTCACCAATACCTGTTGTTTCTTGACTTTTTAATCATTGCCATTCTGACTGGCATGAGATGGTATCTCACTGTGGTTTTGATTTGCATTTCTCTAATGATCAGTGATGTTGAGCTTTCTTTCATATGTTTGTTGGCTGCATAAATGTCTTCTTTTGAGAAGTGTCTGTCCTTTGGCCACTTTTTGATGGGGTTCCTTGTTTTTTTTCTTGTAAATTTGTTTAAGTTCCTTGTAAATTCTGGATGTTAGACCTTTGTCAGATGGATAGATTGCAAAATTTTTGTCTCATTCTGTAGGTTGCCTGTTCACTCTAATGACAGTTACTTTTGCTGTGCAGAAGCTCTTTAGTTTAATTAGATCCCACTTGTCAATTTTAGCTTTTGTTACAATTGCTTTTGACGATTTCATCATAAAATTTTTGCCTATGCCTATGTCCTAAATGGTATTACCTAGGTTTTCTTCTAGGGTTTTTATGGCTTTGGGTTTTACATTTAAGTCTTTAATCCATCTTGAGTTAATTTTTGCATAGGGTGTAAGGAAGGGGTACAAGTTTCAGTGTTCTGCATATGGCTAGCCAGTTTTCCCAGCACCATTTGTTAAACAGGGAGTTATTTCCTTATTGCTTGTTTTTGTCAGGTTTATCGAAGATCAGGTGGTTGTAGATGTGTGGTCTTGTTTCTGAGATCTCTATTCTGTTCCATTGATCTGTATGTCTATTTTGGTGCCGCTACCATGCTCTTTTGGTTACTGTATCTTTGTAGTATAGCTTGAAGTTAGGTAATGTGATGCCTCCAGCTTTGTTCTTTTTGCTTAGGACTGTCTTGGCTATGCAGGCTCTTTTTTGGTCCCATATGAACTTTAAAGTAGTTTTTTTCTAATTCTGTGAAGAATGTCAATGGCAGTTTGATGGGAATAACATTGAATCTATAAATTATTTTGATCAGTATGGCCATTTTCACAATACTGATTCTTCCTATCCATGAGAATGGAATGTTTTTCCATTTGTCTTTGTCCTCTCTTATTTCCTTGAGCAGTGGTTTGCAGTTCTCCTTGAAGAGGTCCTTCACATCCCTTCTTAGCTGTATTCTTAGGTATTTTATTCTCTTTTTAGCAATTTTGAATGGGAGTTCATTCATGATTTGGCTCTCTGCTTGTCTATTGTTGGTGTATAAGAGTGCTTGTGATTTTTGCACATTGATCTTGAATGTACAAAGAGGAGCTTTGTAGCAAAGTCCTGAGACTTTGCTGAAGTTGTTTATCAGTTTAATGAGTTTTTGGGCTGAGACAGTGGGGTTTTCTAAATATAAGATCATGTCGTCTGCAAACAGACAATTTAACTTCCTCTCTTCCTATTTGAATACCTTTGTTTCTTTCTCTTGCTTTATTGCCCTGGCCAGAACTTCCAATACTGTGTTGAACAGGAGTGGTGAGAGAGGGTATACTTGTCTTGTGCTGGTTTTCAAACGGAATGGTTCCAGCTTTTGCCCATTCAGTATGATATTGGCTATGGGTTTGTCATAAATGGCTCTTATTATTTTGAGATATGTTCCAACAATACCTAGTTTAGTGATCATTTTTAACATGAAGTGATGTTGAATTTTATCAAAGGTCTTTTCTGCGTCTATTGAGATAATCATGTGATTTTTGTCATTGGTTCTGTTTATGTGATAGATTACGTTTATCAATTTGTGTATATTGAACCAGCCTTGCATCTCAGGGATGAAGCCGATTTGATCATGGTGGATAAGCTTTTTTATGTGCTGCTGTTTCGTTTTGCCAGTATTTTATTGAGGATTTTTGCACTGATGTTCATCAGGGATATTAGCCTGAACTTTTCTTTTTTTTATTGTGTCTCTGCTAGGTTTTGGCATCAGGATGATGCTGCCCTCATAAAATGTGTTAGGAAGGAGTCCCTCCTTTTCAATTGTTTGGAATAGTTTCTGAAGAAATGGTACAAGCTCCTCTTTGTACATCTGGTAGAACTTGGCTGTGAATCCGTCTGGTCTTGGGGTTTTTTTGGTTGGTAGGGTATTTATTACTGCCTCAATTTCAGAACTTGTTATTGATCTATTCAGGGATTTGACTTCTTCCTGGTTTAGTCTTGGGAGGGTGTATGTGTCCAGGAATTTATCCATTTCTTCTAGACTTTCTAGTTTATTTGTATAGAGGTGTTTATAGCATTCTCTGATGGTAGTTTGTATTTCTGTGGGGTCAATGGTGATATCCCTTTATCATCTTTTATTGTTTCTATTTGATTCTTCTCTCTTTTCTTCTTTATTTATCTTGCTAGCGGTCTATCAATTTTGTTGATCTTTTCAAAAAACCAGCTCCTGGATTTATTGATTTTTTGAAGGGTTTTTCATGTTTCTATCTCCTTCAGTTCTGCTCTGATCTTAGTTATTTCTTGTCTTCTGCAAGCTTTTGAATGTGTTTGCTCTTGCTTCTCTAGTTCTTTTAATTGTGATGTTAGGATGTTGATTTCAGATCTTCCTAGCTTTCTGATGTGGGCATTTAATGCTATAAATTTCCCTCTTAACACTGCTTTAGCTGTGTCCCAGAGATTCTGGTGCATTGTCTCTTTGTTCTCATTGGTTTCAAAGAACTTCTTGATTTCTGCCTGAATTTCATTATTTACCCAAGAGCAGGTTGTTCAATTTCCATGTAGTTATGTGGTTTTGAGAGAGCTTCTTAACCCTGAGTTCTAATTTGATTGCACTGTGGTCCGAGAGACTGTTTGTTATTATTTCAGTTCCTTTGTATTTTTTGAGGAGTGTTTTACTTCCAATTATGTGGTTGATTTTAGAGTAAGTGCCATGTGACACTAGGGGAATGTATATTCTGTTGTTTTGAAGTGGAGATTTCTGTAGATATCTGTTAGGTCCACTTGATCCAGAGCTGAGTTCACGTCTTAAATATCCTTGTTAATTTTCTGTCTCATTGATCTGTCTAATATTGACAGTGGGGTGTTAAAATTTCCCACTGTTATTGGGTGGGAGTCTAAGTCTCTTTGTAGGTCTCTAAGAACTTGTTTTATGAATTTGGGTGCTCCTGTATGGGGTGCATATATATTTAGTTAGCTCTTCTTGTTGAATTGATCCCTTTACCATTATGTAATGCCCTTCTTTGTCTGTTTTGATCTTTATTCGTTTAAAGTCTGTTTTGTCAGAGACTAGAATTGTAGACCCTGCTTTTTTTCTGCTTTGCATTTGCTTGGTAAATTTTCTTCTATGCCTTTATTTTGAGCCTATGTGTATCTTTGAATGTGAGATGGTTCCCTTGAATACAACACACTGATGGGTCTTGACTCTTTATCCAATTTGCCAATCTGTGTCTTTTAATTGGAGGATTTAGCCTGTTTATATTTAAGGTTAATATTGTTATGTGTGAATTTGATCCTTTCATCATGATGCTAGCTGGTTATTTTGCACACTAGTTGATGCCGTTTCTTCATAGTATCATTGGTCTTTATATTTTTGTGTGTTCCGGAGTGGCTGGTACCAGTTTTTCCCTTCCATATTTAGTGCTTCCTTTAGGTGCTAGCTCTTGCAAGGCAGCCCTGGTGGTGGCAAATTTCCTCAGCATTTGCCTGTCTGAAAAGGATTTTCTTTCTCCTTTGTTTATGAAGCTTAGTTTGGCCAGATGTGAAATTCTGGGTTGAAAATTCTTTTCTTTAAGAATTCTGAATATTGGCCCCTACTCTCTTCTGCTTGTAGGGTTTCTGCTGAAAGATCTGCTGTTAGTCCAATGGGCTTCCCTTTGTAGGTGATCTGGCCTTTCTCTATGGCTGCCCTTAACATTTTTTCCTTCATTTCGAACTTGGAGAATCCAATGATTGTGTGTCATGGAGTATCTTAGTGGGGTTATCTTTGGGGTTTTCTGTATTTCCTGAATTTGAATGTTGGCCTGTCTTGCTAGGTTGGGGAAGTTCTCCTGGATAGTATCCTGAAGTGTGTTTTCCAACTTGTTTCCATTCTCCTCATCTCTTTCAGGTACTCCAGTCAGTCATAGTTTCGGTCTTTTTACTAGTCCCATATTTCTCAGAGGTTTTGTTTGTTCATTTTTATTCTTTTTTCTCTAATCTTGTCTGCCTGCCTTATTTCAGTAATATAGTCTTCCATCTCTGATATTCTTTCTTCTTCTCGATTGGTTTGGCTATTGATACTTGTGTATGCTCCACAAAGTTCTCAAGCTGTGTTTTTCATCTCCATCAGGTAATTTATGTTCCTCTCTAAACTGGTTATTCTAGTTAATGGCTCCTCCAATATTTTATCAAGGTTCTTAGCTTCTTTGCACTCAGTTAGAACATGTTCTTTACCTCAGCGAAGTTTGTTATTACTCACCTTCTGAAGCCTACTTCTGTCAACTTGTCCATCTCATCCTCCATCCAGTTCTGCACCCTTGCTGGAGAGGTGTTGCAATCATTTGGAGGAGAAAAGGCACTCTGGCTTTTTGGGTTTTCAGCATTTTTTTCATTGATTCTTTCTTATCTTCATGAGTTTGTCTAGTTTCAATCTTTAAGGCTGCTGATCCTTGGATGAGGTTTTTGTGGGGACTTTTTTTGTTGATGCTATTGTTGCTTTGTTTTTGTTTGTTTTTCTTTCAATAGTCAGTACCTTTTTCTGTAGGGATGTTGCAGTTTGCTGAGGGTTCATTTCAGGCCCTATTCATCTGGTTCACTCCTGTACCTGGAGATATCACTCAAAGAGGCTGGAAAACAGCAAAGATGGGTGCCTGCTCCTTCTTCTGGGATCTCTAACCTCGAGGGGCACCAACCTGATGTCAGTAGGAATGCTCCTGTATACAGCATGTCTGACAACCCCTGTTAAGGGCAGAGGATCTCACCAAGTTGGGTGGCACAGGAAACAGTACTCGTTTAATAAAGCACTTTGGCTGTCCCTTGGTGGAGGGGGTGTGCTGTGCTGGGGGGAATCCACAAGTCTGGGCTGCCCAGATTCCTCAGAGCTAGCAGAAGGAAAGACTAAGTCTGCTGGTTCACAGCGACTACAACCACCCCTCCCCCTAGGGAATCAGACCCAGGGAGATCAGAGTTCTGTCCCTGAGCCCTTGGCTAGAGTTGGAGTTCCTGCAGGGAGGCCCTGCAGCTGCAGTATTGGCTGCTGCCCTTCCTCCAAGGAGCTCAGACATCTTAGACAGCAGGCAGCCACAGCAGTGGTGATGGCCGCCCCTCCCCACAGGTGGAAGGGAAGTGGGTATGTCTGCAAAGGCCACCATGAGAGATCCTGCTGGTAATGGAAATGTCCTTCGTCTTGACTCTATTGATGTCCATGTCCTGTAATATTGTACTATAGTTTGGCAAAATGTCGTCATGGATAAAACTGGATAAAGAATACATGGAATCTCTCTGTATTTTTCCTTATAACTTCATGTGACTCTACAATGGTCTCAAAATTTAAAAATCTAACTAAAAGAAACTCCCAAAAAAGATTAAATCACAGCTCCTACTTTCACTTTTAAGCACATTCCCTAGATTTTAATAAGCTATTGTTAACACAGTTAGATTACACCTCTATTTATAGCAAGAAGGAAAGATTAATATAGAATTGTCAAGAATGTTAGTGGCCATTTCATAATGTATACATATTTTAATACATTTAATGTTGTACACTATAAATATATACAATTTTTATTTATAATTTACAATACATTTTAAAATCTAAAAAATGAAAAAATAATGTTTTTGTCATTAGACATTCTTACTAATATAGTAAGTTTCCTTTTTACAACAGAGAAGAAAGGGAACCTGTCTTGGTCCATTTTGTGTTGTTATAAGAGAATGCCACAGACTAGATAATTTATAAAGAACAGAAAATTATTTCTTAAAGTTCTGGAGGCTGGGATGTCCAAGATTAAGGTGCTGGCATCTTGTGAGAACCTTCTTGCTGTGTCATCTCATAGTGGAAGTTGCAAGGGCAAGAGAGTGCTTGAGAGAGCATAAGAGGAGCCAAACTCACTTCTATAACAAATTCAGCCTCTCAATAACTAACCCACTCACTCCATAAGACATTAGAGCCCTCAGATCTAATGTCCTCTTATTAGGCCCCACCTCTCAACACTGTTGCATTGGGGATTAATTTTCCAACACATGAACTTTGGGGGATACATTCAAACCACAGCAGAACTTATTTTAAAAGAAATTGTAACTGATTCTAAAAGTCAAATACATGGCCTTCTGGTAATTAAAGTAGATGAAGCTTTAGATACTAAGATGGAGGCTTACTAAAATGTATATAAGAATTTTATATATAATTTTCCAATAAAACTTGGCATTTGTAATATATTTAGACTTGAATACTGTAATGATTTTAATCTCCAACTGCTTATATATTTATTGTTATTCTACCTTCAAAATAAGCTCTGCTAATAAAAGAACTACATCTTTACAGAATAAGGCAGGGAGGTGGCCTGTCATTCTAGGGACAAAGGATACATTTTATGTTAAAAAGCAAATTTCTCTGCCCCACGATTGACCAGAGCGTGCCCCTCACTAGGAAGGGGCCAGGGCCTGTCCCCGGGATTGGCTTGCCTCTCCCAGACTAAGGTGGCCCAGGGGGCTCCCAGGCTTCAGTTTCTGAGATGGAGGCAGGGAGGGGAGGGTGGCGGCCCCAGGGCCCTGCTCCTGGGCCCACGGGAAACTGGACCGAGGACCCTGAGCGGCTCTGGCTGGCACCTCAGAGCAGAGCAGGGATGGGGGAGCGGGGGTGGCCTCAGAGCCAGAAGACCCCAGGACCCGAGCAAGCGCCTGCGGGAGGAGGCTTGCAGGCCCGGGTGTGTGGCCTGTGCCGTTGGGGTTAGGGCCAGAAGCCACCATGGAGAAAGAGGAGGTGCCTTAAAAACAGGCCACGGCCTGCACAGGAAAAGATACGGGGTGGGGGTGGCCTGGCAGTCCTGGAAGCCTCCAGCCAGGCCTGGTCCTCCTCGCCGAGAGCGTGTGCTGCAGGTGCAGGGGGCTGGACTGCGGGGGGCCCGTATCTCCAGCAGGCGGGCTCTGCTGCCTCCCACTGTGGAAGCCAGAAGGAAGGGCACCTGCACTCCTGCCCCTGGGTCTACTGGAGACCGGCCTGGGGTCCTACCAACCACCCGCACCTCTATCTGTGCAGCAGGGCCCCTGCAGACTCGGCCTCGTTTTCTGGGTGAAGACGCGGCACCCCCTGGCCGGGCGCGCCCACCCCTGAGAGGAGCTCTCCTTTATGCGCAACCCCAGTGTGGAGCCCCCAAGTCATCCATGCTTGGCTGATTTTGGGTTTTGGGGCCCTGGCTCCCTAAGGGGCCTGATTGTGCATCCACAATGACGGGGAGTGGGTCTCACGCAGCTCCTCAGAGGCCCCACCCCCTCCCAGCTCCCACCCTCCAGACCCGCAGGCACCCCCCAGGGCCGCACCTCCCAGAAGCCCTCCATAGCCCACAAATCTGACCTAAGTCCTGGTGACTCCTACACTCCAATGGAGTCGTAATCCCTAAAATCGAGGGGGGCCTTTGCTAGGGTGGTTTCTACCGAGGATTAATCCCTGGAACAACTCTCAGAATAAAATAAAATAAAAGCTGGCTGCATGGTCAATAACCTTGGCAAACCTCTCTCGGAGATACACAATACGTCATAATTTCTAGGAAAACTTGCAGTGGAGAAACCTGTTTCAAATTTCTGATTTTATGAACCTTAAAACTAAAATTAAATTAAGTTTTTATCCTAAGAATTTCTGGCCTTTGCCATGGAATCATTTCTGCATGGCCAGGATTCCTGATGGCCCCTTTAGTTTTAAAGGGAATCCACATCTAAAGGAGTCAGAGGCGGATTTAGATAACTAAAGCACCGCTCCTGAGACCTGAGTGGTGACATTGCCTTTGCTTCTACACCGAAAGTCACACAAAATCTAATTTCTTGGTTTCTAATTATGATTAAATAATTCATATGCTACACTACATTAAATCAAATCCCGTCAATCCCCACCCCCCTGGCAAATGAACTGTCACTTAATAGACTATTCAAAAAACAGCCAATGCTCTGAAAGATAATTGCTTTCAATTTTCTAAGTTTTCACTTATACAGCATGATAAAGGCAAACTGATATGACCTGACTTTTTACAGATACCGTTCTCCCCAACATCTGGTCAATAGTATACAAATATTTACAAGGAAAAATTAGTCAAAGAAAAAAGAAACCTTCATTATCCAAATCGATTTCTTTATAATGCTCATCAAAATTTTAAAAATAAAATACTTTGTTAACTTTCTAGTCATTCCTGTTGCCACACTGCTTCAGCTGGTGGCGTCAAGAAATTTAAGTTTAAGGATGTTTTTGTTCCACAACACTCCTACTCCTGTTCTGTACTATTTTAGAAGTTATCTAGAATAGTAAATTAAATATGTAAGTGTAAACCTTGAAAAGAGAAAGAAAAGAATAGATAAATTAAGATACAAAAATTTTCACACTTCACAACCTTGAATACCAAGATAATAAAATGCGCTCTATATTTTCTATGGATTTCAGTTTAATCTAATAATATTGCAAAAAAAAAGTTTCTGAAGAGGATGCTAAACAACAGCAATGACATTATCACTTTATAAATATACCCTTGCCATAGTTTTTGCTAAACAGACAGTTCTTTTAAAGTGACAAATGTAAGTTATAACATGCAGCATTTAAGATTCAGAAGCCTCAGCAAATTATGGTATCTTTTGGCGATGAAGACTTTTAGAGACAAATGTGAACAGTGCAGCCAGCCTACTTGACTTAGTGATTTACAAATGCGTTCGACTCCGACGTGTGCAACACGACGTGGCTTCTCCCACACGCCGCTCCGCTGAAACATGGCGCACTCGTGGTCAGCATGCAGTTCCTGCAGGACGTCGATGGGAATTTCGTGTCTAGCAGTGCAACGAGCATCACCCGCAGCTCCCTGGGAGGACCACGAGCTTCACGTGTGGGAGCTGCGCCGCCCCCTGGTACCCAGAGACACGCGGAGCCTGGGCTCCCTGGCTTTGTAATGCTCGTTAAAGTCCAGCCTGAAGCTAAGAAACCGAAGACTCTTGTCAGAGCTGGTCGTCAGTAACACCAAAAACTGCTGCACGATACCCTAAAAAGAAGCAAAAGGAGTGAAATATTGTTTCAGAAAAGAACGACCCACAAATGTATTCCCTCCACCCTTAATCCCCTTTGGGTTGGGTTTGTTTGTCTTTCCAGATCAACAGGTCCTTAGTAAACGCCAACTACGGCGGGTGTCCAGGGAGCGAAAGCTGCTGGGACCACGGAGTGCACACGGCCAGTGAACCTGCATTAGGAATGGGCACCCTTTTACAAGGACAAATTAGGGATGAATACATTTTATTTGAAAGCAATTAACCAATAGGCGTTTTCACTTTGTTCTTAAGTTCCACAAGAATAAGCAAAACAGCAACGTAACAGATGTTAGAACATTCTATTCTTTTTATTTTGAATGCAAAACTCAGTGCCCCACATTTCATCTTTCACATGACTCATGAAAGAGGATTTAGTCCTAGAGCCCTCACTGGAAAACAAATTGAGAACATTGGACGGGTCTACATTCCCAGCCATGACCTTAAGCTTCAACGCTGTTGGGTGTGAGGCTGCAGCTGCCTTCCTGACAGGCGGTGGCATCACTGCCATCACCTCCTTATGTGGGGTCACAGACCACATGTTCAAATGCCTGATGCAGAAAAATAATATTAAATGGAATGGAATAATCTTTAATACTTCAATTTTAAAATAATACAGATTACAAAGGACTCCATATTTACTTTGCACAATGTGATCTTATTTTATTTAAAATGTTGTAAGCACAGTAAAAAGAAAGGTTTATGTAAAAATATCAACAGAGGTTATCTGTGACATGCTCAATGCTTTCCTCAATAGATATTCAAAAATTTCTAAAATGCACAAATATCATAAAATTGGGGAGGGAAGTTATTTTTAAGCACCAGTAACCATCACCCTTAATCATGGCAACATTAAGTCTTTTTAAAAAAAATTAACATCATTTTCCTAGTATTAAAATGAGCAAGCCAAGATCAGCCAACTAAGAGATCCTTTTTTTTTTTTTTTACAGAAGACTACTTCTAATGGTGAATATTTAAGGAAACGTTAAGACCAGGCTCAATTATATAGACATTTCAATCAAAACAATGATCACGTGGATTAAAATGTTCATAAAATGGAGTCCAAATCTTAAACTTTCAGGGTACTAAGTGTTAGACTCAGGAGTCTCTCTACTCAGGTCTCTCCTTAACAATTTTGTTAGCTGCAACTTAATAAAATATTTGAGAATCACTTTTCTAGAATCACTGATATTCACTAGCCTCACTCTTTGCATGATCTTTAACAGCAAATCAGGCTTCCCAAGTTGAGATTATTAACTCAGTGATTTTAGAAGTAACAGGGCCTTGTGCTCAGAATGAATCTAGAAGTCTATCTGTTTCCTTCACATTTAACTTTAAAGTTGCATTAAAGCATCATTCAAAAGTAGCCTTTCATTTTCTTGGCCTCATAATCAATTCTCTGTAATTATTTAACATTGCCTTTGTGGTATGAGAGTGGGAAAAGCACACTTAACATAAAATGAATGGCTGGCACCATTATGTTACTCTACACTTAGATTACTACCTGGAAATCTAGAACCATAACATGAGATCACAACAACAACCACCTTTAGCTACACAGTGCATCATCCTACAGAACTTTAATAAAATTACAAAAATGTCCATCTTCCCCATGTGCATCCTAGAAAACAGCACAAGACATAAAATTCTAATCAAATTTATCAAAATTTGTTTTGTCATATAAGCAGTTAATACCCTACATGTCTTTACAGCAGGCCAACAGCTTATGGGGTGAGTTGCAGGGTGCCACAGACTTTGTCTTCCCCATTGTTTCCCCAAGGATAACAGAGAGCATTGCTCTCTTCTGTTGGCTCATGTAAATCTGAAAATTTTTATTCCAGTGCTGTCCCAAAAAAGACAATGCTTAAGAGTCCATCTCCAGGATTAAGATCCATGTATTAGTCTGTTCTCACACAGCTATAAAGAACTACTGAGACCGGATAATTCATGAAGAAAAGAGGTTTAATTGACCCACAGTTCCACAGGCTTAACAGGAAGCATGACTGGGAGGCCTCAGGAATCTTACAATCATGGCAAAGGTGAAGGGGACGTAGTTAGTAAATATTATTTCATTTCACTTAATCGAAAGCACCTCTTTACATGGTGGCAGGAGAGAGAGACAGACACCAAATGGGATGTGCCACACACTTTTAACCATCAGATCTGGTGTGAACTCACTCACTATCATGAGAACAGCAGGGGGGAAATTCACCCCCATGATCCAATCACCTCCCACTATGTCCTTCCCCCAGCATTGGGAATTATAATTCAACATGAGATTTGAGTGGGGACACAGAGCCAAACCATATCAATCCATTAAGATAGAAACCACCAAAAGAGAGAGGCAGTGAATGAGAGGGAGAATGTGTGTCTTCATTATCATTTTCCTTTAGCCTAAAATGATTTAAGTGCCAGGGACACAGAGAACCTGACTCTGAGAAGTGCAAAGTGAGGATGTGGCAAAGGAAACCCTTTCATGCTTGGACAACAAGACAGGCATTTAGGAAATTGTGGCAGCAAAGATCTTTCTCCAATTGTGCCAAGGACAGACACTGATCGTGTCCAGACTTGGTTTTATGAGAACATGCACAATAAGAACAAATCTTCAATGATAATACTGGCTCCTAGCTATAATCAAGCAAATATCTATACATGTCCATAGATGTACATTTTTAAAGAATAGACTTTACTGAAATGTTCTTAGGAAACAGGGCTTGAATAAATGAATGCATTTCTTCAATAATATGTTTAAGCACCTTTCAATGTCAAGTTCCTGAGTTGAGTGCCAGAGGGAACACAAATTTACCTACCACAGAACCTGCTCTCAGGGAGCTCACAGGAAGACATGGTAAATGAATGAATGAATGAATGTAGTAAGATGAAGGAGGTGATGAATTATGTGTGTCAGCCTGAAATAATAGAAATGATCAGAATCCAGTTTAAAAAGCATATTCTGGTGAAAAGCTGGGAATGACCATCTGGAAGACAAAGACACTAGAGAAATGGGGTCAGCACTTTGAACTTAAAAGTTGTTTTGCTTTTATATATAGTGTCATCTGAAGAATCATGAGGTTCATAAATTTGGAAAGGAGAGCTTCATTTCTCATAAAAGGTTGCTGCCTGTAGGCTGGGCATCCTGTAGGCTGGGAAGCATAGCCTCTTTCAGAAGCTGAAAGCAGGCACTTCAAGGGAGGGAAGGATAAGACAGAAACTTATGTTGAACAGATTGGCTAGGTATACATATTCTACAGGTTATAAGAGGAGCTCTGAATATTTTACAAAGGGGAGGCATAGGCATGTGTAGTAGAGTAACATATAAGTAACATGTATCCCACATTTACTTTGGGGTGGAGACTTATCATTTAAATGTATTATAATTAGATCCTATACATCAAAAGGTAAAGCAGATGACCTGAAGGCCCTCATTGTGCAGTCTCTTTAAACTGATCAGAACCACTCCATGGTTGGTGGTCTCTTATCAGGAAGGAATGTTGATCAGTTGCTGTCCACCAAACCGGGCTAGTGTCAGGTGATTGGTTGAAATCAGCAGTCAAGTAAGTCTTTCAAGAGGGCTGGTTTTTGTTTAAACCTTAGGAAAAGAAAGTCTAATGGCATTTAGCAAAGGAGGGTCTATCTTGAGGCGCATCTGATATCCTATACTGTCATGGCTGAGAGCTGTTTTTTTTAAGGTTTCTCCAGGGTCCTCTTGGCTAAGAGGGGGTCTGTTTAGTCACATGGGGGGCTTAGGATTTTATTTTTTTATTTCTCATTAGGCAGAAAACAAAGAAGTTTAGTAGGATTATAACATTTTCTATGCAAGGCTGGTTTATTAGTTGCAAAAATTTAATTTGTGCAGTTTGCTTTTTTCTCCATGTGACATGTTTTCTTTTCTTTACAGCTAGTTTTTTTTCCAATTTAAAAGTGTATATTTAACATTTTATTTTAGGCAATGTGATAGCCAAAGTCTTTGTGTGATAAAGGTAAGAGGGATGTTAATCTATAATAAAGATCAGTAGTGAAGAGGGAAGGGGTCTTTCTTGTCACTCTTTAGTCATTTGCAGCATTTTACAAAACACTGTAGGTAAGGAAGAAGGCTAATCTATAATCAGAGAAATAAAGATTACAGCTGCCTACATTACAGCTGCCGGTTTGCATGACTCAGATCCCATAATCACATTTCCTTAAGGCTCAAAATATTTCAAACTTTCAGTAGCTTAGATTTTGAATTACTTATTTTCACATTTGAAGCTAAAGTCTTACAGAAATTCAGAGAAGGAAGCTATGATATTATGAAATACATATATTTGGTCTTTGCCAGTTTTCCTGGCATACAACTCCTAAAATCCTTGGAAACTTCAAAGTGCTGTCTTTTTGTTTGCTGATGTTTACTGATAGCTTCAGGGTATGGTTGGCCACCAGAAAGACAAAGGCACAATTAGAGGGCTAGGACTTTCAGTCTCACCTCCTAATCTCCAGGGAGGGGAAGAAGCTGAAGGTTATGTTGATCATCAATGGCCAATGGTTTAATCAATCATGCCTACATAATGAAGCTGCCATAAAAACTCAAGAGGACAGGGTTCAGAGAGCTTTCGGATGATTGAGCCTGGGGAGGGTCCTGGAGCGTGATACCCACGGAGGGCGTGGAAGCTCTGTGCCCTCCCCAATACCTCACTCTGCATCTCATTATCTGTATCCTTGATGGATGTATCCTTGTAATATCCTTTACAATAAACTGGTAAACACTAGTTGGTGTTCCCCTGAGTTCTGTGTGCCACTCCAACAAATTTAACCCAAAGAGCATCCTGGGATCCCCAACTTATAGCCAGTCAGTCAGAAGTTTCAGAGCCTGGACTTGCCACTGGTGTCTGAGGCAGGTTGTCTTGGGGACTGAGCCTCAACCTGTGGGATCTGAGGTTACCTCCAAGTAGATAGTGTTAGAACTGAATTAGAGGGCACCCAGCTGGTGTCCACTGCTTGCTATGTGAAGAAACCAACCCCACCACATTAGGTCACAGAGGTCTTCTGCATTAATGGCTGCTGAGGTGTGAGAGGAGAGGAAGAACAGGGTTTGAGAGATTTTCTGAAACAGCTGAACACGTGGAGGTGCCTACAGGGTGGCACACCCCTCTCCCATGCCCTGTCCTGTGCACCTCTTCATCTGTAGTCTTTGTAATGTCCTTTGTAATAAACTAGCAAACATAAGAGATTTCCTGAGTTCTATGAGTGGCTCCAGCAAATTAATTAAACCAAAGAGGAGGCCATGGGATCCCTGATTTATAGCTGGTCAGTCAGAAGACAGGTGAACAACCTGGGGTTTGCGATTGGCACCGGAAGTGGAGGCAGTCTTGTGAGACTCAGCCTTCACTCCGTGGGGTCTGACGCTATCTCCAGTAGACTCAGCACTGAGTGAGCTGGAGGACTCCCAGCTGGCATCTGCTGCAGAACAGACTGATTGCTTAGTATATTGGGGGAGGGGGGAAATGCACACATTTGGCCATAGAAGTCTTCTGTGTTGACTGTGGGGTGAGAGCAGAGGAAAAGCAATCTGTTTTTTCCCCTGCACAAGCCTAAGTCCAAATGGAAACAGTCACTTATTCACTGAACAAATTCTTAGCACCTATCATGAGCCATGCATTGATCTAGGTACTGAGGATACAGCAGTGAACAATTCAGAAACAGCCACTATCCCCCTGGGCACTGTTCCAGTGGGGAGATAGACAAGCCCATAAACAAATGAAGATGAAATTGGATGCATTTGGCACTCCTGGGCAATGAAAAAAACAAAGGCAAGCTAGAGATAATACAAACAAAAAGGGTGTGTGGAGGGAGGCCATTTTAGATTGGGGGATTCACCTAGAAAGACTGTGAAGAGTATGTGTGTGTTTATGTGTCTGTGTGTATATGTGTGTATATGTATGTGTGTGTATGGGTGTTATATGTGTGGGTGTGTATATATGAGTGTGTGTACATATGAGTATGTGCACACACGCACACAGGGCATGTTAATGTTGTCAAGGTCTTATGTTTGATTGCTGTAAATAAAGGCTAGATGGTATCAATTATGTGCTGCCAATCTCCTTTATAAGTAGGCATATGAATACATGTCAAAATTTTGATGACCATAGGGAAGAGATTTCTACATTTATTTTCAATTGCCATGTCTAATCTTTGGAGAACAATTCAAATTATTAAATCATTAATTGATCTTTTCAAAAATGTTTACTTCCTAACTTTATAGTCACTTTCAAATTTTAAAGAAGTAAACTAATAAATGCTTTGAGGAATAAGCAAAACTATTGTAATGAGGTTATCGCCACTTTAGCATATAATTAAAGGATTTCTGTTAGAAGCCAAAACATTTTTAAACTCAGAATGAATAATCCGAAAGATTATCCTACCACAATCTTTGCTCTGTAATTTGCCACTGAACAGATTAGACTAATTGCATATATGCTTTTTATCTGCTCTTCATTTAAACAGAAGAGCTAGTTTTATAGGCAACACACAAATGTATCTTGACAGTTGGAATGCAGCCATATTTTTATCCATATGAACGATAAGAAAATGTAAACCATTAGAACCTCAGACCATTCAGGCATCTTCAGAGGTTACAAAAGCATTGCTTCATCTAAGGGCAAGGCAACACACAGTCACTCCAGCAGCAAACACGAAGAGCTTGGTATGCTTTAGAATATAATTAACCTGTGAGAAATATAGAGGGAAAAGCCAAGGTCAGAATATAATTGCAATATGCTTTTATTTTATTGATGCATTTTCCATTCAAGTTTCTTTTTCATCATTATGTCAAACACAGAAAGAATTGAGAAAAAAGTTAAATGTAATTATATAATAATTTCTCATTAACTGTTGGACAAATGCCAATGACTCCTTGCAAAAAGCAGAAATGAAGAGGGTACTTTTCTTAGGAAGCGAATTAATTTCTAAGAATCAGATCAATTAATACAGACCATAAAAGATTCCAACTTCAATTTGCCAGTCATGCAGGCAGCTACCAGGAGATTTCTCCAAAGAGAAATCCTTGTAACAAAGGATAATTTACAAGATAAACTTACAAATTATAATATTCTGAGATGTATGGTATAAAAATGCCAAGGCAGTAAGATATTTTATATGGTAAACATTTAAATTTTTAAAATTCTTAGCAAAACAATGAAAGAAATAAAATAGCAAGAGCGGCCGGGCTCAGTGGCTCACACCTGTAATCCCAGCACTTTGGGAGGCCGAGGCGGGTGGCTCACGAGGTCAGGAGTTCCAGACCAGCCTGGCCAACATGGTGAAACCCCATCTCTACTAAAAATACAAAAATTAGCTGGGTGTGGTGGCACACGCCTGTAGTCTCAGCTACTCGGGAGGCTGAGGCTAGAAAATAGCTTGAACATGGGAGGCAGAGGTTGCAGTGAGCCGAGATCGCGCCACTGCACTCCAGCCTGGGTGACAGAGCGAGACCCTGTCTCAAAATAAATAAATAAATAAATAAATAAATAAATAATAAAATAGCGAGAGTGCTGAATGAATCCACAGAGATATTCCAAAAAGCAGTAACTGCATTATTTATATTTCACTGACCTTCAAATTCAAAGATGTCGATTTTTTAGGGTATTAGAGTGTTTAAGTAAACATTAGAAACAAATGTGAACATTTTCTAACTTGAAAACAAGAGTGCTCAATTCTACTTTTCCCCTACTTTTTTTGCACCTGTTTGAAGCACTGATCCTTTCTTGCTCTGGTAAGTTTATCTTAAAATCTCACCACCCTCCTATTTACCTAACACTGAATCAACTTGATCTGTTTGCTTCAGTCAGTTTGTAGGGGTCAGAAACAATGTTAGCTACAAAAAGGCATAAGGATGTGACTTCTGTAGTTAGTTTAGTAATGCATGAGAGAAAATGTGGTTTTCTTACATAATAGTGCCTTTCCTTCCAAAAGTAATTAGAAACTTTCCTCCAGATTTTGAAAGTACTTTCCAAATTAATAATTTAGAATCCTGCTGAATTCGTATAGCCCTCTATTTTTGCCTGTCTTTGCATTTCAACATAAATACAAATGTAGGGAATAAAAAGATACATATTTTCTCACCCTTTGCTAGGTTTATGCCTGAGGCTCCTATAAGACAGATTAAGAAGAAGAAAGCAGACAAGTGTATTTAATATAATTTGTATGTGACGTGGGAGTCTTCAGAAATAAAGACCCAAAGAAACAGGGAAACATGTTTTTTATGCTAGGTTTGATGAAGAGTGGACAGTCTTGGGGAAGTATGGCTGGACAAAGGGAGCGTGATCTAACGGTAGTAACCTGGGAGGCATGGGGTGGCTTAGTAAGGCTGGTGTGTTCAGATTATTCTCTATGTCTCTGCGTCTTCAGAGATAAGAATGTTTCTTTTCTTTGGGTATAGAGTGTGTACTTCTTGAATGAGGGTCTCATGACCTGCTTCAGGGTAGAAGGGCAGAGCAAGATGAGAGAGACCTTCCTGCTTCTGCTGTTTTTCTCAAATGTCAAAGTGCCATGCTTTGGGTTATTGTGCCCTGAACCCCTTTATGAGACACAAATAAAATATATACATAAAATAAAAGTTGGATATTCTCTGCACTATTGCACTAACAGTTCATATCTTTTTTATATCAAAAAGTAAAATCACAGATGCTAGACTGAGGCAGCTTTTAATGACACCACACCAGAAATAGCAAAGCCCAGATGCCATCTGAAAGTTTCCCTTTCATGTTGAGGTTGAAAATCAGCCAAGCCCAGTGGCAGCTGGGCAGGGAGGCAGTGCAGTACTCAGCCATGGTCGGTATTCAAAGAGCTTCCAGGAAGAATGACAGGAGAAAGCCTTCACAAGTGGAGTGAGCTCTGATGGGCCGTCAACAAAGAGACCGAGAAGTCCCTGAGACTGGCAGGAGCCCAATGCAAAGAAGTCCCTGAGGAACAGCTCTGGACAGAGACAGCCAAGAGGGAGATGCACCCTTTCCAATGGATCCAATGGGCATTCACCAGCTCCCAGGCAGGAGGAACTGGAGGTTGAGGTGAATTCAGGCTTCGGGTCACTACAGAAAGTGCAGCTCTCACACCAGCGCCATGTCCAGCCCATGCATCTCTTGTGTTTGCAAAAACCCAGGTCAAAGAAAAGCCCTGAGTCCTGTTCCAACCTGGGTTTCCCTTAACCAGGGCCCATGGACAGAGAGTGCAGCGGGGGGCAGGAAGGTGAGGTTGGGAGGGGGTCTGTGAATTTGGGATAAATAATAATCTCATGTTTATTTTCAGTAATTTTTATTTGAAATTTAGCTCTTCCTTTAATTATAAATGCAACTAACAAGCTACGGTACCCGTACCTTTGTCACCAACAGAAACCATATATTTCACATGTTAAGCTGTTGCAGGTGTTTTGAAATAGCCACTAATCCTTATTTAATGTGTTAATAAAATAAGCCCACATATTACCACAGCACTAATTGGATATTAAGTTTGGAAATGCTGGATAGAGCAAAGTTAAGCAGAGTTCTTTCTAAGGGAATTTCTTGGAGCCTGCACCACTGCACAGAGGAGTGTGAGTGTGGAGGGGAGATGAGTGTGTAGAGCTGGTGTGGAAGGAGGTAGCACTCTGAACTCAGCCCCCTCTCATCACCTCAATTTTAGAACAAACTTTGCAGGTCCCCACGTGACCTTGGAGGTTGCTGCAGAGAATCAGAGGTTGGGTAGGCCATGGGCCTCAAATTTCACTGAACAGAAAACACACCATGGGGCTCTAAGAATCCTCATGCCTACATCAGTCCACATTAAAACTCCTGCAAGGCCCCCAAGAGCATTCAAACAGACATGCAGTGTGAGAGCCGCAGGGCTCTACTTAAACATAGTGACTCAATGGTGAACAAGAGCACTTAAATTTAGCAGAGAGAGAGAAGCAAGACTCAGAAAAGGATCCTGGAAGTTGAATCTCATGGTCAGACCAATGACTTGGTCTAAGAGGCCCTCCTGACCTGAAGAAACTTCATGTTTTATTTTTGAGTAAAGGAAGTAGCATTTGTTTAGATAGATGTTCAATAAAATTGTCTTAGTCCATTCCTGCTGCTATAACAGAATGCCCCAGACTGGGTAATTTAGAAAGAACAGAAATTTATTTTGAACAGTTCTGAAGGCTGGGAAGTTCAAGGTCAAGGTTTTGGCAGATTCAGTGTCTGGTGAGGACTGCTCTCTGCTTCCAACATGTTTTCCTGTTGCTGCATCCTCACCTGGCAGAAGAGGTGGAAGCAGCAAACAGCTCCCTCACACATCTTTTGTAAGGTCACTAATTCCATTCTTAAGAGCTCCATGCTCGTGACTTAATCACCTCCTAGAGACCCCACCTTTTAATACTACCTGATATGTTTTTGCTGTGTCCCTACCCAAATCTCACCTTGAATTTTAGCTCCCATAATCCCCACGTGTCATGGGAGGGACCTGGTGGGAGGTAATTCAATCATAGGGGTGAGTTTTTCCCATGCTGTTCTCGTGATAGTGAATAAGTCTCAAGAGATCTGATGGTTTTATAAAGGGCAGTTCCCCTCCACACACTCGCTTGCCTGCCACCATGTAAGATGTGCCTTTGCTCCTCCTTTACATTCCACAATGATTGTGAGGCCTCCCCAGCAATGTGGAACTGTGAGTCCATTAAACCTCTTTTTCTTTATAAATTACCCAGTCTTGGGTATTTCCTCATAGCAGTATGAAAATGAGTTAATACACTACCCCACTGGAAATTAAGTTCCAACACATGAATTTTGTAGAGACAGATTAAGACCTAACGTTTCTATCAAGTTAATGGTTACCAACCACACAAATTGCTATTTAAAATGGATTGTACACTTGAGGAAATAAGATATTTCAATCCAAGATACCACCCACATTAGCCATATTGAGGAACAACTAACCTACATAGGAACTGAAAGGATAAAATTCTCAAGTTTTAATTATGTAAAGATCAAACATAACAATCATCTTTAACTACTAACTTCCTATGGTAAATACATTATTTTGAGTAAATTGAAGAAAAACTTCACTAAAATTAATCAAGACTAAATAAAAGCTTAGAAATGTAGAGCCTATCAGAAATTCAAACAGCAGAGAATTGCAAATAAATAAGAGAAAGGCTATAGACATTTTAGGCACAGAAGATATTCAAATTTTATCCAATGTTCTTTTTAGATTAATGTAACAATGGACAACACACTGAATACTTCCTATTTGTCTGACTCAATCCTCACACATACACAAAATCCTATGAGATAAGCACTACCATATGCACATCTGGAAGATGTGGAAGGGAAGGCCCAGGGAGGTGAAGGTATTTGTCCAGGATTCAGGAACTAAAGCCAAGAGTCAGACTCAAATCATCTGACTTCAGAACCAAAGCTCTAAACAGCCACCTCACAGAGATAAAGCAGTCAGATGAGTTATAACAAGATAAACTGGTAGGTGATATAAACCCACTGGCATTGCAATACTAAACATAGCAGGCCCACGGCAATGAACACAATATGCTTTATGTCAAGAAAGATTAATTTTAACTCTATCAATCATGATGCATTTTTGAAAAATGTCACAAGTGAAACTAGTGAGGCAAACAATAGCAGTTGAAGTAAAAGGTGTCACTTGAGCAAAAGACATTACCAGATAAAATGACGAGTGATCTTGAGCTTCCCAAAGCTCTACCTAAACTCACATCCTAAGTGTCAGGATCAGTAACTGTAGAACCTTGAGAAAGAGAAAGAGGACAGACAAGAGAGGAGAGGAGAGAGAGAGAGAGGAGAGGAGAGAAAGAGAGAATGCTAATGTAGGAATATTTCGGGAATGTAAGTGAAGAGTATTTAGAAAATCTTTGTACAATTTTCGCAACCTTTGTGAAAGTCTGAAATTATCCAAATAAGCATTTTAACTAATAAAGTTATGACTTTACAGATGAAGCAAGACTAAGATATTTAAATGAGAATTTGAAGTGCTTATCTTAAATATATTGAATAGATATGAACATTATATCATGGTTTATCTTTAAATAACTGAAACCTGCAAGTTTGTCTTACGTTTTCACTTGTGTTAAACAATGTGTTATAAGAGTTCAAATGATCATAATAAGAGTGTGCACAACACCAACACATGACCCGGACATCACCGAAGAAGGAGGCTACATGGGTGTGCTGTTTTCAGGACAAGTGGAAGAGTGCACACAGCTGGGTTAAGGTGATCAATAGAGCAGAGCACACTGCACAGCATGCAGAAAAGAATGTGGGACTAGGTGTGGTGAAGGGGAAAGGGATGGGAATAGACCTATGGAGATCACACCTCGCAAGTCTAGGATGAGACCAGAAGAATTTGGACATCAATCAAGATTTTGACAACCAATGCTCAGCCAATAATAGTAGCCTCTGAGCTCTCATGGCATACTCCTCAGAGGAGCATGCAAGGTTGTTTCATCCCCCAATTGCTCCACAAAAGTGAGTAAAGTTCTATTTCCCGATTCAGAGTTGCAGCTCGTGTGTCTTGAAGCAAACAACAAGGGAAATTGTCATACAGAGGTGTATGCTACACAGAGATACAGTGTGCATTGTAGGGTTGGAAAACATTTCCTCCACCCTTTTTTGCTCAGTGGCTGGAGTCTGTGAACAAAACTGACAAAAGTCAGATTAACAGGAGAAAAGGCATAAAAATAGTATTAATATTTTTAATTTTGTGTGCACAAGGGCTTCACAAAAAAAGAAGTAAAAAAATAAAAAAAAACAAAGAAGCAGTTAGACTTAAGAGATTACACACCATTTTAACAAAAGGCGATAAGTTTTAAAGAAGTGACTAGACAAAGGAGAGGGGTTTTAGGCTTCTAGGGGTGATAACTTGTGGGAAAGTGATTAGCAAATATATCAGGGAACTACTGAAAGTAAGGGTTATTCTAGTAAGGTCTTTTTAGACTGACTCATCTGGTGCTGGCTCTCCATATGTGGTGATAATGGTAGCTCTCTTCACCTGGGTTCAGGAGAGGGAAAACTTCATGTTATTTTCACAAAGACAAGTTTATGCATTGCTTTTAGGCACAAAAGAAAGCGTAGAGAATTTTTCCTGCATCTATTGATTCTCAATTGCCTTCAGCTCAAAACAACCCTTATGCCAAAGAGGGTTTTCTTTGGAGTGGCATGTTCTGGACCCCTCAGCCCCTTTCCACTCATGCCTGAAACTCCAGGTTCTTTATCCCTAAATGATTGCATTGGCCCATTTTTGGCATGAGTTTGATTTTGGAATAAAATTAGTTCTTAGCTCCTCAGTAAAGTGAAATTGTATGGCTCCTCCTCCCCATTTGCTTAATAGTTTCTTCACCACAAAGCTTCAGTTCAATGACCATGTCAGCCATCTTCAAGAGCTGAAATTAGATGTACCTAGTAAAAATCAATAGAAACAAAATCAAAAGTAAAAGGCCAGTGTCTTAGTCTGTTTTTGCTGCTATAATAGAATACTATAGACTAGGCAATTTATAAAGAAGAGAGATTTGTTTGTCACGGGGTGCTGTAGGCTGGAAGGTCCAAGACTGTGGGGCCACAGGTGGTGAGGGCCTTCTTGCTACATCCTAACATGGCAGAAGGCATCACATAGTGAGGCAGGGTGCAAGACAGAGAGAGAAAGGGGGCTGAATTCCTGAGATAACAAACTTACTCCTATGATAATGGCATTAACTTATTCATGAAGGCAGAGCCCTCATGACCTAATTAACTCTTAAAGGTCCCATCTCTTAATACCATCACAATGACAATTAAACTTTAACATGAGTTTTAGAGAGGACATTCAAACCATAGCAGCCAGATTATTTTTACAGACCTCTTTGTGTAAGACAAGTTTGCATTGAAATCCTGGACTACCTGGAGACTCCAGAACAGCTCTGCATTTCAGTCTGAGGTACACAAAGGCAATGAAGCAAATTTTATAAGCAGAGATCAATGATGAGACCTATTAAAATGGAGTCATTTGGTCTATTCACTCCAAGAGCTACTGGATTTTCAAAAATAGAAAATTCCAAATTGGTTGTTAAACGTTCAATTTCAAATTGAAAAAAATTCTGCATTTGCAATTATGTCTCAGTTACCTCTCATTGCCTCCAGTTATCATATTAATTCATTTCAATGTGATTTTAATGCATTGCTTTCTCAATTAGCCAGTAGGATGTGTAAGGAAGAATTGGGTAACATAAGTAATGTTTCTCGAAAGATATTAGATGTTTTTTATCTAGCTCTGATGATTGTTCTCTCAGTAATTAATTAGTACTTAATTCTCTTGAAGCTGTTCTTTTTTTCTTTTTAAATTTTAAGCTGCATCACAATATGTTTTGTGTATTATATTCGGTTTTGTCAAAACTATTTGTTAACATTTTTCTTGAATTTCTTATTTTTATTTAATAAGAAGGGGCCAATACAAAACAAAGCCCAGAAAAATCAAATTGATTTCAGTTAACACACCAGTACTGATTTGTCTGGGCAAGTCATGGCTTTCTTAAAGAGCTCTGCAACTTCATGTAACTTGTTTTAAAACTGAATGTATGAGTCCATTTTCATGCTACTGATAAAGACATACCAGAGCTGGGTAATTTATACAGAAAAAGAGGTTTAATGGACTCACAGTTCCACGTGGCTGGGGAGGCCTCACAATCATGGTGGAAGGCAAGGAGGAGCAAGTCCTGTCTTACATGGCTGGTGACAGGCAAAGAGAGAGAGCTCATGCAGGGAAACGCCCCTTTATAAAACCATTAGATCTCATGAGACTTATTCACTACCACAAGAACAGCATGGGAAAGACCTGCCCCCATGATTCAACTACCTCCCGCTGAGTCCCTCCCACAACATGTGGGAATTCAATATGAGATTTTGGTGGGGACACAGCCAAACCATATCACTGAGCTTCTAAACTTATTAACTGTTGAGAATAAAAGGGAGATGTCAAAGGCTTTTGTTTTATTGCATATAGAAATTTAAAATTAATCTGATTTCCTGTAACAGCAACATTAGTAACCTGATCTCAAAAACATATTCTATGAGAAGACAAGGAAAATAAATGAATGAACAAAGGAATGAAGTATGTATGAATGTATGAATGTTTAGATGGACACAGAAAGCTTTTAGGAGATTTTCTTACTCAGGCAAATCTTCCACTGTTGCTTCCCCAGAATAGAGAGCATTCCCTATTTTGCTCTCTTCATTTTTGTCACCAACACTTAGGATTACTAGTAGAGAGATCTCTGACCATTGAGGTCAAGGTTGATGAGTCCAAGAAGATGTCATGCACTGAAGTGGCCTTGGTCTGGTCAGCAGCAGGTCTTCCTAGACACCATTTGTGGATTCTCCCTAGGCAGGAAAGACCATTGGCCACAACCCTGCTGTGGCGCTCCATGATGGATCTAGGTCCTTCTGTCTTTTAAAACGGCAACATAATGTCTCTAGGATTAATCTGAAAAGCACTAGAACTTTGTGATTCTGACACAGTTAATCACTCCCAGTATCTCTATTCAATATTTTCTAAAGATAAAAGCTAAAAAAGACAATTATACAGATACAGAGACCAGAGTAAGAAAAGCTTGGAGAAAAAAGAGAAACTTAGAGTGCCAACAACAATATAACATAAACAGACCAGCAAATAATAATACAATTTCCCAGCTAATAGGATTGCTTAACAGCTGAATACATTCACACACCTGATTAAACAGTAACAACATGCACTTATAAAGAAAGATTGTAAGTTGTAATATGTCTTTTGAAGAAGCAACATATTAACCACTGTTTATACTTCTCTAATTACATTCCTTTAAGTTTTTCGTTTAGAAAACAGTTTACATTTTAATAACCAGCATCACTTCTGTTTTTAAAACAATTGGTCACATTTATATTGCCAAATTAAGGATATACAGGATATTTTCATAAGAAAAAAACAAGTGCAAATGTGCTTTGAAAATGATCTTTAACTGAGGAGTCTGGTTACATAAAGATGAACGGTCTACTGATCTCATCTCTTCCCAGTGGTTTGAAACCTCTATTTTTTCTTATCACGTTTTTCGGGAGCAGAAATTTGTTCTATGAACTTAGAAATTCAAAAAATTTGACATTATTACAGCACCTTCGTTGTTCCACCTTCTTTCCCCATTCCGTTTCTTTAGGCTATAGAAAATGAGGCAGCCTACACAACCCAGTCCTCAAACTCTTGCTTAGGATAGGGTACAGGAATGTGAGGAGAAAACAAATATGACTTAAAGAAGATTGGAAGGGGACCAAATAGTCATTCACTGTTTATCATCATAACATCTGAGAGACATGCCCAAATACAAGCAAATTGAAAAGAAATACACGGAATAGCACAAACTTATTAAAACAATCGCAATCAAAGAAAAAGAATACCAGGCAAAAGGCCAACCAAAACAACAACACAGGAAACACAATACAAAAGACAGAGGACAGTCCTCTCAGTTCTTCATGGGATGGAAAAACTGACACATTACAAAAAAGCCCAAAGATGAACAAAACACAATAGAATTGATACAGAGGGGCATAATTAGAGGCTCTAACAATATTACAATAGAGATAATAGAAACAAGAAATGATATAGGTATTTCTAGAAATTAAATGACTTGCATGGACAAAAACAAGATGAATAGAAGTGAAAAAGACAAAGGAATATCATTAGTCAGTGAAAAGCTATTAGACATTGAAGACAGACAAAGAAATTCCAATATAAGAAAAAACAGTGTCCCTGAGTCAAGAACCAAACAGATACCTGATGGTACATGCAAAGATTAAGATAAGAGAAGTTCTTGAAACTAAAAGTTTAAATTTGCATATCAAACATACCTTTTTTTCTGTGAAACTTAATGGGGAATAAAAACACAAAGATAAATCCTAATTATGCTATTGAACTTAAAGATAAGGAAATAATACTTCACGTGTTCAAACAGCAAAGTAAATCTCACACAACAGAGAATGGTAATCACATTGGCCTCAGACTTCTCCACAGTAACATTCAGTATTCCTCTAAAATTTGTAAAGAGGTATGTGGAAACTTTTTGCTCAATTTTTCTGTTAACTTAAAACTACTCCAAAAAATAAAATATTATTTTTAAGAAATTCTGAGGAAAAGACAGCCTGAGCCAAGTGTATCATTCCCAATCATTTCATTGTTAGAATACAAACTCAACAGACCTGAATTCTCAAGCATCAGTGAAGTCACAGGTTATAATATCCATGAGCTCATTTTAAGGGAAATGAAAATGTAATAATAAAACATAAAGCCCAGCTAATTGAAATTGAATCAAACAAGAATTTCGAGGTGAAAAATAATGTTTAAAGTGGGAAAGTCTTTTCATACCCCCATATCAGCAATAAAAAAATAGAGTCAAAGATCCCTGGTGGTCAAGCCATCCTTAGGGTCCTGACCTGCTCTCAGGAGGCACTGTTGTACGTTCAGGACCGCTTTTTTGTCCCTCTCTACCACGGAGCTGAGATTTGAGGGCTGTTCACCTGGGACCCCACTCCTGGCCCAGTCTAAACCAGCTGCCCCACTCTGAGCCCTGGACATAGGAGTCAGTCCAGGGGCGAGATAGGATCCACGGGAGTCAACCAGAGTGACTCCTTTGGAGTTTTGTCACTGCACTGATGGAGAAAGCTCTAGAAAGTCTAGGAAATCGAGCTGGGAGGATGATAACATGAAAATGCAGCCATGTTCTCCTCTCGTGATGGAAGTCTCACTGCCAGGGAGAGATTGGGGCTGATGCTGAGAAAGAAGGTTTGGGGGAAAGGATGCTGAAACCTGGGTCATCTGTCTCCTGTTCTTCACCACCCTGGAACTTTGAGGGTGGGAGAGAGTGGAAGGGGACATGGGGCCACGGGCCTCTGTTCTTCAAGGCTCTGTTCCTCAAGGGGCCTTTAAGAGGTGATTAGACCCTCTGGATCTGTTGGTTCTGGCACTTGCTCTGTAACTCAATGACCTCTCCAGCATCCTTCAAATACACCTCTTTCCATGGGAGCAGATTTTGTGGGCTTTTGGCTACTGGCACTTAGAGTTCTAATTAGTGTCTACCTCTTCAGTCCTCAGAGTCCTCAGGATGGAGGAAGTCACCATAAAAAGCAATGGGAGAGAGGATTTCTGTTACCTTAAGATTCCCACCAACCTCCTCCCTCCTACCCAGTCACAGACTGGATAGAAACTCTGCTCATTCCAGGCAAGATGCCAGCAGCTCCCTTCCTGGTCATGATGTCACAGGTCCTGACATTCCACACTGTCCTGGAGACCAAAGCTGGGACACTTAAAACTTTTATAAGGTCCTTCTCCCTCATCTGGAGGGAGCATGGCAGTGAGCCAAGGAGACGGGACCCTCTGCTTTGTCCTCCTGCTGTGCTGCTGGCAAGAAGTGAAGACCTGGCCAATAAGAATGAATTCAGGTAGAGTCCCAAGTAGATGGTTGGGCAAACAGAAAACCATGGGTCTGAATCAGGTGGGTGATACTCTCTTCTCCCATGAGTCCTTCTCTGCTGTGGTTTGAATGTGTCCCCTCAAAAATTCACGTATTGAAACTGATAGTGATAACATTAAGAGGTGGGACCTTTAAGAGGTGATTGGTCAAAAGGGTGCTCCCTCACGAATGGGATTAAGGCCCTTATGAAAGAGGCTTTGTGCAGCATTTGGCTCTCTTGCCTTTCACCATGTGAGGACACAGGGTTCCTCCTCTCCAGAGGACTCAGCAACAAGGCGTCATCGTGGATGCTTAGAGCAGCCTTTGCAAGACACCAAACAAGCCAGTGGCTTGATCTTGGACTTCCCAGCCTCCAGAAGTATGTGAAATAAATTTATGTCCTTTTTAAATTACCCAGTCTCGGGTATTTTGTTATAGCAGAACAAACAGACGAAGACACCATCCTTCCCTATCTCCCTGAATTTTTTACCATTGGACATTTATTCCTTGGGCAATGGAGGAATTTAAGAAATTTTTCTGTATTTGAAGCCCTTTATAATTTCAGAACTCCATACATACGTTATATATTTTAACTTTTTGTTACTTTATGGAAATGTTCTAACTTGCAGGAAGTCAAGGAAGAATACCATGAACACCCACATATTCATCCTTCAGTTTCAATAATTGTGCACGTTTTTCCATCTTGCTTTTTCTACACACACACACACACACACACACACACTTTTGTCATTATCAGAAATATTTTAGCACTGCCCCAGGTGTCTTATTACTTCATGTAAAATGTTTTCTTGCTAACAGATTAAAGCACTGTTTTTAATGTATCCACAATGATGTAATCACACTAACAAAATTAACAAAAATCCTTATAGCAGCTAATACCCAGTCCATATTTTAATTTCTCCCCCATCTCTGTCCCTTTGCAGACATACAAAGTCCCTATACAACAATAAACTCTGAGAACTGCATCACACATGGCTTGGGGCCCCCAATGGATCCCCTGACGTAGTTGGGGTAAGACTTCCCTCATAAGGGGTTTATTCAACATTTCTCTCTGTTCTGGCAGTACCCATTTTCCTTCTGAATTCTCTTTAGCGCCTATTTTTATTAGTTTTTCTTTTTCAGTTGAAGAGAAAATGGGGTTACTGTAAGAGGAGGGAGACATGGAGTTAAGTGAAAAATACACATTTCAGAAGACACAGCAGCCTGCTTGGCTACCTGATCTGCTAGGTTATTTCCTCGACTTTCAAAAGAAAGGCTTTTCTGGTGTCTGGGAACATGGACAATAGCTATTTCTTCCGGCAACTGAAGATTATTCAATACTTGAGTGATCAGCTCCTTGCAAACAAGGCCTTGACCTTTACTATTAATGAGACCTTGTCCAGTCCAAATTTTCCCAAACGTATGGGCCACTCCAAAGGCATACCTGGAATCTGCATAGATGGTTCCTTCCTGGTTCTGTTACTTTAAGGCTTGGCTGAGTGCAAACAGCTCACAAGTTTGAGCAGACCAACTGTTGGGCAATTTTCCTGATTCTATTTCTACAAGAGTTTCTCCATCAATCACTGAATACCCATTGTGTCTTTTTTCCTCAATCACCCAGGAGGAACCATCTATGAATAAGTGCTGTCCAGTCCAGAAGGGGGTTTCTCCTATGTCCGGTCTAAAAAATCTAAACATGTGTGTTCCTTCCTTAGATTTGGATTCCCTGTTAGGAAACCTGCTGGATTGAGTGAATTATCAGTGGTCAATGTTAAATCATCCTTTTCTAACAGAATGTCCTCATACTTTAAGATTCTTGAGTCAGTAAGCCATCTCCCTGCTCTCTGGTTTAAGACAGTTCTAACTCGGTGAGGCATGCTTACTGTCAATTTTCCTCCAAAGGTTAACTTTCTGCTTTCCTTGACTAGTATTGCTGTAACCATGATAGACTGGATGCATTGAGGCCATCCACAAGTGACTGGGTCTAAGACCTTTGATAGGAAGGCTACAGGCTGCTGGTGGCCTCCGTGTTCTTGAATCAGCACTCCTAAAGCTACCCCACTGTCCACATTAACAAAAATGTGGAATGGCTTTTCTAGGGAGGGTAAGGCTAAAACAGGGGCAGTTATGAGCCTTTTCTTCAGCTCCTCGACTTGATCAACTTCCGCAGAAGTCCACAGGAGATGGTTAGGCTTCTCCTGGGCAAGTTTTTGATATAACAGTTTATTGTGTAGTGCATATGAGTCAATTCATAAGTGGCAGTATCCGATTAATCCTAAAAATTTCCTGAGTTCTTGTTAGTTTGAGGCAGGGCAGGGACACGATTCCCTCGATTCATTCAGGCCCTATTCTTTGCTTGCCTGCACTTATCAAGTGGCCTAAATATTTAACTTCGGGCTCTACATACTAAAGCTTTCTTTTTGCGACTTGTAGCCCCTCAAACTGCAGATGGTTAAGAATATGTGTAGAGAAGTCAGTTACCTTCTCTATATCTTCACCAGGTATAAGAATGTCATCCACGTACTGAAGAAGGCATATTTGTTCTGGGATGACAACTTTTTCTAGTACTTGTTCTAAAATTTGACCAAAAAGATTAGGGGAATCTGTGAATCCTTGAGGCAAGACCATCCATCGATATTGTTGTTTCCACCCTGAGTGGGGATCCTCCCATTCAAAATATATCTCGGCTATCTTCAGCCAGGGGACATGCCCAAAAAGCATCCTTCAAATCTATTACAGTAAACCATTGATGATTATATGGAATCTTGCTAAGAATGGTGTAAGGACTGGGGACAACGGGGTGGGTAGTCGGGACTATTTGGTTGATAGCTCTAAGGTCCTGTACTAGCCAGTATGACCCGCTTGTTTTCTTGACTGGCAGTATTAGGGTGTTATATGGGGACATACAGGGCTTGAGAAACCTGTCCTTAAAAAGGCCTTCGATTATAGGTTTCAACCCTATCCTACCTTCTAGGGGAATAGGGTATTGCTTCCTTCCTACTATTTCTCCCGGGGTTTTTAGCATGATGTGGATCAGAGGGACTTGGAGTTTCCCTCAGTTTCCTTCTTTGGGCCAGACATTAGGATTAATATATTTTTCATCTGCATTGGTGAGTAGGTTTCATGAAGTGAGGAATCCCCTTGGGCTGACTTGTAGACCTATGCCCAACTTTAACACTAAATCCCTCCCCAGTAAATTAGTTCCTGCTTCAGGGATTAACAAGAACTAAATATGAGCTGAATGATCCTGGTATCTAACTTCTGTGCTTTCTAAAATTTTTGCTCTAAACCCTTCCCCTTTTACACCGGAGACTAAAAGTTCCTCTGAGGAGGAGACAACATTAGACGAGGGGAAACAAACAGAGGAGTGAGCAGCCCCTGAATCAACTAAAAAGGTGATAAGCTCATGTTTAGGCCCCACCTCCAAATTTATCAAGGGCTCCTGGTGGGACTCAAGATAAAAGAGACAGAGCCCCTGACCCCCCTATTCTTCCTCGAAAGTCATGAGTGGAAGGGCTTCTTTCTCCTTTCTTGGTTCAGGACATCCTCTCTTGAAGTGGCCTGTTCTTCCACATCTATAGCACCTATCTTGTCCTTCCTTCCTCTTAGTTCTGGGATTCTTTAACTCTGCTCCCCCATACTCTTTAGGGGGCCTGGTAGACGAGGACCTTGGTCCTCCAGATGGAGGCTGGGCTCCTTTAAAATAGGATTTGGACCCTTTATAGTTTCTGGCTCCCTGGAAACTCTGTCTAGAAGTACCTGGGTTTGGAGCCATCTGTTGGAAGGTGGAAAACATAAGTTTTGTCTTTTGTTTCTGTTTTTCTTCATCTCTCTTCACATATACTTTCTGAGCTTCCGTGAGGGGCTCACTTAGCAGATGGTCTTCCCAATTGTCTATCTTTTGTAACTTTTTTGAAGTGTCTGGCCAACTTTTAGTGACAAATTGGAATTTCAACATTCCTTGCCCAAAGGGATCATCCAAATTGAGGCCTGCGTATTGCCTCGTTTGCTCCCTCAGTCTGTCTAGGAATCTCATAGGCCCTTCATCCTTTTCCTATTGTATAACAAATGCTTTAGAAAGATTTTGGGTTTGGGGTACTCATTCCCAAATCCCTTTTATTATAATCTCCCTTAGGTCCTTCATATTTTCCCAGTGAACTGCATCATTATTGTCCCACTGGGGGTCTCAGGCAGGGAATTTCTGGTCCACGGTAGGAAAGTTTTCACCAGGAGGGTGCTCACATTCCTAAACTACCATAGCAGCCCTATGAATCATACTCCTTTATTCCCCTGAAAAGAGGATGCCCAAGATGGACATTAACTCCACCCAAGTGTATAACTGAGGTCCTAAGAATTGGTCAGTTTGGTCTGCCACTCCATAAGAGTCATCTAGTAGCAGTTTAAGCTCCTTTTTAAAATTCTGGACTTCTGAACTGGTTAAGGGAGCCTTTACAAAGCCACTGGCCCTCCCCACCTCATGGTACCTCTTTCAAAGGGAAGGGGGTCAGAGCTGACCTCTTAGGTACAGAGGGAAATGGGAAATTCTGAATATCTTTTTTACATTGTTCTACCTCACGCTAGAGACCTTTTGGAGAGGGATATTTAGGTTGGGAGGGAACAGGCTGGTGGGACAGTAATTCCCAAGAGTCAGGGTTATAAGGAGGAGGGACAACGTGAGTAGAGGTGAAATTTGGAAAGGGATCTGAGGCAGCAATGGCTGTCTGAGGGGAAAGACTGAGGACACTGAATGGGAGAAGATAGTCTAGGGGATCCCATACACTGGAGTCTTTAGGCATGAGAGCTGGCTCCTCTGACTTTTCATTTTGATGTGCCAGATTGGGTTCTTCCCTATTTGTTTTTAAGGGAAAAAGAAGGGCAGGTCCTTGCCTACAACAAAGGGCATAGCCTAGTTCTTCTTGAGACACTGGACTTTTATCATTAACATATCAGATTAGAAGCTGACACATTACAACCTCATTTTATCCAAACTTTGGCCAGAAGATTGAGGGTCTGAGGATGGGTCCCTGAGTCCAAATAAAACAGCAATATTTTGTCATTTGTTGCTTTTTCCTATGTTTAATCTTTTCATTATCCTTCCAGAATTTTAGCATGAGACCTAGGGAGCTATCTGGGGGATATCTTTGTTACCATCTTTATCCCTCTTACTCCCTGTCTTGCTTGGGGTATTTCCCATCTTGATGGTTTTGGGGTAGAGTTCAAGGTTCAATTTCCCTTACTGGAAATTTCTCACCTTTTGGGGTGAGGCTCAATTTCCCCCACTGGAAATTTCTTGCCTTTTGGGGTGAGGCTCAATTCCCCCCACTGGAAATTTCTTGCCTTTTGGGGTGAGGTTCAATTTCCACTACTGGAAATTACTTGCCTTTTCTATTACTGGAGGTTTGTGTCAGGTTCAATCCCCACCAATGGGGATGTCCCACATCTTTTTAACCTCTAAGCCACCCCGACCAAGGAGTACTTCACCACCCCCTGCCACGGCTTTCTTACCTTGCTCCCAACCACCAAGGAAATACTTTACCAGCTCCCATGGTGTCTTTTCCTTGGTCCATGCACACACTTGTGTGGCCCTTATGGAGGATCCTTTAAGCTAGGTTGCTGGCCAGTTTCTTTCCATGTAGCTGAGAGCTTGGGTTATTCTTCACACTGGGTGGGTCTTGACTTCTCACCCCTGAGGCCGCCACAGTAGGGCGGGTGCACCTCCTCACAAGAGAGAAGCAGAGACCGCCCCCGGAGGGGAATGTAATCCCGGATGAGCCCCCAAATTGTTATAAGTAAAGTTTTGGTGCCACAAAAGAAATAGCACTCGAATATGAAATTTTCTTTTTAATTCTCAGCAAGGAAAGGTACCTCTATAGAAGGGTATGCCCTTACAGATGGAGCAATGGTGAGTGCACACCTGGACAAGGGAGGGAAAGGGGTTCTTATTCCTTATGCACGTGGTCCCTACTGCTTTGTCATTCCCCTATTGGCTAGGGTTAGACCATACAGGCTAAACTAATTCTGATTGAGTAATTTAAATAGAGTGACAGGGTGAGTGGTTTGGAGGGAAAAATGGTTATGAAATGAGTCAAGGTGGAGAATGAGTCAGGGTGGAGCAGGTAATCGGAATGAGTCAGAGTGGAGAATGAGTCAGGATGGAGTAGGTAATCAGGATGAGTCAAGGTGGAGAATGAGTCAGGGTGGAGTAGGTAATCAGAAAAAGTTGCTTTACAAGGAAGTTAAGTTTAAAACTAGAAGGCAAAGAATTGAACATACTATCATATTAATTCTTTGAAGAGAAATTTATAACTCATATTTAACATCATGATTACACAGCATGCGGCATCTTAAACTGTGAGGCTGAAGTCAGAGGTGACACAGGACGAATATGGCAAAGCCACTGCACTTGACAATGAACTTCAAAAACCACACTGATGTTATAAAACCTAAATATTTTACTGTACATGCTTATTGGCTGATTTGCACAATACTTCCATTATAATTACGGGACAGACACAAAATGAAAAGAATATTTTTAACAAAGCACTTGCACGATGCAGCCGTACCCATTCTTAATGATCATTAATGTCTATCCAAAGAGAACTGTACTATCTTTGTTTCGTTTACCGAAGGTCAGCATACTGGGAAGCAACTGTCATCACATCTCAGACCTTTTTGCATATTTTTCCTCATTGTTCTGAGCCTTCATATGCTCAGACTAGTTGATTGGTATGTAGATTGTCTGTCATTAAAGCCATTTGGAAATCAGCTTTGTCACTGGTTTAGTGTTGGAACTTCAGATCCTAGAAGACACCACTGGAAAGTTCTGTGCACCAGGAAAGGGAAGGTGCATGGCCCTGCTGAGCCCAACCTCGGGGCTGGAGGAAGAGGCTGACCTTGACCTTGAGCCTAAGCAATGCCCCAGGACACTGAGACACCATACCTCCAATAAAGAAAAACTGTGAATGGCAGAAGGAAGGAACAATTGTGTGGGGGCTAACAAGGAGAAAGAAGTGCTCAGAATCACCATTCACTGTCAGGGTCACTCAGCGGGGTCGGCTGCTCTCAGCCAGGCAGCCGAGGCTACAGGTCAGGAGGCCACAGGTCCTGTGAATAACCCACATTCTGGACATCAGCATTTCACCCACATGACTCCACCTCTTATCTGCAAATGGGACCACCCTGGAATCACTTTGCTTGTGAAGGAGGAGAAAGGGAGTGGCCCGTCTCTCTGAGTCCTGCCCCTCCTAAAACAGAGCCATGAAGCCAGGTCTTCATGATGCAGCCATAGCATTGCACACTGTTTCCCATTTCCCTAGAACATGTTTCTAAGCTTCCAGGTCTTCATGATGCAGCCATAGCATTGCACACTGTTTCCCATTTCCCTAGAACATGTTTCTAAGCTTCCAGGTCTTACCGGAAAGGGGTCCTAATCCAGACCCCACAAGAGAGTTCTTGGATCTCATGCAAGAAAGAATTTGAGGCAAATCCGTAGAGTAAAGTGAAAGCAAGTTTATTAGGAAAGTAAAGGAATAAACGAATGGCTATTCCATAGACAGGGCAGCCCCAAGGGCTGCTGGTTGCCCATTTTTATGGTTATTTCTTGATTATATGCTAAACAAGGGGTGGATTATTCAAACCTCCCCTTTTTAGACCATATATGGTAACTTTCTTATGTTGCCATGGCATTCGTGAACTGTCATGGTGCTGGTGGGAGTGTAGCAGTAAGGATGACCAGAGGTCACACTCGTCGCCATCTTGGTTTTGGTGGATTTTGGCCATCTTCTTTACTACAACCTATTTTATCAGTTATGTCTTTATGACCTGGATCTTGTGCTGACCTCCTATCTCATCCTGTGACTTAGAATTTCTAATCTACTGGGAATGCACTCCAGCAGGTCTCAGCCTTATTTTACCAAGCCCTTACTCAAGATGGAGTTACTCTGGTTCAAACACCTCTGACATTTCCCTCCCTCTCTTTTATAGGAGAACCCTTAATCCTAAGGGTTGTAGAGGGTCAAAGACCATCTTTTGTAATTTTTTTAGGCTGAATAGGGGCAATGATATTCCTAACTATTGAGTTTCTTGCATTCAGGGTAGAGAGGAGTTTAATTAGAAAGCGTTGATGTGGCAAGGGCCATTCATAACTTTTGAGTTCCAGCAAAAGGTGATATCTGGAAGATTAATAAGTGTTTAATTTAAGAAAACATTTGGTAAGCTTATTCTGCTTTTTACACAAAGAGTACAATGGCAATATATTTTACAACAGTAAAGCAAAATAAGAAAAATTATCCCAAGTAAACTAAATTAGAAGGCTTTTTATGAAACGGGCAATTGTTGAAACTGAGCTGATATGGGATTGATATGAAACTGAGCTGATTTTAATACATGCCCAAAATTAGAATATTGATTTAGACTTTTACATTACCCATACATCTTGTTTCTTCTGAGCAGCAGTCATAGATCACTGGTTGGTTCACAGGAATAAGAAAAGTTAGTCTAAATTGCAGGAAAAAAACTTAAAAACAACTGATGAGACTAGAATTTAATAACAGGTATACCATAGTTCTTGAAACATAATGTTTTTTCTCTCCAGTTTCCCATTTTTACCAAAGACAAATTGTTGTATGACTGATTTGCTTTATTATACTTGGCCTGATTATTTGTATAAAGTGCAGCAAGAATAATTATTATTCACACAGGCTTTTAAAATTGGCTTTGGTGGAATTTTGTTCCATAGAAGGAATCTCAGTTAAGACAGTTTTTTTTAAAGCAGAGTTCAGACATGGGTTTGTATCCTCAAATACCTATGTGAGTTGGGTGAATATTTTTCTTTTGAGGTTTTAAGATAACTTGGGGCTCCTGGGTCTGTCAGAAAGTGACATTTTTTACCTAACACAGGTCAGGAACCCTGTACAGGGACTGTGTAAACAAGGTATGAGGCCAGTTTTACCAAGGGGATATTTTTTCTTTTAAGACAAGAGTCTTGCTCTGTTGCCCAGGCTGGTGTGCAGTGGCAAAATCTTGGCTCACTGAAGCCTCCACCACCCAGGTTCAAGTGATTCTCATGCCCCAGCCTCCCAAGTAGCTGAGATTACAGGCACATGCCACCACGCCCAACTAATTTTTGTATTTTTAGTAGAGACAGGGTTTCACCATGTTGGCCAGGCTAGTCTTGAACTCCTGACCTCATGTGATTTGCCCACCTCAGCCTCCCAAAATGCTGGGACTACAGGCATGAGCCACTGCGCCCAGCCCCCAAGGGGTTTTTATTGGCTCTGTAAGTTAAGCTTGATTCCTTAAAGGAAAGCACATCATTCCAGTGAAAGCCTTGGTAAAATAACCAGTTTCTTTAATTGTGTCCTATTGCAAACGAAAGCAGATTTTTATTGCACTTATGCAAATAACTGTATTGCCATAAGAATACTTACAAATAGTTTCCAAATTCTGGAGAAATCAGGTAGAGAGAGACAAATATGCTTCAACTTTTGTTCACAGGAGTAGACTTAATTGTTAAAAGCTGTAAACAGCTTAAAAGAAAAGTTTCCTTGACTCCAAAAAACAAAACAAGGGATAAAAGACTACTTTAGACTTCTATTAGTTCGGTCCATGCATTTAACTTTGGTTTCGTATTTATGAACATTTTTGCTGTCCATGAGTCTTGAAAATTTTTTTCCTCTATTCTAATGTTACAATCTCCAAAGTTATTAGAAACCTGCGTTTAAGCATACCTGTTAAAGTCCCATAGTTGATTATAAAACCATCTTTTGAAGGAGATTAACACAAGACAATTGTTTATGGATGGCAAAGTCTTAGGGCAGCCATGGTCAAAACCACAATTGACAAATATTTTTACCTCAGTGTCACACAATAACTTAACATAACAATTATAATTATTACTGATAATGTACACAAAGTCCTATTAGAATTATAAGAGTTTTCCATAATTTTGGAACACATACCAATATTTAGTGCATGTAAGACTTTTCATTTGCAAGTTTTTTAATTTGATTACTGGCTTCAGGGTGGAGCCCTTGGAGGAATGGGGCCGGGGAAACAGTTTCTACAGCCTAATAAGCAGGCACCGCTGGAAGACAAAACAAATCCCCCAAAATTAAAGCTCTCATTTTGATATCAGATTTTTGATTCTAAAAAGAGAGCATTAGCCCCTTCTGTGATCAGCGTTTCCCCCATGGGAGTCTTATCTCTTAGTGTGTGTGTTAGGGGAGACATTTCCATAACTTTTAGGTGGCCAAGAGCATGCTTCTCTGATCCAAATGTGCAAACAGCAGCATATCCCCCCATAACTGCCATTAGCCATTCATAAAATTACATTTTTTACCTAGTTATTAAACACCAAAGCTTTTTTATAATGTGAAGTAATTTTTGATACCCCCAAAAGTCATAAATGTCAGATAAGACAAAGCAAAATAGAATAGAGCCTTAGATTTTGAGAGGGACATATCCATTCTTAATTCCTGGGGTTTTATGAGAAAAACAGAATTTTTCCAAAATAGAGTTTGTGGTGCCTCTGTTTTTCCCAAGGAGTTCCAGGAGGTTAGCAATTGAATATCTGCTTTTAACTAAGCTGACTTTTAACCACAGAGCTCTTTTTTTTTCTTTTTTAAAATTTTCTTTCTTTTATTTTATTTACTTATTTATTTTGAGATGGCATATCGCTCTTGTTGCCCAGGATGGAGTGCAATGATGCCATCTCAGCTCACCACAACCTCCACCTCCTGGGTTCAAGAATTCTCCTGCCTCAGCCTCCCGAGTAGCTGGAATTACAGGCATGCACCACCACACTCAGCTAATTTTGTACTTTTAGTAGAGACAGGGGCTTCACCATGTTGGTCAGGCTGGTCTCGAACTCCAGACCTCAGATGATCCACCTGCCTCAGCCTCCCAAAGTGCTGGGATTACAGGTGTGAGCCACCATGCCCAGCTGAGCTCAAAAACAAAAACAAAAAAAAAAAAAAAAAAACCTTTTAAATTTCTTATTACCCAACTTTAGCCAGGCCAAACGGCCCATATTTCTGGCTTTTGAACTTTACCAAAGGTAAACTCCCAGGAGCTTGGAGAAAGGAAAATTTAAAACCGTTTGTGGAGGGGAAGAGAATTAACAAATGTTTACACAGATATTAAACCAGAAAGGACTAATTTTTTAAGACAGGAATTGAGCCCTGAACCCAGGCCGCCACTGCGAAGAGACAAAGCCTTAGCTACTGACCTACAGCCTCGGGCAGTCTCCACTGCTCTTCCCAGAAGGAGCCCAGAGTAGCCGATTTTGAGCTTGTGAAGGCTTTTAACTGCTTGAGATGATTTTTAGGGCTAACTGACATGAACTCCAATATTCCTGTTCTCCAGATGACAGAGACCAAGAGAAAGTACCGTCATGTGGTTACAAGGTCAAGCTCCCAAGGACATGAAACAAGATGAGAGGAAAACTTTATTCAGTTTTTTTTTTCCTCAGGGACCTGCAGCAAAGTTTGTTACTGACCAGTTTGCAAGGCCATTTTGAACAGCAGGCTTATGGGGTCCTAAGCCAGCACTCTATCCTAAGTTACCCTTCTTTATGACAGAACAATACAGAAAGATATGCAAAGCACACCAGATTTACTACAGCTTAAGACTAGCTTTACGAATCTCTTTTCCTATCAATCAAAACTTTATAGAGGATATAAACTGATTTTTACCATTCATTCAACAGGCACAGAGAGAGAGAGAGAGAGAGATCAGAAGTCTGACTGGTGAGAAATCCTTTCCCTTTTGCTGGCATGCCAGGCTGCTGGGTTCCCTTTCCCTGAATGGCCCTAGTGACCTGTCTCGCTGCGCCACAGCCCTGGGGGCAAAGCCACAACACAAAGAAAAATAATCTTTTTCTGTTCTGGCCAGAGCAAAATACATGTGACAAAACATGGACATTAGCCACTCTGTTTAGCACTCAATATTGAACTGGCAAAGCTCAAGCTTGCCCCTGGTTGGGCCCCATCACTTTTAATCCAACCCCCAACAGGGAGTTTCAACTTGTGGTCTCTGGGCAAGATGGTCACCCTGAGTAATAGAAAAGACAAGAAAGGAAAAGGAGAGAGAGAGAAAGCAGTGCCTGTGGCAGGGTTGGGAAGGTGAAGAGCTCAGGGAGGCCAGAGAAAGACCCAGCCATCGTAGTGACACTGAAAAGTTCGGGCAGCCGCTTGTCAGTAGCAAAGGGATCTTTTCCAGCAGTCCCATCAGCTCTCAAGTTTCCTCCTTTAGGGAGCAAAAAGCCCCCCATGTCCCATGATTCTGTACATGCATAATTCTGTCACCCATAGCCATCAGCAAAGAGTGCAAGGCAGATTAATCCAAAGAGAATAGCAGTTAACATCCCTTAGTTCCAAACATGTTCTTAGCCGAGAGGGACTTTACTGAGAGGGGCCTCTAACCCCCTAAATCTTAGGAAGGACTCTAACCCTCTTAAGTTGGGCCTTGAACCCAAGTTCGATCAAGCTTTCTTGCCTTTTATTAAGAGGTGCCTTTAACCCATTCTGTCTTAGGAGAGACTCTAACTCCCTTAAGTTGGGCCTCTAACCCAATCCCACCCTTCACCCGGGTAAATGCAACTGACTTACAAGGTTAGCCAATCGGTGTGCAGTCTATTTCCTTTGGGTTGGGGGCCTCCTTAGTATCATCTCTTCCATGGTTCACCAGAAAGATTTTACCAGAAAGTGGTCTCAATCCAGACCCCAAGGGAGGGTTCTTGGATCTCACGCAAGAAAGAATTCAAGGCAAATCCATAAAGTGAAAGCAAGTTTATTAGGAAAGTACAGGAATAAAAGAATGGCTATTCTATAGACAAAGTAGCCCCAAGGGCTGCTGGTTGCCCATTTTTATGGTTATTTATTGATGATGTGCTAAAGAAGGGGTGGATTATTCATGCCTCCCCTTTTTAGACCATATAGTGTAACTTCCTGCCATTGCCATGGCATGTATAAACTGTCATAGCACTGGTTGGAGTGTAGCAGTGAGGACATCCAGAGGTCACACTTATTGCCATCTTGGTTTTGGTGGGTTTTGGCCATCTTCTTTACTGCAACCTGTTTTATCAGCAAGGTCTGTGTGACCTGTATCTTGTGCTGACCTCCTGCCTCATCCTGTGATTTAGAATGTCTAACCTCCTGGGAATGCACTCCAGCAGGTCTCAGCCTTATTTTAGCAAGCCCCTACTCAAGATGGAGTGGCTCTGGTTCAAACGCCTCTGACACAGGCGCAGGCATTGCGGGGGCCATCATGAAACAGGTCAAAGTGTTGCTTTCACAAAAGGAGATGTGCCCTCTTACTTTGCTTACCTCAAAACAGCTGGGTGAGCCTAGACATCCTTGGGACCAGGATGTTGTCTCGACCTCTCAAGGGGTGATTCCAGGGACCAGGAGGGCAGGCTCAGCTCAGAGCTCCTGCGCAATCGCCCTCCATCCTCACAGCCACCCCGGGGATGAACATTTCCCCCCATTTTCCAGACAAGAAGCCCAAATCCCAGAGAACTTTCCCAGGGCCGTCTCTCATGGCCTGCAGGAGGGACTGGAACTCAGGCAGGGCTCTGTCAGGCCTCTGAGCTGGAGCTAAGCCATTGTAACCCCTGTGACCTGCACATATACATCCAGATGCCCTGCAGGAGCCAAGAAGTCTGGAGCAGCTGAAAAACCACAAAGGAAGTGAAACAGCCAGTTTCTGCCTTAACTGATTAACCAGCCTTATGATATTCCATCATTATGACTTGTTCCTGCCCTACCCTAAGTGATCAATCGACCCTGTGACATTCTTCTCCTGGACAATGGATCTCATGATCTCCCCACCATGCACCTTGTCACCCCCTCTCCTGCTGACAACAGATAACTACCTTCAACTCTAACTTTCCACTGCCTGTCCAAGTCCTATAAAGCTGCCCCTCTCCTATCTTCCTTTGCTGACTCTCTTTTCGGACTCAGCCCACTTGCACCCAAGTGAATAAACAGGCTTGTTGCTTACACAAAGCCTGTTTAGGTGGTCTTCTATATGGATACGCATGACAGGCTCCTTCCTCTAGAGAGGGCTGGTGGGCACCCACAAAACCATATCCATTTAAAGAGAAGCAAATGCAAATTCAATGAACATTGTTAAACTATAGGGCTTTTATTCCCCTCTAGGTTCAAGTTCTGGACTGCCGTCAAGTTAGTCAAGTTTTAAGAATATGGATGACGATATGACCACAGTATTTGGTAAGGAAGTCCCTCCTATCAACCTCTGGCCTGTACGTGAAGGGGGCTGGATGGTTGTCTGTGGCTGTTTCCCAGATAACCTGGTATGAGCTGCAGACAGTGGAGGGAACTGATTGGTTTGGGACTAGAATCATATTCCAATGGCCCATAGCTTTACTGCTGACATCTAAGAGTCAAACGCTCAAGAAATTAAGGAAGACAGAATTTTAGACCATTACACCTAAAAAGTGCCTGGGAGCCTTGCTTCTCAAAGTGAGGTCCAAGGACCCTCAGCATCTGCATCATCTGGTTTGGGGAGCTTGTTAGATATGCCCAGCGGCAAGCTGGGCCCAGCCCTCCAGCACCAGCACCGCATTCAACCTGATGCTACTGATTCATGTGCACCTGAGAGGCCCCATGGCTGAGCCGTCCCCTCCTCCACTGCCTCAGCCCTGCCAGCCCCCTGGAAAGATGGTGGAAACTACGGACCCCCTGGCCTCACCCTGGAGATGCAGACCGTGCTGGTTTGGCTGAGCCTGGTGCCTCTGTGCTTCTCTAGGGCTCTGCAGGTGACACTAAAATACAACTGGCTGAGAACCGCTGCCCTGGGCCAGGGCCATCCAATAGAAACACAGCACAAGCCGCAGTTGTGCTTTTCATTGTCTAGTGGCCACATTAAAAAGATGCAGATGAAACTCATTGTAATAACATTTTATTTCATGTGATGATTTCAACATGTGATCAGTGTCAAATTATTAATGAGATGTTTCAGTCTTTCCATCACACTGGATCTCCACAGTTTGATGTGTCCTTTGCACTTCACGGCCATTTCCACATGGACAGCCACACTCCAGTGTGTGAACGTGTGGCCAGTGCCTGCAGTTCTGCTCTGACCTCTTGTTTTACATGTGGGGAAACTGAGGCCTAGAGCACTGGGACTCAGAGCACTCAGTCCTGACCCCCGCTCACATCGATGCCCTTGGGAAACAGTCACCTCCCAGGACCTCTCTGCCAGCATTGCCTGTGGAGTGGGGTCAGGGGTAGAGGATGGGGCCACCTTCCACCTGGCAGGGCCTGGGACTGAGGCTGTGGAGGCTGCACGGCCTTGAGCAGGGGCTCCCGTGGGAAAGCAGGGCCCCCAGGTGCCGGGCCCTTTCCAGGAGCTGCCACTGTCAGAAGTCAGGCTTTGCTCCCTTTCCACATCTGGGTGGGAGAGGCCTGGGAAAAGCTCTGCCTGCCTGTATGTTTGATGGGTTACGTGGATGGATGAGTGAGCGCTCCAGTGAATGAATGGATGTTCCCATTCTCGCTCCTGCCGCCCCGTCCACTTTCCGTGTACTCAAGGGAACTGCCCCAGGCAGGAATTAGACTCCCCAAGGTCAAGGAATGGCTGTGACTGGACTCACTTTCCTGGTGAATCTGGCAGTTGCCAGATTCTGAGAGTTTTAGTCCTGAGACCAGCACCTCCTCCAGCCAGTGTCTCAGCCATCCCCGGAGAAACAGCAGCCTCAGAAAAGGATTCAGAAAGAGGAAAGAGTGGCTGGTGTCTCTGATATTTTTCCTGGGTCCTGACCAACTAAACCTAGAAGAAGGCAGCAGCTCTTACCCCCATCCGCACCCCCAAATTTCTTCTAGGTAGAAAGCTGAAAGCGTTGACAGTGAGAATTCAAATCCCTGTGGAGGTCAGCGAAGCCCACCCAGGCAGGCCAGGCCAAGACTGTCTGTCCAGAGCTTTCTGCGGGAGGGGAGTCACCACCATCACGTGCAATTTCAGAGCCTCCGAGTCAGGCAGGGGATAGGGCGTCACTAGGGCAAGGGAAGCCCAGGTCCCAGGCAGGCTTTGACCAGGGGCACTTGGGGTGGCTCATCAGACGGGCGGCAAGGGGTTGGTGAGGGAGCGTGTGTGGCTTTCTCTGGTCGGCTCCGAGTTGGAAGCGAGGACAAAAGCCAGAGGAGCTGTCGGTGATGAATGCATTCCTGGCCCTCTGGGGCCAGGGGTTGCACTTTGGCTGCCTGAGTTGTTGCTAGAGGAGGTCTGACTTCTGGCAAGTCTGACTGTGGAGCAGGCCAGCCCCCTGGACTGATTGCTGCAGGTGTGGTTGGCTCTGTTTTGATGGTTGGGCTCGTCATCGTTTGTATTTCAGCCTCTCCTATCTCAAAAAATTCAACCATCAGCAGTTAGACATGGTTTTAAAACAAAGAGCTTCCGAACCTTGTTCCACCTGCTGGCTTCATCTCTACCTAAAGCGTTTTTCTAGCCCTGACCAATCTCCCCGAGGGTGGGGAGGCCCGTGGAAGGGTCAAGGCAGCCTTTCACCCTGGGCAGCTCACTGTGGGGTGGCTCGGCTCCCTGCCTCTCTTTGGCCCCCAAAGCCGTGACTGCTCTCTGAGCAGGAGTGCGCCTCCCCGCAGCTGGGCCTCCATCCGCCCACCTCAGGGAATCCCAGGGTGTCTGCAGCTTGAAGAGTTTGGGTCCCCAGGAGGCCACTCCCGGCTTCAGGCATGGAGTGGACTGGGTCACACTGGGCCAGGTCAAGGACTGTGGGTGCAGTTGTTAGAGATGGCGAGTTGCAGAGACAGCCCATCCACCATGGACAGGGGTGGCCCCCAGTAACAATGGGGCAACCGAAGCCAGAGTTGGCCAGGAAGTTCAGACAGTGCCCCAGGAGGGCTCACTTCTTAGGGCTGGTCAGCTGAATCCTGTCCTCTGCCTGCCCCAATCTGCCCTGGGGACCCATCTGCCCTTGGTGGGTGCTCTGTTACTGCTGACCTGCTGTGCCTGGTCACAGCTATAGAATCCTGACTCCTGGACATGGCTGGCTAGAGTGGGACAGAGACAGGGACTGAGGCTGGGCCGTCTTTGGCCCCTAGTGTCTGGGCAATGTCTGGTTCAGATGAGTGCCCAGTAAATGCTTGCCATTCAAATGCATATCCACTCTTCTCCAAGACCCTTCTCTCACTGGACTCCACGACTGTTTAGGAACTTGGAATTCCTAAGACTGGTGCTTCTGTCCAATCACTGGCCAAGGTCTCCTCAAGGTGGAGGCCAGTGTTGCCAGGGCAGTGGCCCAGCTGAGACTGCAGCCGGCCCCAGCAGACAGAGTGGGTCCTGAGTGGCAACGCCCAGCCCCTTGGCTGGGATCCTGGGGCACCCGCGGCTAAGAGGCAGGTGGCACGCAGCTCTGGTCCAGCAGTTCCGCAGTACGAGGCCGTGTCCCTGAGGTTGTCCTGGCCTCTCCTCAAGCTCGTGCCTCATGATCAAGGATGGTGTCCACAGTGCCAGGCACCGCGTCCACTCCCAGGGCAGGAGGCGGGGGTGCAGGCCTGGACACTGGTTCCCCTTTTATCAGGAGGAGCGAATTCCTCGCAGAGCTGGTAGACTCCTCCTACCTTACAGGGCTGTAGCCCACCTGGCCGCAGGGGGCCTCACTGGGGGTCACATTGCCAAAACCCAGCTCTGTGAGTGAGGAAGAGGGAGAACATGGCTGCTGGGCAGGACACCAAGAGCCCAGGACAAAGCATTTTTCTCAGATGTGTTGGTGGCATCTTCATTTCCAGTGGCATTTTCAGCCTCTTCCCCTTTACCCTCGAATTCTGCATGAGCTGGTCCTGGGGAGACCAGACGCCTACTTTGCCTGGGGCTGAGGAGCTCCTGGATGAGGGACTTTCTCTGCTAAACCCAGAGGGCCCCAGCAAACCAGGACCCACTGCCCAGCCCAGCGCTGCAGCCTGGCCTGGTGACTGTGCTGCAGAGACAGCGGTGACTCTCAGTTGCCGCAACACCTGGCCATGGCCCAGGCTCTGTGCTGAGCGCCTTCTGCATACACTGCTTTATTGGACCCTCAGGAAAGCCCACAGGCAAATATACACCCCCATTTTACAGACAGGAAACCGAAGCTCAGAGCCATGAGGACATTTGTCCAAGATCACATTCTGGTGGGAGCAGAGCCCGTGTGTTTTTTCTGCGTCTGTCAGACACAAAGCTCAGGGCTCTCATGGTAAAAGCTCCCTAGGAGGACACATAGGGACGTAAAAGAAGAAAGTGAGGCTGCGTTGACACAGAGATCAGGAGCGACGCCCACTCACACACGGAGGGCAGCTTTGGGAGAGCCTCAGAGATGGGACAGAGGGACCCAGGGCAGGAAGGAGACTTAGGACCACGTGTGGGCCAAGCATGCAGACTTGTACCTTTGGGGGGCAATGTTCAGTGTCCAAAACGTCCAAATGGTCTCAGTTTTTCTGAAATTATTGAGGGAGGCAGTGGCCTGCCCACCCAGAGAAGGTTCTTTTGAAAGTCAAGTCCCACATCCCCTGGGTTCCGGGAGTTCCTGTTTCCCATTCACTGTGTGTACAGATGGCCTTAGGGGACAGGAGCACAAGGGCCAGCCCTATGGGGCCAGCTCTAACGTGTTCTTGTGTGCCTCTCCCAAGATGAAATTCTAGTCCAAGAGATTTTGGATCTGAATAAAACAACATGGACCGAAATGCCAAGTACAGCATCAACATTATCAACACCAATACGTAAGGAAAAAAGCAAGCATATCCCTTTCTAACCCTCTAATTGCCCTTATTCCTGGAGGTCTGTGGTATGGAATACGTGACCCTATTATTTGAGCATTAAGACCAGCTACTTCTGGGGCAAGGGCACATGCAGATGTGAACAATATGGCATCTAAAACCATTTCTACAGCTTCCCGAGACAGAGGAAGTCAACCCTAGACTGGCAGGGATAATTTCCTTTACTCTGGGATCTCTAGAGTGCGCATTCAGGCACGTTCTCGTCCTCGGGAACCACTGCAGGAACGCAGGGCACAGGAACATGAGAACCCTGCACTAACCAGCACTTTACAGTTCCTCCCACACACGCCCACACTCTCACTTCATGCTCACCTAAGGCTTCTGAGAGAGCAGGGCAGTTATCATTACCCCATTTGACAGAAGGTAAAACCAAGGTCTAGCAAATGACTTGCCCAAGGCCACACAGTGAGTCATGAACCAACACAAAGAATGGCCTTCCCCAAGTGCAGCTTCACATGGTCAAAGACATATGCAAGGAAATAGAACAGCACATTCAGAACCAAGACAGAGTACTGAATCAACAGTTGCCAAGGAGAGAACTGGGAATCAGAAATGCCAACGCAGTGTATGAAAATGTATGCAGCAGCAGGAAAGTTCAGCACTCTCTTGAAATCTTGCACCCAGATGTAAATTCCAGTTCCTAGGACTGGTTCACCTGCCATATGCCAAGGTCCACACTGTTGGTTCAAGGGAGTCAGAGGACACCTGACTCTGTTTACACATTCACTTGCCAACGCACATTTCCAAATAGAGCTTGCAAACCGTATTAGCATCCCATCCCTACATTTTAAAATAAAGCATGGGCCAAAAATGTTTATACATGTGTAATCAAGAAAACTTTTCCCCATTTTTTCCATGTTCTTAATCAAAGAAGTCCATATTAAAGAGGATTATGACAACAGCACTTCTCAGAAACATCAGAAAAAGCTACCCTCTTCTGGGAATACAGGCAGATTTTCCTTTGATGGTAATTTCAGCCTTATAATTACCCCTGCCCAAGTCCAGCTGTAACGGAAGAGGCAGGAGGCAGGCAGACACAGGCAAAAACATCTCCTTTGTGGAGGATAAACCCTTGGTGGGAGAACGTGCCTGCTGCCCCCAGTTGGGCAGATATTCCGGTCTCTGTCAGGGCTGAGGGACCCCCAGCACCCCCACCCCCTGCCATGGGGCCAACCCTGGAAAAACCACAGCCCAGAGAAGCACAGCAGAAATGTCTCATGGGCAGGCAGATGTCAAGACAGGGAGGCAGGTGCTGCCACAATGCCTGGCCCTCTCTACCAAAGCTTCAGCTATGTCACTTCTCCTCCCCAGGGCAGGTGCAGAGAAAGCCAGAGTGCCCCTGGAGGGTTCCCTCAGGAGTAAGGAAAAGCCTCCCTTCAACAGATGAGTGTGCTGTCAAAAATACAACTGTGCAAAGGCTCAGAGGGTGAGGAACTTAGACTCCATAGGGTGTGAAAGATCTCCTCTTTACCCTAGAGATTCAAATCCAGAAAAGACACCTGCCCAGAACACATGTGCAGGATGTCTGTGGTATACCCCACACTCAGGACCAGGTCACAGCTCCCGAGCCTAATCATGCTCCAGGCACCAGGGAGGAGAGCTTATTAAATACACATCCCTGGGTCAGGCATCTCTGTTGGGGCCCAGGAATCTGCATCCCAACCCATTCCCCAAACAGTCCCCCAGTAAGCCAGCCTCTGGAGCCGGGAAGGATTGAACTGGAGATTTTCCGGGCTTATGCAAGAATAAGATTCTATTTAAACCTAACGTTCCTAATATCTCTCAATTTTTCCCACTCATTGGCTTGTGCAAATTGCCTGATGGTTATGGGTTAAATATCACTGGGCATCTTCTTGGCAGTGGGCCCCTTGGCAGGCGAGGTCACAGGCAAGTCTACAGGAGGGACCTCAGGATGCAGTCTGTGCATCAGACCCATGAACGCACTGAAGGAATGAGAGGAAATAAGAACAGACTGAGGCCCTGAGGCCAAGGCTGAGATGGAGGCAAGGAGGAAGGTCTGAGTGTGGGGAAGCGGCGGGGGAAGAGGGGACAGCATAAGGCACACCTGGCTGTCAGAGAAGCCACAGAGAAAGAGCCCTCCAGGGCCCCGGGGCCACAGCCACCCTCTAAGGGCATGGTGGGCATGACGGCAGCCCAGGAAGTCAGCCCACATCGTCCTGAGCCTCCACCGTGTCATTGCTGCCTCCTCTGCTCAGCCCTAGAGGCCGCTTCAAGGCCTCCAGGTGGAGCCTCCCTCCCTACGCAACTCCTGAGCTCGGGACAGCACCAGACTCCTTTGGGCCCCCAAAGCCACACTCTAGTGTAAATGAATCAATTTAATTGAATTGTTTTGCTCCTAACCACGAAGCCAAGACCAGCTGCATTACGGACTGAGAGAAAAGAAAGGTAAGTGATGAGTTTGGGATAATGGGGAGGGCTAGTCTAGAAGGGGATGTGAGGACACTCGGAGGCTAACATGACAGCCTGGTAGACTGGGGAGAGGGAAGCTAACATGACAGCCTGGTAGACTGGGGAGAGGGAAGCTAACATGACAGCCTGGTAGACTGGGGAGAGGGAGGCTAACATGACAGCCTGGTAGACTGGGGAGAGGGAAGCTAACATGACAGCCTGGTAGACTGGGGAGAGGGAGGCTAACATGACAGCCTGGTAGACTGGGGAGAGGGAAGGCTAACATGATAGCCTGGTAGACTGGGGAGAGGGAAGGCGTGGTGCCTATAGATGCCAAGCAAACGGAGGGCAGGGGAGATGGGAGAGGAGCATCCCCACGTAGGGTCTGCAGTGGGAACAGATGCTCGGTGACATGGTGTATCAGTCTGTTCTCATGCTGCTATAAGGACATACCCAAGACTGGGTAATTTATAGAAGAAAGAGGTTCAACTGACTCACAGTTCTACAGGACTGGGGAGGCCTCAGGAAACTTACAATAATGGCAGAAGGGGAAAGAAACACGTCCTTCTTCACATGATTGCAGGAAGGAGATGTGCTGAGCAAAAGGGGCAAAAGCCTTTATAAAACCATCAGATCTCATGAGAACTCACTCATTCTCACGAGAACAGCAGCATGCAGGTAACTGCCCCTATGATTCAACTGCCACCCACTGGGTCCCTCCCATGACATGTGGGGATTATGGGAACTACAATTCAAGATGAGGTTTGGGTGGGGACACAGCCAAACCATATCACGTGGCATCTCAGAAAGCCACCAGTCTGCAATAGTTGCTCAGTGGGCAACTGATAGCAAATTTAAGACGTTAAGTGGCTCTATGAATATTCAGACTTTTTGTTTGTCCAAATATTTGGTTGAGGTGGGTTCCTCTACCCTCACAGTCACCAGGGCACAAGCAGGCTGAGGGCCCTGGGCAGGAACAAGGTTGGTGGTGTCACTTACCCCTCTTACATATGGGGACACATGGCAGAGGCCTCACATCCTTAGGCCCAGGCCCACCATGCTGGGGGTGGCCTTCCTAGGAGCACCCATCATAGCTTCCCATCAGAGCACTTCCTGTGGGGACCGTGCAGCAGGTGGGACCACAGGAGTTGCTGTTTGCATGGTCAGAATGGCCCGGTGCCCACCACTCCCTATGGCCTGTCCAGCCCTTGGAAGCTTCTCTGGGCGGTGTTCCAGGCTCCCTGAAGGGTCAGGCCGCCAGGCCGGTGTCCATTTTGCTTCTCTCCACCCTCGATTCTAGAAACGCCCCAGCTATGCAGGGGCAGATGCAAATCCCAATGCTCCCGGCATCACAGACAGGGCATTTCCTTGGCCGGGCTGCCCCTTCCAGAATCCCACTCCTCCACTTCAAACAGACGCACCTGACAAACACCTGGCATGAGGCCTGACTCCCAGTAGTGGGTTTTGTATCCATTTATTCCACAGGTAGGGCCATCCCAAGGATCCTGGTCCTCATTGTTTAGGGCCAGCCCGAGCTCCACCGCTGACTGCTCCAAAGAGAGAAGTGCAGGCTCTGCAGAACCGGCCCTGGGCCCCACACCCTACAGTTATGAGGCAGAGAGGTTTCAAAGTGGGGCTCAAAGGAAGGAAAAGCTCTCAGCTGTCACAGCAGGGAAAACCCTGTGGACACTGACCCCCTCCACCCCCCAGTTAGGCTAGCTTCCTTACACAATGGAAAACCTGCAGACACTCACCGGCTCTGCTCCTGGGGCTAGGCTAGCTTCCTTACACAACGGCAAATCTGCAGACATGATGACGAGGGAAGATGGAGCCTATCATGTGATTTCTCCTTGTTCTGATGCTTGATCTTTTTTGGCATAGTCTTTTATATTTGGCTTCTTAATGATATCAGTCATATTCTAATGGATGTTCCAAGAATGGTCTCAGAAGATAAAGGAAAAGTGGCACACAGGAGTGACTTCACTTCACTTGCTGGTGAAGAGACAGAGGGTGGTAGGTCTACACTCTCAGATCCAACCAATTCTCTCAGCATGTGTCAGAGCTGATGGGGCGTGGAATGAGGTTTACGGTGGCTCTCCGGGACTGGGCAGGGTCGAAGCTAATGGCCTGGGGTCTAGAGCCCCACGGCCTGGCTGAAAGGAAAAACAAGAGCTTGGAGTTAAGTCATCATTTTTTGTCAAATCTTGATCATTGTCCTTAATTTTTCCCACAGAAGAGGAGAGAGAAACAATGTGTGAGATGAAAAGCCTCGCAGCTCTGGAAAAGGTCACTGACACTCTTCCAAGAGCTTTAGGTAAACAGAACGTGAGACCCTTCTGATGACAGTTAAGTGCCAGAATGGTTGCTGCTAGGGGATTTCTTTTCCCACTCAGCAGACACGTGTGTCTCTGAGCAGCTCCAGGAAGAGCAAGTGAGTCCAGCCCCCAGGTGGACCCGCCTGAGCTCCACGGGAGCCCCGTCCAGACATTCACCTGTCCCAACAATTCCAAATTCAAGGAGTCGCAGGCCACGTCAATGAGAGCACGCTCTCCCTTCTCAGCCCAGGAATAATCAGGACTCACAAGGCTGCCACCACCCACCTACTCAAGGGTCTCAACCACGTGATGATGGGAGCCTGCTCCCCCATGACAGGCCCAGGAAGGGCCCCCACACCCCCTTCAGGAGGCCCCCCACCCTCTCGTGGGGTGGGGACCCCCAGTCCAGCCCTTCTCCACTCCCTGTTCACACAGCTCCACTACTGTCCGCCTGCTAAGAGTTGGCCATGCAGATCCTGTGGCTTCTGCCCCTGGCCCCAGGCTTCTCCTCGGAGCTTTCCAGAACACCTGGGAGCCAGTCCTGGGTGAGGCTGACAGCCCTCCTGTCCTCCTGGTATCCCTGAGTCACATGGCAGCCCAGTGTGCCCAGACCCTCCCCCCATACCCTGCAGCACATGCCCGTCCACGCAGCCTGAGACCCTCCATCTGGAGCGTGTCACACCATGAATCCAGAGCTGCTGTCTGTGAACTCCAAAGACTTTGGCAAACGAGCCACTGCTGAGCCACACAGCTGGCTTTTCATAGCCCGAGCACAGAGCCAGACGTTGAGACCCTGTCGCCTTCACTCACCTCCACTGGTGCTTCCCAAGCACCCACCACGTGCCAGGCACTGTCCTAGGCTCTGGGGTTTCTCACATAAAACAGAGAGCCCTGCCTGGGAGCTCACCTGCTAGAGGACGGTTAGGTGGGCCTCCCTGTCCCCTCTTAAAGCATGAGGGTTCTGAATTTTCCATCCAGCCTGTCGGCTGCTGCTCCCAGCCCCTCACTGTCCACAAGAATGGGAAGCCGGCCAGCTCGTCCTTTGTTAAAATGCCAAAGAGGACGGTCCCAGGAAACATCGCTGGAGACCTCCCTGCTACACGAGTTGTCATCGAGCACAGGCCAGGAGCTTCTCTGAAGTGGGGACCCCAGGCCCCATGTTCAGACTTTGCCAGGCCAGTGTCAGTCCCGGGACCACAAAACCCCAGGCCACAAGGTCTGCTCGTGCCCCCAGCAGCAGGGACCAGGCCAACACACGCAGTGTAGAAAGGGCAGTGAGCGGTCGTTCAAGCTACGGCCAATTTCCCAGACTGTGCCGCTGTCCAGGACAACCTCTGCTGCTTTAGATACAATTTCATGATTGACCTTGTCAAGGTTCCAGTTCCCTGGGACCTGACTGTTCTGCAGGGAGAACCACAAATTCTCCTATAACTCTAACAGCAAAAGACAGGGGCCTCTGCACTAATGAAGCTCCTGTACGTCACCAGCACCTCTAGGTGTGGCCATTGGCAACAGAAGCCCCGGAGGTGACAGTGGGGACTTCCAGAGCCCTGGCAATGTTGGACAGTGAAGAACCAGCAGTCCCCAACCTCCTGGTACTGACATCCCGGGAATGAGATCCACAGCCGGCAGCCGTGAGGGGAGGACAAGGAGGACCAGCCCAGCTCCGCCAAGCTCGGAGTCGTTGATGGGTTTTGAGGGAGAATGTGGGGGAAATGACACTGGACAGGGTGGCCCATGGGAGAGCCAAAGGCAGCCTGACGCAGCCAGCGCCCCCTCCGTCCTCCTGCCCTGGACACATCCACAGGGCTCTCCCCTCCCTCCACAACTGAGGGCTCAGTTCCTCCTGTCCCCTGGTGTCCCCCCAATCCTGCTGTTGCCCATATCCCCTCACACTGCACTCTGCCAGGCTCATCTGAGCCCCCACCCCCGTGCCCATGCCAGCCTGGCCCTCTCTGGGCCTCTCAAATCCTAGCACACCCTGAGCACCCCCAGGGGCCATCCCAGCCCCTCCCACTCAGACAACCAACCGGCCTCATTCCATTCAAGGTGCCTCTCCGTGTCTCTCCTTCCAGTCACCCAGCGTCTTCCTGGGAAACTGAAAGCAAGAATTCTGCTCCCTGAGCCCCACACCCATTCATACAGCCAGAGGATCAGGCTCTGTTGGGGGCTGGGTGGGGCTGGAGCACAGGCTTGGAGCCGATCTGACCTGGGTTCCAATCCCAACTTGGCCCCTGTGAGCTGTGTGACCTTGGGAAGACCTTGGGCAAATGACCGCACATCCTAAGCCTCCGCTTCTTCATCTTCAAAGTGGGATAATCACAGCACCTGTACTGGGTGTTGAGGAGATGGAAGGAGATGCTGTCTGCAGAGGGCTGAGTGCAGGGCCCGGCACACAGGGGGCGCTTGGTACTCACCCCCTGCACCTGGGGAAGGCCACCCTGTGCAGCCCTAAGAAGGCATCTGTGTGGGGCGTGGACACTCAAAGAAGGGGAGTCTAATGCTACCAGCCACACCCGTCGGCCTCACAGCCCATGCTCATTGGTGGAGTGAGCCACGGTAGGTCTGAAACATAGGCTCTAAGAACAGTTAATGAAACACCCAGTTTCTCAAGAAACTCTCTTCTTTCCAACAGGAGATCATCTAAAGCAGAAGAGAAAGCTGCATGAAAGTACTGAGAGCCAGTTACTATAGGGGGACGCCATGCCAGGCTAGGACTAGGGCCGCCGGCAGAGCCTGCACTCACTACTCACTCCCAACCTTGGGAGCAGGAACCAAATTATGGAACATTCTGTATAAAGGAAAACTGTCTTATTCTAAGGATGACAAATAAAATAAACATATTTAAATATTAAGTTAGAGGAAACATGGTTTTTTTCTTAATAAAAAGAGATGAAAACCTAATTGACTCTGAAAAATAACGGCATTCAAAGCTTGCTGTTGTCTAATAGCATAAGCTTTGAAGAAACATAACCTCAGAGCCTGCGTATTTGTCAGCGTTCTCCAGGGAAACAGGATGTGCGTGTGTGTGTGCGTGTGCATGTGTGTGTGCACGTGTGTGGATGTGCGTGCGTGAGTGTATGTGTGGGGTGTGTGTGCGTGTGTGTGCATGTGTATTTGTGTGTGTGAATACATGCGTGTGTGTGTATATGTGTGTATATGTGTGTGTGTGTGAGATATTTATAATATGGAATTGGCTCGTGGTTATGGAGGCTGACAAGTCCCAAGACCTGCAGAGTCTACAAGCTGGAGACTCAGGAAGAGCTGATGTTTCAGTTCCAGTCTTAAGGCAGGAAATAGCCCATGTCCCAGCTGCAGGCAGGCAGGAGGAGCTCTGCATATTCAGGGCAGAGCCAGCCTCTGTCCTCTTCAAGCTTTCAGAGTTGGAGGACACCCACCACCCACCTAGGGAGGCCCGTCTGCTACACTCAAGCTACACACTCAAATGCTAATCTCTCCCAAAACACCCTTACAGACACACCCAGGAGAATGTTTGACTGAATATCTCAGGATATCACAGGCACCCTGTGGCCCAGTCAAGTTGACACATAAGATTCACCATCACAGAGCGTGATGGATTATGTCTAAGAACAGAGTCTAGGAAAATCCGCCCTCTCACCCTTTCCTACTGCAGCACATTGCAAAACATACATACACGGGTGCAGAATACGTGTGCACACAGAGAACACCGCTGCCTCCTGGTGCTCAGCAAGGGCTCTTTGCGCTTTTGTGGTGTGGAGACGGAACAGCATTACCAAAAAGTGTCTGGGTTGAGTGTCACAGAAAGCCAGGGTTCATATTCTGCCTCTGTGTAGTCAGGCTAGTCACGACCAGGCGCCAGACTCAAAGGTTGTTAACAGTATTTTGAATGTCAGCCCTGAAGGAAACCAAAGTCTCTACAGAGGAAAACAAAACAAAACAAAAAACAAAACGCTTTCCAATCCCCAGGAAATGACTCACTTTCAAGAAATTTTCAATGCATTGAAACTCCAGTTTATCAAAAGGGAACAAGCTATGGTGAAGAGAGAATGGAAGGTCCTTGGGGAGCTGGCAAAGACTTGTACAGATAAACCCTGTCATCAGGGAGCTGGCAAAGACTTGTACAGATAAACCCTGTCAACAGTATTTCACCTGCAAAGGACTCGACTCACCAACATTCTCTGGGAATCAAGAACCTTTCTTTCAGCAGCTGTCAGCTTGTTGCAAGTTTTTGTATGCAAACTTGTTCTGGCTGTAGACAAGCTGTACCTACCTCTGTTCAACACATTGATATGATCAGGCTGGGGGGTGTTATTTACATTAAAGTGTGTGATTTTTCCCATTTCTCCAGAAAGGCAGGAGAAGTTCATGATCGTATCTTAGAACATCTCTCGATAGAGAACTTTTGTTCCCTAGGGACAGTCTTAGCAATGGATTGGTGTTCTTTCCAAAACACCATTCCAAAGGCGGTTAGAAATGGAATCAAATGATGCCATTTTATTTGTAATTCCGGCTGTGCTCTCTTCTGAAAAGACACAAATGTCCCATCACCTCTTTCCATGATGTCCTGCTACTGACTTACTCAGTAACTAGTGAGTCACTAGTCACTGCCTCAGTTTTCTCATCTAGAAACAAGGGGTTGCATGAAAGGCCTGGAAGAGCTATTCCAGTAAAAACAGTCTCTGATTCGAATCCCTCAGTCCTTTGTTCGCCCTTCCAGTAAGTCGGCAGCAGGGCAGGATGCAAATATTTCTGATGCCCAACACTATCCTATTTCTACTAAACCATTCCATAATTGTTTATCAATAAATGGATCAACAAATGGATATTTCACTTTTTATTTATTTATTTATTTTTGAGACAGAGTCTCGCTCTGTCATCCAGGCTGGAGTGCAGTGGTGTGATCTCGCCTCACTGCAACCTCTGCCTCCCAGCTTCAAGCAATTCTCCTGCCTCAGCCTCCCAAGTAGCTGGGACTACAGGTACCCGCCACCACGCCCAGCTAATTTTTGTATTTTTAGTAGAGACAGGTTTTTGCCATGTTGACCAGGCTGGTCTCAAACTCCTGACCTCAGGTGATCCACCCACCTTGGCCTCCCAAAGTGCTGGGATTACAGGCATGAGCCACCACATCTGGACTTCATTTTTGTTGTTGTTGTTCTTTTTTTAATTTTTAGTTTTTCCTCAGCCCTCCCCTCAACAACTGGATATTTCAAAAAGTGACTATTTCAATGTGAATTATTTTCTTTGTCTTTTGGCTTTATACTTGACTTCCAAGAAACATTTTTAGACTACTTTGTGATTGATGAATTGTTCCCATGCACATTACATCACTGAATCCTCACAAAAGTGCTGTCAGATAGACATCACCTCCACTTTATATGAGGAAGACTGAGGACTCAGAGATAACCAACAACTTACCCGCCGTCACACCATCATGTGGTCAGTGGTCAGTGGGGATCAACATTCCAGCCCAGGCCTTACCATCCAGAAGCCACAATCTCCCCACTACATTTTTTAAAATCATGACTGCATCATTGTTTGCCAATCAGGATATTTTGATGGAATCAATTTTCCCCCAGGGAATGCTCTGACACCGTACTGACCCCAGATAAGACTGTATTAGTCCATTTTCATGCTGCTGATAAAGACATACCTGAGAGAGGATAATTTATAGAGAAAAAGAGGTTTAATGGACTCACAGCTCCATGTGGCGGGGGAGGCCTCAAATCATGGCAGAAGGTGAAAGTCATGTCCTACCTGGCCTCAGGCAAGAGAGAATGAGAGAACAAGTGAAAAGGAAAACCCCTTACGAAGTCATCAAATCTCATGAGACTTATTCACTACCCTGAGAACAGTGTGGGGGAAACTGCCCCCGTGATTCAATTATCTCCCACCAGGTCCCTCCCACAACACACAGGAATTATGAGAGCTACAAATTCAAGATAAGATGTGGGTGGGGAAACAGCCAAGCCATATAAAAGACAAAATATACAAATTCTCTTTCATTATCTCGCTATAGGTTGAACAAGTGTGCTTGACCTTTTCCTTTCCTGTTCTACCCCTAAATCTTTTAACGTCTCTCATTACAGTAATTTTCAAAACTAAAACTTTAATAATTTAATATTTTGGTCACATAAAAATGTTTCCAATCTAAGTGACAGTATCAAAAAAACAGCTGAATCAACATGTTGGGTCCTTGGCAGCCAAATTTTCATCCTCGCCCAATGGCAATGAGGGAGCAATGCTCGTGGCAATGCCAGTCACAGCCAAATTCTGCCCCACCTCCTTCCCATACTGGCAGGGCCCAGCAAGGAACTGAACATCCACCCCTACCCATGCCTACATGCAATGCATAAATAGGTAAGTGCCTGTCCAAAAAGACTGAAGAGGACCCACAGTTTTACAACATGATGCTGAAAATGTTCGGGGCACGATTTCAAAACTGCTGAATATACCAGGAACTAGGATGATTGCAACTTCAATAAGAAAAGACAATAAACAGATGCTGTAGTGGGTTGAAACAGTGGCCCACAAAAAGATAAGCTATGTCCACCTTTTGGAACCTACAAATACAGCCTTACTAGGAAGTAAGATCTTCATAGACGTAATTAAGTTGAGGCTTTTGAGATTTGATAACCCTGGGTTCCAAATTCGCCGACACATATCCCCATAAGAGAAAGGCAAAAGGAGATTTGAGTCAGAGAAAAGGAGAAGGCCATATGAAGATGGAGGCAGAGACTGGACCTATGCAGCCCCAAGTCCAAGAATGCTGTCAGTCACCAGAAGGAAAAAGCAATGAATGCAATCTTCCATGGAAGACCCTCTGGAGAGAGTATAGCCCTGCTGACACCTTGATCTGTCTTCTGGCCTCCAAAACTGTGAGAGAATAAATTTATGTTGTTTTAGGCCACACAGTTTGTGTTGCTTTGTTATGGCAGCTCTAGGGAACCAATACAGATGCGAACACTGAGATGATATCTGACACAATTTTAAAGCAACAATTCTAAAAATGCTTCCATAAGCAATTATAAACCCTCTTGAGACAGAATTGAGAAGCTTGGGGATAAAAGCAACAGGTTGCCTCTTTCCCGCCCACCCCCTCCACCCCACCAGGTTTGAATGAGCACCCCAAGGGCCTGGTCTGTTACAGACAGATGAAACGTTTTATTTAAAGATACGAGGGCCAGGACTGGGGCGGTCGTGAGGGCTTGCTTTAAATCCTCCACTGCCTTAATTTCTTCCGGGGACCTTTGCAAGGGGTTGGGTTCCATCTTTAGTAACTTAAAATACAGAATCTTTGTCCTTTGAACATATGAGTCCATCCATAACCTACAGTAGCCAGTTAAACCTAAAAATTTTTGGAGTTCTCTCTTTGTCTTAGGCAAGGGCAGACCCACTATTCCCGATATTCTCTCTGCATTTATTCTCTGCTTTCCTTCACTAATTAGGCGTCCCAAATATTTAACTTCTTCTACAAATTGCGATTTGGTTTTGGAGACTCGCAACCACTTTTCCCCTAGGAAATTAAGTAAGCTTATGGTGGCTTCTGATACCTCGGCCCTCCTTTCCCCAGAAATTAGAAGATCATCCACATATTGTAACAACTGGGTTTCTTCGGATGGTTGGAATTCCTCCAGAACTTTTTCTAAGACTTGACCAAGTAAGTTTGGGGCTTCGTGAAACCTTGTGGCAGCACAGTCCAGTGATACCTCTGCTTTCTCCCAGTTATGAGGTTTTCCATTCAAAGGCAAAGAGGTCCCTACTCTTAGAGTCTAGGGGACATGGCCAGAATGCATCTTTCAGATCCACTATGCTGAACCACTTATGTATATAGAGTATTTTATTAAGGAGGGTGTAGGGGTTAGGCACCACAAGATGTCAAGTTTGGACAATTTTATGTATAGACCTTAGATTTTGCACTAATCTGTATGACCCATCTGGTTTCGTTACTGGGAGAACTGGAGTATTGTATGGTGACATACAGCATTTCAATAACCCATCTTTTTTTTAGTATGAAATCAATTTTTTATTTTTAACTAAAAATAAATGCTTAACATCTTTCCAAAATCAAAACTAAAGACAAACAAACAAAAAAAAGGGTGGAAGCATATTTTTTCTTCCCTGGGAAAACCACTAAGGCAGATATTGTAGCAGAGCTTGGTTTTTTCCACAGGACTAATCTATGCAAACAGAATCTCTCTCCAGCTTGTCAGTTTTATCTACCTGTCAAGAAAAAACAAAAACAACCTCTCCCCACAAACACAACACAAAACAAGAGACTAAAAAATTTGGGAAAGAGCTTTTAATGCATTTCTGCAAAATCCTCTCTGAGGAGGTTTAGTACAGGTACTACCCACCAGCAACTTATCCGGCCAGGTGAGTTGGTGCAGAAGTACTTAGGGTGAATTAATACCAGAGCCACTGTGTGCGACTCAGCCACCTCTCCCAATTACCACAGGGAGGTTTTAAAATTGAACTTCAGTTTCAGCAGATATTTCAGATTTACCTGAACAATATCATAGACAATGTACTCATTATACAGTAGACAGATGTCATTCACACCAGATGAAATCCTGGTCCCAAGGGGAACCTCTACACCATCCAGAGTGATACTAGCTGAAAGGTCAGGAGTAGTTTTGCCCAAACCTTTGACACTGTGCTTGCCCTTGGGTAACTTGCTGATATGTGAAGCATGCTTCAGTTCACACACGTTTCCAAGGGCAACTTCTTCTGACAGGATTAACCCTATTGGGTCTTCCTAAGACGTATGGCAGTAGTTGACACTCTTGGAGACAAGGTCAGCGAAATAGATCACTTTACCAAACATGTAGCCCATCACAGGTGCTTCAGGCGGGGCTATCCAAAGACCCAGGGACAGGATCCCAGCAAAGTTGGTGGTCCTGGACCCATGCCACAGCAACCTTCAGTTATGAAGCTGCTTAAAGGGCTTGTAGCGTTGGCACTCCTCTTCACACTCTATCTTAAAGCTATCAACGACTTCCAAGTCATATGCATCGTGTGTGGTTGGTTGCATGAGTGTTCTTAACATACTTCCTGATGATCTCAACTTCTTCAGAATCTCTGTCAACCACCTTCATGTCAGTTTTGAGCTCCTCATAGTTGACATCGATGGAGTCCTTGCAGCTATCATGAGACCCTCCCCTGAACAGACCGTAGGCCACCTCGACATCCAGCAGGTTGTCCAGCATTTCTACCTTGGCCTGCACACTGTGCATTGTTCAGGAGCAGAGGCTCCTTCATCCCAAAGTCGTGGCGGATCAGGATGTAAAAGCAATTTGAGAAATCCAGGATCTGAGAGTCGCTGCTGCCCTGGGACACCACCTGCTGGACCTGAGGACGGAGTACGCGGCCTGGATTTGCCTTTAGCTCAGCTTCCCCAAGGGCATCTGAAGGTCGATCTCATACCCCACCATGGCTTTCTTCATAGTTTCCACATCAAAGATCATCTTGATGAGGTCCTGAACTGGCTTGAGGAGCATGGATTTGGTGCCAGGATTTACTGTCAGCTTCTTCACCACCATTTTGTCCTGGCCGTAGTCAATCTCCAGGGGGTAGAACTTTTTGGGATACTTTGTGAATTTTTGGAGTGCCAAGCATTCCTAGTGTTTCTTCATATAATTTCATGAAGTGTTCAATGGGTCCTCCTTGGGCAGCATCTGTTCCAGTCTGTTGCTACCAATCACTGTGCCCACACGGTCTCAGGACTTGAATATCCAATGCCTGCTTTCCCTGTCATCCTTCAGCAACTTCAGCTTGTAATAGGAGTTGGTTCCTTTAACGATGTCCACCAGGCTGAGGGTGGCACTGAAGACCTTCCCACCTTTCTCCAGGACATGCGCAGAGTATTCCAGACCAGAGTCAGGATCCACAGCTGCTCCTCCTTTAAGAGTTAATTTCATTCTCTTTTCAGATTTGTTGATACCTTCCTCCCCGACCTGGCCCTTGCTTTTTTTGGAGAGCACAGCTCCTGACTTCCCTCTTGGGGCTACGACTTCAACAGGCTCTGCCTTCACCTCTGCCCCCCAGGGGGACAAGATGTGCTCTGAGAACAACTCCTGGAGCCCCTTGGTGGAGGCAGAGAAGTCCTGGAGGAAGTCCTCAGACACAGCTCAGATGTTGGCTTTCATTTCCTCCATCTTCTTCTTCTTCTTTTCCACCTCCTCTTTAGTGCTGATGCACAGGGAAGCCTTGTTGGCCGTCCCCATCAACTTTCCCCTGAGTTTCTCAATCATGGCCTTCACTTCATCCTTGTTCCAGGAGAGCTTCCCAAGAGTAAGGATCTTCATGTTGGATAATGGCTTATCTGCTGGAGCAGGGGCGTTCATGGCAGCAGGCTCGGAGGCTGTGGAGGGTGGGGGCATGGCCGCCACTGGGTCACTGGTTTCTGAGGGGAATATACAGTCCTGCTTTTTAACCTTAAATTTCTTGAGTTAAGAGATTTCTTGGACTTCCTTTGGGATCACCTGTTCCTTCTGGTTGGGTGTCCGTGTCTTGACCATACACTTGGTCCAGGCAGTGACATCCCCGGTGCAGTAATAAGTGTCACTCTTGAAGACCAGCTGACCTGAGCATTCCTCACAGGGAAGGAGGGCACCGAACGTCATGCTGTCAGCTACTCGGTCCAAGATTGCCGACTCCCCGGAAGGTACCTGCTGCCTGTTGAAGATGAGCATGTCCTTCAGATCATTAGTAGAACACACTTTCTTTAGCTCGTCTTTGATGTTCCAGATCAGGTCGTTCTGGGCCTTTAGGGCCTTTTCAAGCTTACCATCCTCGTCTTTTTCTTTTTTAGATTTCTTCTTGGCCACTTCATCCACTCCATCCACCTCATCGCCTTCTCTCTTTCCTTCACTCTTGACTCCTGGGAGCTGCTTCTTCAGGGTTTCTTTATCCTCTGCAGCGAGGAGGCTGAAGCCCTTGAGCTGACTCGCACTGTACTCAGGCTGGAAACCCAGCTCCTCCCTGTTCTTGACAAAGCAGCCTGGGTGGTACTAGGGGTCAATCATGCCTAGCTGTGGCTTCTCAGGGTCCAGCATCTTCTTGGATAGGCGCATGTGGCCCTTTTCTATCTTCTCCATAACACCCCTTGCACTTGCTTCCGTTGGACTTGGCCTACTCTGCTGCAGTCACCCAGCATCTTCTCTGTCTTGCTACCAATTCCATCCTGGCCTTTGCCCGTCACTCCTCCAGGGTCCGCTGTCTTCTTGACTTTCTGCTGGTCATCCCACCAAAGCTCAGAGAATCCATCCACCTCAACGTCAGGGTGCCGCATGGAGTGGCCCACCTTCCGCAAGCAGGAGAAGTGGTACCAGTGTGGGACTTCTCCATCAAACATGGACTATTGCACCATGATGGCCATCCGGAGCGAGTCCTTGGGGATGCTCTCGCTGCGTTTCTTGCAAGAGGTGCGCCTGCTCTTGGTGTACTCCACTCAGTAGAGCTTATCCGAGGACTCTGCCATCCTCCCACAGCTGCCGCCAAATCCCAGGAGCCCGACGCGATGACCTGGAGACACGCGCTTCCGCTGCCTGCACCTGGAGCTTCCGCCTCGCTGCCCCGCCCACGCTCACCTGGCCGCAGGCTCCTGAGTACCCAGCTCAATAGTTCGTCTTTAATTTGTCCTTCTATTACCGTTTGGAGACCCTTCCTCCCTTCATGGGTATGGGACATTGTTTCCTGTAAACTCTTTCTCCTGGATGTTTTCATTCAGTCTGTAAGGGTGTGATTTTTTAATCCTCTCCTGTTGCCTTCCTTAACCCACAAAAGGGGATTAATCTTACCTTCTTCCTCCTCTGTTAGGAGAACCATCATTAGTTGTATTTGTCCCTCCTCTACTCCTAATCCTAAAGCTAAATCTAATCTACAATCAAGTCTCAACCCAGGAGGTTAGTTCCTGCCTTGGGAACATATAAGAGTGACTCCTTAATTGGTTCTGATTCCTGCCTAATTAACATTTTCTTGAATATTGGAACTTGAAATCCCGCCCCTTTTACTCTGATACTGTTAACTTTTCCTTAGAGGGTCTGTGCCCCTTGGTGGGTATATTAAGGAAGAGCAAGCCACTCCAGTGTCGACCAAAAATGTCATTTTTTCCCCTTCGGGTCCCACTCTCAAGTTTATGAAGGGTTCCTGGTGGGACCTGGTTAGAAGGAACCCCTGACTCCCAGTCCTCATTAAAATTCATAATGGGGATTACCTTTTCTTCCTTTTTCCATTCCAGACGTTCTTTCTTAAAATGCCCTGGTTTCAGCCAGGTGCGGTGGCTTACGCCTGTAATCCCAGCACTTTGGGAGGCGGAGGCAGGTGGATCACGAGGTCAGGAGATCGAGACCATCCTGGCTAACATGGTGAAACCCCGTCTCTACTAAAAAATACAAAAAAATTAGGCTGGCGTGGTGGCTGGTGCCTGTAGTCCCAGCTACTCGGGAGGCTAAGGCAGGAGAATGGCATGAACCCAGGAGGCGGAGCTTGCAGTGAGCAGAGATCACTCCACTGCACTCCAGCCTGGGCGACAGAACGAGACTGCGTCTCAAAATTAAAAAAAAAAAAAAAAAATGCCCTGGTTTCCCACATTTGCAACATCCACTTACAGTCTTGGGAGTTTTTCCTTGTATTTGCCTCCAGTCTCTTTGCTGAGACCTAGTATTACCTTGTCTCCTCTGAGAGGGTTCTTGATCTAATCTCTTTCTGATTACTTCCTCTACAGTGGAAAACATGATTTTTGACTTTTGTTTTGCTTCTCTTCCTCTCTTCCTCTCTTCTTACAAAGACCTTCTGAGCTTCCCTCAGTAATTCCTCAATCGGTTTCTCATTCCATCCATCAATATCAATGTTTTGTAGTTTCTTAGCAATATCAGGCCAGCTTTTAGTTACAAAATTAACCTTTAAAACGCCTTGCCCTACTGGATCCTCTGGATCTATTTCCTGAGTATCTTTTCATTTGATCCCAGGGCCTCTGCAGAAATGTAGAGGCAGTCTCCTCTTTTTCTTGTTGAATCTCAAATGCTTTCAAGACATTTTGTGTCCTAGGAATGGACTCTTTAATCCCCCTGATTAGTTCCCTAAGGTCTTGCATTTGGGCCTAATCCCTGGGGTCATTGTTATCCCATTCAGGATTCGCATTTGGGGATTTCCACTCAGCCAGTAGGACTCCTTGCCCAGGAGGATGCTGTCTCACCCAAATGGTCATGGCTGCCCTTCTAATTATTGCCCTCTTTTCTTCAGTAAACAGGATATTCATGATAAACATTATCTTAGCCCAAGTATAAAAATTGAGTCCTAAAAATTGATTTAGCTGTTCTGCTAAACCAAGGGGATCTTCTAAAAGTGGCCACATTTCCTTTTTAAAATTCCTAACCTCAGTACTTGTTAAAGGCACACTCATAAATCCAACTTCTCCCAGTCCCATAGGGCCTTCTTTAAGAGGAAACATGTTGGACATCTCCTGTTTAGAGTGAATAGGGAAATTCTTAATGTTCTTCTTACATTGCTTTAATTCTTTCCTTAAGTTCAGATAAGGATTTAAGGGAGCAGTGGGTTTAGTTTCCTCATGGCCCCCAGATTTCTCTTCCGCCAGCCTTCCTGTTGTCCCCTGATCTCCCTGTTCCTTATCTTGTGAGATGTATGGCAGGGGAAGAGGGGGGTGCGCAAGTGTTTTAGGGCATCCCAGGGCTTTTTATCAGGTGAGGGCTCTTTACTATGCTCTTTTTCTTTTTCTTTGACGAGCCAACATGGGGGCTAATTCCCTGACCCAAAAGAGAGCATAACCCATCTCTTCTTGTGAGGATGAGGTTTTATTATTCATATGTGGAATTAAAGTTTGGCACACCCAATCTTCATCTGAGCCAAACTTAGGCCAAAAGACCAAAGGCTTACAAATGGGATCTTTGGGCCCAATAAGACAGCAATCTTTATCATCTTTTGCTTTTCCTTGTCCCTGGTTTGAGGGTTGTCCCTCCAAACCTGCAGCATTCTCCCCAACAGACTATCCGTGGGAATGTCAGAAGGAGTCTCCTTAGTTCTCTGTTTCCTTTGTTCCCTAGGCCTAGAATTTTCAGTTAGTCTCTTTGTCTGTGCTTTTCCCTCGGTATGCAGCCCCTGCTACAAGAGCTTTCTTGCACACCCTGAGAATGGCTTCATCCATCTCTGGCTGTTTCCCTTGTGGGAGAACAGAACCACAGATTGGGACTCCACACTTGCTTTGTATCTAAGATACATCTCAGTCACACACACTTGACCTCCAAAAATGCCCCACCACCAAGGCAATACTTACAGTCCAATTTTCCAACCTTGGCTAGTGCAAAAGTTGCCTGGTTTCTGCAGTGCCTGCTTTTTACCCTGTGTCGTCTCCACTGCCTCCTGAATAACAGTCTTGGGTTTGTCTATGACTTCTGCAGGAGCTGCTATGCCCAGACAGAGTGGGCCACCTAAAGTGGGTGGGACACGTCTCCCCTCTAGGCTAGAGTCCCACTGCACGCAGGCACAGATATCCCGGATGAGCCCCCAGGTTGTGAGAAACCAACTCACCCCTTCAAACCTAAAGAAGGGACTCAGAGACACAGAGAGCAGCAGAAGCGAGACTTTTAATGACAGTCTTGCAAGATTGGGGGCCTGGTGGACAGGCACACTCAACACGGTTACCATAAGCAATTTATCCCCTAGTGCACAGGTCCCTCCCCTGATTCCTCATAAGATGAGTACTATGGGGTCACAATCTTCCCAGACATTGCCTATTGGTCATTGAGTAGGGGCTTTTAGGTATATTTTTAGGGTCACCTCACTGCATTCTGTTGCAGTCCACAATGCATTGCAGTTATAGTTAGCTCAGGGGCTTTTTAAATATTTGACCTATGACCTAGGTAGGCAAGTTGATAAGAATAGATAAAGCAAGCTATTTTGGAGGCTAGTAAACTTTTATTCTAGACTAAACTTCTTTGGTTCGGGTGAGGGCAAGTAAGGGGCCCCGACAAGCAGGTGCTGGCTATCAAAGTAGGGGCCTCATGTAGTCTGTTCTTTGGTGGTTTGCAGACCCAAGCCTATTCGAGGTACTTTGTCTTGGAAATGGACCACCACATACGTTATTTCCTTCAATACCTATTAAGACAGCTAAATTAAAACACAGTGATAACACCAAATGCTGGTGAGGAGGCAGAGAAGCTGGACCTCTCATGCATTGCTAGTGGGAATGTAAAATGGCACAGACACTTTGGAAAATTATTTGGCCATGTCTTATAAAATGAAGCACACAAATACCATACAACCCAGCAGTCACACTCTTAGGCATTTATCTCAGAGAAATAAAAACTTATATTCATGCCAAAATCTGTACACAGATATTCAGAGTGCTTTTATTCATAATTGTAACAACCTACAAATAACCCCAAAATGTTCAACTTTAGTATATCTGTACAATGAAATACTACTCACCCGTGAAAAAGGAACAATCTATGATACCAACAATCTGGGTAGATCTCAAAGGCAATTGTGTTCAGTAAAAAAATCATAGGGGCATTACTCTCAGTGGAAAAAGCCCACCTCAAAAGATTACATAGTGTGATTTCTACAACATTCTCAAAATGACAAACCAAGAGAGATGGAAAACATCATAGTTGCCAGGAGCCAGGAACTGGGAGTTGGGGGTGCAAATATAAAGGGGTATTGTAGCCTGCACAACATGGTGAAACTCCATCTCTACAAAAAAATACAAAAAAAATTAGCCAGGTGTGGTGGTGCATGCCTACAGTCCCAGCTACTTGGAGGGCTGGGAGGTGGGAGGATTGCTTGAGCCCAGAAGGTCGAGGCTGCAGTGAGCAGTGAGCCAAGATCTTGCAACTGCACTCCAGCCTGGGCAACAGAGGGAGGCCCTGCCTCCAGAAAAGAACCTGGGAGGCGGAGGTTGCAGTGAGCCGAGATCGCACTACTGCACTCCAGTCCGGGCAACAGAGCGAGACTCCATTAGAAAAAAAAAAAAAAAAAAACAAATAAAAAAAAACAAAACCAACAACAACAAAAAAAATCCTAAAAACTGAAAAAATAAAGAAATAAAGGAGTCATGAAGGAACTCTTTGTGCTGGCTCAATAGTTCTGTAACTTGAATGTAGTGTTGGTCACATGAACCTGTACAAGGGGCAAAATTGCACAGGACACACAAAGACATGCAGACATGCATGCAAAAGTGGTGCACACGGCATAAGGCTTATAATGCTGTAGCAATGTCATTTTCCTGGCTTTGATATTGCACTACAGTTAGGTAAGATGCCATCACTGGGGGAAGCTGAGCAGGAGGTACCCAGGACCCTATGTACTCTTTTCACAACTTCTGTGGAGCTATAATTTATTTTATAAATTACTTCAAAGGTTTTAAAGATGTTGAGCCCAGTGTCCTCAGCAGTTATGAAGTGTGCACAAGTCCAGGGATTTTTCTGAATGCCCTAGGAGACTTACAATTACAGGCTTCAGAAGGCTTACAATCTAACTTTATGAACAAAAATAACTTTATGAATAAAAATGTCTAATATTAGCTAGCAAAAACCAGTGATAAATCAGTTTATAGGTAGCAAATACTGAAGATTTGCTGCTGAGCTGGAAGTGAGCCTTCCTTGTGTATCTAATCTGACGGGCACTCCAGGGAGAAGGAAGAACCCCCCGAAGGTGTAGAAGGTGTGGCGGCTGAGCAGGGGAGATTGCCTCTTGGTGGCCATGGCTGCCACGGAAAGCCTTTGTCCCTGCTTTGAGTGGGACGGGATGGAAGACACTTTGGAGCGACACTCCTCCCTTCTCCATAGTTTCAATCCTTTGAAATTGATTGAGAAATGTTCCTCATCTCTCAAAATCTTCTTGCCTCAAGAGTACAATTGTTCAATATTCATTTGAATATGCTTTCGTTTAACTAGTATTTGCATGTTATATTATTTTCCTCTTTTATTTTCAACTTTTTTGTGCCCTTATATTTAAGATATCCACCCCTATATTTAAGGTATATCTTTTGCAAACAACATATAGGAGGATTTTAAAAGTCTACTGCAACCATTGTTTTGCCTTTAACTGGAGTATTTACTCCACTTGATGAAATGTAACTGGGGATGTAGTTTGGCTTCTATCTGCTACCTCAGTATTTGTTCTCTATTTGTCCCATCTGTTCTATAGTCCTTTCCTCTCCTTTCTTGTCTTCTGTTGTATTTATTAGGTATTTTTGTTTTCCTTTTTTCCTTCTATTAAATTATTAAACATTCTATTAATGATGATAGCTATTATGACATACCTCTCTGCCTTACTAGAACCTACAATCCATCGGTACTTTGGTGACTTCATGGACAATGCAAAGGCAATAGAATGTTTAACTCTCATGCACTTTTCTACATTTTCCATCATTTTTCCTCTTTGGGCTATAATCTGGATATAGCAAAAGTGAACAAGGAATCCCTCCCTCCCACTAGAGGCCACCTGGTGCCAGTGTGACAGCCAGGGTGGGGGGCTGAGATTCAGCCCACAGAGTCTCCTTGGACAGATGCTCTTCTCCAGTGCCACGTAACCTGAGCAAGCACATGCAGCAGCCCAAGACCAGCAGCTCAGTGAGGACCGGGTAGTCTTGGCAAGGAGAAGACACTCCATCTTCCGGGGAATTCGTGAATGAGGAGAGAATGAAGGTGTAAGACTCTGGAGGTGGAGGAGACTCTGCGGTCTCCAGGGAGGCACCTGCTGCTCCTTTGCGTCCCCTCATCCCTGCAGAATGTAAGCAGATGCTCCCCTAGTTCCACATCAGGCAGAGTGGCTTTTAGGGTTTGAAGCTGTATCTGCATTTTGGTTTTGAAAATTAAAATACATCTGCATCACATATTCCATGTTGGCTTCTTTTTCACACATCCTATGTGGGCATAATTTCTTGGGGAAGACGTACAATACCTCAACATGTGCTTGGTGTCATTAATCCCGAACTACCACATAATTTTAGTTATTTCCTTTTTGCTTCTGGAAAAATACTTTTTAATTTCCATGAAATTAGGGATTTTCTAATTGCTATTTTTTAAATTTTATTATGGACACAGGTTGTGTAGTATTTGGGAGAAGGGGGGTTAGTGATGATTACTGAAATTTCCATTTTAGAACTGAAAAATAAAAGGGAATTTGCCAGACCATATTTCAAAACATATTATGAAACTACAGGGTATGAAACAGTATGGCACAAGAATAGACAGAGTATCAATGGAATGGAGTAAAGTGTCCAGAAATTCTGAGAGTCCTGGTGTTTAGCATATGATGAGGATGTGGAAGATTTGGGAACAATGGGTAAATGACTGGGAAAACTCTGAGTTCAAACATTAATACATACCACACAATAAAATAAATTCAGATGAGCTAAATATTTAAATATCAAGAATAAAAGCATGGAATGACTAAAAGGACATATAAGGGAATTGTACCATTCTGAGTCTAGTAAGTAACTTAAACAGAACTTTAATATAAAGAATTATTAAGTATGATTAGGGAGTAACTATAAAGACAGATTAGTAACTATAAAGACTGTAAAGACAGGCATACCAGGGCTGAGGGCAAGGGCCCCAAAAAGGAGAAATGTGGAAGGAGCCCTGTCCCCCAGGCCAGGGTCCAGAGTCACTGGCCAGGTTTGGCTGCCAACCATGGGGTTGTGAGGATGTTTTCTGGCCAGAGCTGCTCCCTAGCCGGGCATGGGACACAGCCTCCTGGGCCTGGGCAGTGGGTGGGCAGGTGAGGTCTGGGCACACAGGTCATGTGAGGAGACTCCTGGGCAGGGATCCCAGGGTCAGGCAGCTGAGGGGCTGCACCCTCTGAGCAGGGGCTGTGGCGGAGCCCCCTGGAATGTCCCCACCTTCCTGCACCACAGACAGACCCTTCAGTAGGAACAAAGAGGAGAACACAGCACACGAAGAAGAAGACACAGCACACCTGGCCCAGGAGGGAAAAGTCCCTTCCTCTTGCCACATCCTCTAGCATCTTCCGGTGGGGACACTTAACACTGTGAGCCCACACGGTGGCCACCTGTGGTCCCAGCTACTTGGGAGGATGAGGCAGGAGGATGGCTTGAGCCCAGGGGCTCAAAGCTGCAGTGAGCTATGATCACACCACTGCACTCCAGCCTGGGCAACAGAGTGAGACCCTGTCTCAAAAAGAAAAAAAATAAAAATAACATCGATAAGGAGAAATGCTTAAAAAGACAAGTCCACATGGCAGAGTAGACATCAAGTTTGAAGCTAGGAGGCAGCAAATCAATAACTGGCAAAGAAATATTTTTATAATCAGGGTATGTCTCTCAGCGTGACTCCAGCCACAGAAACTCAAAAGAGAACATGCCAATCTTGACTACCTGAAATAGAGACACTTTGCACAGTGAAGGTGCTGCAAAAACAGGCAGGACAGCTCTGCAATACAACAGAGAGCTGCAACCCTTGAATAGAAAAAGACTCATAAATTAATAAAACACAAATAATCCCAACATGCCAAGGGCAGCTCAGAGCAGAAACACAAAGCACATGAAAACATAAAACACATAGAAATACATTGGCAGCAGCCTCACTGACAATTTTTAAAGTGCAAATTAACAGTGGCATATGGTGGGTGCTTAATAAATACTTGTTGAATGAATTATTTTTGCATAAAAATATGGGTAATACCCAATATTAGCCAGGGTGTGGGGAAACAGGTACTCTCAAACATTGTTGGTGCAAGTATAAATTAGCCAAAATTTTCTGGAAGGAAATCTGAAATGTTTCCAGGAAATGAGACCTGGAAAAGCCAGGTCTTTTCATTATATGCACTTTTCATTATATGCATTATAATGATAATGTGCATAAAACTGGCCCAGAGATTCCACCTCAGAAAATGAGACAAAGAACCATACACAAATAAATTCACCTCAAAATTGTTTATCATTGCAAAAAGAGATGAATTCACCAATAAAGGATGAGTAAATAAATTATGCTAGAGGCACATATTGGGATATTGCACAGCTATTAAAAAGAATAGTAGAGATGTCTATTACCAGCCTGGAAAGCTGAAATTTGTTAAGTAAATGACTCAGGTTACAGAGAGTGTGTGTAATATGATTCCATTTTACCTGAAAAATCATGGGTATATTAATATATAAAGATACAGGTTAAGTACCCCATATCCAAAATGCTTAAGACCCGAAGTGTTTTGGATATGGAGTTTTTGGAATATTTGCCTTATGTATACTTACCAGTTGAGCATCCCATATCCAAAAATCCAAAGTCCAAAATTCTCCAATGAGCATTTCCTTTGAGTGTCATACTGGTGCTCAATGTTTTGAATTTTGGACTATTTCAGATTCCAGATTTTTTGATTTGGCATGCTCAATCTGTATTTATATCTATGTGTGTGTGTGGAAATGTATACAACAAATGAAATTACCTCTGGGATAGAATTACAAGGGGCTTTCATCTCACTTTCTTTTTGTTTTCTTCAACTTTTATTTTAAGTTCAGGGGTACATGTGCAGGGTGTGCAGGTTTGTTACATAGTTAAATGTGTGCCATGGTGGTTTGCTGCACAGATCATCCCATCACCTAGGTATTAAGCCAGCATCCCTCAGCTATTCCTCCTGATGCTCTCCCTCCCTCAATCCCACCCCAAACAGGCCCCAGTGTCTGTTGTTCCCCTTTGTGTCCATGTGTGCTCATCATTCAGCTCCCACTTATAAGTGAGAACATGTGGTGTTTGGTTTTCTGTTCCTGTGTTAGTCTGCTGAGAATAATGGCTTCGAACTCCATCCATGTCCCTTCAAAGGACATGATCTCATTCCTTTTTATGGCTGCATAGTATTCCATGGTGTATACGTACCACATTTTCTTTATCCAGTCTATCACTGATAGGCATTTAGGTTGATTCCACGTCTTTGCAATTGTGAATAGTGCTGTGATGAACATACGAGTACATGTGCCTTTATGGTAGAATGACTTCTATTTCTTTGGGTATACACCCAGTAATGGGATTGCTAGGTCAAATGGTGTTCCTGCCTTTAGGTTCATTTTCTACTTTATATATTTCTGTAATGTCTAGACTTTGTTACAAGAACCATTATTTTTGCAAAACAAAATGCTCATTTTAAAAATGAAGCAATATAGAAATGTTCCAAAAAGAAATGTCCCCAACATGTACCATTCAAAAACTCTCCGGTGAAAATCATTTTCCAGATCTATCTATGGGGAGAGAGAAGTACAATTGTACATACTTAGTAAAGAGAGAGGGAAGAAGGGAAAGACAGAAGAACAATTCACAGAGCAGACGATAATGTCAGATATGGCTCTGCTCCTGGAGCCCAGCAGTGAGTTAGAAGACCTGGCCCTGCTGTTCACTCAGCTGCTCTCCGTCCTCCTGAGTCTCTTGTGGGCATTTTGCCACCCTGGGTGGGGTTCCATTCTTTAAAGGCATTTATTTTTTTCCTCAAGATGGGCCCCAGGTCAAGTCTGGTACTGAACCAAAGAAACAGTATTCTCCTAGCAGAAGAAACAAAACAACTAGTTATGTGATTTATTGATAGATGAGGTACGTATTACTCTCCAATATCCCAGTGCCACTGTATTAGTCAGGGTTCTCTAGAGGGACAGAATGAATATGATAGATGTACATATAAAAGGGAGTTTGTTAAGGAGTACTGACTCACACCATCACAAGGTGAGGTTCCACAGTAGGCCATCTGCAAGCTGAGGAGCAAGGAAGCCAGTTCAAGTCCCAAAGCTAAAGAACTTGGAGTCCGATATTTGAGGGCAGGAAGCATCCAGCATGGGAGAAAGATATAGGCCAGAAGATTAAACCAGTCTAGTCTTTCCAAGTTCTTCTGCCTGCTTTTATTCTGGCCACACTGGCAGCTGACGAGATGGTGCCCACCCAGATTGAGGGTGGGTCTGCCTCTCCCAGCCCACCGACTCAAATGTTAATCTCCTTTGGCAAACACCCTCACAGACACACCCAGGATCAATGTTTTGCATCCTTCAATGCAATCAAGTTGACACTCAACTATCACAGCCATCCAATAAAAACAAAATTTGAGATATATATGTTATCTAAACCGTTTTCCTAACCACACCCCAAGTAAAGAGAAACAGGTGAAATTAATTTGAACAATATATTTTCTTTAACCCAGTGTATCCTAAGTATTATCAATTTATTATATCAACATATTTACATATATTAACATACATTCAACATTTAAAACGATTAATGAGCTATTTCATATTCCTTCACTTTCACTAAGCCTTGGAAGTTCGGTATGTGTTTTACAGCACATTTCAGTGGAGTACTAAAGTTTCACTGAGAACAGTTGATCCTTACTTAGATTCCAGACCATTACATGGAAAGAGTTCCATGCACAGATCTAAGTTGTTCCAAACCTACTTAAGAATTTTCCAATAACTGAATCAGGCTTCAGTTTTTAAGTTCACATTTAAATAAATTAAAATTAAATAAAATTTAAAATTTAGTTCCTCAGTCTCACGGGCCACATTTCAAGTGCTCAAAAGCACCCTGTGGCCAGCAGCTGCTATGGACCACACAGCTTTCTACTGTCCTTTACAAGCAATTGAAAGAGATTTGCAAGTGTTACAGGAAAGGGGTCCTCAACTTCAAGAGAGGGTTCTTGGATCTCCTGCAAGAAAGAATTCAGGACAATTCCCTAAAGTGAAAGCACGGTTATTAAGAAAGTAGAGAAATAAAAGAACTGCTACTCCATAGACAGAGCAGCCCTGAGGGCGGCTGCTTGCCCATTTTTAAGGTTATTTCTTGATTATATGCTGAACAAGGGGTGGATTATACATGCCTCCCATTTTTAGACCATATAGGGTAACTTCCTGACATTGCCATGGCATCTGTAAACTGTCATGGCGCTGGTGGGACTGTAGTAGTGAGGACCACCAGAGGTCACTCTCATCACTGTCTTGGTTTTGGTGGGTTTTAGCTGGCTTCTTTACTACGACCTGTTTTATCAGCAAGGTTTTCATGACCTGTATCTTGTGCCAGCCTCGTATCTCATCCTGTGACTTGCAATGCTTTAACCATCTGGGAACCCAGCCCAGTAGGTCTCAGCCTCATTTTACCCAGTCCCTATTCAAGATGGAGTTGCCCTGGTTCACACACCTCTGACACAAGGGCAGTTTTGACTGGGAAACAAGCAGCAAATGATTCGAATTTGTCACTCAATCCCTAAAGACACAACTCCACTGTAAATTTAGTTTTACCTAAATTTATTCGTTAAATCATTTAGTTAAATTCTGAGCATCCACTGTGAAGGAGGCCTTGTCTCTCTGGGCCATCCATTCAAGGGGGCCAGGACAGTTAGTGAGAAATCGGATCATTCCAGAGGTACGTGCTGGGAAGAAAGCAAAGCAGGATGGAGCCGCAGAAGACGACTTGGGCTGGGGTTCAGGCCATACCGTTCCTCCGAGATGACATTTGAGGGGAGGTCTGAAAGACAAGGAGTCAGCAGTGTGAGGTTGGGTGACAGCGTTCCCAGCAGACGGAGCTGGATCCAGGAACAGGAAGCCCGAGGCCTGAATAACCTCAGCGAGGGCAAGAGACAGCAGTACAAGGCTGGGCTGGAGGGGCACCAAGTCTCTATGCTGTTTGTATTTTGTTCCAAGTTCAATGAAAAGGCATTGGAAGGTTTTAAGCTGGCACTATTATTAGATTTATATCGTAAAAAGATCCTCTGGCTGCTGGACAGGAAAAGCTGAGAGGTTACCGTGTCAGTTTAAGTGAGAGAGAATGGGTCAGGGAGATAGCCGGGGAGAAAGAAAGAGGTGTGTGGACTTGAGATATATTTGGGGGTAGAGCCCCCCTGAGCTTGCAGATGGTTTGCACATGGGAGTTGGGAAAGTATTGGCCTGCAGGTGCTGGACTCCAGCCCCTGGATAGGTGGTGGTGTTTACAGAGTTAGAGAACACTACGTATGTGTGGGATGGGCAGCAGGTGTAGGGAGGGTGACTCAAGAATTTAATTTGGGGCATGACTAGAGATGCCCCTCAGAGATCCAAATGGAGATATTTACTAAGCCATGGGATTTGAGTCTGGAGCTCAGAGGAGAGGTCAGGGCTAGACACATAAATTCAGAAATCACCAGTTGTAAGTAGTGTTTGGAGGTGTGGGATTAAATGACATTGCCTAGGAAGAAAATACAGAGAATGGAGGATCTAGGACCCAGCCCTGGGGTCTTTGAACATTTGGAGGTCCAGCAAGAGTTGATGTGTCATGGAAGCCAGGACAGAGTGTTTCAAAAAGGAGCTGATGGTCAACTTGTTGCATGTTCCAGCAAGATAAAGCCAGATAAGAATAGAAAATTGACCATTTGGTTTGGCAGATTTGAAGGACTATGATGAATTTCACTGGCTATCCCTGGGAGTGCTGGGGACAGGGTTGAGAAGGGCCTGGAAGACAGTGGCTGCAGACAATTCTTTGAAAGGGCAGAGGAGGGATGGGCAGGAGCTAGAAGGGGGTATGATGAGTGCGTGTGCTTATTTTAAGGTAGAGAACCACTGTAAGTGGTCGCAGCAGATTTGCCTGGTAAGGGGACTAATCCATTCAGCAGGGCAGAGAAATTACTGATTTCTGAGCATCTTGCTTATTGGACATTTGTGTCTTGTTTCCAGTAAATTGCCTGTCAATATCCTTTGCCCCTGTTGTTCATCTCTCTCTTCTTGATCTGTAAAAGTTCTTTTTATATGCTGAATGCGAATGCTTTATAGTCACGCCCTTCATACAACCTTTTGGTCAATGACAGGCTGCATATACAATAGTGGTCCCATGAGATGATAATACTATTAATATATTTTGACTGTACCTTTCCTACATTTAGGTATGTCAAATATGCAAATACTTACCATTATGTCACAATTGCCTACAGTATTCTGTATGGGAACATGCTGTACAGGTTTGTAGCCTAGGAGCAACAAGCTCCACCATCTAGCCTCAATGTGTGACAGGCAGTACCATCCAAGTTTGTGGGGGCGCACTCCAAGATGCTGAAATGAGGAAATCGCCTAATGGTGCATTTCTTAGAACGTATCCCTGCTGTTAAGTGAGGCATGACTGTATGTGTTAAATGAATTGCAAACAATTGCCCTTGTTCTGTAGCTTGTCTTTTGCTTTGAAAGAAGTTATGTTATTAATTAATAACATAACATGAAAGACATTATTATATTATTACTTATAACATAGGCAAGTTTGGACATTTCTATGGCTGTGCTTTACGTGCCTTGTTGAGAAATCCTCCACCCCTCTAAGGTCATAAAGATGTTCTGCTATCTTTTCTTCTAAATCTTTTTCCATTTTGCTTTCACATTGAAGTCTAATCCATGTGGAACAGATTTTTGAGTGTGTTTGAACTCTAATTGTTCCTCTGTCCTTGCCCACTGCTCCTTGGAGTCAGGCTGCAGTGAAGCAGGGGGAAGGCATGTCCAAGTAAACAGGAGCAACTCTGGGTCTGTGGCCCCGGTTATTCTCTGTGGAGGGACACATCCTTGCCAGCACACTGAACTTGCAGTAAGTGTGGATAAAAGTCACAGGCTGAGTGCTGCCGCACTTTGGAGAATGAAGAGGAAACAGCCATCCTACAGTTGGGATGAACTGCCCCTGGCCAGAGGTCAGAATGCTGGAGCCTCAGCAGCCTGTGTAGAGGACAGCGCCAGGTGAAGTAGTCCCCTACAGGCACCGGGTCCAAGGAGCAGGGCACAGGAGCCCAACAGGCACCGGGGATGCTCTCAGCAGCTGGCCTGCCCTCAGTGGCGCCAGTTTCTGACAACAAAGCCCCTAGCAGCCATTACCACTGCAATTTAGCCTTCCTGAAAAAGCAAAACAAAACAAAAATCTAATAGCAATACCTAGTAACAGAAAGAATCGGGAACTGGGATTTTGGTGAATTGCTGTTGGCAGTGTAAATTCATAAAGGCACTTGGGAGAGCAATGAGTACCCAGCATCTTCCTAGTCTAGAGATTCTTCCACACCCAAAAGCTCACCTGACCCTCACAATGACCTTTACCTGGACAGGATAATTATTGTCTTCCTTTAATAAATGAGGAAACTAAGGCAGGGCAGGAAGGAAACCCTTCCTCCAGCAGAAGATCCCCCTGTGCACTATTCTTTGCAATATTCTTTTCAACCCAGCCTTCAGAAACAGGGAAAAGAAAAAGAAGGCTGTCACAACGAGAAATTGAACTGTCCCGGTAGTCATCCACGGGCTTTGCACCAGGTCTGGAGCTGTGCTGTTTTCTCCAGCTTCCATCCCTGCTTCTGGCTGCTCCATAAAACACTTAGTTAGCTAAGCTTATAGTCAGCGCTCAAGTCTGGAAGAGCCTGGAGGGTTGTGGAAGGTTTTAGGTGCTATAGGATAAAGGGAGACAATCAAGCGTCTTTCTGCTAGGCAGAGTCCACACTGTGATTTGATCTCTTTGGCTCCCCACGCCCTGGTGCTTCTGCATGGCTGGGACTGTCCTGCATTCACTCAGTCTCGTGCTGTGAGGTATGAGCAGTTTTAAGGTGACATCCACCTCCTCTTATAACATGAGATGGGTGGATTATTTTATCCTAGGTCATGAAGATTCCTATCAGGGTAAATGCTTTTGTTTTTAGAATGTTCTTAAGGAATAAATACAATAGTGACAATTTCAGGAAGGGTGAGGAAGATGTAAATCCCTTGAGTCACACAAGGTACCAGGGCCTAGCCCAGCCAGAAGCGGGTCAGTGTGCCCTGACTCGAGGCTGGGCACTCAGCTAGTGGAGGAGAGCATGTGTGAGGGGTGGGGGGGGGGCACCAGCACCCCTCCCAGGAATCGGCAGAAGCCATTTTAATAACCGTAATGACTTACTAAGGACTTTCCTCTATGGTATCCACATGGGGAAATTAAGGAATCGGTTGAAAACATTTTCAAGGACTGCATGGTTACTAAATTAAAGGTCAAGATGTCAGGAAACCACCTGCGGATCATCCTCCCTCAGCAGCTCCTCCGGTGGCTTGCTCTTTCCTTAGGTGGCAGGGACCAGCTGGCAGCCTTTTCCTTCCTTCAACACCCTCGCCCATCCATCCCTCCCCACGCCACGGTCAGTCTCCCGCAGACAGACCTGCCCTTGCTTCTGAATAGAACTGGGGACTTTTCCTTTTTTTTTTTTTATGGGTACTCACTTTTGCTAATTTAAAGTGATTTTGCTAATCACTTTTTTAACAAGACAAAACCAAGACAGGATGATCAGTAAGATTCTAGAATCTTCATGTTCTTTATATTTGAGATCCCTGGTCCATGGTGCTTTCTCTCTTTCTGAAGGGAGCTATCAACTGATTTGAAGCTCAGTCTTCCATTTCAATTTCATGCCATTCAGGAAATAGGTATTAAGGACTTAATATGGGCTGGGCACCGTCCTACTTCCTACGTTCGAGGGATACAGTAATGATGGAGAGAGAGAGAGACAGACAGACAGAGATCCATCTGTGACACTGCTCAGCAGAACATGGAGCATCAGCCAGAAGTATTTAATATTTTCAGAGCAGTCTCCTCTATCTGCTTAAGGGGCTCACCAAGAGCTCCTCTCCAGAGCAGAGAGGGGGCAGCTGGAAAGACAATCGTTGGTTTCCACACTTAAAGCCCACAGAAGCAAATCTCTGGCATATTTCTAATTACAAGAGTATATGAATAGGGGGATGCAGTCTCAGGCACACCTCTCCACAGTCAGGATTTTTTTAAAAAATCTATCTCTTTCAGGATTAGAAAAAGAAGTAACATTTACTTGTCTGGTTTTTAAATTGTTTCATTTGGAGGTGACAGGAAATCCTGTGAGGGTAAATGCTTTTCTTTCTAGAATGTTCTTAAGGAATAAATACAATAGTGGCAATTTCAGGAAGACTGAGGAAGATATAAATCCCTTGAGTCACACCAGGTACCAGGGCCTGGTCCAGCCAGGAGCGAGTCAGTGGCTGGGCACTGGGCCGGAGGAGGAAAGCACAGCAGGGCCACCAGCACCTCTCCCAGGAAGATCAGCAGAAGCCATTTTAGTAACTCGCTAGGGACTCACTACGGACTTTCCTCTATGGTACCCACATGGGGAAATTAAGAAATCAGTTGAAAACATTTTCAAGACTAGACACCTGGATCCTCCCGGGCCTGCCTGCAGGGGACAGAAGCTCCTGTCCTAACATGGGAAACAGCTTTGGAAAGGGAAGTGAACAGCACCAGAGAAGCCAGTGCACAGAGGAATCCAGGGGGTGGCTGGTGCCTCCCCACCTCGGGCGAGAGAGGTGGAACCCGGCAAGAACCAGTGTGTTATTTCCTGGAGCTGGACGGCTTCACAACAGAAATGTGTTGTCCTGCAGTCCCGCAGGCTGGAAGGCCCAGATGGAGGTGTCAGGGCTGTGAGAGAAGGATCTGCTCCAGGCCTCTCCATGGCTTCTCGTGATTTGCCATCGTCTTTGGGGTTCCTTGGCTTGTAGAAGCATCACCCCCATCTCTGCCTCCATCTTCACGTGGTCGTCTTCCCATGTCTGTGTTCAAATGTCCCCTTTTTTTTTGTTATTTTTTTTGAGACAGAGTTTTGTTCTTGTGGCGCAGGCTGGAGGGCAATGGCACGATCTTGGCTCACCACAACCTCTGCCCCCCGGGTTCAAGCAATTCTCCTGCCTCAGCCTTACCAAGTAGCTGGGATTACAGGCATGTGCCAGCACACCAGGCTAATTTTGTATTTTTTTTTTTTTTAGTAGAGACAGGGTTTCTTCATGCTAGTCAGGCCGGTCTCAAACTCACGACCTCAGGTGATCCGCCCACCGCGGCCTCCCAAAGTGCTGGGATTACAGGTATGACAAATGTCCCCTTTTTATAAGGACACCAGTTATATGGGATTGGGGGCCCACCCTACTTCAGTGTGACCTCATGTCAACTAGTTATATCTGCAATGACCCTATTTCCAAATAAGGGCACATTCTTAGTTCTGGGGGTTAGGACTTCACATGAATTTGGGGGGGACACAATTCAACCCAGATCAGAAGGAGTGGACTCTGGGACAGGGCAGGGAGCAGCCTTCCAGGCAGAGGTAGCCCCAGTGTCAAGGATGTGTTCTGGATAGCCCTGGGCAGTGACATAACAAGAAGTCCAAAGACAGGCAGTCGGCCCTGGCTGTAAGGACATCACCCAGCCAAGGGTCTGATCTGGGACTTTGCTTGCTGGGAGCATTATCCCAGGTGTGGTCTGAAAACCTCAAATGGCAGGAGCCAATTTGGAACAAACTCTATTTTGGTATCTATTTGTTTAAATGGGTAGGGAGAAAATGTAACTAGCACCACAAACTCACTAATAGTTTATTAATGAGAGGATGTGAATGAAGTGGCTAAGTTTAAAAAAGTGAACCAGTTTTAAGAAAAAAATATCAATCCTTTGTAGATATAAAAGTCCACATATGGCCAGGAGCCATGGCTCACACCCGTAATTCCAGTGCTTTGGGCTTTGGGAGGCCAAGCCAGGAGGATCCCTTGAGCCCAGGAGGCCAAGGGTGCAGTGAGCCATGACTGTACCACTGTACTCCAGCCTGGGTGACACAGTGAGATCCTGTCTTAAAAAAAAAAAAAAAAGTCCACACACAGGTGGTATCTGAATGACAAGTTTTGGAAACTGTTCCTACATCAATTTTTAAGCAGATTTGCCCTCTCAAAAGATAGATTTGCCAGCGTAGTGGATGTGGATAGGAATGGAGAAGGGGCCAAGGAGAAAACAGCAAGCTTACAGGCCCACGTTGAGTCCTGAAGGTGTTGTCACAGTGGGCTCCCTGATCTCCATCCTCACAGCCAAGCTGCAAGTCTGACCCGGGTCCCCACACCCCTCCAGCCCAAGTCATCACTCCCTCCCTTAAATGGCACAACAAAACCCCTCATTGGTTCCCAAACTTTTTGAAATTAAAAAGCCACTCCTTAGCATGGCACGCTTAGTATGGAACATCAACTGGGGCCTGTCTTGCTCTCCAACCCCATGACCCTCAGGGTGCACTGCTCCTGGTGTAATAACGACACTCAAGAGATGCCCATCAATGTCTGTCACACTTATGGACACTGAATCACTGTGCCATTCACACAACTGAGCCCTACCCCACTTCCACAATTTCTCACACAATGCAATCCTTTTTTGGAAAAAAAAAAAAAATTCCAATCTAAAGGCAATCTTAATATGTTAAGTTTTGAGTTTTCCTGTTTTCTTTCATGGATTTGGATCATATCTTCAAATGCCTAAGTTGGCTTGTGTATGGTTGCTTCATCAGATGAAAAAGATGTTATGAATCTACTCTTCTTCTCTTTGGAGCTTTTAAAAAATGAGAGTCTCAAAGGAAATCTGAGATTGCTAATGATTATGTTACAGGAAAGGGGTCCCAATCCAGACCCCAGGAGAGGGAGGGTTTTTGGATCTCACTCAAGAAAGAATTAAGAGTGAGGCTACAGAGTAAAGTGAAAGTAAGTTTATTAGGAAATTAAAGGAATAAAACAATGGCTACTCCTTAAGCAGAGCAGCCCCGAGGGCTGCTGGTTGCCCATTTTTATGGCTATTTCTTGATGATATGCTAAACAAGGGGTGGATTATTCATGCCTCCCATTTTTAGACCACATAGGGTAACTTCCTGATGTCGCCATGGCATCTATAAACTGTCATGGTGCTGGTGGGAATGTAGCAGTGAGGATGACCAGAGGTCACTCTTGTCGCCATCTTGGTTTTGGTGGGTTTTAGCTGGCTTCTTTACTGCAACCTGTTTTATCAGCGAGGTCTTCATGACCTGTATCTTGTGCTGAGCTCCTATCTCATCCTGTGACTTAGAATGCCTTCACCATCTGGGAATGCAGCCCAGTAGGTCTCAGCCTCATTTTACCCAGCCCCATTTAAGATGGAGTAGTTCTAGTTGGAACGCATCTGACAATTATGAGAGTTGAGCAAAATCTGGGTGACCAACCAATTAGATCACTGGCATTGGGAATAGTGAGTAGACACCATCCTATCCACAATCCTCCTGCCACAGTCACAAGATCTGTCTTGGGGATCCATCACCATGTATATATGTCAGTCTACTCCTGTATAGCTACATAAACATGTATATAGTCTAAATAATCCTTAAAAAAAACCAGTCATCTGAAGTGAGGAAAGACATACGCGAAGTACCCTATCACTATAACCTATTTTATCTTCCTAGCACTTAATATTCTACACAAAATAAATTCCAAAGTTAAAAAAAATCTAACAGTGGGTTGGAACCTAGGTCTGGATATTATTCTAAGCTCTGCCACAGGCATGCAGTTTGCCCTTGGGCAAATTCCTTGACTTACCACTGTCTCTGTTTCACCATTCCCAGAATGTAGCCTAGTGAGTAATCCCTCCCTTTCATTATATGGAGGACAAGATACACTCACGTCCTTTCGCAAAATGGGACGCCTCTTTCCTAAGAAAGATGGAAATCAGGGGGATATATTTTAAAGAGATTAGATTAAAATCAACATGGCATGTGAAAAGAAAAATGATTACGTTCTAGAGTAAACAAAACCTGAAATGAGTTTATAGTCTATTCTCACCATTTTGGTCCAAACAAAAAAGTATTGCTTGATTATTCTTTCCTGCTTCACTAACAGATTACAAACTCCCTGAGAGAAGATAGATTCTATGTGTCATATTTTCCATTCATTAGCAATTGCTCACTGGATTGAAATATTTGCTACTTCCTCACTATAGAGTGTTTCTCAATGTGTTTCATTCAGCATTGTACTCAACAAATGTTTGCTGTATGAAGACATGTCTGTGTTGAGTGTTTACACCACTAGTTAACAATTTCCCTTTGTTAAATCTTAGGTTCCTATTTTTTTGTTTTATTAACCAATGCTGCAATATGCTTTCTCATGCATCAGTATTTCCCTAGACATCTAATTGCCTTGTTAAAGTTCAATTTCTGTGACGTGGACTTTTGCAAAAAGGAATAAAATTTACACAGCGGAAAACTATATATACAAATGAAACAAAATACATGATTTAAAAAGACCGCATATTTAGAAGGAAAGGAAATATAAACATTGTGGTTATTCCTCAATAGTGAAATTACTGATGCTTTCATAATCAGAATAAAATTACATATGTAATAAAGCCCATGATACTGTCATTAAAAATAGGGAATTTAGTATTCCCTTACATTTATACAGTTCTCAACAAAAAGCCTTTTATTTTTTGCTCTGTCTGGTCTTCTGGCTTATCTCTTAAAGTTGCAAACGTATAGTCCTAGCCCACTGCACTCGATTCCGAAGAAGGGATCCCTCGGACAAAACCGAGGAATCTGTCCTGCTCTGTAAGGAACTAGGGCTTGCTGATTCCCAGATGTCAACGAGAAGCCCTGCTCCCCGTAGGCGCTCCATAAATTTTAACTCGACAACTTCACCGCGCGCTACGGGGCCTCGGAGAGACCCGTGGCTCCCACCTGCTCTGGGCGCAGGCCCGCAGAGCATCAACCTGCGCCCCCGGCAGCCGGAATTACCCGCCCGGACCGGCTCCCAGGCCGGAGACATCACGGTCCGCATCCGGCGCGCAGCCGAGACCCACCGCGCGGACGGCCCCGGGCCCCACTCAGACCGCTGCTTGGCCGCTCTACGCCCCTGAACCCCCACACAGCCAGCCCCGTGACCTCCGAGCCCTGTGACCTACAAGCCCCGGAAGTCGCTGTAGGCAGCGGCCCAGCCAGGCCCTGCCCCTTGTACCGGAGCTCCAGGCGACGATTCCAGCCAGGCCCCGCCCCCGGCCGCCCCAGGCGCGGACCCAAGCCAGGCCCCGCCCTCTCCCTGGCCACTCCAGGCGCCCGCCGCCCCAGGCGTCCTCTATCCCAAGCCCAGTGCCCAGCTGCTCCAGACGTCGACAGCCCCAGGCCCCGCCTCCTAACCGGCTGCTGCTGGCGCCCTCTGGTCCTGGCTCCGCCCCCTAACCGGCTGCTCCAAGCGTCCTGTGGGCTAGACCCCGCCCCCTACCGGCCGCTCCACGCGTCCGCAGCTCCAAGCCCCGCCCTCCGCCCGGCTGCTCCAGGCGGCCTCCGGCCCAAGTCCCGCCCCCTGCCCTGCCGCTCCAGAGGTCCGCGGCTCCAGGCCCCGCCCCCTGCCCGGCTGCACAAGGCGTCCTCTGGACCAGGCCCCGCCCCCAGCCCGGCCGCTCCAGGCCCCGCCCCGCCCCCTCTGCGCGCGCTCCGCTCGGCAGCCTGTGGGACGCGACCGCGGCGCTAGTCTCGTTCCTTTGTGCTGCGGCGGCGGCTTCTCGAGTCCTCCCCGACGCGTCCTCTAGGCCAGACAGCCCCGCGCTCTCCGGTGACAGACCATGTCGGCGGCGGGAGCGGGCGCGGGCGTGGAGGCGGGCTTCTCCAGCGAGGAGCTGCTCTCGCTCCGTTTCCCGCTGCACCGCGCCTGCCGCGACGGGGACCTGGCCACGCTCTGCTCGCTGCTGCAGCAGACACCCCACGCCCACCTGGCCTCTGAGGACTCCTTCTATGGCTGGACGCCCGTGCACTGGGCCGCGCACTTCGGCAAGGTGGGTGCGAACGCCTTAAGGCGCCATTTTCTGCGGCTGTCCAGTGGGAGTCGGGGAAAGCGGGTCTGAGGTGCGGGGGGCGCAGGGCGTGCCGGGATCGCGGGGCGGAAGCGGGATCGGCGGCGCCTGTGCCCGCGGTCCGGGGCCGCGACGGGGCAGCCGGGGGGCGCGGGGCGGAAGCGGGGTCGGCGGCGCCTGCGCCCCGAGGGGCCTAGGGCGCATGTGCGGCGGCGCGCGTAGCAAGTTTCTAACAAGGCGGGCTCCAGGGGTCCCGGCGCCTGTCGGCCGGATCCTGTGCGCGCGCGCGCGGATGGCGCGGGGCCTTCCAGGCCGGGCCGGAGGCGCGAGCGATTTCACAGAGCCGGGTATTAGGCCGCGAAGTCGCCCAGGCGGCTTCCGGGGAGCCGAGCTGGGGTCGGAGGCGTCTTTTCGCCCTCGCGCTACCAGAAAGAGGCGCGCGGGGAATGCCCAGGCGCGGTCGACCTTCTGGTTCCGCACAGCCTCGCCGGTAGCCGAGGGCCGCGCTGCGTACGAGCTCAGCCGAGAAGCAGGCGCCCTGGCGGGACTGGAAGGCCCGGGCAGCTGTGTGGGATGGAGGCCGGCTCTCCAGCTTCTGGGTTTGCTTTAAGGCTCGTAGCTGGCCCCGCTTTAGGAAAATTAGTGACGGCTGTGTTTATCTTGGATCTAAATTACTGCAGAAGTGGTTAAATAAAGCAGAATTCTCTTCCCGTGGAGCCCTTACTTTCCCCTCTTTTTTCTTAAACTGAAAATTCTGGGGGAACACAGTGCTGCTTTAAGGTTTTAAAAGGTTGGATAGCTACAGTTTCTTCATCTGTGAAGTCGTTGGAGTACTTGCTCAGAAATCTTAAAATGAGATTTCACCGTGCATTTCAGAAGTGACTGGTTTTAATTAATATTTTTTAATTCACTAAAATTCAGGGATATTTATAGTGTTTTTCTCGTAAATGATGAGATGGGGTTAAATGGTTTTGCAGAAATATGTGAGAGGTAATGTGAAATAAGTTACTTTAAGAAGGCCTGGCCTTGGTAACGTCGTTACCAGCTGATGAAGTTGCGGTTTACCTTGCTGCCCCTGGTGCTACATTCACAACGCAGCTGTATCTTTTGGAAAGCAGTTTCTGACTCTTTTAAAGAGGAAAAGTCACTTTTCTTTCAATAAAAGAAATGAAAAGGAGTTTTGACGATCGGGGTGGGACAAGCAAGTTAATCAATCCTCAAGGGCTGTTAGGTTCCTGTGGCACTGTCTCTGAAGTTGTGCAACCGTAGTACCAGCTGGAGAAAACAGGTGCCCAGGGGAAATGAGTTTCTTAACCAACAAAAGTAATAAAGCCTCCTCCCTGCGCTTCTGCCTGCAGCCTTAAATAGATTTCCCGAGGCAGTCAGTAATCTGAGGATTTCCTCCCTCCAGAGTGTCCGTTGCTGTGGTTTATTTTTACACTAAACTTTAGGATTCCGTCCTTTCTACCGTGGTTGAGAACGACACAATACTGGGTGACAGTCAGTGAACAACGATCGGTAGAATGCTTAAAGCCTCATTACAGATGGTCACTTAGAAAAGTTAATCCAGTGGTGCCTCCACTTGTCCCTAGGGATTAAAATAGCCATAACTGCTTTAAAATGGTAACCTTTAATGTGTATTTTATCACAGTTTTTTAAAAAACACCAACTGAAATCACTTTTCAAAAGTCTACTTCCATGGGACTTTGAGTAGTAGCTTTACCTTGGTCATCAAATGTTGTAACAAGAAGCAGTTACTTCATTGTTTGCAGCTGTCTGAATCATAGGGCTCTTTGGTCTTAGATACGGAAGGGGCCTTAGAAAAGCCCTGTCCAGTGTCCAAACATTCGTTTCTGAGAAGAAGCTGTTAGGACAGAAATCAGGCCAGGACTCAGGGCTGCCGCTTGCGAAGTCCAGGCTTTCTCCCCAGCCCTGCTAACGGCTGCCCTCTTAGACAGGTTTCAGGCTCGTGTTCTTAGAAATGTGCCAGTGGTGCACAAGATCCCCTAACCGTTGGTAAGACTCGTTTGTTGCCAGAGGACTAAACGGGTTGTTTAAAATCTCTATTGTAGCTTTTATGGTGCCATATTGAACAGTATCTTTACAGAATTCCAAATCCAAGTTTCTAAATTGAACCCAAGGGTAACAGGTTTAAGCCCAGCGAGCCCTCAATAGCTGATTTTTGGTACGCCAAGTGATTTTCATCCGTTTTATTTTTATTGGATTTGCAACCTGTTCATTTTATCGCTAATTAATACTTTCATTTTCACCCAGTAAATTAATAAAGGCAATAAATAAAAATAGACATCAGCCTTTACTCCCAGGTCCAAGTTGGTTGAAGAGGGTATTTTGAATCTGTGTACTCTTCATCTCACAGGAGTGTTCACTGAAAGCCTGAAAGTGCTAAGAGAGATGGAAAAGGAAACCTTGAGGTGAGATGGGAGAGTGTCAGGTGTTTTGTCTTCAGGTGAGGTCTCTCCTCTTGAAGAGAATTGCTTGCAGTCAGGCATAGCTTGTTCCCTAACTGCATTGTGATTGGAGTGAGGGAAAATGAGCAGTATAGGATCAGAGAAGGTGGGTTGAACAATTGCTTGGCACATGGTAGGCACTTGCTAAATTTGTTGAATGTGCTGAATTATTTTAGCCAGAGGCTATCATAGTATTGGTGCTTGGCCACAAAGTCTTAACTTGCCATGTTAGTCACCCACTAGGTGCATTGCTCAGTTATGCTGTAGGCTTTTTTTTCCCCATAGGGTTTTTAAATACAAATCATTTCAAAAGAGTAAAAAAATATGGAGAATGGGGCCTCTATTGAGTATTCAATGAGTATTCAGTGCTGGCTTGTGTAAAAGTGCACAGTTGTGCACACTATAGAAAATAGTCTTTGACTATGAGGAGTTTACTATGGCTACACAAAGTTTGTGGGGGTTTTTGTTGTTGTTTTGTTTTGTTTTTTGAGACAGGGTCTTGCTCTGTTGCCCACGCTGGAGTGCAGCGGCGTGATCTCTGCTCACTGCAACCTCCACCTCCGAGGTTCAAGTGATTCTCCTGCCTCAGCCTTCTGAGTAGCTGGGATTATAGGCATGCACTACCACACCCAGCTAATTTTTGTAATTTTGTATTTTTGAAACCCCAATATGGGGTTTCACCGTTTGGCCAGGCAGGTCTTGAACCCCTGACCTCAGGTGATCCAACCGCCTTGGCCTCCCAAAGTGCTGGAATTATAGGCATGAGGCACTGCGCCTGGAATTACACAAAGTGGTGGTGGTGGTGGTGGTGTTTGAGATGGAGACTTGCTCTGTCGCCCAGGTTGGAGTGCAGTGGCGTGATCTCAGCTCAGTGGCGTGATCTCAGCTCTCTGCAACCTCCGCCTTCTGGGTTCAAGCAATTCTCCTGCCTCAGCCTCCCAAGTAGCTGGGATTACAGGTGTCCACCACCATGCCCAGCTAATTTTTTTGTATTTTTAGTAGAGATGGGGTTTCACCATGTTGGCCAGGCTGGTTTTGAATTCCTGATCTCAAGTGATCCACCTGCCTTGTGCTAGGATTACAGGCATGAGCCACTGCGCCCGGCCTACACAAAGTTTTTTAACCCACCAATCCCTTTAACGTTTTTGTTTAGAATAGCCTGTGCAACAAACAGTTTTGATAGAAGTCTTGGAACAGCGCAGTCCAATATTTTCTGATTTTGGCTTATTCAATTGTAGGGAAACCGAAATACTTAAATCTGTATAGTGTTAGTCATCTTTTTGCATTTTTCTATTTCTGTCTACCATCTTTTTCATAAGGACGAGGGAATATGTTATCTTAAAAGTCCTTTAAAATTTGCATGATATTGGGAAAGAGTGACTTAATCTGTTAAAAAACTGGTAACAATGCCATTTGTCGCCATTATAGAATTTAGATTATTCATGTAATATTGAATAGTGTACTGACATGTCTGCGTGTTTTCATTACCCCTCTTGTTTTCGAAGTTGGAGTGCTTAGTGCAGTTGGTGAGAGCGGGAGCCACACTCAACGTCTCCACCACGCGGTACGCGCAGACGCCAGCCCACATTGCAGCCTTTGGGGGACATCCTCAGTGCCTGGTCTGGCTGATTCAAGCAGGAGCCAACATTAACAAACCGGTAAGAGTGCTGGTGATGGACTTGGTTTGCTTTTGCTTTTTGCAGTTATAATTATACACGGTATTGCTTTAAATTGAGGCCTTAATTAGAGTTTGATATCTTTACCTGAGGGCAGACTGGAATTTATGTTTCTTCAATTGTTTGTGGAGGATAGTAGGCCCTTTCCATAGGAATGCTTTCCGTTCATAGAATGCTTTCACCTATTGTGTGATAGACTGATCCAGAGTGATGTGCCCAAGGTTATAGCTGGTAATTAAAGGAGCCTGGCCTTGAGCCCAGGTTTCCTGGCTTTCTACTCGTAGCTGCCTTAGCCTCATTTCCACAGATAATTATAAAAACACTTTCATCCTAGGAAAAGCATGGCTATTAAGTCAGCTCCAAAGTGAGCTTCGGATACAAGTTGATGCCTTGATGCAGATAAGTGCTAAGTATCATTTACTAAGTGGAAAGAGTAAGTGACTTGAGGACTTGGTATTTAAGATTAAGCATACTAACAGGAACATAATTGTGCCAGATTTTTTTTTCATGGTGTGTTTTCAGTATCATTTCACCTAAACCAAACACACAAGCGTTCAGATTGTTAGGTACTTGGTTGTATAAGACAAGCAGCATCTGATAACCATTAGGTTGTCTGACTGGGAGCAGTCCCTAGACTCAGCATCCTTTGCTGCAGATGGATTAGTCCTTAGACTAATTTATAATTTTCATCTCTTAAGACCTGGGCATGGGCTCTGGGAGCTGGTTTTTATACCTTTTTTATATTTTTTTACTCCTATCTTTAAATGCTTTATAGTCATCAAGGTCTTGTGTGCAAAGTCTTCTTTCTACTTTTCTGTCTTTCCCAAGATTCAGTCCTTGATTATAACCAGGTATAAGGTTGTTGCTAGTCCCTCTTCTAAAAACCCAGCTACCCACCTAAGCAGTAAGTAATTGAGAAAGAGGGTGTTTTTAGCCGTGATTTAAAACAAGGATCAATGGGAAAGTGGGGTAAGTGATAAGGCAGTTTGTCCCCTTAAAAGATGTGAAGTAGAAAAGAAAATGTAAGGGAAGGTGGCCGAGAGTTGAGGCCTGTTTGTTACTAAACTGAAATGTGGGATATGGGACAAGTTTTAAGGTTGTGCTGACACTTCTCTCCTTCCATCTCTGCATGTGTGCCTTTACATAATGTATATTTCTCTGCTGCTCTGTTGCTTGTCTTCATAAATTCAAGAGTTATGAATTACCTACTCAATACTCTTACGTGCTGGGCAGCGCCTTGTGTTTTTCCTTCTCCTCTACCCCTGTCCCCTGGTAGAGAGGGCAGTGTGGGCTTGATTCCTTGGGCAAGTCATTAACTTTGTGGCTCAATCTCCTTATCAGTAAAATACAGTTAATAATTCCATGAATGGCAGTAATTAATACTTAGTATGGAATTTAAGTATATAATTTTTGTATGTTAATTTTCATCAAATTGTTACATAGCATCTTATTTAGAGAGGACTAGAGAAATTGTCTAACATTGCTTTCTAGACCTTTTTAAATCGTGAAGCCCCCTTTTCAAAGTGTCTTACGGCAGCTCAGTATTTTCAACAAATAAAGGGAGTGAGGCAGAAAGTGTGCTGCTGGGTCCCCTACCTTCCTCTCAGATGCCTCTAGATAATACCTCCTGGAAACCTCTACCGCACTCGCTTCTTCCCAGGCAGGATCCTAAAATCTTTTTCTTTGCAGCCCTCCCTGTATTTGAAGTATCCGGGTAGACATTTCCAAGTCCTCACATGTGCCTAGGGCATATCATTTGGCATTGTTAAGCATCCTGGAATTTCTCCTTAGTGTATCTTAGGTAGTTGTGGTCTGCTGGCATGTGGAGTTTACATATGAATCTGAGGCAGGCATCGTCTCGCTCTATTATGTAGTGGGTGAATTTCGACACCTCTTGTGATGGGCACCCAGTGACTCTAGAGGACACAATAGCCCTTTTGTTAGCTCCCCACCCCGCCTACCTGCTGACTCATCTCCAGGTAGACAGTTTCTCTCATTTCTCATATAAACTCAGGATGCCAGATCCAGGTTTTTCTCCTTTGTTGTTTGTGTCCATTTAATTTTTTGAACCTGTTGATGCAATGTTTTAAGCCAATTTCTAGTCTGTTAATCTTTTGGCATGTTAGCTACTAACAGTTCAAAGTTCATTTTCCTCAAGGTTAATACCACAGACTTTTTTGGCAGTCTCTAAGGTGAGCCTGTGAGATTACCAAAGCTCGTATGCTGCCTGGAGGCCTGTGTTCTCGATTTCCCCAAGAGGAAATGAAGTCAGCTTTCCTGTGATTTGTTTTTAGTGAATCTATATTGACTAGCCTTGGTCTGTAATTAGCAAATCTTCTCTTTCATATGCCTCTTCTAGAATTTTGCTGGTGTTTGATGTCTTTAATTTTTCATATCTAGATTAGAAATGAAATTTTTCTTTATGAAAACCCAGGGTGCCCAGCCTGTCTTGAGCATTCTGGCACTGCTCCCAGTTCCCTATAGATCACTCAGTTTGCCGTGGCTGTGATGTGAGTGGGCTGAGCTGGAGGCCTGGGCACCTTCACCTGGCTCTTTGCTCTTAAGTATCTTTTCTCTTGGCTACCTTCTCTCAGGATGTCCGGGCCTTTCTCTAGTGTTTGCTCTGCCCTTAAAGATTGTCCCTGCAGAGTTGGGTAGTTTTGCTTTTTCATTGTCATCTGTTAATATCCCTCCATGACAGACCCTTACTTTTTTGTCATTTTGCAAGGATAGCTTTAAAGACCTTTTTTCCTTTCTAGCTTTTTTCTTTTTTGGCAAAGCTTTATCTAAATCTCAGCTCCAGTTTTCCTGGGAATGTTTTTATGTAATTTTTATTTGTCTTTATTTTGTACTGCTTCTCTCCCCACCTCTCTTTTGGGGAGGATAGGGCTAGGTTTTCGCTTTTTAAAAAATCCAAGTTGACTGGATAGTTTATAGCCGCGTGGTTTTCTGTGTTTCTGTCTTCAAAAATGGATTTTTCTGTTTAGAACTTTACATTGCTTTATAGTCTCTTTAGACCTTTGTTTAAATAAATGTGCACACTTTTCCCTCTACCAAGCACTCGAGCCTTTCATACTCTTATTTTTCTGTAAATTAATCTACCGCTGTTTTTTTAACTTTGGGTGGCCCTCACCTCATGTTTATTCCTGTGAGTATGCGTTGGTGAAGGAGCTTAGCTATTTACTGAGTTTAGGAATGAACTGTTTTCTAAGTGACCCACAATTGCTGCACTCCTTTTTATCTTGGTCTCTTAATTGTGTGGTAGTCTGTCCAGTTCAGCTTCCAGTGAGGTTGCAGTGTGAGTATTCAAGAAGTGTTGCTGTGGAGCCCCCAGGATTTCCCAGTCTTCATTTTCCACCAGAAATCACTTTCTTCTCTTGATTGCTGTGTGTGATTGCCTTTCCTCTCTCTTGCTTGGCTGACAGCCTATGGACCAGAAATCACTTTCTTCTCTTGATTGCTGTGTGTGATTGCCTTTCCTCTCTCTTGCTTGGCTGATAGCCTATGGACCAGAAATCACTTTCTTCTCTTGATTGCTGTGTGTGATTGCCTTTCCTCTCTCTTGCTTGGCTTGACAGCCTATGGAGATGGTCTTTCAGGTTGTTTCATTCATGCAATGTAGACCTGGGTTGACTGCTGATGTTCACAGTGGCTTTCCTGGGTCTGCTCACTTTTCTCTGCCTCTGTGTGTGCTTCACCTCCACCCCCCGCCACCCCACCCTCTCTGCACTTTCTGAAGCAGGAATTTCATTCTCATGAAGCTTGGTTTGCTTTACCTTTGTGTTCTTCTCCCTTTCCTCTAATAAATACTGAAAATAGATTGGGAATATTTAGTAAATATTCCCTCTAGTAAATATTGGAAATAGATCAACTATTGAACCTCAAGCCATCTTGTCTAAGTTGCAGTCCCACTTCAAGTTCAAAGCAGAAGATTCAAGATCGGCATTGATGATGTTGACTCGGGTTAGCACTGGGGTAGGCACAGAGGAAAGTGGGTAGCTGAGACCATATGTCAGCTATTATGTGCTATTTCTTGGCCTTGATGACTATTTTAATGTGTGTGTGTGGTTGGTTGGTTGGCTTGTTTGTTTAGTTAACTTATTCTGGGTTTATATAAAACACACATGTGCTAAGATCCAGTGTAAAGTGATTTATAAATCACTGTTGAGAGCAATCACGCTGTCACTACTGGAGAGGCCCCAAGATATTTGGTCATGACCAAATATCTTGGCCCCTCCTGGTTCGCTCTCATCCTCTGTTCACGTATAGATTTCTTTGTGTTCTGCTTCAGATCTTGCTCAAAATGTTTTACTTCAAAAAAGGATGAGAAGGTCTCTGATCTGTGCTAATGACATTACTTCCAAAATGTCAGAAGTTTTCTTCTAAGTCTGTGTGTATTTTGCTTTTTGTTGTTTCAGGATTGTGAGGGTGAAACTCCCATTCACAAGGCAGCTCGCTCTGGGAGCCTAGAATGCATCAGTGCCCTTGTGGCGAATGGGGCTCACATCGAGTAAGTGTCTTTCGTTTATTCTTTCCAGCTAAAGATGTAGTCGAGGATGTTTTGTTTAAAGGCAGTACATAAGCAGGCAAAAGTCCTAAAACTTTGTTTTCAAAATTAGTAATGTAATTTTGCCTTTTAGAACAGTTGGTGTTAGTGAGGAAAATTGTGTGGATTAAATTGATCTCTAGAGGAGGGGGTTTAATTTCATAGCAGCCTCAATATTCTTGTCGAGAGAGTATTTGAACTGAAAGAACAGTTAACTAATTAGATTTTGAACTTGGCATCATTACTTTGCCACCATTACTTTGCCACTAACTAGTCGTGTCACTGTGGTCTTTAAACTTTTCTTTGCCTAATTTTGATTTCAAAACAAGAAGCTTGGATTGGATTAAAATATCTTTTCAGGCCTCTCTGGCTCAAAAGGTTTCTAAAGAAAATTCAGTTTTCTAGGTTTTGATTTGCACGTCTTAGCAGATGTGAGAAAGTTGTGTTTTAAAGCCCATTGTAACTTAATGGTTGATAGTTCCTTGTAAAATAGGACTATTTACATTAAAGACCTCAAGCTTGCTGTAAGCTTCTGGTACTGGTGGCATTATTTTAAAATATCTTTTGTTTTAGCCCAGCTTACATCAGTTAGCTTATTTATGCTTTGATAGGACAATCTTAATGTTTACATGTATTCTTTTAGAAATGAGATCTTATATGCAAATCATTAGCCATGACATTATACATTTATTTTAGCTATTAAATTTATTTGTATTAACTTTCTCTTAAAGATTTATATTATAAAAATTTTTCTTCTGCAGTTCACAGCATTAACAAAATGGATGCGGTTTTCACCCTTAAATGTTGAGTGTAAGCTATAGAGCTGTAATAACCAAAATAACTGATATCAGCTTTTTTGTTTTACCCTGAGTGTTATGAATAATTCTTAAAAATTAATTATAAACCACATTATTCTAATCAGAAATGTGAACATTAGACTTTGGAGGAAATAAAACCCACAAAACTAGTTTAACCCTTTGGTTTCCATTTCATTGCTTTGACTCTGTATTATATTGAAAATAGATCCTAGACATCAAAACCATACAGGCTAATGCACGACATGTGTAGGTACCAGAGGCTGTTAATCATCTGTGAATATCTTAGCTTCTATTTTGTTAAGTTTATTGGCAAGATTCGCCATTAGTTTGGGCTGTGATCATTATATAGTGATTTAGTATTATAAACATGGCCTCTATTTACTGTTACATTGCAGGGACTCTCGCGACTTCATGTATAGTTGTGACTAAAGGTAATGTAGAAACAATTGATAGTATGTTTTATATACTAGTAGAACATTGAGATGATTCTCAGTGGATTGCTTTAAAGCAAAGTTATTTGTGCATTTTTCTTAGCTGTAGTTAGATTTAAAACTCATCTTTAATTTTTATAACAAGCTTTCATTATAAAATACGGAGTCATAACATAATTGATTAAATTGCTTGTCATTTATTGAAACAGTGGATAATTAGAAGTTAATATTTTTAATGACTTACTTTCTAAATAATACTCTTAATTGGTCCTGAACATTTTATTACAAAGATGTTTTATTCATTTTATGGATAGCTTAATCTTTTCAGCCAATAAATATCACAATGTCCGTTTTTTCTAGTAGGTGTCTTTTAAAAAATGAGAATCTTTTATTTACAATTCTGTCCTTGGTTACAGGGCCCTCAAGTGTCTCTTTTCCACCAGGTGTGGCTGAGATGGGCTCAGGTGCCAGTCTGTTTTTCCTTCTCAGTATAAGAGCCACCACTCAAGACCCTGCATTATGGTGACTTCCCTGGACTGAGCTTTCATATTTTTTTTAGAAGAAATATTTAGCCTGAGCTACCTAGCCAAAAACAATTCTTAAAGTTATAAGCCTTTGGCCTGGAGATAGAGCACAAGTAATCATTATTCATTGCTATTGTATATGTGGTTATTTAGTTTTAACATCGAGATAAAATGTCAGTTTTGTCAGTAAGCTAATTTGTAAGTTGCTTCTTGATTTCTGCACATTTTAATAATTTACCCCATTTAGTCCACCAACGTGTAACAGTTTGAATCTCCAAAATAATGGTACTAGGTCTATTTTATTCCCTGTAACGCTGCTCATATGGTAAAGTATAGTCCTAGCAAATCATAACCGTTTCTTTTTTTTAAGACGTTCAAGGAGCATAGAATTAACTTAGTTAAAGTTACTTTTTTTTCATTCAGAATGGACCAGATTATTAACTCTTCATATTACATGCTATAATATTTAGGAGATAATATAAATTTTTCCTTTTCCTGTGAATAGATTAAAAGCTGCCTTATATCAGTATTATTAAACTCATTTGCTCTTAATTCCTGCTTTGCTTTTTATATATCTGCTACATAAAGTGCCCAAAGTCTTAAATTGTTGTGCTTTTTTGGACATCAGGTACATAATAATAAGGGCAACTACACTAAGTGTCTGGCTAGAATGGTTTGTTATATAACTTACTTGTTAATGTAGGTTGCATCTGTAAGATAACGCATTTCAGCTGCTGTGCATCGTATTAAATTTTCTAGCACCACACGTGAGTATGTTAATGGACTTTCTTTTTCTTTCCTTATTTTAAATCTTGAGTTTTGGTGCCAAGTTTTCTGTGTGTGAGGCTGTTTCTGGCTTATATGTTGGTCATTATTATTTGCCATTGTTTACATCTAAAAATTAAAATGCACAGGATTAAATCTAACTTGTGACCAAACTAAATGTTTGTGTACTTTAAAGGACCTAAATCTCTGTGTATGGAGTTTTCAGCAAGTACGTGAAGTTGTCACCATCCTTAATCTTGCTTATATGGTAGTTGCATTTTTCCACTGCCCCCAATATTTGAGTGCTGCTTGCTTGGTACTCAGGTTTTGACTGGAAGAAGAGGATATACTGTTATAAAAAGATTGTCATCTCATTTTTCTTTTGGACGATGGAACAAATAACAGCATAACATTAAGTCTTAATGTGATTTTGGAAAAAGACTTGAAAACTTGCTATCTGCTGATAATTAAGAAGACCTTTTCACTACTAGCATTGTAAATAGAATTCGAGCCTTGGAATAGCTGTACTTTCAGTAATTTGGTACCAATTACTTTTGGCTGATTTGTCTTTATTTTCTTGAGAGAGAAGTGGAGGATGTTTCCATATCAACCAGCTAGTAAAATAGCTTTATGCCACTGAGTAGAAATAAAGAGATTTAGAATGAAACCAGCATGACTTGCATCTCAGGCAGATTCGTAGGTCCATTTTAATACTGCATTATACAGATGCCAGTGTTTAATGGCAAAGTCTCAGAACTTTTCTATAGGAGAGGATTTCTTGAGAAGCCATTTATTCTGTGGTAACCAGATCTTCAGCTGGGCTACATGTATTTTAACTTAATAATTTTTATCTTAACTGGGATCATTAGATAGCTTGAGAAGCATCGATAGCCTTATATAAGCAAATTCAGTGACTCACTCTAGAAAAGTCTCTCTTGCCTAGTTTAGAAAGTAGGCACAGTTGGCTATAATAACAAAGCCTAGAATGTGATGTTAGCAGACTATTCTAATGCCACAAAAAAATACTGTTTCACTTTAATTAAAAGAAATTTTAATTAAAATGGAATTGTTTCAGTTTGGATCATAATTGACCATTTATGACCCACCTTTGTTTGTTTACCATAGAGTCCTGTCTAGAAACCAGATTTTCATTAGGGCAAATACAGATGAAGAGCATATTTAATATTAGTGTTAAATTCATTTGCGACTTTTGCCCTTGGCAAAATGTAACCTAGATTTACTTTTAGCTATTCATTTTGAAATTTGTGGTTTATTTATATTTGTTCATTTTTTTGCCCATCAAAATAATATTTCAGTTACAAAATCTACCAGAATTATGACTCTGAATTCATATTTTCTGATTTTAGGTCCTCTGAATTCTAGTCATCCTCACATCCTACATCCTTTTTGCCTCCCTTTTTTTTTTTTTTTTTTTAAAGAGGCAGAGTCTCACTCTGTCATCCAGGCTAAAGTACAGTGGCATGATTATAGTTCACTGCAACTTCAAACTCCTGGTCTCCAGTGATCCTCCTGCCTCAGATTCTTGAGTAGCCAGGACTATAGGCACATACCACCATGCCCAACTAATTTTTAAAAATGTTTTGTAGAGATGGGGTCTTGCTGTGTTACCCAGGCTGGTCTCAAACTCCTGGGCTCAAGCAATCCTTCCAGCTTGGCCTCCCAGAGCACTGGGTTTACAGGTGTGAGCCACTGTGCAGCCTCCTTTTATCTAATCGTTACCACAGCACACTTGTCTGGTCTTGGCTATTTTCCGGTTGTTAAGATGTTTCAGGATGGAGGCATCACTTCCTGAGATAGCTATTAAGTTCTGCCTGCTAGACAGGGACAGTAAGTGGATTGATACCATTCCAGACTTGTTAAGAAATCGTTTAGAATTTTGATTGTTTTTCATAGCAGCTTGATTAAGATACAGTTTTTAATAATTTCTTTACTACTTTTATAGATAGTGCTTTCAAATAAAACCAATGATTTCTAAATCCAAATGTCTTTTTCCCTTGCTAAATTACAGCAGGAGCATGCTAAATATTTCATCAAACTACTGGAATGATGGTTTTACATTTTAATGTTTGAAAACATAATTGTGGTTCAATTGCAGTGTAAAACTATCCTCAGTAACTTTGAACTTGAAAACTTGGCACCAAATTTATTTAGGTAGAAACTCTTTAAAAATAGTTTCTTCCTATTATTAACTGAAGAATATATTTAAGAAAGTCTTCATAATTAAATAAGAGTTTGGATACCAAAGGGTTAAAAATACACATGTATTTCTTTTGCTGAAGATATCTTAGATGTTTGCTAATGTTTTGTCTTTACAAATGGACAATTTAGTAATGTTTTTTATCTTTTTTTAATGATTCCATGTATTTGCTTATTTCCATCTAGGAATAGTTACTAATGTATTTGAGATACAGCATACCAAATTTTAAAGTAACCAGAATCGTGAGTTGATGGTTTTTAGTCCATACTGTTAAACTTATGTTGAAATATTGACATATTTAAATTGGCTTCATGCTAAAAAATTACCAAAGGTAATTTAAAAGGCAGTGTTTTAGAGCAGTAGCTCATGGTCCAGGTGGTCACATGACAATGGCTTAAGCTCAGTGTGCTTCTGCACCTTATGTTGTCTATGTATTTTTAATCCAAATGTTGCCTGCAAATATGTGATCCCTTATTATTTAAGTTTCCTGTATTATGAACCATTGCCCGTTTTAAATCACACAGAAGATTCTGAATCTGTAAAAACTACACATGTCAATGTTTTACAGCTACGTAATTCGAATTGACTTGATTTTTTCAAGTAATCCTAGAAAGGGGGAGCATTCCATATAGAAACTGCTGAAACTGCCACAGGTGCTTCTCCGAAAACCTTACAGTTGTGGCATTGAATGTTCAGTATCGCTTCCTTTCTGCACACGAGGCATACTGTTGAGGTATTTGTTGCGGTGATTGGTTTTAACGCTAATCTAGGAATTCAGATAGAGATGCTTTAGATTTGCATGCTTTGCTTACCTAATTTATGATATCTACCTTTCTATTTGTAAACTAACAATAGCTAAGTTGAGATCAGAATTTTAACAGAAATATTATTTATATAAAAATTGTTATCTTTTATTGTCACATGGCATTAACAATAAGAAAACATCCTGAAGGTGATGTGACAACTTGGATTCTAAAAATTATACTTCAGGTATTTCCTGATCCGTGGTTTTTCAAAATTGAAACAAAGTCGTTCTCATCAGAATGGCTTCTCCTTTGTTCTGGAATTGTGGCACTATAAGTGGAAACTGGTGGGACCCTGGCTGGCTTCAGAGTGGAGCCTGATTTTTAAAGTTCTTTGGGGGAGAATTCTTAGATACGAATTTTAGTGAAAGTTCTTTGGGGGAGAATTCTTAGATATAAATTTGAGTGTTTAAAGAGACAGGGTCTTCCTCTGTTGCCTAGGCTGGTCTCAAACTTCTGGCCTCAAGTGATCCTCCTGCTTCTGCCTCCCAAAGCGCCAGGATTATAGGGTTGAGCCACTGTGCTTGGCCTAGAGGTAATAAATTTTAATATTCTATTCAGAATAAGAAAATATAGCATATAAGCATTTGTGTCTTTAGTAAAGTTAATGCCAGTTTGATTTTTTTTTTTTTTTGCCAGTTACTTAGCAGAACATGTAATTCACAGTAAAGATGATTCTGTGTTGTACCACATTTTAATATTCCTGTTTTGAAAGAACAGTAGAGAGAAAATGGGTGGCCTGCTCAGTGTTTGCTTTTCGTAGTCTTGGTGAATGTTACAGGAGATTGAATTTATAGATAAAAGCACAGTCATCATAGTTTCCACAATAAATTGCAGCACATTTAGCTTGCTAGTCTAAAAATCTGATCATGCTGAGTTTCTTTTAAAGAAAGTTAATTTTAGAACTTCAGACTAGAACCAGTTTGAACCTCAAGTTGACCGCTGTCTGAGTTTTAAAAATCTCTTCCCATTTTCAAAGATTTTTCAAATGGATGTAGGAGAGGACCAAGGAGGGTAGGCTATAGCTGTAGAATGACATACTCCTATTTTCAGAAACGAACAGACACACGTTTTAGGTCAGGCACAGCCCAAGTATCCAGGTGCATCAAACTGGGGATGCTAAGTTCAAAAATGCGTCTGTTTTGAAGATTTCATCTGAAAATAATGTGTACACCTTCATTACCACCAGTTTGCATTCAAAATAGTTTTTGAGACTCTTTTTAAACTCTTCTGGATACTTCAGTTTTCCCTTTGCGTAAACACAGTCCAGATGAACTCTGTCTTTACTACTCATACCTCACTTGAGGTTGACAGGAGTGGCCAGCAGTTAGTGCCTGTGGTCACGTAATACACTAAGTCAATACCTGTGGAGTGAAATCTGGTCTCTATAAAAAATACAAAAAAAATGGCTGGGCGCAGTGGCTCTCGCCTGTAATCCCAGCACTTTGGGAGGCTGAGGTGGGTGGGTCACGTGAGGTCAGGAGTTCAAGACCAGCCTGGCCAACATGGTGAAACCCCGTCTCTACTAAAAATACAAAAAATTAGCTGGGTGTGGTGGTGGGCGCTTGTAATCCCAGCTACTCGGGAGGCTGAGGCAGGAGAATCTCTTGAACCTGGGAGGCAGAGGTGGCGGTGAGCCGAGATCACGCCATTGCACTCCAGCCTAGGCAACAAGAGTGAAACTCCGTCTCAGAAAAAAAAAAAAAAGAAAGAAAAACTAGTTGGGTATGGTGTTGCGTACCTGTGGTCCCAGCTACTCAGGAGGCTGAAGTGGGAGGAGCACCTGAGCCCAGGAGGTGGAGGAGGCTACAGTGAGCTGTGATTGCACCACTGCACTCCAGCCTGGGTGATGGGAGTGAGACCCTGTTTAAAAAAAAGAGAAAAAAACCTGTGGAGTGAAGGGTAAAGGATGGAGTATTTAAAAAGTACTATGACAGAACAAAGTACTGTAAGTACTAGAGTTGAGTATGGATGGAAACACGGAACCTGTAAATCAAGTGTTTCATTTACGTGCTCAACTCTTACTGAATTTTAACAATTAAAACGTGAAAATTGAAATATTGCTTAACAAATGAAAATAGAATTTAAAGACCTGAACTTCTTTTATGATCTTTAATGATTATTTGTTCTAATCTTTGACTTGGAAACCCAAATTATTTTCAGTCTAACGTACTTGAAATTTAACTATTAAAAAAGTTTGAGGAACTCAAACTTTGAAGTTAGGGCTCCTTTTGTCCAGATAAAGCACATTGCCTGGTTTATTGTAAGGCACTTAGAACATGTAACCAAAAACACTCAATTTAGGAATAGGGTGCTCTCTCAGGGTCTTTTGTTTTACACCCCTCTCAAGTTTACCTTTAGGTATTTTTCTTGTTGTTTAATATTTTGTGACAGATTTGGCAACTTTTAAAAAGTTATTTGAATAGTGCATAAAATTTCAGAAAATCCATTATTAAGAGTAGAGGAATATTATGAGGAGAAATATTCATTCTAAAGAGAATCAAAACCACAATGAGAGACTGTCTTACCCCCGTTAGAATGACAGTTATCAAAAAGACAGTAACAAATGCTGATGAGAATGCAGAGGCAAAGGAACGTTTAAACACTGTAAGTGGGAATGTAGACTTGTACAACCATTATGGAGAAGACTATGGAGGTTCCTGAACAAACTAAAAATAGAACTACCATGTGATTCAGCAGTCCCACTACTGGGTATATATCCAAAAGAAAATCCATATACGGAGACATCTGCACCTGCCATGCTCATTCCAGCACTATTCACAATACCCAAGATTTGGAATCAACCTGTGTCTGTCAGCAATTGAACAGATAAAACGTGGCATATATACCCCGTGGAATACTATTTGGCCATTAAAAAAACAAAATTCTGTAATTCTCAGCAACATGTATGTAATCTTAGAAGATATTATGTTCAGTAAGCCAGGCACAGAAAGATAAATACTCCATGTACTTACTGTACTTATGTGGAAGGTAAAAAAGATCTCATAGAAGTAGAGAGTGGCTCATGCCTCTAATCTCGGTGCTTTAGGAGTCTGAGGTGGGAGGATCGCTTGAGGCCTGGAGTTTGAGACCACACCAGCCTGAGCAACATCTCTCAAAATTAAAAAAAAAAAAAAAAGTAGCCAGGCATGGTAGCACATGCCTGTATACCTAGCTACTTGGGAGGCTGAGGCTAAGGAGGATCCCTTAGCCCAAGAGTTCCAGGGTGCGGTGAACTATGATTGTGCCACTGCACTCCAGCTGGGGCAACAGGGAGATACTCTGTCTCTTTAAAAAACAGTGGTTACTAGATGGAAAGATAAATTCTAGTGTTACCTTGCACTGTAGGGTGACTAGTTAACAGTAATTTTTTATTTTTTTATATGGCTAATTCAGTACAAATGGAAAGTGAGGTGATGCATATGCAATTATGCTGTTTTTTTTATCCCTATACATTGTATTGGAATTTACAATGTACCCCATAATAAAGGATAGAGGAATATTTACAGTATCATCTGTTTGGTTAAATGTTATTCAGCAGTTCTGGCCTGCTGCCTTTTTTTGTATGACCTATGGCCCAAGAATGGTTTCTACATTTTTAAATAGTTGAGCAAAAATCAATAGAATAACATTTTCTAATACATAAAATTAGATGAAATTTCAGTTTCAGTGTTCATAAATAAAGCTTTATGAGAGCATAGCCATGCTCAATTGCCTTGAGGCTGCTTTCAGCCTACAACAAAAGAATTGAGTAGTTAGGACTGAGAATGTATGGTCTCCAGAGTCTAAAATAATTACTACATAGTCCTTTTTAGAAAAGTGCCTTCTGGATTAGATGATCCTTAATGATCATTTCAGGCCAATTTCTATAATGTGCACTACACAGTTGAGTGACCACTTGCAAGGTTTTTAATGTGAGCAGGGATAGTGGAGGTGATGAATGTAGGTAAGGAGAGGAAATGAGAATGAGGACTTCAGGGGCAAGAGATGGTGGTGTCATTTTGTGTTGTGTTCCTGAGTCAGGTACCAACAGATTTCCTCTGAGTGGAATATAAATGCTAACAAGTTAAACTGTATGTCGTATACATTCAGCCCTTGGTAACAAGGGAAATGATAAGAGTTGAAATGTTCTTGTACCTCACTAGAAGCAGAGAAAGGGTGCTGGATATTTCTGTTTCCAATAATGCTGCATAGATAGTGCCACTTAAATGTAGAGCAAAATTACAGTCTCCTCTAAGTAATTCCTCCGGTTACTGTGTGTCCTAGATTCCGATAACCTGTCCAATACTATTTCTAGAACTTTTTCACCTACCCATCATGTCTGTCTTCTAGTGCCCCAAAATTATGTGAGATGCTAGAAGTTGTTTGACCTGTGATTGTTCTTGCTTCCTTGGTCCTTATGTACGAGTACATAGCATGATTGGGCCAGAATCCATCTTTTGAGCTCTTTTAGTAAAGTAAGCTTTGAGATAATACCTAAGACCACATGGAAATTTGGTTGGTCTAAGTAGAGGACAAGCACATGTTTAACTACTTTTGGTAGGGAAAAGTGAAATGGGAGAGTTTACCAGTGCTACATGTGTGTAGGCTGACACTCTCAAACTTCACAGTCTCCAGGAATCTCCATATGTTGGCACTGTTTTGTTGATTACTTTTCTGTAAGGTTATATTTCTTTGGAAGATCAGTAAACTTGCTGTTCTAACCCAAATTCAGTGTAGTCTTCAGCTTCTGAATAAGGAATAAAGGAATTGAATGTGCTTTGGATGTTCTTTTAACAACTTCAGAATGTTGGCATGCCCCTTGAGCATCTAAACTTCCCTCAGCAAATTGGTATTTATTTATTTATTTATTTATTTATTTATTTATTTATTTAGAGATAGTCTTGCTCTGTTGCCCAGGCTGGAGTGCAGTGGTGTGATCTTGGCTCACTGCAGCCTCTGCCTCCCAGGTTCAAACGATCCTCCTTCCTCAGCCTCCCAAGTAGCAGGGACTACAGGCATGTGCCACCACCACAATCAGCTAATTTTTTGTATTTTTAGTAGAGACGGGGTTTCACCGTGTTAAGCCAAGCTGTTCTCAAAGCTCCTGACCTCAGGTGATCCACCTGCTTTGGCCTCCCAAAGTGCTGGGATTACAGGCGTGAGCCACCACGCCCAGCATGGTATTTATGATTCTAAGTGCCATTTCAAAAATCTGTTTGTTCTTTTTTATTCTCTGGTCCACTAAAGAGTAATCTTTACTGTGGACTTTATTTCATATTTTTATTTGTCCTAATACTAAGCGGTAGCTTCTCATTTCTCTGTTTCTTGATTTTGGAGAGCAAGTCTATGCTTATCTATAGAAATAATCAGTTTGTAAACTTAACGTTCTCCTTGAAGAGTTTTTGAATTTTCATGTGGCAACTTATTTTTCTGTTCACATTCTTGACAGAGTAGACCCTCCCAGGTCATCTGCACTTCTGATATCTTTTGAAAGTGAAATACACCATTAAAAAAAAGCCCAGCTATATGATGAAGCTGTCACGTAATATTAGTATATTTTCTATTTCAATAACAAGGTGATCTGATTTGTACAAAGTGTAATTAATGTAATACAATCTGCCCAAACTTTGGTGCTTCCTTTTCATTTAATTCATATATCAAAATAAAAATATTAGGCAATACTAGAAAAATACTCATGGCCATTCATAGCCATGCAGTCTTATTGGCTAATAAAAATAGCGACTTTAGTCTCTAATAGTCCTGCACATAGCTGTCTTATATTTTTAAGAATTTTGTTGGTTTCTGAGATTCTCAATTCTCTTTTATATCTGATCAAATACGATTTGGGTCTTTTTTCAAAAGGTATAATACATTTATCTTATGTTTTTAAAAGTGGAGACACGTTTAGTGAGTATCCATGTACACTTTTCATTTCTGAGGTCAGAGGTTTGTGATGTCTGGTAATAATGAATATAAGGCTATTGTTAGTCCTTATAAATAAGAAAATATTATTTGTCCCTAATTCTGTAGTTTTCGCTCTCAAATGTGGGGGTTTTTTTTTGTTTTTTTTTGTTTTTTTGCATTAACAGTAACCCCAAGAAAGGCATCAGGGTTCTGGATTGGTTGTTTGAGTGACACAGCACAAGTCCTTTATTTCATCATGCTTTTGCTGTGGATGTAGTGTAGCTTGCTGAACAGGTATGGAAGCTGTCTTTGCTGTTAAGTACTTCTCCGGTTTGTCTATCAACCTGCAGCTAACAGGATGTCTGCTTTTTTACAGGTTTATTTCACAGAGCAGTGTACATTCTTGTCTTCCAGGGGAACTTCAACATGGAGTTACTTTTGATCCCTCAGTTTTAATTCAGTGTCTAAAGGTTCACAAGTTCAACTTACTCTATTTTATTCAGCTCTTTCACTTACTCTGCCATCACTTCCTACTTTAATCTGAGTTTTAGCTACTGTAGAAGTCCCAGACCTTTCGTTTTGAGTACTATTAGCCAGGGAAAACTTTGGTTCTTCTGAGTGGTAGAACAGTATTCAAAGCCTTTTTAAAGGAACCAACTACTCAAATGCTCTAGAATGTCAAAAATACAATACTCCTGCAGGGTTTTCCAAGCAAGGCCAAAACAATCAAAATCTGACAGAAAAACACAGCTTTTCAACTCTGGAATCTGATGATAGGTTACTTTAATGTCAGGACATCCTTCTAAACTTCCACTTACAGTGTCACATGTAAGCATAAAGGCTGGCTTGTTGGTAAGCCATTTTGTTTTTAGGAAGACAGTTATGAATGCCATGGACAATTTCAGTACATGTTTGTTTGTTATGATTTTATTCACGCTAAAGGAATGGGTTATTAAGATTAAGTGCATATAATACAGAATTCAGTTTCAAGTCTGAAGTTAGCATAAATTTAGATTCTTCAGACTAACATAAAACATGATTTTGAAAAGTTAAATAGGAAGATGCCTTTTTTAGAAGTTTAGCATATTTATTTTGTCTCCCAAATCTTGCTTAGAAATCAAATGTATATAAGAGAAGTTAGTTACAGAGCTAGATTGATTAACTACTTCTTTAATGAAGATTTGCTATGAATTTGTTTACTCTTTCATACCACCTTCAGATAGCTAGTCAGTTCAGCAGGAGCAGAGACCAGCTTAGCATGTGGATGGGGTGTAATTCCGTGTTTTTGTGTTGTACAGCCTGAGAAATGCCAGTGGCCTGACAGCAGCAGACATTGCACAAACCCAGGGTTTCCAAGAGTGTGCCCAGTTTCTCTTGAACCTCCAGAATTGTCATCTGAACCATTTCTATAACAATGGCATCTTAAATGGGGGTCATCAGAATGTATTTCCTAATCATATTAGTGTGGGAACAAATCGAAAGAGATGCTTGGAAGACTCAGAAGCCTTTGGAGTAAAGAAAGCTAGAACTGAAGGTGAGACCGCTTTGCGGGTGGGAAGAGCACACTTATTTTTCCTTTCTTTAATGTGTTTTCTTCTTATGGCTGAGTGCACCTTCGAGATGAGACCTTCACTTCAGGTGGTAATGCGCCTGGTGGATTGTGCGGTGACGGTGGAGATTTCTCCTGTACTGCCACTGCGAAGATGGGACACTTAACAAAAGGGAATGTGAGGGAAATACTGATGGCCCAAGTGTAAATGTCTATGTGGAACTTTTTGAGCACCCATGTTTACCTGCCGTGAATTAGATTTTTTAATTTGTTGTATCTGTTTGAAATATATCTATTAAAGAAAATCTGCCACTGTGCCTCTTTTTTTTTTTTTTTTTTTTTCAATTTGCTTCTTGTAAATGTTCCTGGTCTTATAAAAATTGCTGATGGTCTGGCAGTAAAACATTTTCACATTTGGGAAGGTGAATGTTTTCTGTACTATTTCTGTACTATGATTTGACCTCAGCTGGTCTCTGTACCTCACATGTGTGTTGATTTATCACAGCAAGATCTGGTGTATAATTTGATCTTGAGGATTTAAGTCCCTAAGGTAAGTTATTTTCGTTGTAAGTATTCTCCGACCCTTTCTTTTTTTTTGAAGACAGTCTTGCTCTGTCACCCAGGCTGGAGCACAATGGTGTGATCTCGGCTCACTGCAACCTCCGGCTCCCAGGTTAAAGCAATTCTCCTGTCTCAGCCTCCCAAGTAGCTGGGATTACAGGTGCATGCTATCACGCTGGGCTAATTTGTATTTTTAGTAGAGAAGGGGCTTCACCATGTTGGCCAGGCTGGTCTTGAACTCCTGACCTCCAGTAAGCCACCCGCCTCAGCCTCCCAAAGTGCTGGGATTACAGGCATGAGCCACTGTGCCTAGCCGGTTTTTTGGTTTTTTGGTTTTTTTTTTTTTTTTTTTTTTGTAAGGTAGGTTTGAGTTTGTAAATAAGCAGAGTCAGCCAATCACTCTTGAAGTTGAAAACATCTCCCTTTCCTATAGGAAAATCATCTATATATATAAGATGTCTTAGGCCAGTTGTCATGGCTCATACCTGTAATCCCAGCACTTTGGGAGGCTGAGGCAGGAGGATTACTTGAGCTCAGGAGTTTGAGACCAGCCTGGGCTACATAGTGAGACCTTGTCTCTATTTAAAAAAAAAAAAAAGTCTTAATAAGAAGGTAAATGTGATAGCTTGGCAGGCATATTTAGTGAACATAGGGGGAGAGGTGGGAGTGTGAAGTAATGAAGCAGATTATGAGCTCAGATTTGCTGAGGATAAGCACAAAGTTTTGCCCCTTGGTTTAAAAAAAAAATCAACCGTACAAGTTATAGCATAAGGAAAACTGAGTGACTATCAGTTAATCACTTAAAAATCTAGAGATTTTGGTTAACTTTAAATTTCATGAACCAACATCATCTTTTCTACCTTATTTAATGAGTGTCCAAGTGAAACATTTTTTCCCTATAAAGTTGATAAAATGTCAGTATCATGTACTTCACAACTATTTAAATTTGTCACCATAAAAATTCCTGTGGTAAGACTTTTTGTAGTCATGTATGAACTTAACAGTTTTATCAAATTCAGATTTTTATGAGTTAAGCATTTCTGGAAAGATGCTAAAATCATAAGCATGACATGAAGATCTGCATAAAATTCAAAATGGTCTTTTTTAATGGTGATGTATTCAGCATTGTCATTTACTTGTACCATGTTTTAATATATTTTTTCTAATGTATTTTCAACGCCTTTTTAAGAGCATCCACTTTTTTAAAAAAAATCTTTTGTCATTTCCTTTAATTAAAGCCTGGTTAATATTGTAGCGTGGCCTCATGCCCTTATGCACAAATTGTACATGTCTGTCCCTGTATGTCACTGTATAGTCTAAACGTCCTTGAAAAATGATTTATGCTTCATTTTCTCTTATCGCTGATAAATCTTAAATTCTGTTTAGTATTTTTAAAAAGAGATCACTTAACATGCTAATTGGACTCAAAATGCACCTGGAAGAGTTTGTAAAACTAGTCTCAAGTTTCTAAGGTCAGTTGAACTGGCCAATACCACGTTGCTTAATTACCCTGAAAAGCATTTCTGAGGATTCCTTGTTTCCTAATCCTCGTTAACTACATAAATTTGGTTTAAAGAGTCATGCTGACTTTTGGGGATTTTATTTCTTCCTTTAGAAGGAGGATTTGTTTTGGTTGACCAGTGATTAGAAGTTCACATTTTGCACATTAAACTCGCCATGCAGCCTTCCCAAACTACACATTCCTGGTCCTAAGCCCGAGGGTGCTAATTTAGACAAAAATATGGTTGGAGCCAGCACTTCTGCTTAAGTGTTGCAGGTAATACGTAGACCTAACAGGTTGAGCCACTGTTGTAGGTACACAGTACATGACTGATGTTTCTGTGATTATCACAGTTGAAATATTTCAGCCAAGATGCACATTACTTCAAAGCTGCTCATCCCTGGTTTTCCTAATTTGTATACTGACCATGACTTTACTAATTTCCTGGAACTTCTTTTTTTTTTTTTTTTTTTTTTTGAGATGGAATCTTGCTTTGTTCCCCAGGCTGGAGTGCAGTGGCGCGATTTCTGCTCACTGCAAACTCCGCCTCCAGGGTTCACGCCATTCGCCTGCCTCAGCCTCCGTTGTAGCCGGGAATACAGGTGCCTGCCACCGCGCCCAGCTAATTTTTTGTATCTTTAGTAGAGACGGGGTTTCACCGTGTTAGCCAGGATGGTCTCGATCTCCTGACCGTGATCCACCCGCCTCGGCCTCCCGAAGTGCTGGGATTACAGGCGTGAGCCACAGCGCCCGGCCATTTCCTGGAACTTCTAATGGTTCCGTCTTTTATGTAATTGACAGTCCTTAGATTTGCCACACTTGTCACAAGTGTGTGTTGTATTTTTTTGTGTGTTTGTGTGAGCATAGATGGGCATCTTTAGCTCACCTACACTCCCACCACTCTTTTTCCCTACGGGAAAAGGTGATTTTTTCCCCCCTTTTACCATTACATACTGAATGTGATGATGTCGGGTATTGGGAGTCATTCTTGATCATTGAAACAGGGTTTTTTTCTTACAATTACCTGAATGTTCTACATGAAATTGTTCTTGGTTTCAATAGATATATAATTATTTTCATATTAACTGACCAGTTTTTTAGTTTTGAATTAAAGATATGTTGCTTTAGTTTTCATTGTAATTTCTGGCATCTTGTTTTGATTTTGTTTAAATGTGTGTTTTAAGTTTTGCTTAATCTGAATTATTTTATTAGGTTTTTGATTCTCATGCCAGAGTAAAAGAAATGATAAATTCTTTTTTCCTCATTTAACACATGTATATAAAATACTTTGAGTAACTTCACATATAAAAATATTTAGAAGAGTTTAAGCTGGGTTTTTTGTTTTTTGTTTGGCTTTAAGAACAAACAAAGTTACAGGTGCCAAGGATAATATCTTGGCTGCATAACTTGTATCTTACCAATAAAACTTAGTTCGTTCTGTTTTCCTAGAATTTAAGAGTTACAAATATTGATGCTTTTAGTGTGGAATTTATATTTACAAAAGTAGTTACTTCCAGAAAGTTTTCTGGCTAAGTCAGCTCTTAAGGAGATCCCTGTGAAATTCACTCTGAGAAAAAAAAAGCCAAAACACTTTGGAATCCTGAGTCTGAATGTTAACCATTCTTCCCCACAAAAAGTAGTGTCTCTGCTTTTAGTAAACTACTTTCAAGTATTTTAAATTGGAGGAATTTTCCTTTGGAAACTGTTGATGTAAAAGATCTTAAGTGAAGAAGAAAGACTTGGCCTTTTGTATTGTTTGAATATTAACTGTCTTGGAAGTTATGCTACAAGAAGTCATACTTTCATGAAGTTATTTGCATCCGTATCAAATGCAGTTTAGTCAGAACATAGACGTAATAGGTGTGGACATGAACTCTGGAGGGTGAAATAAAATCCACAGTTACTTAAGCAGTCTGTTTTGATGGAAAGTCTTGGGATAATACTTTCCCCAGTGGGATTTTGTTCACTTTAGATGGTGCAAGGAAGTATCAGTCTTTAAATTCTTTTTTGTTGTTTTCTGTTTATCAATCATTTGCTCGGATGGTGTGACGCATGGGCTTCAGGACTCCAGCTGCACCACTGTATATAAAAATCAGGTTTGCTAGCGTTCTTGGTTAATCTTCAGGAATAACCCAATACAATTATTTTTATATGTACTCCTTGGAAACTTGTCAAGTTTTTCAATGATCCTGGTTAGAAAAGAATGCCAGTCCCTTCCATGAGTGAAAACTTGATTTTGCCGATTGATAATTGTTTTGGGTGGAGCTCAAGGGTCGTGGGGAAGAAGCAGGGGAACACAGTGAGTTTAAAAACTGACCCATTAACTTCAATTTCACAATTGGGACATTTGCCCCGGAAGTAGGCTGTGGCGACAGCAGATCTCAAACATTAAACTGACTTCACAGCTCGGTTTTAATCACATACGCATATTATTGGTCTTAGAATCTCATTCATACTATGAAGGTATTGAATATAAAAACACCTTACAGAAAAAAGTATCTACAACATGATGATTTAAAGGTAAAATTACTGGTGGGAAGTTTTAACGCTTTCCCAGAGTGGATTTAACCTGGATAAAGGATCTCTGCCTTTTGTCCTTAACTGTTCGTGTTGAGCAAGGTTAAAGACTTGGTAAAGGAGGGCAGATATGACCAGCTGGTTTGTTAAATGATAGATGTTAATTCCTTGAAACTTGAGAGGAAATAAAATGCCTCCCAGGAGTAAATTTGTAATTTAGTTCCTTCTAGTTCAGTTACATATTATAGCACTTTTAACTCCTGACGTCCTTACTGTTTTCAAATTTGCAGTATATTTGTTTATAAAAATTTGGCCAGGATGATAGAACACACCTACCTAATTGTGTTCAAATAAGGAGTGATTGTTTTTTCTTCATCCCTGAAGATGTGACGTCTTGAAATACAGTCTGAATTACACTTCCAGTCCAGAGAGTGTCTGCGTTTTCCACTGTTAAAAGTCTCCATTTGAGCAAACCTCATGGGCCTGAGTTGTCCTCAGCACAGTTGTGGTCACTCCAGTGGGAAGCAAAACCAAGACTGGCACACTTGATCACAAGCCGCTTTTGTATTATTTGAGCCAAACCCCGCGGTCCCCCCTGGTCTTTCCAGAGCGCTCAGTGCCCTTCTCTGTCCTTTGTCGCTGCTGCTTCCTGCTGCCTGGAGTCATCCCAACCCTCTGCACTGCTGGAATCTGGGCCCTGGCGGGTCCCGTGAAAGGTCACCTTGTAATAGAAAAACAATTTGGTTTTAAAAGGACCTTAAAAAGTTGAGTAAAATGTGCTCTACGGCAGAACAAAGAATAGTTCCAGGTAATGGCTGATGGGAAACCAGGAAGGCAGAGTCTCTTTCCTTGCTGCCTTAATGAGAGGACATTGAGGCTTCCCCAGTGGAAGCAACAGCAGGATGCACTCAGTTCAGTGGAAAGGCCACAGGCGGGAGGGGTCCTGGGCCATTTGGCCACCTCTCAAGGGTTATGGGTCAACACCTGGGACCCTTCCACACAGCACCTAGAGGCACAGTAAAAGGTAAATTACTAATCTAGGTCAGGATCTCAAGCTTCGCCTAAGTTCATTGGGTGAAACTACTTGGCAGTTTTTGACTTGTAAAATGTTTCCTGATGTTAGTCTTGGGGAATATAACCAGTATGGCTTGGGTCTTGGGAGTAATGTCCTGTTGGCTGATTGGAGCACGTTATATCCCAAAGTATGACTTTATAGAGTGTTGTTGTTTTTTTTTAATGTAAAGATTTAAAGTTGTGATCAGGCATTTTTCATAAGCCTTACATGTGTCTGCAGGCATGCCTGGCAATTACAGTCCTGTTTTCCTGTGTTGTCAGTATGAGTGGTGCACCAGAGTGTCTTCACTCCACCTGGTCAGCACTCCCATAAGCCTCTAGTGGTACGACCTTGGTGTCCAATTGCGTTACTTCTGTAATGCAGCAGACCTTCCCGGACTTGAAAACTAAGACTTTTTTCATGGTTTCAAGCTGCTTGATCCTGAATAGCTCATATAGTTACAGAGTTACTGGGAACTGGCTTTAGGGGTTTTGTGCAACCCCCAAATTTCAGATGAAAATACAAATGGAGATCGTTTAGTTGCCCTGGGCATCAGCCCCAAGTGGAGCATCTCTGCATGTCCCCCAGGGTCAGGAATGTGGGTTTCTCAGCCAGAGGCGTGCTCTGCTGGCTCTAGTTCTCACTTAGGAGGGCAGGCAGTGACCACACCTGGGCGTGGCTGTATCTCTGAGCAGGAAGGCTGGAGGTTTTGAGCTAGTCCTAGATAGGTTTCCATCCTGAACGTTGTGTCTCAGGTGTACTAGAAGCCTGTCTTTCCAACAGACACCTGCTTTTACAGTCAGCAGGTAAAGACCCTTTGTAAAAAGTGATCATACTAACATTTTCAGAAGCATTCAATCATGTGTAACTATACGAGTCAATAGGAAGATAGGAAAGGATAGTGCTTCCTTTCCCAAACTGAGTAAACTGATGACCTTGGAAGACATGTTTTTCTGAAATATCTGTACAGGCCACCCGTCTCAAATGCAAGGTGTAATTAAATGATTTTCAGCAGCGGCAACAGGTGTGTGGGAGAAAATGCCACAGGTGGCAGGGTCTTACAGGTCCAAATCCAATGTTCTTAAAATTTTGAGAGGCCAGTTTTAATTTCATGGCTTACAACATAATTAAAAGAGATAAATAATTGCAGGCTTAATATCTCTACCAGCCAATTAAGAACTTACGTATAGCTACTAGGAATGAAGAAGGCGGCACTCATGTGAAACAGCATTACCCAAGGCTCTGACAGCTGGTTGTGGGAACTACACAGTATAGAGAGGCCGTATCTATGGAGATGGAATGAAATTCTAAGGTGTCTGTTGGAATGATTCCTACAATAGAATCTTGATTGGTAAAATATGGAAGCCTTTCATTCTTACCCTGCTTTATTAGAGAAACCATCTGCATTAACAAAAGATGCATTACTCAGTGGAGCAGTTTCTGAGAGGTCCCTGGTCACTGTGAGCCTTCTAGTTACAGGATTAATTGTTGCTGGGAGATTAGTGTGTTGCCCGCTTCCTCTTCCCTGGGCTGCCCTTGACGTGGCTCTTCCAGCCCCCTAGTGGCACCTCTGCCTTCAGGGTGCATGTCCTTGCAACTCGCATGGCCAGGCCTGCCTGGATGGTTGTGATTCCTCAGGTTGTATTACAGGCTACGCCAGGTACTGATCATTTGTTTTTGTTTACCTTGTGTTTTTGTTTCTCCTGGCTAGTAGGTGGGCTTCATCTGTTGATGTGAGTACTATTCTAGGTACTGGGCCTAGTGAAGGAGAAGACAAACACCCCAGCTTTCGTGAAGCTCTTCTCTGTTGCGGTTTTCTAACCTGCTTTTCAGAGGTGTGAAATTGCAGGTAACCCCTAGTTGCCACTTTATCCGGGGAACATTGGCATCTGAACGCCAATTGAGTGTGTAGGTATTTTAAGCTGTCTGCATTGTATTCCCATCAAAGTCCACCCTTTTGTACAAACCGTGTTCGTGGCTGGCTTTGCAGGATTGCAGCCTGTGGGAGGAGCAGACACTGACCTGCTCTTGGCTGCAGGTTCTCTGTGTCTGCATGCCGTGAAGGTTCCCGGAGGTTGAGACGACTTTGGCACACTTAGGGGATCTGCTCTTCCACCACCCCCGTCTCCCATTCTTTTTTCTTTTTTTTTAGATGGAGTCTTGCTCTGTCACCAGGCTAGAGTGCAGTGGCACAATCTCGGTTCAGTGCAACTCCGCCTCCTGGGTTCTAGTGATTCTACTGCCTCAGCCTCCTGAGTAGCTGGGACTGCAGGCACTCGCTACCACGCCTGGCTAATGTTTATATTTTTAGTAGTATTTATTCAGCATGTTGGCCAGGACGGTCTCGACCTCTTGACCTCGTGATCCACCCGCCTCGGCCTCCCAAAGTGCTGGGATTACAGGCATGAGCCACCATGCCTAGCCCCTTTTTTTTTTTTCTCTTTTTTTCAAAAGATGCCCTGCTTACACACTGATCTCTTAAAAGTGCATGCCTGAGTCATAGTGAAAGTGGAGCCTGGCCTGTGGAAGATTTTTTAAAGCTTTGAATGGATAAGACTAAAATCCACCATTTAATGCCTCTGGTCTTAAAGCACCTGTATTTGAAGAATGCTTTTGGCCTCCTACCTATTCAGACTTCTGACTACCCCCCATCCCCCCAACTACACAAATCACACTGTTCTGTTTCTCTCCCACATACTAATTTCAGAAATCGGGTTTCTCATTCTGTACATTAGCATCTTTGTAGAGTAATCCAGATCTCATATATACAGTATAATCAAAAATGACTCGCGTGCCTCTAAAACTAGAGCTAATTCAAGCTGCAAAGTTCCGTTCTCCCTATTTTTAAATGTTTATATGAAAGAGGTATTTAGCACTGAAAGTTGCTATTTGTGGTGTGTATTCTTTGGCCCAGAAATAATTCTAAGTATCTGAGTTAAGCAGAAATACACACAAAAATGCATTTATGAGTATGTTAATTGTAGTATTCATGATGGGAAGGAAAAGGGAAGCAGCCCAGACAGCTGCGGGGAATTTGGTTATAGGTGAAATGTCATACAGTCATAGGGCAGAGGAAAGACTGTTTTGAAATTAACTGATACGACATTTATGCCATGGTAAATGAATAAAGCAGGGTGTAACAGTGATTTGTTAGACTCCTTTTTGGTAAAAACACATTCTTAAACATGAGAAGCCGTTCAGACACGTGGAGCTGCTTGTAAGAAGTGAGTCTTGCTACAATTCGGAGGCGGATGAGCTTGTGCAGCGTGTGTATGACATGGGGCATTCGCATCTCCACAGTACAGAGAATGGTAATCTTGGAAGTGAAGTGCCTGTGTAGCTTTAGCTTCACATTTCTAACACTTTCTGTATTTTGGTGTAATTATTTTACTGTATTTTGGTGCTCAGATCAAATACCACTCTGGGACAGTGCTGACAGACTAGTCTTGAGTCTCAGCCTTTACATTATTTTTTTGTTAATGGAAATAGTGGATTTTTAAAAAAAATCAGAATTGTTTCAATTGTATGTCAATTTAAGAATTGTTTTAGTATTTTTTTTTTTAAATCATCTGCTGAATTTGAAAATGGAGTTTAGACTTGTTTCCGGGTTGTATAACCACTTTATGTCCTCTCAATGCCTCTAAATGTCCAGAAAATTAGAATTTTTACCATCAAGTAAATCTATAATAGGTATCTGAAATTCCATGACCTTAGAATCTGCACATGTCAAGAAATTTTTTTGATTGTGGAAAAGTTTTTCAGTTCTGTGCTAAGCTCGTTAGTGACCTGTCGATTTTTTTTATGTGATTGTTGAAAGTGTTCAGTGCTCACACAAAATAATGTAAACTGTATGTCCGAACACTTATCTTGTTACAGACAAAGGAATCTGAAATAATCTTTGTTTTCTGTGCAGCTCGAAGTTTGGATTCTGCCGTGCCACTCATGAATGGCGACACAGAAGATGATGCTGACAAAATGCACGTTGATAGGGAGTTTGCTGTTGTAACAGGTGGGAGTGGACAGTTTCCTGTTAGCTGCAACAACAATCCAATGGTCGAAGACACCAAACAGCAGGAGAGTGGTTCTGTTGGACCAAAAGAAATAGAAATATATACTGTGTCAGCAATGCAGACCCCCTGTCGTTGCAGGAATCAGTATGCATATTATTTCTAACATAAGTTTTTCTCAGATGTTTTGCACTTTATTGTCCAGTGTCTTTTTAAAAATGTTATACTATAATTTACATATCTTGGGCAAGTTTGTAGATACAAGGATAAATGATTTGGGTATATTCTATGGACATGGAAAATGTAAGTGCAATCTTTATTCTGATTTGAAGCTGTTGCTTAATGTGCCTTGCTTATTTTTAATGAGGTTTGCATTTTTAATTTTCTGACATATGGCCTTTGGGTGAATATACCGAACATGCTACAGTTAATATTTTCAAACCAATATACCGCAAAGAGGACGACTAGCAGTAAACACTGAGAACTAGTAAATGTGGTTCTGACTCAGCCCGGTCACTCCAGCATGGAATCTTTTACCCAGGACTTGGTTGCTCTGGTTTCTGTGGTCTTCATTCTGAGTCTGTTAAAATGGTAAACACTGTGTTTCACAACACACATTTTATACATTAATGTTTTTAGTATATGAAAACAGTATTCCTGTTTCCAGTTTTTAAAAAGCAGAAGCAGCTCAGTTCTTATAGCATTTAGAATATCTAAAATGGTTTGTCCGTTTAGCTATTGTTTTTTTATTCAGGTGACTACAAAAACATTTTTAGCTGTTCTGTTAACATGTATTAATATTTAGAAGTAGATTTTTTTAAGTTTATTATGTCTTTATGCAAATTCTTCACTGCAGATGAAAAAAAAAAAAGAGTATGTATATTATTTCCCAAACCCACATGAAAAAAATCATTTGTGTTCACTAAAGTTAAAAGAAAATGTGTTCATCTTTCTGGAAGCTACAGAATTGCTGGGGTCACCGTCTTCCCAGTAAAGAAATTCAGGTCAGTTAGTATATTTAAAATAATACGTTTTCTGTAGTCAGGGGCTATTTGACCTTAGCTAAAGATCCATAACAAAACTCAAATCCTGCGTTTTTTAAAAATGACCTTGCTACCTGCTTTTGAATAGGCAGAAGTGGCCACCCTTTATTCCTCAGACATTAGTTATTTGTTAAACTTTATCCAAGCTGGAACATACTTTTGAAAAACCCAGCCCATCCCGTATACCAGATGCCGAGTCCATACACCCTGTGTTTCCCATCATTTGATTTATGACACTCTGACTGAGTAAACAATGTGTTAAATCACTAGAGATTACTTGAGGCTTTCCTTGTGGGACATGGCACTTCACGTCCACTGGAAGCTTGAGGGAGCTGCCTCCACAGTCCTTTGAGAATCAGACCAAAAGTCAGGCTGCCCTCCCTTAAACACTTGAGTAACTTCGAATTTTTGTTCTGCCAAAATTATTTCCAAGAATTCTACATTTTTGAACAACTGTGTACAGCCATCTTTGCATTTTAAATGCCCCTAGTTTGAGACTCGGGAGGGTCAAGTGTCCCCACCCCTGGAAAGGGCTCGGATAGGAGGGTGCTTGCTTCTAAATCCCGATCTTCTCTATGGGGTTGGCTGGAAGAGAAGTAGGATCTTGTCTGAAACCTCATCCCCAGCATTGTGTTTGGATGTTCGTGGGATCCAAGGGCTGGCCGGGCAGGCAGAAGGGAAGTGCAGGTCTTAGCTGGCAGCTGGGAGCAGGGGAAGGGAGAGCGTTGGAGGTCGTGATGTGCGTGCTCTGCCTCAGTAGGTCTGAGGTGCCCGCTGTTATACTCAGTTTTATTAGATTCTCTGTAACAACATGAGCTTACCAACCAGCCTTGATTTTGAGATTAAATAATTGAACAGATTTACTTTAACTGGGCACTGAAGTAAAAGTCTACCTACTTTATTCTCTTAGTAAAAACTATACACACAATAAACAACTGTCAAGGTTGCCATCATATTTGAGTTTTGTCACCTAGGAAAACATTGTTTATACTTTGTTTTTGAAAAAATTCTTATGAATTTCCCCTGGGAATAACTTGTTTTATTTCGGTTTTTATTTTCTATTTAGTCCTTGAAACACTTGTTTTCTAGTCTAGGATTTTAGCCAACTAGAAAAGCTATCATTTAATTTTGGGGAAAAAATCTATTGTCCTATGAAGAATTTATAGCAATTATTAAACTATGTTGCTTAAATATAAAAAAAGGACGATTAATGGAATATTTAGATAATGTTTCCATTCACTGAACAAGCCGTGATCCTTTATTGGCAGGAAGACTTGCAGGACATACCAGAAACCTCTGTCAGAGGTTTACAGGAGGTGAGATGGAAGGGAAGCCCTCTATGGGAAGAGTCACACGGTGTGTGACATGTTAGGTTAATCGGATGTATTTAAGCTGCATCCTTATTCTAAAAGTTATTAGACCTGAGCTCTTCTAGATTTAATAACATGCTTTGCTTTGGTAGTGAAGAACATTGAAATAAAATCTAGTATTACCAAGTTAGAGATAATTTTAGATCATCCCTTATACTGTTATGTGAATTCCTGTGCACATGAATATTAGTGATTCCCAAGTTCCAGTATACAGAAGAATAACTTGTCATTGCCTGTCCTGGTGTGCCCAGATGTGCCATGATGGACCTTTTATCCCATAAGACATCTCCCTCCTGATAGATGTCTGTATATGCAGATTAAACTACCCACATGTTTTCCAGCAAAGGTGGTTTTTGAAAGTAACCTAATGAAACCCTGGCTGCCATGGTCATTTTAATTGCTGAACTGAGAAGAAGCGACTCTGCGTTGTGCTGTTGGCCCAGGCCTGCATGCCTGAGGACTGTTGGCCGTTACAGTTCCTTGCTGTGGTCGCCGGTCTCTCTGTATTCTGCCAGTGCTCTCATGTGGCATTTGGCAGAAGTACTACGTAGATTTCTGTGCTACTGAAAAAAATAAAAATAAAAACAAAGTGGTTCCTTTTAATAGCTCTGATTTGAGACTCAGGAGAGGGTCAAGAGTCCCTACCTGATTTATGAGGAGAGAAGATTTTTTTAAAACCTCATGTGATGCTGTCGTACATAGTTCAAAGAGCTTCCTTAATTCACTTCATTTACCTTTTTTTCCATTTTCGCTTGAGAACTAGAGAAGTTTGTGTTCTGTTGGAACCCTCTGTAGAACACTTTACACTCAGTTCTGATGGACCTTTTCAGGGGCGATTTTTTAAAAACCGCTCTCAAAAGTAGTCTTAAAATGAGAGCACTTTATTGCTGGCTTTTCAGGACTGTGTTGGTATTTTTCATGCAGCGCATTTGTCAGCTTACATTTTTCAGTTGAGCTACCTGATGCTACTGACACACATATGATTTTCCTATCTTACCAGGCAAATACTACTGTTAACGTTTTAATAGTAAGTCTACTTATGCACATTGATTTTACTTTGAAAAAAGAACTGGTTTAAAAGGGAAAAAAAAAACAAAACAAAATTCTTTAAAATTGTAATGGCAATGAAGCATTTTATAGTTTCTCCTCCCTCATTGGTTCTGAATTTTGGTGACAGGTGTATTTCTTAATGCAGATATGAAAAACAGTAGCTCCGTATCGAATACATTGACAAATGGATGTGTCATCAATGGACATTTGGACTTCCCCTCCACGACCCCGCTCAGTGGGATGGAAAGCAGGAATGGCCAGTGCTTGACAGGATCTAACGGAATTAGCAGTGGATTAGCCCCAGGACAGCCGTTTCCGAGTAGCCAGGGTTCTCTCTGCATTAGTGGGACTGAGGAGCCAGAGAAGACCCTGAGAGCTAACCCTGAGTTGTGCGGTTCTCTGCACCTGAACGGGAGTCCAAGTAGCTGCATAGCCAGTAGGCCTTCCTGGGTGGAAGACATTGGGGATAACCTGTACTATGGACACTACCACGGGTTTGGGGACACTGCTGAAAGCATCCCAGAACTGAACAGTGTGGTCGAGCATTCCAAGTCCGTGAAGGTGCAGGAGCGGTACGACAGTGCCGTGCTGGGCACCATGCACCTGCACCACGGCTCCTAGAGACGCCGGCCTGGCTCTCAGAAACACAGGAGTCCTTCCTGGTAGCCAGCTCAGAATACCCATGTAGCAGCAACTTGAACGAATGTCACAACTTGTACTGTTTTTTTTATACTTCAACTTTCTGAAAAAGTAAACTTCGACAAGTTCCCAGCGACTGCTTGTTTGTGCATGAGTAGGGCTTACTAAGTGCATAGATGTTTCTACAGTGAGGTGTCCTTTTTATAAGGTGCACTTTTGGAGTTTTTCTGATGCCAATCTCAACATTGTCTTTTTAATACTGTCACCAGATATTGCCATTTTTCTTTTTGTTAAAAGATTATATGATCAAGATAAATTGGGGTGGTAAATGAGGTGCCTGGTAATTTATCTCTGCACATGGGCTTCATTTTAAAAAGCTTGTTTCCACTGTTTTCTGTAGAATTTGACAGAACACAGCTATTTCCCTGTGCAAGGCACAGCCTTACAAAGATTTCTGCAGTGATTTGTGTGAAGAAGAGAACGTTTGTCTTTTTCAATGAAGCTTTGCAGATCACCATGTGGTTGGTTTTAGTTGTAGACACAGTGGTCCCTCCTTAATGATGAAGATCACTGCCTTGGGCTTCATGGAAAACAGGCCCAGCCTGGGGCTGCGTTCTGATTTATTGTTTTTATTCCACATTTCCTACTTGGTCTCTGGAAATTTTACCACACGTAACAGATTCCTTTATACGTAGTGGAAGTTACTATTTGTAGGAACTGTCAGGTCAAAATATTTAACTGACTTTTGACATGTATTTTCTTTTTTCCTTGTTTTTGTTTTTTGGGGTTTTCTGCTTTAAGATATATACCACTATGTATATCCAGTTAACTGAGAGAATTTTGACTCTCTTAAAAAAAACTGCATTAAGTTTTTGATTTTGTAGAAATTAGCTTTTGTCTAGGCAACTAGTGGTTATACTGTGCAAATATTGTAATGAATTTTTACTTTTTTGATTTTTGTAATAAAAATTGGTGCAGATAAAATGTCAAATGAACAAACCAGTGTTCTAAGAGTGTTACTAACATTTGTTTTAAAACTGTCCTTCACAAATTGAATAAAAAACTCTCACACTCAATTTGTCCCTGGGGTTTCTCTCTGTGCTTGGGGGCCCAGTGGGGTGTGGATATCTGTGGAAGGAATGGGAAGGGAGAAAAAGTTTACTATTGTTTCATTTTGCTTATAAGATTTTACTTGACTCTTCTGACACTCTTCATACGGTGTTTTCTCCATTTTTGAGTTTCTACTCTAGTTTTATGGGCACTGTTGGTACTGAACCTCTGTGGAGGAAGGATGGATTGCATGTCAGTTCAGTATTGTGCCTGGGTGCTTATTTTCATAAAAGACAGCAATGATAATGTTCTAAACTTCTTTGTTTTTAACAAATGTTAATTAATGTAAGCCTTTTAGAAATATGAATTACAGTTATAAATAGCACCAAAATAGCCATTCTGGCATGCCTACATATGTTATTTAAAACATTCACTACATCATGCATATTCTTGTAAATACTTAATAGACCACAATGAGGGAGCATTACACTTTGGAAGTTTTGCAAAAATTACAGTGAGAACAGGAAGAGAATGCATAGTGCTGTCCAGGTCACCACCCCCCATCCTGTGGCAGACACTAGTAATCAAGCTTAGAACTGAGATTTGGCCTCAGACTGATCCAAGAAGCCACCCACACTACTGAGTTTTTAAGAGAGATGAAACTTGATGCCATCCCGTTTGGACGGTTTTCTAAGATATTCCAGATGTTCTATAGTGAGTTAATTATTTGCTGAAAAACGTTGTGAATCTCTGAAAATACAGTAAACATACTTTTGATTAGTCTTGAATTTTTGGACAGAAGATGACTGCTTAGGAAAAAAAATGTTGCATAGAACCTAGAGTAGGGCAACATCCACACTTGAGTGGATGATTGAAGTAGTTTGTCATATTCTAGTTTAGAGTCATTTACACCAGTATGTTCAGTTCTTATTTAGTGATACATAAGGAAATTGTGATGATGGAATTGATATCATGCCTGGAATTTGCTTCAAAATATAAAAATATGAGTGGAGCCCATGCTCCCTGGTGAGTGGAGACAAGGATCAAACACAACTGGTGCGGGCTGATGTTAAATCTGGGTGGCGGGTATGTGAAGGTGCATTAGTCTGTCTATTTTGTATGTATTTGAGACAAGTTTTTTTGGGTTTGTTTTTTAGGACTTGAAAAACTGCTCTATTAAAAAATATGGTTGTCATTTTAACATTGAGAATAAGCTTAGGTTTTTCTGTGTCCACCAGAATTGACGTTTATACTGACTGCAAGAATAGCTCACTGAGTCTTAGCTTTTTTGGCCTGAAGATACTTTCCCATGCGTGCATTCTTTTGTACTAGCAGAAACAATTGGAAAATGAAATAAAGCCCATTTACAGTGACACCCAAACCATGGCATACCTAGGAAAATACCTTAACAAAAGATGTTCAAGACCTCTACACTGAAAACTATAAAACATTACTCAGAGATAGAATACCTAAATAAATTTTTGGTTGAAGTATGTGGAGAAAATCTGGACTTACACAGATAGGTAATTGGAAAAAGGGATATTTGAATCGTCTTTGCAGTTAATTGTGAGTACTTGATACCACGCCCAAACTCCGTAGTGGTCGTGGGGCAGGAGAATAGGAAGTTAGGGTAACCAAGGGCTAAGGCATAAGCAAAAGAACAGCAGGTACAGCCAGTTCTAGGCAAGATTAGGCAGCACTCAGGCCACAGCCTCCTACCTGTGATAACGAGACAGTCTCCACTTCAGCTTCTGATTGGTTGCAGGCTAATCTTTCATACGGTGCAGCCAATTGGAGGCCTCTAAAGGTCACCTAGGGGTGTTACCAAATTCTTTTAGTAAAAACCCTAAAGGAGGGACTCTTGAGCCTGGCTCAAGTTGGCTCTCACTCTGTGGAGTGTACTTTTGCCACAATAAATCTGCACTTTTTTTGCTTCTTTCGTTGTTTACTTCTTTTGTTGCTTTCTGTGTTTTGTTCCATTCTTTATTCAGCTGCACCAGGAACCTGGACACCTCGCAGTCAAGATCTTCCATCCAGTAACAGTAGTTTCTTGAAGGCTAGTTGCAATGTTGAATCAGGGTCCACATCAGTGAGCTTCTTGTATTCAGTTACTGTAGAGTCCATCTTTCACTTAGAATGGACCTTTAACCCATGCATAATTTTGTAACTTTATGCATTACTTACTTGGGAAATATTTTTTAACTGAGTTCTACAAGTCTTTCAAATGTTGAAACTTTTCATTAATATTAAAACATTGATAACCAGCCAGGCACGGTGGCTCACACCTGTAATCCCAGCATTTTGGGAGGCTGAGGCGGGCAGCTCATGAGGTCAGGAGATAGAGACCATCCTGGCTAACAAGATGGAACCCCATCTCTACTAAAAATACAAAAAAAAAAAAAAAAAAAAAAGCTGGGTGTGGTGGCACGCACCTGTAATCCCAGCTACTTGGGAGGCTGAGGCAGGAGAATCGCTTGAACCTGGGAGGCAGGGGTTGCAGTGAGCCGAGATCACACCACTGCACTCCAACCTGGGCGACAGAGCAAGACTCCGTCTCAAAAAAATAAAAATAAATAAAACATTGATCACCAATAATCTCATGAAAGTCAAAAGTTGGAAGTTGTCAAGCTCATGATACTGGATACAAGTTTTACAACATCCTGATTTTTGCTGAAAAACTCAAATTTTATCATTGGACACAAATACTGTCAGTTTTCCTTGAAGTAGAAGGCTCACTTGGTTAATTTTTTGGTTTTTTTAAATTGAGACGGGGTCTCACTCTGTCACACAAGCTGGAATGCAGTGATGCGATTTTGGCTCCTTGTGGCCTTGACCTCCTGGCCTCAAGGGATCCTCCTGACTCAGCCTTGAAGGTAGCTGGGACTACAGTCGTGCACCACCATGCCCGGCAATTTTTTTTTTTTTAATTTTTTTTTCGTTGAGATGGGGTCTCACTATTTTACCCAGGCTGTCTCAAACTCTTGACCTCAAGCAATCCACCCACCTTGGCCTCCTAAAGTGCGGGGATTACAGGCTTGAGCCACTGCATTACAACCTGGTTATTTTTTTTTGAAATTACATAGCTTGTCATTCACTATTTCAAATGCAAATGACGTTTCTGAAAAAGTGACTGGATACACTTATCGCACAATCAACCAGAGACGTGTTTTTCCTGGAGACAGCTGTACACAACAAATCCTTTACGCACGCTTCCCTTTACATCACACAGAACGTGTGCTGTCAAAATTTACTCATTTTTACAGCATTGAGAGCATTCTTAAGTGAAATTGGCTCTTTTCTTCTTTTTGACCGCACAGCAGTGAAGAATATAAACGTGATCAGGCCGGAGCAGTTTTTGCTAAGGTGCTAGTAGCTTTACCCACCGTTTCTTTTGAACCCTCAGTGCAGAAGTCAACACTGAAAAAGGCAAATCACATCTTGGTAATAAGACCGTTTTGATTTTGGGATTTTGGGGACCCCCTGAAATGGGGTCCTGGGGACCCTGGGGTTCTGCAGGCCACGGTGAGAGAACTGCTGGAATGTTTCGAATGATGAGATTTAAGCGACTAGTGATAAATACTGGAAAATGTAGACTGGGTATTCATTGAATTACCCTTTTTGACTTTTCCATAGTTTGGGTTTTTGGGGTTTTATTAAGGAAGAGAAAACGGGCGAATAATTTGGAGACAGAACATGGGAAACATTGAAGAGTTTCCCGGAAAGGGGGAGCCAAGAAACCGGCAGCGGGTGGAAGGGGAGGAGCCATCGGGAGGGCGGGAACCGGGGGTGGGGCGCGGGCGCGGGTGGAGGGGGACGAACCATCAGGAGGGCGGGAACCGGGAGAGAGGCGCAGGTGCGGGTGGAGGGGGCTGAGCCGGGCGGTTCCGGCGCGGCTCTGCGTGGGGAACCGCAGCCGGGGTTGGGGCGAGGCCGTGGGTGGGATGGGCCGGGGCGGGTGAGGAGTCCCGGGGCGGTGGGAGGGTAGTGGGGGCTGCGGCAGGGCAGGGCTGCAGCTGGGGGCTGGAGGTGGACACCACCCCAAGAGTCTGCACTGAGCAACGGTAACAACAGTGACCCCGGACACAGCTGCAGCCAGGGAGACTCTGAGTGTGCCAGTGTGTGTGTGAGGATATGTATCAGTGTGTGCAAATGCATGTGAGTGAGCGAGCATGAGGATGTGTGTCCATATATGGATGTGAGTGTGCAAGGACTGTGGGAGTGTGTGAGTGTGTCAGTGTGGGAATGTGGGGGGAATGTGGAGGGAATTGTGTCGTTGGCAATGTGTGAGTGTGCAAATGTGTGTATGAGAATGTGAAGGGTAGCGTGAGTGTTGTATGTGAGTGGTAATCTGGTGTGTGTGAATGTTTATGTGTGAATGTACGTGATGTGTGTGGATGTATATGATGTGTGCGCACTTGTGAATGTTGATTTGTGTGATGTGCGTGCAGATGTGTATAAATGTGTGATGCATGTGGATGTGTGTGGCTGCTGTGCATGTGTGAATGCTGTATGTGTGTGACGTTTGTGAATGTGAGTGTGCAGGTGTGAATGTTTTATATGTGTGGCTGACGTGCATGAGTGATTGTGTGAGACGTGTTATATGTGTGCATGTGTGAATGTGTGTGGCTATTGTGCATGTGTGGATGTGTGTGAATGTTGCATGTGGGTGTTGTGTCGAGGTGTGCACGTGTGTGAATGTGACTTGTGTATCTATGGATGTGTGTGAATGCAGGTGTGTGAATGTGTGTGTGACTTGTACATGTGTGGATGAATGTGTGTGCATGTGTGAATGTTACTTGTGTGACTTGTGTGGATGTGTGTAAATGTATGCATGTGTGTGAAAGTTGTGACTTGTACATGTGTGGGTGTGCATGTGTGAATGTTACGTGTGTGTCTTGTGTGGGTGTGGATGTGTGGGAATGTATGCATGTGTGTGAATGTCGTGTGACGTGTGTGTGTAAATATATGCATGTGTGAATGTCGTGTGACGTGTGTGTAAATATATGCATGTGTGAATGTCGTGTGACGTGTGTGTAAATATATGCATGTGTGTGAATGTCGTGTGACGTGTGTGTAAATATATGCATGTGTGTGAATGTCGTGTGACACGTGTGTGTAAATATATGCATGTGTGTGAATGTCGTGTGACGTGTGTGTGTAAATATATGCATGTGTGTGAATGTCGTGTGACGTGTGTGTAAATATATGCATGTGTGTGAATGTCATGTGATGTGTGTGTGTAAATATATGCATTGTGTGAATGTCATGTGATGTGTGTGTAAATATATGCATCTGTGTGAATGTCGTGTGACGTGTGTGTAAATATATGCATGTGTGTGAATGTCGTGTGACGTGTGTGTAAATATATGCATGTGTGTGAATGTCGTGTGACGTGTGTGTAAATATATGTATGTGTGTGAATGTCATGTGACGTGTGTAAATATATGCATGTGTGTGAATGTCGTGTGACGTGTGTGTAAATATATGCATGTGTGTGAATGTCGTGACGTGTGTGTAAATATGTGCATGTGTGTGAATGTCGTGTGACGTGTGTGTGTAAATATATGCATGTGTGTGAATGTCATGTGACGTGTGTGTAAACATATGCATGTGTGTAAATATATGCATGTGTGTGAATGTCGTGTGACTTGTGTGTGTAAATATATGCATGTGTGTGAATGTCGTGTGACTTATGTGTGTGTGAATATATGCATGTGTGTGAATGTCATGTGGCGTGTGTGTGTGTAGATATATGCATGTGTGTGAATGTCGTGTGACGTGTGTGTGTGTGTAAATACATGCATGTGTGTTAACGTCGCGTGTGTGATGTGCAGATGTGGAGAATGGAGGGAAGAGCAGGCGCCTGGCGAGGGGAAGGGAGGAGGATCAGAGACTATGCGGAAGGGGAGGGGCGGAGAGGCCATTGGGGAGGAGGGGCCGGGGTGGGGGGCGCCTGCACACCGTGAAGAGGCCCCTGAGGGCAGCTCGGCCTCCTGTTGGGGGGCAGGAGGGAAGGGCCAGGGTCGGCTCTGGCGGGAAGGCCCAGGCAGTGCAGAATCATGGAGCTCAGGGGCCCTGCTGGGGTCTGCTCAGGAGCCTAGGGGCCTTAGAGAGGTCTCAGGAGATGGGCAGGGGGAGACGGGGCTGGAAAGGGGACATGTGGACAGAATGGGGTCGGAATCGGAGTCTGCCGGGCAGGAGTCGCTGGGAAGGTGGGCGTCTCAAGCCCTGGAGAAGCTTCCAGTCCACGGAAAGGGGAGAGGACTGGAGCTCCTGGGTGTCTGGGGCAGGACGTGGATGGAGTCACATTTCTCTCCGTTGGGAATAGCACGTGCGAGGCGTGGACTCGGGCTTTGAAGGTTTGCAGGGTGGGGAAGGGAGGCCGGTGAAGCTCTGAAACCATCCCCGAGGGGACTCTGAGTGACCACTTTGTGGTCAATCCGCAGGGAGAGCTGAGGACGAGGCGGAGGCCCCACAGGTGAGGGCCAGGTGAAAAGCCCTACAGCTGCTGTGTCCCCGAGCCTCATGGCCAGGCAGGGAAGGGGTAGGTGGGGGGGGGTGGCACCATGGATCCCCCAATTCTCTGGGCATTCAGCAGAAAAAGTGGCAGGGCTCAGCCAGGGAAGCTGAACTAGAAGTTTCTAACCTGTGCAAGCAGAGCCACACAGGTCAAGAGGACTCTGGGAGGTCCCAGGGCTCAGGGAGGGGCTGCGGGAAGTGCAGGCTTGGGAAAGGGGTCTCCACCTGGAGTTCAGGCCTCATCCCAGTAATGGTCACAGCCCCCAGATGACCAAGTGCCCCAGTACCCGGGCAGGCAGGTCCACAGTGCAGCAAAGAGGGATGTGCCTCTTGGGCAAAGTCTGGCAGAGGCTGGGGGGTGGGTACCCGCCCAGTACCTGTGCTGGAAGGTCACCTCAAAGGGGTCCCCAGGCCATGGCCAGGGCTGCAGTGTCCCCAAGGTTAGAGCTGGTCAGTGCAGCACTGAGCATCCCCCTCAAAACACAGCACTGACAGCAGCAGCAGAGCGCTGAGCTGTGAGGCAGGACATCCCACTCGGGGAGGAGCCCCTTCCTCGGGCTCATGTTCTCAGGAGATCACAGTGCAGTGTCAGCCAGGGCTGCAGTCTCATCTGAAAGCTCCCCTGGAGCCTCTGCATCCAAGCTCACACACATGGCTGGTGACTGGACCCAGTTCCCCCCTGGGTCGCTGAACTAAGGGCCTGAATTCTTTGATGGTTGTTGGCCTAAGGCCACCCCAACTCCGTGCAGGGGAGGGCAGGGACCTCTCCACCAGGCACCCTGAGGAGTGCTCACCTCCTGCAGGGAGAGGTGGGAGGGCTGGGGAAGGGCAGAGGACATATCAGGTTTTTCATTTTATTGCCTTTTTTTTAAAACAGGAAGATCTGAAGCCAACTACATTCAGCAAGTTTTCTTAAGAACAAAGTAAGAAAGATAAACTAGAACAGCCCTGCTTGGCTTATCCCAGCCTCGCCTTAACCCTCCCTTCCCTGCCGTCTTTGTGTGGCTCCCCTCTGCCAGGTGCCCCCTGAACTTTAAGGTTCCAGGATGGTTTGAGAACAACTTCGATTTTTCTGTTTTCCCATTTATGAAGGCTGCTGTGCTCTCACAAGTGAATTTAATTACAAGGTTTTTAGAAACAGCTACACAAATTGCAACTCAGATGCATCAGTGAATCAGTCCTATTCCCTGTCTGCTAAAGGATGTCTTTTCATTACCATCATCTGCCATAGGGCTTTTCTGACAGTTCGTATAATTCAAGATAATTGAAGCCAATTTTGCAAGCAAAACGACAGGAACCACTACATGAAATATCACATTAAGTCTGTGATTCATAACAATGGCACTATTTCCTTAGTGGTTTTAAAATTTTCTGGGCTGGGCATAGTGGCTCACGCCTGTAATCCCAGCACTTTGGGAGGCCAGGGTGGGCAGATTGTTTGAGCTCAAGGGTTCAAGACCGGCCTGGGCAACAACGTGAGACCCTGTCTCTACAAAAAATACAAAAATTAGCTGGGCTTGGTGGCGCATGCCTGTAGTCCCAGCTACTTGGGAGACTGAGGTGTGTCAATTGAGAAAAATGACAAGGCAAGTCTCAATCATTTTAAGAGGTTTATTTGCCAAAGTTAAGGACGAACACCCCGGAGACAGTCTGTACCTCCGAAGATGATTTTGAGGGCTCCAAATTTAAAAGGGAAAGGGTGAGATAATGACAAGTACACAATTTTCATCTAAGAGGCGGGTAGAGAAAAATAGTCATGCCTTTGGCTCATTGAATCTGCATTATTTTTACACAAGATGACTTAGACAGAGGAGGCAGGGGAACAATCAGGTATGCATTTGTGTCTGGTGGGCAGCGGTTGACTGCACCTGTAAAGATGAGCTATCAATTTGCATTGCCATGGTGAAATCTTAACAGAAACACCTTACAGTAAAGATCTCAGAGCTCACTAGGAATTTCCTTGTGGACAAAATATAGGGGAGGTGTGTAGCTTTTCATCTTGCACCATCTTATTTAGGGACCAAAAGGGGAGGCGGGTTTGCACGACCCAATTCCCAGCTTGGCTTTTCACTTTGGCTTGAATTTGGAGGCCCAGGATTTATTTTCCCTTCATGGGTGGGAGGATGCTGTGAGCCTGGGAGGCAGGGTTGCAGGGAGCCGAGATCATGCCACTGCACTCCAGCCTGGGTGATAGAGTGAGATCCTGTCTCAAATAAAACAAAACAAAACAAAAAAAACCTCTCTCTGGAAGAGAAAGGAGGGACTGTGAAAGCAACCAAGGGAACAGGCAGCTTTCATTACCAGCAGCATGGGATCCTCGCCCAAGGCCGGGAAAACACAGGCGTGAAATGACAGCTACAGAAGTACACTCCGCAGGCTGCATAAAAAGGACAAAAACAGTAATATAAACACCAGTAAGGAACGGCATTGACATGCTCCGCCTCCTGTGGGCAGCCTGGGGATGAGGTCATTTTCCAAAACAGGGAGCTGGTCAGCATTTTCCATGCCCAAGGCAAGTTCCCCTTGATGGACAGCGCCTAATGACCAGCACTGAGTCAATCTAGGAGCAGAAAGACTGGAAACCCTGGAGCAGGAGCCACGTCAGCGTGACTCACTCAAGCAACGGCAAATTCTCACAGCAACAACATGAAACGCCCACCAGGGTGATGACTGTGGGAGCAAAACTGACCGGAACCTGGACGGTGCGTGCACTGTGCACCCTCCTGGTTAACAGCCCCACGGCCCGAGAGCTGTTCTTTACGTGAATTTCTTCTGTTAAAGCAGCTCGTGTGGCTTCTGCACCCTGGTGGAGCCAACACACGTGCCTATCATGGAAGTGAGAAGTGAGTGAGTTCTCACCAGCATTTGACGCTGACCTTCCGGAAACGTGATGTCCCTTAGAGCCTGCAGCCTGCCAGGACAGAGCCACCCCCTGGTCGTTCTGTTGGAATTTCGGTGTTCCTGTCTTTTAGGCGACATCTGCCAAGCACAGTTTGTGTAAGGAAACCCATTCTGTTGTATCTGCTGGGGCCCAGGGCTGCTGCTGTGCAGGAACCAGCTTTTGTGGCCCACGGAGCAACAACTCAGTCTGGAGCTCGGCTACTCTCTGGCCCGGGGTGCTGGCATTTCCCTGGGGCCCATGGGGCAAGTGCCCCTATTTTCCCCATGAGGCCTCAGCCAAGAGGAGGTTGGGGAAGAAGGGAAAACACAGTTGGGGAGAGAGAAGGGCAGGCTGAGAGGTACCACACCATTAGTGCTGATGGGGAGAGGCCGCTCCAGCCCGACACTGCTGTCCTTATGAGGCGTGTTTCCTTTTTATTTGGAGGAAGAGAAGCAGAGGAACACGTCATGGAGACGGGCCGAGTGGAAGGAGCCAGGGATGGCGACAAGCAGAAGGAAGTGTGTTTTGTCCCCATCCAGGGAAGCTTTTGTTTCATGAGACTTACTTGCGCACGTTTGGTGGCTGCCCTGGACATTCATGGACTTTTGTTTTCACTCAGCTTTTGTGGTTCACGTGACACAAAGCATGAGGACGTCACTGGGCGAGAGGGCCAGGTCACCCCATTGCCGAGGGGCACGCCCCAGCTGTGCACCACTGGAGTGGGCTTGTCCAGTCCTCAAACACAGGGACAGAATGTGCCCATCTCATGTAAGACGTGAATAATAGTAGAAATTTCTGTTACATGAGAACTCTGTATTACCCTCAACCATTTTCCTGTAAGCATAAAACTTCTAAAAATTTTTTATGAGCACACTAATTCCTCACTTAAGGTTGTCATTAGGTTCTTGGAAACGGCAACTTTAAACAAAAGGACAGACAGCAAGTCCTCAAATAACATTCTTTCCTTCAACATCATTTCATCCTAAGGAGAAAAAAATGGATTTTGTTACATGTCCTTTCATTTAAGGCTGCACTTTCCAAGAACCAGGTAGGCATGGAATTGACCTAAGGTGGAGGAGAGCAGGTGTGCGGCTCCGTCCTGGCTGTGTGGCTCCGTCCTGTGGGCTGATGCGGGTGGACAGTCAGGAACACTTTCAGGAGAATGTGGGTGGCCTGCCAATGGGTGGCCTGCCTATTCCAGAGGTCTGAGAAGAAACCGTTGTTTAGCCTAGAATCCTGCTAGGAATCGAACTAGCTTTGACATGAAAAGGAAAAAGAATGAGGACTCTGAACAGGGAGAGACTCAGAACAATTCTTACTCACTCATAGTTTAGGAAATAATGTTACAGCATGTGCTCCACCAGGGTCACCAACTGTCCCAGTTTGCTTGGGACTGAGGGTTTGTTTGTTTTTGTTTGTTTTGAGACAGAGCCTCTCTCTCTGTTACCCAGGCCAGAGTGCAATGGGGTGATTTTGGCTCACTACAACCTCCACCTTCCGGGTTCAAGCGATTCTCCTGTCTCAGCCTCCCTGAGTAGCAGGAATTACAGGCACCACCATCATGCTGGCTAATTTTTCAATATTTAGTAGAGATAGGGTTTCGCCATGTTGGCCAGGCTGGTCTCCAACTCCTGACCTCAGGTCATCCACCTGCCTCAGCCTCCCAAAGTGCTGGGATTACAGGCATGAGCCACCATGCCCAGCCTACTGAGGGGGTTTTATGGACATGGGATTTTTAATGCTAACACTAGGACAGTCTCCGTCAGACTGAGATGATGGTCACTCTTTGGCCAAACACCTCCACCACTGCCCCGCAACTTCCATAATAGCAACAGTTTGAGTAAAGACACAGGTACCACTTGTGGTCCAAATACTTGAGTGTGTAAACGGTGTGTTGGGTGTGCACAGTGGTACCCAGAATCTCCAACTAGCTCCTCGTGAGCTGGGTGGGACATGCAGGGAAGGAGGCAAAGCTTCCTGCCTGTCCGGGGAGGCTGTGGGCTCCACCTCTGCAGACTTTGGTAGGAGACCAGTGTTCACGCAGTTGTAGTAATGCACGTGTAGTTTAGGGTTTCTTTGGGACTCAGCTATGGACAAAGCACAGAACTCAGTTGTCTCTGTAGAAAAGGGTGGCCTGTCACCCGGTACCAGGTGAGGGGAGTGTGACAGTGGCAAGAGCACCTGGTGGGGGCCGAGAGGAGGCACGGAAGAGAGTCAGGGTACCGTGCCCTCATGGAGTGAGTGCGGAAGACAAAACAACAGACGCAGTTGTAATGACATTACTTTATTTGGGCTTAAATTAGGGTGCACATCACAGAAAATCCTCAAACCACAGGGAATGAAATGGAAGTTGTTTCTCTCTCGTAAAACAAGTCTGAAAGCTGCAGTGTCATCAGATCCACGGTCCTGCATCTCTGCCACACCCCACCATGCACCTCCAGTCCTCCCGGCCTGTGGCTTCCAGAGCTTCAGGAACTCGGGAGAGACAAAGACACCGGGATCTTCTGCCATGGAAGCAGAGAGGGATGCTGGGGAAACACACGAGCACTTGCTGCCACAAGTGCCTCCTGGAAGAGCAAAACCCAATGCCATGACTGCCTCCCTCTGGCAGCACCAGCACGAGTGAGCCAGATCCCCACCTTTGATCATCAGGCTGAGAGGTAATACGTGAGGTCAACGGAGCAAGAACTAGAGATAAAAGCAAACCAGGCTGGTGGTAAAGAGGAGGAATGACCGTAAGATGCCTCTGAAAAGTGGGACTGTGGGGAGTCTCCTCTTGGTTTCTGGTTGCACATGTGAATTTGTTGAAAACTGAATATATTAAGATGTGAGCTTAAGAGTTGGCAGCCTGTGGCATGTGGAGGTGTGGGAAGTGGACAGTCTCAGGCCAGGTTGGGCTGGAAAGTGGTGCCACCTTGAGAACAGTCAGTTAACATCTACCCCCAATGACGACATTCAAACCTTCATCCAGCATCCACTTCCAGGGGACATTTTCACAGAAATATTCATGAGAGCACACAAAATATACAAAGGATGACGAGGGTTGAACATTGTTATGACACAACATGGGAAGCAACTTAAATGCCATCCGTGGGAAACGGTCTAGTGGTGGAGCTGCGGGGCTGTGGGATACTGTGGGCGGGTGAGAAATGGAGAGGCGTCGCCAAGCATCAGCGGGATAAGACGGCTCTATCTGCATTTTCAAAGGAGAAAAAGAACAAGCCCCAAGCTGTGCATTTACACAGGGACATGAGTGCATCCATCTGTAATGCGTCTGTCACCCCACTTAGCTTTGCGTAGGGAGAGGGTGAAGAAGGGCTTTCACGTGGTGCTAGACGGCCTGGGTTCAAATCCTGCTCCTACTTAGTGCTGTGCAATTTGGGCAAAATACCTAAACCTCTCTGTGCCTTCATTTCCACTTCTCTAAAGCAGGGTCTGTGACAATGCCCACTCCTCATTCATAAGATGGTGATGAGGATTAAATGAGCTGATGCCCTCACAAGGTGTTTGTCCATCAGTGATAGGGTTTGGCTGTGTCCCCTGTGTCCTCACCCAAATCTCATCTTGAATTGTAATCGTCATAATCCCCACGTGTCGAGGGAGGGATCCCATGGGAGGTGATCGGATCATGGGGGTGGTTTCCCCCATGCTGTCCTCATGATAATGAGTGAGTTCTCATGAGATCTGATGGTTTCATAAGGCAGTTTCCCCCCCTCTTACACACTCTCTCTTGCCTGCCGCCATATAAGACATGGCTTTTCCCTTTCCACCATGATTGTAAGTTTCCTGAGGGCTCCCCAGTCATACAGAACTGTGAATCAATTAAACCTCTTTCCTTTATAAATTGCTCAGTCTGAGATAGTTCTTTATAGCAGTATGAGAATGAACTAACAGAGTAAATTGGTACTGCGGAGAGTAGAGTACTGCTATAAAGATACCCGAAATGTGGAAGCAACTTTGGAACTGGGTAACAGACAGAGACTGGAACAGTTTGGAGGGCTCAGAAAAAAGACAGGAAGATGTGGGGAAGTTTGGAACATCCTAGAGACTTGTTGAATTGTTTTGACCAAAATGCTGATAGTGATGTGGACAATAAAGTCCAGGCTGCGGTGGTCTCAGATGGCGATGAGGAACTTCTTGGGAACTGGAGTAAAGGTCACTCTTGCTATGCTTTAGCAGATACTGGTGGCATTTTGCCCCTACCCTGAGATCTGTGGAACTTTGAAAGTGAAAGAGATAACGTGAAATTGGAACACATGTTTACAAAGAAGCAGAGCATTAACATTTGGAAAATTTGCAGCCTGACAATATGATAGAAAAGAAAAACCCATTTTCTGGGGAGAAATTCAAGCTGGTTGCAGAAGTTTGCATAAGTAATGAGGAGCCAAATGTTAATCACCAAGACAATGGGGAAAATGTCTCCAGGGCATGTCAGAGGACTTTGCAGCAACCCCTCTTATCACAGGCCTAGGAGGGAAAAATGGTTTCATGGGCCGAGTCTAGGGCCCCACTGCTCTGTGCAGGCTCTGGACTGGATGCCTTCTGTCCTAGCTGCTGCCACTCCAATTCCAGTGGTAGCTAAAAGGGGCCACATACAGCTCAGGCTGTTGCTTCAGCGGGTGCAAGCCCCAAGCCTGCACAGAATTCAAGAATTGAGGTTTGGGAACCTCTGCCTAGATTTCAGAAGTATGGAAACAGCTGGATATCTAGGCAAAAGTTTGCTGCAGGGGTGGAACCCTCATGGAGAACCTGTTAGGGCAGTGAAGAAGGGAAATATGGGGCTGGTGCCCCCATAACAGAGTACTCACTGGGTCACTGCCTAGTGGAGCTGTAAGAAGAGGGCCCCCATCCTCCAGATCCCAGAATGGTAGTCCCACTGACAGCTTGCACTGTGGCCTGGAAAAGCTGCAGACACTCAATGCCAGCCCATGAAAGCAGCCAGGAGGGGTGCTGTACCTTACAAAGCCACAGGAGCAGAGCTGCCCAAGACCATGGGAACCCACCTCTTTCGTAAGCGTGACCCGAATGTGAGACATGGAGTCAAAGGAGATCATTTGGGAGCTTTAAGATTTAATGATTGCCTCCCTGGATTTTGGACTTATGTGGGGCCTGTAGCCCCTTTGTTTTGGCCAATTTCTCCCATTTGAAATGGAATCATTTACTCAATGCCTGTACCCCCAGGGTATCTTGGAAGTAACTAACTTGGTTTCGATTTTACAGGCTCATAGGTGGAAGGGGCTTGCCTTGTCTCAGATGAGACTTTGGACTGGGACTTTGAGTTAAGACTTTGGGGGACAGTTGGAAGGGCATTATTGTGTTTTGAAATGGGAGGACATGAGATTGCGGAGGGGTCAGGGGCAGAATGATAATGGTTTGGCTGTTTTTCCACCCAAATCTCATCTTGAATTGTAATCCCCACAATCCCCATATGTCGAGGGAGGGACATGTTGGGAGGTGATTGGATCATGGGGGTGATTTCCCCCATGTTGTTCTCATAGTAATGAGTTCTCACAAGATCTGATGGTTTTATAAGGCAGTTTTCCCTGCTCTTGCTCGCTTTGTCTCACCTGCTGCCCTGTAAGACGTGCCTCTTCCCCTTCTGCCATAATTGTAAGTTCCTTGAGGCCTCCCCAGCCATGCGGAACCATGAGTCAATTAAACCTCTTTTCTTTATAAATTACCCAGTCTCGGGTAGTATCTTTACAGCAGTGTGAGAACAGACTAATACAATCAGCTTCTATGTTGTTGGCAGTTTTACCATGAGCATGGATTCCTATATTCCTTCTGAAATTTTCTTTAAAAGTGTAAGCCTATATAGAAAGTATATTTGACACTCACAATCCTTCCCAGCCATAAAAGACAGTGGGGTGAGATGCAGCAATGGCAGCCCAGTAACAACAGCAGTGTGCGCCGGGAACAGCTCAGCAGCAGGGCAGGTCAGGGCTAACCCAGTTAACTCAATGCAGGTTCCCTACACCGAGTGATTTGGTTTGCAAATAAATATTATTTGTTTCTGTTTTAATGTGTAAATAGAGCACCTGAATTACCCAGTAATGTAACTATGAAAATTGCTGAATTTCTACCTGACTTTATGCCTGGGAGAAACAGTCTGGGAGCTGAGGACCACTCACCCCACAGGGGCTGCAGCAGAAGGAAGGGCAGGCACGGATCTCGTAGGGCCCCACTGAACAATGGGGCTCTGGCCATAGCATTGCCCGGTGACGAAAGCAGGAGAGAGGTTTTGACAAGCATTGCTCAGAGCGTTATTGGATCCCGATGCTTTCTATCAAAGATGAACTTTGTCAAAAGTATTTTATCTTCCTATCATTATATGGAGTACTCCACATTAAAGAAAAAAGCCAGGTATGTGATACTCCTGCTGCTATGGCCACCTGGAGAGGAGAGGCCGCCCACCAGGCCTGCGTGTGTGAAGGGTGACCTCAGGTCACAGCAGGAAACGGGAGTGGGCCTGTGGAGTTAGACTGGATCTGGAGGCACGGGCATGAGCTCAGGGTTTCCAGTGCATAAAAATAGGCATAATAATGAACGTAAATGTGCAGACACAAACATTCACACACACGATGGGGCACATGGAGATGTGCCTTCCAGAACATTCCTTCCAGAAGCACAGACCTTGACCCTGACTCAGAGCAAACACCAGAGAAACCCAAGCTGCGACCTTGACCCAGGAACTGGGGGCCTGTGCCAGGGTCGGAAAGGTTAAAAGTGCCTGGGGAGCATCCCAGGGGCAGGAGACAAAAGAGACCTGACCATGGTGCTCCCTGCCTTCTGAACCAGGTTCTTTCTTTCATTTTTATTTTTATTAACTTTTATTTTAGGTTCAGGGGTGCATGTGCAGGTTTGTTACATAGGTAAACTCATGTCACAGGGGTTTGTTGTACATGTTATTTCATCACTCAGGTATTAAGCGCAGTACCCGATAGTTCTCTTTTCTGCTTCTCTCCCTCCTCCCACCCTCCTTCCTCAACTAGACTGCAGTGCCTCTTCTTCCCTTCTTTGTGTTCATGAGTTCTCATCATTTAGCTCCCACTTATAAGTGAGAACTTGTGGTATTTGGTTTTCTGTTCCTGCATTCGTTTGCCAAGGATAATGGCCTCCAGCTCCATCCGTGTTCTCACAAAAGACATGATCTCATTCTTTTTTATGGCTGCAATAATGTCCTTTACAGTGAACCAGATTCTTCACTGTAGGGGACATTATTGTGACACCTGGAGACATGTGAATAAAGCCTGAGGGTGGGTGGGGTGGTGGTCAGCACAGCTGTCATGCATGGTGGCCGGGGGTGACCATGGAGGAGTGTCTCCTTGTTTCTCAGAATCACACACCAAAGTTTTGCGGCATGATAGGGCAGGAACTTCAGAGAGTTTGGAATAGAAAAATGTGTAAAGCCAGATCAGAGTAAATAAACCAGAAGCTGACCAATGAAAAGGGGAAATTTATATATAGTGTTATCAGAAATCAGTAGAGAATGGATTAAATATCATGACTTAGCATTGGGGGAAATAAGTTTTAAATCACCACCTCACACCATGCTCCAAGGTATATTCCACATGGAATAAAAAAATGAATGTCACAAGCTAGACCAAGGGCTAATGTCCTTCCACATATAGAGAATACTTTAAAAGTGAATCAGGATCAACAAAATTGATAGACCACTAGCAAGACTAATAAAGAAAAAAAGAGAGAAGAATCAAATAGATGCAATAAAAAATGATAAAGGGGATATCACCACCAATCCCACAGAAATACAAACTACCATCAGAGAATACTACAAACACCTCTACGCAAATAAACTAGAAAATCTAGAAGAAATGGATAAATTCCTCGACACATACACCCTCCCAAGACTAAACCAGGAAGAAGTTGAATCTCTAAATAGACCAATAACAGGCTCTGAAATTGTGGCAATAATCCATAGCCTACCAACCAAAAAGAGTCCAGGACCAGATGGATTCACAGCCGAATTCTACCAGAGGTACAAGGAGGAGCTGGTACCATTCCTTCTGAAACTATTCCAATCAATAGAAAAAGAGGGAATCCTCCCTAACTTGTTTTATGAGGCCAGCATCATCCTGATACCAAAGCCTGGCAGAGACACAACAAAAAAAGAGAATTTTAGGCCAATATCCTTGATGAACATTGATGCAAAAATCCTCAATAAAATACTGGCAAACCGAATCCAGCAGCACATCAAAAAGCTTATCCACCATGATCAAGTGGGCTTCATCCCTGGGATGCAAGGCTTGTTCAATATACACAAATCAATAAATGTAACCCAGCATATAAACAGAACCAAAGACAAAACCCACATGATTATCTCAATAGATGCAGAAAAGGCCTTTGACAAAATTCAACAACCCTTCATGCTAAAAACTCTCAATAAATTCGGTATTGATGGGACGTATCTCAAAATAATAAGAGCTATCTATGACAAACCCACAGCCAATATCATACTGAATGGGCAAAAACTGTAAGCATTCCCTTTGAAAACTGGCACAAGACAGGGATGCCCTCTCTCACCACTCCTATTCAACTTAGTGTTGGAAGTTCTGGCCAGGGCAATTAGGCAGGAGAAGGAAATAATGGGTATTCAATTAGGAAAAGAGGAAGTCAAATTGTCCCTGTTTGCAGATGACATGATTGTATATCTAGAAAACCCCATTGTCTCAGCCCAAAATCTCCTTAAGCTGATAAGCAACTTCAGCAAAGTCTCAGGATACAAAATCAATGTACAAAAATCACAAGCATTCTTATACACCAACAACAGACAAACAGAGAGCCAAATCATGAGTGAACTCCCATTCACAATTGCTTCAAAGAGAATAAAATACCTAGGAATCCAACTTACAAGGGACATGAAGGACCTCTTCAAGGAGAACTACAAACCACTGCTCAAGGAAATAAAAGAGGATACAAACAAATGGAAGAATATTCCATGCTCATGGGTAGGAAGAATCAATATCGTGAAAATGGCCATAATGCCCAAGGTAATTTACAGATTCAATGCCATCCCCATCAAGCTACCAATGACTTTCTTCACAGAATTGGAAAAAACTAAAGTTCATATGGAACCAAAAAAGAGCCCGCATCGCCAAGTCAATCCTAAGCCAAAAGAACAAAGCTGGAGGCATCACACTACCTGACTTCAAACTATACTACAAGGCTACAGTAACCAAAACAGCATGGTACTGTTACCAAAACAGAGATATAGATCAATGGAAGAGAACAGAGCCCTCAGAAATAACGCTGCATATCTACAACTATCTGATCTTTGACAAACCTGAAAAAAACAAGCAATGAGGAAAGGATTCCCTATTTAATAAATGGTGCTGGGAAAACTGGCTAGCCATATGTAGAAAGCTGAAACTGGATCCCTTCCTTACACCTTATGCAAAAATCAATTCAAGATGGATTAAAGACTTAAACGTTAGACCTAAAATGATAAAAACCCTAGAAGAAAACCTAGGCATTACCATTCAGGACATAGGCATGGGCAAGGACTTCGTGTTTAAAACACCAAAAGCAATGGCAACAAAAGCCAAAATTGACAAATGGGATCTAATTAAACTAAAGAGCTTCTGCACAGCAAAAGAAACCACCATCAGAGTGTACAGGCAACCTACAAAATGGGAGAAAATTTTCATAACCTACTCATCTGACAAAGGGCTAATATCCAGAATCTACAATGAACTCAAACAAATTTACAAGAAAAAAACAAACAACCCCAACAAAAAGTGGGCGAAGGACATGAACAGACATTTCTCAAAAGAAGACATTTATGCAGCCAAAAAACACATGAAAAAATGCCCACCATCACTGGCCATCAGAGAAATGCAAATCAAAACCACAATGAGATACCATCTCACACCAGTTAGAATGGCAATCATTAAAAAGTCAGGAAACAACAGGTGCTGGAGAGGATGTGGAGAAATAGGAACACTTTTACACTGTTGGTGGGACTGTAAACTAGTTCAACCATTGTGGAAGTCAGTGTGGCGATTCCTCAGGGATCTAGAACTAGAAATACCATTTGACCCAGCCATCCCATTACTGGGTATATACCCAAAGGACTATAAATCATTCTGCTATAAAGACACATGCACACATATGTTTATTGTGGCATTATTCACAATAGCAAAGACTTGGAACCAACCCAAATGTCCAACAATGATAGACTGGATTAAGAAAATGTGGCACATATACACCATGGAATACTACGCAGCCATAAAAAATGATGAGTTCATGTCCTTTGTAGGGACATGGATGAAATTGGAAATCATTGTTCTCAGTAAACTATTGCAAGAACAAAAAACCAAACACCGCATATTCTCACTCATAGGTGGGAATTGAACAATGAGAACACATGGACACAGGAAGGGGAACATCACACTCTGGGGACTGTTGTGGGGTGGGGGGAGGGGGGAGGGATAGCATTGGGAGATATACCTAATGCTAGATGACGAGTTAGTGGGTGCAGAGCACCAGCATGGCACATGTATACATATGTAACTAACCTGCACATTGCGCACATGTACCCTAAAACCTAAAGTATAATAATAATAAATAAATAAATAAAAATAAAAATAAAAGTGAATCAGAAAGCCTATCAAATCCTAATGGCATTTTTGCAGAAATAGAAAAATCCATCCTAAAATTCATATGAAATCTCAAGGGACATTGAATTGCCAAAACAATCTTGAAGAAGAACAAAGTTGGAGGCTTCACACTTTCAGACTTCAAAACATTACGAAGCTAAAGTAATTTTTAAAATATGGTATTGGCATAAAGATATGCCTATAGATTAATGGAATAAAATACACAGTCCAGAAATAAACCCTTGCATATATGGACAAATGGTTTTCAACAAGGGTGCCAAGATCATTCAATGAGGGAAAAGACAGTCTTGCCACCAACTGATGTTGAGCAAATTGGACATTCATGTGCAAAGGAATGAAGTTGGACCCTTACCTTCCACCACATATAAATATTACTTAATATTAATTACCATATATGGATACACTTACAGTTTTAGCTCTTATTAAATATTATTTTGTAAGATTTAGCTCTTACCAAATGTAAGAATAAAACTATAAAACTCTTAGAGGAAAACACACAGCAACAACTTCATGACATTGCAGTTGGCAGTAATTTATTGAATATGACACTGAAAGCACAGGCAACAGAGGAAATAAGACATAAATTTGACCACATCAAAATTTAAGCCTGTGCAACAAGGGACACAGCCATCAAAGGCAACCCATGGGATGCAAGAAAATACGTGCGAATCAGATACCTGATAAAGGGTTGATATCCAGAATATATAAAGAACTCCCACAACTCAACAACAACAACAAAACATTTAAAAATGGGCAAAGGAATTAAATAGACATTTCTTCAAGGAATGCATACAAATGGCTAATAAGCACATGAAAAGATGCTCAACATCACTAATCATCAGGAAAATGCAAATCAAAACCACTGTGAGACACCATCTCACACCCACTAGGATGCCCACTGTGAAAGATGATTCGAGTTGAAGGACATGGATATTTTCTCTCAACACAATGAATTAAACTAGAAATAAGTAATAAAAATACACTCGAAAAATTCTCATGTATGGCAAGTAAGATATACACATCTAAATAACCCATGAGCCACAGAAGATAACATAGTGGAAACTTAAAAGTATTTTGAACTAAATGATAATAAAAGTACTACATTTCAGTAGCTTTCAGGTTACAGCTAAAGCCTTGCATGAAGAGAAGTATGAATTTAGAAACATATATTATAGGGGAAAAAAGTCAAAATAAGCTGAGTATGCATTTTCAGAAGTTAGAAAAACAGCAGCATTTTAAACCCAAAGAAACTATAAAAATAAAAGAAGAAATTAATGAAATAGGAAATAAATGTATAATAGAGAAGATCAATTAAAACCATTACTTGGTTCTTTGAAATAACTAAAAAAATTAAACATCCATTGGTGAGACTGATCAAAGAAAAGAGGGAAGATATAAAAATTTCAAGACTGTAAAAGGTCATATAGAATCTTATTAAAATGATAAGAGGATATTATAAGCAACTTTTTAATCAATAAGCTTGAAATTTTAGATAAAATAGACAAATTCCTTTAAGAAGTGCAAATTTTCAAAATATACACAACAAAGAAATCTGTATAGTCCTAATTCTAAATTTATTGTCTGAAGGTGCAATTTAAAATCTTCCCACAAAGAAATCTTTAATCCCAAATGAATTCCGCCTGTAAATTCTTATAAACATCTAACAATGAAATGGCAGTCAAACACAAATTCTTACAGAGAATAAGTAAAGAAGGAGCACTCCATATTTATTTTATGACACCAAAACAGCATTGATGCCAAAACCTGACATTTCAGGAGAGGAAAACTGCAAGCCAACTGTGTTAGGCCGGTTTTGCATCACTATAAAGAAATACCTAAGACTGGGTAATTTATAGAGAAAAGAGGTTTAACTGGCTCCTGGTTCTGCGGGCTGTAAGGAAGCTTGGCTCCAGGATCTGCTCAGCTTCTGGGAGGCCTCAGGGAGCTTTCACTCATGGCGGAAGGAGAAGCGGGAGCAGGCACATCACCCATTGAGAGCAGAAGCGAGAAAGAGAGGGAGACGGAAGGTGCCACACACTTTTAAACAACCAGATCTCGGGCGAACTGATTGACTATCTTAAGGATGCACCAAGGGGATGATGCTAAACTACTCATGAGAAATCCACCCCGTGATCCAATCACCTCCCAGCGAGCCCCACCTCCAATACTGGGGATTATATCTCAACATGAGATTTGGCAGGACGAATATCCAAACCACATCACTAACCACTCATGAGCCTAGATGGAAACCATGAGCACGTCTGGTTTATTCCAGGAATACAAGATGGGTTAACATTTGGAAATTAACCAGTGTAATTCATCACGTTAACAAGAAAGAAAAAAGAAAAATCATCTGGTTATCTTAATCTGTGCAGAAAATTGTTTAATAAATACACATTTGTAATATAAAATATGGGACTTTCTTATCCAAATTAAGGGAAACTACAAAAACCTTTCAGCAAGCATCACACGGAAAATAGTAAAATGTTGATAGTGTTCTGAGATTAGGAATAAACAAGAATGCTCACTTACCCACGTATGTTCACCTTTTACTGGAGGTTTTTCCTGGTGCAATAAGGTGAGGAAATAAAAAAGATTGGTTAGAAAAAAAAAAACAATTCTATTAGTGGATGATATGATTTTGTATGTAGAAAGCTTAAAAGACTTCAAATATAATTAGAATTAATAAGTGAGTTTAAATCGTTTATGGGTGCAGGGTCAACATTTTTTTTTGAGATGGGGCCTCACTCTGTCACCCAGGCTGGAGTGTAATGATGTGATCAGAGCTCACTGCAGGCTTGACCTCCTGGGCTCAAGCAATTCTCCTACCTCAGCCTCTGGAGTAGCTGGGACTACAGACGCACGCCACAGTGCCCAGCTATAGGGTCAACTTTTTTTTTTTTCAGTTGTATTTCTATACTACCAGTAAGAAACAGAAACCTCAGTTTAACCAGGAACGCCAGTTTTAAAAACATCGACTATCAAATATATTTAACATAAGGTATGCAATAGTTCTGTGCAGAAACAGCGTTATTGTGAGAAATAAATACTAAATAAATGGAGGAGATACTGAATTGAAAAGATGATGTCATAAAGAAGTTAATTCTCCCTAAATGATGCTCAGGTAGCTGAAATTGCAATGGAAATAAATATCAAAGGATTTTTACAGGCAGTTGTGTGGGGAATGATCTCGATGCAAGCATGGTCTCAAGGTCACTCTCAGATAGGTGATCCCAGAGGCCACAGAACACAGAGCCCCAGAGCAAATGAAGACAAATGAACCCCTCGCTTTATTAGGCCCATTTAAAGCATGTAGTGAGAAGAAGGGGATGCTCTGGGCTCAGCACAAGCAGCATGCGGGCAGGGGATACACAGGCCCTACCAACTGGAGTCTCTGCTGCCTCAACCAGACAGTTCCCTGACTGCCTGGGTGTGAGTCCGGGGCTTGAGGTTGGTCCTGGGTCGATGAAAACACTTGCTCTTGGACAGCACAGATCCAACCTAGAGTAACTTACGGAACAAGCGACCTAGTTCCTTCAGCAAATAAATTGCTGAGGAAAATGAGTAAAATATAGGGGTGAACTGATATTAAAAGAGCCTTAGGAGATGTGTCAGCCAACGGCAATGCAGAGCTTTTCTGGACCTCACTTCAAACAAACTAAAATCAAAGATTTGTGAGACAAGTGGGAAATTTGAACCCTAGATACTTAATGATATTAAAAAATTATTGTTAATATTGATCTGTATTTTAGGAGTCCTTATCTTTCCATGATACGTACTGAAATAGTTATAAATGGTGTTTGAAATTTTCGTAAAATTTTTTAACGTGAATTTTTAAAAAATAAGAGCTTTTGATGATCGAAATGCAATATTAAGAGAATAGAAGGGCAAGCTAGGAAATGGAAGAAACATATGTAACTGACAAGAAGATTGCATCAGGAGTTTCTATTACAATCTCTTACATCAATTAGAAAAAGACAAACAATCCATAATAAAATATGTAAGAGGCTTGAACAGGCACTTCACAAAAAATGAACAAATAAATAGAAGTATCCAGTTGGCCAATAATCATATTGATGGATGATCCATTTCATCACTAAGTAGTGAGAGAAATGCAAATTAAACCACACTGATGTATCACTTTACACCCACCAGAGCAGCTAAAATTAAAAACACTGACATTATCAAATGCTGATAAGGATATAGCAATGGAACTCTAATACACCCTTGGTCAGAGTGTAAGTTGTAAAGCCATTTTGGGAAACAGTTAAACATTATTTCCTAACATTTAACATATACTTCCCTGTGACCTAGGAATTATCCTCCTACATATTTATTTAACAGAGAAATATGCAGATCTGCAACAGCAGACATGTCCAAGAATGTTCATAGTTCCATTAGTCGCAACACCCTAAAACTGGAAACAGCCCCAATGCCCGTCAAAAGTAAAATGAATAGAGAAATTGTAGCATGTGCATACAATGGAATACAGAACTATAATGGAGTTATCTCTTAAGAAAAATGGAAGAAGTCCAACTATACCCAGTAATAGATACAGTCTTATAAGCATAAGGTTAAGCAAAAGAAGCTTAACACAAAATAATTTATGCGGTTGCATTTTCATAAAGACAAGTACAGGAAAGGTCAGGATATGCTGTAGTGTTCCCCCAACAGGCTAAATGTCATCCACCTTTTCAATGGTTTCTTAGGTTTCACAGGCTCCATTTCTTCACCATCTGATCTCTTCCCCCTGCAGAAGCACCCCATGTGTCTGACCTCCTCACAGAGAACACCATTTCCTGAGTGTAGTCTGACCAGAGAAAAGCAAGTGCTGACAGAAAAAAACAGGTTTTCGCACTGCTGACAACGACCTACCTGAGACTGGGCAATTTACAAAAGGAAGAGTTTTAATTGGACTTACAGTTCCATGTGACTGGGGAAGCCTTACACTCACGGTGGAAGGCAAGGAGGAGCAAGTCACATCTTACATGGATGGCAGCAGGCAAAGAGGCAGAACTTGTGCAAGGAAACTCCGCCTTATAAAGCCATCATATCACATGAGACTCATTCACTATCATGAGAACAGCACAGGAAAGACCTGCCCCCATGATTCAATTACTTCCCACCAGGTCCCTCCCACAACATGTGGGAATTCAAGATGAGATTTGAGTAGGGACACAGCAAAACCATATCATGGTGGCTTTAAAAGGTGGAGTTTAATTCTCCTCCCCTTGGGTGGTGAATGGACTTAATGGCTCATGTCTAATGAATAGATAGTGACAGAAGAGATACTGTGTGGCTTCCACTAGGAGGCTAGGTTATTCAAAATTTTTTTAAAAAATAAAGCCTCCACCTAGTTTTCTCTCTTTCTTGCATTGCACACTCTGGAGAACCCAGCCACCATGTTGTAAGGACACTCAAGCAGCCCTGGGAGAGGTCTACATGGAAAGCAATGGAGGCTTCCCACCAGCAGCCAATACCAACCCATCAGCCATGGAATATCCTCCAGCCTCCATCAAGCCCTCACATGACTGCTCCTGGCTCTCATCTTGACTGCAATTTCACAAGATGCCCAAGCCCGAACCACTTAGGCAAGCTGCTACCAAATTCCCAAGTCACAGGAATCAGGAGAGAAAGTGTGTGCTTGTTGTTTGCCTCTGCTAAGTTTTGGGGTAATTTGTTATCCAGCAGACTAATGCGGGTTTGGTCTGACCCAAGGAGGCATAATGGCACCACACTGTACTGTGCTCTAAACACTGAACATTGAATGGCTATTTTGGAGTCTATTTTACTGCCTCTCTTGTCTCCAGTCAAGGTCCCTGTCACCCAAAAGCCAAGGTCAGCACAAACACATCTTGTATTATGAAGATGAGCTTGATGGACCCACCACAGTACTTTAAAATCATCTCCTTCAAATTGTGTGTGGTCCACTTTAGTCCATTATTCTTCTGTCAGCGTAACTTCTGACCAGGACTTAGTCATTGGCAGCCCTCACCAGGAAGTAGTGCTGCAGAGTGTAGACGGGCACTGTCCTACTCCGGAAGGCAGGCTGTGCAGGCATTCTGTCCATCATCTTTCCTTGAGCACTGCTGCACAAGATCAGTAGGCTCAAAGTCAACTTTATTCTTGTTGTCATTTCTAAAGTACATTCATCACAACGGGCAATCTATTCCCTGTGAAGCCTCCCAAAATTCACACTTCACCATTCATTCCACAGCCAAGTGGAACGACTCTTGGAACAAAGAGGGCAGGGAGAGCCAGGGAGGCCCAGTGCCTTTCATCCCATCTCTCCCCACAACGTGCTGGGCACACACACACCAGACCGAGCATTTGTGGGTGATGAACACCAAACGAAAACCTGAGCTCTCCGCATAAAAGGCAGTAAGCAGTGCCCCAATACCTGGCACACACATTTGCTGGAGAGAAAGGAAACAGGAAATGAAGTTCCTGCTGAAAGAAAAGAGTTGACGTGAATGCAAGTTGTAAAATGGAAGGGCTTGCAGGGAAATTATTTACTATCAGGGAAGACCTATAATTGAAAAGAAAAATTTTAAATCTCCTGTAAGTAGGACTTTCAGTAGATGAGGGGAGGCAGAGAGAGAAGAGTGAATGACAGAAAAAGAAATTCCAGGTGGACACATCAGGGAAGACAGGACGGGTGTGGTTCCTCAGAAGCTCACCATTCCTTGGGAGAGAGAACCCACAGCGAGGTGTGACAACAGGCCTCTAATGGCCCAGCTGTGAGCCTGGGGGACCTTCTCTGCAGAGCCAGCAAGGAGGATGTGAAACCCCCAGCTGTCTCTCTGTTCCTGGCAGTCATGACTCCAGCTGCCCAGCCAATAGCCTCTGTCAGTTGCAAGGCCAGTGGTTGGGTTGTTGGTCAGTGGTGCTGTGTCCTTAGGTGCAGAGGAACCAGACTTTCTGGATAGAACTTACCTCGCTGCTCACCGCGTGGAGCTCCCAATGAAACACCGATAAATCCCACAAGGCACACAGAGTTTTGGAGAAGGTGAGTTGGACTTTTTTTTTCTTTCAGAAACAGCGTCTCTCTCTGTCACCCAGGCTGGAGTGCAGTGGTGTGGTCACAGCTCACTGCAGCCTCAACCCCCTGGGCTCAAGCGATCCTCCCACTTCAGCCTCTTGAGTAGCTGGGACGACAGGTACTCTCCCCAGCTCAAGGTGGCCTGCTCAGGGCTTTCCTGCCTCCAAGGCACTGTAGCAAGACAACCAAGCTTTGGTGTTCAGCAGTCTGAGCTCACTGAGGGAACCAGGGTGGGGAGGGAGGCATGCCCCTGTGGAAAGTGCACGGAGTGAGGCTGTGTGCCAAGGCGGTGGTGCCCCAGGGAGTGGGATTCTGGACTGGAGTTTCCAGGCTCTCACAAGGTTGCTGGGCCCCGGCTGGAAGCAGAGGGAAGACCTGAGGGACCCCAGTGCCAGTGCACGGTGGGCATCTCAGCAGCACCTGGTGTGGAACCAAGAAAGACCCAGACCCACCAGGGGGTGGAGGCTCAAGAACAGCAGCGGCTGCATTTCCTGCCTCCCCGGTGAGATTGATGTGCAGAGTCAGAGTAAAGTGGATTTCCAGAAAATCTCCAAAAATACTTCTGACACCTGGGAGATAATAGACTGAGATTCATATTAAAAATACACGGAGATCATGCCATGTGAAAGAAGCCAAATTCAAAAGGCTACACACAACATGATTTCCTTTAATGACATTCCAGAAAAGACAAAGTGTGGCGGCCCCATAAACAGAGCAGGCGTAGCCAGGTCAGGGAGGAATCGTCTACCAAGAGGCACAAGGGAATTGTGGGGTGGAACTTTTCCGTCTTGAGTGTAAAGGTGGTTTCATGACCCTATGTGTTTGTCAACACTGAACTCAGACCTACACATTAAAAGGGTGAATTTTAATATATGCAAATTATGCCTCAGGAAACCTGTCTTTAAAAAACTCGATTGAACAAAAGGATTTTATGGAAAAATGTATTTACTGTGCAGGCATTTTACAAACTTTCCCATCTCATTTGAACAGCAACCATGTAAAAATGTGTGGCAAAATATAGAAATTATTTGTAATTGTGTGGAAAACACAGTTTAACTTGCATTATTACCTCTCATGAGGGGCAGGTGTGTGGGGAGGGACTTTCCATTTTTATTAAGTGTCTTTCTACATTTGACTTTGGACAAAGAGCTGAGGTTGCTTTCAACAATGAAAACAAATAAAACAAGGCTGGACGCGGTGGCTCACACCTGTAATCCCAGCACTTTCGGAGGCCGAGGCAGACGGATCACTTGAGGCCAGGAGTTTGAGACCAGCCTGGGCAACATGGCAAAACCTCCTCTCTACTAAAAAATACAAAAATTAGCCGGGTGTGGTGGTGCCGGCCTGTAATCCCCCAGCTACTCTGGAGGCTGAGGCAGGAGCATCGCTTGAATCCGGGAGGCAGAGGTTGCAGTGAGGGGAGATCACGCCACTGCTTTCCAGCCTGGGCGACAGAGCTAGACTCCACCTCAAAAAAAAAAAAAAAAAGGAGAGAAAAGAAAAGAAAACTATATATTTTAAAAAAGCAATCGGAAATCGAATGTAAGCAAGAAGCCTGTTTTAAAAACGTATCTTCCTGCCGGGCGCGGTGGCTCAGGCCTGTAATCCCAGCACTTTGGGAGGCCGAGGCGGGCGGATCACGAGGTCAGGAGATCGAGACCATCCTGGCTAACACGGTGAAACCCCGTCTGTACTAAAAATACAAAAAATTAGCCGGGCGTGGTGGCGGGCGCCTGTAGTCCCAGCTACTCGGGAGGCTGAGGCAGGAGAATGGCGTGAACCCAGGAGGCGGAGCTTGCAGTGAGCCGAGATTGCGCCACTGCACTCCAGCCTGGGCGACAGAGCGAGACTCTGTCTCAAAAAAAAAAAAAAAGTATCTTCCCCTTGCCTGTGGGCTCCGCAGTTCCCAGGCGCCTTCCTTACCCCCTGGTTCCTTTCCCGAGCCTCCCTAGTGTCTCCTGCAGCCAGAATAACGCCCCCGACCCATGTCCACATCCTAATCCCCAAAACCTCGCCTGGCAGCAGGGACTTGGTAGACTGAGGGAGCTGGGGACCTGGGGTTGGGACATTCTCCTGGGTGACGGGGCGAGCTTCCTGGAATCACACGGGTGGGAGGCGGGAGGGTCGGAGGTTCAGAGTGACTGAGGCCGGGTTCCAGGGGTGCGGCACCCGCTGAGAAGCTGGAAGAGGCAGGGACAAGGATTCTCTCCAGGAGCCCTGCTGACACGGCTCTGACCTCTGACCCCCAGAGCTGTAAGATGATAAATCTGTGCTGCTTTAAGCCTGCACAGCTGTGTCATAGCGACCCAGGAAACCAGCGCAGCCTGGAGCCTCCCTGGGGCTTCGCTCCGTAGCTGCCAGGCACTGAGCCCCACTGGAATGCAGCCTGGTTTGGACGCGGTTTTCTGGGCTGACCTTAGCGCCCTCTCTAGAAGTTAACTGTATTTGCATTGCCTCTGAGTCTCCAGCACTCCTCCCCAGCACTGGTGTCTCACTCCTATGTGTGGGCGACAGGACGGCAGATACGAGCTATTTTTTTTAACCATTTTCTCCATCTGCCGTGCAAATCTGGCCTCATGGACCCTTTCTCTGAGGTACACCATGGCAATCCTTAAATGAGGCCTGGTTGCTGGTTTGAACACTCTACTGTAAGACATTCTTTTTGAATGGAGCTGTTTTCTTACTTTCATATTCAGATTGTTCATTGCCTGTTTGTGGAAAGACAACCGAGTTTTGTATACCGACCTCGTATCCTGCAATCCAGCTACACTCATGCATTCTAGGCGCTTTTTGTGGATTTTTTAGGGTTTTCTACATATGGGATCAAATCATCAGAAAATAAAGAACATTTTGTTTATTCTTCTTTTGAAATTTGGTTACATTTATTTCTTTATTTAGCCTTATTGCACCAGCTAGACCCTCCAGTACAGTGTTAATTAGGAGTGTCCAGAGAGAACATCTGACTTGTGTTCCCGGTCTTAGGGAGCACACACTCAGTCTCTAATCATTAAGGATGAAGTCAGCTGCAAGTTTTTCGTAGTTGTCCTTTACCATTTATTTTTATTTGGTTAAGGATGTTCTTTTTCACTCCGAGTTTTTGAGAGGTGTTTTTTTTCTTTTATCATGAATACTTCTTTAGTTTGTCCAAAAATGCTCTTTCTCTACCTATTGAGATGAATGTAAATAGAATGTGTTTTTTTTCCTTTATTCTGTAAATATGGTATACAAGGAGAATTGAAGTTTGCATGTTAATTCAGTCTTATAGTCCTGGAATAAATAACATTAGATCATGTTAATCTTTTTTATGTTTTCTGGATTTCGTTTCTAACATTTTGTTAAGAATTTCCGTATCTATGTTCAAGAGGGATACTAGTCTATAGTTTTCTTTTCTTGTATATTTTTTGTCTGGTTTGATATCCTTATATCAATACTAGCTTCAAAGAGTGAGTTGGGACATATTCCCTCCTCTTCTATTTTCTGGAAGATGCTGTGTAGAATTTGTGTTGATTTTTCTTTAAATATCTGGTAGAATTGTCCAGAGAAGCCATCTGGACCTGGAGACTTCTTTAAGTTTGATTGTAACGGTGTGGGGATAAAATTAAAATTTAATTTTCTTAGTATTTATAGGGCTATTCAAAACATAAATTTTATATGGTGTGAGTTTTGGCAGTTTGCATCTTTTCAGGAAAATTTTTGACCCATTTATTCTAAGTTGTCACATGTATGTATGTAGAGTTGATCACACACTTCCCCAATGTCCCTTTGATGTCCGCATCGCCTGTGGTAATGTCTGTGTTATTCCTGATCCTGGTTATTTGTGTCTTCTCTCTTTTTTTTCTGTGTCAGTCTTGCTAGAAGTTTGTCAGTTGCATTGATCTTTTCAAAGAACAAGCTCTTTCTTTCATTGCTTGTATTGATTGTTTTTCTGTTTTCAACTTCTCAGATTTCTCTTTTCTTCATATTTTCTTTTTTCTCTTTGCTTTGAGTTTATTTTGTTCTTCTTTGTCTAGGTTCTCGAGGTGGTAGCTTAGATTACTGATTTCAGATCTTCTTTTCTAATGTGTACTTTTAATGACTTCAATTTACCTCTCATCATGCTGTGTCCCATAAATTTGGATATGCTGTATTTTCATTTTTATAAGGTTTATTATATGACTTTTGATGATTTCCAGAGCATTAAAATGGTTGCTCTTCACAGTTTTGTCCAATTTTATAGTAGCTTTTTGGAGGAACAATCTGTTAACCTTCACTCTGTCATTTCAGAAGTGAATCGCCCAACTTTTATTTGGCTTTAACATAACTGTAATCATAGTATACCAGTAATCTGGAATACCAGTGAATTTTTAAAATTTATTTTATAAACATTTTCTTGTGTTATAGTGTTATCTTCATTAAATTATGTTAATGGCTGATTAATGTTTTATCCACTAGGTAGATGGTTGGCTTACCATTTGGACACATAGCTAATTTCACATTTTTGCTTTTATCACTGTACTCATTTCCTTCTCCACCTTGGCAGCACTGCCTGGCTTCCCTCTGCACTGCCGGCCTCCCGGCAGGTCCTCCAGCTCCAGAGCCATGGTCCCTGCACATGGTGCTGGTCCTGCTCCCGGCCACACGTGGCTGAGTGTCTTTAGTTGCTGTTTCTTCTTCTTCCCATCCTGCTGAGTGCGCACCTGAGTTCCAAGCAGCCTCAAGGGACAGAAAGGCAGGTGGCACAGCCAGGAGAGGCAAGCACTGAGCAATGGGAAACAGAGATCAGAGGGCGGCCAGCAGCCTGCCCCCTCCATTTTCGGGGCCTGTGGTGCTCCGGGGCGTGGCTTCTTGCAGCCCTCACACCAAGTGGATGCACGTGTGGTGTGGGCTGCAGGGTGCACAGGGCTGCGTCACTCCATGTGGTCTCCTCCTCTCCCTGCCTCCAGCCCCGCACCCTCACCCTTGCTGCCCCAGGTCTGTACCTCCCAAATAAGGCACAACCACTTTCATCCTTGCCTCTGTCTCTGTTTTCAAGGGAACCCAAGCAAGGAGGTCCAGTACCAAAAGAAAATATTTCTACTGAATGAATAGGCACCTACAGAATTGAAAGGACTCAGAAAATCCTTTGCTACTTTTCCCCTTGATGCACCAGCCCACTGGGGCATCTGGTCTACCTTCCTCTTCTCCCATGCTTTTCAATCCCTGTGGTTCCCCGCCCCCCAACCTTTTCTTTTTCTCCTGTCCCAGGGTCTTTTGTGCTCTTCTCATACTCAGTTCATGACAGAGACTCTCGGCCAACAGTTTTCTTTCTTGAAGAAGGAGGGCTTCAAGTTCTCCAGTATATGGCAGAGGAGGGGAAGAAGAACACACTTCCACAGGAATGAGACAGCCGGGAAAGCAGTGAATCTTATTGTCATCTGCGGTGTGTTGTTTTGCTAGTACAGTCTCTGTTGTTTTCTCTCTTTTACAAAAGACCCCATTGTAATATACTCTTTGGAATGGCCCAGATCCCTTGTAGAGGGGTGGATACGTGTTCTGCCTCAAAGGCAAGCGAGGGCAGATGATCCTATCTTAGTGCATGAACAATGAAACAATTCATATCTTTGAACGTGTGGCTTTTTCCATATTTGGTATTAGCTCCTTAAGATAGAACCCCAGAAGTAAAATGATTGCATTATAACGTAGGAATATTTCCAAGCCCTTTGACACACAAACTGACTTAATCTCCAGAAGAAGATGACGTTTAAATTCTGGCACACTCATTTTTTTTTTAAATGTTTGTGTCAGGAGGTGGGATTGGGAACAGAGGAGGGGGGAGGCAATCTGGGTGGAAACTGTAGAAGGCTGTGATCAGCTAGGGCTACTTTTGTTCTCATAGGCTCTCTAAAAAGGTGACAACAAATTTTTCCTTTCTCAGAGACCTGTGGCACGAATATCCTGCCATGCACCTGGTTGGTGTTTGTTGTTGGAAATTAAGTGATCCAGGTAATGTGCATATTGCAAATATTTAAGTCTTAAAAAGAGACTGAGAGCTCCTCATACCTCCCCAAACACATAAGGGTTCACCTGTCATATGTATATATATATTTTATACATATAATATATTTTATACATATATATATAATATATATATCCGAGTCATAAAATAAATCTCTTTTAAAAGACTCTAAAAACTGGCAGAGATGGGGGGAAACAAGATGACAGAAAAATTAGTGTATCATAGGAAGTCCAGGACCAGATGGGAGCCAAGAGTAATTTTGTTCCAGGAGGACAGAGTCAAGGACAAGAACTATGAGCAGAGGTGTCACTTTCATGATCAAGGATGCTGCCCAGAAAGCCTCAGGGAAACTGCGGTTTCTCTGATTTACCCAAAATGCCCACCATGATCTGGTCCATCCTTAATTTAATCATTTTATTCAAGTTGCCTCAGATCTCAATCCTGGAAACCAACGCTAATTAAATTGGCCCATGGAATGTGTGAGGATTTTTAAGGCTGGAGTGGTGATCTTTAAAGTATTAGTGGCTATTTTTGAAACTGCCAAGGGAACAACTCATTTAACCTTGAAAGAGGCAGCTCATGGAAAAGAAATTAGAAACACACTAAAGGTGAAATTAAAATGCAATTGATGTCCAACCAACAGCTTTCCTGATGTGAATGCTGTCCTACAGTAAGTTGCACGCTCTGCTCCCCCGTCCAGCTTTTAATTTCTGTGCTTAAAGAATAGAAACATTTTTTAAACTTTATTTAACTTATGACATGTGATAAGAATGCGTTTCTGCCAAAATCAGGAGAGTGCCCTTAACATGATGAGACAACTTGATTGATCACTCTACATAATGAATAAAAATTTGCAAATTAAGAAAAAAAGAATTGTCACTTGTACCTGTCAGACTTGATCAAAATTAAAAGATCAGGCAACAGATCAGGTAACTGCCTCAAATACAGACTTTCCAGAATCAGTTTCTTAAAACTTTAATACTTCTTATGGAGCAAAATATTTTCAACAGAACTGAAACAAGGTCTTGAACAGAATTTTAAGCCAGCCTCAGTACAGGGAAGCTTCACTGGCAGTATTTTTATAAGCTTATTGGCCATCTGAATTATTTTTCTGTGACTTGCTTGTATCGTCTGTCTAGCTTTATGCCAGACTGTCTCTATTGATCTATGGTTGCTTTCCTAAGCTACTGATATGGTTAGGCTTTGTGTCCCCACCCAAATCTCATCTTGAATTGTAATCCTCATAATCCCCTCATGTCGAGGGAAAGACCAGGTGGAGGTGACTGAATCATGGGGGCGGTTCCCCATGCTGTTGTTGTGATAGTGAGTGAGCTCTCAACGAGATCCGATGGTTGTATAAGGAGCTCTTCCCCCTTTGCTCGGCACTTCTCCTTCCTCCCGCCCTGTGAAGAAGGGGCCTTGCCTTCCCTTCCCCTTCTGCCATGATTGCAAGTTTCCTGAGGCCTCCCCAGCCATGCTTAACTGTGAGTCAATTAAACCTCTTTCCTTCATAAATCACCCAGTCCCAGGCAGTTCTTTGTAGACTGATACAGCTACCAATCATGGCTTACATGTGGCATGTATTCTCACCTTTCTGTCCCTTGCTTTTAACTTTGTTCTAGTGTCCTTAAACTGTACATTTTTGTCTTCAAGTAGTCAAATCTGTCCCCATCTTCTTTATGGTTTCTGAATTTAATTTCCTATATAAAATTGCTTTCCTGACCACAAAATTTCAAAAAAATGCTGCTACATATTCTTTATTCATTTGTGACTTTGTTTTATATCAAGGTCTTTTTTTTTTTTTTTTTTGAGACAGAGTTTCACTCTTTCACCCAAGCTAGAGTGCAGTGGCATGATCTCTGCTCACTGCAACCTCCGCCTTCTGGTTTCCAGTGATTCTCCTGCCTCAGCCTCCCGAGTAGCTGGGATTACAGGCGTGCACCACCACACCCAACTAATTTTTGTATTTTTAGTAGAGATGGGGTTTCACCATATTGGCCAGGCTGGTCTCGAACTCCTGACCTCGTGATCCACCCGCCTCAGCCTCCCAAAGGGCTGGGATTACAGGCATGAGCCACAGCACCTGGCCATATCAAGTTCTTAATCCATTTAGAATTTATTTTTGCATGTGGTATGAAGGAAGCATTCACTTTTATTTTCTTCTACATATATAGGCACTGCCCCCAAAATATTTATTGAATGGCTTCTTCACACTCTTGAAACACCACCTTTAACCATGTACTGAATTCTGTGTGCGCTTGGGCAGGCCACTGGGTTCCGCTTTGTTCCTCTGGGCATTTGACTATGTTCGTGCCAGCTTCCTACTCTTTTTTTGTCTACAATGCTCTTGGTATTCTTATACATTTATTTTTCCTGCTGAACATTGGAACTAAGTGATCATGCTACCCAAAAGCTCTCCTTAGAGCTTCTAACTAGAACTGATCCCAGCACTTTGGGAGGCCGAGGCAGGAGGATCGCTTAAGCCCAGGAGTTTGAGACCAGCCTGGGCAACATAGGGAGATCCCCATCTCTACAAATGATTTTTAAAAAGTAGCTAGGCATTGTGATGTGTACCTGTAGTCCCAGCTACTTGGGAGGCTGAGGCTGGAGGATGGCTTGATCCTGGGAGGTCAAGGCTGCAGTGAGCTGTGATTGTGCCACTGCACTCCAGCCTGAGCGACAGAGCAAGACCCTGCCTCAAAAAAAACCTGCATCATATCTCTATATTAATTTAAGAAGAACTGTTAATTTTTATGAAAAACGTCTTTGATATTAAGAACTTGAAATTTTGGAAAATGTCTATTATAAGAAAAGAATGTACCCCTCCCCACATGTGTGCACATGCACGTGCACACACACACACATACACACACCATCCTATTTAAACCCTGAGTATTTGTGCATTCTTTCCTGATTAGTCAGATGCTGAGGGAGGGATGTTAAAGCTTCCCACTGAGATTGTATTTTAACAAGTTCTCTTTGCATTTTTGGTGTTTTTGCCTTGTGTATGTGGTTTGGTGCATAAAGGTTCTTGGTGGTTTATCTTTTTAGTTGATTATTCTTTTTAACTTTGCAAAACATCCCTTCCCTAGTGATGCCTGTAGATGTCACATTGGTCCCTCCGGATCCCTGCCCCTGCTGTCTGTCTGAAGAGGCTGACCTGCACCCTGGGGGGCTTTGCGCCTTGGCCCACAGATTGCAGAGAGGCCACTCCTTTCCCAAGGGCTCAGCTCAGGTTGGTGCCAATGTTTCCCCAACGGCTTCAGGGTCCTTCCCACCGACTCTTCCCTCTGATCCTGGTAGCCACTCCCCTCCCCACCCTGTCAAGTCTTGGTGGAAGACAGTCCCACAATTGCCACTACAGAGTGTCATCTGCGGGATCCTCAACACTGCCCCACCCTTGAAAACCCTCCTCAGACCATCCGAATTCAAGGATGCTGTCTGCTTCCTGGGAACTTTCCCTTTGGCCTTAAATTCCACTTTGCCTGCTGTTCTGTTATTTCACATGTGCATGTTCCTCTTTTTAGTTCTATAATATTTTTAGGCTGCCTCATAAAAATAATATAGCTCAGTGTTTTGTTTTCAATAATCTGAGTTTTTGTCTTCTTATAAAGGAATTTACTCACTTCAGATGTACTGTTACCAACTCATTATATACTTCAATTTTAGTCTTTTTTCTCTTTCCTGATATTTATCAAATTATTCAAAAGAATTTTAATTTAGGTTTTGATATTCGTAGTTGATGTTTTATTAATATAATGTCTCTGGACCAAGAGTGATTACCTTTCTATTTCTGAGAGTCATATCATACCTCTACCTCAATGTCAATGCACCAAAATAAATAATACTTCTGCCTCCTGCCTCCTGCCTTCCACTGGAGATAAGCTCCGTAGCCAGCTTTGACTTGTCATTCCTTCAGCACCAAACTCCCAGGTTTGTTTGAAATAATTATGAATTTTAATTTCACTTTCCTTATTATTTTTCTTATCGTACAATTCTTCTATTTTAGGAATCCTTTGTTAACCTCTGTTGTAGTTCATGATCACACAGTAAATATCCATTAGGTTCAGGCTCATGTTTAACTGGATTTGTTATTCCCCACTCTCTCCTACACATTGCAACATCCTCGGTCTTTGATTTTCCTGAAGTACTTTATTGAATAATTTCTTTGAGTGTTCAGAAATGCCTTTCTTTGTCTCTCACATATAAATAATACTGGATTGATTCTAGGATTACAGTGCTTTTCATCTAAAAAATCTGTCAGTATTATCCACTGCCTTCTGCAGATAAGAAAGTCAGTGCCAACCTGATTCTCGCTCCGCTGTGAATAACGTAAATTTATCTGGGAGCCTGTGATGTTTTCTCCTGGAGTTCAAACATTCATCAGGATGTGTCTTGACAAGTGACTTTTTAGGGCCTTCCTACCAGTCAGTAAGATTGTTCTGAAACTCACCTTTGTTCTGTTTCAAGAAGATTTTTTCTCTCCATTTCTGTGCCTCTTTCTCTCCTGCATCTGTTCTGTTCCATCCTTCTAGAATCCCTGTTACTCGGGCACTAAGTCTCTTGTTCTAGTCTTATTTATAATTCCAACTCACCTATATTTTTAATCTATATTGTGAGATGATTCCTCCATTTAATTTTCTAGATCACTCAATTTACTTTTGAAAATGGCCATTTTAATGTTTACTTCTTCTATTTGTGTATTACATTCTAGAAATTCTCTGAGCCCTCTTATGTCCTTAAAAGTCTATACTATATATTTACACTTTTAGTTCTCACCTCCTTTTTCTCCTGGAGTTCCCTCATACGAATCACTTGTTCTATCACCTTGGATTTGTTCCTTCAAGCAACAAGAGGTTCTCAACCCTGGTGGACCACTAAGACCACAGCAACCCCCACCCTCCACCAAAAAAGGCTCCACCCCTACAGGTTTGATTTAGTTGATCTGTGATGGGTTGAGGGGCATTGCCTTAAAACATCAATGTTCTTTCTTTATCTGTGAAGAGAAACTCAATAAAAATTTAATCAGAACCAATACCATTTCCTAGGAAATAGAGCAGCTCCTGAGAGCAGATGGAAACCTTCTCTATGCCCTGGAGCCATATGCACACATGTCTACCAGGTATAATCTTCTGAGGGCCATTGCTGTGTCGTAGAGCATCTACCAGTTCAACCTTAGAATGCATGTCATGAAGTGTGACAAGGACCAACGTAGTATCATCAGCAGGTATGAGAATTCCTGCCACCCCACCTACTTGCCCATCTTTTCAATTTCCGTCCTTCCGGTGGCTTTGAGGATGCCTCTCGGGCTACTCATTTCCCCGACTACTACTGAAGTGAAGGCTTGTTTTCTCACAGATTTATCGGCCATTTCGATGTCATTATTGGTAAGTGAGTGCTCAAGTCTCATGCCTACTTTTCTATTGAGTTTTCTGTCCTGTTTTTGTTGATTTATGGGAGTTCTTTAGCTGTTCTAGATATGAACTCTTTGTGAGTTATATGTTCACAGCAACATTATTCATAATACGGAAACACTGAAAACAATATGAGTCTCCATCACTAATAGAATGAGTAAATAACTGTATAGTGGTATAGTGGTACAATGGAAGACTATACAGCAATGAAAACACATGAGCTGTAGCAACATGCGAGAATATGGGGAACTGCACTGACATACTAACCGAAAAAAGGCAGATACAAAAAGATCTATTCATATAAAGTTCAAAACTAGGTGTATTAGTCTGTTCTCCTGCCACAATAAAGGACTGCCTGAGGCTGGGCAATTTGTAAAGGAAAGAGGTTTAATCGACTCACAGTTCAGCATGGCTGGGGAGGCCTCAGGAAACTTACAATCATGGTGGAAGGGGAAGCAAACACGTCCTTCATATGGCGATAGGAAGGAGAAGTGCTAAGCAAAAGGGGGAAAAGCCCCTTATAAAACCATCAGATCTCGTGAGAACTCACTCACTGTAATGGGAACAGAAGTATGGGGGTAACCGCCCCCATGATTCAATTACCTCTCACTGGGTCCCTCCTACAACATGTGGGAATTATGGGAACTACAATTCAAGGTGAGATTTGGGTGGAGACACAACCAAACCATATCACCGGGCAAAACTAAACGGTAGTGTTAGAAAAGTCGCCCCTCAGAGGGGTAGGGTACTTAGTGCTGGGAGAGCACAGAGTGCTTCTGGGCTGTTGTTGATTTCTGGACCAGGATAACGGTTTTCCAAGTTTGTTCCCTTTGCAGTCATTCTTCAAGTCATACACTAGTAATTTATGCATTTTACTGGATATGTGTTATAATCCATGAAAATGTGACAGCAGAGCAAAGCTGATGCCACTCTTCTGTGATGTGGCCAGGTCTCCAGACACATCAGCAAAGAGCCCAGTGCAACACATCTGGGCCCACTCTTTCCTCAGGAGAGGATGGAATGCTGCTTGTGGAAGAGATACTGTTTCTTCAGTAAAGGCATAAACGGTGTCTGGGAAATATATTTACTAATCACCTAGTAGAGGAAGCCGTGAGCCCTCAGGTTTCTATGAGGTGGAGCCTGGACAGTGGAACTGGCAGGCCCACATGCACCTTGCTCATGACACTGGGCCCAGCTCCCACCCCGCCCCACCATGCCTGTTGGATGTGTCCACCAAGGTGCATCCAAGAGAAGCCAACAGGGACATCTGTGTCCCACAGGCCCTTTGTGAAAAGTTCTGGGATCCCATATGGTCCACATTAGCTCTCTCAGCACCTTTCAGATCATCTCCAGAGCTGACCACTGGGACATGGAGACAGAAAGTAGAATAGGTCACAACCGCTGGGGAGGTATTTGGGGGTGAGTGTCTAATGGGAACAGATTTCAGTTGGGGAAGATGAAACAGTTCTGGAGAAGGATGGTAGTGAAGGTTGCACAACAATGTTAAGTCCTTAATGCCACAGAACTTTACACTGAAAAATAGATCAAACGGTAAATTTCATGTTTTGTATTTTTTACCATAACTTTTAAATGAATAACTTTTAAAATGAATAACTTTTAAATAACTTTTAAAATGAATAAAGGTGAGGGATGACATCAGCGAACATGGTGGAGTAAGAACACCTGAAAATTCTCTTTCATGAAAATAGATAACTGGCAAAAATGGTTAGAATCAACTTTTTCAGAACTCTGGAAGTTAACTAAATGATTGCAGCAATTGAGGGGGGTATCAAGAAAAACTGCTGAGTTTCAGGAAGAGCAGTGATCTTGGCGTGTTGTAACATTTCCTGTTCCCATCTCCCACTCCCCAGTTCTGCTGCAGCATTGGAACCCAGAGGCCCCCATCAGCCTGGCCATCAGCAAAGGGACAGGATGAGATCTGTGCTCATACAAAGCCTCATTCCCACAAAATTGTCGTCATCTGACCTGTTGAGTGGCTGCCTGGAAGTCCTCACTTGCAGCGTGGTCTTTATTTGACCAGTTTCAGAGTTTGTTGAAAGAATTAGAGATAATTGTTTAACTTTGCAGCTGTCAGCCAGCTGGGCAGACAGTAAGCTCACCAACAAGTGTAAGAGGAGAAGCTGAGGAATTAGATGTCCAAAGGTGCTTTGCAAAGCTCAGACAGAGCATCAGGCCACAGAGAGTTATTGAAATCAAATACAATTTTCCTGCTAGATTTTGGACTTGCTTGGGACCTGTGATCCTTCTTTTCCTTCCAGTTTCTCCCTTTTGAAATGGGAATGTCAATCGTATGCTAGTCATGCTATTGTCATTTGGAAGCAGATAGCTTATGTGGTTTCACAGATTCACAGATGGAGGGGAATTTTGCCGCAGGATAAACCATGCCCCAAGTCTCTGATTATGTGATTTAGATGATGGGACTTGAGACTTTGAGTTGTGCTACTTAGACGAGATTTTGGCCTTAGAGTTGCTGTGGGAATGGTTAAAACTTTGGTCAATATTGAGATGGGGAATGTATTTTGCTTGTGGGAAAGACATGAATATGGGGGAGGTAGAGGGTGACCTGTTACAGGTAGAATTGTGTCTCCCAAAAAGACATGCTGGAGTCCTAACTCTTGATACTTCAGAATGTGACCTAACTTGAAGTAGGGTCATTGCAGATGTAATTAGTTAAGATAGGGTCATACTAGTATAGGGTGGGCCCCTAGCCCAATAGGACTGATGTCCTTGTAAAAAGAGGAGAATGCCATGTGAACACAGAGACACACAGGGAAGATGGTCATGAAAAGACAGAGGCAAAGACTGTGGGGATGCTGCCACAAGCCAAGGGGCACCTGGGGCTACCAGAAGCTGGAAGAGGCAGGAAGGATCCTCCCCTAGAAGCTGCAGAGGGAAGATGGCCCTGCAAACATCTTGATTGTGAACTTTGAGCCTCCAGAACTATGAGAGAATGAGTATCAGTTGTTTTAAGTTACCCATTTAGTGACACGTTGTTATGGCAATCCTAGAAAACCGATTAAGAAGGGAAATTCCTCAACCTGAAAGGGATCAGCGAAACAAACAAACAAACAAAAAACCAAAAAAAAAAAAAAACCAAACAAACAAAACCAAAACAACCCACAGTTAACATTGTACTTAATGGTGAAAGACTGAAAAGTTTTCCCCTAAGATCAGGAACAAGAAAAGGATGTTCACTTTTGCCACTTCTAATCAGCAATTTGCTGAAGTTTCTAGCTAAGGCAATTAGGCAAGAAAAAGAAATAAGCAGTATTCAAATTGGAAGGAAAGAGAAAAGCTATCTCTATATGCAGATGACAAGATTTTTTATGTAAAAAATCCTAATGAATCTTCAAATATCTTATGAGAAGTAATAAACAAGTTTGGAGAGATTGCAGAATACAAGATCAGGAAAAAAATCAATTTATTTTATACACTAGAAAATGAAATTAAGAAAACAATTCCATTCACAGTATTATCAAATAGCATAAATTATTTCGGAATAAATTTAACCAGAATAGTCAAAATTATTTGAACTAGAAGAACAAAGTTGAACATACACTTTCTGATTTCAAAACTTACCACAAAGCTACCTTTTCCAAGACTGTGTTGTGCTGGCCTAGGGATTGAAATACAGATCAATGGAAAAGGATGAAGAGTCCAGAAATAAAACAATACACTTATGGGGAATTGATTTTTGACCAGGATTTCAAGATAATTCGATGGAGGAAAGAATCGTCCTTTCAACAAATGGTGCTGAGACAACTGGATATTTATATGCAAAATAAGGAACATGACCCCTACTCACCCCACAGGCAAACATTAACCCAAAATAGATTAAAGGGCTAATCTGTAAATTCTTAGAAAAAAGACATAGGTGTAAATCTTTGCAATCTTGAGTTAGCCAATGGTTTCTTCATTATGACACCACAAGCACTCACAACCAACAGCAACAAAAAAATAGACATGTTGGACTTCATCAAAATTAAAAATTTTTGTGCTTCAAAGTATACTGGCAGGAAAGTGAAAATATAACCCACAGAAGGGGATAAAATATTCAAAAAACAGATATCTGACAATGGTCTAGTTTGCAGAATTTTTAATGAATTATTACAGCTCAACAATAAAATGATAAACAGCACAATTAAAAACTGGGCGAAGGATTTTAATCCAAAATTTTTGTTTGTGCAAGCAATATATACAAATTGTCAGCAAATACAAGAAAGATGAGCTACGTCATTAGCCATGAGGGAAGTGCAAATCAAAACCCCCATGAGAGACAATGTCACACCCACTGAGATGACTATAATCAAGAAGATGGACAAAATCATGTGCTGGAAAGAGAGGGTGGAAGAGATAGAATACGGTACAATCTCAACCTGGGTGGAGTCTGGGTGAAGAGTAGGGGAAGAAATACATAGCTGCAATTATTCTTTAATTCTGAAATTATACCAAAAGTAAAAAGTAAAGAAGAAATGATATTCATTCCCTTATCCTTCTTCAATCTGTGTGCCAGCCATTTTGCTCATGTATCTCTGAAATAATTTTGAAAAACAGTTCTCCATACACAATTTTAAGTTGTATATATATTTACATAATTCAGTGAATTTATTTTTTGGGTTATTATGCATTCTATACATGCTTTAAATTGTATTTTTGTCAAAATATTGGAATTCAGATTTGACTCACTTAGTTCATGCAAAATATCTGCCATATGACCTAATTGGCAAGGCCAGCCAACACCGTCAAGTGAGGGTGCCAAAACCCAGACACTAATCAGAAAAAGTCTAACCTTGTTTTTCTAATTCAAATAAACACATTACTATTACATATTTCTGTGTCAACCTTTTTACTTCTGAATTCTAATTTCGAGATGAAAGAGGGGAGGGGAGGAAAGGGGAGGGGCAGGGCGGGGAGGGGAGGAGAGGAGAGGAGAAGAGGTAGAAGTAGATAGTTAGCCAGGGTGAACACAGAACCCATCATGGTTTGTGAACTGAATGAGATACGGTTCCTGCACATTCAGTTTTTCTTATGGGAGTTCAAGGTGCTCCCTCACAGGAGTGATGAACTTGGTCTGTATCGTTCGTGTCCAGGAGTTTCTTATTTCATATTTTCTATCTATCCATCCATCTATTGATCTATCTACCATCTGTCTATCATCTGTTCATCTATCTGTACTATCTTCTGAATCATTGGAGAGTGAGCGTCAGGCATAATTTATCCCTAAATTTGGGCCTTCTTTTACATTTCCTGGTATAAATATCAATGTCGGAAAATTTAACATTGACATAAAATGAATACCTAACATATAGCCCATATTCAAATTTCACCACTTGTTCCAATAATGTTAGTTACAGCAATTTTGAGAAGGCTCCAATCTAAGGTTGTGCACTGTAGTTGGTTGCTGGCTGTTTTTTGTTTGTTTTCATCATTTTCAACCTGTGGGACATCCTCAGCCTTTCATGGTCCCTCATGACATTGATTCTTTGTTATGAGTACAGACCAGTTATTTTGTAGAATGTCCTTCAGTTTGGGTTTGTCTGAAGTTCCCTCATGATTGGATCAGGTTATCTATTTTTGGCTGGAATCGCCAATGGATAAACATTTGATTTATGGTGTAAATGATGTTGGGCTCCCATCAGCGCATCGTTGTCAGAAGACACGTGGTGTTGATTTGCTCCTTACTGTTGACGTTAACTTTGATTATGTGGCTAAAATGATGTCTGCCAACTTTTTCCACTGTAAAGTTACTGTTGTTCTATTTATAACTAATGAACAATTTGTGTCTGTGGAAGGGGTAACTTTGAAACTCTTGTAAACTGTGGGGGAAAGAAAGAGAGAGCAGACTGTTACTGAGTCTATGTAGAAAAAGGAAGGCATAAGAAACTCCATTTTGATCTGTACTAAGAGAAATTCTTCTGCCTTGAGATGCTGTTAATCTGTGACCCTAGCCCCGACTCTGTGCTCGCAGAAACATGTGCTGTATTGACTCAGGTTTAATGGATTTAGGGCTGTGCAGGATGTGCCTTGGTAAAGAATGTGTTTGCAGGCAGTATGCGTGGTAAAAGTCATTGCCATTCTCCTTTCTGGAGTACCCAGGGACACAATGCACTGCAGAAGGTCGCAGGGACCTCTGCCCAAGAAAGCCTAGGTATTGTCCAAGTTTTCCCCCAACTGAGACAGGCCTTGTGGGAAGGGAAAGATCTTACCGTCCCACAGCCCGACACCCATAAAGGGTCTGTGCTGAGGAGGATTAGTGAAATAGGAAGGCCTCTTTGCAGTTAAGATAAGAGGAAGGCATCTGTCTCCTACTTACCCCTGGGAATGGAATGTCTCAGTGTAAAACCCAATCATACATTCTATTTACTGAGATAGGAGAAAACCGCCTTATGGCTGGAGGTGAGACATGCTGGCGGCGATACTGCTCTTTACTGCACTGAGATGTTTGTGTAAAGTCAAACATAAATCTGGCCCATGTGCACATCCAGACACAGCACCTTTCCTTAAACTTATTTATGACACAGACTCCTTTGTTCACATGTTTTCCTGCTGACCCTCTCCACACCATTACCGTATAGTCCTGCCACGTCCCCTCATCGAAATAGTAGAGATAGTGATCAATAAATACTGAGGAACTCAGAGACCAGTGCTTATGCAGGTCCTCACTTGCTGAGCGCCGGTCCCCTGGGCCCACTTTTCTTCCTCTATACTTTGTCTCTGTGTCTTATTTCTTTTTTCAGTCCCTCGTCTCCACCTTGCGAGAAATACCCACAGGTGTGGAGGGGCAGGCCCCCTTCAGTAAACCAAAAATAACATCCTAAACCCCCCAACTGACTGAACGGACTCCCTTTTGGCCAATGGAACCCCAGAGAAACCTCAAAAACTGAGTTCCCAGCCATGATCAGGTGGGGGATTGGACACGCCTCATTATACCCCCTCCTTTTTTCAGTTCAGACACAAGAACTGACCAGCATTAATGTTAAAATAGAGATCGTAAGACTGATCGAATGAACTCTTTGTAACAATAAGATATCGAATTATAAACTAGACCTGAGGCCATGCCTGGCAAAGGTTAAGTCACCCACCCCTACACTTAAAGAATAAGTCTATGTTCCACTTGCCACAAGGTTTGTTTATTTTTTTATTCCTTTTTCTCTAGCAGCTAATCAAGCACTGGCCTTGAGTTAAGCAATGTTGAAGCAACTGCAGCCCACCCACCACCAGACTCTGACTGACTGACTTCCAACTCCACCAGCTATAGCTACAGCTTTGATTGGACAAGAGACTGATTTCAGTAACTTTCTCCTGATCAGAGATCACTGACCATGGCCTGGTTCTGGCTGGTTTACAGAGGCTGCACACTCAATGCCATTAAGTCTCTGCCTCAACTTTTGACATACAGGTGAACATGTGATACATGGAACATACATGTTTGCTCGTCATACACGCACAGAACTCCCCTTCATGAATATTCATAACCCCCTCTATATCTTGTTGAATATGTATACTCGGCCAGCCTACCTCACCCCTCCCTCCCTAGAAGTGCTTGCTTTCATTCTTTTAGCCTGAGACCGTGCTTCCTGCTTGTAGGTTGCAATTCTCTTCTTAAGAAATATAGCTCTCCTTTCTAAACTTATAAAGTGTGTGATTTTAAGTTAACACCGTGTAAATATGTTGCTTCTCATTACTCTTTGCAGAATAGTTTTAGTATGTATTGATGATTCTTGCTCAAGTTAAATATTAACGTGGTGTTTGCAAAATGTTGATTTTCTAACTCCGTCAGTCCTTCCAAATTTATTAATTGGCATTCTACTTTAAGTAATGTTCCCTCTTTCCCTCCTCCTTTACCTTCCTTCTTCTCTCCCTCCCTCACTTCCTTCCTTCTTTCCTTCTTCCCTCTCTTTCTTTCTTTTTAAGGTGGATCATTAATTCTTGTTTTGTTTAATGGTTTATACTCTATTACTGTTAGCATTCATTTTTATGTGCTTAATGGCCCCAGCTTTGGCCAGTAGAAAACGTCTCCAAGCTGACTTCTATGCCATTCTGACACATCCCTTTCATTTTTTGAGCATTTCCTACTTTATAGACCAAGACATTCCAGGTTTATCTTGTACTTGGCCCGTCTTTTCTCTAGAATCAGCCATTTCTCCAAAATGCCACAGTTCCTTTCACTATAGAATGGTGTTTAGAAATCAAGATCTGCATGCAAAATGTGCTCATTGCTGCTGGGCTGCCAGTGTTTCTAGGTCCTTCCATTGGAAAATGCCACTTCTGACTCTTATTCTAAAAGTTCATAATGATACCCATGGATCCTTCCTTGCCTTTTCCCATCTTGTAGTTCTCTCTCTTCAACACTGAGAATGCTGGCTTCTAATACCATCAATATGGTTGCTCATTTTTCTCAATTCTACAACATACCCAAAAGAGTTTCAGAATCACTACACTGTACGGCAAAACATAAACCTGCTGAGATTTCAAGGTTTGCTTGCAGTTTTCTCTTTTTTCCCCATCAAACTGAAGATATATAGTAAACTACTGTGTTCAGAAGTTGCTTAGATTAGTTTTTTTCCATCACTGTGGTTATGTTATTCACCTGAAATACAGTAAGTTTTATTTGTTTCTGGCTGTATTCAGTTTAGAGTATTTCTCCCTATCTTTAATTACTTCACTTTATTTTCGTAAGCATATGAATCAGTAACCACAATTCCAAAATTCAAAACTACAAACAAGATATATTCCCCATCCCTTTCACCCCATTCCCATCTATCTTTACACAAAAATAATTTCATTCATTTTGGGTTATCCTCCCTGTGTTGCTTTTTGCAAAAATAGCAGGTATTTCAAACTCTAGAGCAAAGCACCGTAGGGAGAAGTGGGATGGGTGTGAGTGGTGGCTGCCTTGTGAATGGTGCAGGGGCTCAAAAGTGAAAGGAGAGGAGATGTGGCAGAAGAGAGATGTTCTCAGGTAGACCAATTTTAAGAAAGAATACATGTGTGTGCAGGGTTCCCCTAAAGCTCTCCATGCCTGTGAGGCCCAAGAAAACATGTTTCCCCAGGAGTATGTGGGTGCTCAGCCTAAAGACCCACAAATTAGCAAGAGAGTTGTCAGCAACCAGGGCCCGCGATACAGAGGCTTTCTTCCCCTCTATTTGAGACTGTCCTGGCCATAGGGAATTGATTCCACACATGTGGCCTCCCAAGTGCCACACAGGGGCAGAGCAATGCCTCCATGCCTAAGCTTCTCAACCTTTAATGTACACAGCAGTCCCAAGGAATCCTGTTAAAATTCAGCAGGTTTGGAGCGCCCCTGAGAGTCTGCGGTGCTAACAAGCTCCCAGGTGGCACTGGTAACACTCATCCAAGAACCACAGTTCACGTAGCAAAGTAGAGCCCTGGGTCTCAGGTTTGCCTGCACATTAGAAACATCTGGAAGCTTAAAAAAAATACACTGGTCTCCACAGCCCGTGATTCTGACATAGGTGGTATAGGGTGCAGCCTGAACATCAGAATGTTGTCATGATTCCCCAGGTGAGACCAAGGGGCAGCCAGGTGAAGAACCCTGCTCTGGAAACCAAATTTGGGAATTATTTTATTATGTGTAAGTTTCCATCAAATGTTGACTTTTGGTGAAGGGAGATGACATGTCAACAATTTCTGCTGAACTGCATTGCTCCCTGAAATTCCTCCTTCCACCCAAATGAGGCTGTAATAGGAGCTTCAGGATGGAGAACAATTCTAATAAAGGAACATGTTTGGCCTCAAATTGACACATTTTGCAGCATATTGCTGTTAGGATGTGTTTACTGACTCATTTGCCATAGATAACACTTCTTTTGTGATGATGAAAAATCTTAAGCATCTGCCTTTTTGTCTAACAATGAGTAAATTAAATGACATTTTCATAAGGAGGAAGGGCAAGTGTTCAGCGAAAATTCTGACATGGTTTATGGAAATAATTCTTGGCTCAACTTCCTAAAGGTGCTCTACCAGGTGTGCCGTGTGCCTGGATAACCTACCTGCATTGAGATTGTGCACACACACACACACACACACCACAGCACAGCACAGAAACATACATAAGACATACACACACAACACACAAAAGCAATTGGGTTCTAGCCTGGTGGAACAACCCATGTCCACCAGCCTGGTGGCCTCCCGCAAATCACATTTATGGCAATGATTTGTTGAAACGGCACCACCGTATCTTGAATTCCCTTGCCCTTAAAGGAAAATGTCCCAGTAAGCTTTTGATCCACCATGGAGGATCTGTAATTTGGAACCATTAAATGTATCTGTCTTTTTCTCTAAACTATTTCATGTTCTTCATCATGAAACTAACAATATGACTGTGCCGTCATGGTTCTAACTCCGGTTGTAGATATTTCTGGAAAAGTGCTTACAACTTGAAATGGAAGGTAACCTTGAGCACAGTTATCATACTGTGCTCGGCGCTGGAACGTGGTGTTGCGGGGGCTATTTGTGCTTGGACCTTAGATGAAAATTCCTGTTTAAATAAATATTCTTAACTTTTTTACATTATTTCAGTCCTTGACTCTTCATCAAAAGCAAACAAGACTCTTAACCAAAAGCTGAGCAAAACTGTGCATTTGTTAAATAACAATATCTTTGCATCTGTTATTTCTCATTTTGGCCAAAAGACCCAATTTATGCTACATCCATTCTTCAAACACATAGAATTACCTTGCTTGTATGTAACATTACCATGTGGGATGTTTTTTAATGCTTTTGAAGTATGTGCCAATAAAATGCCCTCAGCTTACAGACAGATGTGGGCACAGGGCAGAGACAGCCTGTGCTTAGCCTCCTGTCTGGAGCCTCAGTTTGCTGTGCCCGTTGGGGCCAGAGAGGAGAGAGGGCTGCCTGGCCTGGTGAGCCATGGTCTCCTTTCCTGGCAAGGTACTGCTCACTGCCCTCGGCCCAAGCTGGACCACGCAGTTCCTCGCATTCTCCTGAAGGACTCTGCTTGCAACGCAACTTACAGTGCTGAATTAGCTTCCTGGGGCTGCCGTAACAACGAACCACAGACTGGGGGGCTTAAAAAAACAAGGATTATCATCCCCCGGTTCTGGAGGCTGGAAAGTCTGAAGTCAGGATGTCAGCAGGGCCGCCTCCCTGAGACTTGGAGAGTCCTCCACGGCCCCTCCCCAGCTCCCGGGGGTGCCGTGAGTCTCAGGGCTCCTTGGCTTTAGATGTACCGTGTCTATCTCTGCCTCCATCTCAGGCCTTCTCCCGTGGGAGTCTTCACACAGGGTTCTCGCCTCCCCATAAGGACAGCATCATGTTGGACTCGGGCCTACCCTCATGACCCCTATGACTTCATCATGTTTGCAAAAGACCCAATTTCCAAATAAGGTTGCATTCGCAGGTACCAGGGTTTCGGGCTCCAGAACCCTGGTTTTCAGGGGACACAACTCAACCCATAACAAATAGCAAGTCTGGGCTTTTCCAAGCTGTGAAAACCCCACTGCCTCGGCTCCAAGTTCATGCAGCGCCCTCCGCATGTCAATCAAAAGGGACCCTCTTCATAGCAACCAACAGACCAGTGCCTCTGTGAGGGTCTCTCCAGGGAACGCCAGGGTGGCGCTGCCTCTCATGTGCCCTTTCTCCCCTGCCTTCCCACAGCCCTGGGAGGACACTCTTCTTCCCCACGCTCCTCCCCAAGCCCAGCATCATCCTTGATTCTCGTCACCCTTCCTCCTCCAAGGCACCTTTACCTCCTCCCACAGAGCCCCTGGGGTGATATGAATCTCTCCTCTCCCAGCTCCCAGGCCCCCACCTCTGGCTGCTGTGAGGTGAGGAAGGAGCCTGATCTCCCGCTTGGGCAGCGAGGGAGGGAGGAAGCCGTGATTCCTGGGCACTGATTTTTGCCCCTGCCACCCATGCCACAGAGACAAACCCTGGTTATTTAATAATGAGGCTGAGGACTCCTCAGTGGGAGGACAGCCCCTCAGGGAGGGTAAAGCCCATCACTGCCCACTCGGCCTCCCAGCTCCCTCCCTGGATGGCCCAGCCTGCCTGCTGCCTCCCGCCGCCTCGCCCGGGGCCTGCTGGTGTCCACCGTGGTCATCGCCATGGACAGGAGGGGCAGAGGCACAGGGAGCCCCTTGTGGCCTGGTTTCCCTCTTGGTTTTCCTCTGCCCTCATCCGCCGGGTGAGAAGAGCCTCCTGGCTGCCACCCACCCACTCACGTGCACCTCTGGGTGGTTCCCTCGCTGTGTCTGCAGGGACGAGGCACCATGGCCTGGGTGGTTCACACAGCGGAAAGCTCCCTCGCAGTCTAGAGGAGGGGAGGTGAGATAAGGGTGTGAGGAGGGCTGCACTCCCTCTGGCTAGGCCTGGGAGGTGAGCTCACCCCAGGGCTGAGAGCTGGGCAGAGGCCTCCATGGGGGGCTGGGGGCGGGGGGCAACTGCATGGCAGGGGCAGGGGCTAGGCCGCAGTGTGGGGCTGCAGTGGGTTAGATGGGGGTACACAAGGGGGCCCTGCTTGACCGAGGAGAGGAGGGAGGCTGCCCACAGGGGTGTGCCATGCACAATATCTCTTGGTGCTTTATTCAGTGCTCGACCCGGCGTTAGGTACGTGGAGTTAGGGCCTGGGTTAGGGAGAGGAACAGGAAACACTCTTGTTCCATTACAGCCCCAGCCCGGGACCTGTCCTTGACTGCGGGCAGGGCCTGAGTATTTCGTGCTCGCCCTCATCCCTTCACTTCTCAGTCCCTTGCTCTGGCAGGAGATACTCAATGACTAACCCTAGATTGATGGATTTTGCCGACAGTGAGATGAATTGTCCTTAAGCAATTTGTCCTGTCAGTGGATCAGCTTCAGTCTGTGAGAACTTGATTTGCTTAACCTTTGTCTGAGAGATAGGAAACTGGCATCGCAGGGTTTGATGAATGACAGAGCTGCACAGTCGCAGAGGAGAGGGAAACCGTTCTGAAGCCTAACCACCTCTGTATCCACCCACTCCCTCGCCAGGTCACAGCCCACACGGGATAGGAGTGAGTCGCGCATTTGGGACAGCAGAGCCCGGCAGCAAAGCCTGAGGCTCACGGGATGGGAATGTTGCTGGGGGCGGAGAACAAGGGCCCCACCCGGAAAGGGCAGAGGTGACACGAGGGGGAAGGCAGCTCCGCCAGGGGAAATAAGATCAAGCCAGGATGGGCAGACAGGAGGCAAAAGGAGCCACGCAGGAGCCACCCCCAGGAAGGGAAAAAGAAGACCCCACTGGGGAACTGGGCTTCCCAGCCCACCTCCTCGTTTCCCTCTGGCCTCATCCCACCCCAGTGAGAAGTGATTCCGCTGCTGCCCACCTCGCATTTATTCTTGGGTGCATCCGCTTGCCGCATCTGCGGGGACGAAGCACCATAGACCAGGTGTTTGCACAACGGAATCTCTTCTCTCCCAGCTCTGGAGGCTGGAGGTGTCCGAGATCAAGGTGTGGGCCAGCAGCACTTCCTCTGGGGGCTCCTTCCTTGTCCCTTCAGCTCCTGGTGGCCGGCCATCCCGGCTGTGCCTCGGCTTGTAGATGTCCATGCCTCGCTGCAGCCTCTGCTTCCACTGTCTCGCCACCCTCTTCCCCGGTGTCCCTCTGCGTATCCTCTCCTCTGCTTATGGAGACGCCAGTCATTTGATTTAGGGCCCACCCTACTCCAGGATGACCTCATCTTCACTCATGACATCTACAAAAACCCTATTTTCTTTTCTTTTTTTTTTTTTTGAGGTGAAGTCTTACTCTGCCGCCCAGGCTGGAGTGCAATGGCATGATCTTGGCTCACTGCAACCTTTGCTTCCCGGATTCAAGTGATTCTCCTGCCTCAGCCTCCCAAGTAGCTGGGATTACAGGCACCCGCCATCATGCCTGGCTAATTTTTGTATTTTTAGTAGAGGTGGGGTTTCACCATGTTGGCCAGGTTGGTCTTGAACTCCTGACCTCAGGTGATCTGCTCACCTCAGCCTCCCAAAGTGCCTGGGATTACAGGCATGAGCCACCACACCCGGCCAAAAAACCCTATTTTCAAATAAGTGCAGATTCTGAGGCTCTGGGTAAACATGGATTTGGCAGGGACACTATTCAAACACACTACAATAAGTGATGTCATCAAGGTGGAGAAACAGAAAAATAGAAAGAGAAAACCTCTGTCTCTGTTCTGTGTCTCTGTGATCTTATGAGAACATCCCAGAACAATGTAGTCATCCTTAAATGATGTTAGGTCCAGGCAATTCAGCCCAACTCCATGTCTAAGCATCAGAAGACCCAGCTGGACCCCTCACCTTGTGTGCTAAAGACTCCAGTGAAAGCAACTGCCCTACCCTACTGCCACTGGCCCCACCACCACCGCTCGCTCGATACACACCAGGGCTGGGGCTGGTGGCGTCAGAGCCACATCAGTGGAGATGTCCACTGGGGAATGTGCGGGAGACCTTGGGGTCTGACCAAGCCTGTGATCAATAAATAGGTGAAGACAGAGTTAGCTCTAAGTCCTCTCTCTGCCGCGCACTAGCTGTGCAGCCTTGGGCAAATCTCCGAACCTCTTAGAGCCTCGGTTTCCTCCTCTGGGAAATGGAGGCATCAATGGCTACTATTTACTGGGTGCTGTGATGTGCAGCAATGCTCTAAGGCATTCCTGCATTAACTTGCTTAGTCCCTGTAATGACTGTAGGAAGAGCTTTCCATTATGACAGTCATTTCAGAGACAGGAAAGAGCTTAAGTGACCTACCCAAGGTCACTGCCTTAAGAAGTGGGTCTGGGTTTTGGACCAGAAGCCTCAGTCCTGACACTGAGCAACTACTCCTGTGGCTTCCCAGGCATGGCCATCACAAGGGGACAACTGAAACATCATGGCACCAGGCAGCCCGAATGAGGCACTGCCATCAAATAGACACGGATGGCAGACAGCAGATGGCCCTGTGGGTGTGCTCACAGCAAGACCTGGTGAAATCATGAAGGCAAAGGTCTGATCGAGTTTGAATGTGCATCCCCACCCAAATCTCATATTGAAATGTGGTCGTCAGTGTTGGAGGTGGGGCCTGATGGGAGGTGATTGGATCATGGGGGCAGATCCCTCGTGAATGGCTTAGCACCATCCCCTTGGTCATGAGTGAGATCTGGTTGTTTAAAAGTGTGTGGCACCTCCTGCTCTCTGTCTCTTGTTCCCAATCTTGCCATGAGACGTGCCTGCTTCTGCTTTACCTTCCACCATGAGTAACAATTCCCTGAGGCTTCCCCAGAAGCTGAGCAGATGCCGGTGCCATGCCTCCTATACAGCCTGCACAACCACAAGCCAATTAAACCTCTTTTCTTATCAATTACCCAGTCTCAGGTATTTCTTTATAGCAGTGCAAGAATGGCTGAACACAAGGTCCCATACAAAGTTGCTAATCTTTTTTCTTTCTTTCCCTAGAAGCTCCACCTTCCTCACCAGGAGTTTTTGTCTCCTGTAAAGGCTTCCAGGTCTAAGTGGTGAGCAGTTTGGACTTTTTGGGAGGTGTGAATGGAATCCTCCCTCTAACTTGTGATAAATATATGAAGAAAAGTTGAACCATTCATGTACCCCGGCAACCATCCATCCATTAACACTGCTAAGGACCAGTGCTAGGAGATCCAGAGTCTAGGGGCTTCTGTGGGCCCAGTCCATGAGGAGCCTGAAATTTATCAGGGAGGCCAAAAAGACAAACACCTATGGTAACAGGTGGAATGCGGTGAGGAGAAAAGTATTCTCTGATGGAGGAGCAGTCACGGTACAGAAAGGATGAGGGGACTCCACAGGCTGGGGAGCTTGTCCCCAACATGGCTGAGGTATTCCTGGCTCTTCACAGACCCATGGACAAATGCCCCACCATCAGAGGACATTGGGTAGGGTGCCCATACACCCTCAGCAGACACTGGGCATGGTACTTGTCCACTGTGTCAGACCTTTCTTGCGTTGCTATTAGTAAGTACCTGAGGCCAGGCACCAGTGGCTCATGCCTGTAATCCCAGCACTTTGGGAGGCCAACGTGGGCGGATCACGAGGTCAAGAGATAGAGACCATCCTGGCCAACACTGTGAAACCTCGTCTCTATTAAAAATAAAAAAAACTAGCTGGGCTTGGTGGCGTGCACCTGTAGGCCCAGCTACTCGGGAGGCTGAGGCACGAGAATCGCTTGAACCCAGGAGGTGGAGTTTGCAGTGAGCCGAGATCATGCCACCACACTCCAGCCTGGGCAACAGTGTGAGATTCTGTCTCAAAAAAAAAAAAGTACCTGAGACTGTGTAATTTATAAGAAAAGAGTTTCAATTGGCTCAGAGTTCCACAGGCTCTACAGGAAGCATTGTAGCTTCTGCTTCTGGAGAGGCCTCAGGAAGCTTCCAATCATGGCTGAAGGCAAATGGGAACCAGGCACATCACATGGTAAAAGCCGAAGTAAGAGAGGTGGAGAGCAGGTGCCACACATTTTTAAATGACCAGGTTTTGCAAGAACTCACTCACTGTCTCGAAGACAACACCAAGCTATGAGGGATCCACTGCCATGATCCAATCCCCTCCCACCAGGCCACGCCTCCGGTATTGGGGATTACAATTCAACATAAGATTTGGGTGGGGACAACATCCAAACTCTATTATTCCCCATCATTAGACACTGGGCATGGTGCCTGTCCATAATCATTGGACACAGGGCATGGTGCCCGTCCATAATCATTGGACACAGGGCATGGTGCCCGTCCATAATCATTGGACACTGGGCATGGTGCCCGTCCATAATCATTGGACACTGGGCATGGTGCCTGTCCATAATCATTGGACACAGGGCATGGTGCCCATCTACCATCACTGAACACTGGGCATGGTGCCTGTCCATAATCATTGGACACTGGGCATGGGGCCCACCCATTATCACTGGACAATGCGCTGGATGCTGGGCATGGTGCCCATACACCTTCATTAGACAATGGGCATTGTACCCATCCACCACCAATGGACACTGAGCATGGTGCCCATCCACCATCATTGGACACTGGGCATTGCACCATCCACCATCACTGGACACTTAGCACAGCACCTGTTTGTAATCACTGAACAATGGCTATGATGCCTGTCCACCATTATTGGGCATGGCACCCATACACCCTCATCAGACACTGGGCATGGTCCACCATCATTGGACACTTGGCATGTCCAATGACCATAATCACTAAACAATAGGCATGGTGCCTCTCCACCATTACTGGACACTGGGCAAGGCACTTGTACATTCTCATCAGACATTGAGCATGGTACACTATTATTGGACACTGGACATGGCGCCCATCCACCATCAATTGACCCTGAACATACCTGTCCGTCATCATTAGACATTGGACATGGCACCCATCCATCATCATAGCACACTTGGCACGGTGCCTGTCCATAATCACTGGACACTGGGCATGGCCCATCCAGCATCATGGGACACAGGGCATGGCACAGTCCCCACCATTGGACATGGGACACAGTGTCCATCCACCACCAGGAGACTCATAGCACTGGACATGGCACTCATCCATTCAGGCCTTTGAGAACTCCCAGAGCAACAGTTTCCTTGGGCAGCAGAGCAGCCACGGGACTCTGAGGGAGCCATGCTTGGCGGGAGTGAAGGGCAGGCAGTGGGCAATGTGGCCAGAGGATTGCCTCGCTGGGCTGACCCATGTTCCCCAGCAGCTGACGGCTTTGTGGGTCAGTTTCCACCCTCTCCGTCGGCTCAGCTGGCCTCAAGTGTTGGGGACCACCCCACTTTAAAAGGATTAATCAATAAGTCACATTAGCAAATTCACCATCAGCAAATTGAACCCTCACTGTCTATAGGGGACATACTATTGAGGAGGAATCAGTTAATTTAAGCAGATAGCTAATTACTCCTACAAGTAACCAATTACAAAGCTGCTATTTCTTCGGATGAATGCTAAGCCTGCCCACTGACATCTGACCCAAAACACTGGACCTGCACTTGACCGTGGTCTGACGGAGGAAGCACCAGGGGACAATTCCAGCTGGTACTAGAGTTCACTCAGGAAAGCAGGGCTTGGAGCAGGGGCCAGCGCCTGCTGCTTAGGGTCAGTTCCCCCACTACCAGTGTGGCTAATGTGAGCCTGGGCATGTGGACGAGAAGGAGCTTGAGGGGTGTGTAGGAACAGGAGCCCTGCCCCGCAGGCTGTGGCCACGGGTGGAGTTGGGAGAGTCTGAAGGAGCCCTCACCTCGAGTGTTGTTGCAAAAGAGTGTGAGCTCCCTTGAAAGATAAGCCGCGCTCGGGGAGCTCCATTCCTCACCCCGGAGCTGTGGGCTCAGCCTCTCAGCACCCCGGGCTCAGCCTGTGAGTCCTGGTGTGGGGAAGACGATGCCTGTGTGCCATGATTGTTGGTGGATTAAATCATTCACCAGGTGTCCATCTCCATCCGCAACCGTCACAACTGGCTTGGTGGAAGAGGTTGTTCTGTACTAGCCACAATATTTGTGATTCTCCTCCCTTTAAATGAATTAATCAATAACATCATTGTCAAATTCACCATCAGCAAATTGAACCCCAAAATTAAACATCCAAAACACAGACTGACTCAGTGGTGGTGCCAAGGGGGGGCTTAGGTGGAGATGTTCACGTTTGTCGAACACCTTCACCAGGGAGTGGCCATGCCTGGCGCAGGGCTTCCAGCCCACCTGACCTTCTCTGCAGGCGCTGAACACTCCCAGCCTCCCGCATTTGGGTGGGGCCGTGTGATTCCTTTCAGGCCGATGGAGTGCAGGCAAAAGTGACAAACCCACTTCCAGGATTGGCCTGAAAACTCTCACAAAATCATCTCCACTCACCGCACCCATCACTCCGCTGGGAGGTGGTAAACTGAGGTCCCCAAATCATCTTGTAGAAAGTAATTTGCAGGAAATCAGACTGGACTGTGATGTAAGCCAGAAATCAGGCTACATTGGATTCACCCTTTTCCTGTTTAGGAAAAAACAACAAGTGCAGCTCACTGCCAGCGCTCATATAATTTTACATAAATACGCTCTTTGAGGCTGAAGCAAATAAGATTTTCAATGTGAAAATAAAATATAAAAACTGTTCTTGGAGTTATTTCTAAACAGAACTAGCATCAGAATTGTCTGAATCATCAGAATTGTCTATTTTTGAAAAATCAGATTCATCAAATGAATCTTCGGCCAAAAACTGTTTGAGAATGATGTTAACATCACGCGGAGGAATGCTACGTTTTCTAGGATTTGACATTTTCAGCGACTGAGAATAACTATATTTTGTAAGTGGAAGTACCTCTACTAAAAACAGAATGCTATAAATAGAAGGATGTCTTTTGTTTCCGAAGTCGATATACTCGAGCACTGTGAAAATAATAAAAACAAGATATTGTGTGGCAAAGTTATCTCGGAGTAAATGCTGCAGGCACAAGCACCACCAGTGAGTATTCTTGGGGCAAATAGGAAAGGGTTAAACTGCTGGGATGGAGGGTTATCTGTTACCAGGCTAACGTTTGCTCGAATCGAATACAGAGCATGTATTTCCAAGAAGTTGCTGCCTGCATGGAACAAGCAACAAGTCACCTGCGGCCAGAAGCCACCCCCATTAGATTCCACAAAGCCTTAGTGCGAAGGATTGGTCAGCAGCGGAAGCTTAGAAATTGGACCAGCCTGGCCAACATGGTGAAACCTCATCTCTACTAAAAATACAAAAATTAGCGCAATCTCGGCTCACGGCAACCTCCACCTCCTAGGTTCAAGCGATTCTCCTGCCTCAGCCTCCCGAGTAGCTGGGATTACAGGCACCCACCACCATGCCTGGCTACTTTTTCTATTTTTAGTAGAGATCGGGTTTCGCCATGTTGGCCAGGCTGGTCTCAAACTCCTGACGTCAGGTGATCCACCCACCTTGGCCTCCGAAAGTGCTGGGATTACAGGTGTAAGCCACCACACCCAGCCTGAATCTCCAATTTCTAAGCTTCTCTGCTGACCAATCCTTCTTCAGAATGAAACCATACTTCTTCGGCTATTTTAATGTCAGTTATCTTATGTCAAAATAAAATACAAACACCCCAAGTGACACCACTCCATTAATACTGGATTCAGTTCACTGTAGCTTGGATGTTTAACTTTTCAAATTATGAGAAATGAGCCAGGCACAGTAGAGCATGCCTCTAGTCTCAGCTACTCAGGAGGCTGAGGCAGGAGGATCACTTGAGGCCAGGAGTTCAAGGCTGCAATGAGCTAAGATCATACCACTGCACTCCAGCCTGGGCAACAAACCAAGAAATAAAATTATAAGAAATGATCATTCATTATAAAATTAACCTGATAGCCAATATTAAGAGTTAGCCCGGGTGTGGTGGCTCACACCTTTAATCCCAGCACTCTGGGAGGCTGAGGTGGGCGAATCACTTGAGGTCAGGAGTTCGAGACCAGCCTGGCCAAGAGGGTGAAATCCCGTCTCTACTAAAAATACAAAAATTAGCATGACGTAGTGGTGGTGTGCCTGTAATCCCAGCTACTCGGGAGGCTGAGGCAGGAGTCTTTGAACCTGGGAGGCAGAGGTTGCAGTGAGCTGAGATTGTGCCACAGCACTCCAGCCTGGGTGACAGAGGGAGACTCTGTCACAAAAAAAAAAAAAAAAGAAAAAAGAAAAGAAAAGAAAAAAAACAATATTAATAATTAAAGAGGCCGGGCATGGTGGCTCACACCTGTAATCCCAGCACTTTGGGAGGCTGAGGCGGGCAGATCACGAGGTCAGGAGATCGAGACCATCCTGGCAACACGGCGAAACCCCGTCTCTACTAAAAATACAAAAAATTAGCCGGGCATGGTGGCGCATGCCTGTAGTCCCAGCTACTCGGGAGGCTGAGGCAGGAGAATGGCGTGAACCCGTGAGGCGGAGCTTGCAGTGAGCCGAGATCGCGCCACTGCACTCCAGCCTGGGCGACAGAGCGAGACTCCGTCTCAAAAAAAAAAAAAAAAAGAGAAGAATAAGAAGAATTAAAGACGTTTGAACTTCCTGACTTCTTACACAGGCCTAGTTCTTGTAACATGAAACAGACGAGCACCACCTGCGGTGTTCATTCACATGCTTGGGTTGAAAAAGACGTAAGCTCAGGCTGGAGCGAGGAAAGGACACAGAGAGGTTTCGTATATGGGCTGTCTCAGGACCCCGAGCCTCAGGAAGTGGCTGCAACCCAAATTGCAAAGACCCCAGCACTCTTTTTCTCAGCGTTTAGCCTCCACCTCTGTGTATTCGCTTTGCTCCCCAGTCTCTAGATGGCTTTCACTGCTTGCTTGGGCTCCAGGCTACATGAAACGGTTCCACCCAGGCAGAAGGCAAACCTTATTCCAGATTTGCAGAGGGTCTAGCCTGAACCAGTCCACTATGGATGGGAAGTGGGCCCCAGAGAGCACACGGGGCATGGGGCTGGGCCTTCCCAGATCAGGGACCCTGAACCCGGAAGCCATTCCCTGCAGGAGCCACCGCCCTCAGAGGACACTCAGCTCCCCACGAAGCCCTCGCTGTCCAGTTCCGCTGCTACTTGTGTTGCCTGGACGCCACGTACCCATTTCACAACTAAACAGTTAAATCCTCGAGGGACTCACCCCTTATTTCTAAGGGTTTTCTTAGGTGGGCAGGATGGATAGGCGGGAGGCAGAGTCCTCCGTGGAAACATTAACTGCAGAGATAACCGCTTCAGAGCGAGGCAGTCCTTAAGCTCCTTGTGTCCACAGAGTCTGCTTGACAACGCCATCAGACACCTGGAAGTCATCCCCACGGTAACAATCAGCCGGCAGCAGCTGGATTAGCGGCCCGACACCAACAGCCAACACACCTGCTGGCACTGGGGACACATCAGTGCCTCCCAACCCACAGGACACTTTTTGAAAAAAAAACTTAAGCATTTATGTACTGAAAGCTATTTTCAAGAGATATTATAGGAAAACACGGGCATAAATAAAGTTATATTGTATATTGGAATCTGGTTGAGATAATAAGTTTTAGATATGTGGTAATTTTCTACTAAACCCAAAAAAGAAAAATGCAAAGCCACGTAGCTAACAAGAAATATGTTGTATTTGTAAATACAAGTATATAGGCTGCAAGTAAACACAATAAATTTACTTGTAAATTTACAAGTACTTCACATATCATATAAAAGCAAATATAGACATTGTATTTCAGGAAATGCCAGTAAATAGAAAGCAAGCCACAATATGAAATGAATTAGAATAAATTTATATAAAATTCATACTGACAAGGCAAATGCATTACTAAAAATTCGTACAAAATATGGAGCAAAAAAGTAAATTTGGATGAGTCTTTACAAAGGTATCCACAGTACATGTAAAGAAAAACATAGTCCAATAAAAACGAAACAATATAGAACACAAGAATTCATTTGAAATAATTACAATGCCAGGTAACAGAAATGTCACTAAATATTTAATACCTGGTGAGCAGTAGGGAAAAAGTAAGTTCTGCTTGAACCTAGCAGCAATGTCGCCATCGCTTTAGGATCACACCTCTGGATGGTATTCAGTTCAAATCTTAAACTTTGTAGGAAAATCTCAGGTTCTGTGTCCAATAGGCTGTGACCTACGGCCGAGGCTGAGGCTGGACTCTTTGCCCGGGTGCCTGATGATGCTGCCCAATACCAGCAGGGGGCAGTGTTGCCACCCACATACCAGGGAACTCATGTCCCCAAAGAAAGCCATCGGAGGCAGGGACGTTCCAGGACATATTTTTGAGAAAATAACACGTATGGTACCTAAAACAACATCAAACCTCAGTTCATTTGGGAACTATGCTCGGGGGAGCCACCAATAACTGCACAGCAGCATTCAAGTCAAACCACAGCGCCTCCCAAGCATTGGGGAGCATGGGGGTCTCTGGAACCTGCACCTGCCTCCAACTGGTCAATTCGCAGAGCAGCCCTCTCCCCGCTGCGGCAGCGGCGGCACCAGTGCCATTGGTGAAGGCTTGCAGTGGACTGTGCCAACCCACCCACCAGCAATGCGTCTGGCCCTTCATAGAATCAAAGACTCCCATTCAGCTAAGAGAGATCAAGACTGTCCCCCAAACTAGAAAGTTGCTCTCAACACAGAGTTTTCATTTCATACCTGTCAAAAGAGCAGTTTTTACTTATTTAGACATAGGTTTTTATTAATATCACTCCTTTGTATACTTAACTAGGAAAATAAGGCAAAAACAATTGGTCTCGATTCCTCTCTGCTTCTTCAGGGTACGTCTGTCTTCCCAGTCACCGCTCCGAGCAGGACCGCACAGTTGGCCTCCTTGTGCCACATCGTTTCCTGTGGCCTCAGGAGCCTGAACTGGGGGCGTTGTGAGGGTCCCCACCAACGTCTGCCAGCGGCTTCTGTCCCACAAGTTTTTATGCAGACAAGGAGACAATGCAGCCAGGCGTGTCCTGAATCCAGAGGCGGTAAAATGGGGACAAACAGGCCTCTTAGAGCTGGGAACACGTGGTGTGTGGCAACTATAAATACATGGGTGTGCAAATGTACACTATGTATGCATATATTTATTATATATTTTATATATAATAAAATATATATTAAAGATAAAAGACAAATGCTAGCAGTGTTGTTGTCTGGTGGTGGCAGTCGAGGTGATGTAGTAACTGCTTCTTTTTTCCTTTATTTCACCATGTTTCACTGTTTTCTACGCGGAGCTTACATTTCTTTTTGAGTAAGATTACTTTAAGGAAACAACAATGACAAAGTGAAAACACCTCCTGTAGAGTCAATACAATTTCATCTAAATCACAGGTTTTTTTTCTTATGGACCTTGAAAAGCTGATTCTCAAATTTATATGGAAATAAATGAAGGACCAGGTACAGCCAGGACCCTTGGTCTTAAGGAAGGACATGGCTGGGGATGTGCCCCCTCAAAGCTCAAGACAACTCCAAAAGCTAAGTCTTTAGAACAAGCAGTTGGGCAAGACCATAAACACATGGGCAGTGCCACAGAGCGGGCCAAGTCCACTCTCACCCGGAAAACAGACCTCCATTAAAGCAGGCCTGTCCTGTTTAATAATAGCATATGCATAAGTGTGTAAACAGCAAATAAACACTACTCAATAAGCAGTACTGAGTCAATTCACTAAACAAAGGAAAATGAGATTCGATCCCTACTTCACATTATATTTTTAAAAATCAATTCCACATGGATTAAAGACTTTAATATGAAAAAAAAAAAACCATTATGAAACTCTTACACGATGAGGTAGAGGTTATCTCCTAAACCTTAGAGCAGGGAGGGCTCTTAATACACTCATACATACACACAATCATGAAAATAACTAATAAGCTGAACTATGTTAAAATTGAGAACTTCTACTCATCAAAGGACATCATCCCACCAAGAGATTAAAAAGACGAGCCAGGAAGTAGAAAAGAATGCCTGGGCATGTACCTGACAAAACATTCATATCCAGCAGATGTGGAGAATTCATATCAGTCAACAAGGTAAAAGACAAACAACCTAATAGAAAAGTGCTCAAAAATCCCCACCAGACAATTCACAGAAAAGGAAACAATAAGCTACCATTTTATACTTAAAAATCAGGCGACAGCGAATGCTGGCAGAAATTTGAATGTAGCAAAAAAGGAACTCATGCTCAATTCTGGGGAAGGTGGAAACTCGGGCGACCACTTTGGAAAGAACTGGGCATCATCTGATAGATGTGAGCATGTCCGTTCCATGGCCCATAACAGCCCTTCTTTGTTGTATGCCTGGAAAAATTCTGGCCCTTACGTAATAGGGATGTTTAGAAGAATGTTCACACCAGCATTGTTTGTAATAGTAAAAACATGTAAGCAACACAAACATCTCCATCAGTAGTAAGCTGGATAAATAGACTGTGGTCTGTTCTGTGTTACAACACTCTATAGCAGTGATACAGAATGAAACAAAGCCACTTGAATTCACATGATGTATCTTGAGCAAAGAGAAGTCATAGAAGACTATGTAATATAAGATTCCATTTGTGTAAGGTTCACAAACAACAAAACCGAGCAGGACATTTCTCCACTGAGACATACATAGTGGAAAACGCACAGGAAAAGCACAGGAATGGTTGCATACCCTGCAGGTGGTGCCTCCTGTGCAGGGGCAGGTCAGGGTGCCCACAGGTAGGGGCATGTCACCCGGGGGTGCATATGCAGGTGTTTGTCCTTGTTCTTTTTCCTTAAACAGATATGCAAATTTTATGTACTCTTTTATATGTATAATCTATTTCACAACATAAGGGGAGCAATAATAAAACATTTGGTAAGAAATATGTATTATTTTTCTTCAGTGTTGATCCTTGAGGAAACATTTGCTGTACAAGAAGAGGAAGAAGAGGCTGATGAAGACTATTTTTAAGGGGATTAATTGGTATCCTTGAGGGCTTTTGGATTTGGTGTCGCTGGTTGCTATTTTTATCTTTTCCAAGGCTATGGTCTCGTTTGCCTTGCTACACCTTAGTAATGATTGTGGACTTTGGGGCATGTGGTTGTGGGAAGCAGCAAGAGGGGGAGCTGCCAGCCAGGCCACTGGCAGGGACTCTCATGGGACCTGCCAAGCCCGTAAGAGCCTCCTCACAGTGCCACAGAAGCCTCGGTTCTTGCAGAGGGACCACTGCCATCAGTGTTGTCCAGCCTCAGCCCCACCTCCACCCAACTCACACCTAGCAAGCAAACTCCAATCCCACGGCAATGATCATTTGGCCCTGCGTATAGCTCTGCCTTTAAAGAAGGAGCATGGGAGCCCCGGCCGCTTCTGTCCTGTCCAATTGGTTACAGTTCTTGCTGTAAATTAATACTTACTTCAGATTCTTGTGAGTTCTTTTAGCAGCCATTCTTAGGTGCTTGATCAATTATTCTGTATTATCTACTGACTTTCTGGGCCTACAAAATTGAAGCCAGACCCTGAAATGTGGTAATACCACCCTGTCAAGGCAAACATCACAGTGGGAACCTGTGTGGTCCCACACAGGTTTGTCGCAGGTGACAACTGGCTTTGCTCCCTGCCTTTCCAAGGGGTTGTTGGAAGGAGCTGCTACAACATTTCCATTCTGCAGATGAGAGAACTGAGGTGGCAGGGAGGTTGGGTAAATTGATCAAGGTCTTTCAAGCTGGAAGTGGCCACACAGACTGGTTTCAAAGTCAACATCAGAATGAATGGCAGATGATGGGGCCCCTGCTGTTCGTGCAACAGGACTGTCTGTGAATCAGAGCTTTGTGGCTTGGGGAGTGAGCCTGCCACACATTTTTGGTGAATTTGACAGTGGAAATGTTCCAGCGTAGACCCATCTTGTTTTTGCATCATTCCCCCTCCTGCCTTGATTAGATGCCCAGCTGGTCCAAAGGCCCCATGACTGCTGCTTCTGGGATGCTATTTAGTCACTTCCCAGAGCAATATTTGTTCCTTAAGCAAATAGAAATTTATCCATTTACACGTTTGTGACCACAGGGAAAGGCAACTGGCGCTCAGGAATAAAGCTGCACCCTCTCTTTTCACCAACAAGGACACAGAAGGGTTACGAGGCCATGAAATGCACTTGCTCTCCCTTCCTTCACACTGTTCTGAAAAGCCTTCTTAACTGTAACCTACCCTACAGGCCTCTCAAAAGGAATCGATGGAAAGTCCCTTGTAGGACGTGAGATATTGACTGATGTTGCAAAAACACACCTACTTCTGAAAGAATTATCTGGTTACCAGAAGACTTTTTCCTCTGGAAATTCTCCAAGGCTGTCCAGCCCCAGGGCGAGGTGAATCGTAAAGTACCAAGGAGCCCGAAGCCTTAGAGCACCTGGCTCAGTGGTTAAAGAAGAAAAGATGGAGATGACAGGTTTGAGGCTGGGAAAAAGAGGGAGAAATGAAAAAAAAAAAAACAAAAAAAACCGCAGAGGCCAGAAAGATCAGATACCTAGCAGCAGCTGACAGAAAAGAAAGCTTCAGATGTGAGCAGCAGCAGGGCAGATGCTGCGGCAAGGAAGCCCCTTCTCAGACACAAAGCCCTCCACAAAACGATGCTCCAGGTGGACTTTCTTCTGCAAACCTTACCCCATCCCCAATTAGAAGGATTCAGAGAACTGAATTAAGGGTTTTGAGCATGTTAACACATTGAATATTTGGAAGGAAAACTAATAAAAGCTGTCTGTTACTATATTACCCATCCCAGAATGGAATGCATATACACCACTGTAATAGCAGGTTCTCTAGAAGCAAACACAAACAAAAAACCAGAACCAACAGGATATGTGTATATGTATATATAGAGAGATTACTTTTAAGGAATTGGCTCAGGTGACTATGGAGGCTGGTAAATTTGAAATCTGCAGGGTGGGCCAGCAGGCTGGAGATCCCAGGAAGACCATGTCTGCAGCTCCTGCTTGCTCAGGGAGGTCAGTCTCTGTTCCATTCAGGTCTTCAGCTGACCCGGGGAGGCCCACCTACTAGCAAGAGCCATCTGCTTTACTCAAAGTGCACGGGTTTAAATGTTCGTCTCATCCAAAAACATCCTCACAGGGACATCCAGAATGAGGTTTGACTTCACGTCTGGGCCCAGCCACGTGGACACGTAAAATTAAGCATCGCAACCATGTAGACGCTACAGCTGTGACTGCTGTTCGTCGATTTAGTGTGCTCCAACGTCACCTAAGCTTCATGAGGACAGGGATTTTTCTTTTTCTTCACTGCTATGTTTCCAGTGCCTAGCATTTAATAAATAAAATAAAATAAAATAATAAAATAAAATAAAAACACTGTTGACCACATGACTGTGTCGCTGTTGTTTGGGATTAGTGTGTGCGGCTGTGCATGCATTCATTTGGGAATTGGTCCCTCTGCTGGACAGACACTAAGGTGGCACCAGGGTCCCCACCTCCTGGTGTGTTCATATATTGCTGGAATCCTCTCTCCTCGATGTGGGGGGACCTGTGACTTGCTTCTGACCCCCAGAATATGGTAGAGAGATAGCATGTCTCCCATGATCCAGGTACATTCCCTGGCCTCCACCCACAGCCGACTTGCTCTAGAGCCTCCCTGCTGGCTGATGAAGTAAGTGGCCGCACTGGAAACTTCCGTGTGGAGAGAAACTGAGGGCAGTCACGGACCCGGACCCGGGGCCCTCAGAGAGAAAGTGAACTCGGCCAACAACCTGTGGGAACTTCCAAAGAGGTGGATTCTTTTCTAGCCCATCCTCGGATCCTCCGCATAAGAATACAGCCCAGCCAGCACTTGATCCCGCCTAGTGAGAGCCCGGGCGGCGGACCCAGCGCGCGTGTCCGGAAACCGTGAGCTAACGCACGTGTGTGGACCCAGCGCGCGTGTCCGGAAACCGTGAGCTAACGCACGTGTGTGGCTCCAAGCTTCTCAGCTCCGTAGGCAGCTGCGGAAAAGGGGTGCAGCCCCCTTGCAGTTGTTCCTGTGGGAGTGGGAAGACAGCCAGCTGGTGAAAGAACCCAAGGAAGAAGATCCGCGTCTGAGGCCTGGGTTTGCCAATCCGTGTCACCTTGGGCAGTTCCCCGGTGGATTTCTCTGAGCCTGTTTCCTCACCTGCCAAACAGTCCATCCCTAAAGTCTTTTTCTGTTCTGTGACTCTTTTATTTCAGAGGCAGTACAGTTTGGAAGGAAAGCAAAGGTCAAAAAGAAACCCTGGAGGGTTGAAGGTCAAGTTGCCAAGAGGGGCGGTAGTGTGAGGGGGACGTCGTGAGGGGGGAGCGTGGTGACGGGGACGTCGTGAGAAGGACGTCGTCAGGGGAGGCGTGGTGAGGGGGGCGTCATGACAGGGACTTCGTGAGGGGGGCGCCTCGTGAGCGGGGCGCCATAAGGGGGGCGCATTGTGAGGGGCGCGCGTCGTGAGGGGGGCGCGTCGTGAGGGGGCGCGTCTTGAGGGGGTTACGTTGTGAGGGGAACGTCGTGAGGGGCCCGCGTCATGAGGGGGATGTGTCGTGAGGGGGGCGCGACGTGAGGAGGGCACGTAGTGAGGAAGGCGTCATGAGGGGGACTTTGTGAGGGGGGTGCGTCGTGAGGGGGACCTCCTGAAGGAGGTGCATCGTGACGGGGGCGTCGTGACGGGGATGTCGTGAGGAGGGCGCGTTGTGAGGGGGACGTCGTAAGGGGGGTTGCGTCGCGAGGGGGCGTCGAGAGAGGGACGGCGGGAGGGGGGCGCGGGGGCTTCGTGAGGGGACGTGTCGTGAAGGGGGCGCATCGTGAGGGGGACGTCTTAAGGAGGGCACGTCGTGAGGAAGACGTCGTGAGGGGGACATCATGAAGGAGGCGCGTCGTGACGGGGGCGTCATGAGGGGGATGTCGTGAGGAGGGCGCGTGGTGACAGGGGCATCGTGTGGGGAGCGCGTTGTGAGGAGGCGCGTCGTGTGGAGGGCGTCGTGACGGGGACGTCGTGAGGAGCGCGCAGTGAGGCGAGTCTCTGCCCCCTCCCCCTGGAGCTCCCGCTCCCCAGCTCCCCCCACCGTCAGGGGCTCTTCCTGTCAGTGCCTCATGGGCCTTGCATTCGCCGCCCCCAGGCAGCCCTGTCCTCCTTGGGGAGTCAGCCTCTCTCGCCTGAGCCCGAGGGCCGCCTCCCCTTCTGCGCCAGCCCCCTTTGGCTTCCGGCTCTGGAGATCTGCCCTCCAGTGGATCTGTCCGAAACCGCCCTCACTTAGCGGGGCAGGAGGCAGCGAGCGCGCGCTGCGGACAGGAGCGGTTTCTGCAGGAGGGACCCTGCCTGAGCTAAACACTGAGAAGACGGCAGGAGGCAGAAGGCGAGAGGGGGGAAAGGAAAATAATCTGGAAAGTTCCACCGCAGGAAAGACAGTCCTGGTGGCCAGCTGGCCTCTCAGAGGCCCCTTAGTAAGCTGAGGACCTGAACCCTTACGGAAATGGAATTGAGACAAGCACGAAGCAGAGTGGAACGAAACAGAACAGGGGAGACGCGGGCACAGGGGAGCGCAGAGGGATCTCTGGGTGCTTAAGGAATGGAGACTGCGGCAGGCCAGCGGGGCTAAGTCCCGGGGGCGCAGATGCCTGTGTGCGGGGGCAGGTGCTTGAGTGCGGGGCTAACAGAGGCTGGCATCCCCGAGCTCCGTCTCCACACGTGCTGACTCGTGGCTCGGGAGGAAGCCTCGCCTGGCAGAAAGCCTTAGAATCCAGGGGCCTCTGCCCAGAGGAGGTCTCGTCGTGTGTCGAAGGACCAGGGCGAGGGCGCTGGGCTTCCCTGTGCTTCGCTGAAGGCCCTGGCACTCTCACTGCTGGCCTGGCCGTGGAGGGAAGGGCTCGGAGAGTAAGTGCACGCTCCTGGCACTGTCGTGCGTGCAGTGGCGCCAGAACCCGTGAGTGTCGGCCAGGCAGTGCGGCAGCAGGGAGTACGTTTGCGGCTCTGGCTTCAACCGACCTGGGCTTCAATTCCGAGTTCCACCGCTTTGGAGCTGTGGGGCCATGGATAATGGCTCAACCTTCCCGAATGATTTTTTTCATCTGCAACCATGGAGAAAATTATAACAGCCACATGAAAGGATTGTTGAGGGGATGCAGTGAGTTTCTTCAAAGCACTAAGTAAACATCCTACACAGTTCTCAAGCCCCGGCTAAATGGGGAAAGCCCCTTAAGGATGGGGCCATGTTAGCAGGTTACTCTTAGTCCTCAGCACTTCCGCATCCATTATTTCTCTTAATGAATTAATATCTGTGAGGCATGTGTTATAAATAATATTCCCTAACTGGATTTAAAAGGGGAGCGTCCTGGGAACTTCAGGCTCTTTAAGGAGTGTGGCCCCTGTCACCCCGGGGACCAGGGCCCCTGCGGCCGGAGGTGTCAGCCAGGGTGAGGACCTCTTCCTTTTCTTTGAGAGTAGGACTAAATTAACAAGCTGAAGCCAGCTTACCTTGGATGTGGATCATTTTGGCAGTGTTCAACTTTGAGACAAGGAAGTCTGAGACATTATTGTCAGCGGAGAGAGGCCCCAGACAGAAGGTCACTTCCTGAGGTGTCTGGGGAGCACTGTGGCAGGAGACCCCCATTTCCCAGCAATTGCTTCCTTACTCAATCTTTCAGCTACCTGGACTTTACTACCACATCTACAGAGTCATCGTTGGCTTCTAATGATGAGCCTGAGGCACTGGGGTGCCTTCTGAATCATCAGAGCCAGATGAAATTGTGTGTTATTGAGATGTGCTGTTCCCATCTTTGCAGAGGCCATGGATGCGTGCAATGAAAGCTTTTGCTGAGCCGAATACACTGTTAGCACGACTGTCTCCCCAGCCCTGACGTATTGCACCAGACAAACACCAGACGTCAAGGACATTGGGAAAGCACTGACATGTTCAGCCAGGCAGTGTGGGGATGGACCCCCAGTTTGGAGATGAAAACCTCCAGCCAGCCCAGTGCTTCCCAGCAGGGAGCACAGAACACCATGAAGCCTCAAGATGTTGCTTTCCTAAAACAGACCAGCGTGGTTCATGGATTTGGGGCTCTAAGTGCCCCCCATTTCTCTTCTCCTAGACCTCATCCCCAGCATCGCGACACTATTCAGGCTGGAGCACCCAGCTGGGAGGTTAAACTTTCCTAACCTGGGCTCAACCTTGGTTTCGTCTCAGTCTTAATTTTGCTTCAGCCTGGTCTGTCTTGCTGGTTTATGCTGTCATCTAATACAGGGCCAGCAATGAAGATGCTCAGTAAAAGCTGTTGAAAGGATAAATTTAAAGGTTTAAATTGTTTTATTTTACTATTTTATTTATTTTTTTCATTTCTTGAATATATAATATGCACTGGCATGCCCCTCTATTCCTCCAGCACTTATTTCTACCATTCAGAGACAAGCACGTTTACCAGTTTCTTGGCAATGCAAGTATTATATAATGCATTATCTGCATAAATATATGTCATACATACACATACATACATGTATACACATATACAATATATTATATGAGTGACAGTATCCTAAACATACTTCACATTGTTTTTGTTTGTTGTTCTTTTTTTTCCTTTTTACTTCTTCACATTAGTTTTTTTAACTTTCTATATTGGAAATTGTTTCATTTCAGCACATATAGAGCATCCTCACTCTTTGAAATGGCTTCATAGCATTTTATTGTATGGCAGTACCAATATTTGTTGAACCACCACCACTAACAGACATTAAATTATTTCTATTCTTTTGCTTTGACAAATACCACCGTGCTCAGTGCACTTGTGCAGGAGTCGTTCTGCACCCTTGGGGTAGATCCATAGGCTAAACACCTAGAGTTGCTGGGATGAAGACTTCATGCGTATTAAATTTTGTTAGCTGTCATCAAAGAACCTTCTATGGAAATTTTACCTGTTTACAGTTCCAGCAGCAAAGATAAACTGCGCATTTCCCCCCGCCCCAACCATCTTTACAAATACATTGTGGGAACAAACTTTATTTGTACGATTCCTTGCCAATCTGATGAGCAAACCAAATTGTATTTCAGTGTTGTTTTAGTTTACATTCTTATTGTAAGGAGTTTGAGCACCAAGGAACTGGTTATGTATGTGTGTACAGTCTTCAGGTACTTTTTAAATTAAGTTATTGTCCTTTTTAAATATTGATTTTTAGGAATCAGTATTTAGAACACACAACACAATTAACTGTGTTGGCAGTTTTCCTCTGATGTGAAGTACATGAATTTTTCCTAATTTATTATCATTTAATTTTGTTTCTGGTGATGTTTGCCATTCAGGAATATCTTAGTTTGAGGTGTGGGGAGTTGATCAAATTTCTCAATCTTTTCTTTTCTGGCTTAAAGACTTTGTGTCAGAATTAAAAAGATCCTTTCTGAATCAGAGATTATTTAATAATTCTCCCAGTTTTTTCTGTTACTTTTAAGGTTTCATTTTTTCATGTGTAAATTTTCCATCCATATGAAATTTACTTTGTAAATGTGAGTGGTTGGAATCCAGCTTTCTCTTTCAGATGATCACACACTTCTCCCACTGATTTCAAATGCCACTTTATTACGTAATAATATGGCATCTATTTTCCAGACTTCCTAGGTAGTTCCATCCCTCTATTCATGAACTAATGCCACATTATAATATGTTTTAATATGTGGGAAACTTTATTGTTTTATTTTTCACTATTTTCCTGGGTTTTCTTGATTGCTTAATATCTATACTACTATTTTAAATAATTTTCTATTTTCAAAAATTATATACTCACATAGTTCAAAATAAAAATAAATCAAAATGACAGCCAATGAAATAAATCTCCCAGTCTTTCCCCCAGTCATCCTATTTCCTTCCCAGGGAGCAGCCAGTGGACTCCATTTCTCCTGCATCTTTCCAGAGACAGTTCATGTAAATCTCATATGCATGTGTCTTATAAAGCTTATAATTGGTTTTTCTCATTTTAAAAAATCCTCAACACTTCTCATATTTTAAATGGGATCAAGCTTAACTTATAAATAAATTACAGAGAAGTGATTTCTGTATGATGAGGTAGATTCCTACCCGTGAACATACTATGGTTTTCCACTTGTTTTATCTTCTTCTTTATCTTGAAGTACTTTGAAGTAGTAGTAGTATCCTGCAGTATTCCGAGTAGTTGTTGTTATTATAAAAGTTGTCCTTTATTCCATCAGATCTTCTGTTTGTAGTTGGCGTAAATTGTTATTAATTTTTGCCTGTTAATTACACATATAATATATGAGATCCCACCCACCTTATTAAATTCTCTCAATTGCATGAAATTCTAATTAAAACAAGCTGCCGTTCTGGGACTCTAATGCCTTCTGTGTAGGGTGGCAGGAACAAATAAACAAGGAATGATTACATCTTGGACAATACAGCACTTTACTGGCAGTCATATTCTGAGAACAACACACCACACAAACCAGGAGACCTCCAGGGACCCCCTGAGATCAAGCCCTCTCTGGCACACATAGCCCACTGCCCACTGTATCATAGGATTTGGTTTTTGCAGTTTGACCATGGTGTGTCTAGATTTCTTCTTATTGAGACTGCTTAGGTTTTGTGGAGTTTCTTCAGATCTGCAGTGATTATAACAAGGTTTGAGAAGAAGCAGAAACGGGTACTGTGAGTCATTTTGGAAAAGCTTACCAGGATCCTCAAGTTCTTTCCCTAGAAAGGTCTTGAAAAATCAGTATAAATTCTTGACCATGTTTTTGGGTTACTTCCAACTGGAAAATCAGGTACTTTTTCTGGGCTCTACCAACGCTTCGCTTATTTTATGGCATTTTTTTTTTTTGTCTCTCCATCTGAACCTGTGCCAAGCCACCAGGCACCACTGCTCTCCAATGTCCACTTAACAAACCCCCCGCAGCTTGGACAATATTCCACAACCATTTCTTGGAAAGTGTATCATGACTTCTGCCTAAAAGTAACTTTTTATGTGGTGAAAACTTAAGCATATGGCTTGTCATTGGCACAGATTTCCTTGGTCATGGTCTAATGCAGACCAAACTGGAAATAACCAAAGTTAGTGATTCTATTTGGTCATCCTCAGATGCTCAAGTGAATGAGGTCTTTTAGTGACAAAACTGCCAATGGAGGTAACAGCTACTCACACATCCTTGACCAACACAGGACCCTCTCTCCCTGGCACCGTCATCCTCATTGGCTGGTTCTCAGCTTCAGGAGAGACTTTAATAGCAGAAGAGGAGGGGTTCCAGTCAAGCCAGGGGCAGGGCATGGGTTGGCAAATGGAGTTGAACAACTTGGGCTGTCTGTGTGTGGACACTGGCCTCTCCCAGCCACATGTTCACAGCCCCCACCTGCCTTGGGCCTAGGTCCCAGGTTCCCCTCCAGGTCCTGGTGCAGCCACTGTCCAGCACCATATGGGGCAGCCTCCCCAGATCTGGAGGGGGCTCCACATGCACTTGGGAGCCACACACACTCTGTCCTCCCGGACAGTGTGGGGCTTGTGTGCAAAAGCACTGGGGCAGGTATGCCTGTGCTTGTATTAGAGTTTCAAAGCAGTCTCAAACATACACCCTGAGCTGCTCAGAATGGTAGGCATTCATTTATTTATTTTTGTTTATTTTAATCTAGGACAGCTGCAGAAAAAAATATATATTCTCAATGCTAAATATACTCTTCCTGTTTAAATATGGGTTAAGTTACAGAAGGAAACTAAAGTCCTCCTTCATCAGAAAGAAGGGAGAAGAAGAAATGAAAGAATCAAATGGGAATAGGCCCATGTGCTTTAAACACGCATGTGATCTCATTTAACTTTCTGGATGGCCAAATGAAAAAGGCATTTTACTCTATTTTACAAATAAAGAAACCAAGGTCTATAGTTTAGTGACTTGCCCAAGAAAGTAGGAGAACCAAGATATGAGCTCAGGTGCATCCAATCACAAAAACTTCTCAAGACTCCATGACAGCTTTTTAATAAGTTCTTTTGCATATGGGCAGAGAGATAAAGAACAAATACTTCCAAAGCAGAGGCAGTCCCAGGGCACCACTGAGAGCTTGGAAAGGCACCTCCAGCCACTTCCCAGGGGAAGTTTGGACCCTGGCACCACTTCATAGGGAGGGTCTGAACCCCGGCTATGCACCTTGGACAGGGGGGCTCTGAGCGCCCTGCTGTTTCGTCTGTCGCTGAACCTGGGTGCAGCTTTACATTCTAGGCTCAAATACTCACAAGCACAAGGTCAAGCCATTCTGCATGAATGTCCAGCTGGCCTTTAGGAAGCTGGGCAGGTGCAAAGCAATTCTTCCTGTGTGGGGATGCCTGGCACTTTCTAAAACCTCCATCACTCCTAGCCCTGCCTACCAGATACCCTACCTAGATACCAGCAGCACTGCCAATCATCAAGATGGCCAAAGGGTCCCCACAGACACCAAACAGCTCCAAGGAAGCAGAACTACCCCTAGTAAGAGCCACCCAAGTGAAGTATTAGCAACAGAAATGAAAAAGTAGACTGATGGCTGGGCCCAGTAGCTCATGCCTATAATCCCAGAACTTTGGGAGGCTGAGGCTGGGGGATCACTTGAGCCTAGGAGTTTGAGACCAGCCTGGGCAATATCCTGAGACCCTGTCTCTACAAAAAAGAAATACAAAAATTAGCTGGGTGTGTTGACACGCACCTGTGATCCCAGGTACCCAGGAAGATGAAGCAGGAGGATGCCCTGAGCCCGGGAGGTCAAGGCTCCAATGAGCTGTTGATCACACCACTGCACTCCAGTCTGGGTGACAGAGTGAGACTCTGTTTCCAAAAGATAAAAACGAAAAAAAAGTAGACTCAGTGTTTTGTAGAAACCTCTTAAGAGTTGTGTGACCTTGAGAAAGTTACATTAGGTTCCCTTCTGAGCCTCAGTTAATCTGTGAAATGGGGGCTAAGAATCACCTCTTCTCCTCCTTCATTAGGTTGGTATAAATACCAAGAGTGACTTTTGAACTTTAAACCCTGCTGCACCCTCCAAATCCCTGCAAGGCCCCTGAGCCCTGGCCCACTTTCCCTCTCTGCCCACAAGATCATAGGCATGGCTCCTGTCTCCTTTTCTTTGGCACAAAATTCTATTCATTTGACAGTTTAGAAAGCAACCTAATAGGTTAAATAATACTTCGGCATAAATGGATAATAGCCACCATCTCTTCCAAAGTGTACCTGCATTCTAAGAGATGGCTCCCAGAGGCAAATCCACTACACCCAGAAGGAGATTCTCTGAAGTGGCTGTGCAGAAGTAACTGGGTGTCTGCTGTACCTTGGGTCAGGAGATACACCATCCAGTGGGCAGACTTGAGATCAGGGGCAGCGAGCTCTAGGCTTGGCCCAGCTCAGCGGCAGTCAGCTTCTCTGTGTCTGGGTCTCCTTTTCTGTAAAATGAGGGTAAGCAACGTTCCATCTAAGAGTACCTGTGACGAGATAAGCCAGCCATATGAAGGTGCTCTACAAATGTGAAGCAGTAATTAGGATTCATAATGCTCTCCTGCATGAGGAATAAACTACTTCACATGCTAGGAAGAATGGCCTTGCTTCTCTAGGGAATGGCTCAGAGGAGGATTGTGCGCTGTTTATTTGTTGATATAAATTTACAAGTCCAACTTTTATCTGTTGGACACCCAGCATGTGAAGGCGCATTGGCAAGTATTCCTTTAAGGGTTACTGCTGATTTTAAGATTTCAGGCTGCATGTTGAGTGGAAAGTCCATTTTAGAACACACCGTGAAGCCCTGAGGACGGTCTCCATTCCGAGTCACAACCATGACATGGAAAGAGCCACAAGCTTTGGTTTCCAGTCCTGGCGAATCCCGCACTGCTTTGAAAACACAAATACATTTTTTAACTTCTCTAGGTTTCAGGTTTCCTGAACTAAAAACTAGGCACAACTATTGCCTGAAAAATAATACCTTCATCTCATTGTTGTGAGAATTAAATGAGATAATGCACGTAAAAATTCACTCTGCAGTACAGTCAGATAGTATTTGATTTACCACCTTCAGTGCAGTCATTTACAACTTTTTTTTAAATCTTACACCCCTATCTGTGAAATGTTTGAGCGAACCCACCCGATGCATACATAGGTATCTCTAAACTATACGTACCACCATGCTGGCATATTATGTATCTTATAAAACAATAAAATGTCTAAAGTATGATTTAAAGATTAAACTAATAGTACTCTAAAATAATTTTTTATTATTTGTCATATTAAAACCTTTTATGCTTACTAAAATATTACTGTTCTTCATGATATTTTTAGTGGAGAGCAGTGCGATTGAACACACCTCACTATTTTTGAGAATCTTTAACATTTTCTGATACAGCATCTGAAGGTCTGATTCTCAGTTCGGTTAATTTCAGTACTTGATTTTAATGGCTGTCAAACTGATCTAAAGTACTTCTCAAAGAAGCACAGATCCAGATAGTAATGAATAATTGACTTATTGAATCGTGTTACTCATGTTTCACCTTCATCTTCCAATTATGTAAACATTTTTTTGTTGAAACTCAGCTAGTAATATCTTCCCTGATATCAATTAGCTGTTCTGCAAACTAATCAGAAGGTTTACATTTTAATATGGTCATGTACCACCTAATGATGTTCTGGTCAACAACAGACCACATATACCACAGTGGTCCCATAAGATTATTACACTGTATTTTTCCTGTTCCTTTTTCTATGTTTAGGTATGCCTAGATACACACTTACCATTGTGTTACAGTTGTCTTCAGCATTCAATACAGTCACATGCTGAACAGGTTTGTAGCCTCGGAGCCATAGGCTATACCATCCATACTATGTATGGTACATACATAGTGCAGTGATACACAGCCTACTGCACACCTGTTCAGGTTAGTGGCCTAGGAGCCATAGGCATACTAGGTGTGCAGTAAGCTGTATCACTAGGTTTGTGTAAGTGCACTCTGTCATTTGCACAATGACAAAATCACCTAAGGACACATTTCCCAGAATGTATTTCCATCATTAAGCAATGCATGGTTGTGTTTTTTAACAAATGGACTTAAACTCACCATTGTTGGGAGGATTGTTAGATAAGACAGAAAATGACATTGCTATTTTTTCAAGTATGCAGACAGGAACATTTTCACAGGTGACATCCATTATTTTTAGCAACAATAAAAATTTTAGCCCATCTGCTTTCAAGCAGTTCTCTCAAGTTTTTTTCCAAAAGATGTTACTTTCTTACTCATTATTGTTTTAAATCACATATTTTGAAGGAACAAATTAACAGTGCTTCTTGTGATTTTTTTTTTTTTTTTTTTGCCAAGAAACATACTTTTAACAAACATTTGTTTTCCCAATGATAGGTCACAAATTTTGAACAACTGGGTTTTTTGTAAAAGAAAACTGTGTAATTCATCTTTAAGTTCAACACCTTTCTAACTACCCTGCTACAATTTATCCAGAATAATTTTGTGTGGTACAAAATATTTTCATGGTCATTTACACCTCATTGCAAAGTATTATAAATATTCTTTTATATTTTAATGTCTATTTTTTATCTTTAAATCAATACATTGGTGATCCGTGGCATCTGGCTGACTTCTGCATGTTGTAACTTCATGCAGCACACAACGGGTGAGTTTCACGTGTCTTGCAGCAACTGTGACCTCACCCCAGATTCATTGTTTTATTAACTTCCGTCCATGAGGCTAATAGTCTTTCCATCAAAAATTTTTTATTGTAATAAATACTGGCAAGAACATATATTCTACGGCACATCTTTCTTTGGATACACAGGGACAAATATATCTTTTTAAAATTTTGTTTTTTAAACAGAATACAGCAAATATCATGAGTCAAGACACATTGGAGATAAATATATATATATAAAATATATATATATAATATATATGCAAAATATATATATATAATATATATGCCTTGATTAAAAACAAGATATTTGCAGTCTCAAGGTGTTTCCCCACAAGATACTTTTTAATTACAAAAGGAAAAATATTAACTTTATGGGAGAAATCTGCCAGACAGGCCCTTACCCCAGAGATCAAGTTCAACATCACTAGGAGATCATATCAACCTCATGTACCCGCCACCTCCATGATAGGAGCTGAGAATGACCCATCATGTCCCCCAGGTGTTCCTGCACAACCTCAGTCTATCCCCGAGAAAGAAATCAGACAAGCTCAAAGAGAGAGACATCCTAAAAACACCTGCTCAGTGCTCTTCAGAAGTGCCAAGGCCACGAAGGACCAGGAGAACCTGAAGAACTGTCCAAGTTGGAGAAGTCAAAGGAAACCCCACAACCAAACACCATGTGGGATCCGGGATGGGGTCCGACTGGGAAAGGACTTGAGTGGGAACCTGTTGAAATTCAGATAAAGCTTGAAAATTTGTTCATAGTGTGGTGTCAGTGTTAATTTCCTGGTTTCAATTGCTGTACTGTGGTTATGTAAGTGTTAACATTAGGGGGACTGGCTGAAGGGTATGTGGGAACTCTCTGTACTCCTTCTGCAATTTTCCTGTAAATCTGAAATTATTTTTAAAATAAGAAGTTAAAAAGGGAACGTCTATACTTTGCTCCAAGCGTGTGGCAAATCTCCCACACGATGTAGCCTGTTCTATCCTATTTCCTTCTGTCTTCAGCGACGTTTCCCACATGCGTTCCGACAGTATTTTATGACAAGGAAATGCATTTTGCTTTGCCACTCTGCTATTTTCTTTGTATTTCAGCAATTTGAACCACAGCTGGAAGTGTTTCCTCAATAGTATTTGACTAAAATTGCTACTAAGTCAGAAAACTCAAAAGAGGCTTCTGGAAATTTATCACATGCTTCTTGAATTTTTATAATGTACTGTAGTGAGGATCTTACAAATGATAAGAGTTTGTCTCCATCTCCAAGTGTCTAGTACTTGACTGTCTTGTTTATCTTGATTTGAGACTGTTAGTTAATATTTCAAGACACAGCATATAATTACGGTGTGGGTCACCTTTGGCGACTGGGCATGTAAATCCAGACCTCAAATAGTCTTGGTCATTGTGATCTGTGCAGCCTTCTTGTCAGACGTGATGAGGTTGTCACTGTTGAAACCTGCAGAGCGGCCAACACCAGCTCGTGAGATGGGTAGAAAGGCCGTCTTTATCGTCCAACATTGTTTGCTTAAGTTTGCATCTTCACAAACAGTGTTGGGCTGTGATTATATGCAGGTTTCTGTTTAGGTCAATGCTTCCCTTAGCAAGGATTAGTTTTCCTTAAAAACAGATAATTTGTAAATCCAGTAAAACAAGTACACCTCAGCTATTTATGAGATCTCGATAAAAGCCACTAAGGCACCACTGCCCCTCTCTGGCTGGGGACCTTCCCCAGGACACCTGCACATCCACATGGCAGTGACCACTGAGATACAAATGCAGCAAGGGTCCCAGTGTTGCTCTGAACATCACGTATTAGTAAATTTCTCCATTTCTTAGAAGAAAATAAATGTAAATAGTTCAGATTATTTTCTTCCCATTCTCCAAAGCTGTACTGTCCAATAAAGTAGCCATCAGACACATGTGGCTATTTAAATGTGACTGTAAGTTAATTGAAAACAAATACAATTAGCATTCAGTTCTGCATCTGCACAGGCCACATCTTGAGTGCCCAACAGCACAGTCCTAACCTGAGGACCACCATGTTGCACAGAGCAGATGCAGAACCTCTCCATTGCTGCAGAAGATCCTGCTGGAAACTGAAGCTCCAAAGCTTGTCCTGTGTATTGCCCTCTGTAGCTGGTGACTTCAGAGTAGCATCCCCTCAGTCAACACTGGGGTGAGCTAGTGACTGCCAAGCGCTAGTGCACAGGCTATACTGTCAGCCTCCCTGGTCAGGGTTTTTCATGACTTTGCTTCTCCCAGCTGCTGGAGAACCCAGACAGACCCTAGGATGCTCTTGTCACCCGCTGCTGTGCTTAGCAACATCTGAGAAAACCATTACCTCAGGTCTAATTCCCATAAACCAAGGCAAATAATAGCTCAAACTGTCAAAACAGGTAGAGCATTATTATTTGCCCTGTGGTGTCTTCTGGGGCAGCTTATAAGAATGTCAAAGAAATACAATTCTGGGTGAAAATCCTTTAGAAGGTGTAACTATGTCCACAAAATGGGAGAGAGAGAGAGAGTACGTGAACACCTTGAAGGAGAGGGGAGGGGCATCCTGGTAGGTGGGAGGAAGGCTGCCATTGCAGGGGACCAGGAGGCAAGGAGTGAGCAAAGCACTGCAGACAGACACTGCCCACTGCACAGGGAGCTGCCCAGGTGCCGGAAAGCATCGCCTTGGCATCTGCACATCTGTATTTCCAGCAGCAACTCTTGTTTGCCTGGGCAAAGAAGCAAATGCCACTTTTCAACACTGGACAAATTAGGTGGGTGGGAGCTGAGATACAGTTAGTCAATCAGTCAGCCAGCAGCCCAGACCCCTTCACACCTAATGACAAATAAAGCCCTTCCATAAGGTTGGGTGCAGTGGCTCAAGCCTATAATCCCAGCACTTTTGGAGGCCGAGGCGGGTGGGTCACGAGGTCAGAAGTTGATCATGAGACCAGCCTGATCAACATGGTGAAACCTTGTCTCTACTAAAACAAAATAAAAAATTATCCGGGTGTGGTGGGGCACACCTGTGATCCCAACTACTCAGGAGGCTGAGGCAGGAGAATCACTTGAACCCGGGAGGCAGAGGTTGCAATGAGCTGAGATCGTGCCACTGCACTCCAGCCTGGGCGACAGAGCGAGACTCCAACTCAAAAAAAAAAAAAAAGAGAAAAAAGAAAAAGAAAGTCCTTCCGTGAACAGCCGCTGCGCTCTCTGAACGCTCGGTGGAGAGGAGTCTGGGAGGGCACTGGCATTACATTTCCAGCTGCTATGGTGAAGGGAAGGGAAACGATGATGAAATATAGTCCAGTAGGAAAAACATCTTTTCTGCCCACTTCTCACAAGACGAATGACAGAGAAGATGAAGCTGGAATTCTTTCCATTTGCTTTTGCCTCGTGGATCGGATCCTGGAGGGAGAACGAAATGCGTGGGCTGCCAGTGTGTGTGTGGAAGATCTACAGCTCATTTCTGTAACAGGAAACAACATCTGTTTCTACTCAGGGACCAAATAATATTTTTCAAAGTCTGGCTGAGCAACTGGGTTTCCTTTTACTGGAAAACCCAGTGTGGCGCCTCATACACTGGAAGCTCAGCCCTTTTTCCTAACTTGCCCTTTGTCCTGACCTACCAGGAAACAGGAAGGCTTCTACCCTTCCATCCACCCATGGTCCCGCTGTTATCCTCAGCCCTGGCCGGGATTGCAGTCAGCACTGGGAGGGAGGACCGGGTGCTGTGCCCAGACTGTCCGTCTCTCGTGCTGAGCCCGACAGTGCGATCCACTCTCTGTTCTGACGCTGCGCTTCCCTTCCTCGGTGCCCAAGCTGAAAGAGGTCTTTGTCCATCCAACAGGGAGAGAAAAGTGCGCTAAGTTAGTTTTTCTAAACGGAGGGCCAGCACACATACCACACAGTACAGGAAGTGCACGAATCTTAAGCGCACAGCTCTGTGACCTTCCCATGTGTGCCTCAGGTCCAGACCCAGGACATGCCCAGGGCCAAGAGCTTCCCCTCATGCATCTCCCCAGCCCATGCCCCGTCCACCCAGGGATTGAGGCAACGCAATTGCGATTCCCAGAAGAATCCATTCTTCCTACGCAACGTTTTGCATCTGGCCTCTCGATGGACCTCCCAGGCAGCCCGTGGTGTGGGGGACTTGTGAGGCTAGGGAACCTGCCCAATGGACCTCCAGGTGACCCCTGCCATAGCTGCCTAGAAAAATGCTACCAGCTGTCACTTACTGAGTGTCTCTGTGCACCGGAAACCGCACTGAGGGCTCTAATCTTTATAACAGCCCCCCAGGTGGACACGTTATTTCTCGTTGCCAGGCCGCGTAGCTAGTGCTTGATGGATTCTGACTTTACCCAGGTCTGTGGCTCTTTAATCTGCCCTACAGCTCCTGCACTTGCTTTCTCCTTCCCGCCTTCTCCCCGTGCCAGGGCTGACTTGTCCACTGCACTTCGGTGGGTGCAGAGTGTTCCCAGGGAAGTGAGAGGTGGACTTGGTGCTACCCACAGGCCTGAGAGCCCAGACCCCGCCAGGACACGCCAGCCACAGTTTCCAGGATGGCCAGAGCTGTTAGCCCCGCCTCCCTACTCCAAGTTCAGTGCCATCAGTTTGGTAGCTTGAAATCGACAAACACTATCCATCAAGGCTTTTGTTTATCTCAGGACAAAGGTGAACCTGAGGCTATGGGATCCCAATGGCCACAAGGGAATGCCCAAGCTTTATCTGAGGATTTGCAGTGGACGCCTGGTCAGCAGGACTGCCCAATCGCAGATTCTTCTTTCTTCCATTTTAAACCTCTGTTCTACGCTGGGCCACATCCATACAAATGCTTTTCTTCCCTCCACCAGCAAACGTACTATTATTTGTTCCAGTGCAATCTGATCTCAAGACACGGCCCAGCGCTGCATCTTTCTCCAATCTCCTAGGCTGGCTCTGACGCCCCCACCCAGGTCCCAGCCTCAAGGCTCCTAGTGTGGCTCTGGGTCCATCGAATCCACTTTGGGCCCCTTCAGTTTTGCAACCACTCTGGACTCACTTTCAGATGTTTTTCCATCTCAGCACCCATCTCACTCTTATCCGAGAAGTTCCCTAGTCCTTAGAAGAGGACTTGGCAGCAGCTCTAGGGTGACCCCCAAGCCAGTCTCTGAATCTCCGCCATGGCAAGAGGCCATAGGGCTTGGAACAACAGAACAGAAAGTGAGTTTGGGAGGCTGGCATGTGAAGAGAACAGGCTTGGGAGGCAAGTGCAGGTGGGCTGGGATCCAGCCTCTGCCACTTTCCAGCTGTGAGACCACTGGCAACTTATGTAACCTCTCTGAGCTCCAGGGATTTTTTTTTTTAATTTGTTAAAAAAAAATTAGAATAACTGTTTCATTGGATTGTTGAGATGATTAAGATCATCAATAGGATATGTTTAATATATTCATTATTTTTAGTAAAAAATAATAAATAATTAATAAAATTAATATTTTATGTGTGGCTTTCACCGGCATGAGTTTAAACACTTGATCACAGCAACACACTAGGAGCCAGCTAATCTCTCAGGACAAGCACATGTTAACTAAGTTCATGAGGCAGGTGTATGAAACTGTGATGCCAGTTTATTCATTTGCATTACAAATGCAGTTTTCACGGGAACTCACTCCCTGCTGGCAGAGCCTCTCTCCTGCCTGGAGGACAAGAAATACTCAAAGCCAATTTCCTAAGCCGATTTCCCTGAGCAAGTTCAAGGTGAGCATCACTCACGTTTCTTCAATGACTCTCCTTGTTGTAAGCCTCCCTACCCCAACAGCTCTAACAATGCAATAAATCCTAAACTAACATGAAAAAGGCTGACAGTGCCAAGTGCTGGTGAGGAAGTGAATCAGCTGGAGCTGGCACACGCTGCTGCGGGAGTGCAGATTGGCAAAAGGACTTCGAGAAACTGTGTGGCAGTATCTATAAAGCTGAACAAATGCCTATCTATGACAAGCAAACCAGTTCCTACATTTCTGGCTAACAAAAATGTCACATGTTCACCAAAGAACATGGACTAGAATGCTCACAGCAGCTTCATTTGTGATAGCCAAATGCTGGGAATTGCCAAAAGCCCATCAGCAGGAGAATGGAAAAATATAATAAAATACTATTCACCAGCGAAGCACCAAAATGATAGTGACACATCTAGCGAGTGGCAGGGCCAGGGTTTGAACCCAGGCACAGCGGTGCCAGAACCTTGCTCTTAACTGTGAGATGACTCCCGCCTCTGGTGCAATGTGCCAGTCACAGTACTTACAGCTATGAGCAACAGAAACTGAAGCTGGCTCTAATGAGAGTAGAATTTATTCAGAAGATAAAAAGATATAAAAAGAAGAGAAAAGAAAGAAGAAAATGTAAAAAAAAAAAAAAAAAAAAAGAATGAAAAGGAAAGAAAAGAAAAAAAGAGAAAAGAAAAGAAAAGAAAGGCTGGACCTACTGGGAACCTGGGTGTGGAAAACTATCCCAGGGACCGAGGAGGTTACTCTGACCACACCGGTCCCTTAGTTCTTCCGCCCTGGCCACTGCTCCCTTTGCCTCTCTGTAGATTCTGTCCCTCCCCAGTCATATTTCCTGCTTCCTGCTCACAGGCTCCCAGCAATGGTGGCCCTGGCTCTGAACCTCCATTCATACAACTAATGGCAGTGCTTAGGACTGACTGGTCTCAGTTATATATATATAAATATTAATTTACCCACCTAAGTAGTTCATACATGCACATGATTTTCTTTAAATCAGAAAGTGACACATTAAAAAGTTTCCTGTCTGACCCCAAGACACACCTGCCTCCTCCAAGGTCACCCTATGTTAATGTTTGTTATACCTTTCTACGACATTCTGTGTATAAAGAGTAATTTTTTTAAGCATCCAGTTGGTGGAAAGAAAAAAATTCAGAATAGCCAATGAAAATCCAAAGACTTGCCCAATCTCACCAGTAATCAGGGAATGGTAAATTTAAAATTTAAGAAACCAGGCTGGGCATGATGGCTTACACCCATAATCCTGATGGCTTACACCCATAATCCCAGCACTTTGGGAGGCCAAGGTAGGAGGATCACTTGAGGCCAGGAGTTCAAGACCAGCCTGGGCAACATAGCATGACTTCGTCTCTATAAAACATTTAAAAATTAGTTGAGTGTGATGGTACACACATTCCTGGCTCAGGTGATGCTCCCATACTCAGCTCGGAGGCTGAGTATGGGAGTATGGGAGGATCACTTGACCCCAAGAGTTTAAGGCTTCAGTGGGGTGTGATCATATTACTGCACTCCTGGGTGACAGAGCAAAACCTTGTCTCTCCATAGATACATATACATATACATATACATATACATATACATATGTCATGTATGAGATTTTTTTAATGTCATGCATTTTTAATGCATTTTTCATAAAACCTAGCAGTTTGTCCACTAAGATATACTCTGACCAACACTCACAGTTTACACAAGAAATGTGTACAAGAACAGTTGCAATAGAAAAAGGGGATAAACTATCACATAATTATAAGATAGAATGCCATACAGCCATTTTAAAAATAGATCTACAAGTATCTATTCAAAATATAAACAGGTTTCTTGCTTGATCTACGGATTCTACTCAAAAGCATGAGTAGATTTTAAAATCCGAATGCCATCTCAGTTTCTACTTGTGGATGTCAAAAGCTGGAAATAATATTTATTGCTTTCACCCTTATAACAAGAAGAAAGGCAAACTACAAATTTATGACTTTTCTTGAACCCATAAGAACACTGAAGTCAAAGGACATGGCTTCACTAGGAATCGGAGGAGAAACGGGGGCCCAAGGCAGAGACGACAGACAAGATGCAGGCACCTGCTTACCTGGGGCAGATGCAGCCAGACACCATGAGGAGAAGCTGGTGGGAGAGCACAAGCCCTTGGGGGCCACAGATGTAGGCTGTTCCTACCATTTTGTAGTTTTTCCTACATCAGACCAATCAGGCACTCAGGCAGAACAAGGGGAGTCTTGAGCAAGCTTCCCTCATGGCATAAGCCTAGAAAACTTGTACTGAAGCATAGTATAGAACATCAGCGAACGCGTGCTCTTGGCCAGCGAACATAGGCTAAAAAGCGCTAAGTAAAGGCAGCACTGGAATACTGCTGGGCAGCGGGGGAGCAGCCTCCGCAGGAGGAGCAGAAAACTCCGCCCAGACTCTTCCTGTCTCCTTTGGAACAAAAGCCTTAATCTGGGGAGGGGAGCACCAAAATAGTTACATTTTAAAGCATTTGTCAAACCCACTGCACCTGGGGTTAGAGGGAGGGAAGAGAAACAAAACAATCTACCTTTGAGAGGACAGGTGTACATTCTTGGTCCAGAACAACACCTGCAGAAGGGCAGAAGCATGTCTGAAAGCCATACCCATGAGACCCAGGGATGCAGGGTCTGGATTCAGTCCAGCCTAACACTGAGCATGATGAGAACATTGCGGAGCACATTTTTTCCCTTTCACCAGGTAGCAGGCAGCAAGTCAAAGTCACAGTGGGACGCTTACGAGAGAGCTGCAAAAACAGACTCTCACTGAGACCCAGGGCCAAGAAGCCCCGCAGCTGAAGGTAGAACAGACAGAGAAAAACCCTCTGGAAAACCAGCCGCACCCTAAAGACAAGCTAATGTCACAAGATCTTTTGGGTGTCACTTTGCCAGCCGGAAACCTCTGTGGCCAGTGGCACCTCTGCTTGGGTTTTGCTCACACTAGCTGGGCTTGTTTCACCCACTCAGCCTGGCAATCTGCACTCAGCTCATGCTGCCAGCCCAGATTCCACACCTGCCAAGGGTGAGCCAGACGCAGAGTGGTGAGGGATGTGTGGGCGAGCAAGCGCAGGGTCCAGCCACTGTACACAGCCAGGCATACTGGCTGCTGTGGCAGGACAGGCAGCCCCAGGTGCCAGCTCTGTGAGAGGCTGAAACTGGACCAGACATACCACAAGCAGCTTCCATTGCAGGCACCAGCATCTGGATAAGGGGAATGCGATGGCACCTTAGCAGGGACACCAGGAACCCCAGAGCCCCAAAGAGGGTGTTACAGTATATCACAGCCCTAGGTCAGGGAACCCCGAGGTCTGGACTCCCAGAAGGGCCACAGTGCTTCTCACCTTCTCATTGCCTGCAACATGGCAAGCGGGGGGCATGTTTCAGCCCTGCTTGTGTTACAGCCCATTCAGTCCTGCCATTTGGTTGGTGCGGAGTTCTTGTCTTACATTCAGGAAGAATGAGGTATGAGGATAACTGGAGGGTGAACAAGGGGGAGAGGAGCTTCATTGAGCGACAGGACAGCTCTTAGGAGACCTGGAGTGGGTAGCTCCTATCTGCAGGCAGCTCATCTTAATGAGTGTCCAGCTCTCAGTGGAGAGGAGACCCAGAGTGGATAGCTCCTTTCTGCAAGTGAGTCATCCCAATGAGTGTGCAGCCCTCAGCAGAGAGGAGGCCCACAGAGGGTAGCTCCTTTCCACAGTCCAGTTGTCCTGACTAGTCAAGGAGACCTGAAGTGGGTAGCTCTGTCCCACAGCTGGTAGTCCCAAAGTCTCTGAGTCTGGCTGAGTCCAGGGTTCTTATGGGCTTCAGAAGGGAGGAAGTGCAGGCTGATTGGTCTATGGGTGGCCGTGGTGGGCCAGAAAAAGCACAGTAAGTTCTCACTCCGGGCTGTGGACTCCACTCAGAACTGACAGCCAGCCCCCATGCTTCAGGCTATCCCTGGCTTGAAGGTGGGGCTTCACCAGGGACCCACCCCTTTATGCCAAGGAGCCTGTCTGCCTCCTGTCACCATCAACATGTTGTCCACATGCTCAGGCTGTTTGTGCTGAAGGGATGCCCAGAGGTCCATATTGAGGTGCCCTCAGCACCTCCTCAGCCTCCCTCCCATACTTGTTGGCACCCAAAGCTTGAAGGAGGCTAAGACAGCAGGGGGCTGGCATGTCAGCACAGCCCTGAGTGTGCACAAACCCAGCCAGGTTGTGACAGCACCCAGGCTTGGCCACAACTATGCTTCAGCCCTGAGTGGGTGCTGGGAGCAGGGAGAGGCCAGGTGGCAGGAGCAGGCACTTTGGAGCCTGTGGAGGAAGGGGGCTTCCTGGGCCCTCAAGAGCTCAGGGATACCTGGGTCTGGAGCCATGGCTGGGCGGGTGCAGTTGCACCCAGGAGTGCAGGGCTCCCACCCTGTCAGCTTGGTAGGGGGAAGGGCTCCCACCTGTTCCCAGCTCCCACCAACTTCACAGAGCATGCAACCCCGGCCATGCCTCCCCTGCTTCAGGTGGCATCTTTGCAGCAGCCACTCCAAGTGGGCCACTGCTGCCATCACTAACACTAGACCAATTTGAAGCCTGCAGCACACCATGGATAACCATAGCAATGACAAACCTCAACCGCAGCCAAACTACTGACTAGAATAACCCAAGCCACCACCCTAAACACCTAGCCGAAGTAAAGACATTGCCATTTTCTAACTTTAAATACTTTTCTTAGTTTCTGACCTCCCGTTCAAGATATCTAGCATTCAACATAAAATTATGAGGAATATAAAAATGCAAGAAAACAATACACACCTAAAAGACAAAGCAGTGAGCAAAACCAAATAATTCAGACATGACACAGATGTTGGAACTAAATGATGGGGAATTTAAAATAACTGTGATTAACATGTTAAAGGCCCTGATGAAATAGGAAGACAATGCAAGTTCAGAGGGGTAATGTTACAGGCTGGGTGTTTTCATTCCTCCCAAATTTATATGTTGAAGCCCTAACCATCAATGTGATGACATTTGGAGGGAAGCCTTTGGAGATAATTAGGGTTAGATTAGGTAATGAGAGTGGGGCCCTTGTGAGGGATTACTGTCCTTATATGAGAACAAGATCCCTCCCTCATTTCCTTCCTCTCTCTCCATGTGCATGCACCAAGGAAGGCCATGTGAGGGTGCAGTGAGAAGATGGCCACAGGCAAGCCAGAAACAGAGCCTTTACCAGGAGCAGAACAAGCTGGCATCTTAATCCTTGACTTCCTAGCCTCCTAAAGTGTGAGAAATAAATTTCTGTTGTTCAAGTCATCTAGTCTATGATATTTTGCTATGGCACCCTGAGATGACTAAGACAGGTAATTTTAGCAGAAATGAAGAGTGCTGAAAATTGAGTAAATGAAGGTAAAATAAAATTCATTTTTTCTTGTTTTTGAATGCTCCAAAAGATAACTGATTATCTAAACCAAAAGTAGTAGTAGTGTATTGTGTGCTTATTTATAAAATATAATAGCACCAATGATGGGAGAGAGGAATTAGGAATGAAGAATTATAAGATTCTTACACTACACATGAAGTTGTAGACACTATAAGAAAGGACCAATTGGAAATGCTAGATATAAAAAGTGTCATAATAGAGATGAAGAATGCCTTTGAGGACCTCAGTAGTAGAACTGACACAGCCAGGGAAAGAATCAGTGAGCTTAAGACAGGTAGAATTACCCAAACTGAAACACAAAAGAAAAATGAGTAAAAGAAAAAATGGAACAGACAATCTAAGAGCTGTAGGAAAATGTCTAACAAATGTATTATTGAAATAGCAGAGGGAAAACAGAGAAAGAAAATGAGAAAGAATAAAATTCAAACAAATAATGCTGAATATTCTAAAATTACTGACTGACAGTAAAGCATAGTTCTAAGAAGCTCAGAGATCACCAAAAAAGATTTAAAACAACAATAACTAGGTATATGCTATCTAAACTGCTGAAAACAAAAGGCAAAGAGAAATTTGCAAAGGCAGTGAGAGGAAAAAAAGAGATCTAACATACAGAAGAACAAGCAAAAACTGCAGCAGACTTCTCATCAACAGCCATGTAAGTCAGAAGACAATGGGTGATATTTTTAAGTGCTAAAAGAAAGAAAACTGTAAACCCAGAATTCTATACCCAGCAAAAAATATCTTTCAAAATGCAGAAGAAATAAACAAAAACTGAGAGAATTCATTGACAGTGATATACACCACAGGAAATGTTAAAGGAAGTTCTTGAGACAGAAAGACTATGATATCTGTGATTGACAGAATGTCCCCCCACCCAAGATGTCCAGGTCTTAATTCCTGAATCCATGAAGAGGGTATGTTACATAGCAAAAGGGAGTTTGCAGATATAGTTAAGATTATGAATTAAATAGGGAGATTATACTGCATTATCAGGGTGGCCCAAATCTAATTACAAAACCCTTTAAAAACAGAGAACTTGGACAGACATGGTGGCTCACATCTGTAATCCCAGCACTTTGGGAGGTTGAAGTGGGCCTATTGCTTGAGTTCGGGAGCTCCAAACCAGCCTTGGCAACATGGTGAAACTCTGTCTCTACAAACAACACAAAAAATCAGCCAGACATGATGGCTCATGTCTATAGTCCCAGCTACTGGGAGGGCTAACATGGGAGGATCGTTTGAGCCCGGGAGGCAGAGGTTGCAGTGAACTGAGGTGGGGCCACTGCACTGCACTCCAGCCTGGGTGACAGAGCAAGACTCTGTCAAAAAAAAAAAAAAAAAAAAAAAAAAAAAAAAAAAAAAAAAAAACCCAGAGAACTCTCTTTAGCTGAGGGCAAAGAGATATGGCAAAAAGAGGCAAGTCAGAAATTCAAAGCATGGGAGGAGCTTGATCTTTCATTGCTGGACGGAAACTCATGGCAAGCAGGAGAGAGAATGTGGGCAGCCTCCAAGAGCAAAGTCCAGCCCCTGACTGACAGCCCACTGGGATCTGGAACCTCAGTCCTACAATCACAGAAATTACATTTGGCCAGCTACCTGAATGAGCTCAGAAGCGGATTCATGCGAATGACAGCCTTCTGAACCTGCATGGAAAGCTGTGAAATATTACATGAAGCCACACTCTGAGTAACTAGGGATGTGTAGTGTAAGCCCTAGGGCTACCCACCACTAAAGATTTTCTTGAAGGTTTATAAATAATAAGTCAACAGTGGAGATATATTGAAATTATAAAAGAGTTAACTCAAGACATAAAGGGAAAAGAAGCAAAGACAGATGGAATGAGTGAGTAGAAAATAGCTAACAAGATGGCAGATTTTAATTCAAACACATCAATAATGATATTCAACATGCATGGTCTAAGCACACCAATTAAAAGACAGAGACTGCCAGCTTGGCTAAGAAGCAAACCACAACTATATGCTGTTTACAAGGCCCATTTTAAATATAAGAATGTAATGTTGAGGAGGAGAAAAGCTATTGGCAGAGACAAGATACACTTGTTGTAAATTTTTGTGAACACAAAAAGAAGACATATTGTGTGTAATGCTATATGGGCCTGTGTGTTTTTATGCAGCAAAATTATAATAATATTGACTGAACAGAGATACACATGAGGCTTATGATAGTGATTCCCTCTGTGGAGAGGAGGAGATTAAGCTTGGAAAAAGTCACTAAGGAGGTTTCAACTATATAATTACCAGTAATGTTTTATGTATTTTATTTTTAAACTAAAGTAAATATGATTCATCATTAACATTTTTTAATATTCAGGGCAGGGAGCACAAGAATATTTATTATATTTATTGTAGGTTAAGTTGTATTGATATCTTTTATTCATACACATTTTAGTGTATATTACAAAAAAGTAAGAACTCCTAAAAATAAAAATATGATCATCAAACTTAAACAAAGTAACAATTGTTCGTTAGAATCATCAAATATCTAATCAGTGTTTGAATTTTCAGTTGCATCATAAATGTTATAACTTCTTTTAACAGTGTGTTGTTTGTTGGTATTGGGATCTTAATCAATTCCAGATATTCTGAATGGTTCTTAGTCTTTCAATATATAAATCTTTCAATCTTACAATTTATTTTTTCCAGGAAACTAAGTTATGACTTATAGTTTCGATGTATCTTCACTGCTGACTTATGATTTATAAACCTTCAAAAAAAGTTTTTTAGTGGTTGCCCTAGGGCTTATAAAACACATGTGAGCTTTTAACTCTTGGTACCTCAGAATGTGTTCTTATTTGGAAATAGGTCATTGCAGATAAAATTAGTTGAGTAAAAATAAGGTCATACTGGAGTAGGGCTGTGCCCAACCCAATATGACTGGTGCCCTTATGAGAAGAAACACGGAGACAGGCAGCACAGAGCGAAGGTTATACGAAGAGACAAGGGAGGAAGCCAAGTGACGGCAGAGGCAGAGACCGGAGTGATGCATTTAAAGCCAAGGAACGCCAAGAGGGGCCACAGAAGGTAAAATAGGCGAGGACGGGGCCTCCCTAGAGCCTTCAGAGGGAGCACAGCCCTGCGACGCCTTGACTTCAGACTCATGGCTTCTAGAGCTGGGAGACAACCCACGTCTGCTGTTTAAATGTTTTTTTTCCAAAATAAGAAAACAAAGAAAAACAAATGGTTTTTACTCTTGCTCTTTAGCACTTGTTAATATTTAAGAATATATGTTGGAAATATTTCCAAGTAAGTGTGGCTAGAGCTGCATCATGTCCTACTATATGGAAGCACCATAATGATTTAGTCAGTTCTCTATTGGTAGACACATTATTGTTCCCTAGTTGTTGCCATGTGAAGTATTTGTGCCTTTGGATGGAAGAATGGCCTACTCTTTTTTTTTTTTTTGAGACGGAGTCTCGCCCTGTCACCCAGGCTGGGGTGCAGTGGCGTGATCTCGGCTCACTGCAAGCTCTGCCTCCTGGGTTCACGCCATTCTCCTGCCTCAGCCTCCCAAGTAGCTGGGACTACAGGCACCCGCCACCACGCCCGGCTAATTTTTTTTTTTTTTTTTTTTTTTTGTATTTTTAGTAGAGAAGGGGTTTCACCGTGTTAGCCAGGATGGTCTCGATCTCCTGACCTCGTGATCCGCCCGCCTCGGCCTCCCAAAGTGCTGGGATTACAGGCGTGAGCCATCGCGCCTGGAAGAATGGCCTACTCTTATGTAGCCTTGTCAAAAAACAAAAACCTGCATCTGAATCCAACTATCAACTTACAGAAAATCCCAGAGACAAAAGAATCCATCAAATGGAAAATGAAGATGCAACAAGCAAAATCCAAGCTGTGGGAAACTCCATAGGGCAAATAACTTAGTTTCCTGAAAAAAGTAAAGATTTATGGATTGAAAGACTAAGAACCATTCAAAATATCTGGAATTGATTAGGACCCTGACACAAACAAACAAAAAACTGTTAAAAAAAGTTACAACATTTATGATGCAATTGAAAATTCAGAATCTGATTAGATATTTGATGATACTAAGGAATAACTGTTACTTTAAGTTTGATGATTGTATTGTTGTTTTTAGGAGTTCTTACTTTTTTGAAATATATACAAAAATGTATATGGATAAAAGATGTGAAGTCTGTGATTTGTTTCAAAATGTTTCGATGGGCTAAGAGTAGTGAGGAAATCGACAAACTGAGATTGCTTGCAAGTTGATCATTGCTAAAGCTGGGATACAGGCACTCACAAATTCATTATTATTTTTTCTATTTTTGAATAAGGTTAGCATTTTTCGTAATAAACAGGTTTTAATGTTGTTTCAGTGAACATCCTTGTGTTCATACATCTGTTGCCATTTGTGTGATTAAATCTGTAACATAAATTTCTGAAAGTGAAAATGACAAGTCACATTAATTTCAACGTTTATAGATTTTGTCAAATTGCCCTCCACAAAAGTATACAAATATATATTCCCACAAGGCAGGAGCATGGGTGAGAATGGTAGGGCATGCAGGAAATCTTTATATATTAGAGACACTAAGCGTTTGTCTGTGACACTACCTTTTTTGTATAAGGGTAAATGCAAAACAAAAAATATTTAAAAATTAATATTTCCTGCTACAAAAAGGGATAAGAGATTCCTGTCTCCCTTAAAGCATTTACTTTAGATAATTTGTTATTTTAAATTCTCTCTCTGTCTTTCAGAAGTGTGTAGCTATTTTTTAAACCTGTGTTAGTCATTTTGCATTGCTATAAAGGGATACCTGAGGCTGGGTAATTTATAAAGAGGCTTATTTGGCTCACAGTTCTCCAGGCTGTACAGGAAGCATGGCGCCAGCATCTGCCTCTGGAGAGGCCTCAGGGAGCTTCCAATCATGGTGGAAGGCAAAAGGGAAGCAGGCTCATTACCTGGTGACAGCGAGGGGCAAGAGAGAGATGCCAGGCTCTTTTAAACAACCGGCTCTCAGCCGGGCGCGGTGGCTGATGCCTGTAATCCTAGCACTTTGGGAGGCCGAGGTGGGTGGATCACCTGAGGTCAGGAGTTCGAGACCAGCCTGACCAACATGGAGAAACCCCGTCTCTACTAAAAATACAAAATTAGCTGGGCATGGAGGCACATGCCTGTAATCCCGGTTGCTTGGGAGGCTGAGGCAGGAGAATCGCTTGAACCCAGGAGGCGGAGGTTGTGGTGAGCCGAGATCACGCCATTGCACTCCAGCCTGGGCGACAAAAGCAAAAACTCCGTTTAAAAAAAAAAAAAAAAAACCGGCTCTCATGTGAGCTACCAGAGTGAGAACTCATTCATTACCATGGGGAGAGCACCAAGCCATTCATGAGGGATCTGCGCCTAAGACCCAAATACCTCCCACTAAAGCCCACCTCCAACATGGGGGACCATATTTCAACGTGAGATTTGGTGGGGACAAACATCCAAACTATATCAAACCTAAATAAGCTTCCTGCCAGCATTACAACCCAGGAATGTCTTTCCCAAGAACCTAGAAGCCATCTCTTTGAAATGCATCAAGGAAGCGAGCAGCCCCTCTCCCAGTTTCCACGGGAGGGCAGGAGCTGACTGGTGGGTGCCTGGCTCCCAGCTGCAAGCCTTCCGCCTTTCATGAAGATAGGAGAAGGTTTCTTTTTCCTTTGGATAACTACAATTAGCAAACACAGATGGCCACACAGTTACCAGGTGAGCTGAAGATGAGCTAAGTGTGGCAAGTGGTGCTGTCAAGTCCTCCTACCTTGTTTCTACTGAGAACATGAATGTGCAGGTTGTATCGCCTAGAAGGAAAGGGGGAGATTTCTTTCCATCTTTGCCGTCTCTTGGCGAAAGCCTGCAATGCACATCACATTCTGGTTTCATGCTTATTCAATTAAAAACACGGCTTTTCTTCTCTACTTTCTACTTTTGTGGCACGATCTTCTGGGTTGGCAGGACACTTTGTTTTTCACTACATTTTCCCATAAGTTGGTGATATTTTTCCATGAAGATCTTTTTAATTTTTTATGAAGTTGACTTATCAATCTATCACAGCTCCTGCTATCAAATCTTATTTTTAAAGAGCAGCTTTTTTCTTTCTCCCCTCAACAATTTTTTTCTAGTTACAAAAGTAATACATGCTCATGGAAAGTTCAATCAACACAGACATGATGCATTGATAAATGATACAATGTATGAGGATAGAGGGCATCTGCCTCATGTCTCAACTCTTGAACCACAATGACCAGCTGGGGGAAAGGCTTCCCATCCTCTGTCATACATATTTTTCAAAAAAAATCGACTGTACTCTCTGTATTATTTAATAATAGCTTTATTGCAATATTATTCACATACAATAACACTCATTTTAAAGTTTGAAATTCAGTAGCTTTTAGTATAGCCAGAGAGTTGCATGATATCCCACTATCTAACTTCAGCACATTTTCATTCCACAAAGAATCCCCTTACCCTGTAGCAGGAATGCCCACTCTCCCTCACCCCCGTCTCAAGTCCTAGGCAGCCCCTAATCTGCTTTCTGTGTCTATGGATTTGCCTATTCTGGACATTTCATACAAATGGAGTCATACAACACGTGGGCTTTTGCCACCGGCATCCCTCCCTGAATACAATGTTTTCCAAGCTCCTCCATGCCATGGCATGGGTCAGTGCTCCATCCCTCTTTATGTCAGGTAATATTCACCAGATGGACAGACCACACTTCATTTATCCACTCACCAGTTGATATGGTTTGGCTCTGTGTCCCCACCCAAATCTCATCTCGAATTGCAATCATGTATCAAGGGAGGGAGGTGATGGGATCATGGGGGTGGTTTCCCCCATGCTGTTCTCATGATAATGAGTAAATTATCACAAAATCTGATGGTTTTATAAATGGCAGTTTTTCCTGCACTGACGCCAACTCACTTTCTTGCCTGCCGCCATGTAAGATGTGCCTACTTCTCCTTCCATCATAATTATAAGTTTCCTGAGGACTCCCCAGCCAAGGAGAACTGTGAATTAATTAAACCTCTTTCCTTTATAAATTACCCAGCCTGGGGAAGTTCTTTATAGCAGTGTGAGAACGGGCTAACATACCAGTTAATGGGCATTCAGGTTGTTTCCACTGTTATGAATTGGGTTGTATTCCACTGTTATGAATAAGGTTGCTATAAACATTCATGTGCAGGCTTTTATGGGGACATATGTTTTCGATCCTTGTGGGTATGCACCTAGGATTGGAAATGCTGGGTCATATGCACTGTGTGTGTAGCTGTCTGAAAGCTGCCAGCCAGCTTCCACAGCGGCTGCACACATATTCATCTGTAGCTTTTTCTTTTCTCACAAATGTTCATGTCAAGGCAGTAGATTCTCCTCACACTTTTTGACAGCTGAGCTGTATGCCATAGTGTGAATATGCTGTACATTGTCAACAGTCCTTGAGTTATAGATAGATTTTTAAAAATTGCTTACTGCTATAAATGATGCCTCAGTGATTTGAACACACATTCTTGGACAGTGGTGCAATGGTTTCAGCAGGACAGAAACCTAGAATGACCGAGTTAAGAGTGCATTTACAATTTTGATAGCTACTGACAGATAGTTTTCAAGTACTTTATGACTTAAAGTTTCAGATGGCTTGAAAATTCTCTCACTATGAAGCCCAGGCTTTAATCCTGAGAGTGAATTCGGATTAATCAATTGTCATGATCTGACCATGGTTATTCAGAAACTTTGAATAAGTTCATGAGAAGATCATTCTGATCTGAATACAAGTTTCAAGAAACTCAACCGGAAGCTAAAATGTTATGCAATTCTAATATTTTGATATTAGGCTGTACATTAGGTGAAAAATACTTGTTCTTGAAGAGAAGTTACAGTGTTTTGATTCTGAGTTAAAAAGCTAGAGAAACGGTGAGCCCATGATCATGAGCCTCTCAGGCATGGAGCATGTGCACCAACAAAACCCGGCTTGCAGGACAATGCTGCTTGTTGTCACACATCATCTGCCTGACAAGCAAGACACAGTCACACAGCACTCTGCACTTACACACCCAACCTGTCTGAAGCACATTTGGGATTTTCCACCAGGGACTGCATTTTGGATCCATGAGTTATTCTAATAGTTGTAAAGCTTCTTTCTTTGAAATTAAGTTTTAATTTTTCAATGACTCAAAATAACTAAAAACAAAGACTAATAAATAAAGTGATTTATTATACAGAATGAGGCATTTTCTTTGGGACAGGAGAGGGACTTTGATAATAGGGGAGGCTGTGCACATGTGTGGGGAGCAAATATGGGAATTCTCATATACCCCCAAATGCACCTCAATTTTGCTGTAAACCTAAAGTGCTCTAAGAAACTAAACATTTTTTAGAAGAACAGTGTTTTGAAGACTGGCCTGAAGAAGTTTTCCAAGAAAGAACTACAAAAGCATTGATCCTGGCAGCACCATGAAGTAAATATGCACCTTGCAAGCCAACCATCTGGACAAGAACACGGTGACTTGGATGGGTCTGTACCAGTACATTTGTTCAAAACCACCTTTACTTTTTGATACGGTTTGACTCTGTGTCCCCATCCAAATCTCATCTTCAATTGCAATCCCCATGTGTCAAGGGAGGGACCTGGTGGTAGGTGATTGAATCATGTGGGCGGTTTTCTTATCATAGTGAGTGAGTTCTCATGAAATCTGATTGTTTAAAGTGTGGTATTTTCCCCTATTCTCTCTCTCCCTCTTTCTCTCCTGCAACCATGTGAAGAAGATCCTTGCTTTCCCTTCACCTTCTGCCATGATTGTAAGTTTCCCAAGGCCTCCCCAACCATATGGAACTGTGAGTCAATTAAACCTCTTTTCTTCTTAAATTACTCATTCTCTCGTAGTTCTTCACAGCAGTGTGAAAACAGACTAATACAGGAAATTGATACTGGGAGCTTGGGGAGCTGCTACAAAAATATTTGAAAATGTGGGTCTGGGCACGGTGGCTCACGCCTGTAATCCCAGCACTTTGGGAGGCTGAGATGGGCGGATCACAAGGTCAGGAGACTGAAACCATCCTGGCTAACATGGTGAAACCCTGTCTCTACTAAAAATACAAAAAATTAGCCGGGTGTGGTGGCGGGCGCCTGTAGTCCCAGCTACTCAGGAGGCTGAGGCAAGAGAATGGTGTGAACCCAGGAGGCGGAGCTTGCAGTGAGCCGAGATCGCGCCACTGCACTCCAGCCTGGGCGACAGAGTGTGACTCTGTCTCAAAAAAAAAAAAATGTGGAAATCACTTTGAAATTGGGTAACAGAGGTTGGAACAGTTTGGAGGGCTCAGAAGACAGGAAGATGTGGGAAAGTTTGGAAGTTCCTAGAGACTTGTTGAATGGTTTTGACCAAACTGACCACAGCGATGTGAACAATGAAGTCCAGGGAAGTGGTCTCAGATGGAGATGAGGACCTTCTTGGGAACTGGAGCATACGTTACTCTTGCCATGCTTCAGCAAGGAGACTGGCAGCATTTTGCCCCTGCCCTAGAGATCTGTGGAACTTTGAACTTGAGAGAGATGATTTAGGGTATCTGGCTGATATGGTTTGAATGTGTCTCCACCCAAATCTTATCTTGAATTCCCAGGTGTTGTGGGAGAGACCAGTGGAGGGTAATTGAATCATGGGGGCAAGTCTTTCCCATGCTGTTCTCATGATAGTGAATAAGCCTCATGAGATCTGATGGTTTTTAAAGAGGAGTTCCCCTGCACAAGCTCTCTCTCTTTGCCGCTGCCATCCATGTAAGACATAACTTGCTCCTCCTTGCCTTCTGCCATGACTGTGAGGCCTCCCAGCCATGTGGAACTGTAAGTCCATTAAACCTGTTTCTTTTGTAAATTGCCCAGTCTCAGGTCTGTCTTTATCAGCAGCATGAAAATGGACTAATACACTGGCAGAAGAAACTTCTAAGCAGCAAAGCCCTCAAGATGTGACCTGGCTTTTTCTGAAAGCATACAGTCATATGTGTTCACAAAGAGATGATCTGAAATTGGAACTTATGTTTAAAAGGGAAGAAGAGGATAAAATTTGTAGCCTGACCCTGTGGTGAAAAAGAAAAACCCATTTTCTGGGGAGAAATTCAAGCCACCAGCTGCAGAAATTTGCATAAGTAAAGGGAAGCCAAATGTTAATAGCCAAGACAATGGGGAAAATGTGTCTAGGGCATTTCAAAAATTTTCAAGGCAGTCCCTCCTATCACAGGCCCAGAGGCCTAGGAGGTAAAAATGGTTTCGTGGGCCAGGTCCAGGGCTCTACTGCTGATCTGTGCAGCCTCAGGATTTGGTGCCCTGTGTCCCAACCCCTCCAGTTGTAACCATGGCTAAAAGGGGTCAAGGTACAGCTTGGGCCATTGCTTTGGACGGGGAAAGTCCCAAGCCTTAGCAGCTTCCACATGATGTTGGGCCTGCAGGTGCACAGAAGGCAAGAGTTGAGGTTTGGGAACCTCCGCCTAGATTTCAGAGGATGTATGGAAACACCTGGATTTCCAGGCAGAATTCTGCTGCAGGGGTGGAGCCCTCGTGGAGAACCTCTACTACATTAGAGCAGAGGGGAAACATGGGGTTAGAGCCCCCACACAGAGTTGCCACTGTGGCACTGCCTAGTGGAGCTGTGAGAAGAGAGCCACCATCCTCCAGACCCCAGAATAGTAGATCAACCAACAGCTTGCACTGTGCACCTGAAAAAGCCACAGATGCTCAACACTACCTCATGAAAGCAGCTGTGGGGGTTGTACCTTACAGAGCCACAGAGATGGAGCTGCCCAAGGTCTTGGGAGCCTACCCCTTGCATCAGCATGCCTTGGACGTGAGACACGGAGTCAAAGGAGATCATTTCAGAGCTTTAAGATTTAATGACTGCTCCACTGGGTTTTGGACTTGGATGGGGCCCGCAGCCCCTTTGTTTCAGTCAATTTCTCACTTTTGGAATGGAAGCATTTATCCAATGTCTGTACCCTCATTGTATCTTAGAAGTAACTAACTTGTTTTTGATTTTACAGGCTAATAGGCAGAAGGGACTTGCCTTGTCTCACATGAGACTTTGGACTTGAAGTTTTGAGTTAATGCTGGAATGAGTGAAGGCTCTGAGGGACTGTTGGGAAAGCATGATTGGTTTTGCAATGTGAGAAAGACATGAAATTTGGAAGGCGCCAGGGGTGAAATGATATGGTTTGGCTCTGTGTCCCCACCCAAATTTCATCTTGAATTGTAATCCCCGGCCAGACGCAGTGGCTCACACCTGTAATCTTAGCACTTTGGGAGGCCAAGGCAGGTAGATTGCCTGAGCTGAGGAGTTCGAGACCAGCCTGGGGAACATGGTGAAACCCCATCTCTACTAAAAATACAAAAAAATTAGCCAGGCGTGGCAGCATGTGCCTGTAATCCCAGCTACTCGGGAGGCTGAGACAGGAGAATCACTTGAACCCAGGAGATGGAAGTTGCAGTGAGCTGAGATCATGCCACTGCACTCCATCCTGGGCAACAAGAGCAAGATTCTGTCTCAAAAAAAATAGAATTGTAATCCCTGTATGTCAAGGGAGGGACCTGGTTGGAGGCAATTGCATCACGGGGGCAGTTTCCCCATGCCGTTCTCATGATAGTAAGTGAATTCTCATGAGATCTGATGGTTTAAAAGTGTGGCACTTTCCCCTTCATCGTCTCTCTCCTGCCACCATGTGAAGAAGGTCCTCACTTCCCCTTTGCCTTCCACTATGATTGTAAATTTCTTGAGGCCTCCTCAGCCATGTGGAACTGTGAATCAATTAAACCTTTTTTCTTCATAAATTACCCAGTCTCAGGTAGTTCTTCATAGCAGTATAAAAATGGACTAACACACTTTGTTCCTTTTTTTATATTGAATGTGGTCAGTAGACTCCTAAGTAATGGGCATTAAAAAATGTGTAAATGAGAAATTTCTGCTTCCAGTAATGACTGAATGGGTAATTTGGACCAGACTCTCTGTGGAGCACAACTAGAAAAGCTGGCAAAACACACAAACATCTGCTCTGTGGTATGGGTGTGTAAAATGGTCAGGCCAATGAGTAGGCCTAGGGAGGGGAATCTGGTGCTCAGGAAGTTAAAAAAACATAAAATAAACACAGAGAAGCTAGATGGAAGAACATAATAAAGACAATAATAGAAATTAATAAAATATTAACACACAGTGAAGAGAATCAAGAAAACTAAACTTGGTTCTTGCAGAAGTCTAGCAAAATAAATAATCCTCTGGCAAAAGTGACCGAGAAACAAGTGGCAGGGAACTGGGGGTGGGGGGGAGTGCAAAAAAATATTCAACATCAAGAATGAAAAGGGAGCATTTCTACAAAGCCTGTAGAATTAAACATGGCAACAAGAGGATGTCGTGCATAATTTTATAATTATTTGAAAATTAAATGAAGTAGACAAGTTCCCATAAAGGTACAACCTACTGTTGGTAGAACTTAACCCTTTACCATTTGCCTGAGAATACTCACTGGCTATGCTTGTGGCTGCAGCATTTACCCCGAGATAACTCTGCACAAAATATCTCACTTTTATTATTATCTTTGCATATCTCGAATGTATCAACTTTGGAAACAAAATCATTCTATTTATAGCATTCTGCTTTTAGTAGTGGTATTTTCCATTTACAAAATACAATAATTCTCAGTTGCTGAAAATGTCAAATCCTAGAAAATGTAGACTTCCTACACATGATGTTAACATGGTTCTCAAACAGTTGTTGCTGAAGATTCATTTGATAAATCCGATTTTTCTAAAATAGATGATTCTGATGATTCAGATGATTCTGATGTTAGTTCTGTTTCAAAATAACTCCAAGAACAGTTTTTATATTTTATTTTCACATTGAAAATCATTTAGATTTGCTCCAGCCTCAAAGAGAGTGTTTATGTAAAAGCAAATGAGCGCTGGCAGTGAGCTAGACTTTATTTTTCTAAATGGAAAAGGGGTTAACTTACTTATGACTTCTACCAAAGATTTAAGGAAGAAGCTAAAGCCAGTGCTAGGAAAAGAGGGGCCTGATCTCAGCTCATCTTATGGAGCCACAACAGCTTTGTTACTCAGTTCTTACCATAAACTAAATGTTTGTGTCCACCCAAAATTCATATGTTAAACCTAATCACCAATGTTATAGATAATGTTCAGAGGTAGGGCTTTTGGGAGGTCCTGAGCTCATGGGGCAGATTCCTTGTGAATGGGATGAATGTCCTTATAAAAGAGACCCCAGAGAGCTCCCTCGCCCCTTCCACCATGTGAGCACACAGCAGGAAGACTCCATCTATGAACCAAGAAGCCCTCACCAGACACCGACTCTGCCAAAATAATTAAACCTCAGTCTGGGACTTCCCAGCCTCCAGAACTGTGAGAAATAAGTTTCTGTTGTAAAAAGACACCCAGTCCATGGTATTTTGTTATAGCATCTGGAAGACATTTAGACTTATACACAGTATTAACCAATTTAACTCAGCAGTAAATAAAAAGTATAACACATTGTGATCAACCGTTGCTTATAGCAGGAATGCAAGGTTGTTTTACTATCCAGCAATCCGGCTGGGCACAGTGGCTCATGTCTGTAATCCCAAAACTTTGGGAGGCCAAAGTGGGAGCATCGCTTGAGGTCAGGAGTTCAAGACCAGCCTGGGCAACATAGCAAGACCTCATCTCTACAAAATGTTTTTGAAGTTAGCCAGGTTCAGACCCGGTGCAGTGGCTCAGGCCTGTAATCCCAGTGTTTTGAAAGGTCGAGGTGCAAAGATCACCTGAGGTCAGGAGTTCAAGACCAGCCTGACCAACATGGTGAAACCCCATCTCTACTAAAAATATAAAAATTAGCCAGGCATAATGGCAGGCACCTGTAATCCCAGCTACTCAGGAGCCTGAGGCAGGAGAATCACTTGAGTGTGGGAGGCGGAGTTTGCAGTGAGCTGAGATTGTGCCATTGCACTTCAGCCTGGGCAACAAAAGCAAAACTTCATTTAAAAAAATAATATTAATAATAATAATGATAAAATAAAATTAGCCAGATTCAGTGGCATGTACCTGTAGTCCTAGCTACTCAGGAGGCTGAGGTGGGAGGATTGCTTGAGCCCACGAGTTCAAGGCTGCAGTGAGCCAGGGAGCTATGACTGTACCATTGCACTACAGCCTGGGTGACGGAGTGAGACACTGTCTCCAAAAATAAAAAGACAATCAATATAATTGCGTACATTAACAGAATAAAGGAGAAATATCATATGATTAGCTTAATAGATGTAGATATAAATAGATTCCTTTATTAAAAGTCAACATTTATTAATGATTTCTAGAAAATCTCATAGTAAACTTAAAATGGAAAGAAACTTTTATAATATGACAAAAAGTATTTACAGAAAAAAAGTCTACCACAAACGTACTCAATTATGAAATGCTGAGAGCTTTCCCTTAGAGACTGCGAGAAGATAAGAATGCCTTCTCTCTCTTTCTCTTTTCAGCCTTGTTCTGAATGTCCTGCCGGTGCAGAAAGGCGTGAAAAAGATGCTAAATGTATCAGTATCGGAAAGGAAGAAATAAAACTGCCATTTTCTCAGGAAATATAATTGTGTGTGTAGACCATCCAAAATAATCTATGAATAAATTATCAGAACCAGTAAATTGGTTTATTAGACATAAGACCAACAGGCAAAAATCAACTGTATTTCAGTATATCAATAATAAACAGTAAGAAAATCAGTTTTAGAAGAGCTAAAAGAAGTTAAAATAGTATTGAAAGAACATCGAAAAGTTAGGAATAAATCTGATTGACACACAGTATCTCTAGACAGAAAACCATAAACTACAAGTGTGACAAATTGAAGAAAACCTCATAAAATGGAGAGTTTAACAAGAGGAAGCCTCGTTTTTGTAAAGCTATCAACACTCCCTAAAGTATTCTACAGGTCACTGAAATCCCACCACAATTCAAACAGATCTGTTTGTGAAATGTGACAAGGTGTTTCAGAAAGCTTATGTGACTCACAGATCTTGGTTTTTGAACACCATTCTTCACTCTCAGGAACCTGGACTCTGTGGGAAAGGGGCTGACTTCAGGCCAGGCATGGAAAGAGAACAAAGTGGGCCTGACACACCCTGGACAAAAACAACGATGAAGCAGGTCCAGAGGACATGGCACTAGTGTGTGGGACTCTTCTGCCTCATCTAGGACAATGTCCCCTAAGTTCACACTGATCAAAGTAACTAAACCAATAAGGGAGGCCAAAGAACTCTTCCTTATCATAGAAAACTGTTTCCTAGGGCTGCTGTAAAAAAGACCACAAACCCAGTGGCTTCAACAACAAAAATGTATTGTCTCACAGCTCTGGAGGCTGGAAGTCCCATATCAAGGTGTCCATAGGGTTGACTCCTTCTCAGGCTGGGGGATTATCTGTTCAAGCCTTTCTCCTTGGCTTGTAGATGGCTGCTTTCTCCTGGGTCTTCCTATCATCCTCCTTGTGTGTGTCTCTCCACCTAAATCTTCCCTTATTATAAAGATACCTGTCTTGTTGGATTGGGGCCCACCCTAATAACTTTATTTTATCTTGATCACCTCTGTAAAGACCAAACTCCAAATAAGGTCACATGTTGAGGTGTTGAGAGTTATGAACTCGGGTGCTAGGGGTTATGAACACACAATTCAACCCATAACACCAACGAATAAATGTAGGAACAATGGGGTTAGAAAAATCGTCATTTGAAAACCACAATGTTAACAATCAACTCGGATTAGACTCATCAACAAATGCTAAAACTAATGGATTAAAAAATGATGTGTAACAGGATATTTACATAGTATCAAAGTATCTCCCTCTCAGAATAAATACTAATTACAAAAGCAAAAAAATATTACCTGTACAGAAAAGAGGACTGTCAGACATCTCCTTAACTGTGTGGCGCTGGGAAGCATGTGTTCCTGACGTTGCTCTGAAAAGGGCATCATCTCACTTCTGTGGTTCTTCTGTCAGAAATTCACAATCTCAGTTTAATCAGGAAGAAACATGAGACAACCCCTAAGTGAGGAAATGCTACAAAATCGTGGTCAAAATGTCAAGGTCTCAAAAGAGAAAGCCAGACTAAAGAATCCCCCAGATTAAAGAAAACTGAAGAGACCTAGGAAATAAGTACAACATGTGACCCTGGACTGGATCCTGGAGCAGAATGCTTTTGCATAAAACGATGTTATTGGAACAATTGATTGGTAAAACAATAAATAAAGTCTGAGGAATAGAAAACAGTATTGTATGTGTATTATTTTTACATTATTTTTCTGATTTTGATAAATGTGCCTGTAGTTACTAAGAGGATGTCTTTATTCGTAGTGATACTTACTGAAATCTTTAGGGATAAAGGAATATCATGACTGTGACTTACCCTGAAATTGTCAGAAAAATAATGTGTATATTACACACATATGGAAGGAGAGAGACCATAAAGCAAGTATCAGCAATTGGTGAATCTAGGTGAAATATCTACAGAAATTCTTTGTACTATTCTTGCAAATTTTCTGTATGATTCAAATTATTTCAAAGTAAAAACTTACCAAAATTTTTTTAAGTAAGTTATACAAAAATGCAAAGGCCTGGAAGAGCCTTGCAGGATCCAGGCAGGAGCTTGCTCTGCTGGGCAGTCACCCTGCTCAGAGCTGAAGGTCAGAGATGCCGTGGTGGAGGTGGAAGACCGTCTCAGCATGTCCTAGCTGTTATAACACAACACCACAAACTGGGTGGCTTCTAACAACAGAAATGTATTTCTCGCAGTTCTGGGGACTGGGAACTGGAAGATCAAGGTGCTAGCAGATTTGGTGTTAGTGAAGCCTGGTTCCTGGTTCAGGGAAGCCATCTGTTTGCTGTGACCTCACATGGCAAAAGGGATGTGGGAGCTCTCTGGGGCCTCATTTACAAGGGCACTAATCCCATTCCTGAAGATCTGCCCCCATGAACTTCTCCCTCCCAAAGGCCCCAGCTCCTAATTCTATCACATTGAGAATTAGATTTCAGCATATGAAATTTGGGAGGACACAAACGTTCAGACCATAGTGCAGACAAATAAAACACTGAAACAGAACAGACTCCAGAAACACACTGCCTGGATGGCCTCCTGGGTTGTGACAAAGGTGGCCCCGCAGAGTGCAGGGAAAGGCAGGATTTCTAATACATGTGATGGGACAATTAAGTATTTATATGAGGTGAAAGAAAAGAGAAAGAGAGAAGAAAGGAGAGAAAGAAAGAGAGAAGGAAGGAAGGTGGAAAAGAAGAGGGAGAAAGAAAGATTTAACCTCCACTTACCACCATACACAAAAATCAATACCAGCTTACCAAAATGTGAAAAGTGAAACAGTAATGTTTTGGTAAGAAAACATAGCAAAATACCTTCATGACCTCAGAGTAGGGAAAGACACTTTAAGCAACACAAAAAACTCTGCCATAAATGAAAAAGTGCAGTTTTGGATGACATTTTAATGAAGAACTCTGTCCATTATAAGAAACCTTAAATGAGCAAAAATCCAAGCCATAGAGTGGGAGAAGATATTTAACTGATAAAGAGATTGTATATCAATGATATGAAGAACTCCCACAGATAAGAAAATAACAGACAACCCCATAGAAAACCAGCAAAGACCTTCACAGGTGCTTTGCCAAAGAGAGTATTAAAGTTGCCAATAGCATATAAAAAAATTCTCACCCTCATTAAGATGAAAATGATTACTTTGAGATTCTACAACACACAGAGAATGGATAACATTAAAAAGAATGATGGTAATACATTGCTGTGGTCCAAATGTGTATTTCCCACCAAGCTCATACGTTGAAATCCTAACCACCAGTTTGATGGCATCTGGAGGTCGGGCCTTTGGAAGGTGGCTAGGTCATGAGGATGGAGTCCTCATGAGTGAGATTAGCGTCCTTATATGAGGGTTGAGCGCCGGGCACAGTGGCTCACGCCTGCAATCCCAGCATTTTGGAAGGCCAAGGCGGATGGATTGCCTGAGCTCAGGAGTTCGAGGCCAGCCTGGGCAACATGGTGAAACCCTGTCTCTACTAAAAATACAAAAATCATCCAGGTATGGTGCCACATGCCTATAATCCCAGCTACTCAGGAGGCTGAGGCAGGAGGATCACTTGAACCTAAGAGGCAGAGGTTGCACTGAGCAAAGATCATGCCACTGCACTCCAGCTTGGGCAACAGAGCGAGACCCTATCTCAAACAAAAAAAAAAAAGCGGGGGGGCTTGAGGGAGCCTGTTTGGTCCTTTATCCCTCATGCCATGTGAGGACACAGCAGTGAGGCACCATCTATGGAGCAGAGAGCAGCCCTCACCAAATGGCCTGCTGGTGCCCTGATTTTAGACTTCCCAACCTCCAGAACTGTGAGCAATGTTTCCATGGTTATAAATTACCCAGTCTAAGATCCTTTGTGATAGTAGCTTGAATGAACTATGACACACCTGTGGTGAGGTTGTAGGAAAACAGAAGCTTTCAGACACTGCTGGTGGCCTGTAAATTGGACTACCACCTTGGAAACTATTTGACTCTACCTACAGAGGTAAAAGATACACACACCCACTTTCACAGCAATTTCCCTGCTAGGTAAATGCACAGCCAAGATTCGTGAACATGTGTACCAGAGAAGAGCACTTCACCTCTATTGTGTTATTTCCAAGAGCCCAGAACCCCACTTCAATTGTGAGAAAATAGACAAACCCAGATTGAGGGACATCCTACAAAATACTGACCTGTTCTCCTCAAAACTGTCAAGGTCACTAAAAAGCAAAAAACATCTAGAAAACTGTCACAGACCAGAGGAGGCCAGGGAGACAGGGCGACTATACATGAGGTTTCTGAATGGGACTGTGACACAGATAAAGGACATTTGTGAGAAGCTGACAAAACCCACATAATGTGCAGAGTGCATGGTCCATAGCAAGGTGCCATCACTGGTTTCTCGATGCACAATGATAACATAAGATGTTGCCAACAGGGGAAATGGGGTGTGGGCTGTCTATGTGGGAGCGCTCTGTACTATCTTTGCATCCTCTTTGTAAATCTAAATTCATTCAAAACTTAAAAATTTATTTTAAAAACAGGTTAGTGAGCATCCACCTGTGTATAATTGGCTGTTCTCTTTGGGTCTAACTTAAGGAGATATTTTCTTATCTCTCTCCACCTCCAGCAATGTTGTGGATTATCTATTCAATGAAATTTCATGGAAAAGTATTCCTCATCTCACATTGGGATCCATCCTAAAAGGATGAATCTATAGAAGGGATTTCCTACAGGCTTACATTGAGATGCCATTTCTGTTTCTCTCACCCTGGTGAACCTTTGTAACTTGAAGGAAAGGGGCAGAAACATTTATGGTGAGACGAGTGGAGCGTGTGGGGATTAGAGAAAAAGTTTTCCAAATGGAAAAGGTCCAAGAATTCTGATCAGTAAGAAAAAAAGTAGAATTAAGGACATGGACTATAAAGAAAGCTATAGCAACCAAAAGGTTTAAGCCATCTAAATAATTATAATTATTTCCCCGAGCAAAAATGTAATAGACAGGCCCATCTGTCTGAATCAACTTTTACAAAACCCAGGGAAGGATTTCCGGTCTGTTTTTTCTGTATGGAATCTCATCCACAGATGCTCAAATAATTGCAGCTCCCAATATTGTAATCCTGCAGGGGCCCATTTGGGAAGTCCCTTCCAGTCACGGAAACAACAAATCAGGCTTTATACTGAATCCGATTTCCTTTAATGTGTGGTCATTTCCCAAAGGGATCAATCAGGCTCAGAAATGGCCACAGCTGACTGGGCCATGCTGAAGTCTGACCGGTCATCAGCACAAGAAATGCTCCGTGTGCCCAATCCCCGACCTTGAGTCCCAATCCTCCTGTCTTGTCCAGCAGTCCCTGTTGGGGGTTTAACGATCAAATCTGACAGATACTGCACCTGAGCATGCTGGGCAAAGGCGCCATCCCCAGATCACTTCAGAATGAGGAAACTGAGCTCAATTTTCAGTTCGGGGCCAGACAGAGCAAAGCATAGCCAAGAGGGGCAGAATTCTCTTTCCACTGTTACTTGGACTTTTTCACCCAAAAAGGAAGATCTGGCTAATTAATTTGCATCACGTGCCCTTGCAGGGGTGTAGCGGTGAAGGATTTTCCTTGACTTCTGTTGCCATTGAGATACCTTTCATTAAGTGCTGCTTACAAATTCACAAATCTTTTACAGTCACATGACAGTGGATGAGGAGCCTTCTGTGGCTGATGTGACATCTGTACATTCCCCGAGAGGGCAGTTGCAAACTTGAAACTGGACTTGCTCCAGTGGTTCCCAACTGTGTGCTAAGGAACACTGATGGGACCGCGGACTCCCAGGAGTGCCACAGGACACTTTCTGCTTTCAGAACACACAATCACATTCCCAGAAACTAGTAGACGATGCCATATCTTTGTGGAGCTGGGTTTTCTTCAGCTGCTACAAAAAAAGCGAGACTCAAACAAAAGTCAAGGTGGACCAGGAAATGAGGGTGACTGTGTCCAGCGATGACAGAGATGGGGGAATTGTGTGTGACCAGCAGGTGTGCTTACTCATGAGCAAGTGGCCCTGGCTATTTAAGGATGAAATGAAATATTTTCTTTTATTTTGATTTACGTGTGTTATTTTTGTAAATTATACCTGGTTGTGAGGACATGGATATTTATTAAATTGTCTGAGCATTACTACCTAGTAAACAAAACTGTTAGGTATTACTTTTATCCAAGGGGTGCCACAAAAACAACTGCCATGCCCTAAAAGGGTGCCCTGACTTAAGTAACCTCGGGAACCTCTGGAGCAGGCAATGTTGTCCTCAAACAAAGGCAGTGAAACGACTTGCTTATTTCGTTTTGAAATTCTTCCTATTATTTTCTACAAGTTGAATGGCTCATTGAGCTTTAGCCATCTGTATCAAAACCTCAAAAACATACTTTAAAATGTTATTAAAGAAAAACATCTTTTTAAAATGGAAAACATTCCCCGTGACTAAAGAACGATATTCAGTATCAGATTTGCAATTTCAATTTCCCAGTCCTCTATTAACTGATGGTTGCCTTGGCTGGCCACTGAACCAGAAGTTCCTTTTGCCATAGATCAGCACATCCTTCCTTGTCACATTAACACTGCCTTAGACGTCAGGGGCAGCAGGAAACTCCCCTGTAAGGGCAAGGTTATAAATGAAAAGCAGGCACACACACACACACACAAAAGCAGCCTAGTGGCTGGGCACGGTGACTCACTCCTGTAATCCCAGCACTTTGGGAGGTCAAGGTGGGTGGATCACTTAAGGCCAGGAGTTCAAGACCAGCCTGGGCAACACGGCAAAACCCATGTCTACCAAAAATACAAAAATTAGCCAGGCATGGTATTGTGCACCTGTAGTCCCAGCTGCTCAGTAGGCTGAGGTGGGAGGATCGCTTGGGACCAGGAGTTTGAGGCTGTAATGAGCCGAGATTGTGCCACTGCACTCCAGCCTGGGCAACAAAGATACTGTCCAAACAAAAAAAAAGCAGCCAGAAACCATTTAGTGAATTGTTTGGGGACAAAAATCTACGTGAAAACATTGTCTCTGATTAAACAAAAAGAACCAGAGAGGGCAGCAGACACCTCATGTCACGTCCACAGTCCTGCAAGTCATGAGAGCTGGGGCCCAGCCGGGGACTGAGAGCTCCTCTCCCACCTCCAGCCTCCACACACCCCAAACATGAATGTGAGCAAGACTGTTGCCTCATCTGCTGAGCCCGTCCCCATCAAACTCACACACACATCTGCGCCAATGAAGAGAACCTCAATTTTCAGTACATTCTACTCTACACTACTACTGCTGACTAAAAACGCTCAAAGCCATCTGAATTCAGTCACAGAGGCTGATAGATTCCTTCCAATTTTCTAGGCTCTGGCTTATGTCCCTGACAAGAAAAACACAAACTTCTAAACACCTGAGCAGCTCCTCAAACCATCCCGGTAAGGGATGAGAAGCTTCCACAGCCCACCCCTTACCCCTGACCAGCTCCCCTAACCACCCCTTATGCCTGAGCAGCTTCCCTAACCACCCCTTATTCCTGAACAGCTCCCCTAACCACCCCCTTACCCCTGAGCAGCTTCCCTAACCACCCTCATTCCTGAACAGCTCCCCCAACCACTCCCTATTCCTGAACAGCTCTCCAACCACCCCTTATGCCTGAGCAGCTCCCTAACCACCCCTTATCCCTGAGCAGCTCCTCTAACCACCCCCTACCCCTGATCAGCTCCCCTAATCCAACCCTTACCTCCTGAGCAGCTTCCCTAACCTACTCTCTTAACCCTTGTGTGGGAGTGGCACCTCTTTAATTGTGAAAGGTAAGCAATCTCCCAAAATGAGATTTTCTTTTCCCTAGGGAGATAGACTCTTAGGAAGTTTGCAAAGACAGGCATAAAAGATAGAAGTCAACTACAGAGCAAGGAAAACGTTAAAGAAGCAAGATCAGAAAAAAAAAGTGATTTGGTAGGCCAGGTATAGTGGCTCAAGGCTTTAATCCCAGTGGTTTGGGAGGTTTGAACAAGAGTTCAAGGCTGCAGTGAGTTATGGTCACACCACTGCACTCCAGCCTGGGTGAGAGAGATAGACCATGTTTCTATTTTTAAAAAAAGAAGTATGGGGGCTAAGCTATGAGGATGCAAAGACATAAGAATGACATAATGGACTTTGGGTAATTGGGTGGAAGGGCGGGAGCAAGGTGAGGGCTAAAAGATTACACATTGGGTATAGTCTACACTGCTCGGGTGATGGGTGCACCAAAATCTCAGAAATCACCACTAAAGAACTTTTCCATGCAACCAAACACCACCTGTTCTCTAAAACAATTGAAATAAAAATAATAATCATAATAATAAATGTTTTGTTTTAAGCAAAAAAATATTTCAAAGATGAAAAGTTATTAGTCCTTCCCAAGTATAATAGTTCATTTCCAAGGGGAAATGAACAACTATGTTCATACAAAAAGTTTTACATGACTGTTTATAGCAGTTTTGTAATACTCATCTCAAATAAATATTTGAAAACAACCCAAATATCCAACACCAGGTGGTAGATTCATACAATGGAATACTATTCCACTATAAAAAAAAAAGAAATGGACTAGGATGCATGCAATAACATTGATGGATCTCCGGAGAATCATAATCAGTGAAAACAGCAAAAACAAAAGGCTATGTACTGTACGATTCCACCGATGAGAACACCTAGGTAGGCAGAATTGTAGTGACAAAGTGGATGAGTGATTGCCCAGGGCCAGGTGTTGGGGAGAGGGACTCTACCACGGAGGAGTTAACAGGAATTACTCAGAGGCATAGAACCATTCTTTATCTTCACTGTGATGATGGGGACACAACTGTATCCAGCTGCCAAAATTCATTAAACTATTCACCTAAAATAAGTCAATTTTAATGTGTGTAAATTATGCCTCCAAAAATTATTTTTAAAGTAATTGGCTAACATTTGTTAAAAGAAAAACGTTTTTATTCAAGATGGTATTTATTTATTATTTTAATGAATGAGCTTTAGTTTTAGATTGGCTTTAGGTTCAAGGGTGAATTGAGTGGAAAGGACAGAGTTCCCGTACGCCCTCTGTCTCCGCACACACACCACCTCCCTGGCACTGTCAAGATCTCGCGTCTCCGTGGCATATTTGTTATGATCCATAAATCCACACATCATTAGCACCTAAAGTCCATGACTTACATTAGGTTTCACTCTTGATGTTGTACATCTATAGGTTTGGACGAATGTATAACGACATGTACCCACCATTGTGTATCATGCAGAACAGTTTCACTGCCCTAAAAGGCATCTGTGCTCAGTCTGCTCGCCCCTTTCTCCCCCGTAACACCTGGTAACCACTGATCTCTTTATTATCTCCATATTTTTCTTTTGCGGAATGTCGTATAATTGGCATCATACAGTCTGCAGCCTCTTCAGATTGGCTTCCTTCTCTTAGTATGCATTTAACTTTCCTCCGTGTCTTCTCAGGGCTTGTCGACTCATTTCCCTTTAGTGCTGAATAGCATCCCATTGCCTAGATGTACCACAGTTCATTCACTCACCTACTGAAGGACATCTTGGTAGCTTCCAAGTTTTGGCAATTATAGATAAAGCTCTATAAACGTTGTGTGTAGGTTTTTGTTTGGACATAAGCTTCCAGTTGATTTGAGTAAATACCAATGAGTATGCCTATTGGATCCCATGGTAAGAAATGTTTAGTTTTGTAAAAAACTGCCAAAGTGTCTTCCAAAGTGGCGGTACCATTTTGCATTTCCACCAGCAATAAATAAGAGTTCCTGTGGCTCCACGTCCTTGCCAGTAATAAATAAATAAATAAATAAATATCAAAAATTTTAAAACAAGATTAAAAAAGAGGTAGAAAGCTGAACTGGCCATTTTAAACAGAGAAAAAAATGTGTCTTAGAGGAGAGAAAGATATTAAATTTAATTAAAATTAAAAGGAGAAAGTCAAGATAAAACAGAAGTATGTCATGAAAGTTATATAAAATAGAAAATGGGCCCCTTTGTGTAAGCATTTAAAAAAGAATTACATGTAATGGATGAAGAAATGTTGGCATGTAAAGTGAAAAAAAAATAAAGTCACTTATAAAGTATTTTAACATTTTATCCCAGATGGTATTACAGAAATAAGCTGAGGGGAAAGAGGCTTAACCTAAAGAACAAAATCAAAATATACAAGGATTGAGCGAAAACAACCAGTGTCCGGGAGGTGCAAAGGACGCTCACATTGGCTAGCATTTTGTTGAGGGTTTTTATGTCCCTATTCATAAGAGATATTGGTTTGGAATTTTCCCTCTTTGTAAAATATTTGTGTGGGTTTGGTATCAGGGTAATGCTGGCCTCAGAAAATGAGTGGCAAGGCATGCCTCTCTTCTATTTTCTGGAAGTGGGTGAAGAATTCATACTAATTCTTCTTTGAATAGTAGTACAAGTAAAGGGTGAGCCATCTGAGCTTTTCTTGGGAAGTTTTTCCATTCCTGCTTCTATCTCTTCCTTTGTCCCCTGCAAGCCCCCGAACCTTGCCCTCCCCAACCCTCCCAGCCTCCATCAGCCAGCCCTGCCCCAGCTCTTCAACCCAGCCTGGGCTATGTCCTTCTCTATTTGTGATGGAAAGCCAATAATCTGAGCGCTCACGTGAGCAGGACTCTGTGCCTTGCTGTCACTCACATTTACATGCCGCTGTTTCTGGACCCCATACACATAGGGAAGAATTTAGACACCAATGCAGTCCCCAGGGGCATATGCTCCCTGGTTTTTAGCAATATGCTCATCTGTCAGTGGGCCCTGGAGATGCCGCTTTTTGGTTTGAAAAAGCCAGATGGGCCTTTTCACAAGAACCTTCAAGAAATCAGAACATCCCTGAGGCTGAAACCGTAGTGGAGAAACTTGGAATCTGTTCCCATTGTCATCCCTCAAAAACTGATTAGTCAAAGAGACAAAAGACTGCAGTCAACAGAGATGAATCTGTCTCTCCCTATAGACACAAACTAGACAGTATCTGGAAGGACTGCTCTGGTCTCGCTCTGAACATCCAGATGGCTCCTGCTTTGGTCACTAGGTTCATAAATGGCTTACACCAGTAATTAGGACGTTAGCCAAAAACACTATGTAAATTAGCAAAATGCTCCTCTCTTTGAAATGCATGCACTAGGCCAACAACATGATGACTCCATTGCAGAAAAAGTCAAGTAATGTGCAAACTAATGGTTTCACAACTTAAACACTTCAGAGAAAACAAGCCAAGGCAATCTGTTCCCTCCAAACCCCCACAGATTGGGATTCTTGAAGATACTGTAAAGAAGTGTAGATATTATAAAGAAAGATTCTGGATTGCCTAGCCTTAAGATGCAAAAAGTAGTAAGTGTCCATCTCCCCAGTTCATTTTTCCCATGGGAACTTCCCCTGTGTGTCCACACTAACCAGATGCATGAAGAGAATTCATCAGCCCATCGATGGCCACACACCACCTTCCTCGTGGACTCAGGGGCAATGTTCCACCATGAGTGCCTCTTACTTTCCGACCATGCTTAGAGCACAAAAACCATACTTGGTCATCTCCTACATGACTTGACTTTACCTAAACCTCTTCCTTTCTCACTAGGACCTCTGAGTGCCCAGCACAGCTTCCTGCTCAGCTTCACGACCCTGAGCAAACCTTCTGGGAGGAAAGCTCCTCCCCAACCTGAATTCCAATGTTCTTGGTGCTGCCAAGGGCCTGCCCCTGATGTCCCCGACTCCATGTCCATGCACCTTTGTCCTTGTGTAACTCTCATTGACCACTTACATTTTCTTGCTCCTGTTCAAAGCCCCTGAACCCCCTTTAAACTCTCAAGTACAGACTATATTCACTACAACACCTGACTTCCTTTGGGCTGCTTACTCACCTGATATAGACCAAATTTGAGAGGCTGAAATAGATCTTTCCATGCCCTCCCAACATGGTTGCATAATACAAGGCTTCTTTGACCAGGGGCTCTTTGTCCCCATGCCCAATCCCTGTAATAACACCATCTTCCCCAAAAAGCAGACTAATGGTGAGGGAAACTACCTAGTCCCAGACAGAAACAATAAACAAAATAGTCAAACCCAGAACTCCTCCAGTTCCTAACTTCAACACCACCCTGGCCTCTAGCTCACCTGGCCACTCACTTCAGTGATACTCTTCTGAGTTTTCAGTATACTTCTTCACCTCAGCTTACAAGACTTATTGCCTTCACATGGAAAAATCAACAATGCAGATGGACTTTTGTGTCTCAAGGGCTTACTGAGCCCTACTTATTTCTCTTGAACCCTAAATGCAAACCTGAGGGATTTAACCTTTCTCTAAAGCCCTGTCCTCATCCAGTGTGTACATGTCTTAGTCCATTTTGCATTGCTGAAGAGGAATATCTGAGCCTGGGTAACTGATAAAGAAAAGAGGTATATTTGGCTCACAGTCCTGCAGACTGCACAAGAAGTGTGGCACCAGCATCTGCTTCTGGGGAAGCCTTGGGAAGCTTCCACTCAAGGTGGAAGGTAAAGGGGAGCAAGTGTCACATGACAAGAGGAAGGGAGCAAGAGAGAGGGGGAAGAAAGGGCCAGGCTCTTTTCAATAGCCAGAGGTCATGTGAACTAAAAGTGAGCATCCACTCACTACCGGGAGAATGCAACTAGCCATTTATGAGGCATCCACCTTCATGACCCAAACACCTCCCACCGGCCCTGCCTCCAACATTGGGAATCACATTTTAACATGAGATTTGGAGGAGATAAACACCCAAACTATATCAGTAGATGACTATCTTCTCTGCTCTTCTGATTTTGGCAGCTTGCAGTTGACACCCAGCATTTACTCCAAGCTCTCACCTACAAGGACCACAAGGTGTCTAAAGACAAAATGCAGTTATGCAGCCCCCACTGCATTACCTGGGACACAATATCTTCCCTTCAGGGAAGAGTTTATTCCCTAAAGAAATTAACACTACCACCCACTCCCGTCTCCCTGAGACAAAACAGTGACACAGGAGGGTTCTAAAATTGGCTACTGCCAGAATTAGATCCCTAACTTTCCCCCATCTTATCTTCCTTGGATGCCATGACTAAGGAGACTGTCACTGAATCCTATGCCTGGGACTCTCCTTCCATGTCTACATTTCAAACCTCAAATCCTCTCTGTACTAGTCCATTCTTGCATTACTATAAAGAAATACCTAAGACTGGATAATTTATAAAGACAAGAGGTTTAATTGGCTCATTGTTTCACAGGCTGTACAGGAAGCATGATGCTGGCATCTGCTCGGCTTCTGGGGAGACCTCAGGAAACACAATCATGGCAGAAGACGAAGGGGGAGCAGGCACATGACAGGGCCAGAGTAGGAGCAAAAGAAAGAGAGCAGAGAGGAACTATACACTTTTAAATGACCAGATCTCACAAGAACTCATTTACTATCACAAGAACAAAGCCAAGAGGATGATGCTAAACCACTCATGAGAAACCCACCCCCATCATCCAATCACCTTCCACCAGGCCCTATTCCAACATCGGGGATTACAATTGAACGTGAGATTTGGTGGGGACACAGATCCAAACCATGTCTTTCTCCAGATTTTCTTCTCCCACTTAGACTCCCCATTACCCATGGCCAATCTGCCTTTCTACACATGAAAGGGCAGGAGATGCCTCAGTGGTCCTCATCGAAGAATGCAATGGCAGCCAAGGGTCGATTAATCAGGCACTTCAGCCTTGGACTCTGTGGCTCTGGCATCAGCCTCTTGGCTGTGTGGAGTTACCACTGCCCCCGAGTCAGTCTAAGCCACTGCTGACCAGGTTCTGAGCCATCCACTTGACCTCAGCATTCCCCGTGTGGTTCAGACCTGGGAACACCCAACACTTTTCTGCTTCCAGATTCACTTGCTATGAAATCCCAGTATGTCCCGCTCCTACTGCTGTTTGCCACCTTCCCAACCTCAGCTCCTCCCTGCCATCTCTGAGGGACGACCTCCCCATGCCTCACTATCTGTCTTCTACTCATCCTCACCCCAGCCTCGCCAAACTCCTCTCAAACACCGCAAGTCGCCTTCTTAGCAGAAGACTCCTACCTCAGGAGCACAAAGGAGGAGTTTCGGACAGGACACACCCCACAGCTCCCCACACCCATGGAGGGCCAGTTCCTGAGGCTACATTAGCCTGAGTGGCCACACAGACACAAGCTCACATCCAGGCATAAGGTGAGAGGGCCAACAGTTACTCAGAGGGCAAGCAGACACCTGGGCTCCAACGTGATTTGGGTACACTATGGAAACAAAGAGAGTTCAGGACAGTGCCGGGGAGCCCTCAACACGGAACCCAAAAGGAACCAGGAGCAGGACTCAAGCAGATACCTGCACCCCCACGTCCATAGCAGCGTTGTTCACAAGAGCCAAGAGGTGGAAGCAACCAGTGTTCATCAACAGATGAATGGATCAACAAAACACAGTGTGTATGTCAATGGAATATTACTCAGCCTTAAAAAGGAAGAAAATGCTAGTTTCTGCTACAACCTGGGTGAAGCTTGAGGACATTATGCTATGTGAAATAAGCCAGTCACAAAAGAACAGATACTGTCTGATCCCACTTATATGACGTCCCTTATGTAGTCAAATTCGTAAGAGAGGAAGTAGAATGGGGCTGGGGTCAGGGGAAGGGGACAGGAAGTGAGTGTTTAATGGGCACAGAGTTTCACTTTGGAAAGATGAAAAAGTTCTAGACATGAATGTTGGTGCTGGTGGCACAGCAATGTGAATGCATTTAATGCCCCTGAACTATACAGTTAAAAATGGTTAAAATAATCAATTTTGGCCTTTTCAGCCAGAACCGCCATCTTCCAGTAATTCGCCAAAATAACAAATGCAAAGGGAAAGTGGAGAGGCACCCGATGTGTGTTCTCTAGGCCTTTTAGAAAACATGGAGTTGTTCCTTTGGCCACATATATGCGAATCTATAAGAGAGGTGATACTGTAGACATCAAGGGAAAGGGAACTGTTCAAAAAGGAAGCCCCACAAGTGTTACCATGGCAAAGCTGGAAGAATCTACAGTGTTCCCCAGCGTGCTGTTGGCATTGTTGTAAACCAACAAGTTAAGGGCAAGATTCTTGCCAAGAGAACTGATGTGTGTATTGAGCACATTAAGCACTCTAAGAGCCAAGAAAGCTTCCTGAAACACATGAAGGAAAATGATCAGGAAAAGGAACAAGCCAAAGAGAAAGGTGCCTGGATTCAACTGAAGTGCCAGCCTGCTCCACCCAGAGAAGCACACTTTGTGAGAACCAATGGGAAGGGCCAGTGCTTCTGGAACATTTTCCCAGTGAATTCATGGCATAATAGGTATTAAAAAAATAAAAGACCTCTGGACTGTAAAAATGTTTCTTTTCATTGAGTAGAAGTGTGGCATCCTCTCCCCCAAAGAAATATTTAAAGCAAATTTTAATTGTGTCCTAATTCATATGTAATGTCTTTACTATTCAAATTTAATGTATTTCGTGCTGAAAGATGTGATGTAGCTTATTGTGCAACAAATTACTCAGTTGGTTGGAAAATGGCCAGATATTATTTATGAAATATTTGTACTGATTTGAAGAGAATCCTCTAAATCATCATGGAAGAAATAAAACAATTTACAAAGATTAAAAATAATAATAAATTTTGTGTTATATATATTTTGCCACAATAAAAAACAATTTTTAAAATGGAACCCAAGCGGCTAATTTACAAGAGGCTTTACTGTTACTCAAGAAATTAGCTATTCTCGAATCAAAGTTCTCATTGACACCCTGAAGCGCAAGGAAAGTCCTTGGCTGACAAATATGCTAAGACAGCCAATACCTAAGACCACTCTTCCTCAACCACTGCCTGCCTCCACTGCCCAGTCTCCTCTAGGGATGGAAGACTGATTTAGGAGACTCAAGGCATAGTGGCTGCTGGCACTGAGGCTGAAAGGGCTCCCAGGAACCAGACTGGGTATTTTATCCACTCAGCTAGGGCTTGGAGATACCCAGACAACTGCTCGATCTCTCCCAGGTCCCTCCCCTGAAATACAGTTGTATCAGGTCATTCTCGCATTGCTATAAATAAACACCTGGGACTGGATAATTTATGAAGAAAAGAAGTTTAGTCCAGGTGTGGTGGCTTATGTCTCTAATCTCACCACTTTAGGAGGCTGAGGCAGGCGGATCACTTGAGGTCAGGAGTCTGAGACCAGCCTGGCCAACACGGTGAAACCCCTTCTCTACTAAAAATACAAAAAAGCCAGGTGTGATGGCACATGCCTGTAGTTCCAGCTACTTGGGAGGCTGAGGCACAAAAATCACTTGAACCCAGGAGGCAGAGGCTGCAGTGAGCCAAGATCATGCCACTGCACTCCAGCCTGGGCGACAGAGTGAGACTCTGTCTCAAAAAAATAAATAAATAAAAACAAAAAAGAAAAGAGGTTTAATTGGCTCATGGTTCCACAGGCTTTGCAGGAAGCATGATGCTGGCATCTGCTTGGCTTCTGAGGAGGCCTCAGGAATCATACAATCATGGCAGAAGGCTAAGGGAGAGGAACCTCGTCACATGGCCAGATCAGGAGCAAGATGGTGGGTTGGGGAGGTGCAGGAAGTGCCACACACTTAAACGAGCAGACCTTGCAAGAAGTCACGATCACACAGACAGCACCAAGCCATGAGGGATCCACCTCCAGGATCCAAACACGCCCCACCAGACCCAGCCTCCAGCATCGGGGATGAAAATTCAACAAGAGATCTGGGTGGGGACAACATCCAAACTGTATCAGCAGTCCAATGGCCTCCACAACGTTATACATCGCAGCAAAGGAAATCCACAAGTACTGGTGGTCCAGGCAACCTCAACTTGCCCTGACTGCCAGAAAGAGTCCTGGTCACAAGCAGAGATGGAGCAAGGGCAAGGGGGACGACAGCCAGTTCTCCGGTCCCTCTCCACTGGCAAATGGATTTGTTCACCTCCCAAAGTTTCCTGGGAATGAACACATTCCAATCTCAGCCTGCACGTTTTCAGATGAGAGGAGCTTTTCCCTGCAAACAAGCTACTGCCATCACCGAAGCCAAGCTGTTGCTGGAAAGAATTCTCCTCACCGGAGGAATCTGTTTCTCTCCAGCAAGAGAGAGACTCGCTTCTCCAATATGGTCATTTGAGTGCTACCACTCACAAGAGCAGCACTGTCCTCACCCCCTCAATCCTCTGGAAGTACAGAATGAGCCAAGGGAGCTCTTCAGCTCCAAACAGCCAAACTCCCAGGACCTTAGCCTGCCTCAGCCCTCGGTCTTGCCTCTAGTCCTGAAGATCCCTCAATCCTTCCCTCAGTCAACACTGTTGATCCTCTTATGAAATAATTGCCACCCGCCAGTGCAAGTCTGACTCCTCCTGGACCTTAGGAGACCTGAATCTGAGCCAGTCCCACCCTCAGTACCACCAAGTTCTCATACAGTGCACTCGTGCTTGTCCCCCGACGGTCCAGGCTGCCTCTCTCCAGACATCCCACCACAGCCTTCATACAATCTTCAGGTTCGAGAGCTGGCCTTCCAGAAAAGACACCAATGAAAGACAAACCTTGAACCCAGATGGAAGGGACCCAATGCTGTCCTCTTCCACAAGAAGTACTGGCTTCTTGTGGCTGCTCTAACACGGTCCCACACGCTCTGGCTTAGAACAACTCAAGTTTATTTTCAGACACTTCTGGAGGGTGGAAGACTGAGTCCGTTTCATTGGGTGAATGTCAAGGTGTTGGTTCCTCCTGGCAGTTCTGGGAGAGGAGCCTCTCCTTGCCTCCCTCCAACCATCACTTCTGCCTGCTGCTTCCTCCTCTGACCTCCTCATGTCCTTCCCATGAGGACCCTGATGACTAGGGCCCACCCAGATAATTCAGGACAGCCTCCCCATCTCAAGACCCTTAATTTAATCATATCTGCAAGGTCTTTGGCAACGAGTATGGAAACATCCACAGTTAAAGGGGATTTGAACTCCCAAGGTCTGCTGGGAATGCATATATTTCAATTCTGGTCCGCACATTTTCAGAACGGGAGGAGCTTCTCCCTGCCATTGGTGGGAGGCATTACTCAGCCTACTGAGTCATTAACAACACAGCAAAGCTACCAGAAGTACAGCCTTGGGTTCGTGTTTCACAATATTAAAAATGCAAGTCTTACTCCCAGTGGAAATTCACCCCCAGCAGAAAACCTTAAACTGAGGTTCTTGCAAGAGCCCCCAGACACAGATGACAATATGAAGTAAACTGACCTCCAAAGACCGGCAGAAGCCTCAGATGACATGAAGTGGTCAGCTTCCACCCAAGACACTGAAACAAGGCCCTCCAAGATTCCCTACTTAATCCCCACATCTCCCTTCCAGTCCTTCAGTCTCTGACCCCACCTTTCCTCAACACCCTGCACCCTAAGATGATGTTGCCCTGTACCATCCTTGGTGTCCTATTTCCCAGGCAGCCCCACCACACAAAGAGGAAACAGGCTGGGTGCAGTGGCTCACGCCTGTAATCCCAGCACTTTGGGAGGCTGAAGCAGGCAGATCTCCTGAGGTCAGGAGTTTGAGATTAACCTGGCCAACTTGGTGAAACCCCGTCTCTACTAAAAATACAAAAATTAGTCGAGCGTGGTGGCAGGTGCTTGTAACCCCAGCTACATGGGAGGCTGAGGCGGAAGAATTATTTGAACCCAAGAAGTAGAGGTTGCAGTGAGCCGAGATGGTCCCACTGCACTCCAGGCAGGGAAACAAGAGTGAAACTGTGTCTTAAAAAAAAAAAGGAGAGAAAACCCCCTCGCTTCGGATTCGTGGAAGTTGTGCCTCTCCTCTCCTGTCGCTGGATGCGCTCCCCATCCCCCTTGGCATATTCCAGGCAGACTTGCTCCTTAGTGTCCCACATTGGCTTCTAAACTACCCCAAATCATCAAGCCTAATACTCACAGAGTCTGAAGTCCAACATAATTCTCTTCTCTTGAAGTCTGCAGGGTCCCTGACTCCACATCTTCAGGATCAGGTGTAGAAGGCAGGGGCGCTTTGATGCCTGATAACCACCACTGTCTCCTCCACAACTTTCTGTCCCGCTCATAGACTTTAATTCCACACAAGGACTCTGCCCTCCAAGGGGGGCACCATTGGGCCTGCCTTCCACGGTGGTGGGCTGGGTGGAATCATAGGTCTAGGAAGAAAAGGGCAGGGACCTTCCTCCTCCATTTGCCCGTCCTCTGAGGCCTTGGCAGTGACAGCAGCAGGGCATCACAAGAAACTGTGACCCAGGAGTGCCAGGAAGCAAGGTGCAGGGGGCTGGCTGCTGAGGGAGGGGCCTGGGGCATAGGTGAGAGAGCCCTCCTAGCTCCACATGTACTGTGGGGAGAGGCGATTTAGGATGGGTGGGAGAATATTGATATTGGAGTTATGAAAAAAAGGGACCGAAACTTGCCAGTTTGTTTTCCCTCCAGGCTATGGGAGACCAATTAGCTGGTGGTGAGATCAATCAAGTTCCCTGAGTGCCAGGGCTCAGTGGGCACGTGTGCATTCCAACAAGGTCACTGTAAGCCAAAGGTGGGAGCCAGCTTGGACCGCCACAGAGGGGCTCTCTCCCTTGCTGTCCTGGTGCACGAGCGGGGCTCTATGAGAAGGAGATTAGGCCACCTGAGGAACTCCGCGTTTCCTGAGGAAAAGTGATCAATACAAAAGCATCAGAGGGGACTGGGCTACTAGGCGAAGGCCAGTAGTCACAACCCCTCCTGCTGAGCTGACCTTCAGGTCCTAGGGTATAGCTAGGCATGGACAGTCTGACTCCGGTTTTTAGGGGTATGTGGCCATTCATTTCTCCTCTGTCGTGCTCAGCATGTTTGATGGCACCCAGGGAACACAGAGGGCCTTCCGCAGCGACATTCCTATCTCTGAGCTTGAACTGCTGCTAACCTAAGACTCTATGGTCTTAAGGGAAAAGGCTTTGTGTCAAAATTCAAAGCCGTTGAGTTCCAATCCTGTCAAAGTCAAATTTTTCATTAAAAGTTCTATTAACCTTTTCCCGTAAGAGTAACTTTAAATTGATTCTTAAACCATTTTGAAATATTGAAAAAGTACTAATTTGATCCAAGGTGTTTCACGTACGTGAGGCCATCCCTGCTACTCAAACCCCATCCTAAGGAGCAGCCTCCCCCGCAGGGAAGCCTGCAAGGGCGTTTTAAGAAATGGGAAGCAACTATGAGCATGGAGGAGCAACCAGATCACTCCCACTTCTACTACTTACTAGAAAAATCTCACTTACAAAACTGTTTTGTTCAAATCATTTCATCTCACTGTCCCTGAGGTTTTCTGCAAATTACGTTGTACTGATGGACTTACAAAAGGTTGAGGTAATAACTTAAAAATATAATATTGATTGCTTCTCTCTGATTATAAAAGTAACATACATTTATTTTATAGGCAATTCACATGTAGAAATGACAAGGAAGACTTTTACTTTTTACAGAAAATTTGTCAGTATTGTATTTAAATTTTTTAAGCTGAAAGAACCGCAAATACGCCTTTTAAAAACTCATAAAGGCAGCCACAATTGAAATACTAACACACAAACGCAAATGAAAACCAATGATAGATCTGCCAGCACGGTGGCATGGTACTTAATGTGACATTTTCTCTGAGAACAATCTGACACTTTACATCAACAAAAATCTGAAGAGCAGCTTGAAATAAAATGACTTTTGGATAAACATGTGGCTACCCATCTCCACATTATTTCAGAGACAAAATATGTTTCATTATTTTAGAGGCAAAAAACATCTGTAGCCCAGAAACAAGTTGCCCAAACTGGCTGGTAGAACGGATCTTGTATGTGTACGCTGGCTCATGGGTTAGTCTACATACAGGCGTTTCCTGGCCTTGCTTGCTAAGAGGGCCTGGTAACAGTGATCATCAACAGCAAAAGGCACACCTGGCACCCAGATCTTGGTTTCTAAACATCACTCTCAAATAAAAGGAAGCAGGCCCACAAAGTGAGGCTCCCCACGCCCAGGACACCAGAGTGGGAGAATGTGAGAGGAGCACTGGCGCCAGCCCCAAGGAGCAATGGATGGTCAACACGGGAGCCATTTGAGCAGTAAATAAACAGCATAGTCTTGGATTACAATCCGGACTATACAATATTTACATGTTGACATCTCTAGACTTCCAGTTTTTTCTCCGCACACATACACTTCCATGACACACAAACACAAACATACACACACCCACAGACTGGTTTTTATAGATTTGGAATAACACACAATATTCTGCACTTGCTTTTCTTCATTTTGCAATGTATCTTTGAGATCTTTCCATATCAGTAAACAAAGATTTCCTGCATTTTTTTAATATGACTGCATATTATTTCAATGTATGGACATTTATATTGCATTAAATATTTTGCTATTGCAAATAATGTATGTGTATATCTACATGATAAATTCCTAGAAGTGGGATTGCTGGTTCATATTTCATTTGAGACTGTGATGGTGATTTTTTTTATAACTACTTGCTTTTGTTAAATTTAGCATAAAAAGGCTGGGCATGGTGGCGCACACCTGTGATTCCAGCACTTTGGGAGGCCAAGGTGGGAGGATCACTTGAGCCCAGGAGTTTAAGACTAGCCTGTGCAACATGGCAAAACCTCGTGTCTTCCAAAAGTACAAAAATTAGCCGGGCATGGAGGCTTGCACCTATAATCCCAGCTACTCGGGAGGCTGAGGTGGGAAGATTGCTTGAGCCTGGGAGCCAGAGGTTTTAGTGAGCCAAGATTGCGCCACTGCGCTCCAGCCTGTACGACAGAGCCAGACTCTGTTTCGAAAATAAATAAGTAAATAAATAAATAAACAAACAACATTAAAACAAATATTTTCCTCTGTCCCTGAAAACACGAATTTGAGCTTGTACAGATTCTCTGCTGGATTAATTCTTCGCGAGGCTGTGGCCTCTGCTCGCTTGCCTGTTCCCTGAGTGTCCGCCTGATGGTTCGTCTCCCACAGCCAGCACTCTCTCACTGTCCGGTCACCTCCACATATGAAGGCTACAATTTTATTTTAATTTTTCTGTGATCATTTAAATTGGTCTTCCAGAGAAAACAAAGAGATATACAAACCAAAAATTCCATCTTGGAACTAAAATGTTTACATATCCTTTTGCCATTAAAAATAAAAACGTCTAAAGTATGTATATTTTCATATGTTCAGTATTCTCATTATCTCGCTAAGCAAAAAGTTTTACATCATTTTCCTATTATTGTTTAGTTGCTAATTTTTATTTAAAATAATTATCAATAGTAGTATAAATTATAAATAAAACTGCAATGTAAACATCTCTGATTATTTTCCTACGAAAAACTTTCGGAAGTGATATTGTAGGGACAAACAGGAAGTGCATCCTAAGTTTGAAACACAACGGCAAACCGTCTTCTCCATTGATTACATCCATTTACAGCCCACCGCTCCCCATCAGAGCAGAAGGTGGAACTTAGACGTTTCTCTAAGTTTGTTAAAATGGGATTCTAGCAAAAGATTTGGCTAACAATGGGTCCTGGTGATCCAGAGGGGCTTCTTGGAGTCCAAGGTCTAAAGAAGCTGATGTAGAGCCACTGAAAGGCCAATGAAAGGTCACACCCTCTCCCTCACACTCATCTCTCTTTCCTGATCTAGAAATCTGTTGCATTTAAGCTATGCTTTGGGTGAAAAATCTGAAAATAAGACTAGAAGGGAAAGATATTGAGAATGACAAATTTCTCGGGGTGGGGAGGTGCTAGTTGGGAGGAGGAAGAGGGTCTGTGGGGTGGACCTTGCTACTCGGAGAGGGCAGATTTGGGTGAACAACACAGTGACCCAGGAACTTGGAATTCCCTGCTGAGGGAATTCCCTGGGAAGACTAGGAGACAGTGAGGAAATGAGAGCTCTGAGCCTGGGCAGCTTCATAAAACTGCCTGAGGTTAGGTGCCACCCAAGCAACTGAGCAATAGAATTTTTTTTTTAATGATATCAATGTTTTAGAATTATTTGTGCTTGATTGTGATCCAGAACGCAATTGATTTTCATAAACATTTCACACGTACTTGAAAAGAATTCAAAGCCAGGCATGATGACTCATGCCTGTAATCTCACTATATTTGGGAGGCCAAGGTGGATGAATTGCTTGAAACCAGCAGTTCGAAACCAGCCTGGGCAACATAGCAAGACCTTTGTCTTTACAAAAAAATGAAAATATTAGCCCGACATTGCAGCATGTGGCTGTGGTCCTATCTACTCAGGAGGCTGAGGTGGGAGGATCATTTGAGCCCAGGAGATCTAGGCTGCAGTGAGCTGTGATTGTGCCACTGCACTTCAGCCTGGGTGACAAAGACCCTATCTTAAAAAAATATATATGTATAGATATATCTATGTATATATGTATGAATTTGTCATGGTTGAGTATAGTTTTCTATGTATGTCAGTTAGGTCAAATTAGTTAATTATAATATTATGATCTTCTTTTTTTAGATTTTAGGGGTACATGTGCACATTTGTTACATGAATATATTGCATGATGCTGAATTTTGGGCCAAGTGTTAGAATTTAACAAAAAATTAGCTGGGAAAAGGCATCTAACTTGAAGTATAATAAATAGCAACTTGAGATTATAAGCTTTATAACTTACAAAGTATGTTTGTTCACACCTTTGTCATTTAGTTTTCATAATAACCCCATTAGATTAAGCGTGGTGGGTATTCTTAGTCATTATTTAACCCATTCTCAGGTTAAAACACGAAGTCTTGGGCAAGAAGGCCCTCTGGGAAGTGGCAGAGACCCAACCCCGTCAGCTGGTTTCAGACTTCACGCTGCAGTACTTCACAGAAGGGCGACTGCTTCAGAAAACCATTCTGAGTGGATCTGATGGAGACTCACAGCCTGACTAGTCACAGCGACTGGCGGCCAGCGCCTCCAGGCTCTTGCATCCCACTGTCAGGACCAGCCACTCCTACCCAAAGGTCAGGCCTCATGGCCGAGCCATAAAGAGACACTCCTGGGTTGGCTGGAAAATTGCTCTGGCTTCATTGAAGGACCTAGCAATGGTGAAATGAGAGCGGAGAGAATCACAGGCGGTGAAAGCCAAGGAGCTCCTTCCTGGAGGCACACTGGCACCTGCGGGTGTTAGCAAGGAGCTGGGGATTAGGCAAGAAGACGAAGGGGCACGGGGCAGAGGAACAGGCAGTCACAGGGCTCGTAGAGTTTGCCACGTCCTTGGGTGGCCACACTTTCTTACTTGTAAAATAAAAAATGTGGAAACATTCAAGCTACTTTCGAAAGATCAAAAGCCTTATTTACGAATGACTTGTGTTAGAAAGGCACCTGAACCTAGCCAACTTTTCTTAATTTGATGCAGATTCCAAACCATAAATTATCAAAGGGCCAAGATTCCAAGACGTCTTTTCCTCAGAACAGCAGTGTGATGGGCTTCAGCAGACGTTTCAGTGTTGAGCCCATTTTAAAATGTGATGAAGAGAACTTCACAAGAAACACAAGAGACCTGTGACCCTTTGGATGAAGTGAGCCTCCATCACCCATGCTGGAATGTATAAGGAGCCACAAAACTCATTCTGAATTCTGAATCAGGTACACGTAATAAAAAATTAAACTTGATATTAAACTTGTAAAATGTTATTCATTTCCCACTGAATTGGCAAAGAAAAGCAAACTAGGCTTTAAAATTGTTCAAACTTTGTTTTAAAGTAGAGGTGGGATTTTAAAACTTCTAAGCCCATGAAATGATGGTGCAGGCATTTGTGAGGTTTTCAAAGGGGCACTTGATTCACTAGAACTAATTATCAGGGCAGAAAAAGGCTTCACCCCTGAGTTCTGTTAGTCAGGAAAGACACTTCAGTTCCAAGGCCACAAGGTGTCCACGTCAGTAAATGCTCAGATGACATGATCTGAGGGAGGAACTGCCAATTTATGCTGTTCTCAAAGTATCTCCCCCACCACCCCCCGGAACCTCCATCCTTACTAAGCAGCTCAGAAATTCTTGGCATTAGAAAACAAATTCAGAAAGACAGCAAAACTCTTATCACTGAACAAAACATTAGCAAGATAAGACTATGTTTATGATTCAGATTTTTCACCCCTTTAAATCTTACGTTAGGCAGAGCTGCTGAGAGGATTAGGAAATGGGGGCAGTTGCCTGGTAAAACCAGAAGCATTTGGCTTGAGAACAGGATTAAACAAACCAGTCCACCCCACAGCAAGTAATGTCTGAGCATGCACCCTAGCTTAGCATATTTGCTTATAAATTATGGCCATGAAATATGCTAACATATATTAGAAAACATGCACAATAGCCATTCTAGAAGGATAAGATTTAAAAAATACATTACAAATATTAGTTCTAATATTTTCTTCCTGCATGCAAATGTATAATTTTGGAGAGTCTACTAAAATACTGTAGGAATTAATGGAAAAATATATGCAAACTGCATTTTAATTCAGAATATAAGAAATGCAAGTTGAAGAGAGGATGGATAAGTGAAAACAGGAAGCATGCTCTTGAGGGACTAGAAACATGTTTCTGGTTGGAGACCCTGTAGACTGGACATTTGTATTGTGTTTTCTCTTGGTTTGTATTAAATTTTATCACTTATGTTTCTAAATTGAGACAGGGCAATTTGAATTTACATTTATTTAAGATATTAAATTTCAACTTAGCTCTCATAAGAAGAGAGCTATAGCAAAGAATAAATTAAAATTCTATGTGATATTAAGAGAGAAAGGGAGGGAGGAAGAAGAAGTAGGAGAAGAAAGGACACTGAGGCCAGAGGTATGTGAAAATGCACACTGTCTAGGAAGAGCAAAGACAGGCGGCAGGCCATCTGTTAAGCAACTGTCACCTCAGAAGGCCAATGAACATAGTCCTAGGAAATGGTCAAGAAAAATTAGGACTTCTTGAGTGGTCAAGAACATTGGAGCACTGGCCGGGCACAGTCACTTTGGGAGGCTGAGGTGAGCCAATCACTAGAGCTCAGGAGTTCAAGACCAGCGTGGGCAACATAGTGAAACCCCATCTCTACTATAAATACAAAAATTTGGTGAGTGTGGTGGCATGCACCTGTGGTCCCAGCTACTTCAGAGGCTGAGATGGGAAGATTGCTTGAGCCTGGGAGGCGGAGGGTGCAGTGAGCCAAGATCGCACCACTGCATTCTAGCCTCGGTGACAGAGTGAGACTCCCATCTCAAATAAATTTTAAAAAAGAACATCTGGGCATGCATGAGCATTGAGCAACCTTGTCCATCACAGGAAGGCAACCTGGGACCCCTGATGGGGAGACTGGGCCAGACACTGCTTCCTGCCTCCCTGGTTTCACATCTCTCCAGCTTCAACAAAGGACTCTCTTCTCCAGGGAAACCTTCCCAGCTGCTCCTAAATACAGCAGCCCACTCTCTCCTTTGTGCCACTGTTGTGCCCAATACGTACTTCTACTGTTGTTTTTTTAATGGTATTGCGATTATGAACGTGAGCCTCTGACTGGGAGAACACTGAAGGCAGGGAATATGCATGACCTTTGCAGGCCCAGTGTTTAGCACAGTACATGTGATGCACACTCCATAAAATTTGATTGAAGAAATGAACACTGAATTATGAAGGAATGGACCAATGGGATAATCCAATGATCATGGCAAATATCAACACCAAGGATGAAATGTAAAATATCATTGGAAAGTAGAAGAAGTAAAAAAAAAAAAAAAAAATTATGCCACAAATACTTTTCTACCCTTTGCAATCTGATTCATGTAATTGGGCAATTTAGCTGCAACATAAACTTTTCTACTGTCCTATTGGAGTGAACCCATGTGATTCAAATTAAAGTACAAAGTGGGCATATTCCCAGTTAATTTAACTAAAACAGATAGCTCATAAGGATAACCAGCTTCCCAAGGAATTCTCTAATCTACATTATGGTGTTGAGTTAAAGCCTTGAGAGTTTTCAGAAAGGAAATTGCTTTGATTGTGTTTAGAATTTCAAACCAATGGCCGGGTGTGGTGGCTCACACCTGTAATCCCAGCACTTTGGGAGGCCAGGGCAGGTGGATCACCTGAGGTCAGGAGTTCGAGACCAGCCTGACCAACATGGTGAAACCCAGTCTCCACTAAAAACGCAAAAATTAGCCGGGAGTGGTGGCACATGCCTGTAGTCCTAGCTACCTGGGAGGCTGAGGCAGGAGAATTGCCTGAACCCAGGAGGCAGACGTTGCAGTGAGCCAAGTTTGTGCCATTGTACTCCAGCCTGGGCAACAAGAGCAAAACTCTGTCTCAAGAAAAAAAAAAAAAAATTCAAACCAATTTCTTGAACTTGAAATGATTGGTTTTGGCATTTATTCAAATAATACCTGTGCATCCATTAATGTGTGTCAGGTCCTAGGGTATAAAGATGAGTCAATCACAGTCCCTTGTCTCTAGGAACTCAATGTTTATCGGCAGGAGGGAGTTCATAAAAGACTTCTATATCCAGCAATATAGCAGGCTACATCTCCTGAACAACTCTCAGACTGAAGTGCTTAATATGCTAAATATTAAGTGCTTAATATGCTAAAATATGTTTTTTAATGCATTGCTGAGATGGCAGGAGGTTAAAAAAAATCCATAGAGGCTGAAACTTTAATGAAAACAGAAATCCTTGTTAGTACCAAAAGTATCTTTTATCTTAGTCCAAAGCCAGAGCTCCTGGGCTCCTTCCTGGATGGCTATGTGGGGCCCAAGGTGCCAAGGGGAATGGAGAAGAGGTCGAGCCCCAGGCAGAGCTTCCCACCTTTTCTCATGGTTCACAAAGACTGAGGAACATCACTTGCAAGGATGTGGCCCAGATCCTGCATCAGTTGGAAAGTCTATGGTAGCCCATGCTCACAAAGCTAAAACTTTACTTCAATATAAAGAAAATGAGAATAAATTTGCCATGCAGAAAAGAACAACAAGGAAGCTTTGTCTTTCTCAACCTCGTCACAACATACTGTGTGATATGGGAAATTTTAAGACACAGCCAGCTTTTATGTGTGTTTATAGTCTGCATTTATACCACTTATTGAAAAACCCCAAGCTGAGATTTTAACTTGGTTTCCAGATTGTTAGTGATCTCGGTCAGTTGGTAGAATAAAAGCAAATCCCCAGTGAAGAAATTCACTTTCAACTGAGGCATTAAGAATTCCTACAGGTGAAATTCCAAAGATATTAGCTTCTCACAATAAAAAGAAATAAGTAAATGCATTTTAAAAATTGCAAAGCATACAAGGGAACAAGGTACTACAGCTGAGAACCAGATGGACAGTAACGTAAAATCCTCAAAGACTTCAGAAATTAGAACTAGCAAGGATTATAGAATACTATGTTTAATAGGATTTTTAAATATTAGAAGCTCAACAATATGATCAAAGAAGCAGGAAATCTTAAAAATAACCAAGTAAGCTTTAGAAATAAAAAACATAATTGAAAATTTTAAATTGGCCGGGTCCAGTGGCTCACACCTATAATCTCAGCACTTTGGGAGGCCGAGGCAGGTGGATGAGTATTTTCTAATACTGTTGACAGCTTCCAATCTTCAGATCAATGAAGCTCAGTGGATCCTTAGAAAAATTTAAAAACGAAATAGACCAATAAAAGTAAAATTACAGAATTCAAAAGGTAGATAGTTCTCAAAAGCTGGCAGAAAGAAAAAATAGATCAGCATAAAGGAAGGGCAATTGAATGAACTATTGACTTCTGTACAGTGGCAATGGAAGTCAAAAGTCAGTGGAAGAGTCTCTCAAAGTGTTGAAGGAAATAAAATATGTCACTCTGGAAATCTTTGCCTCAAGCAACTGCCTTATAAAAATGAAGGTAAAAAATATATATATTTTTAGACTGAATCTTAAAGGGTAAACTGATAGATTTTCATTAAAGAAAATCCTGAAGTCAGTACTTAAGGCAAAAAAAGCACTTCTGAGATAAAAGAAGGCATGGTAAGTAAAGATATTATTATAATATGTTTTAATGAAAGCCAAAAAATTGACTCTATAAAACAATGTCTAATTTGTGAGAAAAAAATATCAAAATACTGGATAACAATGCATACAAATTGCTCTTTATATTATTGGGGAGGGTAAAGATATTAACTTCAGGTCTTGCAAGGTCAATGGCTACAGTAACCATCAGAAAAACAAAGATTATGTGTAACTTCTAAACAATAAAAATTGAATAATAAAATATTTTTAATTTTTTGAAACAAAGCAGGAGTGATAGATAATATTTGTTTGGCAACATTTTTTCCTTCTATACTCCTCTCTGAGTATAGAAGTGGGAAGCCAGGCTCCTTGCTATCTGGCTTTCTGCTAAATTTTGCCAGTGGAAAGCACTTGTGGGGATTGAAGAGCAGGAGGGAGAATTCATTTTCCCCCTAGTGTTTGGTGGCAACTGTCAGCTAGGTGGCTCATGCCTATAATTCCAGCATTTTGGGAGGCCAAGGTGGGTGGATCACCAGAGGTCAGGAGTTCAAGACCAGCCTGGCCAACATGGTGAAACCCCATCTCTACTAAAAACACAAAAATTAGCCAGGTATGATGGTGCATGCCTGTAGTTCCAGCTACTTGGGAGATGAGGCAGGAGAATCACTTGAACCCAAGAGGAGAAGGTTGGAGTGAGGAGATCGCACCACTGTACTCCAGCCTGGGTAACAGAACAAGACTCCGTCTGAAAAAAAAAAAAAAAAAAGAGTGGCAACTGTCAAGTGTAGCAGGCAGCATGGTTTCAACTTCATTTTCTCTTTGGCCTCTTTAGCTCTAGGAATAACAATAATCATTTTTAGTTACTAATTTTTGGGTAACGTCATACTCCTTTTCTGCTCCAGTACTTCTAATACTTTTACAATAATTTCCCTTTATGTGAAATATGTATGGTATTTTCTGTTTTCTTGACCGGACATTTAAATGATATAGTAAGAAAGAAAAAAACAAAACAGAACGGGCAGGATAAATAGCACATAAGCAGATGGCATACATAAATACAAATAAGAAATCACAACAAATATAAATGGACTAAACTCTCAAGTTAAAAGACAATGCTAGACTGGATTTTAAAAAAATAAAGAAAGAACATGTAGCTATATGCTGTTAAGGAGAGACATACCTAAAACAAGAAAAGTCTGGGCATGGTGGCTCACACCTGTAATCCCAGCACTTTGGGAGGCCAAAATGGGAGTATCACTGGAGCCCAGGAGGTTGAGACCAGCCTGGGCAACATAGTGAGAGCCTGTCTCTACAAAAAAACATGATTTAAAAAATTAACCAGGCATGGTGGTGCATGCCTATAGTCTCAGCTACTCAGGAAGCTGAGGTGGGAGGATCACCTGAGTTCCAGAGGTCAAGGCTGCAATGAGCCATGATTGTGCCACTACACTCCAGCCTGGGAGATGAAGTGAGATCCTATCTCAAAAAATAAATAAATCTCAAAAACTAAAACAAGAAGATAGAGAAATATTAATAAGTATAGGATGGTAAATCATATAATAGAAAAACAGAAATTGAAAGAAACTCAGCTACTTATATTAATATCAGAGAAAATTGACTTCAAGGCAATAAAAGTACAGAGATGAATAGGGTTGACACCTAATGATAAAAGTTTCCATTGAGGCTTGGCACGGTGACTCATGCCTGTAATCCCAGCACTTTGGGAGGCCGAGGTGGGTGGATCACAAGGTCAGGAGATCGAGACCATTCTGGCTAACACAGTGAAACCCCGTCTCTACTAAAAATACAAAAAAATTAGCCAGGCGTGGTGGCACACTCCTGTAATCTCAGCTACTCAGGAGGATGAGGCAGGAGAATCGCTTGAACCCGGGAGGCGGAGGTTGCAGTGAGCAAAGATCACGCCACTGCACTCCAGCCTGGGTGACAGAGCGAGACTCCGTCTCAAAAAAAAAAAAAAAGTAAAAAGCATAATTTTAAAACAAAATAGAAATAAACAAATCCACAAACATAGTGAGGAATTTTTATATCTCTTAGTAAATGATAAGCCCCCTCAAAAAATAGTAATGATATAAAATAATTGAACAGCTTAAACAACAAATTTAATCCAGTGGATATATGAGAAAGTTGCACACTTGCTGGTTATTCTCTGTTCTTCAATCTCAGATCGGTTTTCTGCCCTTCCTTCCATGCTCTGTGTCCTGGGGGTGCTAACTCCACAGATGGCATCACCCAGATTTCATTAAGCTCTGCTTCCATATTGAAATCAGCCAAGGGGAGTCACTAGTAGATGGTCAGAGAATGGAGAAATAGAAAGGTCAGAATACATCCTCCATTTCCAGCCTGCTTCAGCAACACAATTCTGGCAATGTAATGTCTCTATAACAATGTCTCTATAACTATGGCTCCATCCTCTCACCTCAGCCTTGCAAGTAGCTGGGACCACAGGCGTGTGCCACCATATCTGGCTAATTTTTGGGGGTTTTTTTGTTGTTGTTGTTTTTTGTGTGTGTGTGGAGATGGGTTTTTGCCATGTTGCCCAGGCTGGTCTTGAACTCCTGAGCTCAAGCGATCCACCCGTCCCTGCCTCCCAAAGTGCTGGGATTACAGGCATGAGTCACCACTCCCAGCCAAATGTATTAATTTTGAAAAGGTAAAACATAAAACTCTAGGAACAAAGCTAACAAAATATGTACTAGTCTATTGCGGGGGCGAGGGGGAACTAGAAAATTGATAGAAGACCAAAGTAAATTAACAGACATGTGTTAAGAATGTTTGTCCAATTTATGTGTACATTGAATACAATCGCGGGTAAAATCTCGACAGGGCTTTTCATGGACTATGATAAGAGATTCAAAAATGTATATAAAACAGTCAATAACCAGGTGACATAGCAAGCCCTGAAAGAAAGAAAAGAAAAGAGAGAAAGAAAGGAAAGAAAGAAATTAAGGAAGGAAGGAATGGAACAAAGAGAAGACAATAAAATATCTAAATATCAAGATTTTTTTTTGAACGTGGAAAAAAAATTTCTCATGTAAGACAAAAGAGCACAAACTGTAAATAAATTTGACCACATTAAATCTGTAAACTTGTATTTCTGAGTTAGGTGGAAGACATATGCTGTTTAACACATTACTTCCTCTACCTCTGATATGTTTCAATTAATTCATAGAAAAAAGTGAGCCACCTGTATGCGAAGACTCATAGGGTGGGTGCAGGATCTTAACAGAGAACAAATAAAGCATGTTAACTTCAAATACCTACAAAGGAACATAGCCAAGGCAAGATTAGAAAGACACCAGATTTGTCCCCAAAACTCCTCGAATACATCTCTCATTACATTTATAATGTAATACATAATCCTTCATTACATTTACATTATTAAAAATGTAAAAGCTGGCCAGGTGCAGCCATTTTACATTTTACATTAAAAATGTAAAAGCTGCCGGGCATGGTGGCTCATGCCTGTAATCCCAGCACTTTGGAAGGCCGAGGCTGGCAGATCACTTGAGGTCAGGGGATCGAGACCAGCCTGGTCAAAATGACGAAACCCTGTCTACTAAAACTACAAAAATTAGTGGGCGTGGTGGCACATGCCTGTAGTCCCAGCTACTTTGGAGGCTGAGGCAGGAAAATTGCTTGGACCCAGGGGGCAAAGGTTGCAGTGAGCCAAGACTGGCTACTGCACTCCAGCCTGAGTGAAGAGCGAGACTCCATTTAAAAAATAAAATAAAAGTAAAAGCTGGCCGGGTGCAGTGGCTCATGCCTGTAGTACCAGCATTTTGGGAGGCCAAGGTGGAAAGATCACTTGAGGCCAAGAGTTTGAGACCAGCCTGGGCAACATAGTGTAACCCTGTCTCTACAAAAAAAATTTAAAAATAAAATATTGGCCGAGCATGGTGGCGTATGCCAGCTACTTGGGAGACTGAGGTGGAAGGATTGCTTAAGCCCAGGAGTTCAAGGCTGCAATGAGCTATGATCACACCATTGCACTCCAGCCTTGGCAAAAGAGCGAGATCCTGTCTCTATTTATTATTTAAAAAAAAAATTTTAAGTTACAATATTACGGTAGGTAAAGGTAAAGAATAAGTAGGGGATATGGAAAATATAATTGGAGAAATCTTCCAGAAGATATAGAGCAGAAATAAGAGAAGATATAAAAGATAAGTTAAACAAAAAAGAATTATCATTATTATTATTATTGGCTTCTGATAACAGTGGATTAGGTAATGCAGATCAGGTCTCTAACTCCCAGGCTGGATGAAATATAAAACAACATCCACTCGAAGGCCTGAGAGAGGCCTAAAGAATTATGGGACCAACCTGGAAGAAGAAAAAAAACATATAAAATGTATATGAAATAGTAAATAACTGGGTAACATAGCAAGCCCTGAAAGAAAGAAAATAGGAATTAAACAAGAAAATAGGAATAGGAATTCCAGAAGGAATATATTTTTTAATGGAGGAGAATAAACAAGTTCAGACATGCAACAAATTGAACCACCCAGCAATCATCTATTCTGAATTAATAGATGCAACTGGGAAAGTGGTTCTTATGAATTGGATCATTCCTGTCATGCCCAACTAACCGAGAGTCAAGAAGCGCAGAGGGCAGCTCTAAGCACACACAACATTGCTCCAAGAGTTGAACTCTTCACATGCCTGGCTGCTGAACTTCTGCTGTAACCTGAAACCAGTTTTACCTAATCACTTCTGAAGCAACATGCTGCACCTCTAAGACTAGCTTTACCCACTTCTGTCACTCACCAATCAGAACTTGCCAGCTCCCCAAAACTTAACTAGTGCCAATGATCAAAGAGTGATACATAGCATTTCTCCTTTTCATAAAATCTCCAACCTCAACTTTATTCTTTGGACATCCCAAAGACAACCTGGTCTGTGTGTGTATGCCCCAAACTGCAATTCTCATATCCCAAATAAAATGTTAAATTTAGAGATTTTTCTCTACAGATTTTATGTGACCTTATCATACACATCGTCATTACTAAAATCCAAAGCTGACTCACCTCAGGAAGAAGTACTGGTTCTTGGAACAGCGGTGTGAGGTACCCACAGTGGAGCCTTTTGAACCCCACTGCATCTGCAAGTGGCCTCTTCTCCCCCTCAATTTTGTTCGAGTTCCATTTTATTCGTGATTTGGTTGGGAGGGTTTGTCCCACTCCTGTTGGAAAGATCTCCTGTTGGGGAAAGTTATTTTCCTCCTGTTGACCTCAGCTCCACGGTTTGGATGAAGGGATTTTCTCCTTCATTTGGAGAAGGCCTATCATCCTTCCTGGGAGGTACACACTTTATTTTCCATCTACACTTGCATTTAGTTGGTCTCTGCATATTCAGTGCTTGCATTTAATTGGCTTTGTGTATTTGGCATTAAACTAGAGCACCCATAAAATGTAACTGTTAAAAAATAAAGAAATTAGATAATTGTAAATAAAAATAAATGTGTATAAATAAACTTTTCATGTAAATGTTAAAATTATGTTATGTAAAATTAAATAATACTCATTAAATATCTGGATTGTAGCTAAATAAGATTTCTTAAAACTGAAACAAATTGCTAAATAAACAACATCATTTTTGGCTTCTTAAATTTTATAAAAAGTAAATATATTTAGATCTATTAATTAAAATATGAATTTAGGAAAAAATAATTTTGCATGAGAATTTTATGTGGTAAATCTTTGTCCTATGACAAAATAATTTGTTGTTTAAAAATAAAATTATGGGACTAAGACTGGAAGCTTTAAGAAAATGATAAAACGTCTAAACAAGTCAAAGAGGATTTATAAAAGATGGGCCTAATGAAGTAAGTTACATGTGTAATCAGGTTGTCTGGGATTGGAAATAAATTATGTATTTTTCTAAAAATTAAACATTGGTGTCAGTGGTACAGTGATACAGGACCAGAGTCTATATCTCTATATTTAAAATGAAAGTTTTCTTAAGGTATTGATCTGCTCTGAATTAAATTGCAAGAGGTTTCGATTTTTAATTTTAAAAATCTGTTTCTTTAACAGCGATCTGCTTTTTGAGATTAATTTCCCTAGTTTTAGATTTTAAATGCTGTCCTCTTCATTTAACATAATTTTTTTCTTGAGCTAGAGTTTGTTTTAGAAATTTTTCAAATTTGTATCTCAGAAGTCTAACTTTTGCTATATTTGCTGCACATAATTTGCAGTCATACATCATTGCCTCCAACTTATTCTCCCCTTGAAAATCCTGGGATTGTAACTCTTTCCTTCAACTTTCTTGCACACTCCTGTAACTTTTTCCCCCTCTGTTCTAACTCTGCTGCTATGGTCTGACACTGAAATGTTTATCCTGAAGACCTAGAAAAGCAATGTTTTGTTTAGCATAACTTGATTCTGTACTCCTGGCTTTTCTTAATATGTCTGAATTGTTCCATGTAACCAAGAAACTTCCCATGCTGTTACTAAAAGCCATATATTCCTCTGCTTAAGCTGCTAGTTTTTTTGTTTACATTCCTTTATGATGCAGTGTACACTCATAATCTTGGACACATTTTTCCTGTCTAATTAAATTCAAGGACCCTTTTTTTTTTCTTTATCAGGTTTGACTTCCAGGTTATCTAAATGAACTTTTCATAAGGAGAAATCATCACACTGTGCAAGGTTCTTTGCCTTTTTGGTAGCTGACCTAAGAAACAAAGATTTTATGCTTTACCAAGATAATTTCCTGTGTTGCCTTTTGTAGGTTTTTGATTACTTAGGAAAAGTGAGCTTGGAAGGGTTAATATTTTTACCATCGTGTAACTTTCCATATTTCTTTTGAAGTCTTTCAATTGTCACTCTGGTTAAATGAATGACTATTATTTTATAGTGACCTCTGACTCTGTTTTGATCAAGTGTTTTGGGCCTCTTTTTTTTTCCTTTTTGAGACAGGGTCCCACTTTGTCGCCCAGGCCAGAGTGCAGTAGCACAGTCATGGCTCAATGTAGCCTCAAATTCCTGGGGTCAAGTGACCTTCCCACCTCGGCCTCCCTAGTAGCTGGGACCACAGACATGTACCACCACACCGGGCTAATTTTTTAGTTATTTGTAGAGACAGGGTTTCATTATGTTGCCCAAGCTGGTCTCAAACTCCCAGGCTCAAGTGATCTGCCCGCCTTTGCCTCCAAAAATGCTGAGATTGCAGGCGTGAGCCACTATGCATGACCTGTTTTGCACCTTTTGACATCTTTGACAAATGTCCCTAATATCAAATCCTAACAAGTTTTTTTCACCTTGAATTAACTCTGAGATTTTCCAGTCAGACCTATGGAAAGCTTTGAAAGATATATTTCTCATCTTGTAGAGATATTAAATGATTAGGCTTATTTGGTAAATTGTGTGAAAAACATTGTCAAATGATACATGATACTAGATCTTTTAGTTACGTTTACAGGTACGCTGTTTATATGTTTCTAAAATTATATAGTCATAGAAATCTAATATGCTATCAGTCATAATTCTGGTTATCTTGAAATACTATACATAATAGAAATAACTAAATTTCCTTGTTGATTATAAATGTTTATCAGATTTTTAACCATGACTACTCTAAGTTTTTGTCATCCACAGTTATTCTTTAAAATTCTTCTCGGCTGGGTGTAGTGGCTCACACCTGTAATCCTAGCACTTTGGGAGGCCAAGGTGGGTGGATCACCTGAGGTCAGGAGTTCGAGACCAACCTGGCCAACATGGCAAAACCCCATCTCTACCAAAAATAGAAAAATTAGCCAGATGTGGTGGCACACACCTGCAATCCCAGCTACTCAAGAGGCTGAGGCTGGAGAATGCTTGAACCCAGGAGGCAAAGGTTGCATTGAGCTGATATCACGCCACTGCACTCTAGCGTGGGAGACAGAGCAAGACTCTGTCTCAAAAAAATAAATAAATAAATAAAATTCTGCTCAAAAAATTTTATAATCAGATTTGTGGAAAAGACTCCAGCAAGTACTGTTAAATACAGGTTTCTGACGCACCTAAGATAAATAAAGATTTCCAGAACTTTAATAAAGAGATGAAGAACTCATGAAACTACTAATGGAGATCGAGCAGAACAAAAGTTGACTACACGAGATTGAATAACTGATGAAGATAATGCCTTTACAAGTGTTATTTGAAACATTGTTCTCTACTGAAATGTTTTCTTTTACGGATTTCAGAGAATTTTCTCTCTTAAACTGTCTATAATTTATAGCAATTTGGTGAAGTATTGATATTATTTGGCTGTGTCCCCACTCAAATTTCATCTTGAATTTTAGTTTCCATAATCCCCACACGTCATGGGAGGGACCCAGTGGAAGGTAATTGAATCAAGGGGGCAGTTACCCTCATGCTGTTCTCATGATAATGAGTTATCACAAGATCTAATGGTTTTATAAGGGGCTTTCCCCCACTTCGCTCTGCACTTCTCCTTCTTGCCGCCATGTAAAGAAAGGTGTGTTTGCTTCCCCTTCTGACATGATTGTGTTTTCTGAGGCCTCCCCAGCCATGCTGAACTGTGAGTCAATTAAACCTCTTTCTTTTATAAATTACCCAGTCTCAGGAATGTCTTTATTAGCAGCATGAGAATGGACTAATACAGTACATTGGTGCTGGGTAGTGGGGCACTGCTATAAAGATACCCAAAAATGTGGAAATGACTTTGAAACTAGGTAACAGGCAGAGGCTGGAACAGTTTGGAGGGCTCAGAAGAAGAAAAGAAGATATGAGAAAGTTAGGAACTTCCTAGAGACCTGATGGATGGCTTTGACCAAAATGCTGATAGTGATATGGACAATAAAGTCCAGACTAAGGTGGTCTCTAATGGAGATAAGGAACTTTTTGGGAACTGAAATAAAGGTGACTCTTGCTATGTTTGAGCTAAGACACTGGCAGCATTTTGCCCCTGCCATAGAGATCTGTGGAACTTTGAACTTGAGAGAGATGATTTAGGATATCTGGCAGAAGAAATTCCTAAGCAGTAAAGCACCCAAAAGGAAGCAGAGCAAAAATTTTGGAAAATTTGCAGCCTGATGATGTGCTGGAAAAGAAAAAACAATTTTCTGGGGGGAAATTCAAGCCAGCTGCAGAAATTTGCATAAGTAATGAGGAGCTGAATGTTAATCACCAAGACAATGTGGAAAATGCTTCCAAGGCATGTCAGAGACATTCACAGCAGTCCCTCTCATCACAGGCCTCAAGGCCTAGGAGGCAAAAATGGTTTCATGGGCTGGGCCCAGGGCCCCTCTGCTCTGTGCAGCCTAGGGACTTGGTGCCCTAAGTCCCAACTGCTTCAGCTCCAGCTGTGGCTAAAAGGGGACAATGTACAGCTTGGGCCATTGCTTCAGAGGATGTAAGCCTCAAGCCTGGGTGGCTTACATATGGTATTGGACCTGTGGGTACACAAAAGTCAAGAACTGAGGTTTGGGAACCTCCACCTAGATTTCAGAGGATGTATGGAAACACCTGAATGTCCAGGCAGAAGTTTGCTGCAGGAGTGGAGCCCTCATAGAGAACCTCTGCTAGAGCAGTGCAGAAGGAAAATGTAGGGTTGGAGCCCCCACACAGAGTCCCCACTGGGGCACTGCCTAATGGAGCTGTGAGAAGAGGGCCACTGTCTGCCAGACCCCAGAATAGTAGATCCACCAACAGCTTGCACGATGCACCTGGAAAAGCCACAGACACTCAACATCAGCTGATGAAAGCAGCTAGGAGGGGGCCCTGCAAAGCCACCAAGGCAGAGCTGCCCAAGGCCATGGGAGCCTACCTCTTGCATCAGCAGGGTCTGGATGTGAGACATGGAATCAAAGGAGATCATTTTGGAACTTTAAGGTTTAATGACTGCCCAATTGGATTTCGGACTTGCATGGGGCCTGTAGCCCCTTTGTTTTGGCCAATTTCTCCCTTTGGATTGGGTGTGTCTACCTAATGCCTATACTCTGATTGTGTCTAGGAAGTAACTAAATTGATTTTGATTTTACAAGCTCATAGGTAGAAGGGAGGTGCCTTGTCTTAGATGAGACTTTGGACTTGGACTTTTGGGTTAATGCTGGAATAAGCTAAGACTTTGGGGGACTGTTGGGAAGGCATGATTGTGCTTTGAAATGTGAGGACATGAGATTTGGGAGGGGCAAGGGGCAGAATGAAATGGTTTGGCTATGTCCCCACCCAAATCTCATCTTGTAGTTCCCATAATTCCCATGTGTAGTGGGAGGGACCTGGTGAGAGGTAATTGAATCATGAGGGCTGTTACTCTCATGCTGTTCTTGTGAAAGTGAGTTCTCATGAGCTCTGATGGTTTTTATAAGGGGCTTTCCCCCAACCTTCACTCTGCATTTCTCCCTCCTGCTAGAAGGGCATGTTTGCTTCCCCTTCTGCCATGATTGTAAGTTTCCTGAGGCCTTCCCAGCAATGTGGAACTGTGAGTCAATAAAACCCTTTCCTTTATAAATTACCCAGTCTCAGGTATGTCTTTATTAGCAGTGTGAGAATGGACTAATACACGTGTACTTTTGTAAACACAGATAAAAGCATTTGTTTTTGTTTCCTTCCTACTTGATTCCCAGAATTCAAGAACTATTTCTGAGTATTTTTATGGCAATATGATTATTTACCTAAGTCCAAGAAAAATCTGCTCTCTCTTTATAGCAGAATACAATACAAAATATTTGTTATATTGCCAAGGCTTCAACTGAAATGTCATATTTGAAAATATAGGTCAGTTGTGGTGGCTTATACCTGTAATCCCAGCATTTTGGGAAACTGAAGTGGGAGGATAACTTGAGGCCAGGAGTTCAAGACCAACCTGAGCAACATAGCTAGATACTGTCTCTAAAAAGTAATAATAATAATAATTAGCCAGGCATGGTGGTGCACACCCATAGTCTTATCTACTTCAGATTCTGAGGTGGGAGGATCACTTGAGCACAGGAATTCAAGGCTTCAGTGAACTATGATTGTGTCACTGTACTCCATCCTAGGTGACAGAGTGAGCCTCTGTCTCTAAAAAAATAAATAAAAACAAAATATGCATATGCCATCTGACTTCAATGGTTCTCAGCCTTACAGTGAGTAAATAAAAACGATCACTCACTTCCCAGCAGGCCCAGGAACCTTAAGACTATAAGTAAAATCTAAAGTTTGCCTCTGTTTGGCTTCCTAATTTCAAGAGGTTTTTAAATCTGAGATTCCTATAAGATCAATGTAGGGGGAAAAAGTCATGTCTCTAAAGGAGAGCTATAATACAACTGTTATTAAATTGTAGCTCTGTACATTTTCCAAATTCTATTATGTTCCTCTATTCCAACTTTCTTCTATAAAGGTAGTAAAATGGGAACTTCTGTGTTCCTAAAGCCCTATTAGCTAAAACAAGATGAATTTTAAGGAACAAGTCTCATGCTTGATGTATGAGCCACAAAGAAAGTTCACCAAACTGCCAATGCTATACCAAGAGACATTCAAACTGTAAATCAGAGTGAGAAGTTGACATTTTCCACACTGTAAACAGCTTCTCCTAAGACTTCAGAACAAGACTCTGTGTCATAATGAGACTTTTATCCACCTTAATACTATCTTTTTCATTTGACAGTATAATGGTATAATTAAAGTTTCACAATCAGTAACTTCTGCTGGTAACTTGACAAAATCTGACCTAAAAAATTATTATGCTGGGCATGGTGGCTCATGCCTGTAATCCCAGCACTTTAGGAGGCCAAGGCAGACAGATCACTTGAGGCCAGGAGTTAGAGACCAGCCTGCCCAACATGGCGAAAACCCATCTCTACCAAAATACAACAGTTAGCTGGGTGTGGTGGCACACACCTGTAATCCCAGCTACTTGGGAGGCTGAGGCACAAGAGTCACTAGAACCCAGGAGGTAGAGGTTGCAGTGAGCCGAGCTTGCACCACTGCACCCTAGTCTGGGTGACTGAGCAAGACTAAGACTCTACCTCCAAAAAAAAAAAATTATTTTAGTCCATATAGTGGGAAACTTTAAAAATATCCCTAACACAACTTTTTGTTCTAAATGTACTGGTGGTCTTTTTTGTAATATTGACATTCTCTGCATTGATTCAACCCAGTCATAAAATGCTACTCAGTAGCTACAGCAAGTCTCACCAGATATGCCTGGACTTTTTAATCTTTACAGTTGGTTACCTTCAAAATTAGATTCATGACTTTGAACTATTATGCAAACTGGATTTATTATATAGTTGCTGATTATTTTTTGTAGCATAGTCTTTAAGCTTTGCTCTTATAGCCTGTCTAATCCCTGTAAAGCCAACTCTCTTAATAGAATAATATTAGCCCAGTGCTTCAAGATGATTGCTGATGCCTATGGAGCTGACCATATGGAACTTGATGCTGGATTCCAAACAAACCTGTCCTGTGAGTTTTCCTTCTGGCCTCTTTGTTATTCAAATGTGGCCTGGGACCCTTATATAGCCCTCACTATATTCCCCCTGACATGGAACAGAGACAATTGTGACAGTTCCATCCTGGCACTGAAGGAAAATTAAGCCTAACTTCAAAATGGTTGATCAGTGCTGCTTTCAGAGAAAGATTTTGATCAAAAGGGGGAAGTGTGAGAGTTGATCACATGAATTGGGTCACTCTTGTCATAACCAACTAAAATAAATCAAGAAGCCAGAGGAAAAGAGACTCAGGGAACATAACATTGCTCCAAGAATGTAATTTTCTGCAAGCTTTCCTGCTGAAGCTGCCTGCTATAGCCTGAGACCAGTTTTATCTAACCGCTACTGAAACAACCTGCTACAACTGTAAGGCTAATGACTACCATTTTCACTCACCAATCAGAGCTTGCCAGCTGCCCCAAACTTTGCTAGTGCCAATGAACTTTCTCAAAGAGGAATACACAACATTTCTCCTTTTTATAAAACCTCCAATCTCCTTTTTATTCTTCAGACATGTGGAGGACCACCCATCTGTGTGTATGCCCCAAATTGCAATGCTTGTATCCCAAGTAAAGCATTAAATAAGATTTGTCACTACATATTTTATTTAACTTCAACAGAACCCAGAACAGAATGACCATTTAGAATGAAGTCTAAATAATTTTTATGGATATTTGCCTATGGAGAAAAAGTTACAATCTCCCAAAAAGATAAAACAATAATGAACAGTTAAGCACCTTGCACACACACACACACACACACACATTTTACATTCTATAAATATATGTGTGTGTGTACACCATATACATATATACACCATTGTATTAGTCCATTTTCACACTGCTATAGAGAACTACCTGAGACTGGGTAATTCATGAAGAAAAGAGGTTTAATTGACTCACAGTTCCACAGGCTTAACAGAAAGCATGGCTAGGAGGCCTCAGGAAACTTACAATCATGGCAGAAGATAAAGAGGAGGCAGGCACATCTTACCATGGTGGAGCAAAAGAGAGGGAGAGAACAAAGGGGAAAGTGCCACACACTTTCAAACAACCAAATGTTGTGAGAACTCAGTCACTCTCATGAGAACAGCAAGGAGGAAATCTACCCCCATGATCCAATCTCCTCCCACCAGACCCCTCCCCTGACACATGGAGATTAAAATTCAAGATGAGATTTGGGTGGTGACACAGAACCAAACCATATCATTCTGCCCCTTGCCCCTCCCAAATCTCCTGTCCTTGTCACATTTCAAAACCAATTATGCCTCCCCAACAGTCCCCTAAAAAGTCTTAATTCATTCCAACATTAACTTAAAAGTTCAAGTCCAAAGTCTCATCTGAGACAAGGCAAGTCCCTTCTGCCTATGAGCCTGTGAAATCAAAAGCAAGTTAGTACTTCCAAGATAGAATGGGGGTACAGACATTGGGTAAATGCTCCTATTCCAAAATGGAGAAATTGGCTAAAACAAAGGGCTATAGGCCCCATACAAGTCTGAAATCCAGCAGGGTAGTCATTAAATCTCAAAGCTCCGAAATAATCTCCTTTGACTCCATGTCTCACATTCAGGGCATGCTGATGCAAGGGGTGGGCTCCCAAGACCTTGGGCAGCTCCTCCCCTGTGGTTCTGCAGGATACAGTCCCCTTGGCTGCCTTCACAGGCTGGTGTGGAGTGCCTGTGGCTTTTCCAGGCACATGGTGCAAACTGTTGGTGGATCTACCATTCTGGGGTCTGGAGGACAGTGTCCTTCTTCTCACAGCTCCACTAGCCAGTGCCCCAGTGGGGACTTTTTGTGAGGGTTCCAGCCCCACGTTTCCCTTCAAAGTTCTCCATGAGGCTCTGTCCCTGCAGCAGACTTCTGCCTGGACATCCAGACATTTCCATACATCCTCTGAAATCTGCACAGAGATTCCCAAGCCTCAATTCTTGCCTTCTTCTCACCCGCAAGCCCAACATCACATAGAAACCACCAAGGCTTGGGACTTACACCCTCCGAAGCCACAGCCCAAGCTGTACCTTGGACCCTTTTAGCCACAGATAGAGCTGGAGTGGCTGGGACACAGGGTGCCATGCCCCAAGGCTGCATAGAGCAGTGGGACCCTGGTCTGAGCCCATGAAATCATTTTTTCCTTCTAGGCCTCTGGACCTGTGATGGGAGGGGCTGCCATGAAGCTCTCTGAAATCCCATGCAGACATTTTCCCCATTGTCTTGGCTATTAACATTTGGCTTCTCTTTACTTACATAAATTTCTGCAGCTGGCTTGAATTTCTTCCCAGAAAATGGATTTCTCTTTTCTGCCACATTGTACAGGCAGCAAATTTTCCAAATGTTTTATGCTTTGCTTCCCTTTTAAACAAAAGTTCCAATTTCAGACCATCTCTTTGTGAACACATATGACTGCTGTCAGGAGCAGCCAGGTTATTTCTTGAATGCTTTGCTGCTTAGGAATTTCTTCTGCCAGATACCCTAAATTATCTCTCTCAAGTTCAGAGTCCTACATATCTCTAAGGCAGAGGCACAATGCCACCAGACTCTACTAAAGCATAGCAAGAGTGAGCTGTACTCCAGTTCCCAATAAGTTCCTCATCTCCATCTGAGACCACCTCAACCTGGACTTCATTATACATATCATTACCAGCATTTTGGTCAAAACCATTCAACGAGTCTCTAGGAAGTTCCGAACTTTCCCACATCTTTCTGTCTTCTTCTGAGCCCTCCAAACTATTCAAACTGCCCATTACCCAGTTCCAAAGTAGCCTCCACATTTTCAAGTTTCTTTATAGCAGTATCCCACTCCAGGTACCATAATCCATATTAGTCCATTTTCATAGGGTTATAAAGAACTACCTGAGGCTGGGTAATTTATGAAGAAAAGAGGTTTAATTGACTCACAGGTCAGCACAACTGAGGAGGCCTCAGGAAACTTACAATCATAGCAGAACGTGAAGGGGAACCAAGCATGTCTTACATGGTGGAGCAGGAGAGAGAGTGAGCAATGGGGGAAGTGCCCCACATTTTCAAACAACCTGATCTTGTGAGAACTCACTATCATGAGAAGAGCAAGGGGGAAGTCTGCCCCCATGATTCAATCACCTCCCACCAGGCCCCTTCCCAAACACATGGGGATTACAATTGGAGATGAGATTTGGGGGGGGACACAGAGCCAAACTATATCCACCATATACATATAGCATATACATATATACACACCATACACCATATATATACACAGATGCATATACGTACATACATGTATAAAATGTGGGTATATATGTATATATACATATATGTATATGCATATAGCACATATATACACATAGAGTAATATATATGTACATGTATATATATAGGACACACAAAAAAGTGAAAACTTGTAGAAATAAAAGAAACTAACAAATCCACAACCATAGTAAATTACATGAATACACTTTTCTTAGAAATTGACAGATTAAATAAATGTGGCTACACAATGTCTAAATAATAGGAGATTGACCATGTGCAAGAATATCAGAGGAACAAAAAGATTTCTAAAAAGCAGAAATCAGGCCAAGTGTGGTGGCTTATGCCTGTAATCCCAGCACTTTGGGAGGCCAAGGGGGGCAGTTTATGAGGTCAAGAGATCGAGGCCATCCTGGCCAACATGGTGAAACCCCGTCGCTACTAAAAATACAAAAATTAGCTGGGCGTGGTAGCATGCGCCTGTAGTCCCAGCTACACTGGAGGCTGAGGTAGGAAAATCACTTGAACCTGGGAGGCAGAGGTTGCAGTGAGCTGAGATCGTGCCACTGCACTCCAGCCTGGTGACAGAGTGAGACTCCATCTCAAAAAAAAAAAAAAAAAAAAGGAGAAATCATGAGGACCAGAGAATGTCTGGCCACAGCATCATAAAATCAATGATAAAATTAATAGGATAGCTGAAGGAGAGTATTACACCTATGAAAAATTTAAAACGTGCTTCTAAGTAACTGCTCAATCACAGAAAATATAAAATTAAAAATACAGGCTATTAGAAATGAATGACATTATAAATATGCAGGATGCAAGCAAAGGAGTATTTGGATGAAATTTTATGGTGTTAAATTCATGTATTGGAAAACCAGAAAGACTGAAAATACAAGGGCTTTTAACTCAAGAAGCTATGAAAAAAAAACTGAAAGAAAGATAAAAATCAGGCTGATAATATAATAAATCAATAAAAGAAAAATAATAACAAGCCGGGCACAGTGGCTCATGCCTGTAATCCCAGCACTGTGGAGGCCAAGGCAGGTGGATTACCTCAGGTCAGGAGTTCGAGACCAGCCTGGCCAACATGGTGAAACCCCATCTCTACTAAAAATACAAAAATTAGCCAGGGATGGTGGCGTGTGCCTGTAATCTCAGCTACTTGGGAGGCTGAGGCAGGAGAATTGCTTGAGCTTGGGAGGAAGAGGCTGCAGTGAGCCAAGATATCACCATCACACTCTAGCCTGGGTAACAGAGCAAGATTCCATCTCAAATAAAAAAAAAAAAAAAAGAATAGATTTAATCAATAAAACCAAATACTGGTTTATTGTAAAGATCAATTAAATGGACTAGTATGTGACAAGACAATTTAAGAAATAAGAGAGAAGATACAATCGATAATATTAGAAATGAGAAAGGTGATACAACCAGAGTCATCAAAGTGATGAAAAAGTAAGTGATATGTTCAATAGTAGGCCAATGCATTTTAAGACCTAGATGAAATAGAACATTTTCATGGAAAATATAATATGGAATAAAGAAAATAGAAAGTGATAACACTGAGTCAAGAAGAGATAGAGGCCAGGCACAGTGGCTCATGCCTGTAATCCCAGCACTTTGGGAGGCTGAGGCGGGCAGATCATCTGAGGCCAGGAGTTCAAGACCAGCCTGGTCAACATGGCGAAACTGTGTCTCTACTAAAAATACAAACATTAGCCAGGCGCAGTGGCATACACCTGTAATCCCACCTACAGGGGAGGCTGAGGCAGGAGAATCGTTTGAACCCTGGAGGCGGAGGTTGCAGTGAGCCGAGATTGTGCCACTGTACTCCAGCCCAGGCGACAGAGCAAGACTCTGTCTCAAAAAAAAAAAAAAAAACAGAGAGATACAGACCCTGAAGAGAAGAAATTGAAAAGGCAGTCAAAGACTTACTGCAAAAATTATTGTTTGCCTGTTATTTCTAACAAATATTCAAGGGACAAATAATTCCTTGAAGAGGAATTTGCCCTTGAAGAATAAATAAATGCTTCCAGGGCATTAAAAAAAAAGGGTAAACCTCCTAAATTCATTCCATAAGGTTAATATACTCCTGACACACACATACACACACACACACACACACACACACACTACAAGAATAGCTTTTTAAAAAGCCCCATCTCAGAGACACAAACTTACTAATAAAATATTATCAAATCAGGCCGGCTGTGATGGCTCATGCCTGTCATACCAGCACTTTGGGAAGCTGAGGGGGCCAGATCACTGGAGGTCAGGAGCTCAAGACCAACCTGGACAACATGGCAAAACCTTGTCTCTACTAAAAATATAAAAATTAGCCAGGTGTGGTGGCGGGTGACTATAATCCCAGTTACTCGGGTGGCTGAGGCAGGAGAATCACTTGAACCCGGCAGGTGGAGGTTGCAGTGAGTCAAGATTGTGTCACTACACTCCAGTCTGGGTGACATGTTGAGCAAGACTCTGTCTCAAAAAATTATCAAATCAAATACAGTGGTGACTAAAAGAATAATTCATCACAGCCATGAAGAGTCCATCCCAATAATGCCAAGATTTTTCAAAATTCATTTATTATTATTATTTTTTAAGCTACATCTGCTGGAATCGGATCAAAATTTATTGAATTGAAAAAAAAAAAAAGGCCAGTATGGTGTCTCATGTCTGTAATCACAACTACTCAGGAGGCTGAGGCAGGAGGATTGCTTAAGTCTAGGAGTTCAAGGCTGCCGTGAGCTTTGATCGTAGCACTGCACTCTAGTCTGGGTGACACAATGAGACCCTGTCTCTAAAATAAATAAATAAATGGAGAAGATCCACACATAGCTCACATAGCTATCCCCAGCCTCAACCCCAAAAAGGTATTTGACAGAATTCAGCATTAACTTCTGGCAATACTCTAAAAATACCAAAAATCATAGAAGAAACTTGCCTGTACCTGACAAAACAATATTTTTTGGAAATACCTAGCACATCAGAATAATGGTGACATATTCAAAGCATTTCCATTTGAATCAGAACAAGACTCTGATGCCTGCTATTGCCAACTGTACTTAACTTTTCATTGAAGTCCCAGCTCATTCAGTAAGAGGGAATTAAAGGAGGAAAGGAAAGAAAGCACGGATGCCAACTATCAGTCACGGGCATGGCACCAGCAATGTTGTACTGACAGTCCTCTACCTAGAAAGTCTACAAGAGTCAACTGACAAACTTCTAGAACAAATGAGAAATATCAGCAAGGTGGCCAGATCTGAGATCAACCTACAAAAATTAACTTGTTATTACATGTAAATAGGAACCAATAGATCAAAGTCATGGAAAAAATGTTCCATGTGTGGTAGCAACTAAAACACAACACACCAGAAAGAAACGTGAAGAAAACCATAAAATATAACTGAAGGCTATCATAGATAGCATGAATAAATGGAAATACTTCATATCCTGCATGAGAAGATTCATGTTCCAAATGTATAGGTGTTCTCCAAGTTAATCTACAATCATTAATGGAAGTGATATGGTTAGGATCTGTGTCCCTGCCCAAATCGCAGGTCAAATTGTAATCTCCATTGTTGGAGGAGGGGCCTGGTGGGAAGTGACTGCGTCATGGGGGTGGATTTCCCTCCTTGCTGTTCTTGTGATAGTGAGTTCTCACGAGATCTGGTTGTTTAAAAGTGTGTAGCACCTCCCCCTTCACTCTCTTTCTCCTTCTCCGGCCATGAAGGACATACCTGCTTCCCCTTTGCCTTTCACCATGATTGTAAGTTTCCTGAGGCCTCCCCAGCCATGCTTCCTGTACAGCCTGCAGAACCATGGGCCAATTAAACCACTTTTTACAAATTACCCAGTCTCATGTAGTTCTTTATAGCAATGCAAAAATGAACTATACAGGAAGCAAACAGAGTTCTTGCCTTATTAAATATTAAAAAATACTATAAAGCTAGTGAAATGAAAACAGTGAAGATTTTTCACTGACAAATGAATAAATCAGTGAAAACTAATTGAGACACCCATGTGTCTATGAAAATTTAATATATCATAGAGCTGACATTTCATGAATGAGAAGGTAATGAGTATTCAATATTGGCTTGAGACAATGACCATCTATTTGAGGAAATACTTAGAGGGGTTAATATACATCACTAAGTTACGGCCACTTTTACATATATTATCTGATCTGGTTTGGCTCTGTGTCCCCACCCAAATCTCATCTCGAATTGTAATCCCCACATGTCAAGGGAGGGACCTGGGTAAGTCATGAGGGTGGATTTTCCCCATGCTGTTCTTGTTATAGTGAGTTCGTTCTGACGAGCTCTGATGGTTTAAAAGTGCGGCACTTACCCTTTGCTTTCTCTCTCTCTCTTCTTCCACCATTAAGATGTGCCTTGCTTCCCCTTCATCTTCCGCCATGATTGTAAGTTTCCTGAGGCCTCCCCAGCCATGCAGAACTGTGAGGCAACTAAATCCCTTTTCTTCATGAATTACCCAGTCTTAGGCAGTTCTTTACAGCAGTGTGAAAATGGACAAATACATTATCACATTTGAACTTCATATAAATTAACACTCTGAGGGGTAGGCATCATTACTTGTTTTATAAATGAGGAACTAAGGGTCAAGGAAATGAAGAAATTCCACCCAGATCACACAGCTGGTACGTGCCAGAGACTGAAACCAGGTCCTCTGGCTTCAGGGCCAGCACTCTTTCCCTACACCACACGGCATCCCTCACATTCTTCCATTTCGTCAGAGAATTTCAGAGACTCCCCACCCTAAAAACCAAAATAAAGTCCAGATGGATAAAAGAGATATTTGAAAAAAATGTAAAGACTGTAAGAGAATATTTTATAATTTTGGGGGTGGGAACGACTTTCTTAAGCAAAATATAATATAAATTCTATAAAGAAGAGAGCTCAGAGATGATGACCTCAAAATTTAAAGCTTTGTTATGACAAAGATGCCATAAACAAATATAAAATAACAGACTTGGAGAAAATGTTTGTCTGTAATAAATAGAAAAATGAATCATTTTAGAATAAATACAAATGGCCAATACCATCTGAAAAGTTGTACAAAGGCAACAGAAACAAGGGAAGTGCAAATTATATATTCTTAATACATATGTTTATATACCTAAAATATACAATATGAGCCAGGTGTGGTGGCTCACGCCTGCAATCCAGCACTTTGGGAGGCTGAGGCGGGTGGATCACCTGAGGTCAGGAGTTTGAGACCAGCCTGGCCAACATGGCGAAACCCTGTTTCTACTAAAAAAATAAAATAAAATACAAAATTTAGCCGGGCATGGTGGCAGGAATCCATAGTCCCAGCTACTTGGGAGGCTGAGGCAAGGGAATTGCTTGAACCTGGGAGGTGGAGGTTGCAGTGAGCCAAGGTTGTGCCACTGCACTCCAGCCTGGGTGACAGAGTGAGACTCTGTCTCAAATAATAATAATAATAAAATATACAATATGGATATATTATATATGTATGTACTATATATGTAATATTTTGATTATAAATATAATGTATTATATAACTATGTATAAATGTTTTTTCTCAAGACAGGAAAAATTCTATTTGGTTAATATCCAATGACAGCAAAGGTAAGGAGAAGTAAGTACTCACAGATGCTGGTGGGATGTATCTTAAAGTAGATAACATAGAAATCTTAGAGGCCTTCCTGGAACTGGGCTTAATCAGATGTCAACATGGTGGATTAGCATCTAAGAATGGAGTTGCCTTAGCCTCTACAGATGGTGTGAAAACCTTTTTTGCTAAAATTTTATTTCTATGTATCAATCATAGAGAAATATTCATGTGCAGGATGAAACCAATACACAGATATTTATCTCAGAATGGTTTGCCATAAAGAAAAATTTGAAACACTCTAATCATTGATCAATAAAGGAATGTTTCAATTATAGCATATCCATAGGACATAATTGTTTGTGGTAGATAATAACATGTCAATTAATTTGTATGTATTGATATGGAATGACCAACAGGGCAAAGTATTACACAGGGAAAAAAAAATTGCTTATTGTAAATCAATACATAGGGTATGATCGCATTTCTGTAAAAGAAAAAGTAAAGCAAAACTGTATGTTTACATAGGTATTGTTCTGGTTATCTACTGCAATATAACAATTCACCCCACAATGTAATGGCTTAACACAATGACATTTAATTTGCTCATGAATCTGCCATTTGGGCAGGGCTGGGAAGGGACAGTTTGTTTCTGCTCCACTGGGTGTCAGCTGGAAGCTGGGGCTGGTAGTGCCTTCAAGCTGGCTTGCCCATGTATCTGATGGTTGGCACTAGCTACCAGCTGGGACATCAGCTGAAAAAGTGGCTGGAACACCTGTGTGCAGCCCTTCCAGGAGGCAGAGTCCCAAGTGTGAGCATCCACAGAAAGGAAGGGATCAGTCAGAAACTGTGATTGTTGCGCTGCCTTGGAAGTCTCACGGTGTCACATCCCATGCATTCTCCACATTAACGCAGGCATACAGGCTCATCTGCAGTTAAGGGAGGGAAACCAGGCTCCACTCTGATGGGAGGAGTGTGAGGTTTGTGCACGTTTCAAAACCACCCTAAAAGTGTGTGTATCATTTCATAGAAAAAGAGCTGTAGGCTGGGCGTGGTGGCTCAAGCCTGCAATCCCAGCATTTTGGGAGGCCAAGACGGGCAGATCGCCTGAGGTCAGGAGTTCGAGACCAGACTGGCCAATATGGTGAAACCCCGTTTCTACTAAAAATACAAAAATTAGCCAGGCATGGTGGTGTACACCCATAATCCCAGCTACTAAGGAGGCTGAGGGAGTAGAAATGCTCGAACCCGGGAGGTGGAGGTTGCAGCGAGCCGAGATCCAGCCTGGGCAACAGAGTGAGACTCTGCCTCAAAAAAAAAAAGAAAGAAAAAAGAAAAAGAGCTGGAGAGATAGATGCCCACCAACTGCTGATGACTGTTGACTTGGAGAAGTTGGGAGGATTGGGAAGTAGAGGTGGTGGGTGAATTGGTTAGTATGCAAACCCAGCTTGAACTAGCTTAAGAACAAAAGGATTTATTGACCTCCATAACTGGCAGTTCCAGGGTTCACGTGGCTTCAGGGGTTTCAACGATGCCATCAGGACACTGTATTTCTCTCCATTTTCCAGGCTGACTCTCTGTGTGCTGGGTAAGATACCACCAGATGTCCAGGCATACATCCTCACGGTTTAGCAGCAACAGTGAAAAGACAAAAGGTATTTTTGCTGGTGGCTCCAGAAGAAAAGTCCCAGGAAAGATAGGTAGTGATGGATGTGGGGTACCTGTCCATTCATACCCTGGTCACTGTGAGCAGCAGGGCGGGGCACCTTGGTGGACAGACCTTGGTCACATGCCCACCTCTTCAGCAACTGCTTGCCATTTTTGCTCTGATTTCTTTTGTGTTGACACAGGGAGAATTCTCTTGTGTTTACTCTTGGGTATGCATTTAAAACCTTTCCCTTCCCCCATATTTCATACAAAATTTGTATGTGTTTGGGGACTAGCCTAGTCCACCATATTGAAAAGACGCTCTTCATGGCTTCTACAAGATTGAGCAGACCAGCCTGGGCAACGTGGTAAAACACTGTCTCTACAAAAAATACAAAAAACTAATTAGCTTGGCAGGGTGGTCACGCCTGTGGTCCCAGCTACCAAGGAAGCTGAGGTGAGAGGATCACCGGAGCCTGGGAAGTGGAAGCTGCAGTGAGTCGAAAACTTGCCACTGTTCCATAGCTTGGGCGACAGAATGAGACCCTGTCTCCAAAAAAGAAAAAAAAAAGATTGATTGTACCAACTGACTTCCTGCTGTCTGTTTGATAGCCATGAGTCTCCAGATCTTTGTTTCTAGGGTTGACCCTCTGCTTTCTCTGCACTAGAGGAATGTTGGCCTGGCACCCTATAAAAAGATTTCAAGTCGCCCCATCACTGAAGAGAGGAACACAACACCTTTGGTAATGGAACAATATTTTATCCCATGAACACACTCCAGTGACATAATTTCACAGTAAAGCCAGAAATGTCATTCATTAGCTTCTTCCCTATGCTGGATATTAAGAATATAAATAAAACTGTCATAAGAGTCATTCTACAAAATAACATTATAGAAATATAAGAGGAAATAAAATTAGTAAATCTGTCCATGTATTTTGGTTCAAGAAACAGTATTCCTGGTATTATTAAATTTCTTCTTCTATGGTCTATTTATGTCTTATATTTTTCAAAATTTAGGTTGCACTGCAACCTCAGTGGCAGGAGTTATAACCTCATGTAAGATCTGCCTCATACCAGTGTCCTGTGAGAGCTTATCACAGTCCTGTGCTGCTTTCCTTTGACCTTTCTAGATCATTCCTGAAATACGGAGCCATGTGCAGTAAGCCTCACAAGCTGTTTCCTAATTATCCTCACACATTCTGTTCCCATTCCTCCCCCGCACTGCAGTCTAGCTTTTACTTCTGTAGACTGGGTTCTTAGTTGCTCATCTTTTTATTCTCCACATCCGGCCTGGCACTTTCTAAAGAATGAATGTCTTGGCCGGGCGCAGTGGCTCACGCCTGTAATCCCAGCACTTTGGGAGGCTGAGGTGGGTGGATCACCTGAGGTCAGGAGTTCGAGGCCAACTTGACCAACATGGCAAAATGCCGTTTCTACTAAAAATACAAAAATTAGCAGGGAGTGGTGGCAGGCGCCTGTAATCCCAGCTACTCAGGAGGCTGAGACATGAGAATAGTTTGAACCTGGGAGGCGGAGGTTGCAGTGAGCTGAGATCGAGCCATTGCACTCCAGCCTGGGCGACAGAGCAAGACTCCATCTCAAAAAAAAAAAAAGAATTAAACTTCTTGGTCGAGTGTGGAAGGTTTCAAAATTTGCAGAGTGAAATGGTTCTTACCAGCCTTCCAAGATGCCAAGGAAGGTCATCCTTATATATCTTGCCTTTCAACTACCTCATATTATTGAAGATCTTTGTGTCATAAAAGTATTTCATTGTTAGTTGACTTCTAATTTCTCATGTTTATGGAACAGATTGATGGTGCAGAGTCATAAATATTTTCAAAATTGTGTATATTGGCCATGGAAAACTATAATTTCCCCTCTTCCATCTAACTTTTACTTACTTTAAAATACAAAAATTAATTTCCATTCCCTGATCACGTCCCAATTAAAGGGAAAAGAATGAAGCCAGAGCCAGTAGTTGTCAGGGGGGCATAAGTGTCTATTAAACACAGCATCTATCAGGGCAAGTGGTTTTTTTTGTTTTTGAGACGGAGACTCGCTCTGTCACCCAGGTTGGAGTGCAGTGGCGCAATCTCGGCTCACTGCAACCTCCGACTCCCGGGTTCAAGTGATTCTCCTGCCTCAGCCTCCCGAGTAGCTGGGACTACAGGCAAGTGCCACCATGCCCGGCTAATTTTTGGTATTTTTAGTAGAAACGGGGTTTCACCATGTCAGCCAGGATGGTCTCGACCTTCTGACCTTGTGATCCACCAGCCTCAGCCTCCCTAAATGCTGGGATTACAGGCTTGAGCCACCGCACCTGGCCGGGGAAGTGTTTTTAAAATGGAAAGATTTGCTCTAACATAGCACCTGACTGTCCACATCAGGCTCCAGCAGCTCAGTGTCCACCACACCACCTACCCCTTGGCCACGGTGAGCCTCGTGGATCGGTCTCCACCCGGTCCGCACTGTGTCTGAACACATCTGTGCTGCAGAGAAAAATCCTTGCTGCGGTGTCCTCATTGATCTTCCGATTCCTGAATTTTCTGACACTTCTCTTATCTTTCCTGTCTTTGCTTGAGACATAGTCAATTATTGTTACCTGCAACCAAAAGATGCTCAAATAATATAGAAAATAAGTATTGATCTAACAATTTCTTATGTTAAATAAACACTTCGGGAAACAGCAAACTGTTTCCAGGCATCTTTGTAAATGGATACATTGTTAAACTCTGTGATTGATTATTTACATTCGTTTTTATAAAATTTTATAATAAAAATAATACATCAATTGGGTAATTAAAATCTAACCACATTAATGTCTCAAATATTAATCATTTAGAAATATTGCATTTCCAATGGCATACACATTTATCCAAAAATATTCCCTTCACACAAATCAAACTGAAATTCCCTTTTAGGTGTGTTTTTAGAACTGGTTTCCAAGTTAGAAAAGAAAATGTTTCATGTTTAAATGTCAATTATTGGATTTAGGCTTTACTCTACACGTCTTTATTAAAGGCCTATGGCTTAACACGAGAGACCCACAGTTCCTAACGTCCACATAAATGAGAACAGGTGCACCCATGAAATAGCATGGCTGATGAAGCAGGGGAGCAGCTCTGGCCTGGAGTAACAGCACTTCATTCTGCTGGCAGCCCCACCACCAACTCACGGAGTGCCTTTGAGGAAGCGGCTTCGTCACCCTTGGGCCTCAGTTTCCTCACCCACACAGTGAAGAGATTGAATGAGATTTTCTGCCTACTCTGAATTCAATCAAGAGGTGAGTCAAAAGGAATTTTAATAGGCTCTGATAGCTGCCAAAAATAAAAATTTGATATATTTACTTCTGTGTTCTACAAAGAGAAATGGAATTGTTTATAGAAAAACAGCCATGGAGGACTTCCTCCTCGTGCATCAGGAACCTAGCAGTGACCACTAATATGCTAAGGGTGGACTTGATTCTCTTCAGCTATAAGGAATCGCAAGTCCATTTTTTAAGAATACATGTGTTAAACTAGAATAATTTAACCAAAAATATTACTCAAATTGTTATCTGTATGGTGCTCTAGCATTTCTGAAGTATTTTCAGACATTAACAAGTCTGGGCCTCTACTCCTGGAATGGGCATTATCTGTCCTTATTTTGCTTCTGAGGACATTGGGCAGACAAGAGTGACTTCCTTGAGGTTAGCCTGTGATAAACTAGTCCTGATTCAAATCTGACTTTGACTCTCATGCTGATTCTAGCACCGAGAATGGCTCCTGGTGAATTGCTTAAAACCTTGCAGGTAGGGTGGGTATGGTGGCTCACACCTGTAATCCCAGCACTTTGGGAGTCCGAGGTGGGCGGATCACCTGAGGTCAGGAGTTCAAGACCAGCCTCACCAACATGGAGAAACCCCATCTCTACTAAAAATACAAAATTAGCCGGGTGTGGTGGCGCGTGCCTGTAATCCTAGCTACTTGGGTGGCTAATGCAGGAGAATTGCTTGAACCCAGGAGGCGAAGGTTGCAGTGAGCCGAGATTACGCCATTGCACTCCATCTTGGGTGAAACTCCATCTCAAAAAAACAAAACAAAACAAACAAACAAAAACCTTGCAGGTAAATTACAATCCTAAAATTCACTGTAGGGCAAAACAAGAAACTTGAAGTAAGCATCCTGGTTTACCTGGAGGAAAATCAGAAGCATGAGAACTTGGTAGTGCAAATATCTGTGGCTCCTGCAGACCCCTTCATTCAGGCAAAGAAGCCCAGCAATTAGGACTTTTTCACTCTCTCCTCCCGTGAGACCATGAGCGTTTCTTTCACCTTCTATAGCTTTCTCAGTCGTAAGAGCCCCGCAGAGCTGGGAGGACAGCACGCTCCTGGTATGTTAGGCGTTCAGGGAACACCAGCAGCAGCGCCAAGTCCTGACCATGAGGAGGCCCCCGAGTGCCAGGCGGTGGTCGAGGATGCCGGTTTTGGAGCCAGACGCAGGGCGTTGGCCTTGTGCAAGTCGGGTCCCTGGCCGGAGTCTCGGCACCTTCATCAGGAAAAGCAGCCATTTTTCGGCAGGGTTGTCATAAAATATAAAGTATGCAGTGCTAGCAGTGTCTAGCATATAGGAGGCAATAAATGGTGGCTATATTGATATACATACACTATGACACTGAGTACCTTTATTTAAAGTTGCCTGCTGAAACAAGCATTTTCTTGTTTCGTAGAAAATTCTACTTTAATATAAAACATTATACCATTGAAGAGTTTGGATGTGTAACTTGTGATGCCTTAGAAAAATATCCTAAGGGGCTAGGTGCGGTAGCTCACGCCTGTAATCCCAGCACTTTGGGAGGCTGAGGTGGGTGGATCACCTGAGGTCGAATTCGGGACCAGCCTGGCCAACATGGTAAAACCGTGTCTCTACTAAAAATACAAAAATTAGCCGGGCATGGTGGCACACGCCTGTAATCCCAGCTACTCGGGAGGCTGCAGCAGGAGAACAGCTTGAACCCAGGAGGCGAAGGTTGCAGTGAGCCGAGATCGTGCCATTGCACTCCAGCCTAGGCAACAAGAGCAAGACTCTGTCTCAAAAAAAAAAAAAGAAAAAAGAAAGAAAAAGAAAAATTTTACTTTAATGGAGCATTGACTGGCTCCAGTCAAGATTTAACCTGGGCTGGGTGTGGCGGCTCACACCCGTAATCCCAGCACTTTAGGAGGCTGAGGCAGGCGGAGCACGAGGTCAGGAGTTCGTGACCGCCTGGCCAACATGGTGCAACTCTATCCCTACCAAAAATACAAAAAAATTAGCTGGGCGTAGTGGTGCGTACCTCTAATCCCAGCAACTCAGGAGGCTGAGGCAGGAGAATCCCTGAACCCGGGAGGCAGAGGTTGCAGTGAGTTAAGATCAGGCCACTGCACCCCAGCCTGGGTGACAGAGCAAGACACCGTCTCAGGAAAAAAAAGATTTAACCTGTTACTCAGTTTGTAGTAGCTTCTTTTCAGATTGGGGGTTTTAACTGGAAAAATACCAACCCCATCTTTATGAACAAAGTCAGGTAATACAGAGTATTTGAGATAAGGAAAGAGAACTGGCCTAATGATTTTCTTCATTCCAGTTGTAGAATTCCTCTCATCCTTTTGGTGGCACAGGGGGCACAGCTCACTAATGTTTGGTTTGTTAGAAAAAAATGTAATAGTTGGATTCTCACTGATGAGCTGCTTAAAAAACAAAGACGGAATAGTTAAAATAAATACTCTGAAACAAAGCCCCTCATAAGAAACCTCAGGAGGCAATTTTGACTTAGCAACACAACACACATTTGCTCTCCCACCTCCTTCCCATTAGCGGTGTCTTCCTAAGCTCTCCACATGAGTTCAGAATGAGAGCCTGTGCAGAGAACACGAGTGCCTCAAGAAATGCAGTCACCGACTAGCAATTTTTCCAGATTAAAAAAACCCTAGAAATCTAGCCCCCAAGGTGCTGAAAACGGCATGGACTCTGCAATGAAAGAGGCACATTCTACACGCTAAAATGGAGAGGGAGGCAGACAGTATCAATAAAACCTCGCTCCATATATGCCAAGGATTCTAGAGCCATAAATTACTTTAGATAGAAGGAAAAAAGCTAGATGTCCTCGAGAGCACATCATGTCTTTAGAAGTGCACAGATGAAGCTCTTAATCATTTTGCCTAAGAAAAAGATTTAATACTTTAATGAAATATTAAAGTGTTCAGGTAAGTTCCAGGTAACTTATTACCTGGAACACTACAGAAATGTGAACTACAAAAGGATATCACAACTAAATGTGTACTCTTTCTAAAATAATATATAATAAGAGGAAATGGCTTTTACTTTGATAAATGCTTTATTCAGCATTGGCAACCACCGATAGTCTCAAGTATTGAGACAACTCGCATAGCTCTAATCACACCAAAAGAGAACCACCAGCCAACGTCCCAGTCACCGGCAAGTGCGTGCCTGCAGGTCTGTGACTCCTGCAGCACCTCTCTCAGCACCTGGGGAGCCTGTCCCAGGAACACCATGGCTGCTCAACACTTCCTTGAACATACAACGTTTCTTTAGTCCAGTTTACAATAGAAAGTATTATATCATAACAAAAACACTTTGGACCCTTTATCTGAACTGTAATAACTTATTATACAACAAATATGCATTGAATGTCTAAGTAAAAGCAACTGTTCTACATTAGATCGCTTTTCAGTAATCTATTTTTCAAAAATAATTCAGTACCATTTTTGGTCCTCATGTCGGGATTCCAGGATCTTTCTATTGTATCTAATTATGATCTAAATCCCAAATCTTGAGTGTTTTAAGTACTTATCTGTGATTTTTTTTAAATGTCCACTGGAAATAACAAGAGTGATTTAAGACTGCCAATCCAACACAACATGACTCTGTATTGTATCTAATTTTTTAAAAGAATAAGTGGCTACCCACCCGTCCTTATGAGAAACTTGAAGAAAGCTAGAGAAAAAGTACCCAACATTTGAATATGCCAGTGCATTTACTTATTGGAACCACCCTCTGTGAAACATATTTTAAAAGTGTAGAACTATAGACCAACTGTTAAGCAATTTATTCAAGATCAAGCCCTTAAGGACAGGGCTGGGTTCCTAGACTGCAAGGCTGGGCCTCTGAGCCACCTCTCTTCACCGGTTGTCTACACCAAAACTGAATATGAAGAAATCCAGGATGAGCAACTGCATTTCATTGAATCTTCATTTCTATAACTTAATTTCCATTATTACCTCCAATTAATATAGAAGTGAAAAATTAGCATAAATTTTATATAAGCAGAGACTCAAGCTATTTTTATTGTCACTGGATTTTTATTAAGTATTTTAGTTTCATAACTTATTTTCATAAACTTTTTGTTCACTATTTGTTTGGGTAAATCTCATCAAATTTAAACACCCAAGACTCTTAAATGTTCTGGAGTTCTGCAGGAAAGTAGACACCTATTTGTAAGTATTGATATGTAAAAAGTTCAAATTTTAGTGTATGACCAACTACAATTTGCATTTCTCTACCAAGTAACCCTCTATAATGGAATTTCACTGTAAAACAGTCAGACACTTATGTCCAGCACAAATAAAGTTCACAATAATTGTTTATCACAAGTAAACAATCAGCAAACTTAATGTTTTACTTATAATAAATACATGCCATATGCTTAAGATTCTAGAAAGTCATCGCTCACTACTTCTTTGTGGTAGGCAGCTTCACAGAGACTGTGAAACAGATCATGGAAAGAAACGGATTTTACCATGTGCGAAGTCAAAGTGAACCACGTATCACTTAGTGCATGGTGGCTCACGTCTGTAATCCCAGCACTTTGGGAGGCTGAGGTGGGTGGATCACGGTCAAGAGCTCGAGACCATACTGGCCAACATGGTGAAAACCCATCTCTACAAAAAATACAAAAATTAGCTGGGCATGGTGGCGGGTACCTGTAGTCCCAGCTACTCGGGAGGCTGAGGCAAGAGAATTGCTTGAACCCGAGAGGCAGAGGTTGCAGTGAGCCAAGATTGGGCCACTGCACTCCAGCCTGGAGACAGAGTGAGACTCCATCTCAGAAAAAAAAAAAAAATGAAAACTCCGGCCGGGCATGGTGGCTCACACCTGTAATCCTAGCACTTTGGAAGGCCGAGGCAGGTGGATCACCTGAGGTCGGGAGTGTGAGACCAGCCATGACCAACATGGAGAAACCCCATCTCTACTGAAAATACAAAATTAGCCAGGCGTGGTGGTGCATGCCTGTAATCCTAGCTACTGGGAAGGCTGAGGCAGGAGAATCGCTTGAACCTGGGAGGCGGAGGTTGCGGTGAGCCAAGATTGTGCTATTGCACTCCAGCCTGGAACTCCATCTCAAAAAAATAAAAAATAAAAAATAAATGAAAACTCCACTGACCCTTTCAATATGTGGGCAAATCAATGTTAGATGCTAGTCTAAATCAGAGGTCAGCAAACTCTTTCTGCAGAGGGCCAGAAAATAGTTTTGGCTTGTCAAGTCAAATGGTTTCAGGTGCAACTATTGAACTCTGCCGTTTTGCAAAAGCAGTCACAGACAATACATACGCACATAAGCACGGCTGTGTTCCACTGAAACTTTATTTATGGACACTAGAATTTAAACTTCATATAATGTTCAAACAGATGGTGGGCTGGACTTGACAAGTGGGCAGTAATTTCCTGACCCAGGGTCTGAATACAGATTCTCTTTTGACACGTATTTATTTGCTGGCAATTAAGTAACTTCTACTTCATTATTAATAATAAGTGAGAACAATAATACAAAATTTGCTTAAGGCTTTGTCTAAATTGCTGGTGTATAAATTTTTAAGACAAATTTTAAAAGTTACTTATGTCAAAATTAAATATACTACTAGAGGAAAAAACTGGCCAAGTTTCATTTATTTCTTCACGTAACATTTTTACAGCTCACATACAGCAAGAAGCACACCTTTGCACATAATTGTGACATTAGCTTCACAACAGCATCTGCTGACTGCACTTCCAATTATAATATAACAAGTGCAAGTTCACTTGGAAATGTACATTTATACACCTGATATAAATTAAAGATGGCTACACTATGATTGGTGATAGCAAAAGCATGACTTGAGGTTCCTTGACTAGACCACTTGTTTAAGAGAAGTGTACCCAAGCATTTTAAAATGGCCATTTGGGGAACAGGCCAATATATAAAATATCTACATGTAAAATTTAACCATTTACCTTTTTAAAAAATAATCTTCAAACTTTAAACCTTTGTTACTGAATTGTTATATGGATATACATCATGGCAGCAAGAAACACATTTACTATAGGCTGTATTTTTGGCGATGTGGCCAATTAAAAAAAATTGTTCATAAAGTAATAATATTACTTTTATTAAAATAAAAAAGCTAAATGAAATATTTTCCTTCCACATTTAATGTGTTAGGTTGAGTTTAGTCCCCCTCCTCCCGCAAGAAATCAGTCTGAGACTTAAGTGTTGAATCAAACCTATATTTGTAGTTTCTAAAATGCTGATCCACAGACCACTTTCTTGTTACACGTCTACCAATGAAAACAAAAGGCAAACAGAATCACTGCCATCCCTATGAAAGGAATGGTTCCTTTTCTAACATTCTTTAAAAATATACATTTTACACTCCTTGCACCTCAACAAAGGCAGCAATGTAATAAATACACGGTTTATTTTGTCCTCCTCACTACCAAGCGCCTGTCCACAAACTACCTGTTGTAAGCCCTCTCTTTTTTGGATTTCTCCAGGGCTTTGTCCATGGTCTTCTCGTTCTCCCCCCGGCACTTGGGACAGTACCACTTGCCCTTGGGTTTATGATTGAGCCCCACGCACGAGAAGTGGAACCACTCGATGGGGCACTCGTCGTTGTCGCAGCCGATCATCTCCCCATAGGAGACCTGGTTGCACAGACAGTACGTGGGTTCGTTGGGGTCGATGGGGAGGTCGGCAGGGGACGCCTCTCGCTCCGCCTTGGCCTTGGAGCGCTTCTTCTTCTTGGAGGTCTTGGCCTTCTTCTCCTTGGGTGTGCCCGAGGCGCCGTCGTCGTGGTCGTGGTTGCTGGACGCGTTCTCGCGGTTCTCGTTGTTGCGCTGCCGCCGTGAGCGCTTGCTGTTGGGCTTGTCAGCCTGCGCTGCCGCCTCGCCTTTGGGCCTGTCCGCGCCAGCCTTGCCGCTGTTGCCCCCTGTGTCGCCCAGCTCCTGCTGCGCCTCGAACAGCTCCACGTGGCTGTCCACCTGCCGCGTGCGGTTCTCCACCAGCTCCACCATCTGGCTCACGATCTGGATCTTCTCGTCGCCAAGCTCCTGGCTGCGGATCAGCGCGCGCTGCACACAGTGCAGCATCCGCCGCTTCTGCGCCCCGTCTGTCTCGCGACTGAAGCGCTCGTAGCACTCGTCCAGCTCCTTCAGGATCTCTGGGGGTAAGAAGGACAGGCGTCACTCGCGAGCAGGACACCGGGACAACCCACACGGCCCCAGACGGGTCAACGGAGAGGGGTGGCAGGGAGCCTAGGGGCCAGCGCACGGCTCGCCCAGAACAAAGCCCACCAGCCACAGGCCCTCCCGGGCCTATCTGTTCCTGTGCTAAACTAAACTAAACTAAACACAAATGCCAGCACAGCTCCCACAGGGGGAGGAGCCGCTCCAGCCACCCCAGGGAACCTGAGAACAGTTCCCAGGCATGCACGGGTGACAACGCCCGAAGCCATTAAGAGGAAACGTTTAAATGAGGTGCAGTGCTTGGGGCCCAACATTTATTAATACTTTCTATTAATGATTATGTCTATATGGCCATCATTTTTACTCAAATGTTTCTATTTGAATACAATTATTAATATACATATAACATTATACAAACATGGTATTTATTACATTTATACACAATATACAAACATTAATAAAATATATTATAAATTATTTGAATATTTCAAATAAAAAAGGTCTTTCTTTATTTTAACATACCAACATCTAGAATACCCTGTTAAATTAGAGAATGTGTATAAATTTATATAATAGCTCTCTCTGATTTAAAGAACCGGGTTAACAGTAAAGGTACAGGCTACTTTGTGACTTAGGTCCTCAGTTTCAGCCCCCACATTTATTCTAGCATGTTATCCCTCTGTATTAGTGACAGCAAGAACAGTTCTGCCACAATAATCCATAAAACCTAGCTTTGCTTTATTATTATTATGACTTGTTATTATTTTAGAGACAAGGTCTGTCTCTGTTGCCCAGGCTGGAGTGCAGTGGCGCAATCTCGGCTCACTGCAGCCTCAACCTCCCAGGCTCAAGGGACCCTCCCACCTCAGCCTCCTGAGTAGCTGGGACTACAGGAGCACTACTGTGATGGGCCATTATTATTATTTTTTAACTGCAGTGAATGCACTAGCCTTGCTTTAAATCGAAGCTGGTAGATTTTACTTTTGCATCTACTGCTTAAACAAAAACATCTTCACATCTATTAAAGTCAATGGACTTTAAAATGTTATCAAAAACAAAAGAACACCTCTTCAGTATTTAAATGTAAACCTTTTTGGGCATGTTAGAGGACAGTGTATATGATTTTAAAGTGTAATTTGGCAAGTGTAATTAGGCAATTTCTCAAGAAACAAAAGCTGTTAAAAAAATCTAGTTGAAGTAAACAGTCTTGCTAAAAGGCTACTTAAATACACAGAAATTCCAGAGTTCTTTTTCCTCAAACAGTAACCATTAAATTAAACAGTATCAGATTATTCTCCTAAAACCTTTTTGCAGTCTCTTTAAACAAGGCAACAATACTACCTTTTTTTTGTTGAGACGGAGTTTCGCTCGTTGCCCAGGCTGGAGTGCAATGGCGCGATCTCGGCTCATTGCAACCTGCCTCCCAGGTTCAAGCGATTCTCTTGCCTCAGCCTCCCGAGTAGCTGGGATTACAGGCATGTAACACCACGCCCGGCTAATTTTGTATTTTCAGTAGAGACAGGGTTTCTCCATGTTGGACAGGCTGGTCTCCCAACTCTCGACCTCAGGTGATCCGCCCGCCTCGGTCTCCCACAGTGCTGGGATTACAGGAGTGAGCCACCGTGCCTGGCCAACAATACTACTTGTAAATTAAGGGAGGGGCTGAGAGTGGGAGGGATTGTCTAAAATGTTACCCCCTTCCTTTCCAGATCTTATCTCCAAATAGTTATAAGACATATACCTAACACTAGAGTAAACATAAGAACTTAGGCCAACGCTGAAGCTTCTCTAAATGGTAATATTTTCCAGAGTATATTCTCAAACTAAAGACAGCTTTGAAGACATTTCCTAGAGGAACAATGCAGGCTGCCTGCCACCAGGAGGAATGCCCTAGTCTCATATAGTAATTAATTACAAAAATAAATAGCTGTGTTCAACGTATCCAAGTAATACCAATTTATCCAACTTATTTATCATAATGTTAACATATGTGTACCATTTATTTTTAAATGGATTTAGGGTTACAAAATGGTATCACTTCTTTTCATCAGTAATCAAATTTCTAAAGACAATATTGTCATTTCATAGAAAACTGTATCATATAAATTTAAAATTTAATAACACAGGTTATTTTACATCACAAGCAAGCTTCCATCCAGGTGAAGCCTAATTTGTGGGCAAGAGAAACAGATATCCCATCGCAAAATTACCAAGAAGTATTTCTGTTACCTAATATTTCTTTGATACTCCAAGCAAAGTATTTTATCAACAAAGCCACTAAGTACAAATATTTATAAACAGGAACAACACCACTGCTAAATAGGAAGCCATCCTTCCAGACACTCTGCTTCTTCCATGCCAGCAACTCAGCTTCAAACACACTGCTGCCTTTCTTCCAAACATATTCCACACCAACATTACCATGGAAAGCAGCAGCACATGCAATTTACAGATTAAATGGGATTGTAGCAACATTTAAATTGGTTTGTCCAATTATTTTAAATGTATTTTAATTTTACATACGGGTTGCACTGAAGTTCTTTATGAAGCGAACTTCCCAGGGGGTGGGTGGGTATTTTTATAATAATGTTTGAAAAATAATTCAAGCAACCTCAAACACCATTTTAAATCGATAAACTAATTATAATCCAAGTTTATGCAATAACATACAACTGATGCCTACTAAGCAAAAGACGTCTGACTTCCTACAGAGTAGGTCTGTGAAGACAAGCTTCGTCTTTCAGAACTACGCGGCAGAGCTCAGCATTTACACCAAAGTCCAAGGAGCTGTGACCCTCGCGAAAGATTCGCGCGCTTCTCGGCGCTCCCAGCTGCGCGGCTCCAGTACTCCCGGGGGGGCGGGACTGTGATCTTTCCTGAAGCCAAAAAGTTCATCATCCTAGGTGAACATGAAGCAAGCAACAAGCCAGGCTCTCCCCAGCAACGACAGGAAGACAAAGTGGCTCCATGAACTTTGCTGTCTGGACGGCTGGAACCCTGCATCCGCTCCGCGCTACTTTTTTCCATCGTCGAACGATGAAAGTGGTCTCAGCCCCTGCCTCCCTTCCATCCGCAGCCCCGGGGTCACCCCACGGGGCCCGTCAGGCCCGAGGACAGCACCTTCCAGAAAAGTTTCTGCGCCGAGGGTCCCGCTCGTGGACGCAGCCCCAGTCACTCACGTTTCCACGGCCACGCGCGGCCCCACCCTCGGGTCAGCAGAGATGCGGCCTGAGACTGTCTGCGAGCCGGTCCCGCGGGTCGCGGGAGGCGGCCCGAACCGCAGCCCCGGCCCCGAGACCCCAGCCCCGGGATCACTGCTACTGCCATAGCTCCGCGCCCGAACGTGGCCGGGCTGAGTAGGGAGAGGGGCCGGGGCGACACCCGCCAGGCCTCCAGCCAATGGGGAGGACGCCAGCGGGAGACTCGCCCCGCACCCCGAGAGCCGCCGCCTATGGGAATCGCCGATTTGGAGGGCGGAGGCCAGGAGGAGAACCAACCACACCGCAGGGCGGACGAGCACGGCCCGCCCCAGCAGTGAGAAGGGCCAATCCAAGGCTGGAGGCCGAGCAACCCGAAGACGTTCAAATCAACTCGTCCACCCTCCACCCCGCTCCTCCCCGAAAAAGAAAAAAGAAGACAGCGGAAACACAGACACATACCAGTTATTGCGCTAGGCCCGCCTTCATCCGCCTCAGCGACCAATCGTTCCGCAGGGGAATGATAAGGACATTCCACGAAGGACGTCACAGCCAACTACTGGGGGGCTGAGGCGGGACGTTCCACAATATGCTAATGAAGTTCCTATAAAAGTCGCTGCGAAGCTGCGTTTCGGATAGAACGCGCAGGGGCGCCTTCCCAGCAGAGGCGTCTAGTACTTTCGGGGACAGCGGTCAATTTTTTTTTCCCCCCCCCACCCAACTCTTCCGTTTCCCTACTGCGCAGCCTTGTAAACATTAGTAAACTCCGAGTGGTGATCCACATTCAAAACAGAGCCCCCAAAGCCTTGACTGACCTCGCAGGAAAGTTTCCCCAACAGCCAACAATTCCCGGCGGACACGAACTCGCCACCTCTCTCTGACATCCTGGGCGGCCAGGTCTGCAGATAACGACCCACAGGTCCTCTCACCTGCCACGATCCTCTCCAAGCCAGCGATCTGCCCGCGCCCCCCCGAGCGCAGCGCAGCGCAGCGCAGATGGGCGCCTTCCCCGCCTCCGCTCCTCCCCTTCCCTTCCCTACGGCACACAGAAAAGCCCTCGTCCTCCGCAAACTACAACCGGCGGCGTCGCCCCTCGCAGTCGGCCCCTACTCGGTGTCCAGCGCCAAGTGACGGCCGGAGGGGGCTGGGCGGGGGCGGCCGACCTACCCCGAGCGGAGTACTACCCGGTACTTTATGTAACACTCAGATTCGGGACTGGGTGGGGGGCGGCGAAGAAGGGCCGGAGGAGCGGCGTTGCCCGGGACCGAGGCACCCGGTCCGCGGGAACCCCGGCCCACAGCCGCCCTCCTCCTGCAGCCCCGTCTCGGCGCCCTACAGCCCCAGGCGCCGGCACATCCCTCCATCTCGCGCCGTAATCTGCACCCCCTCCTAGAGGACGCGGCTTGGACCCGCCGCCCCCTCCCCCGCAGCACCCGCCTCATCACTTCACTACAAAGAGCGCTTTGGTCGCGCAGCCTTGCAGCGAGACCTCTCGCGCCTCCTTCCTCCTCCGTGTCCCGGGCTTTGCACACAAGGACCTTGGCGAATCAAAGGCGCTCCAGACCTTTTGTTCCTGCCCCTGCCGAGGGCCGCCGCTGCGGAGCCGGCCGCTTCCTCCGGTCCACTGCAGGACCGGCCCGGCTCCGCGGCGCGCCCGGACCCGCCGGGAAGGAGACGGCCGCCCCCGCCCATCCATCACCCGGCCATACCTTGGTATTTCGCGTCGATCTCCCGCATCAGCGAGACATTTCTCTGCAAGTCGAAAGGCAGGGACTCGATGGAGTCCAGGTAGTCCTCCACATAGTTCACCAGGTGGAGCTGCTCCCCGTTGGCAGGACTCAACATGGTTCACCCCGGAGGTCCCCGGCGACTCGGCGCGGCTTTCCGCTTCCTCCACCCCCCGCCCCCCTCAAAAAATAGCACTGCAAAATGCAAAGCCCTCGCTCTCCCGGCGCCCCCCCGGCGGCTCCTGCTCCGGCCCGGCGGCTACATCTGCCGAGCCCGTCCGCCGCCTCCGGGTCCGCGGGGACCCCAGCGCCTGAGGGCGCGGGCCGCGGTGGCGGTGGCTCCCGGGCGCACGCCCCGGCCGGCGGCGCAGGCCCCCTCTCAGGCGGCGGGGCTGGCGCCGGGGGCCGCGCGTACGAGCGCGCACACACCGGCGGGAGAGGGCCCAGCGCCGCGGCCGCCGCTGCCCACCCGCCCACTGGGCTGGGGAGAAGAGAGGAGCGGAGCGGGCAGCGGGAAGGGGCGCGCTCCGCCGGCCGCCGAGCCGCACTTGTCCAACGTGGAAAACCCAAATACCAGTTTCAAACACTTGGGAAACATTCAGCCCCGCTGCGCAGCGCGCATGCGCCCCGGCCCCCTCCCCCGGCGACGGCCCCGCCCCCCGCCGCATTCACGCCCCTCACCGTCCCGGGCCCCGGGGGCTGCGGGCTCGAGGCCGGCCCTCGCGGGGGCGTGGCCTTGCCTGTCACTTTTGCCAGGGGCGAGGGTCGCGGAGGGGACAGCATCAGGGCGGCTGGGGTGGGGACGGCTGGAGAGGCGCAAACTTTACTAGGAGTTTTTGGCACTTGGAGGCAGAGCCCGTTGGGCGGCACAGCACGCCCGCCGGGAAACGCAGAGGAGCGGCCTGCTTGGCTGAAAACCCGACCAGGACCTAACGGGCCGCGGGACAGAAGCCTCCGAGACCATGGCACGCAGCGACTACCACAGCCCACTCTTCAGCCCCTGATTCTTCGTCCCCGCCCCACAGCGCGGTATAAGTAGGGCCCGAAACACAATTGGCAACCGCAGTAGCCAATCTACTTGCCAACCTCACTTTGACAGCCCAATCACGATGAAGAGGAGGCGGGGAGACCGTGAGTAATACCTCCCGGACTCTTACTACTAGAAACCGAAGTCCTCCGGGAGGCGGAAGGAACGGGGGGGCCGGGCACGGACGGAAGTGGCGGCGCATGCGCACTGGCACCCTCTCGGTGTCCTTTGAGCTGCGGCCGCAGAGTGCGCGGGAGACCTACCCATTCCGCGGCCGGACCACCACTCCCAGCAGCCTAGGCGGCTCCCGCGCCTGCGCCATCCGTCACTGCCCGCCCTTTGTGTCGCCTGCCGGTACTCAGTTTGGAACGGCTTGGAGACAAAGGGGCCTGAGAAGGAAGCTGCTTCCTAGTGCCGAGCCCCAGAAGATGTGTATAGGCCCGAGGGGCGCCTTCCCTAGGCCTTATCTCTTCCCGCCCTGTGCCATGGACGCCGTTCTCGGAGGCAGCTCCCCACACTTGGAAAGGCCGCCCACAGTATGCAGACACCCGGTCGGCCGGCGTCCTGAGGCCATTCAGCTCCCCGGACCACCCTCCCCCTCGTCGCCCCTCTGCCCTCCCGAAGCTCCCCGGATTTTGGGCTTTCTGAGAAGCCTGGACGCCACGCGAGCCCGTTGCCTAGGCGACCGGCCCCGCGCGCCGGCCCGCCCCCTTCCGGCCAAAGGGCCCGCCCCTCCTGGGCGTGGCCTCGTGCCTTTGTGCACTTCCCGCCTGGCTCTCCGGTTCCGGCGCGGCCTCGGCTTCGGCCTCCGCCCGGCTGCGGCCGCCGCGGGTCCCCTCCGGGGTAGCCCCGAGAGCTGTGCTCGCCACGCTTGGCTGCCTGCTTTTCTCTGATTTTCTTCCGCTTTGGACCCTGCTCTATTTGCATTGTCTTTTTTTCACCAAGTCGGAGAACGGTGCCTTGTCAATTTTCACCTTTCTCACCGGACTTTCTCTTTTCCGGAGAGCCGAGTTGGTGGTGCTGTCTGTGTATTCCACGAACTAAGCCCTGTCCCCAGCCCTTGCAGTATTTCTGTATCAATTCCACGCCAGCGCGGTTCTCCATTTATCTTAGCCTCTTAATTTGGACAAGGTCGGATTTCAGCTTTTATCCACCGGGTTTATCCTGTTGCAAAGCAGAGTACGCAGCTTTAGACAAAATAATTGCAGTTGAAATGGATACACATTCTGGTGGTAAGATTTGGAAACGTGGTATTTGTTGGAACCCTGTTGTGACATCTAAAACTATTTGGATTTTTTTAAAACGTATTCTGTGTAATCCAGTAAAAATTTGGATTCGTCCAGTATTTATAGAGTAGATTATTAACCGCAGTGGTGCTCATTCCAGCGCCCTGCCGGGTATTTTGTGCTATGGATGTGAGTACGGCAAAGAGACTGAATTGAGCTGTTTTGTATTTGGAATCGGATTGTTCACGTTGCAACGTTGCTGCAATGTTAAATGGATGGATACTCTTTACACTTTGAAGTGGATTTAATCTTCATTTTTAAGCCCCTTCATCTCACCTACACAGCAGGAGAGCGTTTGCTTTGATATTTGGAGAAATGGCTGTTATTTTACTTACAGATCACGCTATTCTAGTCTTGGCCTAGTTAAAAGCAATGAGTACTTTAGTTTCTACAAGATTTATTGGCCACCACTTGGTCTGCACAAAAGACTATAACACTTGGCCGGACGCGGTGGCTCACGCCTGTAATCCTACCACTTTGGGAGACAGAGGCGGGCGGATTGCCTGAGCTCAGGAGTTTGGGACCAGCTTGGGCAACATGGTGAAACCCTGTATCTACTAAAAATACAAAAAATTAGCAGGGCATGGTGGCGCGTGCCTGTAGTCCCAGCTATTCGGGAGGCTGAGACAGAATCACTTGAACCTAGGAGGGGAGGTTGCAGTGAGCCGAGATTGCGCCACTGCACTCCAGCCTGGGCGACAGAGCAAGACTCTATCTCCGGAAAAAAAGAGAAAAAAAGACTCCGACAAGATAACATTATGTGGAAACAAACATTATGTCGAATAGAGAGTATAGAAGGAGTACAAAGTTGAATAAGGAAAATTACGCCTTTCCCTCAAAAAGCATTTAAGTAATTTAAAAGTACAATAGTAAGAAATAGACCGGTTCTTCTATTCCTAGCATTCGTTGGCTCTAGAATGAATAGTGTTTATCTGAACTCAAGAATAAAGTTGGAAGTAATTTACCCTTTACAAAGATAAGATGGAGTTTAACCTAGGTTATCTTTTTAAAAAAAAAAAAATCACAATACAATACAATCTGAGTAATGATTTTGTTCCTCTCGTTATGTACTCTCTTCACATACACATAAACCAAAAAGGCATCTTATGCATTCAACAAGGAATATTGACGAGTGTCTACCATGTGCCAACTACTATTCCGTGCGCTGGGGATACAGTAGTGAAAAGTTTTTTGGAGCTTTACATTCCATAAAACTTTTAGCCCACCCCTTGGGATAAAAAGTCAAAAAAGATTTTATCTTTTTTGGAACAAACTTAGAAGACCAAGCAATAAAACATAATTAACTTTGATAACGAATTTTAAATGTCATTGAAGAAAGGTGCTTAATTTTGAAGATACGTTGAAGAATCTTGTCTCTTTCAGTTTTGTTTCCTGTGGTGTATTGCAAAAATGGATGTTAAAACTTTTCCGTAGAACAGAAATTACAAATGGATTAAAAAGAAACATTTAAAAATTAAACTTTTTTCTAAAATTATATTTCCAGTCTAACTGAAAATGCTCAAACCTATGAGAGTCAGATATAAGAGATGAACATATAATTCTTTTTCTATTTTTGAGACGGAGTCTTGCTCTTGTCGCCCAGACTGGAGTGCAGTGGCGTGATCTCGGCTCACTGCAACCTCCGCCTCCCAGGTTCAAGCGATTCTCCTGCCTCAGCCTCCTGAGTAGCTGGGATTACAGGTGCCCGACACCACGCCCAACTAATTTTTGTATTTTTAGTAGAGACGGAGTTTTGTCATGTTGGCCCAGGCTGGTCTCGAACTCCTGACCTCAGGTGATCCGCCTGCCTTGGCCTCCCAAAGTGCTGGGATTACAGGCGTGAACCACCGCGCCTGGCGAAGCATAGAATTAAGTTTCAAAGTGCTTAAAAAATAAATGCAAACTCATTCATCTTAAACTTGAAAACCCCTAAACCATATGCTACCATAATCAATTCTACTTCTGATTTACAAGATTTTGCCTTGAAAGAAAATGTAATACTGAGAACTCGATTTTGTTATTGTTGTCATTAAGGACTAAGAAACGGCATTAGTGATATTTTGGAATCATTAACTTTAACACACTTCCTCGTTCTAACCTAGATTGGAGAGGGAGGTGACTTCAATTAAACGGATCCTCTTTTTAGGTATACATGGTGTATTAGTCAGGGTTCTCTAGAGGGACAGAACTAATAGGATGGAGATATATGTATATATTTATATACATATATATGTATATACATATATATAAGTTTATTAAGTACTAACTTACATAATCACAAGGTCCCACAATAGACTGTCCGCAAGCTGAGGAGCAAAGAGAGCCAGTCTGAGTCCCGAAACTGAAGAACTTGGAGTCCGATGTTCCAGGGCAGGAAGCACCCAGCACGGGAGAAAGATGTAGGCTGGGAGGTATAGTAATGAAGAGCATTAGCAGTCTATTTTACTTTACCTTAATATTCAATCTGCAAATATTCAATATGCAAAAAGATCACATTTCTAACCATCATTAGGTAATGAGTTATGTTTCTCCTTGTTTTGATGATCCCCAAAAGCCTTAAGAAAACAGAATTGGCTGCCGGGCACGTGGCTCATGCCTGTAATCCCAGCACTTTCGGAGACCGAGGTGGGCGGATCACCTGGGGTCGGGAGTTCAAGACCAGCCTGACCAACATGGAGAAACCCCATCTGTACTAAAAATACAAAATTAGCTGGGCATCGTGGCACATGCCTGTAATCCCAGCTACTCGGGAGACAGGCAGGAGAATTGCTTGAACCCGGGAGACGTGAGTAAGAGGCAGGAGAATCGCTTGAACCCAGGAGATCACACCATTGCACTCCAGCCTGGGCAACAAGAGTGAAACTCCATCTCAAAAAAAAAAAGAAAGAAAAAAGAGAAAACAGAATTGGCCAGGTGTGGTGGCTTAGGCCGGTATTCCCACCACTTTGGGAGGCTGAGGTGGGTGGATCACTTGAGGTCAGGAGTTCCAGAGTCCCAGACCAGCCTGGCCAACATGATGAAACCCCATCCCTACTAAAAATACAAAAATTAGCTGAGTGTGGTGGCACGCACCTGTAATCTCAGCTACTCGGGAGGCTGAGGCAGAAGAATCTACTTGAACCTGGGAAGTGGAGGTTGCAGTGAGCTGAGATCGCGCCACTGCACTCCAGCCTGGGTGATAGAGCGAGACTCTGTCTCAAAAATAAATACATAAAAATAAAAATGCAAAAATTAGCTGGGCACGGTGGTGCGCACTTGTAATCTCAGCTACTGTGGAGGCTGAAGCAGGAGGATGGCTTGAACCAGGAGGCAGAGGCTGCAGTGAACCCAGATCAGGCCACTGCACTCCAGCCTGGGTGACAGAGCAAGACTGCCTCAAAAAAAAAAAGAAAACATAGTAGAATCACCGCCAGTGAGGGGCTAAAAACATTACATGAATTTTCTGAAGACAGAAGATACTATTGTTAATTTAAAAGTTATGATGTTCTATGAACAATTCAAATATACCACATGTCCAGATTCATGTGCAGATTTGATCTTCAGCGTTACTAAGCTGCTTTCAGAATCTCTGCTCCAGTTATTTCCTTGAATTCGTGTGTTCTCACAGATTGCAGCTGAGCTTTTTGTTAATTTGCTTTATTTACTGGCACATCTAATATCTGAATCAGCTTTATCAGGTATTTTACTACCCAGATTTCTTCCCACCTGCACAGTTAATCCCTTGTGTAAGGGATTAATTCATCAACATTCAACAAGCCCTTTTATTTCTTTTTAAATTTTTTTTCCAGCCACAGCAAAACAAAACACGAAACAAACAAAACCCAAGTCCTTTTCTGAATTTAGTGCAGGGCACAGTGAGAAGTTCAAAATAATGTACAATTTAAGATACTCAGGGAGATAAATATTCACACAGCACTAGAAAGTTACAAAATAACATAAGGCAGGAAAGAAGTGATAATATTCAGGAGAATTTAGAGTAGTTAGGTAACATGAGTGGTTAGCATTGATGTAGGCTATATGGTCTCCTAATTCTAACATTTTAACCTTATTAAATTAGACCATAGTTTACATTAGACTGCAGTTAGCTTGAAACAGAATTGCAGAGTTGGACTCTGAGATATTGAGAAACTACTCTAGGTACACACTTGTCTCTACTTAAACCTTTGCTTTTTAATAAAACACCAAAGCAAACTAAAAACAACAACAAAAAACCAGAGGAATGTCTCCTGTTTTGAGAACTGGGAAAGCAAAGGGGACTTTTTGTTTTTTTTGAGACATTGTATTGCAAGACACCAATAGAAGCACTTTTTTTTTTTTTTTTTCAGACGGTGTCTCCCTCTGTTGCCCAGGCTGCAGTGCAGTGGTGTGATCTCAGCTCACTGAGACCTCTGCCTCCCAGGTTCAAGCGATTCTCCTGTCTCAGCCGCCCCAGTAGCTGGGACTACAGATGCATGCCACCACGCCCAGCTAATTTGTGTATTTTTAGTAGAGACGGGGTTTCACCATATTGGTCAGGCTGGTCTCGAACTCCTGACCTCAGGTGATCTACCCACCTCAGCCTCCCAAAGTGCTGGGATTACAGGCGTGAGCCACTGCGCCTGGCCTGATAGAGGTACGTTTGTCAAGCTAATGTGAGTAACTTTCAGAATGTTTTTGTTCTCAAGATACGGGATCATGGAACTTTTAACCTTAAGATGAATCACAAACAGACATTTCTGCTACGCATACCTGATGAATGAAGTTTCCTAGCTTTGGTCATTTCATCCGGAGACCCCAGGAGAGTGTTGAAGTGCAGACGTGCTATGTGTCCCGGGGGGTGGGTGGGTGGGGAGGCACGCTGTGTATTGGAGTGCAGACATGGTGTGTGTTGGGTTGCACACTGTGTATTGGGGTGCACACTGTATTGGGGTGTAGATGTGTGGGGGCGCACTCTACATTGAGGTGCACATTGCATTGGAATGCACACAGTGTTTGCTGGGATGCACACGTGCTGTGTTGGGGCGCACACTGTACTGGGGTGCAGACATGGTGTGTGTTAGAGTGCACAGTGTATTAGGGGTGCACACTGTGTATTGGGGTGTACACTGTACTGGGGTGCAGACATAGTGTGTGCTGGGGTGCACACTGTATTGGAGTGCACACTGTATTGGGATGTGGTGTGTGCTGATGTGGTGTGTGCAGGGGTGCATACTGTGTATTGGGGTGCAGACTGTATGCTGGGTTGCACACTGTGTATCGGGGTGCACTGTTTTGGGATGCTGATGGTGTGCTGCAGTGCACACTGTATTGGGGTGCAGATGAGTGTGCTGGGGTGCACACTATTGGGATGCTGATGTGGTGTGTGCTGGGGTGCATACTGTGTATTGGGGTGCACACTTATTGGGGTGCAGACTGTGTGTTGGGTTGCATTGTGTATCGGGGTGCACTGTGTTGGGATGCTGACGGTGTGCTGCAGTGCACACTGTATTGGGGTGCAGATGTGTGTTTGGGGTCCACACTGTATTGGGGTGCACACTGTATTGGGGTGCTGACGTGTGTTCTGGGGTGGACACTGTGTATTAGCATGCTGACGTGGGGTGTGCTGGGATGCACACGTGCTTCGCTAACAGGCCAGAGCCCGGCAGCAGAAGCTTGCACTATAAACGCTCCCTCCGCGCGGCGGACACAGGTCCAGGCTGGTACCGCGCGCACACGGACGCCTCGCAGGACCTGGGCTAATAAGGAGAGGAGATCGGCACGGTCCCGCCTCTTCCTACGGCCTCCCGGCGCGGCACCGCCCTCCTCCCTCCACCCCGTGCTTTCCCCGCCCCCACACCTTCGGGCCCTGGTTCTCCACCCTTGCCGCGGGCGACTCGAGCCAGGCCAAAGGGAGGCGCTACCTGAGGACTGCTTCCGGGAGTGGGCGTGGCCCCGTGGGCGGGGCGGGGCCGTGCTGCTTTTGCGCGCCAGGCCGCGTACCCGGCGTGTCTCCAGTCTCCGCCCAGTTGTAGGCGCTGGCTGCTGACATGTTGAGGACGACGCGCGGCCCAGGCCTGGGCCCCCCGCTGCTCCAGGCCGCGCTGGGCCTCGGGCGGGCTGGGTGGCACTGGCCTGCGGGCCGGGCGGCGAGCGGGGGGCGCGGGCGGGCCTGGCTGCAGCCGACGGGCCGGGAGACGGGCGTGCAGGTGTACAACAGCCTCACCGGGAGGAAGGAACCCCTAATCGTAGCGCACGCCGAAGCCGCCTCCTGGTGGGCCGCGCGGGACTGGGGCACGGGCGGGGGCCGAGAGTGGCGGAGACTTCCCACGGGTGAACGGGATCTGGGCTCGGGGAGGGCGTTTAGGAAGCTGCATGGAGGGCGCCGTTTTAGAAGCTGGGGGTGCGCGGTGCTTTTGCAGGTTTGGGTATGAATTGAGCAAGTATGATAAACCCCGGCTATTCATCCCCCAGAAGTGATTACTTTAAAAATTATATGATCATTATAAGTGAGAATCGAATGTTCTTTCTTGCAAATATGTTCCACACGATGGATTTTAACTTTGTTTCCAGGTATAGCTGCGGACCAACTGTATATGATCATGCGCACCTTGGCCATGCTTGGTGAGTTTCCTGGATTTGAATTTTCATGCTTCAAAGGACCATTTATTTTTGAAAGCCTTTTGCTGATTTCTTTTATCTCTTAAGTGGCAACTTAGGGATGCAGAATAATTCCTACATTCCAGACATTGTGGGAAATGTTACAACCTCATTTGGTTCTTGTAGGGATTCTGAGCACTTACACCCGTTTTACAGGTGAGGAAACTCAGAGAGGCAATGGAGCACTGAAAAATGACCCGTTTTGGAACTAGATGTTTTTTGCTGGGTTTGGTGACATCAAGAGGCCTTTGCGGGGTCCCAGGGTCCTGCTGGTCAGTCATTCCTGGGCCCCACCACTTCTTAGCTTCACAGCACTGAGCAGGTCACTTTATTGCTTTGAGTCCTGGTTTCTTCATCTTTGAGACAGGAATAATAATTTGGATCTTATAACAGTTTTAGTAAATAATGCCCATAAAATGCTGCTTAATACAGTACCTCACATGTGAGATGTCACGGGGCTTAATAGTGATTGAGTAACTTTCCTAAGATTACACGTTGAAGAGATATTGGAACTGGAGTGAGGCTTGGTTTATCTGACTGCCAAGTGGTTGCTCTCTTGACCTCTTAACCGTAAGATGTACTGCCTCCTACATTTGCCAAAATTACCACTTTTCCTAATATTTTGTATGTTTACAAAATATAATGTACAAAAATGACATATTGTAGATTTTTTAAAACTTAGTATTGTTCAGTCCTAGACTAAAAGTAAAAAGTTACATTTACTCTGTATACTTTTTTTTTTTCTTGAGAAGGAGTTGCTCTGTCGCCCAGGCTGCAGTGCAGTGGTGCAATCTTGGCTCACTGCAACCTCTGCCTCCCAGGTCCAGTTGCCGCCTCCTGGCAGCAATTCTCCTGCCTCAGCCTCCGGAGTAGCTGGGATTACAGGCATGTACCACCACGCCCGGCTAAGTTTTGTATTTTTAGTAGAGACGGAGTTTGACCATGTCAGCCAGGCTGGTCTCGAACTCCCGACCTCAAATGATCCACCTGCCTTGACCTCCCAAAGTGTTGAGATTACAGGCATGAACCACCGTGCCCGGCCTACTCTGTATACTTTAAATATACATTTTTTCCCCTTTACTTTGGGCTAACATACTTTTAATTATCAAAAGCATATTTCGACACCTTTCTTGAATTATAAAATATGTTGGGGAATTATTAAAAACAAAACCCCCACACTGGAAAACCTTTCCACAAAGGCAGAAGAGAAAGAAAACAGTTCTGTTACTGAATAAGCCTTAAACCAGAAGGGGATGAGCTAAAATAACTGCAGAGACAGAAAGAAATCTCATCCTTCTATAGAGCTTTGGGGATACGGCCTGTCTCAGTCTATGAGTCTGCTGTAACAAAATATCCTAAAATGGATGACTTATAAACAACAGAAATTTCTTTCTTTCTGGGGCTAGGAAGTCCAAGATGAAGGCACCAGCAAATTTGGTGTCTGGCGAGCGTCTGCCTGCTGTGTCCTCACATGGTAGAAGGTAGAGGGAATTCTCTGAGGTCTCTTCTATGAGGGCATTAACCCCAGTCATGAGCTCTCTGCCCCCATGACTTCGTCACTCCCAGAGGCTCCACCTCCTAAAACCATCACCTTGGGAGTTAGGGTTTCAACCATGAGTTTGGAGGGAAGACAAACATTCAGACCATAGCATAACCCATTGCTTCAGGTGAGTTACAGTGTGGAGTCAGATGACAAGGTAGGCCCATCTCCTCCCAGGACACTGGGAAATGGGGCGTTATTTTCCTTGATTACATTTCAGAGGTGGGTCCCAGGTTTTGAAATTTTCTTGAGTTGTAAAACTGCCAAGAGGTTTATTTAGCCATTTAAAAGATTGACATGCATTTGAAGAGAACTGAGGAAGAAATCCTAAAAGTTGTTGGGGAGAGAATCTCTTCTCATTTCCAACTAGGAGAATCAAGTCTTGCAGTTTTAATTTGTATAATATTTACCTTTATGAATACAGAAAAGAATACACATCTTAAGTGCGCAGCTGAATGCCTGTTATAAGCTGTGTCCACACAGGGCCTTCCCAGGGGCTGGTGGGAGCTGGGACTCTCCTCTTGACCGCCTTCCTGTCAGCCTGGCCAACCCCTCCAGGCCTTCGCTGGGCCGGCCTGCCCCACCTCCCTCTCCCCATCTCAGCTGTCCTAGCATTGTACTCCTTCAGTGGTTTTTTATGCAACCATCTGATGTCGTTGGCATGACGTAATTATTTCAGCTCCAGCAGGACAGGGATCCACACAGTGCCTGCTGCAGAAAGTAGAATTTGAGCAATGGGTAGGACTCAGTTCACTGGAAAGAGACCCCCTGAAAAATAGCCTCCCCCATTTCCAGAAGAGGTCAGAGGGATGGAAACCCTGTTTGGGGAAAACAAATAGATCAGTTTGGTGCTAGTGGGGAGGAGCAGGGGAAGGGATGGGGCGTCAGTTGCAGCCAGACTGGGGAGGGTGCTGCATGGTCTGGTCCAGAGAGTTTGGATTTCATGCCATGGTAGACGGAGTCACACTGGAGCATTTTGAGGGAAGACTTAGCAAATGAATCATTTCAGCGATCACCCAGATGAGCACACTCACCCAGTGGATGGTGTAAATGGGGCAGAAAGAGCCGGGCTGACGGTAGCATGGTTCGTGGTGGAGTCACAGAAGCAAGCCGAGGTCTCCTGATGCCATGTTCTTCAGACTCGGCTGCCTGGCACTTGCAAGGCGTGTGTGTGCGTGTTTGTGTATAGAGTGGCCCCTGTGGTCATAACCTGCCTGCAGCGTCTCAGGGTCTCAAGTTGCTCATGGCCCTGCATTCTGCCAGCTCTGCCAAGCTGTGGAGCCTCTGCTGTCTCCAAGGGCAGTTCTGGGACTCAGCCTGGGCTCCTCTGGGCCAAGCAAGGGACTTGACTCTTGTTTTCATTTGCTTTAGGTTCCTGTAATTTTTTTCTTGTAAATCTCACATCTTTTAGACTCTTTCCCAACTTGAGGTGAATGAAGAGCATGGTGATGAGAATGGTAATAATAGCTTGTGTTTTTAGAATTCATGCTGCACAGGCGGTACGACTGGACAGCAGTCCTGTGGCGTGGTGGGATTTTGCCCAATTTATAAGCAAGCCAACTGAGCTGTAAGAGGTTAATTATCTTGTTGAGGAGTTTCGGAGATAGTTTTGTCCCAGGAATCAAGATTTGGTCTTGATTCCAGGGTTTGTGGAGAGGCTGTGTTTGGAGAGGGGGTGTGTGGGAGGTTAAAGTGATACAATAACATGGCTAGGATTCCTCCACACCACCCTAAGAGAAAACAGTTTTATGAACTGAAATTTAGAGAGGCCACATGGATAGCAGAGGTGAGCGTGACATTAGATAACTGTGAGATAGTTTTGTCCCTGGAATCAAGATTTGGTCTTGATTCCAGGGTTTGTGGAGAGGCTGTGTTTGGAGAGGGGGTGTGTGGGAGGTTAAAGTGATACAATAACATGGCTAGGATTCCCCCACACCACCCTAAGAGAAAACAATTTTATGAACTGAAATTTAGAGAGGCCACATGGATAGCAGAGGTGAGCGTGACATTAGATAACTGTGAGTTTTAAGGTTACTTTCATGGGAAAACAGATTCTTCAGATGCTAGGTAGATTTTAAACCCTTTTAGTTTTACAAGTCTGAGTTACCCCAGTGTAGTATATAAATAAGCTGGCATTTTAAAATATTCTACACTAGTGTATGCATTCTTAGGAGTAATCTTATATGGCTTTAATGGGATTGTACTTGTTTTGATTTGGTATTTGCTTCTGTTTTGTCATAGTGAAAAATTAGAATTACTCTAGAACATGAACAAGAATGGTGAAAACATGATCTTAACTGGGAGATTGTATTATGAGTGAATTTTTATACAATTAAATAGACTTCAACTCACTTAAGCAACAACTCCAAAATTAAAAATGCTAATATTGTGTCCTGAAATTGATGCAATACCTTTGTCCGTTTCTCCTGAGAACCCTTGTGGCCCAGGCCCTGGTGTCATCAGTGAGAGGGAGTTTCCTTGTACCTGCTCCGCTGACCTGTCCATTGTGCTACACAGTGGAAGTTATGGAGCAGCATGTTAAAATGTAATGGATTTTTTACAAAGATAACTGATGACTTTGTGTAATAAAGACATCCTGACACTTTTTTTCTTTCAGCTCATATGTTAGATTTGATATCATTCGAAGGATCCTAACCAAGGTTTTTGGATGCAACATAGTCATGGTGATGGGTATTACGGATGTAGATGACAAAATCATCAAAAGAGCCAATGAGGTAAGTGGAGAAGAGTTACATCTATTGATAATGCCATTGATTAGTGTTCTGAGCCCTTCCTGAAAGTGGTTCTTGGCCGGGCGTGGTGGCTTACGCCTGTAATCCCAGCACTTTGGGAGGCCAAGACAGGTGGATCACTTGAGGTCAGGAGTTTGAGACCAGCCTGACTAACATGGTGAAACCTTGTCTCTACTAAAAATACAAAAATTAGTCAGGTGTGGTGGCGGGCTCCTGTAATCCCAGCTCCTCAGGAGGCTGAGGCAGGAGAATCGCTTGACCCTGGGAGGCGAAGGTTGCAGTGAGCGGAGATTGTGTCACTGCACTCCAGCCTGGGTCATGGAGACTCTGTCTCAAAAAAAAAAAAGAAAAAAAAGAAAGTGGTTCTTCTTGTTTGCATTTTACAAGTAGTTCTTCTCACATCTTATTGTCCATGTGTGGCCAGTGGGTGTAATCTGAGACATGAAACAGTGCTGGGTTAGCAGGGTTTCTTTGGTGCCCTAGTAAAGGAAGTTAACATCTATCGTATTGTGATCGCCGAAGCCTTTTCTGTGGCCTTGTGTCATTACCTCTTTCCGTGGTCGCCTCCTGGCTCCAATCTTACCCCCTCCCCCGGCCCCTCGGCCTCCAAGGGAAATGACTGACTTTCTCTTTACTGAGGGCACCAGGCCCACTGATTGGACATATTCATATTTGTGCTAATGATGCCTTTCATGTCTGTGTCTTGATAGTTTAAAAAGTACTTTTTGTATCTATTACTATTTCAGTCTCAGAACAACCCTGTGTGCTGCGCAGAGCAGACCTTATTGTGCTTTTTTTAAACACATTTTATTCCATATTAAAAAAATATTTGAAGCAATTTTGAGATCTACAGAAAAATGACAAGAATAGTACAAAGATCTCCTGCAGCCACCCTGGGTTTCCTTGTGGCCCTTGTTGCGCTGCGTTGGGCCATCGTCTTCTCTCTGTTCTAGACTTTTCCCACCAGGCCGCCTCCCCTCTCTGCACACGCCATGTGTGCCTTCAGAGCAAGGTCACTGGCTCTCGAGGCCCTCCCAGCCCTCCCAGTCAGGAACTGGACATTGATGCAGTGTGCACTGGCGTGGGTGACATGGACGTCAACCCCAGGTGTTGTCCCTGTCCCCCAGCGCCTCTTTCTTTTCTGTCCTAGAACCCCTTCCAGAATCCTGTTGTCTCCTCAGTCTCCTTCAGTCTTCAGTGGTTCCCTGTCTCATGTGCTTGACAGTGTCAAGGATTGTAGGACTTTGATTTTGTAGGTGGCCCTCCACTCAGGTTCATTGGATGTGTCCCCATCTTGCAGAATAGTCAAGAGGTTAAGGTGATCCCATCTTGAGGTTGCGCAGACTTTCAGGGGCAGGGCCACTCCCAGGGCTCTGACTTCAGCTCTCTCTGGGCAAGTCCCCCTGCCAGGTGGGAATGGCCTGCGCACTTGTGGCGGGTAGCAGAAGTCTCTTTCCCGTGCAGGCTGAGGGCCTCACCGGAGTCTGGCCCACACCCGGAGTGGGGTGCCTGGCAAGCTTTGGGAAGACACAGTGGATGAGGTTGTACAGGCAGGTGGAACATTAGAGGCGCCTCCTTGGGCTCTCCCTGTTGGCTGGGGGCCAGTGCCGCGCACATCACTTCTACAGGAAGGGCTTTGGTGGGTCCTTTGACTTTAACTGCTGGCAAGGAAGACTTTTCCTAAAGAAGCCATTCTGATGAAACACTGTCGCTCTTTGCCCCACGTGCTGTCTTATGTCGGCTTTCTCCATTGTGGGTGCTTCCTCTAATCACCATTCTCTCTGGACATTTTTGCCCATTTTCACAATTCACTGAGGTTTAGCATACAAGACAATCTATTCATTTGTGTGTTAGTTAGGATGACTGGCTATTTCCTTTTCCTGAATCTGGTGAAGGAATTTAAGTAAAGCTGACCTAATTTTGATGTAGACGAGATGTAGTCTTGTGATACCTTTGCCAGTTACCACTGCTTTTACCAGCATGTGTTACAGTGGAAATGTTCTAACATACATGAAGTAGAGAGAAGAGCATATGAACCCATGCACCTGTCACCGGCGTCCATGGTCAGCACCTGTTCCACCCCTGTTCTCTCTGCTTTTTGTGGAGACCACCTGTGGATTGTCCAGTGGTGGGCTGCTGTTTGGCAGTTTGACACTCCAAGAGCATGTTTTTCCATTTCATTTTCTACTATGGTGCTTTTCTGAAGTCTGTCTAATTAGACGGTGTTTGTCTTAGTCTGTTTTGTGCTGCTGTAACAGAACACCACAGATTGGGTAATTTATAATGAATAGAAATGTATTTGCTCACTGTGCTGGAGGCTGGAAGACCAAGATCAAGGTGCCAGCATCTGGCAAGGGCCCTCTTACTGCATCATCCCATGGTGGAGGGCAAGAGGTCAAGGGGAGAGGAGGAACCCCTGCCAAAAGCCCCTGCCCCCACCCGTCCTTTGGTTTTTTTTGGAGACAGGGTCACACTGTGTCGCCTAGGCTGGAGTGCAGTGGTGTGGTCATAGTTCAGTGCAGCCTTGATCTCCTGGGCTCAAGCTGTTCTCCCACCTCAGCCCTCCTGGTAGCTGGGACTCAGCTGTGCACCACCACACATGACTAATTTTTTTTTTTTCTATTTTTAGTAGAGATGAGGTTTCACTATGTTGCCCAGGCTGGTCTCAAACTCCTGAACTCAAGCAATCCTCCTGCCTCGGCCTCCCAAAGTGCTAGGATTACAGGTGTGAGCCACCACGCCCGACCTGGATTTCTTTTTTTGAAAAGAAATATACATATACATACTTTTTAAGTCAGTGAGATTTGAATTATAGCATTTGTCTGTCATTGTGGCTTCCCTTCCTCTTTAACCTCCCGTCACACTCATGCGTCTTCCTTTTGTGAAATGGGGTGGAACTAGTGACTAAAGATTTGGATTGGAAGTCAGAGGCCGCCTTTGGGCTGGGGCGTTTATCTGAAAAGAGGCTGAACTTTGTCATTTGTTGAGTGAACAGAGCCCTTCTCTTGTCTGTTAGGCATGAGTCAAAGGAATGGTGTGAGGTCCTTGAGGAACATTTTCACTGAGGTCGCTGTCTTCCTATTTTCTATTGATTTGTTTTTCTCACAACTGGGTAGTCTCCCACTGCATGGGGCTGTTTAGCAGTTCTAGCCTTTTCCCAATTGCTGTTTGTATTGCTTCTGGCTATTAAAAAGAGTGCTGCTATGAACATACATGCTTTTGTTTTGTTTACTTATAAATATATTTCCTGTGGCTGGGTGCAGTGGCTCACGCCTGTAATCCCAGTACTTTGGGAGGCTGGATCACTTAAGCCCAGGAGTTTGAGACCAGTCTGGCCAATATGGCAAAACCCTGTCTCTACTAAAAGACAAAAAATTATCTGGGTGTGGAGGTGTGCACCTGTAATCCCAGCTACTCGAGAGGCTGAGACAAGAGAATCGCTTGAACCCGGGAGGTGGAGGTTGCAGTGAGCTGAGATCGTGCCACTGCACTCCAGCCTGGGCCACAGGGTGAGACTCTGTCTCTAAATAAAAAGTTAATTAATTTCCAAAGCAGAATTGCTAGGTTAAAGGGGGAACAGTTTATTTGATATCTTGCAACTGAGAGTCAGATCATTGAGAGACTGGCAGTGCTAGAAATCGGCTCCCACTTTAAACGTATTTCTTCACATCCTTACCCCAGCCTATAAGAGGCAGGATTTAGAAGGCAGGTGCGTGATGTAAGGCTGTGCGTGAATGCATAGTCACCAGGTAACCCTCAGCAGAGGTGGTGTTTGGAAATGTCCCGCTGGTAAAGAAGGAAGGTCAGTGGTTCAGGGCTTTCACCTGCCGTCGGGGCAGCCAGAGCCTGAAACAAAGGCACTTGGTAGCTTCGTGCCTCTCATGAATCTTCAAGATCAGAAAGAATTGTGTCAGTCCCCGTGTCCTGGTGGCAGGGAGCTGGCAGAGGCTGAGACACTGGCTGAATTCTGGAGGGAGTCCCGTGGGACAGAGAAGGGGCCCCACAGGGGATGGGAGGAGAGGTGAGGACACAGTGTACTCGGAGGGTGTCATGGGGGCAATGGGGAAGGTGGGGCAGGAACGTTGCCATCAGAGAAGTGGGACAAGAGCCCCGAGTCCAGGAAGGAGAGAACTGCAGGTAGGAGGAGGTGGCCAGCGTGGTAAAGGGAGAAAGAAGCAAGAGTTAATTTCACAGATGCCATGAGGAGGGATTGGTTGTTAACTTTTTAAAAAATGTTATGATTAGAATATGAAAAACTTGGTAGAATTGGTGTAAACATTCTAACTGTAGAGAGTATTTAGTTTTTGAACCAGAGGATTTCCATACTTGGTACACAGCAAGATCCTAAGATGGTATTGAATAGTTTCTTTCCTCAAAATAATGTCTGGCTTCAATGTAATAAAACATGTATCTGAAACCCATAGTTATGAAAAACGTCTGTTTTTTAGTATTTAGTGAAAAGGTAATTCTTTAAGAAATGCAAATCAAAACCTCAATGAGATAACATCTCACGCCAGTTAGAATGGCGATCATTAAAAAGTCAGGAAACAACAGATGCTGGCAAGGATGTGGAGAAATAGGAACGCTTTTGCACTGTTGGTGGGAGTGTAAATTAGTTCAACCATTGTGGAAGACAGTGTGGCGATTCCTAAAGGATCTAGAACAAGAAATACCATTTAACCCAGCAATCCCATTACTGGGTATACTCAAAGGATTATAAATCATTCTACTATAAAGACACATACACACGTATGTTTATTGCAGCACTGTCCACAATAGCAAAGACTTGGAACCAACCCAGATGCCCATCAATGATAGACTGGATGAAGAAAATGTGGCACATGGAATACTATGCAGCCATTAAAAAGGATGGGTTCATGTCCTCTGCAGGGACATGGGTGAAGCTGGAAACCATCATTCTCAGCAAACTAACACAGGAACAGAAAACCAAACACCGCATGGTTCTCACTCATAAGTTGGAGTTGAACAATGAGAATACATGGACACAGGGAGGGGAACATCACACACGGGGCCTGTCGGGGGGTGAGGGCTAGGGGAGGGATAGCATTAGAAGAAATACCTAATGTAGATGACGGGTTGATGGGTGCAGCAAACCACCATGGCACGTGTATACCTATGTAACAAACCTGCACTTTCTGTACATGTATCCCAGAACTTAAAGTATAATTAAAAAAAAAAAAAGGGGTAATTCTTTTTATCCAATGTAAATTTTTTGAAGGTAAAATTAAAACTTTTATTTTTCTTCTTTACCTTTTTTATAATATAAAATTTACGATTTTAAACATTTTTAAATGTGCAATTCAGTGGCATTAAGTACATTTACAGCATTAAATGGCACATAATGTCCTCAGGGTTCATCCACCTGTAGCCTGTGCCGGAAGTTCCTTTTTATGGCTGAATAATGTCACATTGCATGTACACTCTCCTTGCTGTCTATCTTCTGAATATATATGCTTTTGTTTTGGTTCCAGGACCCCCTCCCCACATACCAAAATCCTTGGATGCTCGAGTCCCTGATATAAAATATATTTGCAGTTAATCTATGCACATCTTCCCATATACTTTAAATCATATCTAGATTACTTTTAATAACTAATACAATGTAAACGCTCTATAAATAGTTGTACTGTATTTTTTAAAAATTTGTATTACTTTTTATTATTTATTTACTTTTGAGATAGGGTCTCACTCTGTTACCCAGGCTGGGGTGCAGTGGCATAATCACGGCTCACTACAGCCTCACCCTCCCAGGCTCAGGGATCCTCCCACCTCCCCCTCCAGAGTAGCGGGGACCACAGGCATGTGCCACCATGCCCAGCTCATTTTTGTATTTTTGGAAGAGACAGGGTCTTCTAAGTTGCTCAGGCTGGTCTCTAATTCCTGGGCTCAAGCAACCCTCCTGCCTTGGCCTCGCAAAGTGCTGGGATTACAGGCGTGAGTCACTGTGCCTGGCATTATTTCTTAATATTTTCTGTATGAGATCGATTGAACCCACAGATGCAGAACCCCAGGATACGGAGAGCCGACTGTGCTGCTTTTTCTTTATCCATATTCTTCCACCATTGGACATTGGGTTGCTTCTCATGCAAGCTTTTAAAATGATAACAATATCTTTCGTACCGTCTACTCCAAGACTTGTTTTTAAAATATTTTAAATTATAATAATAACACTTTTCTGAATCACTCCCTTGACTTTAATTTTTGGCACCATTTTATAGGTTGTCAGAGATGAAAAGCACAGGTTTTAAATAAATCTGGGGTAAGAATTAGAAGAGGTAGGATATATTCACATAGGAACATTTTGTTTTGTTTTTGTTTTTGTTTTGAGACAGGGTCTCACTTTGTCACCCAGGCTGGAGTGCAATGGTGCGATCTCAGCCCACTGAAACTTCCGCCTCCCAGGCTCAAGCGATTCTCCTGCCTCAGCCTCCCAAGTACCTGGGACTACAGGCGTACACCACTACGCCCAGCTAATTTTTGTATTTTTAGTAGAGATGGGGTTTCACCATGTTGGCCAGGCTGGTCTCAAACTCCTGACCTCAGGTGATCCAGCTGCCTCAGCCTCCCAAGTGCTGGGATTACAGGCGCGAGCTACCACAGCCAGCCAGTAACATTTTATATTAAGAAAAATCATTAAGCCAGGCACGGTGGCTCACACCTGTAATCCCAGCACTTTGGGAGGCCAAGGTGGGAGGATCACCTGAGGTCGGGAGTTTGAGATCAGCCTGACCACCATGCAGAAACCTTGTCTCTACTAAAAATACAGAATTAGCTGGGCATGGTGGCGCATGCCTGTAATCCCAGCTACTCAGGACCTGAGGCAAGAAAATCACTTAAACCCGGGAGGCGGAGGTTGCGGTGAGCTGAGATCGCACCATTGCACTCCAGCCTGGGCAACAAGAGCGAAATTACATCTCAAAAAACAAAAAACAACACAAAACAAAAAAATCGAAAAATTATTATATATGTCTCCAAGTGATTCAAGCCAAAGTCTCTCTTTTTGTGTGCCAGGACACTGGCTTGCATCACCCTGGCTTTCTGGAAGAAGGTGAAATGTTGAGGAAGGGCTGGACACAGGGCCCAGCCGCGGGCTCCTGTCCTGGAGAGAGAGCTAACTTAAAATGATTTACAATCCTTAGAGCTACCTGAGATAATCTGAAATAGGACTAGGACCCCATTTTAGTGCCTTTCTACCTCATCTATTTGTTTTATGGCAGTGAGAAAGCAGCACTACCCCGGTATGAGGAATGATCATATGTTTCAGGTTAAATGTAGGAAGCAGTTTGACTTTTAGAATATGAGTTTCCAGCTGGGCGCAGCGGCTCACGCCTGTAATCCCAGCACTTTAGGAGGCCGAGGCGGGTGGATCACGAGGTCAGGAGATTGAGACCATCCTGGCTAACACGGTGAAACCCCATCTCTACTAAAAATACAAAAAATTAGCCGGGTATGGTGGCGGGCGCTTGTAGTCCCAGCTACTCGGGAGGCTGAGGCAGGAGAATGGCGTGAACCCGGGAGGCAGAGCTTGTAGTGAGCTGAGATTGCACAACTGTACTCCAGCCTGGGCGACAGAGTGAGACTGTCTCAAAAAAAAAAAAGAATGTAAGTTTTCTCTCCCCAGCACCAGCAGTAGTAGGTGGGTATTCCACTTACAACTCCTTGTCATTGTAGCATTTGTGAGCCATGTCCTCTAGGACTGGGCCGTTGGTGCTGGAGAAGCCACGTGCAGAGAAGGGAGTATTGGGTATTTGGGGTGTATCCTACCTGATGAGCCTTTAAAGTGTGTGTGCTTGTGTGTTTATATGTTGTCTCCTTCTGAACTAGATAAATTAATTCTTTTTTTTTTTTTTTTTTTAAGACGGAGTCTCGCTCTGCCACCCAGTCTGGAGTGCAGTGGCGCAATCTCTGCCCACTGCAACCTCCACCTCCCGGGTTCAAGCGATTCTCCTGCCTCAGCCTCCCGAGTGGCTGGGATTACAGGCGCCTGCCACCACGCCCGGCTAATTTTTGTATTTTTAGTGGAGATGGGGTTTCACCATGTTGGTCAGGCTGGTCTCGAACTCCTGACCTCATGATCTGCCCACGTCGTCCTCCCAAAGTGCTGGCATTACAGATGTGAGCCACTGCGCCCGGCCAGTTAATTCCTTTTTTGAGACAGAGTTTCACTCTGTTGCCCAAGCTGGAGTGTGGTGGCACAGTCTTGGACATTGCGGCCTCCGTCTCCTGGGCTTAAGTGATCCCCCTGCCTCAGCCTCCCAAGTAGTTGGGACTACAGGTATATGCCACCACACCTGGCCAATTGTTTTGTATTTTTTGTAGAGACAGGGTTTTGCCAGGTTGCTCAGGCTGGTCTAGATAAATTAATTCTAAAGTTCATATAGAATAGCAAAAAAAAAAAAAAAAAAAAGGAAGAATAGGAAAAGTCTATAAGAGACAAATATTGAGAGGGACTAGCCCTATCAAATATGAAAACTTTTATTTTATTTTATTTATTAATTTTTTTTTTGAGACAAGAGTTTTGCTCTTGATGTCCAGGCTGGAGTGCAATGGCACAATCTCAGCTCACCACATCCTCTGCCTCCCTGGTTCAAGTGATGCTCCTGCCTCAGCCTCCCGAGTAGCCAGGATTACAGGCATGTGCCACCACACCCATCTAATTTTTTGTATTTTTAGTAGAGACGGGGTTTCTCCGTGTTGGCCAGGCTGGTCTTGAACTCCCGGCCTCAGGTGATCCACTCACCTTGGCCTCCCAAATTGCTGGGATTACAGGCATGAGCCACTGCCCCTGGCCACCAAATATGAAAACATTTTAAAAGCTATAGAAGGTTTTTGTTTTCATATATATATATATATATATCATATATATATTTCATATATATATCATATATATATTTTTCATATATATCATATATATATTTTTCATATATATCATATATATCTCATATATATATCATATATATCTCATATATATATATCATATATATCTCATATATATATCATATATATCTCATATATATCATATATATCTCATATATATCTCATATATATATCATATATATCATATATATCTCATATATATATCATATATATCTCATATATATATCTCATATATCTCTCATATATATCTCATATATATATCTCATATATATATCTCATATATATATATTTCATATATATATCATATATATCTCTCATATATATATTTCATATATATATTTCATATATATCATATATATATTTCATATATATATATTTCATATATATTTTATATATATCATATATATATCTCATATATATATATCATATATATATCTCATATATATATATCATATATATATCTCATATATATATATCATATATATATCTCATATATATATATCATATATATATCTCATATATATATGATATATATATCTCATATATATATCATATATATATATCTCATATATATCTCATATATATATCTCATATATATCTCATATATATATCTCATATATATCATATATATATTTCATATATATATCATATATATATATTTCATATATATATATATATTTTTTTTTCTGCACAGCTTTATGTGGTAGGATTGACCTACAATAGATTGCATGTATTATTCAGGAAGGTGCAGTTTGCCAAATGCTGGCCTGGGGTGCCCCTGTGGACGCATCCATCACCCCTGTGTCTGTGCCCCTCGGGATTCCTCCCTGCACCCCCTAACCCCCTGGTGTCCAAGCATCCACTGATCTGTTATCTGTGGCTTTAAAGCCTGCAGAAATTAAACACCTGTACAGAGCATGCATAAACAGATGATGGAATACACCAAAAAGTCCAGAAACAGCCCTGACAATTAATGGGAGTTTGTTTTACGATAAAAGAAGGCATTTCAAATCAGTGGGGGCGGGAGGTGGATTATTCCATAGAGTGTTGGCAGCTGGGGTCATCTGGAGAAAATCAAGCCAGAGGTGGATAGAGGCCTCACAGCCACATTCAAGGCAGGTCAGAGATTTAAATATAAGAGAGACCCCAAGGCAAATTGGATAGCCTCATATTGGGGAAGGCTTTGTAAGTATGTTTCCAAATCCAGAAGCCATTTATGAGAAAAGATTCAGAAATATGAAAGATTGCTAAGTATAAAAATGACAGTTTTTACACTTCATGAAACAACCATAAAGTTGAAAAACTGTGGAAAAATGGAAATTATATCAGCGATAAAATGTTAATTTCTTTAATATAAAAATACTTCTCACCTGACACGGTGACTCACATCTGTAATCCCAGCACTTTAGGAGGCCGAGGAAGGCGGATCATCTGAGGTCAGGGGTTCGAGACCAGCCTGGCCAACAAGGCAAAACCCCGTCTTTACTAAAAATACAAAAATTAGCCGTGCATGGTGGCGTGTGCCTGTAGTCCCAGCTACTTGGGAGGCTGAGACAGGAGAATCGCTTGAGCCCGGGAGGCGGAAGTTGCAGTGAGCTGAGATCACACCATTGCACTCCAGCATGGACAAGAACAAAACTCTGTCTCAAAAAAAAAGAATTCCTAACATCCAATAAGAAAAAGACCTATACCACTCAATAGAAACACAGGCGTGGATAACTACAGGACATTTAACGCAGATAGTTCCTAAACATGCGAGATGTTCAGATTTGCTCAAAATAAAAGAGGTAAAAGCTTAAAGAGCAAAGCACTTGTCAGCTGTCACACTGACACCACGTGAAAGTTGGCTGACCCTGCAGGTGAGGGCAGAGGAAGACAGACACCTCCAGGTGTTGCTGGTCGGGTGTGGCTGGCACAGCTTTCCTGGAAGGCAGCTTGCAGGAGCGGCCAAGTCCATGAGCCTGTGCCCTCTGTGTCCCGCCTAGGAGTGTAGCTCACAGGCACACTTGGGCTGCTGCGAAGTGACCGGTGCACAGTTGTGTTTGTAGTGGTGAGGATGGGATGTGCATCGGGACGGGACCGGGTAAGCACGTAGCGACACATCTGCAAGGGGGAGTAGAGGCCACCTTGGAGGGAGCAGGGCAGCTCAGTGTGTCCAGCATGACGGACCCCCAGGCTTCTGTGTGCTGTGAGGGAGAGAAGCCAGCAGCACAGAGCAGAGTGTGGAATGGGCTGCATTTGGGGATTCCAAGAAAAAGATGCAAATATATATATGTAACCACGTTCATGCTTGTGGGAAAACTGGTCACAGTATTTTCCTTCTGGGAGGAAAGCCAAGTCTGGGCACCCCTTTATGCCATTTGACTTCTCCTGGCAATAAATTACCTCTGCAGAAAAATATAGATTAAGCAACCTGCTGATCTTTATTATTTTATTTTTTATTTTTTTGAGACAGGGTCTCGCTCTGTCACCCAGTGTAGAGTGCAGTGGGGCAGTGTTGGCTCACTGCAGCCTCCACTTCCTGGGTTCAAGCAATTCTGCCTCAGCCTCCCGAGTAGCTGGGATTACAGGCGCCTGTCACCACGCTCAGCTGATTTTTTATATTTTCAGTAGCAACGGGGTTTCACCACGTTAGCCAGGATGGTCTCGATCTCCTGACCTCGTGATCTGCCCACCTCGGCCTCCCAAAGTGTGGGGATTACAGGCGTGAGCCACCGCACCCGGCCACCCCACTGATCTTTAGGCCCAAAATTGCATGGAATTTGAGACTTCTGAAGCGGCAACAAAACACAGTACTTTTGGGTTTTTTCGTTTGGTCTTTTGTCCCCTGGATAGACATACATTAACTGATTTATTGTTGTAAAGGTCTGCTTTGCCACAAAGCTATACCGCAGAAGAGGGGCTGAAATGTTTTGGAGTACCAGCTATGTGCTAGGTGCTGTGTATTTTCTCTCTTTAATGTGATATTTATGTAATGTTTTCTTTTACAAAGCTGTCCTGCCCATATATACACAGTGGTTCTTCTAGCAGTCTAAGGGATTATTAGGTAGAATATCTCTATGCTGTAAAGTAACCGAAGGCCAAGAGGTTTGATTATTGATTTGCCCAAGACCCCAAAGCATAAACAACACCTGGGTAGCAATGCATAGTTCACCAGCTTGCTTTCTTCAGTGAGTATTCTTTGGTGGGGCTTTCTGGGTTGACTGTGCCATTCAGAGCCCTGGGTCTCAGGGTCACATGGTTGGGACCTGGCCCCACGTGTGGCGTTGCGCTTGAGAAAGTTTCTCAGTATTCTGGAGTGGTAATTCCTTCACCTGTGAAATGGGGAGACTTGGTTCCCCTAGGCTGCGTGGAGCAGCTCGGGGAGACTAGCAGGTGGCAGGTGCTGGGCTTGGGAGGCCCAAGGGCCACTTGAGCAGGACCAGCAGTTATGATGCCCGGCTCCATTCCAGAGCTTCACAGCATCTTGTGCATCTGTTCATGTAGAGTTTTTCATTGAAATTATGAAATAACATGAGCAAACCTAGTCTTGTGTCCCAGCCTCCTTGGATAATGTGGCAGGGGCTACAGATATATGCCCCCAAGGCCCCCACATTCGGAATTGATTGGACTGTTTTGGTGATCTATCTCCAGAAACCCAGCCATGGGACCCGAAGGAATGAGTACTCCATTAAATCCCAGTTGTAGTGTGTTAAATTACTTTCAAAATATTTCTTTAGAGATTCCTTTTTAATCTTTCTTTTTTTTTTGGAACAGAGTCTTGCTATGTTGCCCAGGCTGGAGTGCAGTGGCACCTTCTTGGCTGACTGCAACCTCCACCGCCTGAGTTCAAGCGATTCTCCTGCCTCAGCCACCTGAGTCACTGGGATTACAGGTGTGCGCCACCATGCCTGGCTAACTTTTGTATTTTAAGTAGAGACAGGGTTTCACCATGTTGGCCAGGCTGGTCTCAAACTCCCGGCCTCATGTCATCCACCTGCCTTAGTCTCCCAAAGTGCTGGGATTTATAGGCATGACCCACAACACCCAGCCTCCTCTTTAGTATATTTTTGACTATTTTTCTTTTCTCCTGAGGATTAAGGGATAAGATAGGAACATAGTTTCTTATCATACAGACTAGACTAGTATGATTTTGCCCTTGTCTTAGAAAAGTGGAGGATCCTTGGTATGTTTTGTTTTCTAGTTTACTTTATTTTTGTCTTTGTTTCGGAGATGGTGTCTCGCTCTGTTGCCAAGGATGGGATTGCAGTGGCACGATCATGGCTGTTTGCAGCTTCAACCTCATGGGCTCAAACGATCCTCACATCTTGGCCTCCCAAAGTGTTGGGATTACAGGCGTGAGCTGCTGCACCCAGCTGGTTTGTTTTTTACTATATAATGGAAATTGTGACATTATTTCTTCTCTAACCAGAAGACAAGGTCAATAAGCCTTTTTTTCTAGCTAAGCTACTAGTAACAGTTCAGTACCTAAAATGAGTTCCCCCTCTTTGGCAAGTGGGCAGGGGCAAACCGAGGCCGAGGCACCGGAGGTGGCCGGGGTACATTTGCTGTCGTGTTGTGCACGTGGGCTTTCTTGTGGCTGGGTGGTTCTGTTGCGAATGCCCCAGACTCATTAACGTGCACATCTAATCCTTCTGCAGATGAATATTTCCCCTGCTTCCCTCGCCAGTCTTTATGAGGAAGACTTCAAGCAGGACATGGCAGCCCTGAAGGTAAAGTGTGGGGCTGGTTGTTCCTGCCATGAGGGTGACAGGCGTGAGCAGTGACAGCTGGTGCTGGCTGACCTGTACTTCTCACAAGGGAAACACGGTCACGTCTCCACTTCCTTGCAGGTTCTCCCACCCACAGTGTACCTGAGGGTAACCGAAAATATTCCTCAGATAATTTCTTTCATTGAAGGAATCATTGCTCGTGGGCACGCTTATTCAACGGCAAAAGGTAGGGTTTATGTTCCTTTTTTTTTTTTTTTTTTTTTTTTTTTGAGACTGAGTCTTACTCTGTCACCCAGGCTGGAGTGCAGTGGTGCGATCTCAGCTCAAGTGATTCTCCCTGGTTCAAGTGATTCTCCCGTCTCAGCCTCCTGAATAGCTGGGACTACAGGTGCGTGCCACCATGCCCGGCTACATTTTTTTTTTTTTTTTGTATTTTTAGTAGAGATGAGGGTTCACCATGTTGGCCAAGCTGGTTTCGAATTCTTGACCTTGTGATCCACCTGCCTCAGCCTCCCAAAGTGCTGGGATTACAGGCGTGAGCCACTGTGCCCAGCTGGTTTATGTTCTTAAAACTAAAACATTACTGGGATTTGGAGAAACTGGATGTATTTATGAGTTGCAGGAACATACTAAAATTTACTGTCTGTCTTGATACGATTCCAACAGCAAAGCTGTTGTGGGGTTTTCTACAATATTGTGTCTCTTTGCGAAATGGTTGAATTAGTTCTTTCTAAAAATCTTTTCCAGTCACGGGGAGAGGGGAACATCTGGACAGCTAGTCTTGGTAACAGTCGTGGAATCTAGGTGGTAGGTGTACAGGTGTTTGTTGTGGTGTTATTTCATCTTTGTTTAGGTATTTTCCTAACAAAAAGTTGGGGACAAACACAGTACCTCCAGGGACCTGCTCTCATCTTATTAAAAGTCAGCCCAGGTCACCCCCGTCTGTTTGGCTATCGTTTTTTCACAGGCCATTAAGGGTGAGTTGCAGGAGTCGGAGGTTGCAGTGAGCCGAGATCACGCCACTGCACTCCAGCCTGGTGACAGACCAAGACTCCGTCCCCCCACCCACCCCTCCCCCAAAAAACAAGTGAGTTGCAGAGCCAGGCGTGGTGGCTAACGCCTGTAATCCCAGTACTTTGGGAGGTGGAGGCGGGTGGATCACTTGAGGCCAAGAATTTGAGACCAGCCTGGGCAACATGTTAAAACCTTGTTTCTACTAAGATGACAAAAAATCCGCCAGGCCTGGTATCGCATGCCTGTGGTCCCAGCTATTCTGGAGGCTGAGGCGTGAGAATTGCTTGAACCCAGGAGGCATAGTTTGCAGTGAGCCGAGATGACACCATTGTACTCCAGCCTGGGTGACATTGCAAGACTCTGTCTCAAAAAATAAAAATAAAAAAGTGAGTTGCAGGGCTGGGCGTGGTGGCTGATACCTATAATCCCAGCACTTTGGGAGGCAGAGGCAGGTGGATCACTTGAGTCCAGGAGTTCAGGACCAGCCTGGGCAACATGGAGAGACCCCTTCTCTACAAAAATAAAATATAAAAATTAGCTAGGCATGGTGGCGTGCTCCTGTAGTCTCAGCTACTCAGGAGGCTGAGGTAATTAGCTAGGGATGGTGGCGTGCTCCTGTAGTCTCAGCTACTCAGGAGGCTGAGGTAATTAGCTAGGGATGGTGGCGTGCTCCTGTAGTCTCAGCTACTCAGGAGGCTGAGGTGAGAGGATAGATTGAGCCCAGGAAATTCGAGGCTGCAGTGAACCATGATTGTCCCACTGCACACCAGCATGGGAGACAGAGCGAGACCTTATCTCAAAAAAAAAAAAAAAAAAAAAAAGCATGAGTTGCAGATGTTCAGTCGTGTCAGGCGTGACACTTCAACATGCATCTCTGCATAAAAGGAGTCCAGATGTCATGGTCAGACCTAAGACGATGAAGATTTTCTGGCTAGCTTCGCGTGTCCTCTGCGTATTAAATATACTCACTTGTCCCCAGGGCATGTGCTGCATGGGCATTTGTTGGTTTAGTCTCCTCACTTTTTCCCCTCCTCTTTCTTTTTCCTTTCTTTTTTTTTTTTTTTTTTTTCATTTTTTCTGGGTAAGCACATGTAGACTCTTTCAAGACTCTGACAGGTCAGTTTTCCTGTGGAGCAGTCTGTGTTTAGATTTGCATGTTGCTCACTGCAGGTGGTTTCGTTGGTTTGCGGATGCTGATCTTTGTCTGGTGGCCCCCAGGCAAGGCTGGCGTCCTGCTGTTTTGCTGCTTTGGTGATGAAGCATCGCCATAAATCTGAACTAAATCCCACCCATCCTGGCCGCAAACCCTGACCACAGCCTCATCTCTCCATGAAGTTCTCCTTCACCTAGCACAGTTGAAAGTGAACTTACTTTCTCAGCCTTGATATCTCTGCTGTACCATTTGGCAGCCGGTTCTGCACTGCCATAGTTTGCTGTTTAATGTATTCATATTTTGTCCCCATCTAGATCATAAATTCTCAGACCATAAAAACCTTTTGCTTTATTGAATGATGCCTTAGAGTATCCAGCCCATGGCTGAAGATACGCAGGTATTGAATGTTTGTTGCAATGAGTCAGAAAGCATGAAGCACTGCCCTGGACGTTCCTGTCCTTCCTGGGTCCTACTTGGAGCGTAAGATGAACACGTGAGGCCCTGAGGATCTGCTCAGTAGGCTCTCTGTATGGAAGTAGCTTTTTACTTGTTCTAATGTGGTATATTTAGATTTTGTTTCAAAGAAAAACTTTTTTTTTTTTTTTTTTTGAGACAGAGTCTTGCTCTGTCGCCTAGGCTGGAGTGCAGTGGCGCAATCTCGGCTCACTGCAACCTCCGCCTCCCAGGTTCAAGCAATTCTCCTGCCTCAGCCTCCCAAGAAAATCTTTTTTTAAAGGACTTAGGTGGTTGAATTAGAGTTTACACCAGAAAACACAGGAATTAATTTTTTGCTGTCGTGTAACTTGAAATAAGATATGTGGGCCTGCGCTTCCATTTTAGGAATAAACTGATGAATGTTCACGAGTCTTTAGGGATTCTCATCTTCACAGGCTTGAGGAATGAATGCTGTTTGTTGTTTTGTTATTGTGTTTTATTATAAACAATTTAATGATAGTATAAATATAATTAATTCAAAATACACTTACATTCACTCAAACCCCAGTAATTTGGACTTTGTGACAGTTCCACAAGGGCTTGGTTGTAATTTGATCTTTGAACTCTTGGTGAAAAACAATTTGTTCAGCAAATTGATAACATAAACCAAAGTGAAGGGGGAATGTTTCCACCATTTAAGGGAGTGGTTTCTCTCCAGTGAAGCGCTTTTAAAGCACTGTTTGTATTCTGACTTCATAGAAAGCAGCTCCCAGGGCCTGGATGTCCCCCTCCTGTCCTCTGGTTCATCCCCAGCACCGAGTGCCAGCTTAGTGGTCAACCCTGAATGACCAGGGAGGACGCTGCAGGGACAGGGCAGGGTTTTCTGAGCACAGTGGTCACTGGTGGGAGGAAAGGCCAGGGTGGCTTGGGCAAACAAAGCCGGGTGACGTTTCAACAGAAAACCCTGCCCTGTCCCTGCAGCGTCCTCCCTGGTCATTCAGGATTGACCACTAAGTTGGCACTCAGTGCTGGGGATGAACCAGAGGACAGGAGGGGGACATCCAGGCTGAGGACATGAGGCAGGTCCTGGGTGCAGCTTGTGTTTGCCAGTTGCAAAGTTTCCTCGATCTTACCAAGACCAGTGTCCGCAGTAAGGACAGTACTGATGCAAATTAGTAACTGCATTAGTAAAAAAGAATGTGAAGACTCAAACTTTGTAAAGGCTAAAAGTTGCACCCACACCTGGGCCCTGAGGACAGCTACATGCTGCTATGTGGTTGGAGGGTGCTGGATGGTGGCTGCGGATCTGTGGTACTGAGAATGGCCATAGTCACAGCCCGGATGAGCATTGCCTCCTTCCTAGGGAGACACATGGCCTGGAACACACAGCGGCTGCAGCCTGGCAGCCTTGGAGCATGGGTTGGTAGCGCTTTCTTCTTGACAGAGCTCCCACACTGAGCGCCTCCTCCCCAGCTCTGCTTTCTTAGGCTTTGTGGTGGAAGGGGCAAGGGCAGCCCAGGCTTGCAGGAGGCTCTGGCGAAGGTTCTGACCTCAGTCTGCAAAGTGGACCTTGGCGCTCAGCCTCACAGACACTTCAGTATGCAGATGATTTTTTGTGTGTTTTTTTGGTAGCGATGGGGTCTCACTATGTTGCCCAGGCTGGTCTTGAACTCCTCAGCTCAAACAATCCTCCTGCCTCAGACTCCCAAAGTGCTGACATTGGAGGCATGAGCCACTGCACCCAGCCAGATGATGTTTTCAATCTGAGTAAAAAGGTAGTTTTAGAAGATGACTGGGTAAAGAAAGAGTGTCTTTGCTAGCTGGTGTGTAACATAAAGTAAAGAAAGAGTGTCTTTGTTAGCTGGTGTGTAACACAAAGCACAAGATCTAAATGAAGGTCAGTGATAACACTTTTCTTTTTTCTGATTAAATACTTGTCTCAATAGTTTACAGAGAACTTACATTTGTGTTTTCACTTTCATATCTGTGTATTCATGATGTGTCCAAATCATGCATTTATCATATAGTATTGTTTTTAATTCTGGTTAACAAATATATTAAGCCAGGCATGGTGTCACTCCTGTAGCCCCACCTACTGGGAAGGTTGAGGTGGGAAGACTGCCTGAGCCCAGGAGTTCAAGGCTATCGTGAGCTGTGATTGTACCAGTGCACTCCAGCTTGAGCAACATAGCAAGACCCTGTCTATAAAAATGTAAATACTATATATGTATATGGGGGCCAAATGCTATGTTCTGTATTTAAATTCTAATTACTTGTTAGATGTTAAGCTTGTTAATATGCTGATATTCAGACTGAGAAGTGATGAATTCATAATTGTCTTTATAAACAGGCAATGTCTACTTTGATCTGAAGTCTAGAGGAGACAAGTATGGCAAACTGGTCAGCGTGGTCCCTGGTCCAGTCGGAGAGGCAGGTGGGTTGGCCGGGCTCAGCCCTGTGGGTCCCTGACCTCTGCCTCGGGTCTCAGCTCTGGGGAGATGAGATCTGGAGCGCAGACCCCTCCACTTGCTCAGACACTGGCCGTACCCGGGTCACAGCTGTGTTTTAAATTTAATGTGGTTTCTCGGTGGCTCCAGCTTGTGAGGCATAAAGTTCAAACGGCAAGTGGGGGGCGTCCACCCCCACCCCCAGCGTGCCTGGCTCCAGTCCCTGGAGACAGTGCTGGTCACCGTCTCCTTTTTCCTCCCCAGGGTTTTCAGTGCACGTGAAAACCTCATACACGTACATCGTATTTTCACATTCTTCTGTGTTTTGCTGTTACCGTACATTTAATTCCCATACGTGTCTTACTGTGTGTTAAACTTCCAATCTGTTTGAATCTCTTCCTTGCTCTATTCTGTTCCAGGGAGTTATTAGGTCAAAACATTTTTATGGAGAAGAAATAGTAAGCGCAGTATATGGAACTAAATTTAAAATAATTTGAAAAGGATACTGTTTAAGGGAATCAAACAAGAATAACAGGGACAGACCCCAAAGATTGTTCAAGGTATTTCTGGTTTTAGGCACTGTCTTTCTGCCCCATGAACTGTGCCGATGAATCCTAACCATCCGTAGCACTGACCCCTCAGGTTCTTTCCTTCCCCCGCCGTGGTGTCCTGTCCCGCTCCCCGCACGGGCCGGAACACAGACGCCCACATCATCCACGTGTGAGGCGTGGCCACCAGCAGGCCGTGTGGGCTTTGCTTACACATGTGGAGGAGAGGTTTCTGAGAGTTGTATATTCTGGCATCAGGAAGGTTTTTTAAAATTATTTATTTAATAGATTTGTTTTTTTAGAGCCATTTTAGCTTCGCAGCAAATTTGAGAGTAAGGTACGGAGAACTCCTGTCTAACCTGCTACCCTCCACACCGCCCCCCACACTGTCAGCATCCCCCACCATTGATGCATCAGCTTTGTCCAGAGACTGGAGTTGGCATCAGAGTTCACTCTCGGCGCTGTGTGCTCTGGGTTTGGGTGAATGTATAGTGACATGTTTCCACCGTTACAACATCACACAGGATACTTGCACTGCCCTGTAAAATCCTGTGTGGTCTGTCTGCTCATCCCTCCCTCTTTCCCATCCCTGGAAATCACTGGTCTTTCCACAGTCTCTAGTTTTGCCTTTTCTAGAATGTCATATAGTTGGAGTCATACACTGTGCACCCTTCTCAGAATGGCTTCTCTCACTTAGGAAAACACAGTAATTTTCCTCCATGTCTTTTCATGGCTGGGAGCTCGTTTCTCTGTAACACTGAGTCACATCCCAGTGTCTGAATTTATAGCAGCTTACCCACTCACCTACTGAAGGGCATCTTCGCTGCTTCTGAGTTTTGACAATTATGAATAAAGCTGCTGTAAACATCCACGTGCAGATTTTCAGCTCATTTGGGCAAATACCAAGGAGCACAATGCTGGGTCCTCTGAAAAGAGGCTTATTTGTGTAAGAAACTGCCCAGCTTCTTCCAGAGTGGCTGCACCATTTTGCATCCCCACCAGTGAGGAATGAGTCCCTGTCATTCCACATCTTCACAGCAGTGCTTTTTAAAATAAAAAATATTTTCTTATACAAAAGCAACATATTTATATAATTTATAATGGTACAAAATTAGGAAATAGAATTACACAAAACAAAGATAATAAAACCACCATTTTTACATATGGTGAAAAAAAATTTTAATGCCTTAGTGTATGTTATTTCCAAAGCAATGGTGTTGTATTTTAGTTTTCAATTTAAATTGTTGTAATAACGCAACAATAGAAAACACCATTAAAAAATGTCCAGCTTGGTTGAGCATGGTGGCTCACACCTGTAATCCCAGCACTTTAGGAGGCCAAGGTGGGCGGATCGCTTGAGGCTGGGAGTTCAAGACCAGCCTGGGCAATGTAGTGATACCCCTTGCTGTCTCTACTAAACAAACAAAAATGCCCAGCTCAGTGAATGTGTGTTCAGTGGAGACCCTGCGGTCACCCCCTAGTGGAAGGAGACAACAATGGCAAGGGAATGAAGGCACCTGAGTCCTCTGGGTCCCACGCCCTGGCCGCCAGCCTCCCCTGCCCTGCCTGCCAGCCTCTCTGCCCTGCCCTGGGGGCAACTACTGCCCTAACTCTGACAGCGGCCACCTCCTCATTTTTCTGAGTGGGTTTATTGCCCAAACACGTGTCCCTTAACACGACACTTAGCCTTAGCTGTTTTCTATTTGTGTCTTCTTGTTTTTAGTCCATGTGTTCCTCCCCTGGCTGTTTCCCCCTGTTGCTCGTTTGAGGGAGAAACGTCATGTGTCTCACGGTTCCCCCAGTGGGGTTTCGCTTGCTCTGAGTTTTGGAGTGTCTGTAACATTTCCCTCTGTCCTGTGTGTTTTCTGCAAAATGTAGAGGCTTAATCCAGTTTCTGGAGAAGGCTACTTTGTAGATGGTGTATTCCTCACCAGGAGACACGTAAGGGCTCTGCCTATCTGTGTGTCAGCAGCCCTTGCCGCTCTAGGCTTAGATCCTTCACTACAAAAAGAGGTTGCATGGTGGTGCGACTCCCATTCTGCTTTATTTGCTGGAATACCTTTTGTTTGTTTGTTTTTTGAGATGGAATCTCGCTCTGTTGCCCAGGCTGGAGTGCGGTGGCATGATATCGGTTCACTGCAACCTCCACCTCCCAGGTTCAAGCAATTCTCCCTGCCTCAGCCTCCAGAGTAGCTGAGATTACAGGGGCACGCCACCGCACCCAGCTAATTTTTGTATTTTTAGTAGAAATGGGGTTTTGCTGTGTTGGCCAGGCTGGTCTTGAACTCCTGACCTCAGGTGATCCACCCCCCTCAGCCTCCTAAAGTACTGGGGTTATCGGTGTGAGCCACCGCGCCTGGCGCATTTGCTGGAATACTTTTATACAGGCAGACTGTCATCTGGTTACTCAGTGGTACAGTTTGTATAAGAAAGGCAGGACCTTTTCCTTAACTTACCAGTTTTCAAAATAAGGAGTTGGCTTCCATATCTTTCTCTGGCGGTGACTAGTTCATGTTCTTTCATTGTTGAGAGCTCGTGGGCTTCAGTGCACGTGCCGTTTTAATCTATTGCTGCCGTCACGTATTGAGCCTCGGCTTGCCCCCTCTTTTGCTGGTAGGAGCTGCTCCCGAGTCCCTTACACTCAGCCCTGTTGTAGTTGATAGTTTTGTGGCTATCTGATATGGTAAGATATTCCTGGCTCATCTTAAAATAAGCTGTTTCTCCTGGAAGCCCCATTTTTCTCTGTTCTTTCTTTTCTTGTCTTTTCTTTCTTCCCTTTTCTTCCCTTTCCCTTTCTTTCTTTTTCTTTTTCTTTCTTTCTTTCTTTCTCTTTCTTTTCTTTTTTTGAGATAGAATGTCACTCTTGTTGTTCAGGCTGGAATGCAATGGCGCAATCTCAGCTCACTGCAACCTCCGCCTCCCGGGCTCAAGCAATTCTCCTGCCTCAGCCTCCACAGTAGCTGGGATTACAGGCACCTGCCACCACGCCTGGCTGATTTTTGTATTTTTAGTAGAGACGCGGTTTCATCATATTGGTCAGGCTGGTCTCGAACTCCTGACCTCAGGTGATATACCCGCCTCAGCCTCCCAAAGTCCTGGGATTCTAGGTGTGAGCCACCGCGCCAGCTCCCATTTTACTTTTAATGGGAAATGGTGTTTTGAGAACACAGCGTGGGCACCACGGATACTCATTGTTGTCATCTGTCATTGTTGCCATCTGTCATTGTTGCCATCTGTCATTGTTTCCTGGCCTCTCCCGTAGACTGAGGTAATGAACGCATCTGCTCCGTAGGTCACACTGATACTCAAATTCAGGGCCACGGGGTTTCATTAACCCCTCTGTCTGTTCACATGTGTGGTTCCCTTTTCCCCTGTGGCAAGTCCTATCCTTTAAGGACACCAGGTGTGACAGGATACCCAGTGGGTGTCCACCTGCTATAGTCCATCATGGACCAGCCCTGCCCGAGGCTTGACCACGGTTAGAAGGTTCCCATGCATGTGCCTCCTCCCTGCCCTGCGTGTCCATATGTCGGAGTGCCCAGCCTCCGCCTGCACTGCCTCCTGCAGCCCCGTCCACTCTCCCCGCTCCCAGCGTCTCCAGGTCTGCTTTTTACCTGTTGTTTTTGAAGCTTATTCCCCAGCACTTTCTGAAGGAAGAGCCCTTTCTCGGGGACAGTATTCCCTGAATTTGTGCCTGTGGATGATAGTGTGCTGCCTTCTACTTCAAAGTCAGTTTGTCTGGAAATACAGTCCTTGGCCGCATTTTCTGTCCTTAAGTATTTTCCTTCGGCATAAGGTGTTATTGATGCTCTCATTTGCCATGCACTATGTAGGAATTGTTCTGTTTGCTTGGGTGCCCAGAGGATGTTATTCTTACTAAAATGACTAGTAATGAAAACATAGCCTGTCCAGTATGACCCAGAAAAAGTATCTGTGTCTGCATGCCTTTAAATTCATCAAAGGTGATAGACGCCTGTGTCTGTGCTCCCGGGTGGAAAGGGTGATATTGGGACGTTGTGCACAAGGGATGTGCCTGTCCTGGGCAGATGGGACAGCGGGTTTTGGTGAGCATGCGCCACTGGCAGCCTCGCCACACGGTGACAGGCACCTTGCTCAGAGACTCGGGTCCACCAGCTGCGTTACCTGACAGGATCACGCACCTTTCACTCTGTGTGATTAGTATTTTTTTTTGGAAAAAACAACCCTGAAACTCAGTTACTGATAAGCAGAGCATTTCTCGTAAGACAGAATAAGGAAAAATGGGAAAACCCCACCCGGTCCACAGTACATTCCTGAGAAATGAGCCTCTGAGGGTTCCCGGCCACCCAGCTCTCCCTGTGCGCTGGTGCATCTGAGATGAAAGTGTTGCCTGTGCTCCTGTCCCTCACGTGGGTGAAACAGGAGTGAGCGAGAAGTGCAGGCTCCTTCAAAGAGACACAGCGTGGGGCGTGCTGCCCACCGGCAGCTGGAGGGGCTTCCATCGGGGTGGCTGGCTGGGTTTCCCTGGTGGGGGTGACTATCTGGGCTTCTGTGATGGGGGTGAGGTGGTGGTGACAGCCTGGGCTTCCCTGGTGGGGTGACAGTCTGGGCTTTCATGGTAGGGGGGACTGTCTGGGCGTCTGTGGTGGGGTGACTGCCTGGGTTTCCGTGGTCGGGTGACTGTCTGGGTTTCCGTGGTGGGGTGACTGGGTTTCTGTGGTGGCATGACTGTGGGTTTCCGTGGTGGCGTGACTGTGGGTTTCCGTGGTGGGGGTGACTGTCTGGGTTTCCGTGGTGGGGGTGACTGGGTTTCTGTGGTGGCATGACTGTGGGTTTCCGTGGTGGCGTGACTGTGGGTTTCCGTGGTGGGGGTGACTGTCTGGGTTTCCGTGGTGGGGGTGACTGTCTGGGTTTCCGTGGTGGGGTGACTGGGCGTCTGTGGTGGGTGACTGTCTGCGTGTCCGTGGTGGGGTGACTGTCTGGGTTTCCGTGGTGGAGTGATTGTCTGCGTGTCCGTGGTGGGGTGATTGTCTGAGTTTCTGTGGTGTGACTGTCTGGGTTTCCCTGGTGGGGGTGACTGAGTTTCCGTGGTGGGGTGACTGTCTGCATGTCCGTGGTGGGGTGATTATGTTTCCGTGGTGGGGGTGACTGTCTGGGTTTCCATGGTGGGGTAATTGTCTGGGTTTCCGTGGTGGGGTGGCTGTCTGGGTCTCCGTGGTGGGGGTGACTGTCCGAGTTTCCATGGTGGGGGTGACTGTCTGGGTTTCCGTGGTGGAGTGACTGTCTGCGTGTCCGTGGTGGGGTAACTGTCTGAGTTTCTGTGGTGTGACTGTCTGGGTTTCCCTGGTGGGGGTGACTGAGTTTCCGTGGTGGGGTGACTGTCTGCATGTCCGTGGTGGGGTGATTGTGTTTCTGTGGTGGGGGTGACTGTCTGGGTTTCCATGGTGGGGTAATTGTCGGGTTTCCGTGGTGGGGGTGACTGTCTGAGTTTCTGTGGTGGGGTGACTGTCTGGGTTTCCATGGTGGGGTAATTGTCTGGGTTTCCGTGGTGGGGTGACCGTCTGCGTGTCCGTGGTGGGGTGACTGTCTGGGTCTCCGTGGTGGGGTGACTGTCTGCGTGTCCATGGTGGGGTGACTGTCTGGGTCTCCGTGGTGGGGGTGACTGTCTGGGTTTCCGTGGTGGGGTAACTGTCTGAGTTTCTGTGGTGTGACTGTCTGGGTTTCCCTGGTGGGGGTGACTGAGTTTCCGTGGTGGGGTGACTGTCTGCGTGTCCGTGGTGGGGTGATTATGTTTCCATGGTGGGGTGACTGTCTGGGTTTCTGTGGTGGAGTGACTGTCTGGGTTTCCGTGGTGGGGTGACTGGGTTTCCGTGATGGGGTGACTATCTGGGTTTCTGTGGTGGGGTGACTGTCCGCGTGTCTGTGGTGGGGTGATTGTGTTTCCATGGTGGGGGTGATTGGGTTTCCGTGGTGGGGTGACTGTCTGCGTGTCCATGGTGGGATGACTGTCTGGGTCTCTGTGGTGGGGGTGACTGTCTGAGTTTCTGTGGTGGGGTGACTGTCTGGGTTTCCATGGTGGGGTGATTGTCTGGGTTTCCGTGGTGGGGTGACTGTCTGCGTGTCCATGGTGGGGTGACCGTCTGGGTCTCTGTGGTGGAGTGACTGTCTGGGTTTCCGTGGTGGGGTGACTGTCTGGGTTTCTGTGGTGGGGTGACTGTCTGCATGTCTGTGGTGGGGTGATTGTGTTTCCATGGTGGGGGTGATTGGGTTTCTGTGGTGGGGGTAACTGTCTGGGTTTCCATGGTGGGGTGATTGTCTGGGTTTCTGTGGTGGGGTGACTGTCTGCGTGTCCATGGTGGGGTGACTGTCTGGGTCTCTGTGGTGGGGGTGACTGTCCGAGTTTCCGTGGTGGGGGTGACTGTCTGGGTTTCCATGGTGGGGGTGACTGTCTGGGTTTCTGTGGTGGGGGTGAATGTCTGAGCATCTGTGGTGGGGTGACTGAGCTTCTTCCCACTGATGTACCATTTGTCATCTGCAGCGGACTCTGACAAGCGTCATGCCAGTGACTTCGCCCTGTGGAAGGCAGCCAAACCCCAGGAGGTGTTCTGGGCCTCTCCCTGGGGACCCGGGAGGCCGGGCTGGCACATCGAGTGCTCTGCCATCGCTAGGTAAGGTGCCTGCTGCTTCGTGGGGGTTGGGGCTCAAGTTCCCCTGGTGCCTGCTCTGGGCAGCAGAGGATGTGCATGGGAGCAGGTGCAGCCTGGCACGTGTGCTCATGGGTGGTTTTTTGGGAAGAGACTTTTGCTGGAGTGTGACAGGCCATGGAAGGGGGCGAACCAAACCCATGACATCAAGCTTTCCTGACCTCGGCACTTCCTCCGTTTACTGGAGAGGCTTTTTGGTTCACACTTGCAGCTGCCCTGTTCCCTCACCCTTCTCTGTAGTGGCTGGTGCTCGGGGCCCTGGAGGAGAGTGCTTGCACCTACATCCCTCCTCGCTTCACACTTCTCTAGCCCCCAAATCCCTCTCCGCCTTCCCGCCAGCTCTTCTAGCTCAGGCAGCTCACACACCAGGGTGCTCTGTGGTGGAAATCTCCAGCTCCTCCCAGATCTTCCTGGAGTCCCCTCCAGCCACCCTCATGTGGATCCTCTGTCACCAAAGCTCCTCTTCCCGCTGTCTGCCCGGGACTGTGGCTGTCTGCCGCCCCCACTCAGTCACATGACACTGCTCTCCTGGCCCACTGTGGCATCCCCTACTCTGGAAACACCCTCTCTGTCCTGGTTTCTGCCTCTCAGTAGAGCTTTCTCCACCTTCCCCCTGGTCCCCTTTGGACACACCTCAGGTGTCCACACCCTGTGGCTCTGCCCGCAGCCAGGGGCACCTTGGGTGGGGTGTGTGAAAGACACCATATCGCCCGTGCCCCGTGCTGCACAGCTGCCCATGGGGCTCGCCACAGTTAGTTTCGTGTTTTTTTTGTTGTTTTTTTTTTTTTTTTTTTGAGACGGAGGTTCGCTCTTCTTGCCCAGGCTGGAGTGCAATGGTGCGATCTCAGCTCACCGCAACCTCCACCTCCCAGGTTCAAGCAATTCTCCTGCCTCAGCCTCCTGAGTAGCTGGGATTACAGGCATGCGCCACCACCCCAGCTAGTTTTGTATTTTTAGTAGAGACGGGGTTTCTCCATGTTGGTCAGGCTGGTCTTGAACTCCTGACCTCAGGTAATCCACCCGCCTTGGCCTCCCAAAGTGCTGGGATCACAGGTGTGAGCCACCGCACCTGGCCCACGGTTAGTTTGTTACTGTGGTGCTGGTTTGTGTGGCCTGACCCTCTGCAGGCAGCAGGGTACCCGGCTGCACATTGAGACTGTTCCTAGTGTTTCACTGTTACAGATCTCCCTAGTGAATAACCGTGCATATGTTTCCTATTTGTAGAATTGTTTTTTTTTTCTTTTCATTATACTTTAACTTCTAGGGTACACGTGCACAATGTGCAGGTTTGTTACATCTGTATACATGTGCCATGTTGGTGTGCTGCACCCATTAACTCCTCATCTACATTAGGTATATCTCCTAATGCTATCCGTCCCCATTTCCCCACCCCACGACAGGCCCCGGTGTGTGATGTTCCCCACCCTGTGTCCAAGTGTTCTCATTGTTCAATTCCCACCTGTGAGTGAGAACATGTGGTGTTTGGTTTTCTGTCCTTGTGATAGTTTGCTCAGAATGATGGTTTCCAGCTTCATCCATGTCCCTGCACAGGACATGAACTCATCCTTTTTTATGGCTACATAGTATTCCATGGTGTATATGTGCCACATTTTCTTAATCCAGTCTATCATTGATGGACATTTGGGTTGGTTCCAAGTCTTTGCTATTGTGAATAGTGCCGCAATAAACATACGTGTGCATGTGTCTTTATAGCAGCATGATTTATAATCCTTTGGGTATATATCCAGTAATGGGATGGCTGGGTCAAATGGTATTTTTAGTTCTAGATCCTTGAGGAATCGCCACACTATCTTCCACAATGGTTGAACTAGTTTACAGTCCCACCAACAGTGTAAAAGTGTTCCTATTTCTCCACATCCTCTCCAGCACCTGTTGTTTCCTGACTTTTTAATGATCGCCATTCTAACTGGTGTGAGATGGTATCTCATTGTGGTTTTGATTTGCATTTCTCTGATGGCCAGTGATGATGAGCATTTTTTCATGTGTCTGTTGGCTGCGTAAATGTCTTCTTTTGAGAAGTGTCTGTTCATATCCTTCGCCCACTTTTTGATGGGGTTGTTTGATTTTTTTTCTTGTAAATTTGTTTAAGTTCTTTGTAGATTCTGGATATTAGCCCTTTGTCAGATGAGTGGATTGTGAAAATTTTCTCCGATTCTGTAGGTTGCCTGTTCACTCTGATGGTTGTTTCTTTTGCTTTGCAGAAGCTCTTTAGTTTAATTAGATCCCATTTGTCAATTTTGGCTTTTGTTGCCATTGCTTTTGGTGTTTTAGTCAGGAAGTCCTTGCCCATGCCTATGGCCTGAATGGTATTGCCTGCGTTTTCTTCTAGGGTTTTTATGGTTTTAGGTCTAACATTTAAGTCTTTAATCCAGCTTGAATTAATTTTTGTGTAAGGATAGGGATCCAGTTTCAGCTTTCTACATATGGCTAGCCAGTTTTCCCAGCATTGTTTATTAAATAGGGAATCCTTTCCCCATTTCTTTTTTTGTCAGGTTTGTCAAAGATCAGATGGTTGTAGATGTGTGGTGTTATTTCTGAGGGCTCTGTTCTGTTCCATTGGTCTGTATCTCTGTTTTGGTACCAGTACCATGCTGTTTTGGTTACTGTAGCCTTGTAGTTTAGTTTGAAGTCAGGTAGCATGATGCCTCCAGCTTTGTTCTTTTGGCTTAGGATTGTCTTGGCAATGTGGGCTCTTTTTTGAACTTTAAACCATATGAACTTTAAAGTAGTTTTTTCCAATTCTGTGAAAAAAGTCATTGGTAGCTTCATGGGGATGGCATTGAATCTATAAGTTACCTTGGGCAGTATGGCCATTTTCACGATATTGATTCTTCCTATCCATGAGCATGGAATGTTCTTCCATTTGTTTGTGTCCTGTTTTATTTCATTGAGCAGTGGTTTGTAGTTCTCCTTGAAGAGGTCTTTCACATCCCTTGTAAGTTGGATTCCTAGGTATTTTATTCTCTTTGAAGCAGTTGTGAATGGGAGTTCACTCATGATTTGGCTCTCTGTCTATTATTGGTGTATAGGAATGCTTGTGATTTTTGCACATTGATTTTGTATCCTGAGACTTTGCTGAAGTTGCTTATTAGCTTAAGGAGATTTTGGGCTGAGACGATGGGGTTTTCTAAATATACAATCATGTCATTTGCAAACAGGGACAATTTGACTTTCTCTTTTCCTAATTAGATACCCTTTATTTCTTTCTCCTGCCTAATTGCCGTGGCCAGAACTTCCAACACTATGTTGAATAGGAGTGGTGAGAGAGGGCATCCCTGTCTTGTGCCAGTTTTCAAAGGGAATGCTTCCAGTTTTTGCCCATTCAGTATGATATTAGCTGTGGGTTTGTCATAAATAGCTCTTATTATTTTGAGATATGTCCCATCAATACCTAGTTTATTGAGACTTTTTAGCATGAAGGGCTGTTGAATTTTGTCAAAGGCCTTTTCTGCATCTATTGAGATAATCATGTGGTTTTTGTCTTTGGTTCTGTTTATGTGATTGATTACGTTTATTGATTTGCGTATGTTGAACCAGCCTTGCATCCCAGGGGTGAAGCCCACTTGATCGTGGTGGATAAGCTTTTTGATGTGCTGCTGGAATTGGTTTGCCAGTATTTTATTGAGGATTTTTACATCGATGTTCATCAGGGATATTGGTCTAAAATTCTCCTTTTTTGTTGTGTCTCTGCCAGGTTTGGTATCAGGATGATGCTGGCCTCATAAAATGTGTTAGGGAGGATTCCCTCATTTTCTATTGATTGGAATAGGTTCAGAAGGAATGGTACTCAGCTCCTCTTTGTACCTCTGGTAGAATTTGGCTGTGAATCTGTTTGGTCCTGGACTTTTTTTGGTTGGTAGGCTATTAATTATTGCCTCAATTTCAGAGCCTGTTATTGGTCTGTTCAGGGACTCAACTTCTTCCTGGTTTAGTCTTGGGAGGGTGTATGTGTCCAGGAATTTTATCCATTTCTTCTAGATTTTCTAGTTTATTTGCATAGAGGTGTTATAGTATTCTCTGATGGTAGTTTGTATTTCTGTGGGATCGGTGGTGATATCCCCTTTATCATTTTTTGTTGCGTCTATTTGATTCTTCTCTCTTGTCTTCTTTATTAGTCTTGCTAGCAGTCTATCAATTTTGTTGATCTTTTCAAAAAACCAGCTCCTGGATTCATTGATTTTTTGAAGGGTTTTTTGTGTCTCTGTCTCCTTCAGTTCTGCTCTGATCTTAGTTATTTCTTGCCTTCTGCTAGCTTTTGAATGTGTTTGCTCTTGCTTCTCTAGTTCTTTTAATTGTGATGTTAGGGTGTCAGTTTTAGATCTTTCCTGCTTTCTCTTGTGGGCATTTAGTGCTATAAATTTCCCTCTACACACTGCTTTAAATGTGTCCCAGAGATTCTGGTATGTTGTGTCTTTGTTCTTATTGGTTTCCAAGAACATCTTTATTTCTGCCTTCATTTCGTTATGTACCCAGTAGTCATTCAGGAGCAGGTTGTACAGTTTCCATGTAGTTGAGTGGTTTTGAGTGAGTTTCTTAATCCTGAGTTCTAGTTTGATTGCACTGTGGTCTGAGAGACAGTTTGTTACAATTTCTGTTCTTTTACATTTGCTGAGGAGTGCTTTACTTCCAACTATGTGGTCAATTTTGGAATAAGTGCAATGTGGTGCTGAGATGAATGTATATTCTGTTGATTTGGGGTGGAGAGTTCTTAGATGTCTATTAGGTCCACTTGGTGCAGAGCTGAGTTCAATTCCTGGATATCCTTGTTAACTTTCTGTCTCGTTGATCTGTCTAATGTTGACAGTGGGGTGTTAAAGTCTCCCATTATTATTGTGTGGGAGTCTAAGTCTCTTTGTAGGTCTCTAAGGACTTGCTTTATGAATCTGGGTGCTCCTGTATTAGGTGCATACCTGTATTTAGGATAGTTAGCTCTTGTTGAATTTATCCCTTTACCATTATGTAATGGCCTTCTTTGTCTCTTTTGATCTTTGTTGGTTTAAAGTCTGTTTTATCAGACACTAGGTTTGCAACCCCTGCTCTTTTTTTGTTTTCCTTTTGCTTGGTAGATCTTCCTCCATCCCTTTATTTTGAGCCTATGTGTGTCTCTGCACGTGAGATGGGTCTCCTGAATACAGCACACTGATGGGTCTTGACTCTTTATCCAATTTGCTAGTCTGTCTTTTAAGTGGAGCATTTAGCCCATTTACATTTAAGGCTAATATTGTTATGTATGAATTTGACCCTGTCATTATGATGTTATCTGGTTATTTTGCTCGTTAGTTGATGCAGTTTCTTCCTAGCCCTGATAGTCTTTACAATTTGGCATGTTTTTGCAGTGGCTGGTACTGGTTGTTCCTTTCCATGTTTAGTGCTTCCTTCAGGAGCTCTTGTAAGGCAGGCCTGGTGGTGACAACATCTCTCAGCATTTGCTTGTCTGTAAAGGATTTTATTTCTCCTTCACTTATGAATCTTAGTTTGGCTGGATATGAAATTCTGGGTTGAAAATTCTTTTCTTTAAGAATGTTGAATATTGGCCCCCACTCTCTTCTGGCTTGTAGAGTTTCTGCCAGGAGATTCGCTGTTAGTCTGATGGGCTTCCCTTTGTGGGTAACCCGACCTTTCTCTCTGGCTGCCCTTAACATTTTTTCCTCCATTTCAACTTTGGTGAATCTGACAATTATGTGTCGTGGAGTTGCTCTTCTCGAGGAGTATCTCTGTGGCGTTCTCTGTATTTTCTGAATGTGAATGTTGGCCTGCCTTGCCAGGTTGGGGAAGTTATGCTGGATAATATCCTGAAGAGTGTTTTGAACTTGGTTCCATTCTCCCCGTCACTTTCAGGTACACCAATCAGACACAGATTTGGTCTTTTCACATAGTCCCATATTTCTTGGAGGCTTTGTTCATTTCTTTTTACTCTTTTTTCTCTAAACTTGTCTTCCTGCTTCATTTCATTCATTTGATCTTCAATCACTGGTACCCTTTCTTCCACTTGATCAAATCGGCTTCTGAAGCTTGTGCATGCATCACGTAGTTGTTGTGCCATGGTTTTCAACTCCATCAGGGCATTTAAGGTCTTCTGTACGCTGTTTATTCCAGTTAGCCATTCGTCTAATCTTTTTTCAAGGTTTTTAGCTTCTTTACGATGGGTTCAAACATCCTCCTTTAGCTCGGAGAAGTTTGTTATTACCGCTCGTCTGAAGCCTTCTTCTCTGAACTCATCAAAGTCATTCTCTGTCCAGCTTTGTTCCATTGCTGGTGAGGAGCTGCGTTTCTTTGGAGGAGAAGAGGCGCTCTGATTTTTAGAATGTTCAGCTTTTCTGCTCTGGTTTCTCCCCATCTTTGTGGTTTTGTCTACCTTTGGTCTTTGATGGTGGTGACGTACAGATGGGGTTTTGGTGTGGATGTCCTTTCTGTTTGTTAGTTTTCCTTCTAACAGTCAGGACCCTCAGCTGCAGGTCTGTTGAGTTTGCTGGAGGTCCACTCCAGACCCTGTTTGCCTGGGTATCACCAGCAGAGGCTGCAGAACAGCAAATATTGCAAAACGGCAAATGTTGCTGCATGATCCTTCCTCTGGAAGCTTCGTCTCAGAGGGGTACCCGGCTGTATGAGGTGTCAGTCAGCCCCTACTGGGAGTTGTCTCCCAGTTAGTCTACTCGGGGATCAGGGACCCACTTGAGGAAGCAGTCTGTCCATTCTCAGATCTCAAACTCCGTGCTGGGAGAACCACTACTCTTCAAAGTCTGCAGAAGTTTCTGCTGCCTTTTGTTCAGCTATGCCCTGCCCCCAGAGGTGGAGTCTACAGAGGTGGGCAGGCCTCCTTGAGCTGCGGTGGGCTCCACCCAGTTCAAGCTTCCTGGCCACTTTGTTTACCTACTCAAGCCTCAGCAATGGTGACGCCCCTCCCCCAGCCTCACTGCTGCCTTGCAGCTCATCTCAGACTGCTGTGCTAGCAGTGAGCCAGGCTCCGTGGGCATGGGACTCTCCGAGCCAGGCGTGGGATATAATCCTGGTGTGCTGTTTGCTAAGACCATTGGAAAAGCACAGTATTAGGGTGGGAGTGTCCTGATTTTCCAGGTACCATCTGTCACAGCTTCCCTTGGCTAGGAAAGGGAATTCCCCGACCCCTCGCACTTCACAGGTGAGGCGATGCCCCACCCTGCTTCGGCTCACACTCCGTGGGCTGCACCCACTGTCTGACAAGCCCCAGTGAGATGAACCCAGTACCTCAGTTGGAAATGCAGAAATCACCCGTCTTCTGCGTCGCTCATCCTGGGAGCTGTAGATTGGAGCTGTTCCTATTCGGCCATCTTGGAAACGGCACTAGAAACGGGTTTTAAAAAAATCACTGTTAACTCATGGATTTTAGTATACTTGATAGCCAATATTTATTTTAATGAACAGTTTTAAATTAGAAACACAGGAAAGGAGGATTAAGGTAAACATTTTAAGCTATTAGCTACATCAGAGATTTTCAGATGGATAAATCCAGTCACCCCAAAACCTGTGGGCATTGTATCCGGGATGTGTTTCCTGGCTGGGTGTAGAGGGGGTTTGGCTGGAGATAATTATCTCCCACACGAGGACTCTGCTCCATTCATGGACCCCCAGACTGCTTGAGTATTCAGCCCCGAGTAGGGTCGCCCCATTCTACCAGGAGGGAAGGCCTTGTCCCCCACAACCTGCCTATCTAAATTTTGGTGGGTCTTCTTTAAGACCCAGAAAGAGATTCCCTTTTCTGCTAAGCCCCCACCCACTTGCACTGTGGTTATGTGGCTCATCTGGAAACGCTTCCGTCATTCCTCAGACCTCAAACTCTGTTGTTAGTAGGAAGCATGGGCCTGACTTTTGATTAAAAAATTAAAAATGTCCAGTCACCAGTCACACTTTACTTCTATGTGTTTATCAATACTTAATAGCAGACTATGGCATATAAACTGGGTTGCAGATTCATTTTTTAGATTCAAATAATTTCTCTAAAGCACGTAGAAAACATTTAGTGAGTTTCAAATATAATGTTATGTGAAATTCTTATTTTTGTTGAAAGATTAAATAATGAAGAGACCATTGCTGTTGTTCCTTCTGAGCCTTCTCTGATTTTAAACTAGGTGTAACGTAGAGATCAGGAGCGAAACTAGCATAGTGAAGGTGGTGGCCCCATAGTTCAGCTTGTGAAACTTGCACATCGTTGTGTTGGCTTCAGATCTTCGGAAGGGAGAATTGCCCATCCAAATACAAATGAGGCCCCTCCCGTCCCCTCCCTAGTCCTGGTCCCACAGTCTCCTTCACAGCATTTGAACTGCAGGGAACGTTAGAGTTACCCTGAGACGACCCATGGCTAAGATGTAAAAATCTTTTTTTTTTTTTTTGAGACAGAGTCTCGCTCTGTCGCCCAGGCTGGAGTGCAGTGGTGCAATCTCGGCTCACTGCAAGCTCTGCCTCCCAGGTTCACGCCATTCTCCTGCCTCAGCTTCCCAAGCAGCTGGGACTACAGGCGCCCGCCACCACGCCCAGCTAATTTTTTGTATTTTTAGTGGAGACGGGGTTTCACCGTGTTAGCCAGGATGGTCTCGATCTCCTGACCTCGTGATCTGCCTGCCTCAGCCTCCCAAAGTGCTGGGTTTACAGGCGTGAGCCACCACGCCCAGCTAAGATGTAAAAGTCTTAGAACGTCACATTACGTGTGTTTCTGTGATGCCTGTTTCCCCAGGCTCAAGACCTCCGTGTGCAGTCCTTCCCGGAGCACAGGGAGCCAGACCAGTGGGAGCAGGAAGGACCTCTGCGAGGCGTTGGCACCTTAGAAATTTCTGTATCTATCATTTTAAGAAAATCCACCGGCCTGCTGCGTCGCCATGCTTCTGCAGCTGGTCCAGGGACAGAGCTTCGAGTGGGCTGGCCCAGCCTCATTTCCCCCCATCAACCCCATTAATTTTTTTGTGTGGGTTTGCAGAAATGCGGTTTTTATGGAGGCATGGCACAGCACTGTAGGAGAAATGGCAACCTGTGTTGCTTTGAACTCTCTTACCTTGTTATTGGTACGTGACTGTTAGTTACGCTTGCAAAAGCCAAATGAAACATTGTCATGATTTTATAGTTCCATCTCTTGTTAAAATTGGAAAACCACTAAACTCTACCTATTGAAAGTAAGTAAAGGTAATTTTTTGAGTTAAAAAGAAAGAGAAAGAGAGAGAAAAAAAGAACCTGGATCAAAAAGAATTAAGTCCCTTTACTAGGATGAAAAGTCATGAATTATGGGTTTGTGATAACAGGATTTCAGTTTTCATTTGAATCAGTTAAATTATCATGCAAATTGATTTAAAATTGAGATCCATTTATTCACTGAATTAAAAAGGCTGGAGGGAATAAATAGATGAGGTTAGAAGAAAATCTGTTGCTTGATTGAATAAATTCACTACTTTGCACTGTGTCTTGCAGTATGGTATTTGGAAGTCAACTGGATATCCATTCAGGTGGGATAGATTTAGCTTTTCCACATCATGAAAACGAAATTGCACAGTGTGAAGTCTTTCATCAGTGCGAGCAGTGGGGAAATTATTTTCTGCATTCTGGTGAGTAATAACTTCAGATTAATTTGTTCTGTTTCAATTCTGGCAGTTCTGTCTTTGTCGGCAGAACAGCTACATTTGGAAATACATAGTAGATCAGCTAATAGGTCAAGAAATGGATTTGCCTCTTAAATTATTTTTGAGTTTCAATCATTTGGACATGAACTTCCTTGGATTGCAGCAATGATTATACCTTTTTGGAACTGACTAGAGTATGGAAAATGTTTGGCAGTGCTGTTCTATATAAAGTTTCTTTCAAGTAAAACTATTAAGAAAGAACTTCAAGTAGTACAATGTAATGATAATTATGAACACTCCTTTCTGAAGCTATAATATTGTCACTAGACATCTCTGCCATCTTCTAATAACACTGCCCTTTCTTCCACTGTTCAAACACCTAACTGATGAACCCCAGCTGTCTGCTCTCAGAAGTGGATGCAACACCATGAGTTAAGCAACACCTCGAACCCAGCAATTTTGGAATTCACTTGGATACACTGGAAGAGTTATATTTCCAAGTTTACAGGGCCAGAATTAACTAGTCTTATTAGCTTTTGGGGATGGACAGCTAAGGTATTTGAGACGAAGAAAGATAAAGAGTGTTTGGTAGTGATAGGATTTGGAGATGCAAACTTCGACATCTAAAATACAGAAAATTAACAAATACTATTTTTTGAAGTCCTCGAATTGGGAAATTAGGATGTCACAGTAAAGTGACATTAAATGCAGAAGTGCTCCGGTTTTCTGGTCCGCAGCAGAGTTCACTTGGGTTTCTTCGTGAAAGTAGATGAGGCTGATTGCCCCGAAGTCACTTCCTGCAGCTTGTCCTTCACCCTGGGCTTACCCTGTTGAGTCGGGGGACCCAGCAGGCGGCTCTGCCCCTACCATTACCTACTGTGTCTGCCTCTCACAGTGCCCCAGTTTTTGTCTAAAAATGAAGCAGAAACAAAGCTGGCTGCGTGGCTGTTTGAGGACTTAGGACCTGTTGTCCAGCACCCCATACCATTTCCCTGGGGAGGGCTCAGCACTAGCTGAAATCGGCTTTATTCCGGTGTCGGTGGAGTTTCTAATCAGAACAAACACCTGCCGCCCTCACTTCCGTTTCAGCTGGCGCTCACGTGGGAGGGGGTGCACACTGCCCAGTGGTGGAATATTTAAGGCATCACCCCTCGGGGAGCCCAGCACTGATTTCCACAGCCAGGGGCCTGCACTCCACTTTTGACCATGGGGAAAGAGGTCTCTCTTCCGTGGTCCAAGGACTTCTGAATTGTGTTCTTGGAGAGGAAGCATGCTGGGAGCCCATCTGGTGGGGCTGAGACACTGTGTCTCAGGCACAGAGGTAGTCGTGTCCCTCGTCCCAGATAAAGGAAGATAAAGAGTGTTTGGTAGTGATAGATTTGGAGATGCAAACTTTGACATCTGAAATACAGGAAATTAACAAATACTAGTTTTTGAAATCCTTGAATTGGGAAATTAGGATGTCACAGTAAGGTGACATTAAATGCAGAAGTGCTCCGGTTTTCTGGTCCGCAGCAGGGTTCACTTGGGTTTCTTCATGAAAGTAAATAGATGAGGCTGATTGCCCCAAAGTCACTTCCTCAGTGACTTCGTTCAGGGCTCAGTTCAGCACCCCCTGAACTGTCTGAGGAGCTGGAGTTGCTCCCTCCGCAGGTGCGTTTCTGTCTGCAGGTTTATCCTGTTCAGTAGGTCAGGGTTTGTTATTGACAACAATGACCTGCCGTGAGCCCTTCTGCGAGTGTGGAGCTGGGGAGCAGGAAGGGCAGCCTTAGCTGTGCTGACGCTTTGCCCTGTCAGGTAATGAGGAGGGGCCGGGGTCTAGAAACGGAGGTCGTGTTCACCTTCTGATGTGGGAATGGGAAAGCATTTGTTGTTGTTGTTGTTGTTGTTGAGACAATCTCGCTTCGTCCCCCAGCCCGGGAGTACAGTGGCACTATCTGAGCTCACCACAACCTCTGCCTCCTGGGTTCAAGCAATTCTTCTGCCTCAGCTGTCCTAGTAACTGGGACTACAGGTGCATACCACCACACCCGGCTAATTTTTGTATTTTTAGTAGAAGCAGGGTTTCACCATGTTGGCCAGGCTGGGCTCAAACCCCTGACCTCAAGTGATCTGCCACCTCTGCCTCCCAAAGTGCTGGGATTATAGGCGTGAGCCACGCACCTGATGGGAAAGTTTTGTTGCTATTTTTCAGTGATTTTTTACTACCTATTAAGATACCAGCAATCTTTTTCATACTAGTTTGGCCCCAAACAAAACATCAGTGTCTCCTGACATAGGAGAAGTGACACCTGTTCTCCTGTACCCAGTGGATGGAGGAGCTAAGTGGGCAGACGCTATCCCAGCCTGTTAGGGCTGCTATAGCCAAATACTAAAAGCGGGCATCTTATGAACAACAGCAATGAATTCCTCACAGTTCTGCTGGCTGGAAGTCCTGCATCAGCGCACTGGCAGATTCAGTGTCTCGGGAGGGCCTGCTTCCCATTCATAAATGGCCGTCAGCTCTCGAGGGGCCTCTGTTATAAAAACACTGATTCCATTCACACTGGCTCTGCCCCTGTGACCTCATCACCGCCCACAGGCCCTGCCTTCAGTTTCCGTCACTTGAGGGCTGAGGATTTTGACAGGAATTTGGGAGGACATAAACATTCAGGCCTTAGCAAATGTGTTTCATTTTCCAACTATCATCCATTTTAAAAAATCAGAATCACTCTTGGTATAATCACATTAGATAGAATTACAAGTTCAAAGTTATATATGTTTTTTGGAAATCACATTCTAATCGGTTGGTTGGTTGGTTTATTTATTTATTTATTTTTGAGGCAGAGTATCGCTCTGTGGCCCAGGCTGGAGTGCAGTGGCATGAACATAGCTCACTCTAGGCCCAACCTCCTGGGCTCAAGCGATCCTCCCACCTCAGCCTCCTGAGTTGCTGGGATGTTGGGACTGCAGGTGTGCCCCACCACGCCCAGCTAATTTTTAACTTTTTTGTAGAGACCGGGTGTTGCCATGTTGCCCAGACTGGTTTCAACTTCTGGGCTCAAGCGGTCCTTCCACCTTAGCCTCCCAAAGGGCTGGGATTACGGGTGTGAGCCACTGCATCCGGCCTGGAGCGCTGCTATTTGAAGTTGTGTCAGAAAAAGAGGAAGAGTCTTCTGTTAGAAACAGAAAGCTCTTCTCTTGGAGATAAGCCTTGTAAAGCTACAGGCCAGGGAGAATTTCAGGGTCACATTTAGGAGTTCCTTAAATGGGTTTGGTTTTCCTCCTGTCTTTCACATACATAGGGGATGAAATAATACCCAAGTCATCAAAGCCTGTGAAAACAACTGCAACAGGACCTCTGATTCTTCCCACTCAGAGACCCACAAGCGCCACTCTGTTTTTGGACAACGGTCAACAAGCTTTACCGCCAAGTGCCTGATTTGCCAAATGAGAGCTTTGTCATTTCTTCAGATGCTGTCTGTTAAATCAGTATCTCTGAATTACAGGAGAGGAAAAAATAGACGAAATACTGCTGTCGGTACCACGGTTGCTGGCTCTTGTTTAGCTTCTGAGTCAGCTGGGGCACCCCTGCCATTCGCTCTCACTGTGGGGCTGGGTGTCCCTGCACTGTGGAACAAGGGCAGGTCGTGTCTTCCCGGAAGGCCCAGCACGGGTGAAGATTCGGGGGCAGATTTATACCAACATACACTGGCCTATACATTGGATATGTGCAGGTTCCCGTTCGTTTCCTGGGGAGCCATGTGTCCCTGAGACCAGAGAGTCTCCTCACCTAGCTCAGACTTGAATGCTTTTGTTTTTGTTTCAGGGCATTTGCACGTCAAAGGCAAAGAAGAAAAAATGTCCAAATCATTAAAAAACTACATTACTATTAAGGTAACGTGCTTTTTGTATTGTATCTCTGAGGTGCCGATAGCTTGTGGAACCCATCTTAAAGGCTTCTGTGTCATTTGAGAACCACGGAATCCCATTCCCAGTGCCCTCTGGCCCCTTTCTTAGGACGAGACCTGCCTCACCTCCCTCCCACTTTGGCTCTCCGCCTGATCGCACTCCCTCAGCTGCGCCTCCTGCAGGTTTCCGCAGTCCCTTTCTCGGTGGAGCTTCGCTTTCTCTTTCCGCGTTTCGAGGCCGGCGCCGCCTTCTTTGCCTTTTCCTTGTATAATGGTTGTCTCCCTCTTGGCGCATCTGCTGACTTCCTTCCTGCCCTCACCCACCGCCTCCTGCTAGTGTGGCTTTGGGATTTGTTTGGGTTTTGCTGTTTGCCTTTAATAGGCTCAGAGCTGGCCGGATCCTTAACCAACCTGAAAAATGGCATCGTGCTGTGGTGCTGACACATGGAATGTGAATTTCTGTGTGAATGAAAAACAGGCGCACCCGCGGAGGGCTCTGGCTGACATAGTTTGAACTCCTCCTTTGTCTTCTGGCCTGTCTTTAAAGCCAGATTTAATTTAATTGCAAAATAAATGGAGAAGAATAGTATCCAGATCTCACTGCCTAAATAGCAAACCAGTGAAAGCTGTACCTGTCAGATTTAGGATACACCAACAGGGGCTGCTCCTCACAAAATAATTTGTATATAGTTTCCTTAAGTAGAATTTTTCCATTTTACCCTAGGCAAAATTTCAAACCTATAGAAAAGTTGAAAGAAACATCACTATGGCTCCACCCAGATTCAATAGTTGTGATGATTTTGCTGTATTTGCTGTGTAGGATCTTTTTCCCCTACTCAGCTTAGATTCTTTCACCGGGGAGCCTAAATTAAATTAGTAAATTAGACTGGCCAAAGACAGATTAGCAAGAGAAAAACAAAGAGAAATGTATTAGAGCGTGCGTGGCACACGTGGAGGTGGAGCACAGGGTTGCATGACACAGAGGAGGGTCAGAGCCCAGCCACGGGGTTGCATGACGCAGAGGGGGTCCAAACCCAGCCACCGGGTTGCATGGTACAGAGCGGGGTCGGAGCCTAGCTATGGGGTTGCGTGACGCAGAAGGGGGTCAGAGCCCAGCCACAGGGTTGCATGGTGCAGAAGGGGGCCAGAGCCCGGCCACAGGGTTGCATGATGCAGGGGGTGCTGGAGCCCGGCCACGGGGTTGCATGATGTGTGTGGGGGGGGTCAGAGCCCGGCCACGGGGTTGCATGATGCAGGGGGGGTCGGAGCCCGGCCACGGGGTTGCATGACGCAGAGGGGGATTGGCCACGGGGTTGCATAACGCAGAGGGGGGTCGGAGCCCGGCTACGGGGTTGCATGACACAGAGGAGGGGTCAGAGCCTGGCCACGGGGTTGCATGACGCAGAGGGGGGTCCGAACCCAGCCATGGGGTTGCATGGTGCAGAGGGGGTCGGAGCCCGGCCACTGCAGGGACCTTGCTTTATTGAGCTTCACTTTACCGCACTTCGCAGATGCTGTGTCTTTACAGATTGAAGGTTTGTGGCAGCCCTGCACCGAGCAAATCTGTTGGCACAATTTGCCAACAGCATGTTCTCACTTTGTTTCTGTGTGTCATGTTTGGGTAATTCTTGCATTATTTCAAAGTTTCTCATTATTAAATCTGTTATGGTGATCTGTGGCCAGTGATCTCTGATGTTACTGTTGTAATTGTTTTGGGGCTCCATGAACCACATCGATGGAAGACAGAACTTAGTATGTGTTGTGCATGTTCTGACTGCTCCACCAACTGTCCATTCCCTTAAATCTGCCCCTCTTTGGGCTCCCCTATTCCCTGCGACACAACAATATTGAAATTGGGCCAGTTACTAGCCCTACAGTGGCCTCTAAGTGTTCAAGTGAAAGGAAGAGTCACACATCTCTCACTTTCCATCAAAAGCTAGAAATGCTTAAGCTTAATGAGGAGGGTATGTCAAAAGCTGAGACAGGCTGAAAGCTAAGCCTCTTGCACCAAATATTTAGCCAAGTTATGAATGCAAAGGAAAAGTTCTTGAAGGAAATCAAAAGTGCTATTCTAGCGAACACACAAATGATTAGCAAGCAAAACAGCCTTATTGCTGATAATGGAGAAAGTTTGAGTGGTCTGGATGGAGAAGATCAAACCAGCCACAACATTCCTGTAAGCCACAGCCTAATCTGGAACAAGGCCCTAGATTTTTTCAGTTCTATGAAGGCTGAGAGAGATGAGAAAGCTGCAAAGAAAAGTTGGAAGCTAGCAGGGGTTGGTTTGTGAGGTTGAAGGAAAGAATTCATGTCCATAATATAAAACTACAAAGTGAAGCAGCAAGTACCGATGGAGAAGCTGCAGCAAGTTATCCAGAAGACCTAGCTAAAATAAGTGATGAAGGTGGCCACAGTAAACAGCAGATCTTTCTAATGTAGATGAAACAGCCTTCTGTTGGAAGAAGATGCTGTCTAGGACTTTTGTAGCTAGAAAGAAGTCAATGGCTGGCTTCAGAGCTTCAAAGGACAGGCTGACTGTTGTTAGGGGCTAATGCAGCTGATGACTTTAAGTTGAAGCCAGCGCTCATTGACAATTCAAAAAATCCTAGGGCCCTTGAGAATTATGCTAAGTCGGCTGGGTGCAGTGGCTCACGCTTGTAATCCCAGCACTTTGGCGGGCCCAGGTGGGCGTATCATGAGGTCAGGAGTTCGAGACCAGCCTGGCCAACACAGTGAAACCCTGTCTCTACTAAAAATACAAAAATCAGCTGGGCATGGTGGTGGGTGCCTGTAATCTCAGCTACTTGGGAGGCTGAGGCAAGAGAACTGCTTGAACCCAGGAGGCGGAGGTTGCAGTGAGCCAAGATTGTGCCACTGCACTCCAGCCTGGGCGACAGCTATACTCCATCTCAAAAAAAAAAAAAAAAAAAAAAAAAGATTTATGCTAAGTGTACGCTCCCTGTGCTGTATACGTGGAATATCAAAGCCTGTATGACAGCACATCCATTTACAGCATGGTTTACTGAATATTTGAAGCCCACTGTTGAGACCTACTGCTCAGAAGAAAGGATTCCTTTCCAAATATTGACAGTGCACCTGGTCATCCAGGAGCTTTGATGGAGACATACAGTGAGAGTAATATTGTTTTTATGCTGCTAACAGAACATTCTGCAGCCCATTGATCAAGGAATAATTTCAACTTTTAAATCTTACTATTTAAGAAAAATAGTTCATAAGGCTATAGCTGCCGTAGATAGTGATTCCTCTGATGGAGCTGGGCAAAGTAAATTGGAAACCTTCTGGAAAGGATTCACCGTTCTAGATGCCAGTAAGAACATGTATGATTGATGAGAATAGGCCAAAATATTAACATTAACAGGAGTTTGAAAGAAGTTAAGTCCAACTCTCATGGTTGACTTTGAGGGGTTCAGGACATCATTGGAGGAAGTCACTGCATATATGGTGGGAATAGCAAGAGAACTATTGAAATTAGAAATGGATCCTGGAGATGTGACTGAACTGCTGCAACCTCATGATAAAAGTTGAACAAACGAGGAGTTGCTTCTTATGAATGAGCAAAGAAAGTGGTTTCTTGAGATGGAATCTACTCCTGGTGAAGATGCTGTGGACATTGTTGAAATGACAACAAAGGATTTAGACAATTGCATACATTTAGTTGATAAAGCAATGGCAGGGTTTGAGAGGATTGGCTCCAATTTTGAAAGATATTCTGCCATGGGTAAAATGCTATCAAACATTGGATGCTACAGAGAAATCTTTCATGAAAGGAAGAGTCAATTGATGGCACAGACTTCATTATTGTCTTGTTTTAAGAAATTGCCACAGTAACTCAGCCTTCATCAACCACTACCTTGATCAGTCAGCAGCCATAATATTGAATCAAAACCTTCCACCAGCAAAAAGATGACTCACTGAAGGCTCATGATTGTTAGCATTTTTGTTAGCAATAAAATATTTTTTCATTAAGGTATGTACATTGTTCTTTCAGACATAATGTTATTATATACTTAATAGACTGCAGTATAATAGTGTAAACATAACTTTTATATGCACTGGGAAACCAGAAAATATGTGTGCCTTGCTTTATTGTGATATTCACTTTATCGTGGTGGTCTGGAACCAACCCCTCAGTATGTCTGAGGTCTGCCTGTGAACCATGCTAGGCCAAACAAAAAAAAAAAGGAGATTTAGGCTTGAGGAGGGGCAGGCAGGTTTTGGGAGGGTGACTAGGAAAAGTGATAAACAAGGATTGTTGAGTAAAATTTGTTTTGCAGATTGAGCCTCTCTATTGAGAGTTGTTAGGGAGTCCTTACCCTGCTACAGCAGGACACATCTTTTACAACTGGGAGCTTTGTTTACAAGGAAAACTTGCACCCTGTTTTTAGAGCATTTCCTGCATCTGCTTGTTCTCAGTGGTCTTTAGCTCAAAATAATCTGTATGCCAGGGAGGCATATTCGGGGCTGGCGGGCTGTGGTACCCTTCAGGGGCTTTATCTGTGTTTATGGGAGTGGTGAGCATGTGTGCGTGTGCACATTTGTGTGAGCATGTGTGTACATGCACGCCTGTATATAATGCTTGTTATTGACCATTAGAAAATACATTGAAGACATCATGACACTTCTCTATTCTGTAACCAACTCCTAAAAATAAGGATGCTTTCCTACATAATCCAAACACCTAAAAAGTTAGCAGTAATTTCTTAATATTATCTAGTCTGTAGTCTGTTTTTCTTTTTTTTTTTTTGTTTTTTTGTTTTTTTGTTTGTCTCACTATCACCCAGGCTGGAGTACAGTGGCGTGATCTCAGCTTACTGCAACCTCCACCTCCCGGGCTCAAATGATCCTCCTGCCTCAGCCTCCCGAGTAGCTGGGATTATAGGTGCACACCACCATGCCTGGCTAATTTTTGTTTTGTTTTGTTTAGTAGAGACAGGGTTTCACCATGTTGGCCAAGCTGGTCTCGAACTCCTGACCTCAGGTAATCCACCTGCCTCAGCCTCCCAAAGTGCTGGGATCACAGGCATGAGTCACCGCACCTGGCCTGTTTTCTCCAGTTATCCCCAAAATGTGTTTTATACTTTTATTTTTAAACGAGGAGTTGATCAAGGTTCATGTGTTGCATTTGTATGTTGTGTCTTTTTAGGGTTTTTTAAAATGTGGTTAAAAAAACCACGTAACATAAAAGTTATCATCTTAACCATACAGTTCAGTAGCGTTAATATGGCCACATTGTTATGCAACAGATCTCTAGAATTTTTTCATCTTGTAAAACCAAAACTGTGGACTCACTGAACAACTTCCCATTTCCCCTTTCCCCAGGCCTTGGCAACAACCCTTCTACTTTCTGTTTCCATGATTTTGGCTGCTCTAGATCTCATGTAAGTGGACTGGCTTATTTCACTTAGCATGGTGTCCTCGAGATTCACCTATGCTATATTCCATGTCAAAATGTCCTTCCTTTAGGCTGAATTATATTTCATTGTCCTTTCTAGGTTTCTAATCTAATCTACAGCAGTCTTTCTCCTTTTATTTTTCCTGTGGTGTTGACTTTTTGATGAGATTGGGCCACTTGTCTTGTTGAACATCCCACATTTTGGATTTGTCTGTTTCGTTGGGTTGTCATTTAGCTTGTTCTTCTATCTCCTGTAGTTCTTTTCACGGGAAGTGAGGGTTAAAGGGTCAGTTTGATCCAGGTAGAAGCTTTTTGGCAGGAATACCTTGTAGTTGATGCTGTGAACTCACAGTGCATTCCCTGGGGACTGCAAGGTCAGGTATGCCCTACAATTCATGATGGTGAGTTTTACCATTTGTTAAGGAATGACTACCAGATCCCTCTATTGCAGAGTTTATTTTCTTCTTATGAATATTAAGCATCTGAGAGGTGGCATGCTGTGTGGTAATTTGTTTCCTAATAACCTTCCACCCTATGGTTTAGAGGCTTCACTTTGATCACGTATTTCATTGGTTATTGCAAAGTCATGGTTGTCTAATTGTTCCTTCTTTTACATTTATTAGTTGGCATTCCTCTTAAAGAAAAGAGTTTTGTCTTTCTTTTTTTAGTAGACAGAGTCATTGATTTATATTTATTTAGTATATTGTCAATTCAGTCATTATCTTTTGGGTGTTGAAATCATCCCAGATTTAGCCAGGGAGGGCTCTTCTGACTGGCTCCGGTCCCCCAGGGACAGGCCCCTCGGCCTCTGTTGTGCTCCTGCACCTGCCTGCCTTTTGCTTTCCTACCCAGACCTGCCGTTTCTCCAAGCAGCATCCCTGCCTTTGAGGGGAAATGGGATTTTGAAGGCAAGATTTGGGTACTGCGATGTTGATTGCTACTGGAGTGACACTGCGTCTAGGCTTTGTCAGGGGTCAGAGCTAAGGGAGAGGGAGATAAACCTGCACGTACAAAATAGATTCCTTATTTAGGTTTTGATATATCCAAATAAAATTTAATATCACAGGGCTTTTTAGTTTTAGCTCTTTATTTTCCTCTCTTACTAAACATCTTATAAGAGCATATCAACTTTTTGTTTTATCTTAAAATACACACAAAATAAATTTTAAAACTTAATACTAATATTACCATTAACAGTAAAACTATTGAGTAAAACTTAAGCCTTCTTTTTTATTTCTTTTTAAACTAATAGCTTTATTGAAATATAACGCACATACTATATAAGTATACTATTTAAATGGTACTGCTTAGTGGTTTGTAGGATATTCGCAGTTGTGAAACCATCACCACTATCTAAGAATTTTTTTTTTTTTCTTTTTGAGACGGAGTCTCGCTCTGTCACCCAGGCTGGAGTGCAGTGGCACAATCTTGGCTCACTGGAAGCTCCGCCTCCCGGGTTCACGCCATTCTCCTGCCTCAGCCTCCCGAGTAGCTGGGACTACAGGTGCCCGCCACGATGCCCGGCTAATTTTTTGTATTTTTAGTAGAGACAGGGTTTCACCATGTTAGCCAGGCTGGTCTCGATCTCCTGACCTTGTGATCCACCCGCCTTGGCCTCCCAAAGTGCTGGGCTTACAGGCGTGAGCCACCGCGCCCAGCCTCTAAGAACGTTTTTATCACCGCAAAAAGAAACGCCACATCCATGGGCCATCACTTCTCACTCCCACCTCCTCCCAGCCCCTGACAGCCACTCATCTACTTTCTGTTTCTGTGATTCACCTATTCTGGACTTAAATTTCTTTTTCTTGTAGACTGCATCCCACTAAAGCTCTGTGGTCTGAACATATACTCGCAGTGTGTAATGATCTCCTTTCATTAACACAAGAGGTTCATTTGTTCTCTTTGTTTCCAGTGTGATGGTCTCTCTTCCCCTTTCCAATTCACTTTTTGTTTGTCTTTTTTGAGAGAGTCTTGCTCTGTCGCCCAGGCTGGAGTACAGTGGCGTGATCTCAGCTCACTGCAACTTCTGCCTCCCAGGTTCAAGCGATTCTCATGCTTCAGCCTCCCAAGTAGCTGGGATTACAGGCCTACACCACCACACCCAGCTAATTTTTGTATTTTTAGTGGAGATGGGGTTTCACCATGTTGGCCAGGCTGGTCTTGAACTCCTGACCTCAGGTTCACCTGCCTCGGCCTCCCAAAGTGCTGGGATTACAGGCATGAGCCACTGCATCCGGTCCCAATTTACTTTTATTTGTCGTATCTGTGAAACATTTGCAGGGTTCAGCATTAACACTAAAGACAGCATGGAGAAGGCTGGCCTGGAGTCCGCCTGCACCCATTCCCTCCCCAGCAGCCACAGTTGTGTTCTCTGTTTTGGATTCGCCTTCCTGTGTTCCGTTATACACGATAGGCCAATACACATCAACCTTTCTCCTCTGTCTCATTCATGAGGCAGTGTCGTATGCGTGCCGCGTTTTCCCTAACAATTTAAGTGAGGTTTTAATTTGATTATAGACGTGATGGGTTTAATTGCAGAAAGTTTGAAAACTGCAGACAAGACAGAGAAGCACACAGTAGAAAAATTCAAAGGTACTAAGTATGGAAAGCAGGCCTCCTGCCCGACCACGTTCACTGTTGCCTGGCTTCTCTCCTGAAGCAGCGGTTAGTTTTCTCGGAGCAGGTGTGTGTGTGCACACATCTCCCTGTAGCTGTGCTTCTCATCTTCTCTTCACACGCAGTGGTGTAGTTTTGCACTTGCTTGATTAGTCTCTCGGCCTCAGTCGGTTTTCTACCATATGGAGTTGGTTCATTCTTTCGAATGGCTGCGTAGTCCAGTGTGTGGGTGCAGCTTAATTAATTTAAAGAATCCCCTATTGATGGTCATTTAAATCCTACTGTATTTTCCACTCGGGCATGTGCATTTTAAATTTTCACAGACATTGCCATGTCTGCATTATTTTTAGCAGCCGCTTAGTGGCTCATGGCAGTGAGGCACCGTGATTTTATTTCCCTGTTGTTGGGCTTGTTTGTGAGACCTGTACTGTGCAGGCTGCAGTGCTGTGATGAATATCCTTTAGCTAAGTATCTGTGCACATCTAATGATTAGCGACTTGAGAAAAGTGCCTTGAGGTAGAATTGCACATCAGAGATACAGGCACATTCAGTATGTTTTGGATACAGCCCCTGGTGATTTTATCAATGAGTATGATTTACATTCCTACTGGCAGTAGATGAAAATGTCTGTTTCCCAGGTCTCTCCAGCATCAAATTAGACTTATAATCAGGTTACCTTTTTTCCTTTTTTTCTTTCTTTTTTTTTTTTTTTGAGAGAGGGTTTCGCTGTCACCCAGGCACCTGGTGCAGTGGCACCTGGTGCAGTCCTAGCTTACTGCAGCCTGGAACTCGTGGGCTCCAGCAAACCTCCCATTTCAGCCTCCTGAGGAGCTGGGACCACAGGCGTGCACTACCACACCTGCTAATTTTGTATTTTTTGTAGAGACGAAGTCTCACTGTGTTGCCCAGGCTGGTCTCAAACTCCTGGGCTCAAGCAATCCTCCTGCCTTAGCCTCACAAAGTGCTGGGATTACAGGTGTGACCCATGGCACCTGGCCCATTTTTCTTGTTAATTTGTGAAGAATGGCAACTAGATTTTAAATTTCTATGCCTTTGTCTATTTGCTGTGTTGATTTGTCTATATGTATTTACTGGTGATTTTTCATTTATATTTTTGGTAGCTCGCACCTACCCTCAGCCCATAGTTCCTTGGAGATGTTATTGCCCTACATCTTAAAAATACTTGCCACATTCCTGGTTTCTAGCATAAGACCCTTTTCCCGCCAGTCCTCTTTGTCTTGGAGACTATTGATAGATCTTTATAATAGCCTGGGTGAAAATCCAGTGCTTTCTGCGTAATGGAGGCCACAGTCCATGTAGAAAGAGCTCAACCCTGGAGCTCAGATAATGGTTTAAAACCTGCTTTCTAGTTATTATACCTCTCAAAGCAAGCTAGGGCCTGGCCCAGTAGAGAGGCTCTGGTGCCTGCTTCTGCCCAGGGGCTCCAGGGGTGTGTGCAGTGCTGGCATCATAGGAAGTCCCTCGGCAGCTGGCATGTGAACCCAGCGGGCTCCCTGTGAGTGTGCACCCTGTTACCTCGTGAGCTCACTGGGGCTCACGTGGCTTGTTACCGTCCCCACCTGAAGGCCGATCCGGTCCTCCGGCCTGGGCTCTGGGAGATTGCTTACCTCCTGGAGAGTTCCAGCACGAGCTTACACCGCCATCGCCACATTTTGCCTCTCAGGTAGCTGTGGCAGGTTGCACGGTGGAACCGGAGTAGTATAGAAACTTGCTGATGTCAGCCGGCCCAGAGCAGGAACACGCTAAAAAATTAATGTCCGTGAGCACCCACAGTATTCAAGAGTTTTCACATCATTGTCAGAATACTGTGTAATGAAGAAGTTATAATATGTTTCCCCTTTAGTCCATAGAAACTCAATGCTCTAGAAAGATTAGATTCCAGATTTCTGTTAGAACTACTATAGCTCGCTGCAGTAGCGCCCGCCCCCGCAAGTACAGGGAAGATAAGCCTTTAATGTTGTTGGAGTTTCAGAGAACTATTAGATTTGTGAAAACACACTGAGGCTAATTCTGCATGCGTTTACATTCTGAATGAGAGGAAAACCCCTTTGAGAGAAAGCCAGGGGAAATCCTTTTTGGAATGAAGTGGGGAGCGTGGAGCCTGCTTGTGAGTGGTGTTTCCACACCGAAATGTGGAGACCTAAATAGGGCGCAACCTGAACTGAAACGAGCAGGACATGGGCGTGTGCGTTAATTGGAACCACACCTCGGGTGAGGGAGGGTCTCAAATGAGCCTGCGAGTTGCGAATTAGAGGACCCAGGAATCATATTCTTTTTTTCACAATTTGGGAAGGAGCACCCAGGAGATGGACAGATGGAAATTGAATTCCAGTGTGATTACTGATGAATTACTGTTGGATTGGACAGGGGCTCTTCACACACACATGCACGCACGTGCGCAAACACACACACACACACACCCCAGCTCCCCCTCCCCACCCCAGGCCCCTGTGGCAGCCTGGTGAAGTCTGTGGACCCAGCCTTACAATTTGCTTTAAATACATAAAATACATAGGATCCCAGAGGCCGTGGATGATAACTGAAGTAGAGGAGCGGGGGCTCTGCTTGACTCAGCGGTTAGCTCAGCGTGGGTGGGGTCTGATGGCTGCCGTCCTCTCGTGTGATTTGTGGCGTGTGATGTCATCCCTGCGGGGTCACCTGTGGCAGCTGTGGCCACCATGCCAGGCTCTGTGCGTCCCGATGTGTTTGCTGCCTGCACTGACCATCGAAGGAAATACCCACTTCAGTGCAAGGCTGGCAGAAATAAACACATAACTGTGTAACCATCCCAGTTCACAGATCTCCCCGCCCTCCCGCCTTCTCTCTGTAGGCCCCTAGGAGGTCTGTGGACCCCAGGTTGAGCACCCCTGTGTTAGAACATTGGCCCAGCAGCTTTCTGATTAATGCCAGCCCACATGAGAATGCCCTTCACTGCCTCAGGCACAGGCAGACAGGAGTTGGGTTGTGGGGTGGGGGCTGAGCTCCTTCCTGGTGGAAGGCAGACCAGACCCGCTCCATCCTCTGAAGGGACTGAGCCCCGGAGGCAGGTGAAGCAGTGTCCTCCTCCTTCCAGCTCAGCAGTCCAGGGAGCCCCCTCCTTCCTACCAGGTGGGCGAGGCCGCTGCAGCCTGCAGCAGGGACAGTCCCTTCTACCCCAAGATGCTCTTCAGTTGTGTTTGTTTTGCTCTCAGTAGGGCTGTTGAGCAGCATGGCCTTAGACCAGTCTTTTATGCCTTATAAAATACCATGTGTTGTGATGCAGTATTTTGAGCTGGACTCCGCCGTTTCCGGCTCACTCTCCCTGGCAGCTCTGTGCTGCCACGACCACCCTGCAGAGGAAGTGAGTGTCTGAGCTCTGAGGAGCGGGTGCAGACTGCGGGTTGGTGTCAGCCCCTGTGCTGTGGGCTTGTGTTGCTGCCCATCAGCCTAGAGAAGAGGGGATGAGGTTTACCCGAGGGAGACGGAAACGCAGTCCTCACTCCAGCAAGGTCGGTGACAGCTTCCTGCGCAGAGGACAGGCATGGGGTGAGCCAGTTCTGTCTTCTGAGGTGGTGGCTGGAAAGGGGGCTTTGGTCAGAGCTACCACCATGTGCTGCAGATCCAGGCAAGGAGCCACTCGGGCTCCTGTCGGAGCGCGTCCCTGGCCAGGGGTGCAGCCGGAGCTCGGCTTGCTTTCTTGGGGCCACGGTGGAAGCCCAAGCTGGGCAGAGCCCTCTTCCTTCTCTCCCCCACTCATCTCATCCCATCTCTTAAAAGTAGCTGCCAGAGCTGAACCCTGAGCGCCCCACAGGAGGTTTTGCTGAGGGCTGCACTGCTTTTGCAGTGCCTCTAATGCCTCTCCTAAGCTTCCTCATGTAGAAAGCTCCACTTCTTTCTGGACAAACGTTTTCTAAATGATCTATAGGAGGATACCGGTTGGGTTCTGAGTTTTACTTACGTTTAATCAGAAGCTGGGTGGTTTAGTCTTCAAGAGACAGACTTAGCGCATGCTTTAGCCCAGTGTTTATGAGAACTGTGCCGCCAAATAGGATGAGTGATGCTGTTGCCCCTTGGCTGGGCTGAGCCGGGGAGGTCAGCCGGGTCTGACGTTAACTGCAAGCTTCTCCTGGGGGCCCGCAGGCAGCCAGAGCTGGTGTGCCTCCCGCCACCTACCTGGTCTCTTCCTGAGCACAGCATTGCTCCATGCTGTCCGTCCCACGTCCCTGTCGTGTAGAAAGAGAGCCCAGGCTGAGCACAGGACACACTCCTCCTGGAGCCTGTGCAGGTGCAGATTTTCAGGGCAAACCGGCTTTCTCTTCTCGCTCTTTCCACGAATGCTGACATCAAATGTGGAAAGTTCAGTGAGGAAATCACCAGGAAACAGGTGGTAATTGTGAGTTTGGAGGGCTCATTTTCATCAAGATTCCTGATTTCTTGATAGGTAGAGATAACTTATGTAATTATAGTAAGTAACATATTCTCTGAACAGTGTGAAGTGTAAAAGCAAAGCCTCGTGACTGCCTGTCTCTCGCTTTACCAGGACTTTCTGAAGACCTTTTCTCCTGATGTCTTCCGGTTCTTCTGCCTGCGGAGCAGCTACCGCTCAGGTGAGCTGAGCACACATGGAGTGGACTCCTCCCCAGCTTGGAGACAGTCATTCTGACAGGACTGAGAACAGCAAAATGCAGGCCAGAGAATAAGCAGAACCTTGTGAGTGAGGCTGCTTTGCGCCTTACGGTTCGGGTTGAGAGCGAACCCAGAGGACGAGGGCTCCCAGTGCCAGTCCGGCCTCAGCCCGTAGTGGATATGGGCTTCCTCGTCAAGCTCGAGTCCTCTCCACTCCTTCTCTGTGGGTCTGGACAAATCGTGAACCCGCAGCACCTTAGCTTCCTGCTGTGTGAACTGGGAGATTGGAAGGGGCCAGCCTGGCACGGCCCCTGAACATGGGAGCCCTCAAACGTGACCCTGCCTGTCCTGCCCAGGGACAGCACTTCCCCGAACAGTGTGTAGCAGAGCGAGGTCTCCTGGATGGGTGACGACGGTCCCTCCCATGCTGCACAGTTGCCTGCTGCCCCGGGCTAGGCTCTTGGCCAGGAGTTGTCTGGCACTGGCCTGGCATGGTGGCTCACGTGTATGATCCCAGCACTTTGGGAGGCCTAGGCTGGCAGATGTTTTGAGTCAGGAGTTTGAGACCTGCCTGGGCAACATAGTGAGATCTTATCTGTACAAAAAATACAAAAGGCCTGGCACGATGGCTCACGCCTGTGATCTCAACACTTTGGGAGGCTGAGGCAGGTGAATCACTTGAGGTCAGGAGTTCGAGACCAGTTTGGCCAGCATGGTGAAACCCCGTCTCTCCTAAAAATACAAAAATTAGCCAGGCATGGCGATGTGTGCCTGTAATCCCAGCTACTCAGGAGGGTGAGGCAGGAGAATTGCTTGAACCTGGGAGGCAGAGGCTGCAGTGAGCCATGATCATGCCACTGCTCTCTAGCCTGGGCAGCTGAGCAAGACTCCATCTGAAAAAAATACAAAAAATTGGCTTGGTGGCATGCACCTGTAATCTCAGCTACTCGGGAGGCTGAGGCAGGAGAATCACTTCAACCCAGGAGGCGGAGGTGCAGTGAGCTGAGATCGCACCACTGCACTCCAGCCTGGGTAACAGAGCAAGATCCTGTCTCAAAAAAAGAAAAAAAAGAAGTTGTTATCCAGAGCTGCATCCCTGGTGGCGAGTGAAGGCTGGGGACAGCGGTACCGCCCTGCTTGGCTTGACCGCCTAACTGGCAGTAAGGTCCCAGTGTATGGCTAGTGCTACAGGAGCAGGGCCAGTGTCCTCTGGAGATGGTGACAGTTCCTTCCTGGTGAGCGAGGGTTGCTGTCCTGGCCTCTGGTATCCCCTCTGCTCCGTTGACACTGCTGAGGCCCTGGGCTGCTGCTGTTGTCATGCCACCTCCCTCTCCCACTTCTTGTCCCTCCTACGTAGCTCTCTTGCTCCAAATTGATGATTTCACCTTTTTAATGAAGACGATGGGGGTGGGGACATGCAGCTGAAACATAGTTTATTCTCATTCCCCCATTCGGTGAATCTATCTGGCCAGCACACTTTATGTCACACACAAAGCTTTGGTGGGTTTGGGTGAGCCCCTGGGCTGGTCCCATCCATCTCCCTCCCCTGTGCTGTGCCTGCAGAATTTCACCCGGGCTGCGGCCTGGCACAGGCCCCACCCGGCCTGCAGCTCTGTCAGCTTGAGTGGGGCACACAGACATCTGCACCTTTGACCACCGAAAGGCTACCTTGGGCCATGTCTTTATCCTGGCTCTGACGCCACGTTGTTGGCTTTCTACTGCAAACTCAGGTTTTCTGAGACGTGGTCTGAACCTCTCCCCTGGGTGGAACTGCAGTGCACCGGCCCAGGGGACCTGCGCTCACAGGCGCACGAGCTTGAAAAAGAAGTATCGCCAGCCTTGAGCTCGCCTGGCCTCGTGCAGGCATCTGTGTGTGGTGTGCACTTACGCGCGATGAAAACAGCCCAGCCATGCCATGAGAGGAAGAGTTGGGGAGGTGAATGGGCTGGAGAAACTGTTTCTGCCTGGCTCTGTGTTGCTGGAAACGGGCAGAGGCAGTGGAGATGAATCCCGTGTGCAAGCGCAGAGCTCTCTCCCCGGCTCATGCTTGCTCCCCTCGTGGCTGGGGGCTGTGGTCCTTTCAAAGCTGTTCCCTGCGGATCCCTTCCCAGGGGCTCTTTGCCCTCGGAAGCCTCTGCCCCCCTTCTCGCAGATTGTGGCAGGATTAGGGGCAGCACCTTGTATGACTGTCCTAATTGTGTGCAGTTCTTTTTGAGCTTTGAATACAAAGTTTGGTCTGAAAAGAGGCTTTCTGAAGCCTGGGCAGCTCTTTCAGGAACACATTCCCAGTGGGAATTTTGGGTGGGATTCAGCAGGCACCGATCTGCCGGTGAGGGATTTCTAGGAACACAAGGTTAGTCAGGACGTGGATCCCCACAGTGGACACGACTGCCCCACCCCCCCGAGGCCGGAGGTGGCCATGAGGAGCTGGGCCGTCTCTTGCTGTCTGAGCTTCTGTCCACGAATGGTGTGGGAGTTCAGGATCTTCCCAGACATGCTTTCTTCACCTTTGGGAAGATGGAAGGGGACGGTGGCGGCATCCCGTGCAGTCTGTGTTGCGCTGACACTTTGGAGAAGCGTCTCCCATCTGTAGAGCAGAATCCTCATTGGAGAAATGCAGCTGTCCTTGACCTTGAGGCAGAGGGCGTCTCCATGCTGGGCATCTGTCTGCCCCTCCCCATCTGGATGCCTCATCTTGCTGTATCATTAATGGTAATCTTATTCTAACAGCCTCCCATGCATCAACTCTATCAGTCCCCGAATATTATCTTTAAATTTTGTCAGATCGCTTTGTGGGTTTCTGGCTTTTTCTCTTTTCTATCAAGCTATTCAAAGCAAAAACTGAAAGTGAATTTGGAAAAAAAGGAAAAATGTTAAGTAAGATATTAGCCCTGGGGGAGGTTTTCACTGTGTTGCTTCCAGCTTGAAGCCATGTCTGATTTTGGAATTCTCGTTTTGAAGTCAGGACTTCTAGGCATGTTGAGATGTAATTTTCAGCATATGTGTCCAGATAGGCTCTTTTTATTCTTGTGGTTTTCAAAGAGCTGTTTGAAGCAGCACTCCTCAAAAGCATGGACTGTGGACTCAGACAGCCTAGGAAACAGAGTAGGCACGAGAAGGATCTAGAAATGTGTGGCTGGCTCTGCTGATATCCAAGGATATGTGATCATTGCAAAGCGATTCACTCCTGTTGTCTTACCCATCAGAATGCAGTAGACTAGAAACCACAAGAAATGAACAGATGTAAACAGAAACACTGGCCCCTCATCCAGGTGGCCTAAGAAACACCCTAAGACTCTAAAGCCAGGTTTGGGGACTGCTCCTCCCTTCCACTTTGGGCTCCTCATCCAGGTGGCCTAAGAAACATCCACAGACTCTAAAGCCAGGTCTGGGGACTGCTTCTCCCTCCCCCTTTGGGCTGTCCCATCACACACGGGTACTTTCCCCGGGGTGGGGGGGCTTCACTAGAGGTGCCTCTGACCCCAGGGCAGGGCTCCCTCTTTCCAGAGCCAGCCATTCATCCGCACCTCCATCCATCCAGGGCGGGGCTCCTTCTTTTCAGAGCCAGCCATTCATCCATACCTCCATCCATCCATCAGTGGAAATGCACCTCTTGGCTGGAAGCACTGGGAGCATGTCTCCACCGCCACCTTGTTCTCCCAGGGCAGGTGCCACTGAGCTGGGACAGACCCTGTGGTCTGTGCCCAGTGGGCCTAGGGACTCGCGGTCACTGGAGGGCAGTGAGGGCCACATGTCCCGCTCTCCGTGTGGTCCCTGGGTGGCAGTGCCCTCAGAGAACACTGTGATTCTGCTGGACCAGGGCAGGGGCAGGAGCACAGCATGGTGGGCACCGCCTCAGTGACCATCTCTTCCTCCTCAGCCATCGACTACAGCGACAGCGCCATGCTCCAAGCTCAGCAGCTGCTCCTGGGACTGGGCTCTTTCCTGGAGGACGCACGTGCCTACATGAAGGGGCAGCTGGCCTGCGGCTCCGTCAGGGAAGCGATGCTGTGGGAGAGGTAAGAGGCCCGCCTGGCACCCGGCGTGGCGCCCCTCCTGCGGCCTGCTGGGTGCTGCTGGTGGGCTCCTGAAGGTGAAGAGGGGCCCCCAGGAGACAGGGCACTGGACAGGAGGTTTGGGGTCAGGGACTTCCCAGAGAGGCCCCAGGAGACAGGGTGCTGGGCAGGAGGTGCAGGTGTGGGGTCAGGGGCTCCCCAGAGGCCACAGGAGACTGGGGGCTGGACAGGAGGTGTGGGGTCAGGGGCTCCCGAGATGTACCAGGGAGACAGCGCTGGGCAGGAAGTGTGCCTGGGGCCCTCGGGCTCTGAGCCCCCTGCTCAGAGTGGCTTTGGGCTCGGCTTCCCTGTGCGAGGAGCGGAGCTGCTCATCCCTCCCATTCCTGACTGTGAGGAGCCAAAAGCTATGAAACACACAGGCCTGGGCCCACAGCATCGCCTCCACTCCCCACGCATGGGTGTCCTGGGCAGCGCTGCACATTCATCCCGGCGTGCAGAGTCTTCCGTATGGTCTTGGTGATAACCCACCCCTGCCGCTTCAGCAGGGCAGGCAGCCAGTGGCCACATGAGGCTGAGATCCAGGAGCCCCGGGCTGGGCCTCCCCAACCTCTTTGTGAGTGGTTGGCCGCGCCGTCTCTCCCCCACCGAGTCTTCCTTGCCACTCCCCTCAATATCTATTGATTTTTAAAACCATCATGAAAATGCCCACATGTGTCTTGTGTGTTAAAATACAGTGTCACATGTGACCTCTGCTCTGGGACTTTTTCTTGGGGTAACATGACAGTTCGCAGTTGATGTTACATAATTTTCTGCTACTCAGGAACTCACAAGTCTTTGGGAATATGACCTAGAGAGAGTCCCCAAATTAGAGCCCCCAGCGTCTCTCCCTGGGGAAGGACTGGCGTGGGGGCCTCCTGGGGAGAGTGGAGCTCCCTCTGCTGCGACTGTTCTCTCCTCTTCCCTCAGGCTCTCCAGCACCAAGAGGGCCGTGAAGGCGGCCTTGGCAGATGACTTTGACACACCCAGGGTGGTTGATGCTATCCTGGGCCTTGCACACCACGGGAATGGACAGCTCAGGGCGTCCCCGAAGGTAGCTCAACGAGCAGGTGGCCTCGCGGTCCCGCTGCTGGGGGCATGGGTCGGGTCCTCTGGTGGATTTTTCTCACGTCGGCTGGGTGGCATCTCTGCTGATTTCGCCTCCCACAGCTTCTGTGGAGGGACTCATGGAACCTGAGTCTGCCACTGACACACGGGATGGCATCCAGCCTGGGGCTTGACCCTCCTGGGCCTCAGGGCCACCTGGGGAACAAGCTCTCAGGAGCCCCTGAGGCTAAGAAATTCTGTGTGCTTGATCCTCAGGGGACATATCTCATGTCCCCACTGCATTTGTGGCACCTTCCCAGAGAGCTTTTGTGGGGAACTTTTTAAGGAAAGACCCATTTACCCCAATGCACTGTAATGCAATCTGCACCCCAGTGTGATGACCACACCAAGCACCCAGGGGTCTGAGCCTGGATTCGTGGGTCACTGAAAGTGTTTGGCAGATGGGACAAAGACCGTGAAGGTGGCGGCAGGCTTTGGTTCCTGCACTTCTGAGGGTCTCCCTGCCAGGCCCTGGGAGGCGCTGCGTCGGGAGCCCTGTGACCTTTCATGACCCGGGAAGCCTAGGCTGTTCGTGCCTCTCCCACCTCTGGAAACACCTGTGGGTTCTGGCCACGTGCTCTGTTAGTTGAGCATCTCTGTGGAAGGCTCCATCCCTGGCTGCGTGCAGTGTTGGGTTTCAGAGCACCAGCAGGTGGGGCAGGGTGCCATGTGCCCTTGCCGGGTGCCTTCGGTCCAAATACTGCAGACGCGTAGGGCTCGCCTCTGAGGGGAGCAGGCACTTGAGTCACAGCTGGGTGCAGGAACAGGCTGCCCCGCACTGAAGGCAGCCAGGCCGGGCTGGGGCAGGTCCAGCAGCCAGGCTGCTCCTGCACGGGAGCTCCTCCTCCTCAGCCCGTCTGCAGCCTCCTGCCTTCACTGCAGCTGCTGCTGGCACTACCAGGCTGGCCCAGCTCTAGGGCAACAGGGGCCTCTTGTGGCAAGGGGCGGGGACAAGTAAAGAGGCTGGCTTTTGTCCTGCGCTTTTCCTTCCCAACCTTTGCAATTCTGGGGCACCTGCAAACTAAGGCTAGTGTCACACAAGGGTCTCTGTGCTTGGTGACTGACGTGAGCCACGTACCAGGATTTCCTCGTTTTCTCAGAAACCCAGCCCAGTGCCCACTCAGCCTCCACCTACCATGCACCACCTGCCATACTCTACAGTCATGCTTCACCCGCAAAGCCTGATGAGCTAGTCACCACCCACATGACTGATGGGTAAACTGAGGCACAAGAGAGTCCTCATGCACCTATAGTTGTATGGTCTGCAGTGAGGTAGCCGATGCCAGAGCTGTGTCCTCCCTCCATAGAAGCCAGGAGAAAGGCCAGACCGAAGTGACCTGCTGAAGCCTTTGTCTTTTGACATTGAATTCGGTTTGCCCACTGCCATCAAGACTGCTTTTAAGGAGCTTCCGCGGCATGATCTCTTACAGGAACCCGGAGGGCCGAGAAGTCCTGCTGTGTTTGGTGCCATCATCTCTTACTTTGAACAGTTTTTTGAAACTGTTGGAATTTCTCTGGCAAATCAACAGGTAGGTCCTATTATTTTAAATGCTTAATTCTGGAATTTTCTCCAGGTTGGGACAATAACCTTTACCCTTTTAACTTGGAATAGATCATTATGATGCCACACTAATGTATTTACCTGTTTAAAAACATGTTACTTTCCTGGAAAAATAAACACACTCAGAGCCAATACTTATTAATTGGAATTGCACAGTTCTACATCTGCAGTTGGCAAACTCTTGTGCGCAGAACCAGAGATGAGTCCATCTCAGCAACAGTGTCGCCAGCTCTGCACACACGTTTATGTTGAAAGACTCTCAGAATGTGCAGAAGTCACAGGCACAGTAAGAGAACATTGTTTCCTGACCCATTTGAGGGCAAGTTGGCGGCCTGAGCCCCCTTGCCTGGCGCATGTTTCATACGGACAGGACGGGCTCCCCGACAAGCACGAGTCACCTGCACCTTCCCAGCAAGGCTCACCCTGGCTGTGCAGTGAAGGTGGACGCTGCCAGGCTTCTCCACATTCCTTCTCTTCCCTTGTAACTCAAGAGCATTTTTGCAAAGAGACTTGGATCCTATGAAAATGTCCCCTTCCTTACCAGGCTCACCTGGAACTCGTTTATTGTATCAATACAGATTTGAGGTTTCCTGCCTTATTCTTAAAGTCCCCCACCATCACTTTGTATGTGGCTGACGGAGGCCCCTTGGAGCTGGCGCTGTGTCCCTGAACATCCCTGTCATTCTTTGCACACCCTTGTAGAATTCTCAGCACAAGGCGCTCTGGCTCTTTTGGGGTGTGGCTCAGCTGCTGCTGCCTGGACGGGGGATGCCACTCTAGACCAGCTGCCCGGCACCCCGAGGGTCCCGCTGCTTGGGACAGGGGCCCAAGCAGGTGTGCTGGAGGCCTGGCTCCAGGCCAAACACATCTCACTGGCTCTCAACAGAGAACTATAGTGTCTTTTCCAAGTTTGGCTCATTTGTATACCTGTTAATCACCTGGTAGACTTAGCTCCCCTTTCCGGCAGTCCGGCATCTGTTGCCAATCACATAAAAGTCGACTGGTGTGAGATGACCAAGTTTTTGCAATGTACATGTTCATTTTTAGGGGTGGCTTCCCAGAGTCTGTTTTGAGTAAGAAAAGTGGGATCTGGCCAAGCTCTGCCTAGCCCTTGTCAAAGATCTCTCATTCACCTTCCTCCAGCCACAAGGCCCAATGTCTGAGCCCACTCTGGACTCATTTTTGTAATAACAAAAATTGTCTTTTATTGTGGAAGCAATAACTGAGGGGTGTATGAGGTTTAAGTAGTTTGACACCAAGGAAAAATGTGTCTGTTTCTTATTTTACACACATGGATTTAACAAATAGGTACAGCTGCCCCTTCCACACTGTCCCAGGATCTATTCTCAGTGGGAGGACAGCGCGAGGCCTTCTGCGCAAATCCCGTCCTCAGCACCTGAGGCTGTGAATCTCAGACCATTTGCCGAAACACGCGTGTGCAAGCACTCAGTCGCTGCCCCTCAGCCTCATCCTCAGGTTGCTTGATACCTCGGCCACAATTGCGTGGGGTCTGGAACCCAGGGAGCGCTTGTGTTCAGGGCGGAGTGGGGTGCAGCCCCCAGCCCTTTCTTCCAACTCCTAAGTGAGCATCACGCAGCCTTGCTTGAACGACAGATGCTCAGAGTTGAGAGTGGAGATTTGCCCAGAGCCCAGCGCTTGCGGGCTGTACCCATCCCTGCCAGACCCAGAAAGAGGCCCAGCTGGGCTGGGTGGGTCTCGGCCCAGAGCCCAACCATGGGGTGGGGAGGGAGGCATCCACAGTCTCCAGGGGATGTAACCGTGCCCTGCTGGCTTCAGTGCGTTTCAGGAGACGGCAGCGAGGCTACCTTGCATGGTGTGGTGGACGAGCTGGTGCGGTTCCGGCAGAAGGTCCGGCAGTTTGTGCTGGCCATGCCCGAGGCCACGGGGGACGCCCGGCGGCAGCAGCTCCTAGAAAGGCAGCCCCTGCTGGAGGCATGCGACACCCTGCGCCGGGGCCTGACTGCCCACGGCATCAACATCAAGGTGAGTGCCGCACCCAGGTCAGGGACATCACCCCAGGAGCCGAGTGGATGAGACCTACCTGGTCTCAAACAGGTAGGTGTCACACAGACGTGGGGCCGTCAGAGGCCCAGACATCCCCCGTGACCATGCTTTTTTTTTTGAGACGGAGTTTCACTCTTGTCACCCAGGCTGGAGTGCAATGGCGTGATCTCGGCTCACCACAACGTCTGCCTGTCTCCCAGGTTCAAGGGATTCTCCTGCCTCAGCCTCCTGAGTAGCTGGGATTACAGGCATGCACTCCCACGCTCGGCTGATTTTTTATTTTTAGTAGAGACGGGTTTTCTCCATGTGGGTCAGGCTAGTCTCAAACTGCCGACCTCCAGTGATCCTCCTGCCTCAGCCTCCCAAGGTGCTGGGATTACAGGCGTGAGGCACCGCGCCTGGCCTGTGCTTCTTTCTGAGTAGAGAAACTGCCCCCCCCCATGAAAAATGAGGTGGGAGGGCATGAGGGAGGGGCCAAGTTGGCTGGAGGGGACGCTGAGCACGGGGACGTGGGTCCTGCTCGGCCCCCGCCACCTCCTGCAGGTGCCGCACAGCTCCTGGCCTTCTGCTGGAGGTAGCGGGGCCCTTTCTAAGCACCCGGCAAGCTTTTTGGGACAGGCCGGTGAGGGAACAGGCACTCTGAACCTGATTACGCCCATCAGCCCCCTGTGCCACGTGATGTGGTGTCTGTTCAGAGTTGGACCTCACTCTTCTTCTCCAGGACAGAAGTAGTACAACATCCACGTGGGAACTGCTGGATCAAAGGACAAAAAAACAAAAATCAGCGGGCTGAGGATGGAGCACAGCCACGAACCTGCTCACGACAAGACGCACCCATGCTCCTCACAGTCAAGGCTTTATGTTAAAGCTTCCTGTCGGGGCTGCTAGGTCAGCATTAAAGTAAGGCAACCAACAGTGTCCCACTGGCGTCTGTTAGTCACTGAGCCTAAACACTCACTGCGTTCTGTGGCTACAGACTCACCGTTGATTGAGTGAAGTGGTGTCAGACATTCAGTAGCATCCGGCAGCACATGAGCCTGTGCGTGAGACCTGCTGGCCCTGTGCCCAGGGAACAAACACAGGAACAGAAGAGCAGGGACCCTGGGAGGCAGCAGGATGCAGCCTGTTACCTCCTGAGGGAGGGGCTGGGGATGGGTGAGGTGGGTGGGCCACACAGCAGCACAGTCTGAAGCAGAGGTGGGACGCCAGGCAATGCTAACCCCGGGACACCCTCCCCCAGCAAGAACGCAATCTTATGTTTTTTCTCTGAGTACAAAAGTAACGTATTCACCATAGAAAAAATGCAGCTGAGAACCCGTCTGCAGTCCCACTGCAGTTAACATCCTGACAGCCGCAGGCCGTCTTGGTGGCCATGGTCTGTGCAGAGCAGTGATGGGGTCAAGCTGGGCCAGGGAAAGGTTGGTTCCGGAGGAGTCAGGGCAGCCAGGCTGAAAGCCAGCTGGCGAGGTGTGACAGACAGGATTCCTGAGCGAGAGGTGGCGGCCAGCGCACGGCAGGCTGCCTGGGTTACAGGACCGGTGGCCTTCTGAAGCACCTGCCTTGCCCCTGATCTCGCCTTTCTGTGGTAAGTCCAGCGCCACAGTTGTCAGTGACTCAGCAGGGTGACCCCTCTCCATTCTTCCCGCTCGCAGACCCTGGGCCAGGCCTCTCCCTGTCGCACTGGCATCTCTGAATCCCAAGGGCACAGGCAACAGCGGGACCCGTGACTGGGCATACAGCCTTGCTCATCGTTTAACCGTGACCCTGAGGTACAGGTCTCCTGTCTACAGTTCAGAAGTCACTCACCTAGAAAATCACCCTAGTAAAGCTACCCACATAGAAAAAGTCCCCAGAGGGCTCCTTACAATGAGGCATCTCGACAGGGCTGCTCAGTACTGGGGCACTCTGTCCCCCACAGCCAGGCCACTGCCTCACGGGCCGCCCACCCACCCACACACACTTTCCCCTTGCTGTCCTGGTCCAGGGAAGCTCCTGGGAGCGTGTCTGGCTGGAGCGAGTGCATGAAATACGTGGGTTTGAGAAAGAACAGGGAAGCAATGAGCTGCTCGTAAAAAACTCATTCTCTCCTTTAAGCAAAGGGATGTTTTACTTAGAACAAAAATTTAGTAACAAAAACCATACAAATAGTTCCTGTGACTGCTGAATCGTATTTCCTAAGGAAAGAAGGGGCTGCCTTGGGCTTATCCTTCAAGGCCAATCTCACACAGACAGGCTTAGATATTTTTATCTCCCAGGTATCTCACAATATCCTCACCTAAGAAAGTTGAAAGGTAAGCTTTAGCTGTTTAAGGAAAAAAATACAACACTCGATTTAAATTAACCAGATCTGTCTTTTAATAGTTACCAGAATTTAGATGTTAATTCCCCAGAGGAAAAAATGCCCATGGCACAGTTTTTCTGGAAAAGTTCACGTGTAGACAGTGAAGCTTCTGAAGTTAGGCGTCAAATTAGTAGTGACAATCTTTTTTTTAATCTTGAAAGTTCCTAGTTTTAAAGAAAGTAGAATCCATCTGGGGCATGTCTGCATCACAGGGTATCACTCAAGAGTCATCATCAGGCCAAAAAGACTCTGAAGGGAACCAGGAGGGTTTGGCCCTTGCTGTGGAAAGACGCTACTGAAAGTATAAGAGAACACCCTAATGCGCGGGTCAGGCACGAAACCGTACCACACCCCGCTAAGACATGGGACCAGAGAACACGTCAATGTCAGGCCGCTCCAGGAAAACCATCCACACAAACAGAAGCTAACCCGAGGTCGACACTGCCATGAAGCGTGTTTGCTGAAACTGCAGTTACCAGTGTCTTTACTGGACGCGAATATCCCTGAGGACACGGCTGTGCTGCTTCCTAAACATACATGACCACGATACTGTGTTTCCCCGGGTCTCCTTACCACCATCACTGCACCAGGCCCAGCATGCCCCAAGTCCTCCAGAGCCTTCTCCTGAGACAGCACTAGGGGCCACGTCAGACCCCAGGCTGCAGCCCTTCACCATGCCCATCCCTGGTCCGGTCTGCCCTGCTGGGGCTGGTGGGTGTCATGGGGACCTCTGTGTAGACACGGACACCGGAGAGCGTCTCAGAGCTCCCTGCCCACACACTCAAGGGTCAGCGTCACTATGTTTCCTTCTGTTCCCATGGTACCTCCAAAAGGGTTTCCAAACAAAGTCACCACTGATTACCCTGGAGCATGTCAATCAGCCACATACCACCAAGCCAGTCACCACTTTAAAAGATGAGCTGGAGAACGAAACAGCCCTCTGAGGGACCCAGTCAGAGGAAACGCAGTCAGTGCAGTCGGGACTCAGGGAGACACCTGGGGACCCCTGCCCAGCTCCCTGCCGGAGGAAAGACTAGGGAAGGGAAGCGGGGGAGAAATGAAGGGCGTCGGCAGAGAGAGTAACAAGTAGAAACTTCGCCGATTTGGGAGCAGGCCGAAAAAGAAATTCTGTTGAGCTGCTAAAGAATTCTTCATTCTCATGTGATTTTCATTTCTGTCTTCCCAGTTACTACCAAGGAGTTAAGGAAAGTTCAGGAATACTTTGTTTAGTGTCACCATAACATCTCCAACCACGCAATAAGTTTAGCCAAAAACTGCAATATTCCAAATTCTTAAATTCTCAACAGCAACCAATTTACGCTCAAGTTGAAAATCTGGCAAGCACCGTGCGCCTTCAGCACACGCGTGGGTCCGGATTTTCCCATCACACACGCTCTCCCCCATCCGAGGTGCCTGTTTACTTCTGGTCTGCGTGGGTTCAGGTTTCGAAGAGCTTGCTGAAGGCGGCCCCCACCTCGGCGATCATGTCGGAGGTGGTGGTGGAGCGACCGTGCTTCTGAAAGGCTTGGTGGTTGCACTGCCTGGTAAGAGAGCAGGCGCCAAACGCAGCCACCAGGAGAGGGCTGGACCTGCAGAAAAGGGGACAGCAGGAGGTGTGGGGAAGTGGGCGTCGTGGTCCGGGGGCTGCAGCTACCCTGGGCTCTGGTTTTGACTCCTGTTTCAATCTCAGGACCCCAAATTGTCAATTTCAAGACTGATAGGCCTCTGAGGAGAAAGCAGGTTTATCACAGCGAAAACCACCATTAACCCTCCACTACTCTCTGCAGGAGGCACACGGGAAATGTCTATGTACTCGGAGACAGGGCCAGGGCACACAGCGGGCCAGGTGTTCCCGGGGAAAGCCAGGCGGCACAAGCTGCTTAGCCCTGTTTGACTGTGCTCTCAGTGCCCGGGTGTGGAGGGCCTCTGAGGTCTGAGAATGTGGATTCCTGCTACCAGGGCTCCATCTCCTGGGAGGGGGCGGAGGGAACGAGAGTGAACCCAGCAGAATGAACAGTAAGACTACTGCCCACACCCTGCCTCCTTGGCTGTCAAATTCATGTGGACACACCTAGTTTGGGGGATGGTCCCAGACTCTGCCATCCCGGCAATGAGGACAGATGAGGCCACTGGATGACAGGCCTGCCCACCCTCCAGAAGCCCGGGTCTGCCACACCTAGCACCTGCAGCCACCACCCTGATGGGCTCACAGAAGAGAAATGGAGATGCTTAGAGGTATGGGAACTGCTTGCATTCATAAAATTCTCTGACTACAGAACTGGGCCAAGGGCCCTGGTCCTAGAATTCTGCTGTCTCTTAAAGAAAATTCATATCTTTAAGAACAAGTGTCTAAGTACGCCTTGACCCTGTCTGTTTTCTATCTTAGTATTCTGTGTTACAGAGAGTAAACCACTCAACTTCCCAGAACAGCATGCTGCTGGGCCTTGGTTGCATCTCGGAACTCTCTGGAGAGCTCTGAAGACCACCCCTGCCCCAGGCCCCATCCACAGTGAATGATGGACAGGCCCAGGCCCAAGTGTGGGGTGGAAGCTTCTGCCAAGAGGGTTCACCTGTGCCGAGATCTCTCCAGTGAAGCCTAGAGTTCATTCTCAGTGTTTCCAGGGCTACTTATTCAACGCATGAGCTACTGAAATAGCTTAGAAAAATCAGACGGTTTCAAAGTAGAATAAATGAAGACATGTGGCCTTACCCATTTGTTTTCTCCGGTCCAGCAAGGAGCGCCCAATGTACTAGGACGCCCAGGGAGCCCGACAGGAGGTCCCCTTGCCCTCCACACCTGCGGCTGCTGCCTTCCTGGCTGCACACAAGCACTACACAGGGCAGAAATGAGAGCAGGTGTCAGCACGGCCATGTGTATGAATGTGACAGTAGCCACGGCTGTGGAAGGCCACACGGCAGGCAGAGCCACACCCTCCAGGAGCAGCCTGAGGCTCCACTCACATCCTGCCCGCTACGGCTCTTCCCTGTTTGTTCCAAGGGTTGGAGGCAGCCTCTGTTTTACAGAAGGGGAAACCAAGACACGCAGTGGTGAGGCTGCCCCAGACCCCGCTGTGTAGCACAGAAGGTTGGTGGAGACACCCGCAGCTTGGAACCGCCTCAGACGAGCCCAAGCAGACAGCTCTGAGCAGGGCAGCGCCAGCCTCCAGCTCCTCCCACCAGCTCCCGGGGAACCAGCCCTCACTACTCCAGAGTTCACCTTAAACCACAGCTCAGCCATACAGGGCAACACCGAGCGAGGCCTCCACCGGCCTCATAATGTCACGTATGCCTATGTATGTGGGAATTCTCTATTTCTTTGGAAAATATTTTGAAAACCAGGTGTTACATTCTCTGAACCTGTTAGACCCAAGAGAGCCTTCCAGTGATTAAAAACTCTCATCTCAAAGGTGTCAGAGTCCCTCTGAGAACATCTGTTGTGTTCCTTGTGCACAGCTGTGTGTGGATGAGTGTTCAAGGGCATGTGCGAGGCTGTGTGCATGACCATGCATGTGTGTAAGTGAGTGTGCGAGGGTGTGTGAGGCTATGAGCACAACTGTGCATGTGTGAGTGTGCGAGGGCGCGTGAGGCTGTGAGCACAACTGCATGTGTGTAAGTGTGAGTGTGCGAGGGCGCATGTGAGGCTGAGCACAACTGTGCATGTGTGTGTGAGTGTGCGAGGGCATGTGTGAGGCTGTGAGCACAACTGCGTGTGAGTGTGTAAGGGCGCATGTGAGGCTGAGCACAACTGCATGTGTGTGTGAGTGTGCAAGGGTGCGTGAGGCTGTGAGCACAACTGCATGTGAGTGTGCGAGGGCGAGGCTGTGAGCACAACTGCATGTGTGTGAGTGCGAGGGCGTGTGTGAGGCTGTGAGCACAACTGTGCATGTGTATAAGTGCATGCGTGTGCACATATGTGCATGTGAACGTGAGTGTACAAGTGTGGATGTGCACACACCCGCCCACAGATGCCTCAGTGTTCTACCCTGATTTTGGTACCTAGTCAGCAGCCCCCCAGCTCAGCAGGTGAGTGCATTCGCTGCTCATCATCTGTTCAGAGCTGAATGGAGGGGGCTTCCATTTTCAGAGCTAACAAGGGCATGACTCCCCAGATGCCTCGCTAACGCTGGGCCCGGCTTCTGCCCTGCTCTCACTTGGCTCTTGCTGAAGCCTCCCCAGGCTCCGTGGGACTGGCCGGCTGAGACACGCCACACTAAGTGCCTGAGATTCCACTACCAGCATCAGCTTCAGGGCTTTTCTGCACTTTCCAGTCATTTTGATAAAAGAGAATGAAATGCAATAAAATACCCAAATAACTGCATGGATCGTGGATGCCACAGGTGAGATGAAAGTGGCAGCTGGAGACGCGGGACCCCGCACTGTGCCCTGCTGTTGCAGGCACCCTCCTGCCAGACTGCTTCTCATAACTGAGGCACGGGAATTCAACCAACGGGTAAGGCCCACGGCTCGAAAGCCTGCCCTCATCACTGTCACCTCCCCTGGCAAAACAGTGAAAAGTCAAAACATGGACTCTGAAGAAGGTGTGGTTGACGAGCTCATTAGGAATCCCTTTGTGTGAATGCGTGTGAACACGGGTGTGCACGGGAGAGGTCTTCCAGGGCTCACGCTCGGTGTGGCCATACTGACTGACCTGGCACCGGCCCATGCACAGAGGGCAGCCGCCACTTACCCTGCTGGCCATTGGAGAGGATGTCGCGCTCTCCTTTCTGGACCACTGTCACGTTGCCCAAGGCTTGGCTGAGTCTTAGCACAGATCCATGGCTATCATTGCTGTCCATAGGGCCTCTGAGCTATGACAACACAGGAAGACACAGAAAAAGCAAAGTCTTCCTCAGACACACGACATGACAGATAGCCCTGTCCCATCCGCCATGAGACTCACGCTCTCGTGTCTAACGGGATCACCCAGGCACCTGTCCCATCCGCCATGAGACTCACGCTCTCGTGTCTAACGGGATCACCCAGGCACCTGTCCCATCCGCCATGAGACTCACGCTCTCGTGTCTAACGGGATCACCCAGGCACCTGTCCCATCCGCCATGAGACTCACGCTCTCGTGTCTAACGGGATCACCCAGGCACCTGTCCCATCCGCCATGAGACTCACGCTCTCGTGTCTAACGGGATCACCCAGGCACCTGTCCCATCCGCCATGAGACTCACGCTCTCGTGTCTAAAGGGATCACCCAGGCACCTGTCCCATCCGCCATGAGACTCACGCTCTCGTGTCTAACGGGATCACCCAGGCACCTGTCCCATCCGCCATGAGACTCACGCTCTCGTGTCTAACGGGATCACCCAGGCACCTGTCCCATCCGCCATGAGACTCACGCTCTCGTGTCTAACGGGATCACCCAGGCACCTGTCCCATCCGCCATGAGACTCACGCTCTCGTGTCTAACGGGATCACCCAGGCACCTGTCCCATCCGCCATGAGACTCACGCTCTCGTGTCTAACGGGATCACCCAGGCACCTGTCCCATCCGCCATGAGACTCACGCTCTCGTGTCTAAAGGGATCACCCAGGCACCTGTCCCATCCGCCATGAGACTCACGCTCTCGTGTCTAACGGGATCACCCAGGCACCTGTTAAAGGCCGCGTAGGTAGGAGGATGCCCAGGATATCACCTGCAGTGAGTCTTCCGAGCAAATCCTGACACGGTGCCTGCTCCAGTGCCCATCGTCTACCTGATCAGAGCAGGCTGAAGGAGGACCACCCAAGGCTGGGTTCTGAGAGCTTTGCAGGAGTAATACAAATTCCAGTCGTACTGGGCACTAACACTGATGGGACACTTACCATGTGGGGACTCACGGCTTTACACAGGTTTCCTCATCTCATCCTCACAACCCCGTGAAGCAGATGCCATCATCACATTACAGATGAGGCACTCAGGACACAGACAAAGTGATCTGTCCAGAGTGCACTGCAGGAGGGGCTGGCTGACCCGAGTCCCTGCCTGTCCCAAGCCCACTACACCATCGTTCATCCAATCCAAGCGCATTAATGGGAAGACGCGCCATCCGCTGGGAGAGGTACAGCGATTACTTGCATATGTGCCCACAGGGACAGGCTGGGCAGAAGCATGGAGCTCGTCCTTCACCCTCTTCAGGATGAATGGGGCTTGCGTCCACCCTCCAGGGGGTCCACTGACTCACCACAGCGTCATACAGTCTGCTGAACTCCATGTGGTTGGGAGTGAGCACAGCCTTCCGGTAGCCTTGGATGAGGGCCGGCTGCTGAGCGACCAGCCATAGGCCATCCTGCACAGAACAAGGAGCCGTGCTCACTGCACAGGCCTTCTGGGAGTCTGAGCCAGGAGGAGAGAGGTCAACTCACCGCGTCGATGACAACAGGGATGTCCCTGGCCTTTGACGCTTCCAAAATGCCCTGCCAGAAGAGAAAACCAGACTGAGCACCACGCCTGCTGCTATGGTGTGGATATGTGTCTCCTCAAAACTCATGGTGAAACTTAATTGCCAATGGAAGGGTCCTGGGAGGTGGGGCCTTTAAAAGGTGATGTGGCAGTGTCCTCATAGGTGGATTTAATGACCTTTAAAAGGGGCATAAGGGTCTCTCTCCTGCCCTTCTGCCCTCCCCAGATGCCGGCACCTTGATGTTGGACATCCACCTTTAGAACTGTGAGCCAGTAAATGCCTGTTCATTATCAACTACCCAGTCTGTGGTACTGCTACAGCAGCACAAAACAGACTAAGACACTTTTCCCAAGAGTGAAAGAAAATTGAGCAGACTCTTAATAAAATGCAACATCAGGCCATCAAACAATAAATGGAAAATAATCAAGTAAATGAATAAAATAGAGAAGCAGAAAGACCCAATGAACTCGCAGAGCCCCTAAATAAGGCAGGACACTGGGAACTCTGAAAGACGAAGCCCAGTGGAAACACTATAAACAACAGCTGGGCTCCTAGGCTAACCCATGAAGACACCCCCCGCCCTAGCGAGGGCTTCCAGTTCTCCAACAGATACTAATATGCAGCATTCGGAGGCAAGAAATCTGAATTCCTGAAAATTCCCCAAATCATTAGTCATTATGTATTTTTCATATCACTTTACTTACATGTTTTAAAATAACAACAATAATAAACAGGGAATCATTTTTCCCTGATAGGATTACTGTGAAGGTTTCAAAGGTTTTCTATTAAAAAAAAAAAAAACTACATGTATAGATACACACACATATATGTAATCAATATTTGGTGGTTTTTATTATTATGAACCAATACATTGTGACAAGATTATACACTGCAGTAGCATGTAAAGTGATCTTGACTTGATAGACACCTGATAATAGAAAACATTAAAATAGAAAACATTAAACAAAATACATGCTAAGAATAAAGTATTGAAAACTAAAGCCATGTATATTACATGAAATTTGAAAGCTAACAAAGCATTAGCTGCTCGCCTAACAAAGTGCTCATTTCAGCCTGTTTATGACGCACATTCCAGCCGTAGGAAAGTGTGTATTTGGCTCTGACACTGGTCCGAGCATTAGCAGTGTGTCCTGAAGCCCCTTCCAGGGAGGCAGGTAACTAAGACTTCATGGAAGCTTATTCCCTTTATTAACAATAAAAATTCTTTGTCTGCTTGCCCTGAGTTTGGCTTTACTGCTAAAACTGGCAGGCTTTTGCTGCTAATTCAGATTTTAGATCAGTTTCTGATTTCATGTTGCAGTATTTGGTAACAATCTGACATTTTCATCTGTTTCTGTGTTTTCTTTTAATGTATTTGCAAATAGTAGTCAAAAGTGAATATTCAAACCCTGGAAAATGCAATGTTACATGGGTCTCCTAGAAAGGTCTGCAGCATCAGAGCACCCAGTGTAGAAGGGTGTCCCCACCCATGGGAAAGCAAACCATGGTACACTAAGGAGAAATCTGGGGGCATCTCTCAAAAATTTAAACGTCCTCACTCTGATTCAGCAATGGAACTTCACCCAAAAGAGTGGACAAAACACATAGATTCAGGACACCACTGATGTTAACATGAAAAAAAAGCTGAAAACAGTGTAAATGAACTAAATACACTGTAGTAGATCCATAAATTCTGATGTAGCTGTTAAAAATAATGAGTATCCACATATCCTTCCATGAAAAAGTCCCCAGGACACACTGTTAATGAGTGTGAAAAGAGCACAGTGTGAGGACAGGTGCATTGGTCAAGAGCCTGCGCTCCAGATTCAGACAACGTGGGTTCAAAGCAAGCCCAGGAACCAGAAGACTTAATGTTGTTAGACATACCCCCAACTGATCTTCAGTTTCAACATCATCCCTACCAAAACTGCAGCTGCCTATTCCACAAATCAGCAAGCTGATCCAAAACTGGAATGCATGGGACCCAGGAGAGCCAATACAACCTTAAAAAGAGCGAATTTGGAGGACTCAGGCTTTCCGATGTCAAGGCTTCCTACGCAGCCACAGCAGTCAAGACCAGGCAGTTGCAGTACAGCTGTACAGATCAACAAAACAGAAACAAGAGTCCAGAAATAAGCCCTCACATTTAGGGTCAACGGACTGTCAGGTAGGATGACAAGTTGGGAGGAAAGGAGTCTCTCCAGCACATGGTGCTGCAACAGCTGGACACCCACAAGCAAAGACTGACGCTGGAGCCTCCTTCTACCACACCAGCATCAGCTCGACATGCACCACACAGCTAAAGTAACAGCCAAAACAATAAGGCTCTTAACATGTAGGAGTAAACCTTGGGGTAGGCAGAAGCTTCTGAGATAAGACACCAACAGCACAAGGGACAAAAGAAAAAACAGCTAAATTGGACTTCAAAATTAAAAACCTGTGCTGTAAACAAAACCATCAAAGAAGTGAAAAGACAACCTACAGAATGAGAGGATATCGGCAAATCGTCTCTCTGATAAGGAACCTGTGTCTAGAACGTATATGAAGAACTCCTAAAAGTCAGTAATAAATAAAAAGGCAAAAAACAGTTTTCAAAGTGGGGAAAGGGTATGAACAGACACTTCTCCAAAGAAGATACCCAAACAGGCCAGGCGTGGTAGCTCACGCCTGTAACCCCAGCACTTTGGGAGGCTGAGGCGGGTAGACACCTGAGGTCAGGAGTTCGAGACCAGCCTGGCCAACATGGTGAAACCCCATCTCTACTAAAAATACAAAAATTAGCTGGGTGTGATGGTGGGCGCCTGTAGTCCAAGCTACTTGGAGGCCAAGGCAAAGGAATCACTTAAACCCAGGAGGTGGAGATTGCAGTGAGCCAAGATCACACCACTGTACTCCAGCCTGGGTGACAGAGTGAGAATCTGTCTCAAAAAAAAAACAAAAAACAAAAAAAGATACCCAAACAGCCAATGAGCACATGCAAAGATGCTCAACAGCATCAGCTGCCAGGAAAATGCCAACCAAACCACAATGAGGTCGCTCCACGCCCACTAGAGTGGCTGCTAAGTAGACGACAACAGTAACAAGTGCTGGGGACAATGTGGAGAATCAGAGCCCTCGCATACTGCTGGAGGGAATGGAAAACAGCGCAGCGGCTATGGGAAACAGCCGCTATAGGAAACAGCGACAGGGCCTCAAAATGTGAAACACTTGACACCTAGGAGTGAAAACATCCACACAAAAAGTGGAAACCAATTTTCCATAAATTAATGAACAGATAAACCAACGGTGGTGTATGCGTACAGTGAAATATTAGATACAAAAAGGAATGGAATACTGATACATGCTACAACACAGGTAGCTCTAAATATAAAATTATGCAGTGACATAACTAGTCACTAAATAGCACACATTGCGTAATTCCATTCATATGAAATGTCCTGAACAGGCGAATCCAGAGAGACAGAAAGCATACTAGCTGAGTGGCTGCCAGGAACTGGGGAGACTGGGGAACAGGGAGCAGATGCTAACGGGGATGGGCTGCTTCTAGAAGCAATAAACATATTCTAAGGTTAATCATGGTTATGGTTGCACAACTATGAATATACTTGAAGCCACCGAATAGTTCACTTTAAATGGGTGAAGGGTATGGTAGGTAAATCAGCTAAATAAAGTCGTTTTTAAAAAACCATCTTTGCAGTTTCTTTGCTACAAGATCCCACGGGCGTCTTGAATCCTTGCCAGGACTCAATCTGTCATCAGAAGAATGGGGCTATGAATAGAAATCTACCTAATCGGGTTGTTTTCAGGCCTACACCAGATGATGACCTCATTCAGGAATGTCGACGAAGTAGGAAGCCTCTGCTCCGCGCCAGACACGAGCTGGAAGCTGACAAGGAGGCGGCAGCCCACGCTAGATGAGCTGAGGGCTCTCAAGACCACGGCAAGAGTGTGCGGGAACCAGAATGCGAGGTCCGGAGTCTGGGCTGCAGGGACAGCGACGCACACCCTCACTTCCCACCTTTCACACTTCCACGCAGTAGAGTGGTTTTTTAAGATACCAGTTTTTAAATTATGAACTTAAATTCACAAAGAAAATAACCTGAAGCAGAGAACTCTGGCTTGTTCACCTTTAATTCATCCGCACCCCCAGCTTGCAGAGCTGGACAGGGAGCAGCAGCCGTGCACTGCAGACCTGCAGCCTGCAGATGGGACTCCCCACTGAAAGCCTCTCCCCGGGGATGACAGAGGGTTCTACTGCTCCTAAACATGGCCACCTCCTACTTCCCGGTGAGCGGGTAAGACCTTAAAGCTCAAAGACGGGCTCCCGTGCCGACTCTACGCCGCTTTCCCTGGTCTGTGCAGTGTCAGCCTGCGTCTGCCTGCCCCTCAGAGGACTCATCCTGCACTGCTGGCTCCGTCACTCGCCGCCTTCAAGCCCCGCAGCCTCAGAGACTCCTCCATTAACTAAGCACCCAACAGAGTGCCATGCAGATGGCTGGCATTTTCAGGGTGACTGCTGATCTGGGGAACACAAAATGGCCAGGCACCTTCTAAGGGCTTTAAGCGTAGTCCCTCACTAATGCCCAGCCTCTGATCCCCATGCAGTCACCACGCCTTGCACAGTGAGCACCCTGTGGCACCAGGCCATCTGGCACACTGTGTCTTCCCCCAGGAGCTCTAACAGGGGTCCCCTGGAACTCGAGAAAGGGTCTCAGAGGGCAATCCCTGAGATGCATCTCCACAGGAGCACAACCCCCAGCAGAGACACACCAGCCCAGGGAGCGTCAGAGGACGCAGGGAACACAGAGCTGGCAGGTACACAGAGCTGGCCTGGGAGGTACACCCAGGCCTGACCCCAAACCTCTGTCAGCTCCTCAGTCCTGCTCACCCTCTCCTCACATCAGACATAAAACATCTGAGCAACTCCACACACACACCTCCTGCAGCTGCTCCGTGAGAAAACAGTCGGGCCCGGAGGGAAGCAGATCTCAGCACAGTTCCTCACCACCTTTGCATTCAGTTTCTCCTCCATCCCTCAAATCTTATCTCAATCATGCCATGAAGAGGCACATGGAACACTACACAAAATGCAAGAGAAATGCCTCTGTTCCAACTTCACGCCTAAGGGCTAAGCCTGTCATGAGGGAAGTGAGTGAGTATACACATTACCTGGACATTTCTGAGAAGCGCATCATCTCTACCCAAGCCAGGTCCTACGACAAGAGCATGGAGCCGGGGGAGCCACTTCTCCACCTCATGAACAGCACTGGGGCTGTCGCTAAAGAAGGAAAGGAAGGCCAGGATGGTTACCCACAATTTCTCATTTATTTACTGTCATGTATTTGTTTACATTTTATTTTGAAAAAATAATTTACAAATAGTAATGACTCTTAAATAATTTCTGTAATTTAGATTTATTATTCAATCAGTACAAAAGGCTCCCATGTACCCTTCGCCCAGCCTCCCCTGAGGTTAACGCCTCACACATCCACATTCCGGATCAGCATAACTAAGTTCACATTGGTTAATACTATTCATTAAACCACAGCATTTTCCAAATTTCCCATTTCCTCTTGATGTCCTCTTCCCGTTTCAGGACCCAAACCAGGCCCCACACTGCATGTGGCCATTGCCTCTCCCTGATCTGTCTTTTAATGCCCAGATTTAGATGCCTAGCTTTCAACAGTTAAGACAAGTTAGAAACAGTGATGGCTATTTTCAAAATCATCTTTGCCCTCTAAAGTTAGCCAGTTTGTTTCCATCACATACATGTGTGGTTGTAAAGCCTACTTTGTGTGCTCATAGACCAGGCCCCACACAACGCACTGATCCTGCTGCAGTTTCTCATTCAGAACAAGGCAGGGGTTTGCTTTTTGAGAACTCCTTCCTGTTCGGTGTGACCTCTCCTAGAGCACACTATTAAGGCTTCTGTCCCCTTTCCTCCCCGACAAGCTCCCTTGTCAGGGTCACCCCGCACTGTGAGATGCACCAACTGTTCTCAGGCCTCATCTCCAACTGACCCAGAGTCGCACACACAGGCCCTTCTAGAGCTGTCTGGAAACAGCGGCTTCACTGACTCCTGGAAGCCCCTGCTGCCTCCTCCCCAGCCCGTGCTCCCAGCATCTGAGTGCCAAGTCCCCCTGCCCCCAACCCCAGCCCCCCTCCGCCTCTTGCTCCCTCGTCGTCCAGCTTTAAGCACCGTCCACCTGTGCATGACTCCCAAGTCCATGTCCCCACTGTCCAGTGCCCACTAGCCACATTCCCTGGATGTCTAACTGGCAGCCAAACTGCGCCCCACACCCAACGCCTCATCTTCATCCCACCCAAGCCCGTTTCCACCACATGGAGTGACCACTTGCTCAGACCAAAACCCTTGGTGGAGTCCATGCCACTTGCCTTTTCCAATCCAATCTGTCAGCAAATTCTGCCCCCAAACTTTCCAAACATACCCAGAATCCGGCCCCTCTCACCATCTGACTGCACCCTTCCCTCCCACAGGTCCTTACCACAGCCTCCACCCCGGCCCCAGGGGCCCAGCCCAACAGCCGCCAAGGAGCCTTTATGACCCACACTGGCCCTGCCCTGCTCACTCAGGGCCAGAGCCACAGCCCTAACAGCAGCCCCACACCCTCTGGGGCCCAGCCCCGCACCTCTTGGTCACCCGACACATCACAGCACCCCACCTGGAGCTCCGCGCCGTCTCCTCTCTGGTGTGGAGAGGCCGGGCTCAACCCAGGCGTCATCACACTGTGCGGCTGCCCCGAACGCCCCTCTGCCCCCTCTCACGGCCCCTCCCTGCTGCCACTCTCTGTGCTTCCTTCACCACCTGCCATCCTCCTCTCTGTCTCCAGAGCAGCACAGCCCAATCCAGTCGGTGCAGACACACACAATGAGAAGTAAACAAGAGCAAAAGCTCTGCTCCCGCGCCTCCCAGCTGCGTTTCAAGCCCTCAGTGGCCACAATCCTGGACGGCACACAGAACACCTCCACACAGCAAGCTCTACAGCACAGGCTGTCTTGGGGAGCCCCACAGGGGCAGGTATTTGCCTGCCCAGTTCCACACTGACCCATGGAACGCAGGCTAGGGCCTGGCACCAGACATATGTGCCGAGTGCAGGAAGGGTCTTGTTATTGCTCAGAGGCCCTTCGTTTCCACCTTCTGCAAACCTGTCACACACAGCCCACAGGGCCTCCCTGCCTCTGGAGCTGGGCCCCGGCCATCTCCAACAGGCCCAAGTTCCCCTCACCCACCTCTCCACCCCTCCGTGTCTGTCTTATTCTGACCACAGAAGAATGGGCTCCTTCATTTCCCTACTTCCTCTACAGCACCTGCTGACAAACTCTGAGGATGGAAAATCCATCAGGACGCTGTCGGTGTCAGTGCCAAAACCCCAAACGATGCAGGAGGCAAAGAGAACCTACGAGAACCCGGCGCAGAGCAACTCACAGAACTGGGTGGACGATCAGCTCCGGGCTGTAGGCCTTAATCACAGGTGCGGCTGCACTGGCACAAAACACGTGGGACAAATCTGCGCCCTGAGGAAGGAGCACAAGAGGCCGACTCAGGGACCCAGTCCACAGGCTCCAGAAGGCTCCGGCATCGCTGCCCACCCGCCAGACACAGGCGTCCAGCGCTCATTACTCAGCCCTGGTGACACCGACACGCATGAGAAACGTACTAGCTCGGGTTACACCCAGCCAGGTGGCTCAGCAAAGGGCCAGGGCGCAGAGCACAATACCTAACAAGAAAGACTTTGCCGCCACTGCAGAGGCAGGGCCAGAGCCACGCACACCAGCATGGCCCAGCTCGGCCTGGTCACCCTCCAGGAGGAAGGGTCACAGGAAGAGGCCGGCCGTTAGCACTTGCTCAGCGCGTGGGAAACGGCAGGATCAGCTGCTTCAACTGGGACCTACAAAGGCATCCCAGGTGCACTTTGGTGGAGCACAATACAAATCACGCTGCAGGTTTTAAAAATGGGCTTCAATTGAGGCCAGGTGCAGTGGCTCACACCTGTAACCCCAGCACTTTGGGAGGCCGAGGTGCATGGATCACGTGAGGTCAGGAGTTCGAGACCAGCCTGACCAACAGAGAGAAAACCTGTCTCTACTAAAAATACAAAAAAAATTAGCCGGGTGTGGTGGCAGGTGCCTGTAATCCCAGCTACTCAGGAGGCTGAGGCAGGAGAATCGCTTGAACCCAGGAGGCGGAGGTTGCTGTGTGCCGAGATCCCGCCATTGCACTCCAGCCTGGGCAACAAGAGCGAAACTCCATCTCAAAAAAAAGAAAAAAAAAAAATGGACTTCAACTGAAGTGATCTTGTTCATGAACAGGATGTCAGGATAGACTTAAAGGTGTTTCTATTGCCTATGATTACCCTAAGATGTTATTTAGATTTCTATCAGAAAACATTTGCTTTAATCATATTTAAATAATCAAACTCTCTACCAGAAAAATCCCAATAAAGAAATTTTAAGTAAACATACCACTTTGAGAGCTGAGATTGCTGCAAAATATGGGGCTCCAGTGTACCTAAAAAGAAGGTATTTAGAGTCAAAAACTTCTGAGAATAAGGTATCAAGCATACCTTGATCAATAAATAGGTTATCAATAAAAAACAGGCAAAAATAATATAGACATGGTTTATCAATAAATAACAGAGACATGAAGCACACAGCACAAATCCAACACCTAGAAGATGCTCAGCAAATGTTCAATGAACATGAACCAGGTTCGACTAGAAATGTCTTTTTTTTTTTGAGACAGAGTTTCACTCTTGTTGCCCAGGCTGGAGTGCAATGGCGCGATCTTGGCTCACTGCAACCTCCGCCTCCTGGGTTCAAGCGATTCTCCTGCCTCAGCCTCCTGAGTAGCTGGGATTACAGGCATGCACCACCACACCCCGCTAATTTTGTATTTTTAGTAGAGACAGGGCTTCTCCATGTTGGTCAGGCTGGTCTCAAACTCCCAACCTCAGGTGACCCACCCGCCTTGGCCTCTCAAAATGCTAGGATTACAGGCATGAGCTACAGCACCCAGCCAGAAATGTCAATCTTTTACATAAAACCTTCATGCATTTCAGGAGAGTGAATCTCTGGCAGTAATGCCTGCAGTCTCTCTGCAATGTGAATGTTCAAGGAGCTGACCGCAGGCTTCTGCCTGGAGAGAAGAAAGTGACAACCACATGTTCGGAGCAGTCAGGCATGGATAGGGTCCCAGAGTGGGCAGACCCGGTCCTCCAAGAGTAACAGTCAGCAAAGGCCAGATGGGGGCCACTTGGAACAAACAAGAAATGGCACCCACCACCCAGCTGCTTCCACCTCACTGTTCTGGAATCCCTGGCTCTCCAGGTCTAAGGGCACTTCAGGCACAGAAAGGAAGAGCCTTGCCCTGCATCAGATGGGCAAATGCAACCTTTATGTCCATTCCGAGGAGTGAAATGTTTTGCTAACCCAAGAAAAAGAGACCTGGGCAAATGCTCATACACGTCACGTTACATGGCCTTCTCCTGCAAAGCGGTGTCAATAGAAAGCGTTGTAAATGCAAAAGACAGTACAGAACAGGCAACATACAGGCACACACTCTTCCATCATGTGAAAACAAGCCTCACTAATAAGAGAAATGCATTAAAACAACAAGAAAGCTTGTCGAATTGACTAGCAAAGGTCCTCCAAGGGCTGCAGGGAACAGGTGCTCTTGGGAGGCAGCACACACTAACGCAATGGGGGGACAATTCAGCAGCATCACCAGCATGTAAAATGCACACATACCTGATCCAGTAACAACTCTAACACACCCTATGGCACGATCAACAGCTGCAAATGGAGGGATGGGTAAAGAGAGATACCACATACATGCAAACAGAAAGCAAGCAGAAACAGAAAGAGGAGCCGCGACAGGCTTTCCGTCAGAGGCAGAAGGTATCCTTCACACCCAAAGACAACTTACAAATAGCTACGTACCAAACACGGCAGCAAAACAGAACAGAAGCAAGCTAGGGATCTGTCAAATTTCATAAATGACTTTCAGTAACATCTTTAAACTGACAAAGTAAACCAAGAGGTTGCTGAGCGTTTCTATCCTAAACACAAAAAACATGCTTGTGGTATGAAGTCCAGTTAAATACGGAAAGCAGAAAGTGGAAAAAACAGGCTCATTTCCCCACTACAACAAAACTTCACACTGACACACACGAGGGAGTAATTCAGTCAGGGCTCCTCAGAGTTATTTCCTAGTTAATCAAAAAGTGGATCACTGAAAAATACTGAGTGTCCTATCAGGCTGCATTTGGAAATGATTACTGAGGTCAAACTAGACAGCGTGAATAACAGGCAGGTAAGCAGCCAGCCAGCAACTGACTTTTTAAACACCAACACTGCACATCAGCTACTTACTCCTGACAGCCTCCAACTACGCCTATTCTTCCGTCTTGCCCTTTGTGCTTTGTGGAAGACAGAGGAGGTATGATATTTCTCACCAGCTGCAAAGTATTTTCCATATCCTTTATTGAATGTGCTTTACGTAGCGAAAACGCTCTTTCTAAAACTGAAAGACAAGAAAAATGAATAATTCAGAAAGGTAAACAGATATTGTTAGTACACATAATAGCCCATTAGCCAAAACCCTCTCCAGTTATTATGAATGCTATAGATTTGTACCCAGTGGATTTCTGTAAGCAAATATGATGTTCAAAATTACATTAACACATGCAATTTTTTTTTTCTTTTTTTGAGACGAACTCTGACTGTCACCCAGGCTGGAGTGCAGTGGTGTGATCTCAGCTCACTGCAACCTCTGCCTCCCGGGTTCAAGCAATTCTCCTGCCTCAGCCTCCTGAGTAGCTGGGATTATAGGCGTCTACTACCACACTTGGCTAATTTTTGTATTTTCAGTAGAGATAGGGTTTCATCATGTTGGCCATGCTGGTCTAGAACTCCTGACCTCAAGTGATCTGCCAGCTGCAGCCTCTCAAAGTGCTGGGATTACAGGCATGAACCACTATGCCCAGCCTGAACACATGTAATTAACACATATAGTAACACATGCTATTTATTTATTCATTTGAGACAGTCTAGTTCTGTCACCCAAACTGGAGTGCAGTGGCACGATCCTGCTCACTGCAACCTCCACCTCCTGGGTTCAAGCGATTCTCCTGCCTCAGCCTCCCGAGTATCTGGGATTACAGGCACCTGCCACACTGCCCTGCTAATTTTTGTATTCTTAGTAGAGACAGGGTTTCACCATGTTGGCCAGGCTGGTCTCCAATTCCTTACCTCAAGTGATCTGCCCACCTCAGCCTCCCAAAGTGCTGGGATTACAGGCACGAGCCACCCCACCAGGACAACATATGCTATTTCTATCAGGTTTATTTTTGAAATGTATCTGAAATTTTGGAAGACCATTTAATTTTCCAGAAAGTTTTATCAAGTAAAAAAATGATTACTTAATAAACTATCACTTCATTTCAATTTCCCTTTAGGATTATTAGGTCTTTTCTCTCCTCACAAACTAGAAAGCAAGCTCCCACCTGTAATCCACTGGGATGCTCAGAAGTCCGACAGATTCATCATATTACTCCCAACTGTATTCCAACACTCAACTGGGTATTAATTAAATAACCTAGAAATGGCATTCTAAATATGGCACACCTCTTAAATTGGGTTCAAAGTGGCATTTAAAGTAATTTCATCATCTTGAGTTGTCTCTAAACAGCTACACTTCAACTGGCCTTTCTTGAAGAGCTTCCTGTGTTGTATATTTTACCTTAATATTTAAAACAGCTCGGCTATGAGAGAAATGCTGGTATGTTCTATAGAGCTCAATGAATAAAGCATACATTCTCCCTAGAATGAAAGGATCTTTGCAAATATAAACAATATTTTTTCAAACAAGGCACTCAATATTTTTATCCTTCCAATTATCTCAGCAGCAGAGAAAAACCAGTGTCACAAGTTCCACTGACAGCAGCCCAAAGCTGACTGAGTGTTTCACGGCAAAAGAGCTTTGTCTTTTAACTCTTACAGTTTTACTTTTTACTCAACAAAATTTTTGAAGGAATTTTCTTTATGAGTAGATGTAACTGCCTTAGCTGATAGAGCAGATGCTGGGATTCCCCCAAGATAAAAAGATCCTATGAATCCCCATCAACCCAAATCCTTTTTTTTTTTTTTTTTTTGAAACAGAGTCTCACTCTGTCGCCAGGCTGGAGTGCATGGCACAATCTCGGCTCACTGCAACCTACGACTCCCTGGTCCAAGCAATTCTCCTGCGTCAGCCTCCTGAGTAGCTGGGACTACAGGCGCATGCCACCATGCCCAGCTAATTTTTGTATTTTTAGCAGAGACGGGGTTTCACCACGTTGGCCAGGGTGGTCTCGATCTCCTGACCTTGTGATCTGCCCACCTCGGCCTCCCAAAGTGCTGGGATTACGGGCGTCAGCCACCGCGCTCAGCCCAACCCCAAACCTTTTCACCTTCTTCCAGACCCACACACAAGACCTGGCACAGAATCACTATAAACTGTGGGCCAAGGACAGACACAATGAGGCTTGCGGCACTACCTGCAGGGGACCGATGCACCCATCCTTGAAATCCCTCCAGGTGGGCTAAATTATGGTTTTAAAACAAAACACTTGTCTAGAAGAGACATTTATGGGGCCAGGCACAGTGAGATTACCGCTGTAATCTCAGCACTTTGGGAGGCCAAGGTGGGTGGATCACTTGAGGTCAGGAATTCGAGACCAGCCTGGCCAACATAGTGAAACCCCATCTCTACTAAAAATACAAAAATTAGTTGGGCGTGGTGATGCACGCCTGTAATTCCAGCTACTCCGGAGGCTGAGGCAGAAGAACTGTTTGAACCCAGAAGGTGGAGGCTGCAGTGAGCCAAGATTATGCCACTGCACTCCAGCCTGGGTGACACAGCGAGACTCTGTCTCAAAAAAAAAAAAAAAAGCCATTTATGGATATCGATCAGCACCCTGTCTTTGTCGTGGGGAGCTGTTCTATGCACTGAAGGATGCTGAGCAGCATCCCTGGCCTCTACCCAGTCAGCAGTGCATGCACACACACCCAGTGGTGCCAACCAGAAATATCTCAACACTCCCAAATGTCTTCTGGGCGGGGCAAAATGAGCCTGGGTTAAGAACCACTAGTAGAGATGCATGCGTGTAGTTTTAGCACCTTTAAATATACCAGTAGTTCAAATTAAATATTTAAGGTCATATAAAATATAAATTGTGACTTATGAAATCACAGAGAAAAACAATTTAGTCAGACTTCAACTTACGGATGTTAAAAATTAACATTTATATCAATGTACCCTGCCTGATGAAAACAACTCCTAAATGGTAATACTTGATAAATGTGTATTTCTCACAATAAGAAAAGGAATAAAATGGTTCCACCAGATAATACTGTACATTTTCCAGGAGGCTTCTTTCTCCCAATATCCAAGATTCATATCTTATAAACATCTGTATCTTAAATTTCAGATTTAAGTCTTTAAAAAAGTACTATAGGTGAGGTATGAAATATTTAATGTCTATATCAAAAAGGGCAAATATCATAAACCCACATTGAACTACCCATTTGCACTTTGCCTCATAGTTGAAATAACCTATACATTGCCAGAAAGGATCTGACACAAAATTAAGCTGCATCCATGAGTCAAGGTGGAGCACCAGTCAGGTGGAGGGGAGCGCTGCTGCCCCTCTGCAACCAGTGTCGCCCAACACCCCCAGGAGGGCACGGCAGGGCCACCTCAGGGTCACAACTGCAGCACCAGAGCTCCCAGGTATGCTCTGTTCCAAGTGCTCGTCCTCTCCGCATCTGCGCCTCAGAGCGGAAAAGCTTCCCTTCTGCGTCACACTTTGCTGAAAGTCCTCCCAGTACTTTTGGTATTGGGATAGCACCTTTCTGATCTTTTTGGTTGAGAAAGAGGAGATATGCTAGAGTCCAGGCATGGATACGCTTAAAACCTACAGGCTTTAAAGCTAATACTAATTTTTGTTGTTATTCAAATAACGACAAGAACACATACAATTTTTCCTCCACTTCAAGGTAATCTTTATTAAAATGATAAGATATCAGGGGACTTAAACATCAAATATACAAATATGGGCCACTTTCTAAGGCAGATTTATCTACAGTAGGTTAAGCATTAAAGTCCCATTTACCACAAGCCAAAAATATCAATTCTGATTGTGTAAAAACACACTACATTCACATAGCAATCTTCATAATACCTAGGAAGAAAACATGGGGAGGGGGGAATCCTGTTCTGAGCTATTCCTTTATCTTATATAGAAGGTCGTGTTTTGGAGCCCAAAATGTGCAAATCACCTTCATAGCAACTTGATCAACCCACCAGTGGGAGTCGCCTCCTCCTGCTCCTGTTCCGTTGTGAAATCTCAAGACTGTCAGATTCCCAGTTCCCTGGCCATGATGCTACTGTAAGGGCTGGGTCTAAGAAACCTGGAGAACAAGAAGCATCATCTAGAAACTGAATATTTAAAGATTTACACATGAGGAAGATGGCTCTCAAATGTAAGCTAGCTTAAAATTATTTTAAAGTCATAACATAATTAATAGTAACTTTTTTGCTATATAATTTTAAAAATTCAAAGTGATACCAAAAGTAACTATTATTACATGTGGGGTTCTGAAACCTTTCAAGCACACAGACAACCTACATGGTAGGGGTTGACCTGGACATAAGAAGGAAGTTCTTATGTCTGGACTGGTGGAGAATCACCACCTACTACTGTCTGCCCACAGGGAATGTGGCACCATCCGCAAGCTGCAGCACTGACTGCTTCCATGTGGGACTCAATCACCTTGAACACAGACTGGCACAGAACAAGACACTTGATAAATGTTTGATGAAGTAAAGACATCGTGATTCACTCTCCTCACTAACAGCCAGTTTATCTTTCTTTTACAGATAAGGAAACTGGGGCCCAGAGAGAAACCTGTGCAGATGCTGTGGTTAGTAATGGACAAGCCAGGCCGTAAGACACTATTTTACCAAAGTGCTGCCATGTTTTTGTTTTTATTTTTGTGGGCACACAGTAGGTGTAAAATGCTGCCATTTTAAGGCAAAATAAGAAGTATAGCATTTTCACTTAACTAGAATTGTATTAACGCAAAGTAAAATCCAGGCTGCTCACCAGCATTCACCTAAGATAAACAGCTTCTGTTAGCAAAAGGGCCAAAGCAGGTCAACTAAACTTCCCAGCACTTGGCAGTGAAGCAAGTTCCAGCTGACTTACTGACGTCACCATTTGAACTTAACATTTCAAATGTTAACACAGAAACATTTACATATAAACATCAAAGTTCTGAAGGATAAAAAGGCCTTGACAATAGGTGACTTAAGATGTATCCCATTCAGTAACTCTTCAGGACAATTCTGAGTCTGGAAGAACAAGTTAAATTTGTTTGGCTTTTGTTTTAAGGAACCATGTCTGGGGAAGACTATCACTGCTGCTTTGTGCTAAAAGTGCTTTTAGTACTGGAAAATTCTACTTAAAAAAACAAAAATACTTTAAGTTAATGTGAAGTATAACTAATTTAGAGCATCTAACAACAATCCCTAAGTTAACTGAAATATTCCCTAAAGCCTCAGTAATATACAACTCTACCTGGCTTTTCGTAAAAGTTTAGGCAGTCTGATAATAAATCCTCAACCAAGTGCAATGAAAAATCTTGCTACTAATCAAGGTGTGTTAATTTAAGGTAAAGAGCTACAAATAAATAAATAAAGTGTTAAGAAGCCTCCCTGCTGGTGTGAGTGAGGTGCAGTGTAGGGTACTCTCTCAGCACCACCCAATGCATTCTCAGTGTGTGCTGATGAAAACAAAAAGCCAAAACTCTCTGACGATGCCCAACATACACACAAGGTAAAATCTGTCTAATGACTACAGCAACAAATGGTGCATTTAACCATTTCGGCCACTCACTGGCTGGAGAATCCTGGCTAAGTCACTTTCTCTGAGCTTCTATTTATCTTCCATACCAAGGTGGATAACAGCAATCTCTCCTTATGAGAAATGAGAAATGAGATATACACGAACTACTTCCTGTATAAAATATGTCAGATACACCAATACCAACAAGGCAAACAGAAAGACAAAAAACCCTATGAAGAGATGGGGCTCCAAGCACTTGCTCAGCTCCTGTTTAAATTCTTTCTACCTAACCCGTTCTATTTGAAAAGGTATCTCAGCGTGCAAGGACCAGCCAAGGCCAGGGCAGGGCCCTCGGGTACATCTGGCCAGCGCTTCAGGTTCTGGGGATGACTCAGGTGAACCTCCCTCCCCAAGGGACCTCCTGCACGCACACACACACCCTGACACGGGGCGGGCGAAGGAGGCCTAGCTGGTCCAAGGACGTGCAGGGTCTGTACTTGCCCAGTCGCACTGGGGCTTCAAGTTGGGGATGCAGACACCGCCCTGCTCCTGGTGTGCGCGAAGCCCGCTCAGCCAACCAGCTCGCCTGCACGCCCGCCGCGTCCCTGGGCCCCAGAAGGGCCCCAGTCTCCAGCTCGGACCAAACAGCAAGCCCGGAGTTGGCAAGCATCTTTCCCAGACCGGGAGCGGGGACAGAGCAGAGCAAACGGATCCGACCAGCGCCCCGCGGCGCCCCAGGGTCCTCCTGCCGGCCCTCGGCCCCCCGTTCCCCGGCCACCACGCGGGTTCCGCCGCTCACGCCCGCTCCCGGGACGCGCACTGGCTCCGGCCCGGCGCCACCCTCTGCCCCTCTGTCACCCCGCGCGGAGGCTCCCGTCACCCCGAGCCGCGCCCAGCCGTCGCCGCGCCGTTCCAGGAGGCCTCCTGCCTCTCCCTACTCCGCCCCGCAGGCCACAAGGCGCCCTGGCCCCGCGCGCGGGCTGCCCCTCGGCGGCGCTTCCCCCTCGCGAGCCACCAGAGGCGCTCAGCGGTCGGGTACCTGCGTCCAGTGGCGGCCCGTATAGCGCGAGTGCGGCCGAGAGCAATGCGACAACGGCCGCGCCGGCGACCGCAGTCCCGGCCCCAGCGCGTGTGACCATCCCCGGGCCAAATGGAGTCGACCTTACCTCGCCTGCAAGCCCGGATTGCCCCATAGCGAGGACCCAGGGCCATCGGGCAGCATTCCGGATTCCCAGCTGCCCCCGCGCCGCCGCCGGAAACGCAGCCATTGGAAGCTTTTTCCGGTTTCCCGACCGCCCCCGCCCCGCTGTCGGAAGTGGGATCCCAACTCGCTCAAATCACACCCCGTTCTAGATGATTGACAAGCGCGACGCCCAAGCCGGCCTGGCCCCAGCTCTGGCCTAAGAGAGTTAGGCTGGAAGGCAGGTTGAAGAGTGGTCTGGTTTGTGTTTATCGGCCCATTTTTAGGCATGCGGCGTTATAGAAAATGATTTTGCCGGCAGGTGGAGTGCCGAGGCCCACTATGTGCCCCCAGTGTAGCAGTCAGGTGCCTTTCTGCTCCAGGCGCAGCCTCTGCCCTGAACCCCAAACCAGCTCACCACGAGGCCAAACCAGCTCACTGCGAGGCCCCTTCGCTTTCCACCGTCTCAGGTCATGGCAGCTCCGTCACTCCAACGCTGAGGCCCAAACCCCTGGAAGGCACCCTGACCTCTCCTGCCCTGCCACCCACGCTCCTCCTGTGGCTGATGGCCTCTCACCTCCACTGCCACCCTATTTGAAGCCACCCTCATGGTGCTAGAGGAAACTTGTGGGGCCAGGTGCGGTGGCTCGCGCATGTGATCCCAATGCTTTGGGAGGCCAAGATGGAAGGATCATTTGAGCCCAGGAGTTTGAGACCAGCCTGGGCAACATAACATAAGGAGACCCCCTTCTCTACCAAATTTTTTTTGGAAAATTAGCAGGGGATGGTATTGCACACCTGTAGTCCCAGCTACTTGAGAGGCTGAGGTGAGAGGATGGCTCAACATGTCAGAGGCCTTTTAACCAGAGCGATTCCATCTTGAATAGGGACTGGGTAAAATGAGGGTGAGACCTACTGGGCTGCGTTCCCAGGAGGTTAGACATTCTTAGCTACAGGATGAGATAGGTGGTGGGCACAAGATACAGGTCACAAAGACCCCACTGATAAGATGACACAGTAAAGAAACCGGCCCAAAGCCTACCAAAACCAAGATGGCCACAAAAGTGACCTGTGGTGTCCTCACTGCTCATTATTTGCTGATTATAATGCATTAGCATGCTAAAAGACACTCCTACCAGCGCCATGACAGTTTACAAATGCTATGGCAACATCAGGAAATTACTCTATATGGTCTGAAAAGGGGAGAAACCCTCAGTTCCAGGAATTGCCAACCCCTTTCCCAGAAAACTCATGAATAATCCTCTCCTTATTTAGCCTATAATCGAGAGATAACTATAAGTGTGTCTGGAGTTGGTTCCTAATGGTGGATTCATGGTGTCGCTGACTTTAAGAATGAAGCCAGGGACCTTCACAGTGAGTGTTACAGCTCTTAAAGGTGGCATGGACCCAAAGAGTGAGCAGCAGCAAGATTTATTATGAAGATGCCAGTCGTGGTGGCTCATGCCTATAATCCCAGCACTTTGGGAGGCTGAGGCGGGTGGATCACAAGGTCAGGAGATCGAGACCATCTTGGCTAACACCGTGAAACCCTGTCTCTACTAAAAATACAAAAAATTAGCCGGACGTGGTGGCGGGCGCCTGTAATCCCAGCTACCCAGGAGGCTGAGGCAGGAGAATGGCGTGAACCCGGGAGGCGGAGCTTGCAGTGAGCTGAGATCATGCCACTGCACTCCAGCCTGGGCGACAGAGTGAGACTCCATCTCAAAAAAAAAAAAAAGATTCATTATGAAGAGCAAAAGAACAAAGCTTCCACAGCATGGAAGGGGACCCAAGCAGATTGCTGCTGCTGGTTGGTGGGGCGGGGTGGGGCAGCTTTTATTCCCTTATTTGTCCCCTCCCATGTTCTGTTTCTGCCCTATCAGAATCCCCTTTTTTCATTCCTTCCTGCAGTTGGCTACTTTTAGGATCCTGCTAATTGGTGCATTTTACAGAGCACTGATTGGTGCATTTTACAATCCTCTTGGTAGCTACAGAGCGCTCATTGGTGCATTTTACAATCCTAGCTACAGAGTGCTGATTGGTGCATTTTACAATCCTCTTGTAAGACAGAAAAGTTCTCCAAGACCCCACTCGACCCAGGAAGTCCAGCTGGCTTCACCTCTCATAAGTATACTCAGTCAAGCAGCCAGTGCCACTGCTCTGCCTATGGAGTAGCCATTCTTTTATTCCCTTTCTTAATAAATTTGCTTTCAATTTATGGACTCACCCAGAATTCTTTCTTGCACAAGGTCCAAGAACCCTCTTGAGGTCTGGATTGGAACCCCTTTCTGATAACAGAGTGAAACCCTGAAATACACCTACCAGACCAAACCAATAAGGAGTTTAACAACTACGGTAACTGAGCTTTATACTTAATGGCAGGAAACTCTGTAACTAGTTAAGCAATGAAGCTATAATCAAATTAGCTGTCTCCATCACACACTTCTGTTTCCTATAGGTGCTGTCAGATCATGTTCCTGGTTGAAGTTCTCTCATCTGCTCTGGTTTGGAGGGCTGCCCCATTGAAGAATCTGCTTTGTTTTGCTCAAATCACTCAGTTAAAATATACACGTGTCTAAGGTTTTTCCATTTAACAGTGTGTAGCCTGGATGATGGCAATAGTCTGCTGCATGAGTATCAACGAAAAGAGTCAAATATTTGAGATTTATTTTGATCCAAAGATGAGTGACTATGGCTTGTAACATAGGCCCAGCAGATCCTGAGAACATGTGCCCAAGCTAGTCGGGCTGCAGCATGGTTTTATACATGGTAGGGATACAGAAGACATCAATCAGTACATGTAAGAAGTACATTGGTTCAGCCCAGAAAGGTGGGACAACTCCAAGAGAGGGGCTTCCAGTCATAGGTGGATTGAAAGATATTCTGATGGGCAATTGGTTGAAAGTTTACTTAAAGACTTGGAATCAATAGAAGGAAGTGTCTGGGTTAAGATAAGGGGTTGTGCAGATGAGGCCTCCAGGTAGCAGGCTTCAGAGCGAATGGATTGTAAATGTTTCTTCTTCTTGTTGTTGTTGTTTGAGACAGAGTCTCACTCTGTTGCCCAGGCTGGAGTCCAATGGCACAATCTTGGCCCACTGCAACCTCTGCCCCCCAGGTTCAAGTGATCTCCCTACTCAGCCTCCCAAGTAGCTGGAACTACAGGTGTGCACCACCACACCCAGCTAATTTTTGTATTTTTAGTAGAGACAGGGTTTCACTGTGTTGGCCAGGCTGGTCTCAAACTCCTGACCTCAAGTGATCCTCTGCCTTGGACTCCCAAAGTGCTGGCATTACAGGTGTGGCTCACCACACCTGGACTTTGTAAATGTTTCTTATCAAACTTCAGGTGCCAGAGTCTTAGTAAATTATCTCCTGGATCAAGAAAAAGACATGGAAAAGGAAGGGGATTCTCTACAGAATGTAGATGTTTTTCCCCAAAGAGACAGCTTTGCAAGGCTATTTCAAAATGTGCCAAATGAATATATTTGGGGTAAAATACTCCAGTTTCTTTCAGGGTTTGCAATCTGTCACATTGGTATCTTATTGCTACAAAAAGTCTGCTTTGTCAGTCTTAAGGTCTCTGTTTTAACGTTAATGCTGGTCAACTGTGCCTGAATTCCAAAGGGAGGAGGGTATAATGAGGCATCCAACCCCCCTTTCCATCTCGGCCTGAACAAGTGTTTCAGGTTTACTGTAGAATGCCCTTGGCACCCTCCCCAGCCTCTGCCTCTGTCATCACATGATGGTCTCCTCGTCCTCACGTGGGATTTTCCTCTCCTTTAAGGACACCAGTCATATTGGAGTAGGCCCACCCTAATGAGCTCATCTCATCTTAATTCAATAATCTATAAAGACCTCACTTCCAGTTACGGTTATAGTCACAGGTGCTAGGGGTTAGGATTTAACATATTTTGAGGAGGCACAACTCAACCCATAACACCTTCTGTTAATAAATTAACCTCCCTGCTTTCCTACAGCAATAGAATGATCTTTCTTATAAGTCAGATCATGTCACTCCTCTGCATAGAACCATCCAACTATTTTCCATGACACTCAGATTAAAATTAAGGTGCATTCCATCACCCTCCGACCCCTATATGATTGGCGCCCTCAATCACCTACAGCTGTCGGAGGTCTCAGGCGGGTCTCCGGATGCCACTGAGACCCCAGCCCCAGCCAGTTTACAAGTTCTTGACACCAGCACGAGAAAGAATTCAGGGACACGTCAGAATGAAACGAAAGGCAAGAAGCTTTTACCGCAAAGCGAAAGCACACACGTAAGAGAGACTTGCGGGCGTGCTCAGCAGAGTGAGTCACTCACATCAGAGTTTGAGTTTCTAATTTTATGGATTTTTTTTTTAATTAGGGGGTGGAATAATCATAAGGTATTCTGGAAAAGGAGTGATTTCAGGGACTCCCTCCCCCATTACCACAGACTTTTCCTCTTATTCGAGTTTTCCCAGGATCACGGACATATCACCCTAACCAGGATTTGACTATTTTCTCTTCCTTATTTTGGGTTTTCTGTTAACCTGTGGTTTCTTTGCCTCGTTCTTATTCTACCTGTTGTTTGGGTTTTTCCATCCTCCTATGACCACCCAGTGCTATTGCCATCTCATTTTCCCCCTCAGAGATTTCCATCCCTTCTTCTTTTATTTATTTTCTTTCTTTATTTTTTTGAGACCGGGTCTCACTCTGTTACCCAGGCTGGGATGCAGTGGCGTAATCATGGCTCACTGCAGCCTCCCCCTCCCAGGCTCCAGTGATCCTCACACTTCAGCTTCCTGAGTATCTGGGACCACAGCTGTGTGCTACCACGCCCGGCTAATTTTTGTATTTTTGGTAGAGATGGGTTTTTGCCATGTTGTGCAGGGTGGTCTCAAACTCTTGAGCTCAAGTGATCTGCCTACCTTGGCCTCCCAAAGTGCTGGGATTACAGGCATGAGCCACCCACCGTGCTCAGCCATTCCTTCCCTTATTCTTGAGGGAGATGAGGGAGGAGGTCAGTCTTCTGTGACATCTTCCTACTGATTTAAGAGCCCTGGCCCTGCCTACCGAGGGCTGCTTGATCTAAGGGTCCCCAGGGGACAGCAGGAGAGTCTGATTCCAAGACAGGAAGCGGCTGGAACCCTAGCTTGAAGATCACCTTTATCTGGATCTGCTGTAACCAGAGACAGGCACTTTACGAGCAAGTTGAATATGCATGGGCCAAATATTAACAATGATGAGATCACCCTTAACGGGCCCAAAAGTGGTAAAAACCAGGTACTAGAAGGTACAGCAGCTTTAACAGCATCCCACATAAAATCAGCAGGAGGGTTTTTCTTTTCAAGGGTGCAAAGGCATTTTGCCTGGTCATTTGTGCCTGAATTCCAAGGCATGGGGGAAAGTGGAGTGAGGCGTGTCTGACCCCCAGCTTTCCATCATGGCCTGAACTAGTTTTTCAGGTTTTGTTTTTTTTTTATCGGATCCCCTTTGGGCAAGAGGCGTGTCCATTCTACTGGGGAGGCTGCAGATTTTTTTTAGTTTATAGTCTGCTTTTTGTCAAGGTATGCCAGAGGCAGTGTCAATGGCCAAGCTTTTATTTTGTCCCATATTGATGCTGGGGTGGTGTGCTACCTGCGCCAGGTCTGTCATGTCCCTCAGTGGGACCCCTATGGCTAAGGGACTTAGAGTCAAAAGACTTATAACCAATTAAATATTCTAAGCCAAATGGAATGGAAGTGGGCAGGCACTCATTAATCTTCAAATCTCTTTTAAGCAACATAAGAGCCAAAAACCAAAAGCCAAAAGACAAGGTAACAAAATTGACTTATTTATAAATTATGTGCATTGAGCCACCGTAATCTGGTTTGTAGCAATTAGCTATACAAAACACAAGCATTTTGTTAAGCTGCTGAGGCATCTCTGTGCCCATCCTTGAGTTGGAGGATCTGAATTAATTTTATTCCTCAGAATTGGCCCTTACAATCTTATGCTGGGCCTGGAGGGATTGTATAGTTCAAATTCTGGAGACACAACAAACACAAGGAACTAACAACATTTTAAACAAAAAGGTCACAAGCCCTGCCTAGTTTTGCAAATGATAGAAAAAAATTAAACCTTTAAATTATTTAGTATCTAGGCGTAGAATAAATTACATTATTTCAAATAAAGGCAAAATTATTGAATGAACCTTTTTTTTTTTTTTTTTTGAGATGGAGTCTTGCTCTGTCGCCCAGGCTGGAGTGCAGTGGCGGGATCTCAGCTCACTGCAAGCTCCACCTCCCGGGTTCATGCCATTCTCCTGCCTCAGCCTCCCGAGTAGCGCCCGCCACGACGCCCGGCTAATTTTTTGTATTTTTAGTAGAGACGGGGTTTCACATGTTAGCCAGGATGGTCTTGATCTCCTGACCTCGTGGATCCGCCCACCTCGGCCTCCCAAAGTGCTGGGATTACAGGTGTGAGCCACCGCACCCGGCCTAAATGAACCTTAATGTGTTTGAATACAGGCCTGTCCCTGTGTTTCAGGAAAGCAGTTTGCTTTGAGTGTCACCTTTGCCCGGTTCTAAAGATGAGGCTCTGGTCACCTTGAGTTTGGTGTCAGTTTCTGGTAGGAGTCAGTGCGTTCTTCAGATATGATATGTGTACCCAGGAGTCAAGGCCCTGCAACTTAACAGCACGAAAATTAGTTAATAAACCCTGATAGGGACTCTCTCAACGGGCTAAGGGAGTTCTTCAGCTGATTTGCTTCCAGTAAATGTAATTATCAGGCCAGAAGTGGTGATACTGGAGTTCATGGTCTGACTGGAAGCTGTAAAAAGGTTCTACAGCTGGGCAAGGTGGCTCGCGCCTGTAATCCCAGCACTTTGGGAGGCCGAGGTGGACGGATCACTAGGTCAGGAGTTCGAGACCAGCCTGACCAAAATGGTGGAACCCCCGTCTCTACTAAAGGTACAAAAAAATTAGCTGGAACGTGGTGGCACGTGTCTGTAATCCCAGCTACTTGGGAGGCTGAGGCAGGAGAATCACTTGAACCCAGGAGCCGGAGGTTGCAATGAGCCAGGATCTCGCCATTGCACTCCAGGCTGGGCGACAGGGCGAGACTCCGTCTCAAAAAATAAAAAAAGTTCTATAACCTTGCAGCAATTAATTTTTATAGATTTAATAAGCCCCAGCAATAAGACACCTCAGAGACTTAATTTAGGATTTTGATTTTGAGGACGTTTATTAAAGATGTTAAAAGGCTCAAAACATCTGATCCAAACAGAAGCACAGGTCATTGTAAAATAACAGTTGCTTACTTAACAAAAGTGATAATCAAAAGACTTTACAGGCAATACAGAAGGTAATACGGATGTAAAAACCTTGACCTTTTTACATTTCAGTTTTTGTAATCAAAAACCTAATAAAGACAGCATGAGAATTATAAAATCTTGTCTCTTAAGCCAGTTACCAAAAAAGCAAAGAAAAATCTTCTGCAGTGACTGCTTCTCCTTACGAGAAGCCCACTTAGATAACCTGGAAGTCAAGTTTGATAAAAAAGTACTGGAATTTAATCAGACACAGGAAGAGTGTGTTCAAGGTTATGAGTACACCAGGGGAATACATGACTCTTAGGAACAGCATAGGAAGTTTCTTGATTACACTGAAAATTTAGACATATCAAAAAAAGCCTAGAGTACAGAATGGAGGAAAACAGTGTTTTCTGTTTTGACCTTCAAGATAAAACATTTCAGCCTTAGGCCATAACAGTAAAATTGAAACCAGAGGAAAAAAGTTACAAGAGCTGACAAAAAAGCTGAGTTTCCATCTCAGGCCTTCTCAACAGAGAAAAGGCAGAAACAGATTATAGAATTATTATGAAAAGCAAAAGTTCAATTAATTTTATTGACAGCAAATCAATACTTTAAAGAAGCTTTGTTTTAACATACAGGACTATTATAAATGATTTCCTTTCTTAAAAATTCCATTAAAAATTTTTTTTTAAATTTTTTTGTAAAAAAAATTACAGGCTGGAATGCAGGCTGGAATGCAGTGGCACGATCTTGGCTCACTGCAACCTTTGTCTCCCAGGTTCAAGCGATTCTCTTGCCTCAGCCTCCTGTGTAGCTGGAATTACAGGAATGGGCCACCATGCCCGGCTATTTTTTGTAGTAGAGACGGGGTTTCACCATGTTGGTCAGACTGGACTTGAACTCCTGACCTCATATGATCAGCCCACCTCAGCCTCCCAAAGTGCTGAGATTACAGGCATGAGCCACCGTGCCTGACCAATTTCCTTTTAATTATAACCAAGTTAATCGCATACAAAATTTCTTTCCTAAATTCCCATTTGCAAACCTTATGACAACTTACACAGACCATCTATGAAATGGCTCAAGCAATCCTCCTGCCTCAGCCTCCCAAAGTGCTGGGATTCTGGGTGTGAGGCACTGCATTCGGGCAGTGCTTGGACTTTCTGACTTGTCTTAAACTTCCCTCTTTTGTAAATATTAGGTTGGTGCAAAAGTAATTGCGGTTTTTGCATTGTTGAAATTTGCCGTTTGATAATATATTCTCAGATACATGTGGTCATGCTACACATCATTTTCATGCACATTTCTCACTTTTTTTTTGCTAATGACTTATTACTTGCTGCTTTATTTTATATTTATTTAAGACTATGGAAATAATGTTAGACAAAAAGGAAATTCGAGCAATTTTCTTTTCTTTTTTTTTTTTTTTTTTTGAGACAGAGTCTTGCTCTGTTGCCCAGGCTGGAGTGCAGTGGTGAGATCTCGGCTCACTGCAAGCTCAGCCTCCCGAGTTCACGCCATTCTCCTGCCTCAGCCTCCCGAGTAGCTGGGACTACAGGCATTCACCACCACGCCCGGCTAGTTTTTTGTATTTTTAGTAGAGATGGGGTTTCACAGTGTTAGCCAGGATGGTCTCAATCTCCTGACCTTGTGATCCACCTGCCTCAGCCTCCCAAAGTGCTGGGATTACAGGCGTGAGCCACCGCGCCCGGCCTCAAGCAATTTTCTTATTCGAGTTCAAAATGGATCGTAAAGCAGCGGAGAAAACCTGCAACATCAACAACGCATTTGACCCAGGAACTGCTAACACACAGTGCAGTGGTGAGTCAAGAAGTTTTGCAGAGACAAGAGCCTTGAAGGTGAGGAGCATAGTGTCCGGCCATCGGAAGTTGACAACGACCAGTTGACGGCAATCACTGAAGCCGGTCCTCTCACAGCTACATGAGAAGCTGCTGAAGAACTCAACGTCGACCGTTCTACAGTCGATCAGCATCTGACATAAATTGAAAAGGTGAAAAAGCTCAATAAGTGGTGCCTCATGAGCTGAGCGAGAATCAAAAAAATTGTAATTTTGAAGTGTCATCTTCTCTTATTCTCCACAACAACAGTGAACCATTTCTTGATCCGATTGTGATGTAAGACGAAAAGTGGATCTTATACAACTGGCGACAACCAGCTCAGTGGTTGGACCGAGAAGCTCCAAAGCACCTCCCAAAGCCAAACTTGCACCAAAAACAGGTCCTGGTCACTGTCTGGTGGTCTGTGCCAGTCTGATCCACCACAGCTTTCCGAATCCCAGTGAAACCATTACATCTGAGAAGTATGCTCAGCAAATCGAAGAGATGCATCGAAAACTGCAACGACGGCAGCCGGCATTGGTCAACAGAAAGGGCCCAATTCTTCTCCACCACAGCGCCCCACCGCACATCACACAACCAACGCTTCAAAAGTGGAACAAATTGGGCTGCAAAGTTTTGCCTCATCCGCCATATTCACCTGACTTCTCACCAACTGACTACCACTTCTTCAAGCATCTCGACAACTTTTTGAGGGAAAACGCTTCCACAACCACCAGGATGCAGAAAGTGCTTTCCAAGAGTTCGTCAAATCCCAAAGCATTGATTTTTATGCTACAGGAATAAACACATTTATTTTTCGTTGGCAAAAATGTGTTGATTGTAACGGTTCCTATTTTGATTAATAAAGATGTGTTTGAGCCTTGTTATAATGATTTAAAATTTACAGTCCAAAACTGCAATTACTTTTGCACCAACGTAGGACAATAATTTACCATACAAGATCCTTTTTCTTTTACTTTTTCTTTTCTTTTTTTTGAGATGGAGTCTTGCTCTGTTGCCTAGGCTGCAGTGCAGTGTCACCATCTCGACTCACTGCAACCTCCGCCTCCAGGGTTCAAGTGATCCTCTTGCCTCACTCAGCCTCCTGAGTAGCTGGGATTACAGATGCCTGCCACAATGCCTGGCTAATTTTTTAAATTTTAGTGGAGACAGGGTTTCACTATGTTGGTCAGGCTGGTCTCAGAACTCCTGAGCTCAAGTGATCCGCCCGCCTTGGCATCCCAAAGTGCTGGGATTATAGGCTTGAGCCATCGCACCCGGCCCAAGATCCTTTTTCGTACAAAATTATTCTCTTTTCTATATAACCTTCCTTACCAAAAATACATCTTCATATCCATAGCTTTTTTTTTTTCAAGACAGAGTCTCACTTTGTTGCCCAGGCTGGAGTGCAGTGTCATAATCTCAGCTCACTGCAATTTCCACCTCCCAGGTTCAAGTGATCCTCCTGTCTTAGCCTCCCAAGTAGCTGGGACTACAGGCATGAACCACCACACCCTGCTAATTTTTGTAATTTTTTGTATAGACAGGGTTTCACCATGTTGATCAGGCTGGTCTCAAACTCCTCAAGCGATCTGGCCACCTCAGTCTCCCAAAGTGCTGGGACTACAGGCATGAGCCATGGTGCCTCGCCCATATCCATAACTTTCATCACATCTTTCTCTTCCCTACTTACTGGCTCCTTTCTTCCTTATTTCAGGTACGCAGCACCATGCTTAGCTAACTTTTTTTTTTTTTTTGTATTTTTAGTAGAGATGGGGTTTCACCATGTTGGCCAGGCTGGTCTTGAACTCCTGACCACAGGTGATCCACCCCCCTCAGCCTCCCAAAGTGCTGGGATTACAAGCCTGAGCCACCGCGCCTGGACCATTTCATAATTTTAGAGATATGTTTTCCTGTATCCTAAACTTTCCTTAACTGAAAATGACCCAGACATCCAATCAGTAATCCAAGGAGAGCTGTGGATCAAAATTTTGGGTAAAGTAATCTTCATGGAAGTTTGGTTTTTAAAAAGCTTTTTTTTTTTCTTATCACTTCCTTCAGTTTTGTGAACCCCGAAAATTTGAGACAGGTCTTAGTTAATTTAGAAAGTTTATTTTGCCAAGATTGAGGACATGCACCCATGAGGCAGCCTCAGGAAGTCCTGACGACAGGTGCCCAAGGTGGTCAGAGCACAATTTGGTTTTATACGTTTTAGGGAGACATGAGACATCAATCAGCATATGTAAGATGAACATTGGTTGGGACTGGAAAGGCAAGACAACTCGAAGTGGGGAGGGGGCTTCCAGGTCATAGGTAGATAAGAGACAAATGGTTGCATTCCTTTTTTTTTTCTTTTCTTTTCTTTTTTTTTTTTTTTTTTGAGATAGAGTTTTGCTCTTGCTGCCCAGGCTGGAGTGCAATGGCGTGATCTTGGCTCACTGCAACCTCCACCTCCCGGGTTCAAGCGATTCTCCTGCCTCAGCCTCCCAAGTAGCTAGGATTACAAGCATGCGCCACCATGCCCGGCTGATTTTGTATTTTTTTAGTAGAGACGGGGTTTCTCCATGTTGGTCAGGCTGGTCTCAAACTCCTGGCCTCAGGTGATCCGCCTGTCTTGGCCTCCCAGAGTGCTGGGATTACAGGCGTGAGCCACTGCGCCCGGCCAAATGGTTGCATTCTTTTGAGTTCCTGGTTAGCCTCTCCAAAGGAAGCAATCAGATAAGCTTTTATCTCAGTCAGCAGAGGGGTGACTTTGAATAGAATGGGAGGCAGGTTTGTTCTAAGCAGTTCCCAGCTTGACTTTTCCCTTTAGCTTTAGTCATTTTGTGTCCCAAGATATTTTCCTTTCACAGTTTCAAGTGAGTTTCTAAGGTTTACATTTTAGCCAGAACAAATTCTACAAGTAACCTTGAGACAGTAAATTTTATCTCAACATGAGTAGCCTAATAATAGCAGATTCAAAGCAGGCAGAAGAGAAAAGACAGAAATAAATAGAAAGCTTCAGAATTTTCTATTTAATTTTATACTTGCAGGGCAAAAATAACCACTGGAATGCCAACAGGCTGACACTTCAGACAAGGGAATGGGACTCTGCATTTAACACATTTTATGTCTTTCTTACCTTTTTTTTTTTTTTTTTTTTTTGATTTTTGAGACAAGAGTCTTGCTCTGTCACCAGGCTGGAGTGCAGTGGCGCGATCTCAGCTTACTGCAACCTCTGCCTTCCAGGTTCAAGTGATTTCCCTGCCTCAGCCTCCCAAGTAGCTGGGACTACAGGAGTGCGCCATCATGCCTGGCTAATTTTGTATTTTAGTAGAGATGGGGTTTCACCATGTTGGCCAGGATGGTCTTGAACTCCTGACCTCATGATCCACCCTCCTCAGCCTCCCAAAGTGCTGGGATTACAGGCATAAGCCACCACACCCAGCCATTTCTTACCATTTAAGAAACCAGAGCTGCAAAGAGAGGAACATGGGTCTTTGAAAACATTTCTCTAAAACTGTGGAATGGTTGTAGCTCTAAAATGCTAACATCTGACAAACAGTTCAGGATTTCTTCCTTCCAGTGAGTCTGTCTAGTAAAGAGGCTGCTTCCAGGGAGGTGAGTTCTTGTCGAAGGTGCTGAACCTTTGGTGAGGATGATTTGGAGAGTAGATGCAACACATCTCCGTGCCTGGTGACATGGAGAACCTAGGAATTTCGAAACTAGTTCAACTCTAAAAACACACCTGGGGAGGCAGGCATCCTGGGCATGCTGACCTCCATTATGGCTCGAGGCTAGTTTTTACAGCAGCTATTTATGGAAGTTTGGTTTTTTAAAAAAAAAATTTGGAGACAGGATCTCACTCCATCTCCTAGGCTGGAGTACAGTGGCGTGATCCTGGCTTACTGCAGCCTTGAACTCCTGTGCTCAGGCTATCCTCCTGCCTCAGCCTCCTGAGTAGCTGGAAGTGCAGGCGTGTGCCACCATGCCTGGTTAATTTTTAACTTTTTTTTTTTTTTTTGAGACAAGGGGCTTGCTATGTTGCCCAGGCTGGTCTCAAACTCTTGGCCTCAAAGGATCGTCCTGCCTCATCTCAGCCTCCCAAAATGCTGGGATTTCAGGCGTGAGCCACCACTCCCGGCTGCAAGTTTGATTTAGAAGTAAAAACAAAACAAACCCAAAGCAACAAAGCAACAAAGCAACAAGTCAACAAAGCAACAGGGAAATACTCGCACTCGCTACAGTTTCATAGCGACTGTTTCTGAAGCTATATTTTAAAATCTTGCTCTTCTCTCAAAGTGTACTGACTCCTGGGAGGGGAGCGCTCTTCCCCTTTGCAAAGCCAGCTATTGCTGGGGCAAAGGACATGGGAGGGTAAAAGCCCTGGGGCTGGCTGGGCGGGAGGGAAGGAGGGCTTCTGGCGTAATGGTTAATCCTATGTGTCAATTTGTCTGGGACACAGCAACCAGATATTTGGTCAGACACATATGAAAATTGCTGTGAAGGCATTTTTAAGATAAGATTAACATTTAAATCAGTCGACTTTGAGTAAAGCAGATTATCCTTCACAATGGGGTGGGCCTCATCCAATCCGGTGAAGGTCTTAAGAGAAAAGAACCACCTTTCGTTAGAAGCAGGGAGCTCTGACTGCAGACTGCTTCAGGCTCCCTTGTCCCCAGCCTGGCCCCTGCCCTGCAGACTGTGCATTTGCCAGCCTGCATAATTGCATGAGCCAATTCCTTAAATCTTTCTCAACACATACACACACACACACACGCACACACACACGCACTTGCGTGCACACACATCCTATTGATTCTGTTTTTCTGGAGAAGGCTCTCCAATACAGCCACCAAGGGTAAAAAAGGGATAAAAAGGCAGAAGGCTGGGTACAGTGGCTCACGTCTGTAATCCCAGCACTTTGGGAGGCCGAGGTGGGTGGATCACCTGAGGTCAGGAGTCTGAAACCAGCCTGGCCAACATGCTTAAATCCCATATCAACTAAAAATACAAAAATTAGCCAGGCATGATGGCAGATGCCTGTAGTCCCAGCTACTCAGGAGGCTGAGGCGGGAAAATCGCTTGAGCCTGGGATGTGGAGGCTGCAGTGAGCTGAGATCGTGCCACTGCACTCCAACCTGGTTGACCGAGTGAGACTGTCTCAAAAAAAAAAAAAAAAAGAAAAAAGAAAAAGTAGATAGGCAGATAGCACCCCAAAGAAAAATCCAACAGGTGAGGCCTGGGGTAGAGGAAAGAAGGTTGAACTAGGAATTGGGGGTTGTGGGTTTCAGTTTATGCTCTGCTAACAAAAGGGATATGTGATTGTTTTTCTTATTTTTTCTTTCTTTTTTGAGACAGGGTCTTACTCTGTCACCCTGGCTGGAGTCCAGAGGGGGAATCAAAGCTCACTATAACCTCAAACTCCTGGGCTCAAGCGATCCTCCCCTCTCAGCCTCCCTCTGCTTTCTCGTGTGTAAAGTTAGGAGGCGGGGTTTGGTATCCGTGGCCTTTCTTGCTCTGAATGTTGTGGCCCAAGGTCTCATTGTTCCGCCTGTGGCCAGTCCTGTGTGTGGCTTCTGCCTGCTTAGGGCGGCGGGGTAGGTCTGGTGCTGGTTGGCGCCCTCAGCTTCAGTCTCCATGTGAAAGGCCTGGCACCTCATTCTTCGGGAACGATATTCAGAAACAGGTGGCAGAACTTAAATTTTCTTTGTGATTGAAACTTGATCTTGCTACATCCAAGCAGAGGTCACATAGACTAAAGATTAGCCATTCGATCATAGATAAGAGAGGACATGTGTGACCAGGCAAAACACAAAATTAAGAGCAAAACTAACTAGCATCTTCTCATCCCAGGGAGTGGGTAGCTGGTGGTGAGGTCCGGGGATTCGTGATGGAAGTCCAGATCTGTCTCCAGAACCTTCTCCTAATCCTAGCCCTGTCTCCCATGAGTTGTGCTCTGTGTACCTGGCCTGAGGCCACATTCTCAAAGTTCTTGAGCACGCTGGCCCTAAAACCCTGGCCCCTCTGGGGACCCTGCTCACATTTCCTGCGGTGCTCAGGAGTTTCTCTCAGTACTTTCCCACGGCCTGTGGGAAGATGCCCTCCACAGAAATGGTTCAGTCCAAGTTCCCAAAATTGATCTCTGTGGCCGAGTTTATGCTGAGACACGGCATGCCAGGAGCCTGCTCCGGAAGGGGGACTCGGAGCCACCTCTTTCTGGCCTTGCTTTGCTCCTTTTGTCTGAGCCAGGGGTGTCTGATCTTTTGGCTTCTGGGGGCCCCATTGGAAGAAGAATTGTCTTGGGCCACACATAAAATACACTAACACAAACGATAGCTGATGAACTAAAAAACTCATAGTGTTTTAAGAAAGTTTACGAATTTGTGTTGGGCCTCCTTCAAAGCCCTCCTGGGCCACATGTGGCCCGCAGGCCTCGGGTTGGACAAGCTTGATCTAAGCGTTTTGGTTCTCGACAGAATTTCTCTGCGTTTTCCCTTTCCACATTTCTGCCAGGCCACCTCTCCTGTCACATGGCACGCCTCTTACGTATTTATTTGCAAGCCCATGATCTCCAGGTTTCTCATAGTTTTAGACAAGGACAAACCTGGAGAAATGCTTGGCTGAAGCTTGATTCAGCAGAACCGCGGAGCATGCGCCCTGGCAGGTGTCAGCTTCCCAGGTGGAGAGCCGCAAACCAGATCTGCCCCACCTGGTTCTCAGGGCCTGGCGGGGAAGGCACCCGGACCTGCTCAATTTCTTTTGGTGAAACTTACATATTTTTTTTTTTTTTAGCACATTTTCTTGTACAAAATAGCCTTTCGGTCTATTTAGTGCAGTTTTTGTTTTTTTTTTTCACTTTAGAGACGGGGTCTTGCTATGTTGGCCGGATTGGTCTTGAACTCTTGGCCTTAAGCAACCCTCCCACCTCGGCCTCCCAAAGTGCTAGGATTACAGGCATGAGCCACTGCACCCAGACTGATTTTTAAAAATTATTTTATTATTGTGGTAAAATATACATAACATAAACGTTAGCATTTTAATCAGTTTTAAGTGTACAGTTCAGTGGCATGAACTGCATTCACACCGTTGTGCAGCCATCACCCCCGTCCACCTCTAGAACTTCTCATAATCTTAATCAGTAACTCTGTACCCATAAAACACTGACTCCCTGGTTCTTCCCTCCCCCAGTCCCTGGTGCCCACCATTTCACTCTCTGTCTCTGTGAGTGTGACTGTAGTTTTTCAGAATTAAGGGGAGTTACTGAAGAAAAGAAACCAAACATTGAGTAAGCGTGAAGGGAATGGAATTAACATAACGCTAACAAATAATTACATTCTTATTAATTTAATTATGTTGGTAGGGGTGCTGTTTTTCCTGCCTAGTGGAAACCGGGAGACGGGGTCTTCATTGTCACACTTTACCCATTATTTTCAGCTTTATGATAAAGAGGAATATGGTTATGGGATACAGCCAGAGGAAAAAATAAAATTTATCTCCAGGATCAGGCAAACTTTATCTTTCAGACTTAAGGAAAAACCAGTCAGGCTTGGGTAGACGTAGTTCCCCTGGGGGCTTTTTTGAAAGGCAAAAGCACAAAGGTACAAGTTGTTACCCATAAAAATTAAGTCATCTATTTTCTAAGTGATTGCCATGATTCAGCATATTTTTCACAAGCACAAATGATCAACGAAAATGTTAATGCAGTTATTGATCTGCTTGGCCATGGCTGGAACGCTTCTGTCCTCAGCCTTCTCTCTCAGCTGTCTGTTGCAGCAGCGGCAGCACCCTCAGGGGTGGTGGGGGTGACACAGGCAGGGCCCCTGGAGGAGCACAGAGCTGCCTCTGCAACTTCACTCCCACTGCAGCTCCACATGTCAGCTTGGGGGGGCTGGGGAGCAAGCTCATTATCAGCATCTCAGACGACCCCGGCCCTTCCCATGCTCCTCACACGTGCATGTGGTGCTGTCGGGGTATTCTTACTCATTTTCTCCTACATCAAATTCACATTTGGATGGAGACATGTATTTCTCCATCGATTTTTTCCCATCCATTCTCCCTGCACTTACCAAAACAAGCCACATTGAACCAGAGGATCTGAGAGCATGGAATTCACCTTTCTGATCCCTATGCAGTTCAGAAAGTCAGACTGAGAGGGAGCGAAACACAGCTGTGTGTGTGCATTTCTATATTACATCTCAACCACAATACATGAAGTGATAGGCTTTTCTACAGAGCTCCAATCTCAGAGAATCTAGAAGGCCCACATTTTCCATAAAAACCTCTAATAGCATCATAACCTAAAGGAAAAAGCACCAGGTTGAGTTTAGATGTAAAGTTCCAATTCCTCCGCTTTAAGAATTTAAGAGAGTTACTTAAACTTTTTGGTTCACAGAGTTTTTTTATCATCAAAAAATGAAATATTTGGATTAGGTACACTTCAGGGTTTCAGCTCTAGCGACATGTGTTTGGTATAGTAATATATTTGCTTATATTTAACTTTATTTAGTTTGTAGCTTTTTTGTTTGTTTGTTTGTTTGAGATGGGGTCTTGTTCTATCACCTGGCTGGACTGCAGTGGTGTGAACATGGTTCACTGCAACCTCCACCTCCCGGGCCCAAGTGATCTTCCCACGTCAGCCTCCCGAGTGGCTCATGCCTATAATCCTAGCACCACAAGCCTCAGCCACCATGTCTGGCTAATTTTTGTACTTTTTCAGTAGAGACTAGGTTTCACTATGTTGCTCAGGCTGGTCTCAAACTCCTGGACTGAAGCAATCCATCCACCTCAGCCTCCCAAAGTGCTGGGATTATAGTCATGAGCCACCGTACCCAGCCAGTTTGTAGCTTTCAAAATATTGTTTTAAAGCTTTCTAAGATGAGAGCCAGGGCCAGAACTTTGAAAGCCTGAGGCAGTAGGATTGTTTGAGGTCAGGAGTTCAAGACCAGCCTGGACGACATAGCAAGACCGCATCTGTACAAAAAATTTAAAAATTAGCCTGGCATGGTGGCACGTGCCTGTAGTCCTGGTTCCTCAGGAGGTTGAGATAGATAACAGGATCACTTGAATCCAGGAGTTTATATTTACAATGAGCTAGGATTATGCCACTGCACTCCAGCCTGGGCAACCGAGCTAAACCCTGTTCCTAAAAAATAAATAAATAATTTAAAAGCTCTCTAAGATGCATAGTAATGTTCTCGAGGATTCTCAATAGTCTGTAATTTGTATACAGCAAGTTGTAAATGATACAAAGACAAATATCTCCCCTGTATCTTTTTTTTAAGTTTTTCTCCAAAGTGAAAATTCGAGAAGGGTGGCTAGGTGACTTCACCTGATTAGAAGCCAGGTGACTTCATTTCCACAGATGTCATTGGTATACATGACACTCAGTCTTCATAAGCTCAGGAGTGCAGCCTCCATGCTAGAATAGTTCTTATTTCTCAGTTACTCTTAGTGAATTGTGTAGGGCAGGAAAAAAAATGGTTTCCTCTATCTTCTTAGGTACTGTAGCTGGGGCCTGTGAATCACACTGATAAAAGACAGATTCTTTTTTTCCTTTTTTTTTGAGACGGAGTCTTGCTCTATTGCCCAGGCTGTAGTACAGTCACGCAATCTCAGCTCACTGCAACCTCTGCCTCCCAGGTTCAAGTGATTCTCCTGCCTCAGCCTTCTGAGTAGCTGGGTTTACAGGCACCCACCATCTTGCCCAGCTAGTTTTTGTATTTTTAGTAGATATGGGGTTTTACCATGTTGACCAGACTGGTCTCAATCTCCTGACCTCAGGTGATCTGCCTGCCTCGGCCTCCCAAAGTGCTGGGATTACAGGCGTGAGCCACTGCGCCAGGCCAAAAGACAGATTAATAGGAGGAAAGGAATATAAATTATATTTTATGTCAATTTTTTTTTTTTGTGAGACAGAGTCTTGTTCTGTCACCCAGGCTGCAGTACAGTGGCACGATCTTGGCCCACTACAACCTCTGCCTCCTGGGTTCAAGCGATTCTCCTGCCTCGGCCTCCCAAGTAGCTGGGATTACAGGCATGCGCCACCACGCCTAACTAATTTTTGTATTTTTAGTAGAGATGGGGGTTTCACCATGTTGGCCAGGTTGGTCTCAAACGCCTGACCTCAAGTGATCCACTGGCCTTGGCCTCCTAAAGTGTTGGAATTACAGGCGTGAGCCACTGCACCTGGCCTTCATGTTAATATTTTAATATGTTTTAATTTTTTGTGTGCATGGAGGACTTCACAGGAAAGAAATGAAGACCCACAGGAGCAGTTAAACATGGGGCTGGGGGCCAGGTGTGGTGGCTCATGCCTGTAATCCCAGCACTTTGGGAGTCTGAGGCGGGCAGATCACCTGAGGTCAAGAGTTCGAGACCATCCTGGCCACCATGGTGAAACCCCATCTCTACTAAAAATACAAAAATCAGCCAGGCGTGGTGGCATGAACCTGTAATCCCAGCTACTCAGGAGACTGAGGCAGGAGAATTGCTTGAACTCAGGAGGCAGACGTTGCAGTGAGCCAAGATCGTGCCACTGCACTCCAGCCTGGGTGACAAAGCAAGACTCTGTCTCAAAAAATAAGCAAACAGACAAAAAACAACCCACAAAAAACCAAACGACAAAAACCATGGGGCTGGGGTTCTATGCCCTTTTAACAAAGGGCTATAAATTGTGGAGACATGACAAGACCAAGGAAAAAGACTTTGGGCTTCTAGAGGTGGTAAAGTCTGGAAAGGAGCATATGAGGAAAGTGAACAGAAGGGAAGGGTTATAGGGTCATTTAGTAAAGCTAGTTTACGCAGACGCATCCTGGTGCCATCTCCATCGTCAGTGATAATGTTGTTCTTCCCTTCCCGGTATGAGAGATGGGGACACCCTCATGAGAGAAATTTATGCCCGGCTTTTAGGCAGAGAGGGGAGGGCAGAGAGCCTTTCCTGTGTCTACTTTTTCTCAATTGCCTTCCAGTTCCTTCCAGGTCAAAATAATCTTTATGCCAAAGTGGCATATCTTGAGGCGGCATATTCTAATCCCCTTCTATTGTAATATATAGTGGAAACTGAGACTTCAGCAGTGCTGTCTACTAGAACTTTCTGTGATGAAGGAAATGTTCTATGCCCGCACTGTCCTATATGGTAGCCACTAGCCACATATCCATTGAGCACGAGAAATGTGGCTGGTACAACTGAAGAGCTGAATTTTAAATTTTATTACATTTTCATTAATTTAAATTTAAATACACATACGTGGTTGGTGTCTGCCATATTGAATAGTAGAGCTCTAGTACATTAAGAACTTAAACAGAAAACACTCATTTAGCCTTGAGCATGAGAAATTTTACAGTGTTGTGTTACGTACGACACCTAATACTCCAAGTTAAGTTTCCTGACGGGACATTTACTTTTTAGTTTAATATTTGCCTGTAGTGCCCTCTACTGTCTCTAGGATGACTGTGTTGGGAAATGTCCCCAACTTGAGTTCCTTCAGATGACATTTGGTTCCAGGGGCCCTGCAGTTTAGCCCAGAGCTGTCATTATCAGATGGTTTGTATTTAGGTCTGATCCTTCAAGCAGAACTTCTGATGAAGATAAAATTTAAACCAATAAAGAATTATGGAATTCTATCTTATTAATGAAAGGATCATAGACCTTTGGGATTTTTTTTTTTTGAGAAGGAGTTTTGCTCTGTCACCCAGGCTGGAGTGCAGGGGAGCGATCTTGGCTCACTGCAACCTCCACCTCCCGGGTTCAAGCAATTCTCCTGTCTCAGCTTCCTGAGTTGCTGGGATTACAGGCACATGCCACCACACCCAGCTGATTTTTGTATTTTTTAATAGAGGTGGGGTTTCGCCTTGTTGGCCAGGCTGGTCTCGAACTCCTGACCTCAGGTGATCTGCCCGCTTCGGCCTCTCAGAGTGGTGGGATTACAGGCGTGAGCCACCACGCCCAGCCTGGGATTGTTGATTCTCCATTGTTTCGTTCAATCTTTCCTTCTTGACAGAAGTAATATCACTGGGCGTTGTTAAGGGCTTATGTCTAACATGCACATTTATATTCTGTGTTAGAGTAAAAATAGCCAGGAAATCCAGGACTTGATTTGCATGGGTCTGAGGCATATATGGGGCAAAGCCGCAGGAGGCCCTGAAAATGAAGCCAAGGAATTCAAGTCCAATCCAGAAAGTGTGGAAACCCAAGGAGTCATCTTCAGGAGGGGCTATGACTGCCATTTGTTCTATAGATATATCAATTTTATGAGTCGGAATAATTTCTCACAGTTGACTCAGAGGCAGGGAAAAAAAAAAAAGAGAGAAGTCAGACTGGGTTCTGCTTAGGGGATATGGAACTATTAAATTCAAAACAGTATTTGGCATAAACTTTCGTGGGGAGAAAAAATGATGGCCTTTAGGGAGGAAGATGATTTTCATACTCAGTATGCCACATGAATCATGAAGTAAAAATTCAAATATCAAAGTTACATTAACTTCCCTCTAGAAGATGGGAGGACAATTAGAAACATGAATAAACCGAGCATGATGGCTCATGCCTATAATCCCAGCACTTTGGGAGGCCAAGGCAGGAGGACTGCTTGAGGCCAGGATTTAGAGACCAGCCTGGGCAATATAGCGAGACCCCATCACTACAAAAAAATTTTAAAAAGTTAGCTGGGTGTGGTTGCGTGTACCTTAGTCCCAGCTACTCCGGAGGTTGAAATTGTAGGATTGCTTGGACCCAGGGGAGTCTGAAGCTGCAGTGACTGCACTCCAGCCTGGGCGACAGAATGAGGACCCCGTTTTTAAAAATAAATAAATACATACATAAAAATAAAAACAAAAGAAAACATAAATAAGAGTACAGAAATTCATATAGGTTTAGATGGATCACAAATAAATATTTTTATTTTATTTGTTTTTTTGAAATGGGATCTCATTATGTCACCCAGGCTGGAGTGTGGTGGTGTGATCTTGGCTCACTGCAGCCTTGATCCCCAGGGTGCAGCCTTGATCCTTCCATTAAGCCTCCCAAGTAGCTGGGACCACAGATGGCACCCCACCATGCCTGGCTATTTTATTTTACTTGTTTTTTCATTTTATTTATTTATTTTTTTGAGACAGAGTATTGCTCTTGTTGCCCAGGCTGGAGTGCAATGGCGTGATCTCGGCTCACCGCAGCCTCTGCCTCCCAGGTTCAAGCAATTTTCTTGCCTCAGCCTCCCAAGTAGCTGGGATTACAGGCATGTACCACCACACCTGGCTAATTTTTGTATTTTTAGTAGAGACAGGGTTTCTCCATGTTGGTCAGGCTGGTCTCGAACTCCTGACCTCAGGTGATCCGCCTGCCTTGGCCTCCCAAGGTGCTGGGATTACAGGCATGTACCACCACACCTGGCTAATTTTTGTATTTTTAGTAGAGACAGGGTTTCTCCATGTTGGTCAGGCTGGTCTCGAACTCCTGACCTCAGGTGATCCGCCTGCCTTGGCCTCCCAAGGTGCTGGGATTACAGGCGTGAGCCATGGCGCCTGACCTATTTTATTTGATTTGTAGAGATAGGGTCTCACTATGTTGCTCAGACTGGTCTTGAACTCCTGGCCTCAAGTAATCCTGCCTCAGCCTTCCAAAGTGCTGTGATGACAGGCATGAACCACCACACCCAGCCAGCAAAGAAACATTTTAAAGAAAAGCACAGAGTTAACAATAACACTGTCTTGCCTTCACCTCAAAATGCGAAATGAATAAATCAAATGTAGGAGTGCTCAGAAGAGCAAGAAAAATTTGCAGCTCTGCATCTGCGGAAATTAAGAGACACTCTAGGTAGCCGACTTGGCGCCTGATGAAGTTTCTAATCTGGACCATCAGGATATGGTTATGGGTATAGATTTAATTAGACATTTGAGAGGCAGAATCAATATGATGAAGGCTGTTGAATTCATTTCAACAAATATGTAACCATGCTTTATATGCACAGGGCACCTGCAAGATGCTGAGGATAAACACATGAACAAGCACAGTTTCTGGTGTTGACCCGCTTAGATCTGGTGGGTCCAGGAAACACAACTCAGGTGCCCAGAGCCACGTATGTTAGGCCATTGGAGTCCCGAGAAAGGAGGAAGAACAGCTCTGGGGGGCCACCCAAAACCTTCATACTGGCTGGCATAGATAGAAATCTGCCTCTTGATGCAGGAAGGCTGGTTCTGCCTCCAGGTCTGGAGGTAAATCCAGATGGACCCAACCTAAGCACTGTGGTCCCATTTCCCTTGCTGATTCTTATGAATGAGTGGCTTTTTATGCATCAGTGTAGCAACCATAGCCACTAAGCTGTGAGGCAGGGAAGCCTCCAGGAATGGTTTCTTTGCTTTTAGAGAGAGGTGAGAGAGATGTGGACCAGTGTGCACATGATGCCTGGAACTGGAAAAGCTGCCCCGTAACCCTGAGGGCATCCGACTTGAACATGAACCAGCATTCCAAGGAGGGCAGGGTGGGAAGGTGGAAAACTTGAGTCTTCGGCGACACTGAGTGAGCGAATTCTGGACCTGCCCTGTGGGTGACCAGCTGTCCTGGCTTGCCCAGGACTTTTCAGTGATAGCACTAAAGTCCCTCCTACCTGCCAGGCATTGTGCTGAGGAATTTACACACATCATTCTCTTTGCCTCTCACCATGACTTTTTTCTAAAACTATTAGAGATAATTGTAGAATCACATGCAGTTAAAAGAAATAATACAGAAACAGCTCAAATGCTCTTCACCTAGTTTCCTCCAATGATAGCATCTTGCAAAACTACAGTACAAGATGGCAACCAGAGTGGTGACATTGTTACAGGTCAAATTTACAACCTTTCCGTCAGCACAAGGATCCTTGATATTGACGTTTTATAGCCATACTCACTTCCCTTTCACCTCAACCCCCTCCTTAACCCCTGGCAACAATGGAACTGTTTTCCATTGCTATAATTTTGTCATTTCCAGAATGTTATAGAAATGGAATCTACAGTATGTAACCTTTGGGATTGCTTTATTTTCCCTCCAGCTCAGTGTAATTCTCTGGAGGTTCATCCAGGTTGCTGCCTGTGTCAACAGTTTGATTCCTTTCTCCGCTGAGCAGTAAGTATTCCATGGTATGGATGGGCCAGAATTTGTTTAACCATTCAATCATTGAAGAGCATCTGTGTTATCTCTAGCATTGGGCTAGTATGATTAAAGCTGATGCAAGCATGCATGTGTAGTTATCATGTGAACATGTCTTCAGTTCTCTAGGATCATGCCCCAGGAGTGCAATGGCTGGTCATGTGGTGGTTGCATATTTAGTTTTTGGTTTTGTTTTTAAGAAACTGCCAAACTGTTTTTTAAAGTAGCTGCACCATTTTACATTCCTGCCAGAAATGAGGGATCCAGTTTCTCAAAATCCTCATCAGCATTTGATATTGTCACTTTTAATTTTAGCGATTCTGGTTGGTAGATATGTAGTTATATCACATTGTGGTTTTAATTTGCATCTCCCTAATGGCTAGTGATGTTGAATATTCTTTCATGTCTTTGTCATCCATATATCCTCTTTGGTGAAATATATGCTTATTTATTTATTTATTTTTGCCCATCATCTAATTGGATTGTGTGGGTTTTTTTAACTGTTAAATTTTGAGAGTTCTTTATATATTCTAAACACTAGTCAGTTGCCAGCTATGTGGTTGGTAAATATTTCTCCCACTCTACAGCTTATATTTTCATTCAATAGGGTGTTTCACAGAGCAAAAAGTTTTAGTTCTGATGAAGTTCAATTTAAAAATGTTTTTATTGACTATGCTTTTGATGTAGTCTATGAACTCTTTGCCTAGCCATAGATCCTGAAGATTTTCTCCTATTTGTTTTTCTAAAAGTTTTATAGGCCAGGCACAGTAGTTCATGTCTGTAATCTTAGCACTTTGGGAGGCTGAGGCAGGAGAATCACTTGAGGCCAGGAGTTCCAGACCAGCGTGGGCAAAATAGTGACATCCTATCTCTACAAAAATTTTTAAAATTAACCAGTCGTGGTGCCGTGCACCTGTAGTTTTAGCTACTCAGGAGGATTGTTTGAGCCCAGGAGTTCGAGGCTGCAGTGAGCTATGATCACGCCATTGCACTGTAGCCTGGGCAGCAGAGTGAGAGCCTGTCTCAAAAAAAAAAAAAAGTTTTATAGTTTTACATTTTACATTTAGGGCTGTGATTCACTTTGAGTTCCTTTTTTTGTATAAGGTGTAGGTATATTTTTTTCGCTAAGGATGACCAATTTCTCTAGCACTATTTGCTGAAAAGGCTCTTTCCTCCATTAAGTTGCTTTTGAATCTTTGTCAACAATCCACTGGGCATATTTGAGTGGATCCATTTCTGGGTTCTTTATTCTGTCCCATGGAGCTATGAGTCTATTCCACCGCCAACACCACGCTGTCGTGATTACTGTAACTATATAATAAGTTATGGAATCAGGTAGAATTATTTCTTTCACTTCATTCTTTTTCCAAATTTATTAGCTTCTCTCATTCCTTTGCCTTTTCATATACATTTTAGAATAATCTTATCTATATCTACAGAAACATTTTGCTGGGGTCTTGAGAGGAATTGTGGTAAACCTGTGAATCAGTTTGAAGAGATTTGACATCTTTATGATGCCGAGTTTTCCAATCCATGAACATAATATAGCTCTCCATTTATTTAGGTCTTCTTTGATTTCTTTCATCAGCAGTGTGTAATTTTCAATCTAGAAGTTCTATAACTGCTTTGTTATATTTACACCTAAGTACTTCATTTTTTTCTGAGCAATTATAAATGCCACTGTACTTTAAATTTTTGTGTCTGTGTGTTCATTTCTCTATGGATGCCCAATTTCTGGTTAACAGACATAAAACTGATTTTTGTACCTTTTCCTTGTATTCTGTCACCTGGCGGAACTCACTTATTAGTTCTGAAAGATAGTTTTATATCCTTTGGGATTGTTTATATAGATAATTATGTCCTCTGAAAATAGAAACAGTTTTATTTCTTCCATTTCAATCTCTATGCTTCTTATTTACTTTTCCTGCCTTATAATGTTATCTAGAACTTCTAGCACTCTGTTGAACAAAAGTGCTAAAGCAGACATATTTGCTTTGTTGCCAGTCCTAGGAGAAAAGCACTCAGCCTTTCACCACTAAGTATCATGTAAGCTGTGGAGGTTTTGTAGATGTTCTTTATCAAGTTGAGAAAGTTTTTCTCTATTCTTATTTTTCTGAGAATCGTATTTTTCTCTATTCCTATTTTTCAAAAATCATGTGTAGGCATTGAATTTTGTTAAATGCTTCTGCATCAAGTGATATCATCATGTGATTTTTCTTCTTTAGCCCATTAATATGTAGATTACATTAATTAATTTTCAAACATTGACTGAGTCTTTCATCCTTGAAATAAACTCAACTATGGTATATAATCTTTTTTATATAGTACTGAATTCTATTTGCTAATATTTTGTTAATGAGTTTTGCATCTATATTCATTAGCACATTGGCTTGTAGTTTTTTTGTTTTGTTTTGTTTAGACAGAGTCTCACTCTGTCACCCAGGGTGGAATGCAGTGGCATGATCTCGGCTCACCGCAACCTCTGCTTCCCGGGTTCAAGTGATTCTCGTGCCTCAGCCTCCCGAGTAGCTGGGACTACAGGCGCCCACCACCACTCCTGACTAATTTTTGTATTTTTAGTAGAAGCGTGGTTTCACCATGTTGAACAGGCTGGTCTGGAACTCCTGACCTCAAGGGATTTGCCCACCTCGGCCTCCCAAAGTGCTGGGATTACAGGCGTGAGAGCCACCGCACCTGGACTTGCAGTATATATATATATTTTTGGTACTACTTTTGTGTGATTTTATATCAGGGTAATACTAGCTTCATAAAAATAATTGTGAAGTATTCCCTTTTCTTCTGTTTTCAGAAGAGATTGTGTAGAATAGGTATCAAATATTTTTTATATATTTGGTAGAATTAAACAATGAAGCCACCTAGACCCGGAGATTTCTTTTTGGGGATTTAAAAAAATTATTAATTCAATTTCCTTAATAGTCATAGGGCTATTCAAATGACCTGTTTCATATTGGGTGAGTTGAGATAGTTCATATTTTCTGAGGAATTGATGCATTTCATCTAAGTTTTTGAATTTATGTGTGTACATGGTCGTTTGTAGTATTGCTTTACTATTCTTTTGATGTTTGCAGGGTCTGTAGTGTTTCATTCCTGGTATTGGTAATTTGTGTCTTCTCCCCTTTTTCTTTGTCGGTCTTGATAGAAGTTTGTCAATTTTATTGATCTTTTCAAACAACCAATTCTTTGTTTCATTGACTTCTTCTATTGTTTTTCTTTTTTCTGTCTCACTGATTTCTGTTTTTTATTGTTTTCTTCCTTCTGCCTGCCTTGGGTTTACCTTACTCTTCTCTTTCTAGGCTCTTGAAGTAGGAATACAGAGTATTGCTTTCAGGGTTTTTTTTGTTTGTTTTTGTTGTTGTTGTTGTTTTTGAGGTGGAGTCTTGCTCTGTCGCCCAGTCTGGAGTGCAGTGGCATAATCTCAGCTCACTGCAACCACCGTCTCCCAGGTTGAAGTGATTCTCCTGCCTCAGCCTCCCAAGTAGCTGGGATTACAGGTGTGCACCACCATGCCTAGCTAATTTTTGTATTTTTAGTAGAGACAGGGTTTCACCATGTTGGCCAGGCTGGTCTTGAACTCCTGACCTCAAGTAATCCGCCCACCTTGGCCTCCCAATGTGCTGGGATTACAGGCGTGCGCCACCACACCTGGCTAATTTTTGTATTTTTAGTAGAGACGGGGTTTCACCATGTTAGCCAGGCTGGTCTCGAACTCCTGACTTCAAGTGATCCGTCCGCCTCAGCCTCCCAATGTGCTGGGATTACAGGTGTGAGCCATTGTGCCTGGCTGATTTCAGTTTTTTTAACATATGCATTTGGTACTAGAAATCTCCCCCTCAATATTGCGTTAACTGTGTCCCACAAGTTTTGATATGTTGTCTTTTCATTTTCATTTCATTCATTTAATGTCTTTGTTGTTTTTGTTTTTGAGACAGTGTCTTGCTCTGTCTCCCAAGCTGGAGTGTAGTGGCGCTCACAATGTCGGCTCACTGCAACCTCTGCCTTCCGGTTTCAAGTGATTCTCACACCTCGGCCTCCTGAGTAGCTGGGATTATAGGCACCCACCACACCTTCCAGCTAATTTTTGTATGGAACTTCCAGTTTAGTATGGAACTAAACTGGAAGCCATGGACATGTCTGCTCTTCTCAAGACAATCTATAAAGTCAATGCAATTCCAATCAAAATCCCAACAGGTTTTGCTTGTTTGTTTTCAGACAGTCTTGCTCTGTCGCCCAGGCTGGAGGGCAGTGGCGCCATCTCCGCTCACTGCAACCTCTGCCTCCCAGGTTCAAGCGTTTCTCATGCCTCAGGCTCCAGATAGCTGGGACTACAGGCACACGCAACCACGCCTGGCTAATTTTTGTATTTTTAGAGGGACGGGGTTTCACCAGGTTGGCCAGGCTGGTCTTGAACTCCTGGCCTCAAGTCATTGTCCTATTTGGCTTCCCAAAGTGCTGGGATTACAGGCCTGAGCCACCATGCCCCGCCAAAACATAAACCAAAAGTTACCAAAAAACCCCCCAAAAACCATAAGATGTGAGACTTTTGTGGAGAAAAATGAAATCACTGGAAAAGACATTTTTTAAGACTCAAATAAATGGAGGGTTGTGCTATGGTTTCTGTATGGAACTAAAATAGAAACCATGGGCATGTCTGTTCTCTTCAAGTCTATACAGTTAATGTGATTTCAATTGAAATCTCAACAGATGTTTTGTGGAAATTGACAAGTATGGCCAAAAATTTACATAAAAGCATAAAGAACCACTATACAATTCAGTAATTCTACTCCAAGGTATACACCCAAGAGAACTGAAGACATATGTACAAGTACAAAAGCCTCGGTATGAATGTTTATAGCATCATTATTCGTAACAGCTAAAAAGTAGAAACAATCACAATGTTTATCAGCTGGTGAATAGATAAATAATACATAGTATCTCCCTACAGTGGAATATTTTTCAGCCATTGAAAAGTACTTTTGGGCCAGGCGCGGTGGCTCACACCTATAATCCCAGCACTTTGGGAGGCTGAGGCAGATGGATCCCTTGAGCTCAGGAGTTTGAGACCAGCCTGTGCAACATGGTGAAACCCCATCTTTGCAAAGAATACAAAAACTAGCTGAGCATGGTAGAGCATGCCTGTGGTCCCAGCTACTAGGGAGGCTGAGGTGGGAGGATCACTTGAGCCCTGGAGGTAGAGGTTGCAGTGAGCCGAGATCGCGCCACTGCACTCAAGCCTGTGCAACAGAGCAAAACCCTGTCTCAAAAACAACAACAAAGAAGTACTTTCATATGCTACAACATGGATGAACTCTGGAAGCATTATGCTACACGGAAGAAGTCTGACGCAAAGGTCATATATTGGTTCAATTTTTGTGAAGTATCCAGAATAGGCAAATGTATAGAAACAAAGCAGACTAGTTGTTGCCTGGGGCTGGGAGGCAGTCGCTGCTCATGGTTTCTTTTAGGAGTGATGAAAATGTTCTAAAATTAAGAAAACAGTATGAGTGGAGTTGCCCTACTTGCTGCTAAGAGCTGTTATCAAGCTATAGCCATTAAAAGAGTGTGTTGTTGCTGAGAAGACAGGTATACAAACTGAATTGAATAGAGAGCCCTACACAGACCCATACACCTACAGAAACTCGGTGTCTTCCCTTTCACTCCAGGACTTATTTCTTACCTTTCTAACTGCTGCTGCCTAAAGAGGGCTAGGGGCTTCTCAGACATTTTCCAAGTGGTACTAACTGCCTGCCTAAAGAGGGCTAGGGGCTTCTCAGACATTTTCCAAGTGGTACCATGATGATGAATTTGCCCCTTATGGAAGCTGTATCAGGCTGTTCTTACATTACTATAAAGAAATACCCGAGGCTGGATAATTGATAAAAGAGGTTTAATTAGCTCATGGTTCTGCAAGCTGTACAAGAAGCATAGAGCCCACATCTGCTTCTGGGGAGGCCTCAGGAAGCTTCCAATCATGGTGGAAGGTGAACAGAAAGCAGGCATGTCACATGTGTAAAAGCAGGAGCAAGAGAGTAAGAGAGAGAGACTGAGAGAGAGAGAGCAGGGGTCGGGGGTGGTGGTGGGGGGGTGGCACTCACACAGTTTGCAACAGCCAGATATTGAGAGCACGCTATGAGGACAGCACCAAGCCATGAGCGCTCTGCTCTATAACCCAAACACCTCCCACCAGGCCCCACCTCCCACACTGGGGATTACATCTCAACATGAGATTTGCAGGGGACATCCAAACCATATCAGAGGCATTTTATTTTTGCAAGGAGAATCAACACTTTGTTCCAGCCACAGATTCTGTAGCTAGCTCACAAATTCTTACTTTTCTCATCTCTACAGAAGAGAGTGTGCTAACACTATTGAAACCTTTCACTGCAACTGCAAACATAATTTGAGAGCCTGGAAGATGTGTGAATTGCATTGTTCTCATACTTGAGAAAGGTGCCAGATGCCTGTGTGTGTGCGTGTGTACATGTTTTTCTTTACAAATTTAGAAGGCACAGGCCATAAGACAATGGTGCGATGAGAGGTGGATGGAGAAGTTCTCATCGTGATGAATCTTCCCACCTGGTCCACGAGTGGGCTGTGGCTTTGGGTTTGCAAACTCCTTTAGTGAAATGTTGATCCTTGACCTAACTAAATCGCTATGGTAAATCAGCTTTGATGTGCATACAAAAACGGAGTTAACCAAAAGAAAGAAAAATCGGCCTGTAATACTCATCCGTTGGTGTGGCCTCCAAGACCTCCCTTTGCTTAATTAATTAATATTTTAAAAAATTATTTGGTTGAGGAAGCTGAGTCCCAGAGGTGTTAAGTGGGATAAACTAACTGTAGCAGGAGCAGGGAAGGTCTGCCCTCAGATCCCAGCTCTGCCACTTTTTAGCATGATGTGTGATATCCAAGCCTCTAGGACCTCTGAATGTGGCCTTGTTTGGAGATTGGCTCGTTGCAGATGTGATTGGTTAAGCTGAGGTCATGCTGGGGTGGGTGAGCCCCTGACCCCACATGTCCTTACAGGAGGAGGCCGTGACAGGGTGCAGACAGGGGAGAAGCAGGCGTGGAGACTGTGCGAGAAGGCAGATGTGAAGGTGAACAGCGGAGGAATGTGCTACAGGCTGGGAGCATGACCAGGAGCCACCAGGGCTAGAAAGAGGCGTGGCATTCCCCTGCAGGCTTCAGAGGGAGCATGGCCCTGCTGGTGCCTTGATTTCAGACCTGCGGGACAATAGATTTCTTGGTTTTAAGTCACACAGCCTATGGGACTTTGTCACAGTGGCCCCAGCACACATAGAGATAATAGGATCTACCTCAAAAAGTCACTGTGGCCGAAGACGAAGTGGTTCCACCGAGTCCGCCTGCAAGCCCCCTCTGCAAGGCATTCCACAGAAAGTGATCCTGAGGAGGCCCTGGAAGCTGGAGAGGAGAAGGCAGTTGCCAGCACCTCGGGGCCGGTCCAGGATGTGCTGGCGACCGCTCTGGGTTTTCTCTTTGCTCCTTGAATCCCAGACTTGGTGTTGAAGAAGCAGAAATCCAGAGAGGCCAAGGGACACAGTGAATAAGAGCCCCTGAAAGCCAGCTCTGAAACCAAAGCCCCAGGAAATGGGCACTAGTGGGACAGAAAACGCAGACAATTGTTGTTCTGTCGCAGCCAAACACCACGAAAACCGCGTGGCCCCACCTCCACCTGCGCCAGAGAAGGCCAAGAGGTGAGCCTAGACTTTGAGACCTCCACCCTCACCAGGCTGCGGTGAGGCACCCAGGCCCCCACCCCCACCCCTGACCTGCTGGGGTGGCATCAGAGAAGGCTGAGTGGGGAGCCAGGACTGTCACCTCTGCCGGGCAGTCATGAGCCACCCCACTGCAATGTCAGTGGAGACCATGTTGGGAGCTGCCACCCACTGGGCAGTAACAGGGAGCCATTTCTTGGGTGTCAGTAGAGCGCAGGTGAGGACCCTGGATTTGTAACCCCTGCCTTGGGAGGCACCTGTGTGCCCTCTCTTCTCCCTGAGGGAGCAGCATCAGGGGAAGCCACAAGACAAGGCCTCGTTAACATCTAGACTCTCGTAACATGATGTGCAAGCATACAGCATTCACCAGACAGCCACATACCACACCCAGACCAGGAAACACAGCACGTGAATGAAGAAAACCATGAACAGGGGCCTGCTCTGGAAGGACAGAGGTTGGACCCCCGAAAAGGATTTTTTGAAATAAATGAAACATTCGGCTCAGCAAAGAAATAGAAGTTATAAAAAAGAAGCAGATAGAAATTTTAGAACTGAAAAATCCAATAACCAAAATTCAAAATGTAATTTATGAACTCAATAGCAGAACAGAAGGGGCTGGGGGTAGAGGAAAGGATCAGTGAACTTAAAAGACAGAAAAATAGAAATTACCCAATCTGAAAAAAGGAGAAAAACTACTGGGGGAAAAAAAAAAAAAAAAAGGGAGAGGGAGAGAGAAATGAACAGCACCTTGGAGACCTGTGGGACTATAACAAAAGATGACATTTGAGTGATCAGAGTCCTGGGAGGAGACAGCGGGGTGGGGCTTTAAAACTACTTGAAAATAGTGACTGAAAACATCCCAAATTTGGCTAAAAACATAAACCTACATACCCAGAGGTTGACTGAACCCAAACATGATAAATCCAAAGAAACCCGTGCCAAGACACATTATAATTAAACTTCTGGAAACTGAAGACAAGGGAACAATCTTGAAATCAGTGAGAGAGAAACGAGAAAGACAGTTCCAATGACCGCAGAATTCTCAGCAGGGGCCACGAAGGCCAGAAGGCACAACAGGTTTCAAGTGCTGGAAGAAAAAAATCCAGTGTCCTAGACCCAGTAAAAATATCCTCCAGGAATGAAAGAGAAAAATCAAAACATTCTCACATGAAGGAAGGCAGGAGAGTTTGTCACTGGCCAAGCTACCCTAAGTAATGGCTAAAGGAAGTTCTCTCCACAGAAATAATTGTTTAATAAAAGGAATCCTGGAACACCCACAAGAAAACAAGAACACACTGAGCAAAAATCAAGGCAAATACAACAGACCTCCCTTCCCTTTTTGAGTTTTCTAAACTACATTGGAGGTTTGAAGCAAAAATTATAACACAGTCTGATGTGGTTCTAATTGTATCCATAATTTTAAAGGGAATTACTGGCTGGGCTTGGTGGCTCATACCTATAATCCCAGCTCTTTGGGAGGCTAAGGTGGGAGGATTGTTTGAGCCCAGGAGTTGGAGACAAGCCTAGGAAGCGTAGTGAGATCCCATCTCTACAAAAAATAAAAAAATTTAGCTGGGCATGGTGGCACATGCCTGTAAGTCCCAGCTACTTGTGAGGCTGATGCAGGGAATTGTTTGAGCCTAGGAGTTTGAGGCTTCAGTGAGCTGTGATTGTACCACTGCACTCTAGCCTGGGTGATAGAGCAAGACCCTGTCTAAAAAAAAAAAAAAAAAAGAGGAAGAAGAAAATTACTAAAGGTGGATAGGAGGACATTATGTAATAATAAGAGGGTCAATAAATCAAGAAGACATCGTAATTCTAAATGTACATGCAGCAAACCACAGAGTTGCAAAATATAGGAAGCAATGCCTGAAGGAGCTGAAAGGAGAAATAGACAAATCCATAATTATAGTAGACTTCAATACCCCTCTCTCAACAATTGATAGGACAATTATACGGAAATAAGCAAGGATACAATAAAAGAATTCAACAACACCATCAACCAACAGGATCTGACAGACATTTACAGAATAACAACAGCAGAACACACATTCTTTTCAATTGTCCATGGATAGACTATATCCTCGGCCATAAAAGAAGCTGCAACAATTTAAAAGAGTCTAAAACATGTAGATATATTTCTTTGACCATAATGAAATCAAACTAGAAATCAAAAGCAAAAAGATAATAGGAACATCTCCAAACACTTGGAAACTAAACAGCACGCTTCTAAATAACGCATGGGTCAAACAGGGAGTCTCAAAGGAAACTAAAAAACACATTAAATGGCTGGGCGCGGTGTCTCATGCCTGTAATTCCAGCACTTTGGGAGGCTGAGGCGGGTGGATCACTTGAGGTCAGGAGTTCGAGACCAGCCTGGACAACATGGCAAAACCCCGACTCTACAAAAAATGCAAAAATTAATTGGGCATGGTGGTGTGCATCTGTACTCCCAGCTACTCGGGAAGCTGAGGCAGAGAATTATTTGAGCCTGGGAGGTCAAGGCTGTAGTGAGCCAAGATTATGCCACTGTACTCCAGCCTGGGTGACAGGGTTAGAGTAAGACCCTGTCTCAAAAACACACAAAAAATAAATTTCCTCTTTTATACCAGGCATATTGGACTTAGGGCCCATACTACTCAAGTATCTTAACTATCACATCTGTAATTCCAGCACTTTGGGAGGGCGAGGCGGGCGGATCACTTGAGATCAGGAGTTTGAGACCAGCCTGGACAACATGGCAAAATCACATCTCTACTAAAAATACAAAAATTAGCCGAGTATGCTGGCACACGCCTGTAATCCCAGCTACTCAGGAGGCTGAGGCAGAAGAATCGCTTGAACCCGGAAGGTGGAGGTTGCAGTGAGCTGAGATGGCACCACAGCACTCCAGCCTGGACGACAGAGCGACAGTACATCTCAAAAACAAAACAAAACAAACTAGTTATGTCTGCAACAACTCTCTTTCCAAATGAGGTCACAATCTGAGGCACTAGGGTTAGGACTTCATTGTATCTTCTGAGGGACACAAGCCATCCCATGGCAGGTGGCCTGGGGATGTGTCCCGCTCTCACTTCTGCCGGGGCAGGGATGAGCAGCTGCCCATGTTGCTCTTCCTTCCTTCACCCTACTGGCCCCATCTCCATGTGCTCCAAACTCCCAGTGTCTATTTCCATGGCTTGTCTATAGCAGCGGGCTGAGGTCATCATGAACTCACGCCCACGAGTGGCTGTAACTCAGACCCAGGGGACCCGGAGTACACAGCGCCCAAACACCCATCCTGAAGGAAGAGGTTGGAATCTTCACCGCAGAGTGGCCTGAAGGAATCCCCTCCCATTCATTCCTTTAGAGATGATGGTTGCTGACAGTTTAGTACTCACATCCCATACTTTTTCTGTGCGTATCCAAATATATGCCACATAGACTTAAGAAAGATTTTACTGAATCACACTGCACAACTTTAGAGAAAATAAAGAATTCAAAAGTTTTTTTTTTTTTTTTTTTCTTTTGAGACAGAGTCTTGCTCTGTCCAGGATGGAGTGCAGTGTCGTGGTATCAGCTCACTGCAAGCTCCGCCTCCCGGGTTCACACCATTCTCTTGCCTCAGCCACCTGAGTAGCTGGGACTACAGGCACCCGTCACCACACCCAGCTAACTTTTTGTGTTTTTAGTAGAGACAGGGTTTCACTGTGTTAGCCAGGATGGTCTCGATCTCCTGACCTCCTGATCAGCCCGCCTCGGCCTCCCAATGTGCTGGGATTACAGGCATGAGCCACAGCGCCCGGCCCAAAAGTTTTCTTTTAAGTGAAAGAAGCCGATCAGAAAAGGCTACATACTGTATGATTCCAACTATATGACATTCTGGAAAAGGCAAAACGATGGAGACAGTAAAAGGATCAGGGGTTGCCAGGGGTTGCCAGCGGCTGGGGGAGGGAAGGATGGATAGGAAGAGCACAGAGGATTTTTAGAGCAGTCAGACTATCCTTCATGAGGGCTGGGTGTGGTGGCTCATGCCTGTATTCCCAGTACTTTGGGAAGTCGAGGCAGTTGGATCGCTTGAGCTCAGGAGTTTGAGACCAGCCTGGACAACACAGAAACCCCATGTCTACAAGAAACAAAAAAAATTGGTTGGGTGTGATGGCTCACACCTGTAATCCCAGCACTTTGGGAAGCCAAGGTAGTTGGATCACGAGGTCAGGAGATCGAGGCCATCCTGGCCAACATGGTGAAACCCGTCTCTACTAAAAATGCAAAAATTACCTGAATGTGATGGCACGCGCCTGTAGTCCCAGCTACTCGGGAGGCTGAGGCAAGAGAATTACTTGAACCCAGGAGGCAGAGGTTGCAGTGAGCCAAGATTGCAACACTGCACTCCAGCCTGGTGACAGAGTGAGACTCTGTCTAAAAAAAATAAATAAAAAAAAAATAAAATATTATCCAGGTGTGGTGGCACATGCCTCTGGTCCTAGCTACTTGGGCAGCTGAGGTGGGAGGCTCGCTTGAGCCCAGGAGGCAGAGATGGCAGTGAGCCGAGATGTCACCACTGCACTTCAGCCTGTGCAGCAGAGTGAGACTCTGCCTTGAAAGAAAAAAGAAAAGAAAAAACCAAACTATCCTGCGTGAGACTATAATGGTGGATACATGCCATACATTTGTCCAAATTCATAGAAGGTACAACATGAAGAATGAACCCTGACTTAAACTGTGGACTTAGTTAATAATTATGTATCAATATCAATTCTGCCATTGTAATACTTGTGGCAATACTAACGCAATATTGACTCCTCCATTGTAACAACTGTACCACACGAATGCCAAGCTGTCACTCACAGGGAAAACCAGGACAGAGGGAGTGTGAGCGGGGCATGGGAACGCTGTATTTTCCACTCAATTTTTTTGCAAACCTAAAACTGCTAAAAATCTATTTATTTAAAAAAAATTTTATTGGCTGTGTGTGGTGGCTCATGCATGTAATCCCAGCACTTTGGGAGGCTGAGGTGGGAGGAACACATGAAGTCAAGAGTTCAAGACCAGCCTGGACAACATGGCGAAACCCAGTCTCTACTAAAAATACGAAAAAAGTATCTGGGCATGGTGGTGCATGCCCGTAGTCCCAGCTACTTGGGAGGCTGAGGCAAGAGAATTGCTTGAACCCAGGAGGCGGAGGTTGCAGTGAGCTGAGATCACAACATCGCAGTGGTGTGATCTTGGCTCACTGCAGCCTCAAACTCAAGGGTTCAAGTGACCTTCCTGCCTCAGCCTCCCAAGTAGCTGGGACCACAGGCAGATGCTACCATGCCTGGCTAGTTTTTAAATTTTTTGTGAAGACTGCATCTTGCTGTGTTGCCCAGGCTGGTTTCAAGTGATTCTCCCCCTTCAGCCTCCTGAATCACTGGGGGAAATGTGGACAACTTTCTACGTAACCAGCACAGAGATGAAAACTGGCAAGGCACCTGGCAGGTGTTTGTGGAGTTTATTTAAAGAGCAAACCCACTTGATCAAAGGGAGATCCCTGGGGAGGTTAAGGGCCCTGTGGTCAGGTGGGTTGGGAAGGCCCAGGATCAATTTTCAAAAAGAAGGAAGTGGGGAACAGGGTGCAAGACAAGTAGATTGAAAGGCTAAAGCAACTGTGAGATTGGGCCACGACGAAGTCGCAGGTGACGTTGGTTTCAGGGTCCGCTGTGTAGGAACAGGTCCCCCAGAGCAGGTGGGGGGATGGACAAATGGGCTGCGGGACGCCCAGCTGCTGTGATGACCTCTGGGGTGTGTGGGAGGGAGGGAAGGAGAGAGGTGGTTGTGTTGGGGAAGAGGGGCCTCTGTCTGTGAGCCCACAAGTCGCCCTGTGGTGGTTTCGTCCCCACTGCTTCCTTCCGGGTGAACTTTTCTATTTGACGTTTGGTGACATTGGGGAAGTGACATTGGCCTCCCTGCTCTCATCTGACTCAGCTCTTCCCTGTGGTGAGGGGAGGGCTCAGCTTGGCCGTCTCTGCAGAAGTTCTCCATCCAGCGGGAGAAACTGACCTACTAACCAATGAAGGATGAAAAAGGAGCCAGGGCCAGATGATCCTGCCAGCGGAGGTCACCACGGAGCTTCCCCAGAGGCTGCAAAGAAGGAAGTGGCTTGCTGGGCAACAAGGCTCTGAGGTCAGGGCTGATATGGGGGGTGGGAAGGTGAGGATCAGAATCAGCATCTGGTGACGTCAGCCTGCATTTGGGAGCCACCCAGAAGTTCCGTGTGTGTCAGGGAGAGGCTGGAAGAGCAGATGGTAGCCCCTGGGGAAGGCATCCTGTCCAGTGAAGAAATGCGTTCCTTCTCCTGCAGGTTGTGAAGAGCAGCAGCAGATTTAAATTTAGTAGCAGCAGATACATTGCTTCAAATTCTGGTTTTGAGTCATGGTGAAGCCAGATACACTTTTTGCTCAAAAGTAGAAAAAATGCCCCTAAGTCCAGCATAATGGATTTGCTGAGTGCACTGTAGCCATCTGAAAATACACAGATGTGTGAAGCACAACCACATTGCACATCTTACAATGCGGAATGATTTTGCACACCAATTCCTGGTGATTGCACTGAGGAAGTAAAGATAAAGGACTGTGCTGTCTCTTTCCTCTCTGGACTGCTGGGGTCCTTGTCCAGGTACTGGTGGGCAGCTTGGACCAGTGGAGCCTGTGGGAACTGTGGCTCAGCTCTGTGGCTCCTGCCTGGTGTCCTTGGTGGGGGACGTCACCTCTCACGATCGGTTTCTTCTGTAAAGATGGAAGGCAAAGCTTACTTCCCAAGGCTATTGTGAGGATTAGGTCTGATGAATGTATCTTCCAATGCTATTGTTGAGTCTTTTTTTTTTTTTTTCCTAATGTGTAAGTAGTCACTTCAGATCTTGATTAAGGAGTGGTTCCTGTCTGCTGGTTTTGGGGGGGTCTCTGTGCGGTGTGAGCTGGTCTGTGACATCTGCGTGGCTCTATCTAGGAGATGGGAGTAGATCCCCTCTGCTAAAATTGATTGAAAAATTACAGTGGCTGATTGTTTAGTGTCCTTGAAATTTGTAAAATCTGCAGCAAACCTAACTCTGATGTGTCATACTTCACATTGTGAATATGCTCTTCTATTGCCTTCTCAGAATCCACGTACGGTTAGTGAGGGATTTTGGCTTTTTTAACAGGTAAGACTAATTTTGGTGCACATTGAGTATGTGCCACAATGCTTTACTAAATCCTCTGGATCTTTAAAGGTATGTTAGTTCTCAGAGGTTGCAGAAACACAGTACCCCCAATTGGGTGGCTTAGAACAATGTCAGCGCCTTTTCTGCCAGCCCTGGAGGACAGAAGTCTGAGGTGTCAGCAGGGTTGGCTCCTCCTGAGGCTGCGTGGGAGCCTCTGTCCAGCCTTTCTCCCACTCCCAGCACCTCCAGTGTGCTGGGGCTGGTAGATGGCATCTTCCTCTCAGTGTGGCTGTGTCCAAATCCCTCCCTTTAATAAGGGCGCCCGCCTATTGGATTGAAGCCCACCCTAATAACCTCATTTTAACTTGATTGCCCTGTAAAAACCTTATTTCCAAGTAAGGTCACACTCTGAAGTACGGGGGGTAGGATTTCAAAGTATCTTTTTTTTGGGGGGGGGCGGGCACAATTTAACCCATAACAAAGGGCATCTTTGCTTCTGAACCATTAGCTGATTTAGCCTTGCTACCATTTAATGAAAATTCATTTGCAATTACGGTTGTGCTATCACTTCAGTTCAGTGTTTATCTCTACAGAAACTAAATTTAGTTCTTTATTTTCTTTCCTTATTCTTTTGTGTTGTGAACATATCATAATTTAATTTTCATGTGGCTTTTTAAGTGGATGTGACTCTTGTTTCTTTTCTTCCAGCACTTTAGATCCACTCTAGAAAATGACAGACGGTGCATCGCATAGAAGTGGGTAAAATCCTAATTGCAGAGGAAATTTTTCTTAGTCAAGAGCTGTAGTTTAAAAATAAATGATTAGATCTCTCATAGAGTAATCTTCCCTTACATTGTGAAAAGAGCTTGCAGTCTATCCAATTGAACTGATCTTCACTGATGAAATTAAAGTGGATGATGGAATTTAGCTGGAGAGCAAGTACCCAAATGGAGAAGAAGAAAGGCAATCCCTCTGGGTGGGTTTGTGGTTTTCAGCTGAGTGTGGGGATTGTGAACAACGGATATGTCCTCATGCGAAACACAGGGCCTCTGTTTCTTAGGAGTTACAGACGTGGGGAGAATTCATCCATCTTTCACCCAATTATCTATTGTTTGTCTTCAAAAGGTTTCTCTTTTCTCTTTTCCTTTTGTTAACTTGAGGTAAAAGTGCCTCTTGTCGGCCGGGCACGGTGGCTCACACCTGTAATCCCAGAACTTTGGGAGACTGAGGTGGACAGATTACTTAAGGTCAGGGTTCGAGACCAGCCTGGCCAATGTGATGAAGCCCTGTCTCTACTAAAAATACAAAAATTAGCTGGGCATGGTGGCGTGTGCCAGTAACCCCAGCTACTCTGGAGGCTGAGGCAGGAGAATCACTTGAACCTGGGAGGTGGAGATGCAGTGAGCCGAGATGCGCCACTGCACTCCAGCCTGGGCTACAGAGCCAGACTCTGTGTCAACAACAACAACAAAAAGCGCCCCTTGTCAATGATTAGGGTCATAAAATAAGACCTGTTTTAATAATTTAGTATTCAACTGCCTTAAACTGAAAAAGACAGAATCCCTTAAGACCTGGGTTAAGGTCCTGGACAGCTAATAGGAAGTTGTTTCAGATGTCTCAGCATTGCTGTGTTACCCTCTTGGGTTTACATCTGACATCAGTCACCTTTTCACTTCTTTTTTTTTTTTTTTTTTTTGGATGGCTCTTAAGTTAGCTTAGCCCTTACTATAGCATGGTCCAGACAGTTAAAGTTCTCAGAAGCTACTTTGAATTCTTCAGCTGCTCTGGTAACAAAACCATGAGTGTGCCTTTGAGTGAAGGGCTTCCCACAGAGCCTGCCTCCCTGCACTTGGGAAAACTTCCTCTGTCTCTGCTGTCCACACTGCAGGAGTAGACCCTGCAATGGAGGGACACCCGGAGGCTTTGCCACCAGCACCCTGCCTGATGCAGACGACGTGGACTCACAGAACACGGGCAGGAGGTCGGCTCTGTTGGGCATTGCCAGGTGCTGCGGCTGGGTAGGGACCCTCTTGCCATCTGCCCTGTCTTTTGCCTGCAGCATCCCTCACTGGTGCAGAAGGTCTGGTGCAGACACATGGACATCTTCCTGACCTCTTTTGTACAATGTCTTTGGTGCCATCTCTTTAACTACAGTGATCAGCTCACTCCTTGCCTGCTTCCTGACTGATTTTCAAGTCTCGAGACCCTCCAGGGTGTGCCTTGGGAGGGGATGTGTCTCAGGAAGGACTTTGAGGGGCTTCAAGGAACAAAGAAAGAAGGATGCAGGGGTCAGCATGGTGGCCGGCCATGCTCCTCGTCAGAGGCAGGGTCCAGCCTCAGGCTCAGGTTTGGGGGCTGCCCTGGCCTCTCCCTGCTCCTTGCTCTCTGCCCTCCTGGTATAAACACTTCTTTTCATTCTAAGCCCCAGGCTTCACCAGGGTGCCCCTGAACTCACAGGACACCTCTTCAGCTTTCCTTTAAGACTTTGGATCCTGAGGGTGTGGCCCATTTCTTTCAGAACTCTTCAGGTGTTTATAACCCAGTAATCAGGATGCTTTTTCACTGGGTCCTTCAGTCTGAGAACACCTTAGAAATGCGAATTCTCTGACCCCAGCCCAGGCCTGCTGACGAAGCGCTGGGTGGAGCTGGGCTGCCTCTGTTTTAAGGTCAGCCGGGAGCCTCTGCCCTGGGCTAATACCTGGGTTTATCTCACAAATGGTCCCTGGTCCCATCCCCCAGGCTGGGGGCCTTGTCTATCATCCATCTCACATCGGCTCCCCCACTAGACATCTTTGCTCTTGTTCCAAGCAGGGCAGGTGTGCTCAGCAGGGGAACCCAGCAATTTCGCTCCCGCAGCCTCATTTATTTCCAGTGTTTGAGATGCCCATTATCCGCATGATGTTTGCCCCAGGCTGTGTTCCTGTTTCTGCTTCTCTATCCACGGGCCCTCAGCAAACTTCTTCCAGGAGGCCTGGCCTCCCCCAGTTCTAAGCATCACCGTGTCTACAGTGCTTTTGAAAACATTCAGAAAGCATAACAGAGTGAGAGAAGGGTCCTCCCCTCGCACAAGTCCCAAGTTTCTAGGATTTGAAAGACTTATGTTAAGAAGGTTTTAAAATAGTTACATATTTTCCTCTTTTTGTTCTTCTACCTCCCCTCTAAATGTAGGCAATTCCTTCTTTATTCTTCCCCATAGTTTATTATTATTTTCATTTTTTTTTAGTCGGAGTTTTGCTCTGCCACCCGGCCTGGAGTGCAGTGGCATGATCTCGGCTCTGAATGAAGGAAATGAATGTAGGAAAGGAAAAGCACGAAGGGAAGATTATGCTTATCTACATGGATATCTGTGTTTAATAAGGAGAATAACAGCTACCAGATATGATTTGCTAGATAGTGGAATGTCACAGGACTCAAATACCTTTCCTAATGGCCTGCTAACTGCAACCTCTGCCTCCCGGATTCAAGCGATTCTCCTGCCTCAGCCCAGCAGAGTAGCTGGGATTATAGGCACGCCTTGGTAATCTGCCCGCCTTGGCCTCCCAAAGTTCTAGGATTACAGGTGAGAGCCACTGCACCTGGCCCTTCCCCATAGTGTAATACTTTAGGCTTAGGTTTTTCTTTTAACAGTTCAAATTCCCCTTGCTAAGCTCTATGAACAGTCCTTTGCAGACGGAATAAGGAACTATTCCAAAGTACTTGCTGGCCGGACACAGTGGTGCACACCTGTAATCCCAGCACTTTGGGAGACGGAGGCAGGAAGATATCTCAAGCCCAGGAGTTCAAGACCAGCCTGGGCGACATGACGAAATCCCGTCTCTACCAAAAAAAACCAAAAAACAAAAAACAAAAAACAAAAATTAGCCAGGTGTGGTGGTATACGCCTGTAGTCCACACTACTTGTGAGGCTAAGGTGGGAGGATGGTTTCAGCCTGGGAGGCAGAGGTTTCAGTGAGCGGAGATCATGCCTCTGCACTCCAGCCTGGGCGATAGAGCCAGACTTTGTCTCCAAAAAAAAAAAAAAGTTAAAAAAAATTATTTAGAGCTGCAGTCTCACTATGTTGCTCAGGCTGGAGTGCAGTGGCTATTCATTGGCATGATCATAACTCACTGCAGCTGAACTCCTGGGCTCAAGCAGTCCTTTCACCTCAGCCTCCACAGTAGCTCAGGCCGCCACGTCGGGCTGAATGTTTTTAACATCATACCTACAGGTCTTTTCTAAGTTGTGCAAATTCGTCCACTGTTACCTCCTTGACTTGCCTGTCTTGCCAGTACTGCAGCCACTGGCTAGAGCATCAGATTGTCTCTGACCGAGGAGAGAAGATGGTTTGTCTTCTCTGTGAAAGCATTGCCTTTTCTGGTGTTTTGTGGATGTGTGCGCGCTGAAATATTTCACTTCTTACTTTTTTTTTGAGACAGAGTCTAACGCTGTCTCACCCAGGCTGGAGTGCAGTAGCGCGATCTCAGCTTACTCAGTCTCCACCTCCCTGGTTCAAGCGATTCTCCTGTCTCAGCCTCCTGAGTAGCTGGGACTACAGGCACCCACAACCATGCCCAGCTAATTTTTGTACTTTTATTAGAGAGAGGGTTTCGCCATGTTGGCCAGGCTGGTCTTGATCTCCTGACATCAGATGATCCACCAGCCTTGGCCTTCCAAAGTGCTGGGATTACAGGCATGAGCCAAGGTGCTCGAACACTTCTTCCTTTTTACATCTCTTGATTTTGTATTCCTCACTGATTCCAGCTCAAGTTTTCAGACTCATTCAGTCTACAGATATTTATTGAGCATAACTGGGTGCTGAGAACGTTGTCCACCCCCTCTCCCTTTTCCCTGACTTCAGCCCTTGGCAGTGTGGACCACACGCGATGCCTATTATGTCTGGATGCTTGTCCACACATCTGTCTCATGATGCATGTGGGTCTTTATGTTTGATTCCCCTCAAATGGATGGCCATTCCATCCATTCTTGTTCCTTGGGAACAAGAACAGAGGCCTCTTTTACCCCTAGTCTGCCTGCGCTGCCACAACAAAGCATCCAGACCTGGTGGCTTTGAAGCAGCTACGTTGTCTGGGGTATATACCCTGGGGTTCGTTGTCGCGACCAGGAAAATTTAGGACACGGACGCACACGAGGAGTTTAGGAGGGGAGGTTTAATAGGCAGAAGAGAAGAGAAAGAGAAACAGCTCTCTCCATAGAGAAAGGGGCCTCCAATCGGAAAAGACTGGCTGGTGGTGAATGCGCCCGGTTTTATAGTCCAGTTTGAGGAAGCAGTGTCTGATTTACATAGGGCTCACAAATTGGTTTGATCACGTATGGCGTTTACATAGCACACCAGGAAGGCTGGTCACCCCACCCTAATCTTATTATGCAAATGGGCTTTCGAATTGATGGGCGATCGCTGCCATTTTGTCTGCTCCTTACATTACACGTGGCTGGCAGAGAAGGGAAGTTGCAGCCGCCATCTTGAACGTTTCCAGTCCCTAGTTCCTGCTGGCATTCACCCGTGCAAGCTCCCAGCCTGCTTGTCCATGTCTGCAGCTCCACTTTACAGGCTGCTCTTTGTTAGAAAATGATTTGGGGCTGCTTTTCATTAAAAATAAAAGCCTTATTGAGGACTCTCATACCCTATCTGCCTAAGTGATTTCTTCTTAACTCTTACATCAGCTTCAACAACAGACATTTGTTTTCTCACCGTTCTGGAGGCTGGAAGTCCAAGATCAAGGAGTCCGCCGGGCTGGGTTCACCTTCCCACCCATGTGAGGCCGCACACGGCTGCCCCTTGGTCCATGTGTCTGTGTCCTCATTACTTCTTATAAAGACACCAGTCACACTAGATTAGGACTCTCTCCAGTGACCTAATTTTAACTTAATCACCCTTTCAAGGCCCCTTCTTCAAGCTCAGGCTCAGTCTGTGGTGCTGAGGGTAAGGGATTCAGCATGAATCTCAGAGGGACTCACTTCAGCCCTCAACACCTGTATTCTCTAAGACACTCGTGCCGTGAATAATAACATGGGCATTTGATTGATTATGTTCTCTCCGTTTTTCACTATTTTTAAAAGATGTGTTTATTTCTTATAGTATTCCAAGCCCTGTGCTCAGTGCTGGGGTCGTAAAGAAAAGACAGACGTGCTTCCTTTCATAGAGGGGCTCAGAATTCTTTCAGGCATCGCTCACTTTTGGGATGGGCAGAGCAGGCTAGTGCTGCAGAAGAAAAGATTTTCTAAAACTGTTAAGCAATATATGAACATACAATTAAACATTATTCACATCCCATTGAAATACTGAGGGTCACTGCTGTCTCACTATCCATCATTACAGCTTTGGTGATTTTTAAGCAGGGGAAGTGGTTTCCACATGGTCTCCGTTGACTTTCTCCCACTTGTGAGTGGATGTTTATGGCTCATCGTTTGTCTGTGAGTCAGTTTGCCCAGCAGCCCCATAAAGAGGATAGGGTCCTGGATCCCCCATTTTGATGATTTAATATAAGTTCTTATATAAAATTATAGTTAAAATATCAGTGAACCCAAAAATATTTTCTACGCTGCAAGCCATTATCAAGTCCCAGTTCCCAGTGCAGGATCCTCTCTCAGACCCCAGATGTGGGCTCAAGCCTCTAGCACTCGACCGGAGATAATAGCAGATGCTCTCCCCCCATCCCATTCCAGCACCCCTTTGAATATGATGGAATGTGCAGGCGACCTCCATGAGCGAACGTCAGAGGGGGCGATGGCATCAGGACCGTGTGAGTGCTTTCCTTATCTGTGGTTGTCATGCGTTCTACACAGTTTGCTGTGCCTTATTATTGAATAGAGGTGCAGAGAGGAATGCCTTTGTTATCAAGAGAGGAATGTCTCTGTTGTCAGTTCGGTTTAACCTTTCTTGGGGGTGAAATATACATACGGAGGCTAAAGCAGCTCCACCTGGGACGCAATCTGCCTGGTTCACTTCGGACTAACCCCAGTTCTGGGAAGGCCTCTAGGATTTCCAGTTTATTGTTCCTTGAGTAAGAGCAGGTCCTCATTGTAAATCCTGTCCTTAGGTTGAAACAACCTTGATGTTATCATCCTTCAATTCCCTTGCACATCCCCTCTGTGTCACCCTTTTGCTGTAGTACAGAAGGCCTGTGTCTGGCAGGTAAGGGCGCCCAAGACACAGACACGGCTTCTGTTTGCCAATCTTTATTAAATGTTTCTTTTCTTTTCTTTCTTTCTTCTGTTTGTTTTTTTTTGAGACGGAGTTTCACTCTTGTTGCCCAGGCTGGAGTGCAATGGTGCAATCTGGGCTCATTGCAACCTCCACCTCCCAGGTTCAAGCGATTCTCCTGCCTCAGCCTCCTGAGTAGCTGGGGTTACAGGTGTGCGCCACCAGGCCCAGCTAATTTTTGTATTTTTAGTAGAGATGCGGTTTCACCATGTTGGCCAGGCTGGTCTCGAACTCCTGACTTCAGGTGATCCACCCACCTCAGCCTCCCAAAGTGCTGGGATACAGGCGTGAGTCTTCCCGCCTGGCCCTAAATGTTTCTTTCTAGGAAACTGGGTATGTCAGCCTCTTTCTTCAGCCTGTCAGTTTCCTTGGACTTCTGGGGTAGTTTTGCACAGACCTAGCCACTGCAAAACCACACTAATATAAAATTCACCACTCTGGCCAGGCATGGTGGCTCACGCCTGTAATCCCAGCACTTTGGGAGGCTAAAACAGGTGTATCACTTGGGTCCAGGAGTTTGAGAAGAGCTTGGCCAACATGGCAAAACCCCATCACTACTAAAAATACAAAAATTAGCCAGGCGTGGTGGTGCACACTCGTGGTCCCAGCTACTCAGGAGGCGGAGACACAAGAATCGCTTGAATCCGGGAGGCGGAAGTTGCAGTGAGCCTAGATCGTGCCACTGCACTCTAGCCTGGGTGACAACGTGAGACTTTGTCTCGAAAAAGAAAAAAAAAAAATAAGATTGTCTTTATACCCGAAATCTACCTTTCTGAAGCTTGTAGTCACTTTTATTTCCATTTCTATACAATGCCATTAAATTAGTTTTGAAGACCTAGGATAATTTTTATGATAAACAGAAAATGAACCAAAGGAAGGCACCAGTGTTGAATCAAATGAAAACAGTTTCTGAAATCTAAGAAAAAATAGTGCGGGCAGATTGTTGATGTAAGTCCTTACCTCATTCTAGCACTCACTGAAATTCTATCTTTGTCGACATCCTGTTTAAAATGGAACCCCCTGCCGCCGCCTCAGCCTGCATTCCTCCCGTCTCCTCCTCCCTTTTCTTCATCTAGCGTTTAATCAACACCAAGGATGCTATATCCTGTGTGTTGCTGTGTATTTTGTTGGCTGTCTTTCTCCCAGCAGGTGCTGAGGCCCAGGATGCTGTCAGTTTCCCTCACTGCTCTATTTCTGGGTTGGGACTTAGAGTAGAATGGGCGCTTTTGCTCCTATCTGCTGAATGAATACATAATAAATGGATAACACATTTATTTATTTATTTTGAGCCGAAGTCTCGCTGTGACCATCAGGCTGGAGCAGTGGCATGACCTCGGCTCACTGTAACCTCTGCCTCCCGGACTCAAGCGATTCTCGTGCCTCAGCCTCCCAAGTAGCTGAGATTACAGGTGTCTACCATCACGCCCAGCTAATTTTTGTATTTTTAGTAGAGATGGGGTTTCACCACGTTGGCCAGGCTGGTCTCGAACTCCTGACCTCAGGTGATCCATCTGCCTCAGCCTCCCAAAGTGCTGGGATTGCAGGTGTGAGCCACCACGCCCGGCCTATATTTTGTTTTTAAGAAAGGAGAAAAGTAGCTTAAAAGAGAGTTGTTCTACGACAAAGTATCTAAAAATGCTCCCTAGCCATTTTGTAAAATCTAAGAGAAACAATCATATTTTCTTATTTCTTTTATGAGACTGTTAATGGTCACAGAATTTCTCAGTTTGCTTCTCTTTTAAAAAAATGAACTACGTAATTTTCTTGGCCTCACAGCACATTTCTCTGACGAAACTGGAAAATTAATTACCCTGTTAAACCAGCGGTTTAAACCAGACAGAATTAACATCTAACTTGGCACTAAGTAGCTGGTTTAAATAGACCCTTAACCCTATACTACCTCCTTCCTCAACACTGCTTCCTGCAGGTGAATACGGTGATTTACAGCCTTTAAGACATTTTTATAAGGAGTGGCTGAAATTTCATATGGAGACATTCTCTTGGTTTAGTTTTTCAAAGTGCTGGAAAATTCCTTTAACTTTTTCAACCAACTTACTCGGTGAATTCCAGGTGCCAGTCACTGGGGTAGGTGCAGGAACAGTCCCTCCCTCCACAAACTCTAAAAGCAGCAGTGAGTGTTTCAGGTGGTGTTTCAGTTCACTAGCGAATTTATTAAAATGTGTATTGATTGAGCATCAGTTGCCTTCCAGGGCCAGGTACTTGGGAGACATAAGAGAAACAAAACACAAAGATTCCTGCCCTCATGAGGCTTCTTCAAACATTTACTGAGTAGTAGAATGTGCTGAGAAAGGGACAAGGCACTGGGTGAGGTGTTGAATGAGGTTGGGACCTGCTCCCTGACCCTAGGGAATTTTTAAATTACTGGAGATGATGAGAGTCAGATGAGTCCGTCAGTCATTGTCAGGGGCTAAACTGCATCGAATTGGCCAGCAGGGTGGTGGAAACTCAGATGAAGGAGCAGGAAAGGTCTCCCTGGAGGGAGAGGATTAGAAGGGGGTGTGCCTGGGCTGAACCTCGTGGAATTCCTGAGTCCTGCACAGAATTCCAAACCTGCACAGATGAGGGGTTGGAGGGCTTTTCAAGTGGGCAAACTCAGCGAGCAATGAAGTGGAGAAAAGCTGGTCATGATATGCTTAGGGGATGTTGCTTCTGGCCTCACCAGGGAAGGGAATTCATTCATTCTTCTGCCACTCAGTGCCTTCTTCAGTGCCCATTGTGTGCTAGGCGCAGTGGTGTTCACCAGGCACAGTGGTGAACAACACAGAAGAAGCTGCTTCCCCATGGAGCTAACACCCTAGAAAAGGAAACTGCACCATCAAACCTGTAAATAAGCCACACACAGGGCAACAGGAGGTAAAGGAGGTGAGAGAGCTACTGTAAAAAGGGTGGGGTGTGTGTGTGTGTGTGTGTGTGTGTAGGGGCAGGATTTGGACTTGTAGAGATAGAAAGTAGGGAGCCGTGGCAGGTCTCTGGGTAGAGAAAGCAGTGGTTATGAAAGGTTAGTCTGACAGTGATTGGGACGGCAGGAGCTTGGAGTTAAGGAGACCAAATAGGAGTGGATTCTAACTATTTAGGTGTAAGAAGGTTCCAGACAAGTGGGTGTCTGTGGGAAAAGAGAGAGAAGATGTTAGAGGGATTTATTTAGAAGGGAAAATCCATTGGGCTTGGTGATGAATTGGATATGGTTATAAAGAAGGTGAAAGAATGAATGACTGCATTTACAGAAGGGCAGATGAATGATGTGGTGGGTTGCCATACTGAGACATCCATGTAGAAAGGCTTAGTAGGTGGATGAAGAAATGGACAAAGAGCTCAGGTGAGAGAAGCAGACAGGGGATAAAATTTGGAGAATCGAAAAGCATGCTCCAGGAAGTGATTAAACTTCCTGATGGTAAAAAAGTAGAAAGAAGTGTAAAAATTCTAGGTGAGCCTTGAACACCCGCTGAATAAATGGAGAGGTATACCATGTTCATAAATGGGACATTTTAATATTATAAAGATATCCACTCTTCCTAAGTTTAACTATAGATGTCATTAATGTGTTTCCTAAGGTTAGATACATTGATTCCAGAATTCATACGGAAGAGTAAAGGTTCCAGAATAGTCAAAGCAACTTTGGACTAGGACTACAGGTGCACACCACCATGCATGGCGAATTTTTTCTGTAATTTTCATAGAGATGGGGGTCTCCCTATGTTGCCAGGCTAATCTTGAACTCCTGGGCTCAAAAGATCCATCTGCCTCAGCCTCTCAAAGTGCTGGGATTACAGGTGTGTGCCACTGCGCCTGGCCAACAGGAACCAAACCTGCCTCATGTTTGTGTCGTCCCAGGCCAGGCACTGTAACTTGTGTGAAAATTGTCAGAATCGAAATGGAGCCACTAATGTTAAGAAAACCCTGACAAATAGAGCCAGGGAAGGCCATGAAGAGAGGGTTCTTGTGCGTGCATGCCTGATAACAAAAAGGACTCTCTGGAAAAACCGCAACCTTGCACAAAGGCCACTGCCATCTCCCACAAAAAACTAGTCCTGCAAGGACACGGCCCAGCCACTGGCTGTCCTACTTTGAACTGGCATCGCCTTCGTTATGGATCTTTGTAGCCACAGATAATTATTTTCAAACAATTGTGCAATCCTCATTTTTTTTTAAAGCCTTTGCTTTCTTTGCCTCTCTGAATATGCACAAGTTTACTATGGCATGCATATTTCTATTGCAATGCTCTATTGCAAAATAAATATCTTTTTCTTTTAGAGATCCTCTCTGTTATTTAGGTTGTCACTTGCATGCAACAGGCATTGAATAAATGCTGAATTGACTTAAATTTGTTCTGAGGATGAGGCAGTGCTAGCTGAGAAGGAGCCGGGGTCTCCTGGTGTGCTTTCCACGCCCCAGAAGGTCCAGTTCCACCTCAGCCCCACACTGCTTGGTCTCAGCAACCTGACATGCCAGGGCTGAGCAGGTACGAAATGCCTTGGTATTCCTGCCTTGTCGGAGTCTCAGGTCACCTACCGAAGGAGACAATGGGCCTATTTCCCTTTACAGGACACCTTTAGGACACCGGTTTTAACCTGCTCAGGGTCTCATCGCCTTTCCCAGCCAGGCCAGCGGCCAGAGTGACACTGTCCCCCCAGGGTTTAACTTAGAGTCCATTCTACCTCTCATTTTCTCTAAAAAGCCCCAACCAACCAACAAACCAAATTCCACACGCTGCATATTTTAAAAGCATTTCAAGGTTTACTCTTTAAGACGGAAGGAGGACTTGGGAGGCCGAAGCGGGTGGATCACGAGGTCAGGAGTTCGAGACCAGCCTGGCCAACATGGTGAAACCCCGTGTCTACTAAAGATACAAAAATTAGCCGGGCATGGTGGCACCTACCTGTAATCCCGCCTACTGGGGAGGCTGAGACAGGAGAATCGCTTGAAACCGGAAGGCGGAGGTTGAAGTGAGTCGAGATCGCGCACTGCTCTCCAGCCTGGGCAACAACAGCAAAACTCCGTGTCAAAAATAAAAAATAAAAAAAAGGAGGAGGAAATATTTGTCAAGTAGCGACTGCAACTTCCATAGTCAAATTTTCATTCCAAGCTATAAATGGAGATGACTGTCCACTTTTCAGGTACAAAATAGGACAAAAGGCTTCTTGCAAAAGTAGAAGAGCAAAAGCAAAATCCTCCACTAGAAAGCGCCTCCATCTCTAATCTGTAACAGTGAGAGCCTCAGGACGGGTTCCGCAGACGCTCATTTAAAGCAAACTTTTTCAATGACCTTGAGGGTGGCTGCACTTACACGCGGAGAAGCAAATCGACCGCAGCTGGAAAGGCGCTGGGTCGAGCGTGAGAGGAACACGGGTTTTACCTAAGGGAGAGTGGAAGAGAGAAGGGGGTTCCCCAAGGGCCCCGCAGCCAGGCTCCTCGTACCGCAGCCCCGGCTGTGCAGAAGCGGAGAGGCGGAAGGTGCTCTCCGAACTTTCATTTTCCACCCTCCAGCCTCGGCTGGAGAACTCGGATTCTTGTGAAAGGGCGAGGTCCAGCAGGGGCGGGACGGGGACGGTGGGCGGAGGGGGATAGGGCGGGGCCGGGGCGGTGAAAGGGCCCGGGGGGCGGGGGCGGGGCGAGGCCGCCGCGGTCCCGGCCCCCCACGGGGGCTCCGGGTTCTGCACCCAGCTCCTGCCCGGGCGCGCACACGCGCTTCCTCTCTTGAGCTCCCGGGCGTCCGGAGGCGAAGGTCCCGGAGCGTTCACGAGAATCCGGGTCCCAGCGAGTCCGGGGTCCGCTCCTCCAGCTGCGCCCCGGGCGCACGAGCCGGCCAGCCTCGGGGAGAGGGCGCGTGGGCGCTGGGGGTTCTTACGGGAAGATGAGGAAGCCCGACAGCAAGATCGTGCTCTTGGGGGACATGAACGTGGGGAAGACGTCGCTGCTGCAGCGGTATATGGAGCGGCGCTTCCCGGACACGGTCAGCACGGTGGGCGGCGCCTTCTACCTGAAGCAGTGGCGCTCCTACAACATCTCCATCTGGGACACCGCAGGTGAGGCCGGCGCCGCATGAGCCACAACGCCCTGGGGCTCCGCCGGGGACCGGGGGCGCGGGGCTTCCAGCAGGGCACTCGGCCGCGCACAGGGTCCCGGCCTCGGACAGCAAATGCCTCCTTCTCGGGGTTTCCCACTCGTCCTCCCTTGCTGGTTGGGCTGAGCTCTGCCTGCTCAGCCACTCAGTGACCTCAGCGACAATCCAGGTTGCAGAGAACCCGCTGGTCACTTGTGTACCTAAGCCGCCTTTGCTCCCGAGCCCCGCGTTCCTGCTCTGCCGCCCTGGGAACCAGAGACGCTCCTCTGTGAATCTCCTTTGAGATTCACTTGAGGGGTGAGCAGAGCTGGTGTTATTAGCCCCTTTCTAAGAAAAAGTAAAATGAGGCACAGAGTGTTCCCCCCTGCTGGGTGTAGTCAGGAGAGAGGAAATAGAACTGGAGCCTCTGGACCTCTCAGCCTGGAGCATATCTGCCTTTTACAGTTAATCTTCTGCTTGATCTTGGCTCAGATACGTCATATGGGTTTGGGTTTGGAGTGACTTCCGGTGGAAGCATTTTTAAGATAGGTAATGAGTTATTTTTATTGTGTAGTATTTGTGACTTTTCAAAAGTGTAACTTAGAGGATCTCAATGCAGGCTTTCTGTTTAACTTTGGAAAATAACACTGGTGATTGTAGCATTGCAATGGAATATATTTCCTTCTCCTTACAAAAGAATAAGATATTGTAAGTGAATGAAGAAACTGGAAATAGTGTGACACATTTTCAATGAGTGAGTTTTTAGAAGCCTGAAACTCTGAAAGTTCTGACTTCTTTTATGTTAGCATTTTAAAAAGTCATATACCCAAAGGCCCCGTCCAGAATTCTTAAATTGCCATCTTGGGTGCAATTTATGCTGAATAAACAAGATGATAATGAATTCTCTCTTTAAAACTGAATTAACGAAGCTCACAGAGGTACTTGCAGTTCTCCCCCTCCCTTTTGCCTTTTTTGATGCTTTTTTATTATTATTATCCCAGTTAACATCGTGACTAATTTATTGGCAATCGTCTTGTGAAAACAATGTCCCCCAGGTAAAGAGGTGCATTTCCCTGATCTTTGCTCAACTCTGTCTTCTGCCTCAGGCTGCAGGATGAGGTTTACTGAGCTAACTCCCTCACACTGAGCATTTGGTAATGTTGGAACGCATGCTGTAGAAGTCAAATCGAACCCAATTCATGAACCCAATTTGCTTTTGTACAAAGTCAAATTGAACCCAATTTGCTTTTGTACAAAGCTTTGCCCCTCTGCTGCTTTTGCTGGCTGGCTGGGATTTACTGCTGCCCTTGGTTTACAGGTAGCAAGGTTAATGCAGGAGTGTTATTGGGGGACCCAAACCGAAACCCCTGTAGTGGCCACCGTTGGAGGCGGACTCTTAACACACGGCGTGTTTCTGGAACAAGAGCTGCCCTGCAGTGCTAGAACGGCCCCTGCATCAGAGGGAATGAAGTAGCAGTTTTGTTTCGACTGGCCTCTTGCTTCTTCAGCACCAAAGACATGATGCAGCCGGAATCTTGATCACCAGAGGATTTTGCAATTGTGCTGATGTGATGCCCTAGATGTCTTGAAGCGTTCCTGGGGGGCAGCAGCTCATTTCCTGGCATCCGAGGCTGCTGCTGCTTGTTCGAAAGATCCTAAGGGTGAATTACTAGAGCTCCTCAGAACAGAGAGTGGCCAGGCCCCTTCTCCACATTCCTGACTTCCTGTGTACACACTCAGGCGGCCCTGGCCCAGAGTTGGCAGGGACACAGGGCACCCTTGCCTGCCTCCTCAGTGGCCTGTGGCCTGACCGGGTACTTGAAGGGAAAAGAGAGGTAGGAACAGATACCTTTTCTATAACTGTTGGAAATTCAGAATTTAACTTTTAGGGGACCCTATTCTTTTCCTTCTTTTGTTTAGCTCCTAAACTTTCCCTCCATCCCACAGACATTGCTTTTCAAGTTGTTTTTGTTGTAATTGTCATAACTGAGGCAGAATGATAAGGACCAGCCGGAGGAGGAACCATTTTGAAAGCTGCTTTTAGCAACACAAGGCAGGGTGGGCTGGGGTGGGGGCGCAGGTGTGCAGAGGGCGACAGGATGTTTAATAGTAAAAACGATTGCACGGGGGTCAGCGTACACCCAGTGCCTGGCTGCTTGTAGCGTGCAAGGCAGGCAGTGGATGGAGCCGAAGAGGGGGAAGAGAGTTGGCAGGGCGAAGTGCATCACCCTATTCCATTGACACAACAGTCCTCCAGAGGGAGGTGTGATTATTTGCACGTTAAAGATGGGGCCGGGCGTGGTGGCTCATGCCTGTGATCCCAGCACTTTGGGAGGCCGAGGTGGGTGGATCACAAGGTCAAGAGATCAAGACCATCCTGGCTAACATGGTGAAACCCCATCTCTTACTAAACATACAAAAATTAGCAGGGTGTGGTGGCGCACACCTGTAGTCCCAGCTACTCGGGAGGCTGAGGCAGGAGAATCGCTTGAACCAGGAGGCGGAGGTTGCAGTGAGCCAAGATCGTGCCACTGCACTCCAACCTGGTGACAGAGCGAGACTCTGTCTCAAAAAAAAAAAAAAAAAAAAAAAAGATGGGAAGACAGGGCTGCGTGGTGGCTCATGCCTGTAATCCCAGCACTTTAGGAGGCTGAAGCGGGTAGATCACCTAAGGTCAGGAGTTCGAGACCAGCCTGGTCAATGTGGTGAACCCCTGTGTCTACTAAAAATACAAAAATTAGCTGGGCATGGTGGCCGGCGCCTGTAATCCTAGCTACTTGGGAGGCTGTGGCAGGAGAATCGCTTGAACCCTGGAGGCGGAGGTTGCAGTGAGCCAAGATTGCGCCATTGCACTCCAGCCTGGGTGACAAGAGTAAGACTCTGTCTCAAAAAAAAAAAAAAAAAAAAAAGGGAAGACAGCAGAAGTTAAGTGGGATTTAGACCTTGGTTCATCCAACTCCAACTCACCTTGTCTCATTATGCCCTTTTAGGGGGCACTTGCCACTCCCAGCCCTTGTTTAATTGGGCACACAGATGTGGAGTGGTTGCTGTGCATAGGTGGGTACATCCAGGGAACAAAAGGAGGTTGCCCAGCGAGGAGGCAGAGCCCTAGAAAACATGCTGCTGTGCTCCTCTGTGTCGTGCGGTTGCTCAGGACAGCCTAAAGTGGTGTTGCCTGTTGGCAAATATAAACTGAGCTTCCCCGGTGCCGGGCACTGTTTGGGCCCTCGTTCTACAGCAGTGAGCAGGCTGGCTGGCCGCTGCCCCGCAGGCTCTGGATTCCAGAGGAGGGGGAGAGGCAGGCAAGAAGTGAATGGTACAGCTTCACATCTGATCGTTGCTCTGAAGAAAATACGACAGGCTGATGAGAAAGCGGCTGGTGTGCCCAGCTCAGACCTGGTCCCCAGATCCCTGGAGACAGAATGCTCTCCGCGTTTGTTTTCCTTCCCTTCTCAAGGCCGTGGCCTGGCGGCCGGGAGGCAGGGGGAGGGGAGGCATTACCTGACTCACATTTGCATTCCCAGCACCTGGCCCTTGAAGAGCCAGCTTGGAAGGCAGCGGGGAGCCCAGACTTGAGCCGCTTCCCTATGCCGGCATCCAGCTCCGGCTGCGCCTCTGGGGACTGGGTGTTGGAGAGAGTGAGTGCATTTCGCATGTGGGATGGATGCACGTCTGTGGGAGCCTGAAGCCAGGCTGTGACAGATAGAATAGTGGCCACCGCAAAGATGAGACATCCTGGTCTCTTGAGAGTCCTTCTGAGGCACCAGCAGAAGGTTACGTGGCCACACCAGGGCCTCCTCCCCAGCACAGGCGTTCCGGATGGTGGGCCTCCTAGTGTGAGCCTCCCAGCAATCTGCCTGACTGAGGACTTCCCACATCACCAAGTCCTGCTCCTCTTTGTTCGACAGTTCTTCCCTCATCCTGTCTGTTCTTCCTCATCTTAATATAAACAGCAAGAAAAATCCACACCTTCAACACTTTGCTTGGAAATCTCAGCTAAATATCCAACTTCATCACACATAGTTATGCTTCCCTCACAGCTGTGGGGCACGACTCAGCTGAGCTCTCTGGCACCACATCCTCACTCCTCCAGCTTCTGATAACACAGTCCTCATTCCGACCCCAGGCTTCCACCTGTAATTGGCTCCTTCTGGCGGAGGTGTTCACTACGAGGATGCAGGTTTTCTCTGCTATGCTTCTCGCTTCCTTCTGATTCCTCACCAGCAGGGCTGTTCATGTGCACCTTCCTGCCAACCATCTGTTTAGGCCAATCCGGGCTGCCCTCTCATGATCCTCAAATCCTCCCAGATCTGCCATTGCCCAGTTCTAAAGCCGCTTCCATATTCGTGACAGCCTCTCTCTGCTCCCAGTTCCAAAATCTGTGTCAGTTTCCTATTGCTGCTATAACAAATTAGTTACTTAAAACAACACAGATTTGCTGGGCATGGTAGCTCCTGCCTGTAATCCCAGCACTTTAGGAGGCCGAAGTGAAAGGATTACTTGAACCCAGGAGTTCAAGACCAGCTTGGGCAACACAGGGAGACTGTCTCTACAAAGAATAAAGAAGTTAGCCAGGTGTAGTGGTGCGCACCTGTAGTCCCAGCTACTTGGGAGGCTGAGGTAAGAGGATTTCTTGAGCCTGGGAGGTTGAGGCTGCAGTGAGCCATGATCATACCACTGCACTCCAGCCTGGGCAACAGAGCAAGACCCTGTCTCAAATAAATAAATCAATAAAAATTAAAACCATAGATTTATTGTCTTTAAGTAGTTTGGAGGTCAAAAGTCCCAAATGAGTCTCTCACTGGGCTAAAGTCAAAGCTTGCAGGATTGCATTCCTTTCTGGAGACTGAAGGGAGGAACCTGTTTCTTAGACTTTCCTGGCTCCTGGAGCCTGCCTGATTTCCTGGTTTTATCCTCTCTCCGAAAAGGCAGTCAGGTTAGGTCTGTCCTACACAGCATCCCTCTGAACCAGCCCCTCTGTTTCCCTCTTCTAAGGGTTTAGATGACCCCTGTGATTTTGTGGGATCCATCCTGGTCCTTGTTTTCAGGGTGGCTGACTGGCAGGCTCAGCGTCCCTCACCCATGTGATGTGGGCACAGTTTCTGGAGATCAGGGCATCTGCTGACCACAGCTGTAGCTATGACTGTGTCACTTCCTTTTGCATCAGGCTCCTCCTGTATAATGAGGGAAGAAAGGGGCACCTGTCTGAGCATTGTTAGGAGTCAGCAAGTTAACACTGGCAAAGTTCTCAGAACAGTGGCCAGAATGAAGTACCACGTGAGTTCTGCTAAACAAACATTGTCTCCTGGCCTTGGGTACCTGTCACTGAGATTACACCAGCAGGCATGTTACAAAGGGAGGAGGGAGGCTCAGCTGGGCCCCTAGCCAACAAGTCTCTAATAAATGGGGAGGCCACGGCGAGGGGAGGGAAGGCGGGGGACACTCGCGGTGGCCGTGGTAAAGAGTGAGAATAAAAGTCGCCATCTGCCACCCGAGGGCTCAGCAACGTGGGAGACCCGGCCATATTGAATTTCTTCCTTTGCTGTTTGGAGTCGAGCAGGGGCCGGCTGATGACTGGGTTCACCCGCAGAAGGCACAGGCTGATTCACGTTTGCACTTCCCTGGCGTCCTCTGCCCAAGCTGCGAGGAAATAGTTCCTCTATCTGTCCCAACTAGAAGTCTGAGCTTTGGCATGAGCCTTGCAGACCCCAATGTTCTTGGTGCCAGAACCCCAGGATGGGTGGACGGCAAAGATGTGGAAGAGAGACGGGCCCAGCCTCTGGCCTCTTTAGAGGATGCTGATGGCTGAGCCACCTGAGAAGGGATCAGGGTGCGATGGCCCTGGAATCTGTGTGACAAAAGGCAGGACTGAGAAAATGGGGGGCTCTGTGGTGTGGAATAGAGAGGACTGGAGCCCCAGTCCCAGGAACTGTTTGAGTGTTGGAAGATTGTCACATGGAAGAGGAATTCAAGCCTCATTTGAGTTCTGCTCTGGCGCATTAGAGTAGTTAGGGGTTTGTAGTGGGAGAGCAGGTGTGGCCTGTGTGTAATGGGACAGGCTGCCTCAGAAACTCGTGCTTCCAGCACTTACAGTAATTGCCGCTGTATGTGGGTTCCTGCCACGTGCCAGGCGCTATGCAGGCTCCATACTCCTGGGCTACATCCTTTTCACAAGGCTCCTCCTGGGAGGCGTCAGCGTTGCGGTCCTACAGACTGGGAAGCAGCATCTTACAGAGGGGAGGTGGCTCCCACAGTCGCTCCCTGACACAGTGCCAGGGCCACTCATCTTCACAGCTTGGTCTTCCTTCCCTTGGGAACCCAAGGTCTGGATGCTGCTTGGCTCAGGACCTAGAGTACAGGTTTCTCAGTGGATCAGGTCCCTCCCTCCCAAGCCGAAATGCAAGGATTTTTCAAGGAAAGGCTCGTGATGGGTTTAGGATCTCAGGTTCTCCAGGCCCTCCCTGGCCTCAGAGGTGCTGTGAACCCAGGCTGGGCTCTGCAGCGAACGAAGATGCTGCTTTGCTCATGCAGGCTCTTTCCTAAGCCCCAGGCAAGATTCTGAGCAGTTGGTTTAAGAGCTTTCTCTTTACTTGAACAACGCAGTGCAGCCCAGGAGAGGATGCTGGAGTTTCTGGTTATGAAATCTTGGTGCCTGGGGGAGGGAGAATGTAAGTGCTCATTCCCGTGAAGTTAGCTAAGAGATTGGCCTGCATCCTGTGAACTACTGTCTGTCCGAGGCAGAGCCCAGGTGGCTTTTGTGAAGGACAAAGGTGGCTTGTGGGTGAAGGTGCCGAATGAGAGGGAGAGTTCAGCTCTGAGGACTGCGAGCCCCCACCTCTCTCCTTCCAGTCCACACAGAAGCCTCAGCCCCCAGCCCCATGACAGCTGCTCCTAATGGAATGGGGTGGAGGCTGTGTTATATGTGTTGCTGCTTCAGGTTGGAATTGTGATGATGCTGTGGGTGGGCCTGGAGAACAGCTCTCTTTGGCAGGGACCCCATGGGTGGCTGAGAGTTGGCACTTTTGACTCACGTATGAAGACTGCACATTTTTTAAAAGCTTTGAGAGATTGGTGCAGAAGTGAAAGCACAGCCTGCAAAACACATGGAGCCAGGGGGATTTTATTTATTTATATAATTATTTAATTTTTTTGAGACAAGGTCTTGGTCTGTTGTCCAGGCTGGAGTGCGGTGGGGTAACCACAGCTCACTGTAACTTCAACCTCCCAGGCTCAAGCAATCCTCCCACCTCAGCCTCCTAAGTAGCTGGGACCACAGGTGTGCACCCTTATTTACAAATTTTTTTTTCTTTTTGTAGAGATGGGGTCTTGCTACGTTGCCGAAGCTGGCCTTGAACTCCTGGACTAAAGTGATCGTCCTACCTTGGCCTCCCAAAGTGCTGGCATTCCAGGCATGAGCCACCGTGCCCAGCCAGGAGTCAGATTTTAGCTGGCTTTCCTATTACATTAGTTTCTATTTTAGCCTCACTCAGGAGAGGCTTCTGAGTGGTTTTTGAGGCCTTAATATGGTGACCCTCAGCCTGACAATTAGTGTTTGTGTGACTGGGGACCATTTGGTCAATTACATGGTCTTTCTACAGATCCGGGGGCTGACGCGGGCCTGCTGCTGGTTGTTGTAAATAAAGTTTTATTGGCACAGCCACATCCACGCACTTAAATGCATTGTCTGTGGCTGCTTTCACCCTGTAATGGCAGAGTTGAGTCATTGCAACAGAGACCAGATGGCACCAAAAGCCAAACATATTTACTATATGGCCCTTTGCGGAAAACATTTGCTGATCCCTGGTTTAGGTTGTGTAAAGGAGATAATGCATCTCTGAAAGTCTATTCCCATAGGTGTAGACACTAATAAAAAGGTTTAACATTCAGCAATTGTAGGACCCCAAGATTCAGTTCAACTCAACAAGCAGCTCTCAAGTTTCTACTGTGTGTGTCTGCTGAGCTAGAGTGGAGTGAGGGTGGATTTAAGATGAACACCAGCTCCTACTGAACAAAAGATCTTGGAAGAAATGCCAGTTAAGGTTTGTATCTGGAAGGTCGACCTGCAAAACCCCAGGCACATGTGGGTCCGCATGGTCACCTCTACTGAGGACTTTGAACAGGTGCCTTCTGGGTGCAAGGCCTCATTTGTAGAGTCCCTCTGCTTTATTGACCAGCAACAGTGGCCTGAATATGAATGTGGGTATTAAGATAGGGGGAAAGAGAATTAATTGATTGTCCTGGCCTCAGCAGGGGTGGACAAAGCGACATTCTACTCGGAGATTGCAGAGCACAGTGGCCGCTTGCGAGCAGTATGCGCTGGGAGGCTCAGCCCACAGCCTCCTGGAGTGGCGCCTGGGAATCCCGGGGTGCTAGGGGACCTTGCAGGCTCTTTAGTGTGCTGTGGTTCAGGAGAAACTTAATTAAGGTCAACTGTGTTTGTTAACGAGCACCTGAGTCACACTGAATGCCTTTGGGAGACAATTTCATGCTTTGTTATCTTTAAGCTCTCTGGAGAAATAGAAAATTTGATTTATTTATTTATTTATTTATTTATTTATTTATTTATTTGAGACGGAGTCTCTCTCTGTCCCCCAGGCTGGAGTGCAGTGGCGCGGTCTCGGCTCACTGCAAGCTCTGCCTCCCAGGTTCACGCCATTCTCCTGCCTCAGCCTCCAGAGTAGCTGGGACTACAGGCGCCCACCACCACGCCCGGCTAATTTTTTGTATTTTTAGTAGAGACGGGGTTTCACTGTGTTAGCCAGGATGGTCTTGATCTCCTGACCTCGTGATCCGCCTACCTCAGCCTCCCAAAGTGCTGGGATTATAGGCGTGAGCCACCGCGCCTGGCCCTATTTATTTATTAAAAAAATTTTTTTTTTTTTGAGATGGAGTCTTGCTCTGTTGCCCAGGCGGGAGTGCACTGGCACGATCTCGGCTCACTGCAAGCTCTGCCTCCTGAGTTCAAGTGATTCGCCTGCCTCAGCCTCCCAAGTAGCTGGGATTACGGGCACCCACCACCATGCCTGGCTAATTTTTGTATTTTTAGTGGAGACAGGGTTTTACCATGTTGGTCAGGCTACTCTTGAACTCCTGACCTCAAGTAATCCACCCGCCTTGGCCTCCCAAAGTGTTGGGATTACAGGTGTGAGCTACCACGCCCGTCTTATTTATTTATTTATTTTTTGAGACAGAGTCTTCTTCTGTCACCCAGACTGGAATGCAGTGCTGTGATCTTGGCTCACTGCAGCTTTGACCTCGTGGGCTGAAGCAGTCCTCCCACCTGTCAGCTGGGACTACAGCACCACCACGCCTGGCTAATTTTTGTATTTTTTTTTTTTTTTTTGTAGAGGCAGGGGTCTCAGTATGTTGCCCAGGCTGGTCTTGAACTCCTGGGGTCAAGATATCCTCCCTGCTTGTTCTCCCCAAGTGCTGGGATTACAGGCATGAGCTACCATGCCTGGCTGAAAATTTATGATGCCAGATCAAATTGCCCTTCTTTCTGTATTGAGACTTCATATAGCATCCCTCTCCAAGAAAAATAAATTTTGTACAAACATACACACATGTGCACACACACATGCCTAAACAGGTGTTGATTCTTAGGATAATGGATTCATCACTGCAATGACAGAGTTCCATGGTCCAGCTGGCCGCGAACGCTGGCCCAGGCAGGTTCCAGCTTCGTTTCAACCCTGGCTTCCCTGGTGCTGTCTCTTCTGCACCTCACTGAGGGGTCTTTCTGCCAGGCCTCCTGGATCTGGTCACCTTCCCTGCTCAGAGCCCCTCCAGCACTCCCCAGCTTATCGCTCCTCTTGTCTGCCTGCTGGCACCTGAGCCCTGATGCACGATTTGCAGTTTGTCCTGTGTGCCCTGTCTTCCCTCTGTTCTCACAGGTGCTTACAGAGTCTCTGGCAATGCCCAGCTTGAATTTTATCCCATCTTTCAGTGAAGCATTTGTTGGTCTTTGTAGCAGAGGGAAGAATTCCTCCTTCCACCAAACTGCTACAGAGTGACCTTGCACCCCATAGTACATACTGCTGGTTGTCTCTTTTTCTTTCCTTGGATTTATAAACTCCTTGGGTTTTACTCACTTGGAGTTTCCCTTAGAATGTAACGTTTTCCTCTGTGGTATTTTTGAAACTAAGTTGTTGCTGAAGGAAACTTTTGAAAGCAGTGGGAAAAATTCACAGAGTGACATTAGCAATTTCATTTTCGTAGTGATGTATTGAGCCTGAATGATAAAATTAGTGTGGAAATATCACTGTCCTGAGTGCTGTGATACAATAGGCCGTTGTGTGTGTGGTAGGGAGCTGTGGGTCCGGGGCATTAATTATATGGTATCCTAAAAAACTTCTCTAGTAGCTCTTGATTTCTTTTGAGTTCAATATCATTACAAATCTATTAAAAAGACTAACACACCAGAACTGTGCTTCTGGGAAGATGGAAAAGATGTGTTTTCCCCTACTCTTCCCTCTAATTACAGCCCAAAACCTTGGATTTTATCTTAAAAGCAAACATAAGACTCTGGAAGGTGGCAAGGAGAAGGCAGATCCACTAGATACCTCGGGAATGTGTTTCAGGAAAAAACTCTCAACCCGAGTTTTTCCTCTGCTCTCACAGCGCCATAGTCATCATTGACCCAGGAAACTCCTGTGACCAAAGGTGCAGGGTTTTTCCCACACAGCGAGCAGTGGACACCAGCTGGGTGTCTTCCAGTTTAATTCCGACACTATCCACCTGGAGGTAGCGTCTCAGTCCCACAAGACCACCCCTTCCTTCCCCCTAGTCGCAGTTCCAGGCATCTGGAATTTCTGATCCACCGGCTTCAGGTGGGGGTTCCCATGACCCCCTCTTTGGGTTCAGTTAATTTGCTGGGAAACTGTTGCTTATGTTTGTTTACTAGTTATTAGACAGGATATTGCAAAGGATACAAATGAACAACTGCATGAAGAGACACATGGAGCAAGGTCTGGAAGGGGTGCCACGGAGTTGGGGACCACGGAGTTGGGGTGCCACAGAGTTGGGGTGCCACGGAGTTGGGGTCCACGGAGTTGGGGTGCCACAGAGTTGGGGTGCCACGGAGTTGGGGTCCACGGAGTTGGGGTGCCACAGAGTTGGGGTGCCCTTGTGGCATGGGGGTGAGTTCTTCTTCGCCTTCCTGTCGGCCTCCACGTGCTCGGCTTTCCGGGAGCTCCCTGAACCCTGTTTTCTGGGCTTCTTATGGAGACTTCATTGGTTGTCTGTGGTTGAGGCATGGACATCATGTCAAAATGTGATTGGAAAGGCCGGGTGTGGTGGCTCAGGCCTGTCATCCCAGCAGTTTGGGAGGCCGAGGAGGGTAGATCACTTGAGGGCAGAAGTTCGAGACCAGCCTGGCCAACATGGCGAGACTCTGTCTCTACTAAAAATACAAAAATTAGCTGCGTGTGGTGGCGCGTGCCTGTAGTCCCAGCTACTCAGGAAGCTAAGGCAAGAGGGTCGTTTGAACCCAGGAGGCAGAGGTTGCGATGAGCTGAGATTGTGCCACTGCACTCCAGCCTGGGCAACAGAGCAAGGCTCCATCTCAATTAAAAAAAAAAAAAGAATTTAAAAAAGTGTGATTGGATAAAAAGGGTACAATCTAAGCCTAGCAAGGCCTGTCTGTTCAGGTTCCCCAGGCCTCTCTGCAGCATTCCCTCCTCTAGGGTATGGGGCAGGACCCTCTCTGGAAGGAGGGTCTAATGACCCACAATCAGATTAGAGTCCCGCCCGGGCCAGGTGAAAGGAGAGCAGGAGAAGGTCAGAAAGATTTTGTTCCTGAGGCCTAAGGCACCCAACATTATAGCAAAAGACTGTAGCAATGGCTATAAGAATCATGAACTAGGAACTGTGGATGAAAAGACACAGTGGTGAGTTCCCTGGATTCCAGATTCAGGGCTGAAGAAGCTAGAAATTCAGAAATGCCAAAGGGCACAGGCGAAATGAATCTGCATTCAAGAATTCAGCTTTTGTCTGAAATATTCCTTCCTGCTTAACCGAAGCTGATACAAATCAACACACCTAACTTTTAGTAGCTTATATTCTAACACAGACCAAGCTAAGCTTGTAGCTCCAAGCAAAGCATTTCGTAAATATTTGCTGATTTGTTTTGTGGACTCACAAGATGTTGATGGCAACTGATGTCTTTCCTCCCTCTGGCCTGGCCGCTCTCCACACACTGGTCTTAAGCCTCTGAAATAGCTCAGCTCCCTAGTGCTAGGGTTCTGCAAGGAAGTCAGGGTCGTGTCCTATGAAAAACTGGCCTGGGAAGTTTTGAATCATCACACACATGTTCAGGCCTCTGGGTTCTGCAGGGACCCAGTCCTTACCTTGCTGGAGCCCCTGGGCTGTGAGAGTAGCAGGTATTTATCGTACTTCTGGGTGCCAGACATCACACTCAGTGCCTTCTGGCATTGTCCGTTGTTCCGGCATCCACTTTGTGTGCTTGGTGTTATCCTCACCTCTCAGTGCAGATGAGGAAGCTGAGGCCCAGAGAGCCTAGGGAGCTTGCCCCAGGTTGCACTCCAGGTTGGGGAGTGCATATTTGAGGTGGGTTTTTTTCAAAGTCCACCCTTCCTGGCACTGAGCTGGTTAAGAGGCTACGATGGAGCCTGGACCCCTCATATTGGAGCAGTGCACACCGACAGACCCCGCATAAAACAGGAACAGAACAGACCTAACCAAGGAATCAGGTGAGCCCACTGCGCTACCCTGGTGCCTTCATGAGGATGGAGGCAGGTGAGACTGAATTGCGGACATTTCTAGAGTGAGAAGAGTTTTTAGTGTTTTTGTTTTTGTTTTTTTGAGACAGAGTTTCATTCTGTTGCCCAGGCTGGAGTACAGTGGTGTGATCTTGGCTCACTGCAACCTCCACCTCCCAGCTTCAAGCAATTCTCCTGCCTCAGCCTCCCGAGTAGCTGGGACTACAGGTGCACACCACCACACCCAGCTAATTTTTGTATTTTTTGTAGAGTTGGGGTTTCACCATTTTGGCCTGGCTGGTCTCGAACTCATGACCTCAAGTGATCTGCCCACCTGGGCCTCCCAAAGTGTGGAATGACAGGCGTGAGCCACCGTGCCCGGCCGAATTATGGTATTTTCTAATCTATTATTCTGCCTTGCATTATTTAAAATTAAAAGAAAAATTGTTGGATCAAAAAGATACAGCATTCTAACTGAAGTTGCCTTGAGGATAACAGTGTCTTTTATTTTTGTATTCTGTTGACCAAGTTTCCTATTTATATTTTGAAAGTTCTTAATTTTATTACTAAGAGCCTTGACGGCATAAGGAGTGGCTCTGGTGGTAGCTACACAGTTATAGAATACCTGCTATGGGAAACTTTTTGCTCCAGGTTATATCTGAAATGCTTACCTATATTTTAAAGTAAGTGTTTAGATACAAAGAATAAATGGGACAGCCTATTTGCAATACTGTTGTGTAGGCTGATTAGCCAGCATTAGCTTGTGGGGTTATGCAGGCTTCCCAAGACTGAGGTTCCAGTTTGCAGACTTTGGCCTTATATTATAGCTTTGGCCTTAAATTATAGCTGATGCTTCCACAACACTTAGTATGTGCCAGAGGCTGTGCCAAACGCTTCCCCATTTTAGCTCCTTTAATCCTCTCTGGGATCGTAGCAGGTAGCAGGGTTGTTCTCCAGGAAGTGGTGGAGTGGGGATCTGATCTGGGCAGACCTGTCCGAGGGTTTATGCACTTAATCTCACCAGCCTGCTGCGTCCTTCATAGAAGTGACTTGGGTCCTAAAGTGAGAGTGGAACCGGAAAGGAATTGCTCCAGGTATGCGTTCACTCACACAACGTAATAAATGTACGTCGGGCTACGTTCTGTGTCGTGCATGGGGTGCCTGTGAACTAGAGAAGTCCTGCTGCACCCAACGGTAGTAAATGAAAAATACTTTCAACCTGTGGCCTGTCTCATCACTAACGAGATCAATGTATTAAGATTCCTGTTAACGCTTTCCCCATGTAGAATTACACGCACTTCATTCACATAGGAAGCTTGTTGCACCTCGTGTCTGAGATGCGCTTTCTCATTTATGCAGAGCCAGCTGATTCAGTGTGTTTGGGTCAGGGGTCCGTTCCCTTCCCTGACCTTGGGTGTTCTAGTTCAGGACAGTCTGGTTGGAGGAGGCGCCGTGTAGACCGCTGTGATTTGGCACAACAGTCAGCTTCCTGGCCTTGACTGGTGGCATTCCAGGCTTCTGACATATGAGTCCTTGAGCAGGAAGAACACTTTCTATTGTTTGTGGTACAAAAGTTCAGCTTGGCCAGGCGTGGTGACTCACGCCTGTAATCCCAGCACTTCGGGAGACTCAGACGGGAGGATCCCTTGAGGTCAGAAGCTAGATACCAGCCAAGGCAACATAGCGAGACCCTGTCTCTACTAAAAATTGAAAAAAAATTGCCAGGCATGGTGGTGCATACCTGTAGGTTCAGCTACTGGGGAGGCTGAGGTGAGAGGATCACTTGAGTCTGGGAGTTTGAAGCTGCAGTGAGCTGTAACTGCACCACTGCACTCCAGCCTGGGCAACAGAGTGAGACCCTGTCTCAAAAACAAACAACCCAAAAAACAAAAAACAGAAGTTCAGCTTGTACTGTTCACAAATGCTCCAGGTCAGTTAAGATTTGTGAGTCTAGGCGTCACCCAGCGCCATGCCATGACACACGCTTAGTGGCCCTGTCACACAGACCAAGGGTGGCCTGCAGAGCTGCTGAGTGCTTCAATAAAAAATGAGGCATTTCTACTTAGAAATGGAAGAGTCGTGTGTAACCGTGCTTCCTTGTGGGCTGGAGCTGCCTTTCGGGACGCTACCGTCTCATGGCGTAACTTGAAATGACTTATGTTGCCCAAATAGGTGAATTTAGGGTTGTACCTCTTCCTCACAGCTGTATTTGGGATCAGCAGGTTTTCTTTTTAGATGAATCAATTGGAGCACTTTTAGAAAACAAAATGAAGATATGATCCTGTCTCTGAGTCTCAGTGATCTCTTCTTAAAACTGTAGTAATAAACCTTATTTCCGGGGACAGTTATGAAGCTTAAATAAGATGACAGATGTGCAGGGGGCCCAGCATGGTTCTCAACTCTCAGTAGTGCAATGTCATCTTCTTTCTCCTGGCACATCAGGGGTTCCCTTAGCCTTTGTAAAGGGTGGTAAGGATTAAATGGCTGAGCCTTTTTTTTTTGGTGCCTATCTCATGGGGTTTCTCTGCTATGTGAAGGAATCACTTTCAGAATTATGGATTGGAATGGCTCTGGTTGGACATTGACTTTTCATCTGCTTTGCTGTATGCTTGGTCCTGGCTTCTGAGTGAAGACTACAGGATCCATGGTGTTTCTGCGGAGTCAGATCATGCAACAGGAATGTAGAGCTCAGAAAAGTAAATGCAACATTTTCCCCCACAGCAAGGCTCTGTAGTCATTAATTGCTTAATAATAGAGAACGAAGGACTGTAAAGAGGTCCTTAACATTACAGGGCATATTTTATAGACTCCTATTTTGCCCTTTTTATATGTTGCTTTGTATTTCCTTCTTTTTGAGGGGGAGTGCAGGAATTTTATCATCTTCCCGAGGTGGCACTGATGCACTTCTCTAGACTTGCCCAAGCTCTGGGGGCCCATGTGTCCACCTCAGTCACCACGTCAGCACAAGGATCTCCAAGCTCCTTCTAGTTTTAATATCCTGATGTGTGTAGAGTGAACACTCAGTGAGTGTGAACTTGCTCATTCATTTATTCAGCACTTTTTGGAGGACTGCCCATAAATCAGATGCTCTGCTAAGCGTGGGCAAGTGGCAATAGACAGAATACACAGCCCAACTGGGGAGACCGACCACAGACAGAGCATTCACAATACGATTTCTAACATGTGCTGTGAGGAAGAGTAGAGGGTGCTAGGATGGGCACTAGTTTGGGAGACCTAATATATGTATTTAATAATTTTTAAATTTTTGTGAGTATATAGTAGGCGTATATATTTATGGGGTACATGAGATGTGTTGATATATGCATGCAATGTGTAATAACTGCATCGTGGAAAATGGGTATCCGTCTCTCAAGCATTTATCCCTTGTGTTACAAACAGCCCAGTTACACTCTTAGGTATTTTTTAATGGAGACTGTGTTAGTCCGTTTTCATGCTGCTAATAAAGACATACCCGAGACTGGGAAGAAAAAGAGGTTTAGTTGAACTTACAGTTCCACATGACTGGGGAGGCCTCAGAATCATGGCGGGAGGCAAAAGGCACTTCTTACATGGTGGCAGGAGAAAATGAGGAAGAGGCAAAAGCAGAAACCCCTGATAAAACTATCAGATCTCGTGAGAGGTATTCACTACCACAAGAGTAGCACAGGAAAGACTATGCCCCCATGATTCAATTGCCTCCCCCTGGGTCCCTCCCACAACACGTGGAAATTCTGGGAGATACAATTCAAGTTGAGATTTGAATGGAGACACAGCCAAACCATATCAGAGACCTACTTGAGATTTGAGGGTGTGTGGTGCATCACTTTCCCTCGGTGAGATGCTTTGCCTGTGTTTCCACACTCACTGTGGCACTCACTCCTCTCTGGTTCTCCATGTGTCTTCCTAGATGTCACCCTCCACAGGCTCCGGTATTCCTGTCTGTCTATGCCACACGTCTCTGTGCCTTGACTTCTTTGAGTTGGTTATGACCTAGGTCTGGCTCCTTCACTGAATGAGTTTAATGTGTCTATTTTTACATCTGTATTAGAGTCATGATTTTGCCCTGTGTGGAAAATTATTTTTTAACATGTATCAAGGTAGAATTGCTTTAAAATCCCACTCATAGATTCAGTGCAATCACTATCATAATTCCAATGGCATTTTTTACAGAAATAGAAAAAAAATTCTAAAATTTATGTGGAACCACAAAATATCCAAAATAGCCAGCAAAATTCTTGCTCAATTTTGAGCAATAATAAAGCTGGAAGCATCACACTGAACTGACTTCAAAATATGCTACAAAGCTATAGTAATCAAAACAGCATGACCTCAGCATGAAAACAGACACATTGACCAATGGAACAGGGTAGAGTGCCCAGAAACAAATCCACACGTTTACTGTCAGTTGATCTTTGACAAAGATGCCAAGAACCTTTGGGGAAAGGACAGCCTCTTCAATAAATGTACCAGGGAAACTGGATATCCATATGCACAATGAAACCAGACCCTTGTCTCATACAATATACAAAAATCAGACTGGGTGCCTGTAATCCCAGCATTTTGGGAGGCTGAGGCGGGTGGATCACTTAAGGTCAGGAGTTTGAGACCAGCCTGGCCAACATGGTGAAACCGCATCTCTACTAAAAATACAAAAATTGGTCGGGTGTGGTAGCAGGTGCCTGTAATCCTAGCTACTCAGGAGGCCAAGGCAGGAGAATCACTTGAACCTGGGAGGCGGAGGTTGCAGTGAGCCAAGATCACACCACTGCACTCCAGCCTGGGTGACAGAGTGAGACTCCATCTCAAAAAAAAAAAAAAAACAACGCACATTTGATTAAAGATTCAAGCATAAGACCTGAACCTATAAAACTATTAGAAGAAAACATAAGAAAAAAGCTTTGCAGTATTGGTCTGGCTAATGATTCCTTTTTATGTGACTCCAGAAAGCACAGAGAACAAAAGCAAAAATAGACAAATGAGATTGCATCAAACCAAAAAGCTTCTGCAGAACAGAAGAAACAATCAACAGAATAAAGAGAGAACATCCAGAATGGGAGGAGATATTTGGAAAGCATACAGCTGATAAGGGATTAATATCCAAAATATATAAGGAACTCAAACAACTGAGTAACAAGAAAACAACCAGATTAAACAATGAGCAAAGGGCCAGGTGCCGTGGCTCGCACCTATAATCCCAGCACTTCGGGAGGCTGAGGTGTCAGAGGATCACTTGAGGCCAGAAGTTCAAGAACAGGCTGGGCAACATAGTGAGACCCTGTCTCTACAAAAAAATAAGAAAAATTAGCCAGGCGAGGTGGTGCACATCTGTAGTCCCACCTACGTGGGAGGCTGAGGCAGGAGGATCGCTTGAGCCCAGGAGTTTGAGGTTACAGTGAACCAAGGTCACACCACCGCACTCCAGCCTGGGTGACAGAGTGAGACTTTGTCTCTAAAATAAAAATAAAAAAAATAAAATGAGCAAAGGTCCTGAACTGAATAGACATTTCTCAAAAGAAGACATACAAATGGCCAACAGGTATATGAAAAAATGTTCAATATGATTAATTGCAGAGAGAGCCAGGTTAGAAGTACAGTGAGCTGTCAGGTCACACCTGTTAGAATGGCTGTCATCAGAAAGACAAAGGGTAAGTGCTGGTGAGGATGTGGAGAAAAGAGAACCCCGCACGCCACTGGTGGGAATGTGAATGGGTATGGCCATGGTGGATGACTTGATGGTTCCTCAAAAAATTAAAACTAGAACTAAGAAATGATCCAGCAGTCCCACTGCTGGGTATCTCTCTAGAAGAAAGGAATTCAGTATTTCTCAGAGATGTCTGCACTCCCGTGTTCACAGTAGCCAAGATACAGAATCAACCTAAGCTTCCACTGATGTGCACGGATCAAGAAAATGTGGTAAATATACACCATGGAGTACTATCCAAGCTTAGAAAAGGGAGAAATCCTGTTGTTTGTGAACCTGCAGGACCTCATGGTAAGTGAAATAAGCCAGATACAGAAAGACAAATACCACATAATCTCACTGATGCCTGGCATCTGAACAAGTTGAACTCACTGAAGCAGAGTGGAATGGTGGTTACAAGGGGCTGGCAGATGGGTGGGGAGAGGGAATTGGGGAGTTTTTAATCAAAGGCTACAAAGATTCAGTTCTGCAGGCTGAATAAGTTCTGCAGGTCTAATGTAGAGCCCCAGGCGGGGGACTGTAGTTAACAGTACCATGTCATAGGCTTGAAACTGGCTAAGAGGGTAGAGTTTAAATGTTCTCTCTGCACACCCATGGTAACTATGTGCAGTGATAGATGTGTTAATTAGCTTAATAGGGGTAATCATTTCATAATACATCAAAATATCATGTTGTACATCTTAAATATGTACAAATTTTGCTTGTCATTTATACCCCCAGTAAAGCTGAGAATAAAATAACAGCAAGTGTTCTGATTAAAAACAAAACAAAACTCGTCATCCTGCACGTTGTGCACATGTACCCTAAAACTTAAAGTATAATAATAATAAAATTAAAACAAAACAAAACAAAAACAAAACCAACAAACACCCTTATTATTTGGCAGTTCCTTCCCCAGGCTGTTTGCATCCTGTTCCTGCTGATGGTGGCCGCTGGTTACTGTCTCCGTGGGTGAGCATCTGGGGTCTCTGATTCCAGGTGTGTGAAATGTGGACACAGATAGTGGGGAGAAAGAAATGCAACTGTGAGTACGTGTATGTGTGCATGGCATGTACGTGCATGTATGTGAGTGTGTGTGTGTGTGTGGCTTGACACTCTGCCTGGCACTTGAAGTAAACTCCCAGTCAGCTAGCACTTAGGGAAGTCCCTGGAAGGAACACTGACTTGGTTAAAGGGACCAGATCCAGTTGGTGCAGGGACGCTGAGGAAGCTGAGCCCCAGGCAGGCGAAGGACTGTGGCCCAGATAATTCCACTAATACCAAGATTAGGGCAGGCAGTTCCCTGCTAACCTGGCTGCTTTTCCTGAAAAATGAGAAGTCAGAAGGAATGGAGGAAGTTTTAAATACTTTCCAAAGTAACATTGTCACTGGAACTCTTCTAGTGAATCTTGTGTTAATGAGAAGATAAGAACCTTTCAGGTGTGCCAGTGTGTGTTTTAAAGCTAAATCTGTTATATAAGTATATTTGCCTGTTTCTGTTGATATCGGAGTATTAAAGAACATCTCTTTGAGTAATTTGGTTTTGTCATTGAACTCTTTTTAGTAAATTCATGTCTGAAGAGTGACGTGATTTGAGAACTAAGCGTCTTATTGCTTTACATGCGTCATTTTTCCAGAAGCCTCGTAGTGAGCCACAGGTGGAACTACTTTACCTGCAGTTAATGATTTGAGTGGTTCATATGGCGTATGACACTTGCTTTATTTTTAGTTTATCCTTCAGATCATCAAGCAGAAACAACAGAAATGACACATGCAGATTTGGGTAAAAATGCATTGATGTGGCCGGGCATGGTGGCTCACGCCTGTAATCCCAGCACCTTGGGAGGCTGAGGCGGGCGGATCACCTGAGGTCAGGAGTTCAAGACCAGCCTGGCCACATGGTGATACCCTGTCTCTACTAACAATACAAAAAATTAGCCGGGCGTGGTAGCGGGCGCCTGTAATCACAGCTACTTGGGAGGCAGAGGCAGGAGACTCGCTTGAGCCCGGGAGGCAGAGGTTGTAGTGAGCCGAGATTGCACCATTGCACTCCAGCCTGGTCAACAAGAGTGAGACTCCATCTCAAAAACAAAAACAAAAACCAAAAACAAAAAATGCATTGATGTATGTTTAAATGTGAAAAACCCCTTTTCCTGGAATACTTCTCCTCTGCCTCATGTGTTGCAGTTCTGTTAATTGGAAATAGTTTTAGGTTTGGACTCTTATTTCAAAAAGGAAAAAAGCTTCATTTCGCGGGCAGGGGTTTGGATGGCTGTCGGTCACTATTTGCTAAGCAGTCCTGGTAGTTGAGTCTCTGGATGTAGACAGTCATTAAGCAGGACTGCAATACTGATTTTTATTTTATTACCAATATAAACTCTTGGACTTGCTAGACTAGAAAAGTAATCATCCTCTTTTCTGTTATAAAGCACAGCTATATTTTTGAATGCCCTTTAATTGTCATAGATTATTCAGAACAAAATTAAAGCAACTATAAATGCAAGCAACTACATTGGATTACTGAATTTGAATTATTAGCTTATTTAAAAAATAAGGTTACCTAATCACCTCCTTTCTTCCTGTGATTGATTAATTTGTCTTGAGGTTTTAGTTCTTTCTTCTGGCAGAAAAACATTACTATTGGAGGGGTAAGATTGTTGTCAACTCCCACAGTCATATCCGGCTGCTGGATGTTGGCTCAGAGTATTTTCTTGGTACAATTGAGCAGAGTTTTCATGAGATTTTTCCTGGATGGCGACAGGTAACCATCGTGGGGCTCTCGCCTGGCCAGGGACAGTGGAGGAAGCTTGGTCTCAGAGTAAGAACGTGAGGGAAGTGCACAGCTGAGCACCCAGGACGGTTCTTTCACAGTCTCGCCCCTGCTGCCTTGCTGGGAGGTAACAGCCGTCCCCAGGGAGCTGGTTTTCTGGGAGTGGGTTCAGGCATTTTGCTCTTGATGCATATCTTGAGTTTTGGGTTTGCTCAGCCCTTCTTTATTTCTTTTTCTTTTCTTTTCTCTCTTTTTTTTTTTTTCTGAGACAAGATCTCTCTCTGTCACCCAGGCTGGAGTGCAGTGGTGTGATCATAGCTCACTACAACCTCTGCCTCTTGGGCTCAGGTGATCCTCCCACCCCAGCGTCTGCAGTAGCTGGGACCACAGGGACGCACCACCATACCCTGCTAACTTTTGTATTTTTTGGAGACAAAGTCTCACCGTGTTGCCCAGGCTGGTCTTGGACTCCTGAGCTCAAGCAATCCTCCCTCCTCTGCCTCCCAAAGTACTGGGATTACAGGCATGAGCCACCGTGCCTGGACTATTTCTTTTAGATTAGGAAGCACCAACAGTCTTTTTTCTTTTTCTTTTCTTTTCGAGACAAGGTCATGCTCTGTCACCCAGGCTGGAATGCAGTGGTACAACCATGGCTCACTCCAGCCTTGACTTCCCAGGCTCAAGTAATCCTCCTGCCTCAGTCTCCCAAGTAGCTGGGCCTATAGGCGAACACCAGCATGCCCACTAATTTTTGTATTTTCTGTAGAGATGAGGTTTTGCCCTGTTGCCCAGACTGGTCTCCAACTCCTAGGCTGAAACTATCCGCCCGGCTTGGCCCTCATTCTTTTTTCTAACTCTTTTTTTCCTGACCCATCCTGGTGGAGGACCTGAAGCTGATAGTGTAGCATGGTTGTTGGGAGCAGGAACCCTGGACTCTGCTTGCTGGAGTTCAAGGCCTGCCTCTGCCATTTGCTGCCCACGTGACCAGGGCCTGGGGCTGCATGCTTGTGTGACTGGGGCTGCATGCTTGTCTCATCTGGGCTGGGGGTGACGCATTGCGCCCCACAGGGTCATGGGAGCTGAACCACTGAAGAGGCAATGCCTGCACATAGTGAGGGCTCGAGGGCGTCAGCTGTTTCTAAAAGCTGTTAATAGTGGCTGGACTCACTTTAGGAACCGGAATGTCATACATCCCAAGTCAGCGCCTGGCCCTGTTCTTCTGCTTGATTGAGGATGCAGCTCCTTATGTCTAGGAGTTGGTGTTGGTCCCACCCTGAGGTTGGTCTGTCTATGATGAGACACTTTCCTCTTCATGAGTTTAGTGGCAGCTTCCTCTTCAAAGCGCGGACAATTGATGGCTTCTTTGGCTGGACAAATCATTCGTTTTTCTTTGATATCTTTTTCAGTGGTTACTGCCTCTTTCTTCTCACATTTCTGAAGAAGGACAGTGAACTGGACAACTTCTTGTTGTGTAAATTGTGTTAGAGGGCATTGCTTATTCCTTATACTGGTGGCATTAGGTTGACATAAAAACAGTGAAGCGGCCGGGCGTGGTAGCTCATGCCTGTAATCCCAGCACCGTGGGAGGCCAATGTGGGAGGACTGCTTGAGCGCTGGAGTTGAAGACCAACCTGGGCAATAATAGTGAGACCCCATCTGTACCAAAAATAAAAATAAAATAAAAATAAAAGTTACCCAGGCGTAGTGGCATGAGCCTGTAGTCCCAGCTACTTGGGAGTCTAAGGCAGAGGATTGTTTGAACCTGGGAGGTCACAGCTGCAATGAGCTACGATTGCACCACTGCACTCCAGCCTGGGTGACAGAGCGAGACCCTGTCTCAAAAAAAAAAAAAAAACACTTGGACACAGGAAGGGGAACATCACACACCAGGGCCTGTTGTGGGGTGGGGGGGGGGGAGGGAAAGCATTAGGAGATATACCTAATGTAAATGATGAGTTAATGGGTGCAGCACACCAACGTGGCACATGTATACATATGTAACGAACCTGCACGTTGTGCACATGTACCCTAGAACTTAAAGTATAATAAAAAATTAAAAATAATTCCCATTTAAAAAAAAGTACAAGTAAAATAAACATAAAAACAATACCCCCACCCCCTAAAAAGAAGCCATTTTAGATATTCCTGTGCATGTGATTTCTGTGAGCTGTGACTTGTTTCAGGAAGCGAGCAGTTCTGCTGACGGGCTTGGAGGTGGCCCTGCCTCCTCCTCTCTGAACTCTGGTTGTCTGAGTTCAGTGTTCTCTGGCCTATCCTCACTGACTTCTCCTTTAGTGGGGTTCACTGAAGTTCATCATCATCTTGATTCTTCCAGCATTCCTCGGGGAGAGGAAGTGGGGAGGCAGCGGAAGCAGAAGCTTCTCTTGGCTGCCTGACTCTCCCATGGACCTTGGTGAGAGGAGACGTCATTCTTCCTGACTTTCGGTGCCTGTCTAGGGGGAGGCCATCCACCTGCCGCCCAGTCCATGCTTTAGTAGGGGTCTGAGTCACCAAGTTCCACAAAGTGGGGGGCTTCAAACAGCAGAAGCTCATCCTCTCCCCATCTTGGAGGTGGGGTCTGAACTGGCGTCGGCAGGGCCATGCGCCTTGGGAGGCTCCAGGGAGAGGCTGTTCCCGCCACTCTCCAGCTCCTGACTGGTGCTGGCTGTCCTTGCCTGCGGAGCTGTGGCTCTCATCTCTGCCTCTGTTTCCCCATGGTCTCCTCCCTGGGGTCTGCCTTCACATCGTCTTCGCCCCTGTGTCTCTGGGTGTCTTTTCTAATAAGGACACCAGTTAGATTGGATTAAGGGTCTGCCATACTCCATGTGGTCACATTTTAGCTAATCACTTCTGCAGAGACCCTGTTTGCAAATGAGGCCACGTTCACGGGTGCCAGAGATGAAGACTTGAACATATATTTTTGAACCCAAAATAATACATTTATGATTCCATTTTTAAACAGAAAGTGGTGTTTCCTGCCCTCTGGTTCACCTTCAAGGAGAGAAATGAAATCCATTTCTGTGTTTAAAGGCCCTGCGCGGCCGGAGCTTCGGGTACTGCTGCTGGGCTGAGAGCACGGAGAGCACGGTGTGGTCCAGTGGGCGCTCAGCAGCGCTGGTCCAGCCACTGCGTGGAAGGCCTGGGCCCAGCGTACCGGGTGTGTGCGGTGCTTCATGGCTGCCTGTGAAAAGTTAGTCACTGCACAGGCATTTAATGGAAGGGCCCAAGCTGTGAGGCACTCAGAGCAGGCAGGAGGAGGAGAGGTGGAATCTAGGGAATGGGCTCCAATCTCGCCAGTAGAGTCTCTGAGCCTTGACTTGTAGATCTGCGAAAATGGAAAACAGAGACTTCCCAGGGTGGTTTAAGTGTCCATGAAGACGTGACCCACGAAGTGGTTGTATGAATTAGCCTCATGTGTTATTTATTCATTTCTGTAACTTCACATCTCCTTCATGCCTGTTCTGAGTAGCCCGTGAGCGTCTGCTGTGGTCCAGGAACTATACCTGGTGTTCAGGGTGGGTTCGGGTTGGGGGTCTCCGGCTCTGAGCAGAGTCTGCTCTGTGCCGTCCAGCATGGTAGCCACTGGCCACACGTGGCTTGGACTTAGAGATGTGGCTAGTTCTAGGTGAGATGTGTGCTTTTCAAAACAAGGAAGAATTCTGAATTTAAATTCCTCATTACATTCTCCATCTCCCTGCCAATAAAAGATGTTCCTGGGCTGGGCACGGTGGCTCAGGCCTGTAATCCCAGCACTTTAGAAGGGCGAAGCGGGGGGATCACTTGAACTCAGGAGTTTGAGACCAGGCTGGGCAACTTAATGAGACCTCATTTCTACTAAAAATTAAAAAATTAGCCAGGCGTGGTGGTACACGCCTGTAGTCCCACCTGCTTGGGAGGCTGAGGTGGGAGGATCGCTTGAGCCCAGGAGGATGAGGTTGCAGTGAGCCATGATTGAGCCACTGCACTCCAGCCTGGGTGACAGAGTGAGACCCTGTTTCTATTTTTTAAAAAAAAAATGTTGCTGGATATGTCTTCTGCTCTTCGTTTTGGAAATCATATTTTTCCTATTTTACTGTTTAGTTGTTGAACAGCTGGCAGGAGAGGACTTGTGCATTTATGGTGAGGTCCAGTTTTGTGGAGTTCACACTCTTTTGAAGCCTGCTGGGAAGCCCCCCGGGGTGCACAGTAGAGGGTGTTCATATTGGATCAGCATTTGGAAAGATAACGGCCGGGGGAAGGAACCCTCAAGGAAGAAGTGGCCAGTTTGGGTCAAAGTGATCCTTGCAGTTTTCTGAAAAGCCCCTGTCATGCTGCTTCCCCTGCCCTGGACATTTGTTTGGCTGAGGGGCAAGGCAGGGGTTGGGGCGTGGTCGGCACCCTTGACCGGCACACCTGTACATCACGGTGGCAGCACCTCTTTGTTTGTGGGGGCTCGGCCTCAGGGGACAGCCTGAAAATGGGGGAGCTGTACAGGCCTCTCTGGAGAGCCTCAGCTTTGCAGACAGCCTCCATCCCAGGGAAGCAAGTGAGCAGTCCATGTGAATAAGGCAGCCAGGCTTCCCCAGAGAAACAGACCCGGCAGAGCGTGTATGAGCTCAGGCAAGGTTGCTCTGTTGCTGTCTGGGGGCTGAATTCCTTCGTCTCTGGAAGAGCTCAGTCTTTACTTCTCAGGCCCTCAGCTGATTAGATGAGGCCTGCCGCCTCGCAGGGGGCCGTCTGCTCTGTCACATCCACTGATGTAAATGCTGATCCCACCCAACAAACACCTTCCCACCCATGTCCAGGCTAGCGCAGGACCAAACTGCTGGGCACCAGGGCCCGACCACATACAGTTCCCCATCACGGTGGGTGGAGGCTGGCAAGCCCATTGGCTCTCTGGAGGCTTTGGTGCATGTGGGTTCTGGGGGGTGGGCCTGCCCACTGCGTGGGGCCCTTGCTTGCTAGCTCTCCACTTTCCACGTACTGGTGGGGGCAGGTGTGTCCAGCCAGGCCCTGTGCTGGCTCCAGGCAGCCCAGCTCCATTCATGCACCCGGGGACTCTTGTGGGCCCTCCTTACTGCACTAAAATCAACAAGCAATTGAATACAGTGTTGGTTATAGTAGTCAATTATTTATTCTTTTCTAATGCTCCTGAGGGGATAGTTGCTTCCACATCTCATTCTTTCTTTGCGAGGCAGGGTCTTGCTCTGCTGCCCGGGCTAGAGTGCAGTGGCACTATCACAGCTCACTGCAGCCCAACCTCCTGGGCTTAAGTGATCCTCCTGCCTCAGCCTCCTCAGAGTAGCTGGGACTACAGGCACATACCACCATACCCAGCTAATTTTAAAAATTCTTTTTGTGGAGATAGGACTCACTGTGTCACCCAGGCTGGTCTCAAACTCAGAGGCTCAAGGGATCCTCCCACCTCAGCCTTCTGAAGTGCTGGGATTACAGGTATGAACCACTGTGCCTGGCCTCCACACACCATTATTTAACCAAGTTCACTATCAGATAGTTTAAAAAAACAAACCTAGAGGGAATGTAGATCATGCCTGTGGATGGAGATGGTCCCATGACTCTAAACTTTAGCCAAAACTCATCAACTTTACAAAATAGAACTAAAATAACCTTTTGGCTCGTATTTGTGGATGCAACCTGCAAACACTGGAGAAAGCATGTAGTGGTATTTTTGAACAGTCTCTGACGGGAAGTATGTCACAGCTCCTCTAGGCTGCGCTGCTGCTGGTGCCATTGCTGGAGTTGCTTATTTTGCTCCCATCTCTGGTCTGGGAATATGCACTTTTCCTTTCCTCAGGTTGTCACATTGATGTTTTGTGAGCTCCCTGCCAGGGGGCTGTCCGATTTGGCAAGGCAGAGAACTCATCTTAAAAGTTTCCCTTCTCTGCTGGGCACAGTGGCTCATGCCTGTGACCGCAGCACTTTGGGAGGCCAAGTTGGGAATATAGCATGAGCCCAGGAGTTCAAGACCAGCCTGGGCAGCATAGTAAATCCCCATCTCTACACAAACATAAAAGAAATTAGCTGGGTGTAGTGGTATGCACCTGTGGTCCCAGCTACTCGGGAGGCGGAGGTGGGAGGAACACTTAAGCCCAGAAGATGGAGGCTGCATTGAGCCATGATCGTACCACTGCACTTCACAGAGCAAGACTCTGTCTCAAAAAAATAATAATTAAATAAAATAGGCTGGGCGTGGTGCCTCGTGCCTGTAATCCCAGCATTTTGGGAGTCCAAGGTGGGTGGATCACTTGAGGTCAGGAGTTTGAGACCAGCCTGGCCAACATGGTGAAACCCTGTCCCTACTAATAATACAAAAATTAGCTGGGCATGGTGGTATGTGCCTGTAATCCCAGCTACTAGGGAGGCTTAGGCAGGAGAATTGCTTGAACCCTGGACGTGGAGTTTGCAGTGAGCTGAGATTGCATCACTGCACTCCAGCCTGGCCAACAGAGCAAGACTGTCTCAAAAAAAAAAAAAAATAATAATGAAAGTTCCTGTTGTCTCAGTGTTTGCATTTCCTGGTAGGGCTCACTTTTCAATGAATTGAAATACCAAGCTTTCTAATTCTTACATTTCAATAGCTGCCTTTTTCTTTCCCACTTTCACTGGGTAAATTGCTGATTTTCACTCCTGGTGCACGTGGTATTCACCTGGGGAGCTTTTAAAGCTGATACAAATGCCAGCCCCACTCTTGATCCTGGCAGCTGGGTCAGGGTCTGAGCATCAGTATTTTTTAAGTCTCCCCGCTGCATGCTTAAGATGTGAGCCAAGAGTGTCTGTGGCTTCTGATGGCTGTCTCAACCCACTCTCTTATTTAAACCATGAGTGAAAATGACACGACACTTGGGGTAGAAGCCTGGCTGTGTTTGGCTTTTGGAAGGTTGAAGAGTGAAATGGAAAGCACTTGGGCAGTTTTCGGTTCTGCAACAGCGGATCGGGATTACTGTGGGTGCTGACTTCCCTTCCCCTTGTGCCTGAACCCTGGGCCATGTCAGCTCCACTGATCTGGCAACATCCGGAGCACCCCCAGGACCAGGGAGAAGGTCGTCATCTGAGAATAAGAAACATAGAAGATTGGTCCACTGCAAAAGCGCCCAGTCGGCCCCAGGAGGTAGGGTGTAAATGGAGGGATGATGAGACCCCGGACATGGGCAGCCCTGGGACGGTGACGTCCATCCTTAGGTTTGGGAGGAATCTCATGATTTATGGAACAAACACTTCTATTATAGGGCCTAATATGCTGGGTACAGCTCCAGGCAGTTTACCTGTGTGCAGATTCTGGTTTCTCAGCCACCCTTTGGCAGGTGTGACCCACATTTTAGTGACAGGGAAACTGAGGTACCGCATGTCTAAGTGACTTGCCCAAGGTCACACGGTGGGGATTTGAATGTAGTCTGTCTCTAGAGTGGGGGCTGTTTACCAGAATGCTCTGCAGTCCCTGCCCAGCGAATTAGCCGGCACTTCCAGGATAGTTCTCTGCACAAAATTTGGAGCTCCTGGGAAAGTGGCTGCACTCTGCAAATGCCTGTGCTCTGTGGGATCACAGGGTGGAGGCAGGCTTTTCTCCTGCCCGACAGCCCACCTCAAAGGGGCCCTAGGCCCCTTCCTCTGCTTCCGGGGGTGGTTAGACCAGACTCCCTGGGGTGCCTGTCGCCAGCGCGTTTGTCAGGGCTCCACCGCTCCTGTGTCTGTTGCCCACCTCCTTCTCCATTTGTGCCTCAGTTTCTCCTTCTGTAAAACATGGGAAAGGGAAGCCTGCATAAGCATAATAAACCCTGAGGACTCACACTGTGCTGGCCATGCTTCTTCCCATCGCTAATGCAGTGCTTCCTGTCCTTGATAGGGGACGGGATCGTGGAAGTTAACAGCTCATTCCCTGCTATAAATTACCGAGTCCTGTTCTGGCTTCCATTTCTCTCGTTTGGACAGAACTTAAACCTCATAAAGTGAGTGGAATTAGCTCTTTAGGCTAACAGACACAATTGTGTTTTTAGATCTGTAAATTCGAGAAACAAACCTGGTGGGACCTGCCTCCTGAGGGCCCTGTGTAGAGGTGGGGCGGGTGGGACCTACTTCTCCAGGGACCTGTGTCTGTGTAGAGGTGGGGTGGGTGGGACCTGCCTCCCCAGGGCCCTGTGTAGAGGTGTGGTGGGTGGGACCTACTTCCCCAGGGTCCTGTGTCTGTGTAGAGGTGGGGTGGTGGGACCTACTTCCCCAGGGACCTGTGTCTGTGTAGAGGTGTGGTGGGTGGGACCTACTTCCCCAGGGTCCTGTGTCTGTGTAGAGGTGGGGTGGGTGGGACCTGCCTCCCCAGGGCCCTGTGTAGAGGTGTGGTGGGTGGGACCTACTTCCCCAGGGACCTGTGTCTGTGTAGAGGTGGGGTGGGTGGGACCTGTCTCCCCAGGGCCCTGTGTAGAGGTGTGGTGGGTGGGACCTGCCTCCCCAGGGCCCTGTGTAGAGGTGTGGTGGGTGGGACCTACTTCCCCAGGGACCTGTGTCTGTGTAGAGGTGGGGTGGGTGGGACCTGCCTCCCCAGGGCCCTGTGTAGAGGTGGGGTGGGTGGGACCTGCCTCCCCAGGGCCCTGTGTAGAGGTGGGGTGGGTGGGACCTGCCTCCCCAGGGCCCTGTGTAGAGGTGTGGTGGGTGGGACCTGCCTCCCCAGGGCCCTGTGTAGAGGTATGGTGGGTGGGACCTACTTCCCCAGGGACCTGTGTCTGTGTAGAGGTGGGGTGGGTGGGACCTGCCTCCCCAGGGCCCTGTGTAGAGGTGGGGTGGGTGGGACCTGCCTCCCCAGGGCCCTGTGTAGAGGTGTGGTGGGTGGGACCTACTTCCCCAGGGCCCTGTGTAGAGGTGTGGTGGGTGGGACCTACTTCCCCAGGGTCCCGTGTCTGTGTAGAGGTGGGGCGGGTGGGACCTACTTCCCCAGGGTCCTGTGTCTGTGTAGAGGTAGAGTGGGTGGGACCTGCCTCCCCAGGGCCCTGTCTGCAGTGAGCAGGGCGTCTTCATTTCTGGCTGCTCTGGACTCACAGTTACAGTCCTGGTCAGTTTTGCTGCATTTCAGTAGTTTGTCCAACAGTGTGGCTGATCAGACTTTGGAGGCGTTCTTACAGATTCAGGTTTCCTTCACCACCAGGGGTAATTGACGTTTTCGTCTATATGTGTTGGTGACAAAGCTTAGCAGATCACTTATGGATTTGCTACATAGACGAGTAATAATTCCTGGGCAAGTTGAACGTAGAGCCCCAGGCTCCGGTCACTCACCCATCCTCCCATCTGCTTGGCCGGAAGACAGCCCAGGCAAAAAGGCGGGAGAGTCTGGCAGAAGGCTGGGCTCCTTCCTCAGGCTTGAACCCGTGCCCCCAGCCCTGATGATGTCAGGCTGGTGTTAGTAGTGGCCACACAGGCTCGGCAGCCTGGCTCCGTTCACCAGACCAGGGTTGGCAGCTCACCGACCCTTGGCTGCGCTGGTTGAATTTGAACCAATTTGTGATTTTTCTCTTTTGCCCTGTTTCTGGGGCAGCCTGGGGCTCTGGCATCCCCAGAAATGGACCTAAGACTGTTTATTTCTCCAGGAAAGTCCAAGTAAACCAGCAGAACTCTCAGCGCTTTGGCTTCAGGATTGGTACTGAGGGACTCCGGTCTGGGGGAGAAGGCAAGAGAGATAGAGATGCCTGATCCTGTCTCCAGGGAGAGGGACTTTGAAGTACTCCGTTTAAGCCCATACTTGTAGACAGGAAATCAATACTCTGAGAGATACAGGGGCTGACATGTGTATGGGGTTGGCAGCAGGGGGCTGACGGCCCTGCTCAGAGCACATTCACAAACTTCCAGAAAATGCATGAGGGTCCTTGGATTCAAATACACTGTGAGTCTGTCAAAACCAAGTGCAAAAGGTCAAGTTGTAGTGACACCATTTTATCTTCATTGTCTTATGTTCACTGTCATGCCTTAAATACCAGAGCCCCTACTCAAATTCAATTAGGATTAAATTCAGAACTTCTGTTCCCTGCGGGACTGGCCCTTCTTGGTGTGGACAATGCGCTCATTGAGAGCAGCCTGACTCTTCCATTAGCAATCCTAAAAGCTATACATTATCTCCAAAGCAGTAGTATTTTAGAATTTCAAATATGAAAACTGCTTGCTTGTAAATTCTTTAGCTGGGGCAACTGCATTTAATTGGTTTGCATTCATTAATGGGTAGATAACAGATTATAGGGTTCAAGCAAGAATTCTTACTTTTTTCTGGCTAGCATTTGTGATTCTTCAGTTCCTACTTCCTTTCATTACTAAGATCTTTCCTTTTATATTATTATTTCCTTTTTTAGTTTTTTAAAGGCAAATCAGACGTTTTTATCTGGAATGGAAAACTATTTTAGGCATAGGCATCAACACGGTTCTCCCTTTGGCCCTAGTGAACTATGTAACAGAGACTTGAAAAACATTCTTCCAGGGTAGCTGGAATGCCCCTGACTCCACATTCCCACAGTCACACTCTTGTGAAATCTGGTGGGTAGAAGCTGATGACGTTTTTAGCTCACGTAAAAACTTCATGATGCCTGGACTGTTATCTATGGGATTAGTGTCCCTGAAACAAAAGTCTTAGTACTGTGATCATGACGAAGAAGCATTTTTCTTTCTTTTCTGTTTTTTTTTTTTTTTTTTGAGATGGAGTTTCACTCTTGTCCAGGCTGGAGTGCAGTGGCGCTAGCTCAGCTCACCGCAACCTCCGCCTCCCAGGTTCAAGCAATTCTCCTGCCTCAGCCTCCTGAGTAGCTGGGATTATAGGCACGTGCCACCACGCCTGGCTAATTTTGTATTTTTAGTAGAGACGGGTTTTCTCTGTGTTGGTCAGGTTGGTCTCGAACTCCTGAACTCAGGTGATCCGCCCACCCTGGCGTCCCAAAGTGCTGGGATTCCAGGCATGAGTCTCCGGCCTTTTTCTTTTCTTTATTATTACCATTTTAAATTTGTTTTAGAGATGGGGTCTCACTCTGTTGCTCAGGCTGGAGTGCACTGGCATGATCATAGCTCACTGCAGCCTCGAACTCCTTGGCTCAAGCAATCTTTCCTCCTCAGCCTCCCGAGTAGCTGGGACTACAGGCATGCGTCACCATGCCTGGCTAATTAAAGTATATATATGTTTGTAGAGATAGGAGCCTTGCTATGTTGCCCAAGCTGGTGTCCAACTCCTGGCCTCAAGCAATCCTCCTGCCCTAGCCTTTTCTTTTTTAAGCTAATGCCTGCTGTATTGGGTTTTAAAGGCTCTTGATCATCATCTTCTGTAGTGGGAGAATGACTGTGGATTCCAGGGACACTGTTTGGTTTCTGCCTGCTGGGGTCCAGTCCAGCTTGACTGGAAACGGATTGACTTCTCAGTCTGAAGCTGACCCCTGGTAGGCATGTGGAAGGGAGGAATGTTGCCCTTCAGGTGCTGAATTCCAGAGCACAAGCTGCTTGCCAACAGGGTGGCTCTGTTGCCCAAACGACAGCTTTCCCAGGCTGGCTTTTCCCAGAAGAGGGAGGTGACCCGGGTAGCTCTCGCACTTTGACCCTCAGACTGGCAGCAGGGCACATTCTTCTGACTCCTACCAGAGCTGGTCTGGGCTCAGCTCCCAGCTCGCTTTCCCTCCACATCCCCGAAGGGCACACTGTCAGCTTTGCTGAAGGGGGAGCTGGAGCCCATGCTCGGGGCCTGGGAGACCATAGTGGTCAGTAGACAGGTCTGTCTGGCTCATCTCACAGGACATGAGTGTGTGTCTCTGTGGGCGCCTCTCTCCAGGGTTGCCCAAGGGGTGACCAGCCTGCCTCAAAATCTAGGCAGCATCACCTAGCAAGGTTTGAGAACTTGGTGTCATCAGAATGTGGCCATTTCAGAAAGATTGCGGATGGGAATGGGATGAAATTTGGTTGTGCTTCTTGGCTATTTGGCTCTAAACAGTGGTTTATTGGCAAAGGACAGTCTGCCTTAGAGAGCCACATGTGTGCAGGTGTCGTGCGTTCAGTCCATGCTCCAAAGCCCCACAGACCAAGGGTCCTTAACTTTGTTTGTGTGAAGGCCCTCTCGGCCCCTGAGGGGTATGAGCTCAGGACCCCTTCTCAGAACACTGTGCCCAAGTGCATGCAGTCACATACAAAGGTAACCAGCTATCCTTAAATACAGTCGTCTAGAGCCTTTTAAAATTATGGTTGATATGTGGTTCATGGTCGACATATTAATGAATGAAGGCGTGACCGGTCTGAAGGGTCGTGGGCATCACTCTGGAGTGTCTGAGGCGTCTGGCATGTGGATGGAAGCACCTGCTGGCCCTGTTGGTGATGAGTGCCCCTTACCGCCATTTCTGCAGTTTACTGCCAATATTTATGGTGAAAGGAAATGGTAAATTTCAGATAGAGGGTGGTGAAAACAAAGATGACGTTTTTCTCCCCCATTCAAGGTCGTGGACCCTGTGAATTTGGTTTATGACCCCAGTGGTTAAGAGCCCTTGCTACTGGTCGACACTGTCCACACACTCAGGGGAAGTTGCTCTCAAAGTGACATGGGACCATTTATAATTTAGAAGCTGCCAATGATGGGCCACTGTTGCATTTTGGTTTGCCTAAATGTGATCTTTAGAAAATTTTGAATTAGTTTTGAATGCTTAAAACTTGGGAGATTAAAATCCACATTGTTAGCTTCTTTTTAAAAAATCAGAACCAGGCTTACTTTTCCCAGGTGAGGGATTGGAATGGGGCCTGGACACTCCCTGGGTGCCACCTCTCTCTGCGCCAACGCCCCAGCAGCCTCATTCTTGTTCAGAGGCACTTGACCTTGCGTTCTGAGCTCGAGAGTGGAGGCCAGTGCTGTTAGTCAGTCGTTCCCAGCTCTCCCTCCTCTTGGTCTAAGGGCATGGCCCGGGAGGCCACACATGCCCCAGGGAGGAGGGGGAGGAGCTGGCCTGCAGCAGGCGCTATGGGAGCTTCCAGGCCTGTCTGCAGAGGCTCCTTGGGATGGCGTCTGAGCACAGGTATCAGTCTCACTCCTCTTCGAAAGAGTGCCCCCGGCAGGTGTGGTCGGGAGCAGGTGCTTTGTGGTTGGAAGATCTCACTTGGGGTTTGCTTGTTGGTGATTGAAACAAATTCATCACCTTCCTGCCAGCAGGGAGGGCCCATGCCATGCGCAGCCTGCTCGGTCCGCGAGAGGCAGGTGGGGGCCAAGGTGCATGCTGCTGCCTCTCCCACAGCTGCTTCCTGAGAGCTCATCCCCCCAGTGCGGCAGATGTGCCCAACGATTAAAAGCACGCCAAGGCCTGGAGGACATACCAGCAGGCGTGCTCGGCTCAGCCCTCCCTGCTGGGGGCTCTCACCTGCTGCGTGCACTGCACCTGTCCCACGAACACCTGCCTTGGCCAGATCTGCTCCCCTTGTGGGAGTCTGTCCTCCACATCTGAGTATGCAGAAAGCTTGTGCTACAGACAGGGGTTCAGAATTATGCCAGAAAGTTCCTAGGTAGCCCTTGAGTGGACTGGCAGGGAGCCGCCTGCTGGTGGGGAGGTGAGCGGGCCCCCTTGGGGATCTGTGCACTGTTGGTGGGATAGAAAGGTGGTCCTGGGACAGATGTTGGGAACAGGACAGTATGGATGTGCAGGTGTTACCTGTGGGGAGTGTATCTGACCCGGGTTGATTTGATTAGATGACTGCATTGTAAAAGTACACAGGGACCGGGACCTTTTAATCCTCCTTTTTAGCCATCAATTCGGGGGTCTCTGCGTTTAAATGTAGGACGGTGGCGGGTGTTCCAGTGTCCTGGCCCAGCCTCCCTCAAGCGCTGCTGTGCCTGACTCCCCCACACTTCAGTCTCCTCGTGGAAAGTGTGTGTGCCCGCATCGACCTTGTGAGGCTGAAGTGCTGGGGGCACAGGGAGGGCAGAGGCCCACACTCCAGGCACTGCAGGGGTGCATGCCAGCTGGCCCTGTTCCCCGCCAGACCCAGTGACAGACAGCACCTTGTCAGTAGCCAATGTGTTGACGTTGAGCTGTGTCCCAAGGGTTTGATCTCGACCTGGAAATGTTTTGGGAGCAGGTTCCTGGCTTGCCTGCAATTGCCCGCACCTCTGTCTGTTTTAAACCTGGAGGGCAGGCGGGGCTGCGGCACCCATAAGAAGTGCGAATGCTGGGGCCTGGCTCCTCAGGGATTCCGATTCCAGTGAGGGAGGGGAGATGTCCACTGTGTCCTAAAAATATCGTGAGCACTGCAGGGTGCTGTGTGATTCTGGGCAGATAAGTGCAGGTGTGGTTTACAACCCCTGTTATGAACTCAGAAGCCCTCCCTGTAGTACCTCCTGGGCAGGGCAGCAAGGGCAGCACAGGGCAGCTGGGAGTGCCCAGGGGGTGTAAAGGAGGAGGGTGAAGGGACATGGGCACACTTTGCTTTCAGAGTTTGCCTTCCTGAGTCAGCTTCTGTCTCAGCAAGGGCCTTGGCAGTCGCTGCTTTTTTCTGGACATCAGTTCTTGATTCCTTCCATCTCCAGCCACGGCTGGGGCCATGACTCCGTTAGAGTTGGTGCTTGAAGGCAGGGAGGGCTGTGTGAATGCCTGAGGCCCGTTCTTCCTGAACATGCTTGGATTCGATTTCCCATCTACTCTGGGCACCCAACAGCTTGTTTTCTCGAGGGGCCGCCTGCTCTGGGGATGGTGCCCATGGGTGGCACATTCTCTATCAACTATGTTTAAGCGTTTCATCCTGTGTGTGTTGCCCTAAAAATAAACATCCCTGTGGGACACTCCCTTGCAGTGTGGCTGGTGGCTATGTTCTGAGATGAGAGATAACCACTCTTTCTGTCCCTCTTTTCCCACCAGGGCGGGAGCAGTTCCATGGCCTGGGCTCCATGTACTGCCGGGGGGCGGCCGCCATCATCCTCACCTATGATGTGAATCACCGGCAGAGCCTGGTGGAGCTGGAGGACCGGTTCCTGGGCCTGACAGACACAGCCAGCAAAGACTGCCTCTTCGCCATCGTGGGGAACAAAGTGGACCTCACTGAGGAGGGGGCCTTGGTGGGCCAGGAGAAGGAAGAGTGCAGTCCCAATATGGAGGCCGAGGACTGTGTCTCCCCCAGGGCACCTAAGCAGGTGCATCTGGAGGATGCGGTGGCCCTTTATAAAAAGATCCTCAAGTACAAGATGCTGGATGAGCAGGACGTGCCGGCCGCTGAGCAAATGTGCTTTGAGACCAGCGCCAAGACCGGCTACAATGTGGACCTCCTGTTTGAGACCCTGTTTGACCTGGTGGTGCCAATGATCTTACAGCAGAGAGCTGAGAGGCCGTCACACACAGTGGATATATCCAGTCATAAGCCACCCAAGAGGACCAGATCTGGGTGTTGTGCCTGACTTTCGAGGGCCTCCTGGACTCAGACTGTGCATGTGGGAAGGGGTCTGACCAGGCAAGCTGTGATCTGAAAGGAGCAAGGAACACCAAGGAATTATTTTCCGGAATGACACACGCAGCAGAATGTTGGAGTGGAAATGATGGCTGGCTATGAAGAGGAGGTCAACGTGTGTGGTCTCCTCGGTCTCTGTCAGAGGGGTGGGGAGGTGGGGAAACAGGAATCCTCTGCAAAGCCCAATCTGCAGAGTTGAGACCCCTGGCGCTCTCTGCCCCGCTGCCTGGCACTGGTCCTTTGCAGCCAGCCTCCAATGGCCCCCTCGCCCTTGCACAGGCAGAAGCCTGCGTCTGCACCTGCACCTCTGACCCTTTCAGCACCCTGGGTTGTTACCACATCCTACAACTTTGACATTTCTTGTTCTCAAGTGTTTCCTTCACTGTAAGTTGTCTTTGGTCCTCCCACTTGGTACTTGTATCTTGATGCTTTATAATCCTGACTCTCGACATGTTCATTTATACAAAATCAGGAATAACTTTGTTTTTATACTGATTGCAGCAGTGTTGGCTACATGTATTATTAAAGAGGACTTTTGGAAAAACTTAGGTATTGAGACTGAACTGACTTCATTTGCACCCCCAGTCCCAGGGACTTTTTGTGGGGTAGGGTGGGGGGTGCTGGGGAGATGGCTGCGAACTTGAGATACGTCTCTCTTTCTGCAGAAGCTCTGTGAAATCCTTACCAATTGCAGAATATTTAGATTGGCCCATCTGCCTAGTTTTCTTGATGACTTGAATTCCAATAATAGTAGCAAAGCTAAAAGCTCTGGTTCTGCTGAAGTCTGGGGCATCTGAGCACCCAGGTCTCTGAGTCAGAAACCCCCTTCGGGTCTGCTGCTGCTGGCCGTGGGGTGGCTGCTTTATTGGAAGATGTCAGACAGAGATGCCAGGAGACAGCAGATTTGTTTTCCCAGAAATGTGACTGAACGAAAGCAGGTCGGGGTCGGGGCTGTTTGTTGGGAGGCAATGTGGGGCGGATGGCACTGGGCAGTGGGTTTCATGAGTGCTGTTTTCTTTCTTTCTTTCTTTTTTTTTTTTTGTTGTGATAGGATCTTGCTCTGTCACCAGGTTGGAGTGCAGTGGTGTGATCTTAGCTCACTGCAGACCGTACCTCCCGGGTTCAAGTGATCCTCCCGACTCAGCCTCCCAACATGCTGGGATTACAGGGGTGCTCTGTTTTCTGGGGAGCTGTTCATAATTTGCTGAAGGCCTGTGCTCTCTGGTTTCTGGGCTGCTGCAGGCCTAACTTGTCTGCTCCTGTGGAGTGAGTGCTTTCAGGCAAGGAAGGGAGCTTGGACCCCAGGAGGAAGCACTGAGGCAACCCCTGCGATTGCAGGTCCTCAGCCCCCCTAAGATGTGGTTTCGGAGTTTAAAACTTCAGTTTCGCAACCGCAGCCCATTGAGAAGTGAACGCAAATCAGCCTGACTCGTGACTTTTTATTGACTTGGCTGAATAGACCACTGAAGGGACAGAAGTTATATTTATTTTCTATAAAGTGCATCTTTGCTAGTGACCCATCTAGGAAATATGCTAATCAAAAAGACCTTGGAATCTTTTTTTTTTTTTTTTTGAGACAGGGTCTCACTCTGTTGCCCAGGCTGGAGTGCAGTAGCACAATCTCAGCTCACTGCAGCCTTGAACTCCTGAACACAAGTGATCCACCCACCTCAGTCACCCGAGTAGCTGGGACTACAGGGGTGTGTCAGTACGCCTGGCTAATTTTTTATTTTTATTTTTTGTAGAGATGAGGTCTTGCTGTGTTTCCCAGGCTGGTCTAGAACTCATGGGCTCACGCAATCCTCCTGCCTCGGCCTCCCAAAGTGCGGGGATCATAAGCATGAGCTCCAGCCCTGGCCAGAGTCTTGCTTTGAAGGCTGTGAAGGGAGAGAAAGTATCATATGGCACTGTTTTTGCAGTTGGTGCTTGAAGGCAGGGAGGGCTCTATGAATGCCTGAGGCCCGTTCTTCCTGAACATTCTTGGATTCGATTTCCCATCTGCTCTGGGCACCCAACAGCTTGTTTCCTTGAGGGGCCGTGTGCTCCGGGGATGGTGCCCATGGGTGGCACGTTCTCCATCAACTCTGTTTAAGCATTTCATCCTATATGTGTTGTCCTAAAAATAAGCATCCCTGTGGGCTCCTTTTAAACGAGTTCCTCTGAGCAGTTGGCGCTGCAGTCTCTCCTATGCTAGCAACTTCCAGCTGCCCTTACAAGTGCTTTTGTAAGGGCATGAGGGGCTCATTAATTCAGCACATCTCACTGAGCAGTCACTCTCCACAGCCCTTCCTGGAGCTGAGCTATTGGGACAGTTTCAATGACGGTGCCGCCACAGGCCCCCTGGCACCCTGTGTCCTGGGCTGCATTCCAAGTGGACCTTGGATACCAGCCTGGCTGCTCGCTGGGGAGCCTGGTCTTGGGTCCTACTCCCCCACCCTCATCTCATGTGGCCTCTGTTTCCTTCCAGAAACCACGTCAGTTCTTGGAAAGCTTGAAATCTCTTGGTTGGGCAACTCAGCTGTTGGAGACGGCGCAGATTTCCCCACTGGGTGTGGGTTTGAGCTCGTGACCTCGAGCATCCGTCTTTCCTTTGTACAAAGCGGCCACTCCAGGGAGGAGAAGAGCAAGTGACGATCCGGGGTTAATGGCTGTGTGTGGTCTCGGAGCTCCCTTCTGCACTGTCCAGCTGTCCTTGTCCCCATGCAGATGAGAACCCTTTCCTCAATGACACCTCATAACCAGGTATTTCCTAGTGCCCTTGAAGCCTTGTGCCTGGCAGTGGTGTCAGGGAGTCTTGGGGTTGGGTATGTGGTAATCTGGGTGCTGTCAGTCAGAATGTCCCCTTCCCTAGGCTCCCAGGCCTAGTTTCTTAAAGAGTGTGACGTTGCCATTTCTGGACCCAACTTCCTGGTTTAAACAGCCCCTGCTGTGCCAGGAAAACAACCTCACATGAATGTTCCCAGCACACAGATCCCCCAGCACACGGGTGCCCCCCAGTACACGCCCCCCCAGCACACGGATACCCCCAGCACACGGGTTCCCCCCCAGCACACAGATCTCCCCAGCACATGGATCTCCCCAGCACACGGATCCCCCCAGCACACAGGGTCCCCCCAGCACACAGGGTCCCCCCAGCACATAGGTTCTCCCCAGCACACGGGTTCCCTCCCCAGCACACGGATCTCCTCAGCACACGGGTCTCCCCAGCACACGGATCCCCCCAGCACATAGGTCCCTCCAGCACACAGATTCCTCCCCAGCACACGGATCCCCCCAGCACACGGATACCACCAGCACACGGGTTCCTCCTCCCCCAGCATACAGATCTCCCCAGTACCCAGGTCCCTCCAGCACACAGGTCCCTCCAGCTCACGGGTCCCCCCCAGCACATGGATCCCCACAGCACCTGGGTGCTCCCAGCACATGGATCCCTCCGGCAGAGGCGAGCTGCTGCTCAAGGCCCATGAGACAGACCCCATGAGACACGGAGATGGTGCCTGTCTTCCAGAGAGAAGGGGCAATGGCTCTGAGCTCGGCCTTCACTCCGTGCTCCTGGGAGACTCTAACCAGGCTGAGTCTCTACTGAGCAATGACCACAAACCTCTGAAGAAGGAAGAAGAGTGGTACCCGGACCCCAGAGACCCTGGTGGGAGTGCCGTGGTGTGGCCTCCAGGTGTTTGGAAGATTTCAAAGGCACAGATCCTCCCAGCCCTGGTTGGTGGAGTCCAGGTTATATCTTCCCTTCTGTGGCAAGGCAGGGTGGCCTGTGCCGCTCGTCCTCTTACATGCCATTATTTAGGAGCACAGCTTCTTCTCCACAGTGTACAGGGGTCTTCCATCCTCCCACTTCGCAGAGCTGGATCTTTCGAGCCTCATTGTCGAAACAGGACAAAGGTGATGGGTGTGGTGGGTGGATGCAGAGCTGAGACCCTGCTCACACAGCTGAGACCCTGCACACACAGTCGAGACCCTGCACACACGCACAGCTGAGACCCTGCACACACGCACAGCTGAGACCCTGCACACACAGCTGAGACCCTGTACACACAGCTGAGACCCTGCACACACACACAGCTGATACCCTGCACACACAACTGAGACCCTGCACACACAGCTGAGACCCTGAACACACAGCTGAGACCCTGCATGCATAGCCAAGACCCTACACGCACAGCAGAGACCCTGCACATACATGTGCCGCCTGCACTCAGCCTCCTCTGTGCCTGCTCTGGAAGCTCTTGGGCACAGTCCTCCCTTGTGGTCCAGGCTGCCTCCTTCAGGGAGAGCTGACGCCTTCAGAGCAAGCGTCCTTGCATGGTTATGAAGCTCTGTGTCCCTCCCCTTCCCTTTGTGTTTGCCTTGAACCCACTGGCCCAGCCCTCAGGGATCGGATCTGGAGGGCATCTTGCTTGCGGATATGTGGACCCAAGGCCCGAGAAGGCGCGTCCTGGGTCAGGGTGTCAGTGGCTGGAGTGAGACACGCCCAGGCCTTGGCTCCCAGCCCCACCCACTTCCTCACCAGGCCCTCCCGGCTCAGTCTACATTGGCTGTTTTCTTGGGATGTCACTGTGGAAGGTCCTGCCTGGGGCATGGCGGCTTGGGAATCTGAGCCTCGGACTTTCAATGCCACGTTCCAGTTGCTGCCATGTCTTTCCTCCCCTAAAGGTGGGCTTGGTTGTTCGGGCTGCAAATGGTGGATACCCACGGATCCAGGACAAGCCTCAGCGCCTTTTTTTACCCCCCATCCAGATTTTCCCACTGGGAGAAGGTGTGGGGGCCTGGAACGCTGTCTCTTGGGAGCTGGTCTCAGTTAAGTAAGCAGGGTTGGCTCGTGCCTGCTCTTGGTCTGAAGGTGGCAGGCCTGGGACTGGCCACTGTCATCCCCAGTAGCACTTCCAAACCCCCTCCCTCAGCCTCAGTGCGTGGCGGCCTCGTTCACCAGCCCCTGTGTGGTGGGCGGCTCCCATGGCCAGGGGCGAGCTCTCCCTGCTTCGAGGGAGGTGTGAGAGCCCCCTGGACAGAGTCCTCATAATCTGAATGCAAGAATTCCTTTCCCAGGAATACTGCAGATAAAATGGATTACGTTTGTGAGTGTACAGTTAAGAATAAGCCAGCTCAAGGCAAAAGAATGGGTCCCGCCCGGAGGAGAAGCGGGGTCCTGTCCCATGTGGGATGAAATGGCTCCAGCTTTAGGGCTGGTTTATGCCGTCACGGGACTCACATCTTCTAAGTGGCCTCCACCCCATCTGCCCTTTGTTCTTGTACTTTGGCCATGGATGGGAGGAGAAGGTCCCTGAGTCACCCTTGCATGTAGCAAGGTCCTCTCAAGTGTGAATCTGCAGGTGGGGTGGGGGGAAGAGGGCTCCTGGGCATATTTTAAACTCGGGAAGACAGCAGTCCCCTCCTGCCCCATCCCATGTGGCTTTGCAGCTGCAGCCTCTCATCTCTAAGTGTTCCTGGCCTCTGAGAAGAACCTAGTTAATTAAAATGGGCTTGTACAATGAAATTGTGAAATACCCATCGGGTGCAGGGACTCTCGAGTATGTGGAAATGACCCCAACCTTTGAGGCTTCTGGACGTCGCAGGTAATGTTATATGAAGTGCCTCGGGTGCCTGGCACGTGGTTGATGCTCAGTGGTCGCTGTGTGTAGGAAGTCAGCTCAGTTCCTGAAGGGAGTGTAGAGGTTTGGCTTGAATGCCCCCGAGCACATGGGTTGTGTTATCTTGGGCAAGTTGATTTGCCGTCTTTGGGGAAAATCTCTTTATGAAGTGGGGTCTATCGTAACTACTTCACAGACTAGTGGGAGGTAGGAAGAGCACCCGGGAGAGCACTTTGCAGAGGCTGGACGACAGGAGGAAGATGACCATCCTCTTCCACCTCCAACCCCAGCAGAGTCATGTCACCATGAAGCAGCCACTAGAGAAAAATGGCCAGAAAGCAATGATTTTCCCTTTTTCCGTAATGCCAGAGAGAAAGCCAGCTTCGCTTTAAAGCACATTGCCTTGGGGCCGGGCAGGGCAGCTCATGCCTGTAATCCTAGCACTTTGGGAGGGGATCACTTGAGGTCAGGAGTTCAAGACCAGCCTGGCCAGCACAATGAAACCCCATCTTTGTTAAAAAATACAAAAAAATTTAGCCAGGTGTGGTGGTGCACACCTCTCCCAGCTACTTGGGAGGCTGAGGCAGGAGAATCGCTTGAACCCAGGAGGTGGAGGCTGCAGTGAGCCGAGATCCTGCCATTGCACTCCAGCCTCCAGCCTGGGCAACAGAGCCAGACTCCGTCTCAAAAAAAAAAAAAAAAAAAAAAAAAAAGGCGCATTGCCTTTGTGACATTTCGTTTTTCATCTCTCTTGGTTTTGGCAGAATTGTGAGAAGTGCCTGACAGGGAGGTATAGGAGCAGGAAAGGTGCTTCTTTTCTGGGGAGGGTGTATGTGTGCCAGATGCGCCACTGCACAGCTTCACACACACGTGCATCGTCGGAGCTGTAGCTGCCCCGCACAGCTGGGCACAGGCCGTGCAGGAGATGTGCCACCCATAAGTCACTCTCCCTCGGACACCGTTCAGCCTTGAGGACCTCGCTGGGTGCTGGGAACAGCAGTTCATCCTTAGAGAGGAAGGCTGAGGACTCAGAATGGACTCATGGATATTTATTTTATACTTTGGGTTGTTATCCAATACTATCTCACTTTCTTGTTCAGATGGCTTCATCTTGGGAGCTCTTTCAGATGGCTCCCGTGTCCCTTCCACATGTCTCCATTTGGGGTTTTATTTGAGCACTTCCTTACTTTCTGGCACTACAAGATGTTCCAGTCTCATGGTTTATATTTCCTGCCCCTGTCTCGGAATCAGCCATCTCCCCGAGGAGCCTCGGGTCCTTTTATTGGAGAAGTGTTAGAATCCCAGATCTGGAGCCAGGTGTGCTCACTGCCCCTGCAGGGCTGCTTCTCTCAGGCCCTCTCAGCTGACAGAGCGAAGAAATACATGTGTGTGTACTAACCCCTATATATACACATACCTACAGATATTTCTTTATGTGACTATAGGTGTCTATAATAGGTTAAACTTGAGTTCCTACTGTTATCTCTGACTCTCACCATTGTGTCATTTCCCCACTTTGCTGTAAATTCTCCTCCAACAATGAGAAACGTGGCTCCCACCATCGACCATCCGCTTAATTAATGGTTCATTTTTGTTTTTTTGGGGGACAATCTCGATCTGTTGTGGGATTACAGGCGTGAGCCACCACGCCCAACCAATGGTTCAGTTTTAGCATGAATGTACTGTCAGCACTGTTCACTGGCACTCCTGCAAGAAACAACTTTATCCACTAGAGTACAATGCTGTGTGCAGTTCTCTTTGCCTTTGTTCTTAGAGACGCCACTCATTTCCAAATTACTTATATGATTAATAGCACCTTTCCCCTACCGGCTTCAATGAGCTCCTGAAACTTCTGTGGTTTTTTCTTTTTAAATAAGTGAATGGCCCTTTTCCAGGAAGGCAGCCTCAAGGAAAAGCCACCTCCAGGTGTAACCAGAAGCACTGAGTATTTCTCAGGGGGAAGGACAGCCTTACATTTTATTGTCTGAGCTGAACTTATGCTGTATGAATACAAATAGCTCATAGATGTTTGTAGCTTGGTGCCTTCCTGAGTCTGCAGAGTGAGGCTCTTGCTGCACCACGTGTGGGAGGTGAGGATGCTGTTCCCTCGTTGCCTTCAAGACATCTGCTTGGGTTTGGTCTGTCACTTTAAGATCAGCTCAGTGTTGCCCTTCCCTTCCTTGTCTAGCATGTCATGGAATTTACTTTCCAAATCATTCTACTCCCTTCCCTGCACTGTGCATTTTAAATCATAGTGCTCAACCTCAACACATGTAGAACTCCCAGGTTGCAGCGATTCTCTACCTCCTTCCTCTTAGGTCCTGGACACGTATGAGTGCATACATGCCTGCAGCTTTGGGCACGTTCACGTGTAGTGACTGATTTCATTCTCCTGATGTCACTCTGATGCACAGGTACTTTGATTCATTTTACCAGAGGCCCAGCCCACTGAAGCAACCCATCCAGGCCATCCTTGCCAACTTGCTCTTCTTGGGTGGTTTAAAGGCTGATGTGCTCTCCAGGGCTTGTGAGTCTTCCTGGGTGCCCCTACCCAGTCAGGATGGCTGCAGACCCATCTTCATGCGCATTCCAGCAGCGTCTCTGCTAGGGCTGCTGAAAGTCACTGTCTGAAGCAGCTGGAAGGTGGAAGTGATTCTGACTTTGGGGCACCCACCCTCTGGAAAATGTGGCATATCATTAGTGGGTGGTTCAAGCACACTCAGCTCTCAGGGGGCAGTTATTCCTGGCACCAAGAAACTAGCCTGGAAAAAATCTGTCTTTTGCAACATGCAGGATCCATGAAGGACAGAGCTCTGATTTTCAAGGTGCAGGATGTCCAGTGGTTCGATTCCAGATGAAGCATCTCCACTCACTATACTTCAGCAGGATCGTGGGCTCCTTGGTACAGATGTCAGGGTTATGAATTGTGATTGGTTTATATTTTATGATCCACATTTTGGAAACCAATTATGTGTTGAGGATCTTTGTCTTCTCATTTATTTTAGGTCTAGGGTGAAACATTTCTTTTATGTTTAACACTGGGCACTGACGCTGAAGTGTGATCCACACACAAGGTATCAAGCCTAACCCGAGTCGAGCAGGGGTCTTCAGGACCGCAGCACACTTTGCGGTTGCCTCCTTGGCAGTGGGGGTGGAGTCTAGAATGAATTGTTGCTTCCCAGCTTCTAGAGTTGCTGTGGTTGCAAGCTCTGGTCTCTTGATCCCCGTCTCACATGCTCTGGGCCCACCGTTTTGCTACAGCTATTGCTGTGGTGACTGGCCATGTGCAGGTGTGGCCTGACACACCGTGTCTCAGCTCTGCCTGGTTCTCTACCACCTCCACCTGGCATCTGGCAGGAGCCCACTCAGCCATGCTGGTGTGTGGTGCACCTGGGAGTGTGAGGGAATTAACACCGTCAGGCAACCCCTGACCAGTCGAGACCACAGCTGATGGAGAACATTTCCCTTTCCAAGCCATGGCTGGACCATCTGAGGATCCTTCCTTGGTGGATCCCCAGCAGGATCAAGCCTAAACCGCCCACAGTGGTAACCCCCTTAGTCCCATGTCCTTCAGTTGGCTTTTCTTCTTCTTGGTATCACCCCCTCCCGGTCCCACTCAGGCTTCCTGATATCGCCTTCCCATATAGCCCTGCTGTGTAGAGGTCGTGGCCTCAGCCAGCTTGTGGGGGAACACGAGCCAGGGCAGCTGCGTATCTATTTCAAATAACATTATAAGGTAGGATACTTATTTCATAATGTGAACATTTTTCTTAGGAAAACTTCAATTTGAGATTGCATTTCAGAGGGTCAAAATAAACTCTGTGAGTTGAATCTCGGAGATTGTTTCTTTGAAATATTGAGCTTTGACTTGGGAAGTTATGTGGGATCTTTTTTTTTTTGTAGACATGGATCTCACTATATTGTCCAGGCTGGTCTCAAACTCCTAGGCTCAAGTGATCCTCCCACCTCAGCCTCCCAAAGTGCTGGGATTACAAGATGTGAGACACTGCACCCAGCCGATGTTGGAACAAATTGAATTACTTACATTTGTGAAGTACCCTTTCTCCAAATTCCCACGAGTGCTGGTTGGGGTGTTTTCTTTTCTTTTCTTTTTTTTTTTTTTTTAGATGGAGTTTCACTTTTGTTGCCCAGGCTGGAGTGCAGTGGCACGATCTCAGCTCACTGCAACCTCTGCCTCCCGGGTTCAAGTGATTCTCCTGCCTCAGCCTCCCGAGTAGCTGAGATTACAATCACTGGCAAATTTTTATATTTTTAGTAGAGATGGGGTTTCACCATGTTGGCCAGGCTGGTCTCGAACTCCTGACCTCAGGTGATCCAGCTGCCTCGGCCTCCCAAAGTGTTGGGATTACAGGCGTGAGCCAGCACGCATGGTCTGGTTGGGGTGTTTTCTGTAAGCATTAGTGAGTTGTAAACATAAATACATTCCCCGAGAAATGGCTGCAATACCACGAATGGGTTCAACTCTACTGAGATGGATAAAAACAGCAGCATGGGCGGACGCAGTGCCTTGCATTCATCTGAGCAGATATTTTGCTCTATGGACATGAGAAGATTAAGGCAGTCAACAACTTGGGGTTTAAAAATATTCAGAACCAAGTTTTATTTTGTAGTCGTTACACAGGAGGGGGTAGTCAGAAGAGCACAGCTCACCCCCAGCAGTGGAGGCGTTAAATCTCAGGGACAACGTGGGGCAGTGGGGACAGCACCTCCGACCCTATGGGGTGTATGTACCTTCAAGTAGCAAGGCTGACAATGATGTCTAGAAAGGTCTCCACTTCTGCCTGAGTTTTGCCAAACCCAGTGGTCTATAGGGATGTGGCAAAAGAATGACCTACCGCAGTGTGATTATCAGTGTTTTTTAAAATTAAGAGCACAGTTTTGCCTTTAAGATAATTCACATCAACGGTGTTTGGGAGAACGTAGAGCTGGCATAACATTGGCGTAGAAAGCAGGGCCAGGCCCACCCACAGGGCCCTCATGTGGGGACAGGTGCCTGAGCTCCTGAGCCCCTCGAGCCTCTGGCCATGGCTGGCTGCCTGTGTGCTGTTGTCTCGTCTATCCCACCCTGAGAAGTGAGTTGAACAATGTGAGTTGTCTGTGGCATTGGAAAGTGCAGTGGTTACATGGGTGTGTGCGAAGTGGTTAGCTGTGCCTCCAGGCGGTACATCTAGCAGGGGTGACGGAGGCCAGGGCTGCTCCTGGCTTTCTATGGGCAGGGCTTGCCCTGCAGGGATCCCGAGTGCTTGCACCCGTTCGATGACAGTGGCTGGCAGGTCTAAGTGCTGCTGCTGGATGCAAATTCCTTTGGTAGACTTTTTTTTTAAGAAAAAAAACCAATTTTTGGGTTGGCACCTGAGGTAATAAGTTAAGAATAAGCACCAAAATGGCCCTTCCTGGCACACGCCGGCTCACAGGTTCTTCATGCACACCTGGCAGCGGCTGATGTGTGTGCGGATGAGGCCGGCCTTGAGCGTGTCAGCAGAGGGCGAGCCCTGGAAGCTCTGCTCGGGAATGGTGGTCAGCCAGAAGCTGTACTTGTTGGCGTAGTAGTGGCAGGTGCCGCGGCCTCCATTACACTCGATGAATGGTGTGGCACGGAAGTCCTCCAGACAGCTGCCTGGTGACACCAGTGACTGGCCACCGCCTTCGTCTCCCGCCGCCGTGTGCTGCACACAGAGGGGACAGGACAGGGTTAGGAACCACAGGCTGCAGGTGGCACGGGGTCAGGGCATAGCCCTCTTCTGTGCATTTGTTTTTACTGAACAGCAAACCATGACCATCCATCTGTGTCAATACGGACAGGCGGCATCCTTGCGAATGCACCTTCAGCAAGAGGGGGATGGTGAAATACAGCTGGGCCCCCTGCAGGAGGCAGCCCCAGGCACTAGGATGTGCTGCAGAGGCACACGCATGGACACTAATTCACAGCCAGGCTGGCCGTTCACTAAGAACTAGAGCAGTGACGGCAGATATGAGCAGTAGATATAATTGACTACATTTCAGTAACAAAACAAAACAAAACAAAACATCTACCTAATCATCTGTTCAAAGAAAAACACCTGGCAGAAGAGATAACACAATGTTTACTCTTTTTAAAAGAAAAAAATAAAATTAAGATGTAGGCTAGCATCTGAGGCTAATAAGTTAAAAATAATCACCCAACCAGGCCTCCCAGCCCCTTCTCTGAAAATGCTGATGATCAGGGAGGAAAGATGAGTGGTTATAGTTTTTTTAAAAAAAAATCTGTACTTGCTGATTTTTCACAGTAAATATGTATTACTTGTGTAATTAAATACTTTTTTTTCAATCAGAGGTTGTTAATTAGTTGATTCTGAGGCTGGCTGGGAGATGGCTGAGGTCTTCAAGGAAGCCTTATTTTTTTTTCCATTTTAAAGTTCTACTTTCTGTTGCATCAACATGTTTAGCCTTTATGGAAGCGCATGGGAGGCCTCCTGGATCCCAGAGTTGGTGTATAAGGGCCATTTGGCTTGGCCGAGCAGGCTTTGAGTGGTAAGTGGGCTTCGGAATCTGTTTACTTAGAATAGAAATATCTCAGTTCAGTTTGCAGGGAAAAAAGGGGCTGTACTATGATATATTTGGGCAGGGGCCCCAGTTTAAGCTTTCCTTTAAATATAAAAAAAAAAACACAAAAAACCTTTAAAAAGTGTTCTGCTCACATAAGGCAGAAGCCTGTCCAGCCCTGAGCTGCCTGCTCTTGTCTGCTAATGAGCAGGTAATAAGAAGTGGAGACGTCCTCCAGGGCGCCTCCGGCTTCACTTTGGTCTGAAGGAGCCGAGGCTGTGCTGGGAACTGCCCAAAGGAGACACCTGGGACTCCCAGAACGAGGTCAGAAGGGAGCGCAATGTGAGAAGTCTTAGAGGCTGGTACCAGCCAGGTAAGAGCTGAGTTTGCTGTACACACACACATGCACACACATGGTGTACACTCATGCACACACAAATGCACGCATGTACACACACACACACACACAGTGCATGCTTGTGTACACAACCCTGGGCAGACACGTGCGTAAGTGCACACAGTCCAGGCACATGCACCCTTTCCAATGTGCTCCTCTCAGTGGACAAGCCTCTGGCTTTGGTACTCATAGCAGCTCATGTATCTTAAGAGAATTGCCTGGACGAGAGGCTGACCTGGAGAAGGGGTGTGAGGGCTCCAGATTGTAGCCAGAATTGAAAAAAGAGGAACTAAAATAACGGCTGGCTAGATATTTGTAGCCTCCACCAGAGCAGCTTTGAGAGAGGCCACCGAGGGGAGGGGAGAAAATGACTTTTGCTGCTGCAGTCTGCGTCAGGGGCTCTGCCCTCGTCCTCCCTCCCACAGGGTGCTCGCTTGTAGGGAATGCAGAAAATGCATCCTCTGAGGCCACCCACCCACCCTCATGGACAAAAGAAGGGTGAGCCAGGCGCTAGCCTCAGCACTGCTTTCGCCTTCTGCATACCCACTGGGGACAGTGGGGCAGTTGCTCTCAGCCGAGCTGTCCTCTCCTCTCCAAAGTCAGCTCTCATTATGCTTAGATGCCAGCAGCCCTAGTGGTACCATATGCTTGTCACCACACAGAAGGGATCAAAGAGTATTTAAAGTGCAGACAAGGCACACAGCTGTCTTGGTTTAGGTCCTGCCTCCTAGACGGCAGTCAGGGCATATCTGGAGGGGGCACATCTCCCGTACACAGATGTGTCTGCTCACTTATCCATTGTCAGGGCCAAAGGGGACTTTCTGTTGTTCTCAGAAGTCAAGGTACTTCTGGCCCATCTGTCCTGACCCAGGAGCCGTCTCAACCCATGCCTTTTGGGGATGTCAAGTTCCAGGCTTGCTGGGGCTGTCAGCCATTTATTTAAGCAGAGAGTTATGTGTGCAGAGGATAATGTCTGCTTATCTCGTGACAGTAATTTGAAACCTGATGCTAATGGAACAGGGGATGCCTGACCTTTCTGGATACTGTGTAATCATGCCCTTCACAAGGGAGAGGCTCATTTATTTTGAATTTAACAACGGGAGTTAAAAAAATAGCAACCAAAGCTTACTTCCTCCATGACACAGGGACACCCTGAAGGTCACTGTGAAACAAAAGAAGGTTGCTCCAAAGTCACCTTCCAGGATAAGTTTCTGGAAAGGTAGAAATTGTGCCTGTCCCTGCCCAGGATTTAGTATCCTGTTGCTCCAACTTATCATAGCAACAATACCTATTAAAATGCCAATACTTGCTTGTCTTCTCCTTCCTTTCCTAGAATCTGGATTTTTTTCCCTGTTGTTTTGAAAGATTAGCAATCATTATGTAATTTATATTTTATGTTGTGTGTATATATATATATAATTTATGAAATATTTAACATGCTGGGGATCCGATCCATATAGCTGGAGTTATGACAGTTACAATGCATATAAATAAACTCAGTGGAAGACCCACTGTCCTCAGCAAGACTTTCTTTTCTCCCTGCAATAGTATACAGATGGTCCCTGATTTACCATGATTAGACTCAGGTTTTTTGAGTTTTCGATGGTGCAAAAGCAATATGTATTCAATTCACTATTTGATTTCTGGTGGGGCTACATCCAGATAAACCCATCATAAATTGAAAACGCACTTTCAACTTATGATATCTTCATCTTACAATGAATTTATCGGGACGGGACCCTATTCCAAGTTGAGGAGCCTCTGCTTTAATAGGCAATATTGCAAGAGGCACTACGGTGCCGTGGTCTCTTCCCTGGAGGTTAAGCTAAACCTAATCTGGCCAAAGCTGAGGGTTCTCTATTTTATACCCAAAGGCGATCCGGAAGGGTGGGCGGTGCCTTCCCAGGTCCTGGTTGTGCACCTTCTCTTGGCTTTCAAAGGATCCACAGGCTCTCTATTTTATACCCAAAGGTATTCCAGAATTTTCCTCACGAATATATATCCATTTTAAGCCAGCCAGTTAATAGTTATTTCTTCAGGGTATTCTAGGTTCCAGATAGATTCTAAATAAAATCAAGATTCTAGAGAAAAGTCTTCCATATATTTAGACTTCTGGTAAACCCAAAGCAGCTGCACCTTTGGTGTTGGTGTTGTACCTAGTAAGATGGATAACAGGCAAGTTCGTCCTGGTTACTCCTTACAAAGGCCTGGTGGCAAATTAATGAGCCCTTTCTGGGTGGGGGAAGCCCTGTGCCCAGCATGTGGCTCAGTTAGCAAAGTGTAAGCTGTATTCCAGCTCTCACTCGCTTCCTGGGCCAAGTACCCTTGTGCAGTGCACACCCTGAACTGCCCTGTCTGATTATTCTTACAAAGGCAGCTGTTCTTGCTGTGTCCCCAGCAGGGTGTGGTTGGGGAGGGGAACTGGGCAAATACCACATACCATGAGGAAGGAATATCCGATCCACAAACTCCGCCACCCAGCTGGGCAGTGTGGAATAGAGACATCCTGACTGTGGACCGCGATGGCGACGGCTGGGGCCTCACACACAGAGCAGCGGCTGATGTAGGGCTTGATCTCGTCCTCGGCCACAGGCATCATGGGCAGCGGGGCAGTGGTAGAGAGCCAGTAGGACTTGTCGTTCCGGCTGGCATAGTAGCAGACATCACCAGGGTTGCAGTACAGGAAGGGCATGGTGCTGAACCGCGCCAGGCAGGAGCCCGCCAGCCCTGCAGAAGGAGGGATCATGAGATCACGGTGCAGTGTGGCTAGAAGATGCACCTGCCAGCCCCAGCCAGGCCCAGGAGGCTCTGTGTCACAGACTTGTCCCGGGGCACCTGGTGGAGTTCAGCCACCTACTGGAGGGCCAGGCTAAGGCTTCCCAATTTCTTTCTTTTTCTCTTTTTGATCAAACAGACTACACTGGCATTTTGGAACAGCTCTGTTCTTCTACAAGTTCTCACACATACTGGGCCAAGTTGGATCATCAGGGAGTGGCGTCTTCATCAATAGCATTTTGGTGAGCCTTACCTTAGTGGGGTCTTAACAGCACTGGCCCCAAGAAAACTCTGATGGCCTCCAAGGGGTCGCTCTTTGACCCTAAGGAGCCACCCCAGAAGGAGCCCTGGCCTCTCTCCCTTCCATGTAGTCTTATTGCTTCTGGAGACTCTCCTGGCCACAATGAATGCTGCAGCTAAGCAGGTTTCCCTCTTCACATGGATTGCTGAAAAGCTCAGACCCAGAAGTGCAGCCACCTTTAAGCAAACATGCCCAGTGCTAGGCCTGCCTCCTTGGCCCTGTTCCTAGATCTATTTTAGGCCCTTATCCTTGGCAGCCTTTGCCCCATTGTTCTTTAGAAACTCATTGTGGAGGCGGGGCACACAGGCAGGAATGTGAAGGCACCATGAGCCAGCTCCATGCTTCCCGGGGGCAGAACGCCTGGTGTAACCTGCACCGAGGAGGCAGAACACAGCCAGTGTCCCAGAGACCCTTCCCGTCAGCCCCTCAAAAGAGGACCTCAGACTAAGCTACCTCCACTTGTAATTTGTGTGTATTGCATTTTCTGTATTCAAAGTCACGTTAATGCCTTTTAAAGGCTTCCTTAAATAAGAGCATGCACACGTGTCCATGGGTCCATTTTCCTGGGGGGTCTGTATGGGAGAGTCTTATATGAACCCCAGCCCCTCATGGCCCCTGCCTGACTCCAAGTCTACAGAACTTGGGTCAAAAAGCAATAAGGAGGTGAAGTAATTGGTGGTCTCCACTGGAGAGGGGTCGGGGGTCAGACGGGTTGCATGGGAGCCTGCGGAAGTTGATACCAGGTTAAAAGGCAGGTCCTTGTGTTAAGGTCCTGAGGTTTAAGGCTTTGTAAGGCTTCTGCTTCAAAGGCTGTTTTAATCTTTCTGCGCTTAAGGAATGTAGGTGGACCCTTCCGTCAGGGGAACTTATCAGCCGTGGAGGGTTTGGGAGTCTTGCTGTGGCCCTTTGATCTTGGCCACTTCCAGGCCAGCCCTGAGCAGGCCAAAGGGGCCAGGCGGGAGGTACCTACCCAGGTCCTGGTTGTGCGCCTTCTCCTGGCCCTCGAAGTACAGCAGGCTGTACCCACTCCAGAGCTTGTTCATGCCCACCGGGCACATGGGCTCCTGGTCCGTCTGGCTGTGCTTCACCAGGAGGTAGCCGATGCTGACGCTGCGGCCTGGCATACCCGGCAGGCCTGGGCTCCCTGGACGGCCTGGTGCACCTGCAGCCCGAGAAAGAGACAGAGTGGACGGCCTGGTGCACCTACAGCCCGAGAAAGAGAGAGTGGACGGCCTGGTGCACCTGCAGCCCGAGAGAGAGAGAGAGTGGATGGCCTGGTGCACCTACAGCCCGAAAGAGAGACACAGTGGATGGCCGGGTGCACCTACAGCCCGAGAGAGAGACACAGTGGATGGCCTGGTGCACCTACAGCCCGAGAGAGAGAGAGAGAGTGGACAGCCTGGTGCACCTGCAGCCCAAGAGAGAGAGAGTGGACGGCCTGGTGCACCTACAGCCCGAGAAAGAGACACAGTGGACGGCCTGGTGCACCTGCAGCCCGAGAAAGAGACACAGTGGATGGCCTGGTGGACCTACAGCCTGAGAAAGAGAGAGAGTGGACGGCCTGGTGCACCTGCAGCCCGAGAAAGAGAGAGAGTAGACGGCCTGGTGCACCTGCAGCCTGAGAACGAGAGAGAGTGAACAGCCTGGTGCACCTGCAGCCTGAGAAAGAGAGAGAGAGCAGCCCCCTTGACAGCTGCCCCACAGAAACCTCGGGACCCAGGAGGGCAGGGCAGTTTCCAGGTGTGCCTAGAGCCATTGCTCTCCTTCCCCAGATCTTGGGGCTCAGTCTGTTGAGATCAGGAGACTCTTGGGAAGGATTTGATCTACACTTTGTGCTCAGTAGCATGAAATGATGGCAGTGAGGGCACTGGGCACAGAGGAGGGGTCCTTTCCATAAAGGACTCAGTTGGCCATAGGTAGGTGTGTACCCCTCAGGGTGTGCCCAACGTGCCTGGCGTTGGAAGTGTCCGGAGGAGTATCGCAGGCCAGCCCCCACCCCCAGCAGTGGCCTCCCTCCGCTGGACACTTCCAGGAGACGTGGCTCATCACAGGCCATGCTGACTGCGCATTTGACCACATCCTGGGTTAGAATGTTCTTTCTGCGTGCAGCTGAGATCCACCTCTTGTAACTCCTACCTGAGGAGCACACTGGGGTGGCTCATCTGCCTCCAGCACAGCAGCTCTGTGAATACTTCTCAGCTATCCCCGGTGAACCTTTCTCCCACTGTCCCTTCCCCTTCCAAGGGACACCCATGGTCATGGCCCTTTCTCCCAGGACACTTCCCCTCCGCCATCCCTAGCTTGTCTCCTACCCTGGGCGGGCTCCAATTTGCCAGCATTTGTTTTCAGGTGCACCCCACACTACCCGTAATTTGCCGGCTGTGGACCTGTCCCCAGGGGCAGGGGACTGCTATTTCCTTTGACTTGGACACCAATAATGCTACCCATGTTTAATTTTTTTTTTTTTTTTTGAGACAGAGTCTCGCTCTGTCGCCCAGGCTGGAGTGCAGCGGCGCGATCTCGGCTCACTGCAAGCTCCGCCTCCTGGGTTCATGCCATTCTCCTGCCTCAGCCTCCCAAATAGCTGGGACTACAGGCGCCTGCCACCACGCCCGGCTAATTTTTTGTATTTTTAGTAGAGACGAGGTTTCACTGTGTTAGCCAGGATGGTCTCGATCTCCTGACCTCGTGATCCGCCCGCTTCGGCCTCCCGAAGTGCTGGGATTACAGGCATGAGCCACCGCGCCCGGCCCCTATGTTTAATTTTAATTTTAATTTTAATGCTCAGACCATTGGCTCAAACTGAGCTCAGGTTGATTAAGACAAATTTTGAGTTTTTTTTTCATGAATAGCTGTTATTCCTGGCCTATTTCATTCTGCATATGTGCAAATAATTTTAAAAATAAGATGACCAGGCACGGTGACTTACACCTATAATCCCAGCACTTTGGGAGGCCAAGGAGGGCGGATCGTTCGAGGTCAGGAGTTCGAGGCCAGCCTGGCCAACATGGTGAAACCCTGTCCCTACTACAAATACAAAAAAGTGAGCTGGGTATGGGGGCACATGCCTGTAGTCCCAACTACTTGGGAGGCTAAGACAGGAGAATTGCTTGAACTCGGGAGGCAGAAGCTGCAGTGAGCTGAGATTGCACCACTGCACTCCAGCCTGGGTGAGACAGAGCGAGACTCTGTCCAAAAAAAAAAAAAAAAAGTAAGACAGGGCTTTGCACTGTGGCTCTTGTACATTTTAATAGTTGGTTTCTTTTGGCTCCTTGTCTAATCCTGACCCTTGAAGTCTACTGATCCCTGCCGCCCACTCCATAGCACTGCAGGTGCCCCAGGAAAAGGAGGGAGGCTGTCCCGGGACTCAGTGCCAGGTGTTCTGCTGGGCACAGGAGCATAGCTGCTATGCCCAGATTAGGAGCAGGAGGGTGGGGCAGCGCCTCATTTCTGGCTTTTCTGGGCTCTTGTGTGTCCCATTCCTGCAGACCACAGTCTGTGAGTCAGACCCAGAGCACTAGGACCTGGGAAGGTCCTTCCCCACCGTCACTCACCTTCTTGGCCAATCGGCCCCTGGTGGCCTATGGGTCCTTCATCTCCCCGGAACCCGGGAACAGCAGACACACCACCTCTTCCTTGGGGCCCAGCTTTCCCTGGAGCCCCACGGAAACCTGCAAGCCACCAAAGAAACGTTATGGCTGGAAACTGTGACCACGCCTGGCACAGCCAGCGATCCGCAAAGAGAACACAAGAGGACGTAATGCCAGCAGGTCCCGGCCTTGCCCGGGCAGCCCCGAGGGGCTCCAGGCCCCAGCTCAGCACTCTACCTGGTTCTCCGGGGGGGCCCTGGGGCCCCATCTCCCCCGGTGCCCCAGGGTGGCCTCGCCTCCCCTGGGGACCCACTGTCCCTGGTTGGACGGCAATCTTCTGGGGGATTCCTGCAATCCCAGGGGCTCCCACAGTCCCGGGGGCACCTGGAAGGGAAACAGAGAGGCCCCAGTAAACACACAAGGTCGTTCCACTCTCTTGCTCCGAGTGCTACTGCGCTTGTCACCTGGGGAGGCTTGGAGCTTCCCGGGCGTTTCTCACCCGCGGAGGCTTCTTTTGGAGCTTCCCAGACAATCGTGCTTTCTAGAGATGAGCCAGACACTAATGCGCCTGAGCCGTGACTCGGCGCCTGCCGTTTTAATATTAAGCTTTCCATTCCCCAAGGCCCTGTGACAACATCCGAGGCGCAGCCTTCGTTTCCTCCCTGCTCTTTACAACATGTGACTCATGCCAGAGAGGATCCTGGCTGTTTGACCTCCAGGATGTCCCCAAGCCTGGAGAGGCTGGGCTGAGCCGAGCCACTAGCTCTGCAAGTACCAGACGGTCACTTACCAGGGAATCCTGGGTCTCCCTTGGGTCCCTTGGGGCCTCTGTCGCCCACCGCCCCGGTGGGTCCAGTGTTCCCCATGAAGCCTTGTTCACCCCTGGGCCCTGCAACACAAACAAGACGTTAGGGACACGAAAGTCTGTGGGGAGGGGGCTCCTCTCACTGTGGCCAGGGCTGCTGGCCCATGGCCATGGGCACTGTTACCTTTTTCTCCCGGGAGACCGAACACACCAGGCCTGCCCTGGGGCCCGGCGTCCCCGGCCCATCCTTTGGTCCCTGGGGTTCCTGGAGCTCCTGGGTTCCCTGTGTCACCTTTGCTTCCAGGAAGAGCAGCAGACCCTGGTGGCCCTGGTGGGCCCCGATAACCTGTTGACATTAGGGACAAGAAAGGAGGGTTTAAACAGGACCCCAAGGCCCCTGGGGGCAGTCAGGTGCACAGTAACCCATTCAGGCGACAGTCTCTGGCAAGTTTGTGGCATGGAGTGACTTTGTCTTTGTTTTTAAAAAATTGTCGTACAATACGTATAACATAAAAGTTACCATTTTAATCATTTTTAGGTGCACTGCTCAGTGGCATTAAATATATTCACTTTCACCGCCGACTATCTCCAGAACTTTCTCATCCTAAACTGAAATCTGTCCCTGTTATACACTCACTCCCCATGTCCCTCTCCCCCCAACCCTCAGCAACAGCCATTGTACTTTCTGTTTCTATGAATTTGATGACTTCAGGGGCCTCATATGTGTGGAATCACAGAATCTGACCTTTTGTGACTGGCTTCTTTCACTCGGCAGAATGCCCTCAAGGGTCATCTAGGTGATAGCAGGTGATAAAAGTTCCTTCTTTTTAAGACCGAATAAAGGCTGGGCAAGGTGGCTCACACCTGTCGTCTCAGCACTTTGGGAGGCCGAGGTGGGAGGATCGCTTGAGGTCAAGAGTTTGAGACCAGCCTGGCCAACATGGTGAAACCCTGACTCTACTAAAAATAGAAAAATCAGCTGGGCTTGGTGGTGGACACCTGTAATCCCAGCTACTCAGGAGGCGGAGGCATGAGAATTCCTTGAACCTGGGAGGTGGAGATTGCAGCGAGCTGAGATTGTGCCACTGCACTCCAGCCTGGGCGACAGAGCAAGGCTGTCTCAAAAAACAAAAAACAAGAAAACAACCAAACAAAAAAGATGGACTCCTCTTGTACTGGGTGGATACTGACTGCATTTTGCTTCTTAACTCCTCTGTCAGTGGACACTCAGGTTGCTTTCAGCACTTGGTGCTTGTGAGTAGTGCTGCTGTGAACCTTGACACACAAATACTTGTTTGACGGGTGACTTCATCTTTACGCCATCTCTTTCCAATATTCAGCTCGTTTGTGATTAGGAAGTGCAAATTAAATTTAATATTTGTCTAAACACAATACAGTGAGGAAGAAGAAAGCTGTTCATACTGCACATTTCTGAGTCCCCTGCAGTTTGACTATCTGCTATTACAGCAAGTAAATGACATGGCCTGTGTCTCAGCTTCCCGGGGACCAGGTCATGCAGGTGATAGAAATGACACAGGAGGAGCCATCATGGCTCCTGCCTCTTTGACTGGAGTCTGGGCACAGTGTGGAAATGAACGTCTGTTCTCCCCCTACATTAAATGGGCCATTGCCAGCTCCTGCCCCTAGAGATGTCAAAGCACAGATGTATAAGTCCTGCTTACCTTTCAGGCCAAATATCCCTGGCGCCCCTTTGTCACCAGGTGCCCCAGAGATGTTGGAAGGGGGTGTGATGCCAGGGAACCCCTGAAGTCCTGGACTCCCAGGTGGGCCTCGTTCCCCTTAGGATAAAAACAGAAGAAATTATTTTCAGCATTAGCACCCAACTTTTCAAATCTACTGTTTTCCCTCCACACCATCACCTGTGGTGGACCAGAGCCTAGTGAGCGAGACAGTGATGGGAGGTGCCCTCAGGCCAAGGAACATCTCATGGTGAGGCTGGGGAGGCTCTCAGGGTGGGGTTGGGGGGCAGGGGCTATGTGAACCCCTCCCCCAACCCCAGCCTTTCTCCTGTGAGAAGCCCTCCACTGGGATCCTGTCTGCCTGTGCTCCACTTCCCCAAGGCACTGCCCGATCATGCTTAGATGGAGCCTCAGCCCCAGGCGAGGCACAGCTGCTCAGACTCTGATCCTGATATGTGTGAACAGTGGTCAGCACAGGTGATGGACAAAAGGTTGAAAAATTGCAAATAAGGCTTGCAATTGACATCAGTATTGTCAACCCTCCCTGCGGCTGTCCTTCAGTGCCTCGGATCCCAGCTTGGATAGAGTTGGTCCTCATTATTCACAGATTCTGTGTTTCCCAATTTGTCTACTCACTAAAACTCACTTGGAATCCCCCCCAAATCAACACTGGCATTCACGGATATACACAGAGGCAAAATGAGTCCCAGCTGAGGTCCAGCAAGGTGACGCTCCTGCCTTTTTGCTGCAGCTCGTACTGTACACACGTGTCCTTGTCTTGGTCTCTGTAGTGCCCTGTTTTCCACATTTTTGTGCTTTATGCTGGTGATTTTGCTGTTTCAAATGCCCCCCATGCATTGTGTTGAAGTGTAGCCTAGTGTTGGTAAGTGCAAGAAGGCCGTGAAGTCCCTTATGGAGAAACACATATGTAAGAGAAGCTGCATTCAGGCACGAGTGAGAGTGCATGTTGAGTGTCCATGAATCAGCAGTCCACACTAAACAAGGTGCCGTTACACAGAAAACCAGCTTATATATTGATCATTGACAAACATCTTGTGAGCAGAGGCTTGCAGGAACTTAGCCTTGTATTTCCCCTAGGAGCAATGGTTCAGTATTCACTAAGTCAGTGTTCTTGGTGACTTCAGAACATAACTACTGTGAATAACGAGAACCAACCGTTTTTGGGTTAAAGGCTGGAGCTCTTTGACATTAGTAGGAGAGTAAGAGGGAAATGGCCACATAAGGAAATCTGTGGAAATTCCACTCCTCCCTATGCTGTCAGCCAACAAGACACTAATGGAGCTTTATGTGCTGTAGGGCAGTGGTGGGTAGAAATCAGTGTGGACTTGAGTCTGGGCGGATTAAGTCTACTTTCTCTTCTAAGCACCTTCAGCCTTTTGTTTTTCCTGGGGCTAGGGACCAAGATTAGTATTAGAACCCTGCAAAATGTCAGAATGTCCAAGTGGGCAAGGAGGGCATCATTTCTGCTCTGCAGGAAATAGTGAGCTGGGCGAAACAGTGCAAATCTATAAAAATGAGAAAAGGTAGCAACAGTGGTTTTCTGTTTCCCCTCTGGCTTTACGACTGATCTACACGCATCAGCAGCAGGAAGAGGTTTTCCCTTTGGAAGATCCTGGTATCCATTATCCATCCCAGGGGAAAGGATTCCATTCATGCGTACTTCCAAGTAGGACAAAACAAACAGCAGGAGAAATATTTAGAGAGGTGAGGCTTGTCTCACAAATCACAGACAACACGCAAGTGGGTTCATTAGCCCTGGGGGCATGAGTGAGCCACCATCTGTAGTTTGATAGAAAATGACACCAATTGAACTGCTTCTAGCTATTGTCACAAAGTACCCGAAACAGATGGTGAGTGTCAGTAAATAATGGCAGACTCCTGAGTTAGATGATCCAGTGCAATCCGCAGACTGGCAGATTCCCACGAAAACATAATTAACTTAACTGCAGTGATGAGGACTCTGTTAATGAGAACATTTAGCAAACATGAGTCAGTTTGCTGGAATCTAGATGGAAACTGCTACGATTTCTCAGAAGCCCCCACGGATCGTCCTAAGTACTGACATAAAAAAGTCTCACTAACAGGAGTTCCATGAAGGGCCATGTTGCATGACTCAAGGCCAAATCAGGAACTGATGCTTGAATGTCAGCTGCAGAAATAGGTGAGGTTGCAAATCCTAGTTTCAGTGAGCTGTGATACGGTTTGGCTGTGTCCCCACCCAAATCTCATCTTGACTTGTAGTTCCCATAATCCCCACATGTCGTAGGAGGGACCTGGTAGGAAGTAATTGAATCATGGGGGTGGCTGTCCTCATGCTGTTCTCGTGATAGTGAGTTCCCACAAGATCTGATAGTTTTATAAGGGGCTTCCCCCCACCCTTTACTCGGCACTTCTCTCTCCTGCCGCCAGAAGAAGGATGTGTTTGCTTCCCCCTCTGCCATGATTGTTAAGTTTCCTGAGGCCTCCCCAGCCATGCAGAACTGTGTCAATTAAACCTCTTTCCTTTATAAATTACCCAGTCTCTGGTATTTCTTCATAGCAGCATGAGAACGAACTAATACAAATGAGATGCAACTCATGCAAAGGAAGATGACGGATTCAAATTATTCCCATATTTTCAGAGAAGAGTGTGTGTCCTGAATGACATTATGATCAGTGTGTGAACGTCATCATGGAAAGTCATCTTTCCCTCATCACCAGCCAGAGGCAGTGGCCTCATATGCCAAGGCCCAGTGGCGCTGGGCAGTGTCTGCTCTGGCCTCCAGGACCTGCTCTGAAGTCATCAGCTCATGGGCCCACTGTGATGTTCATGCAGGTCGAGGGTGGGGGCATGGCTTGCAAAAGTCAGCATGCCGCACGGTGGCTTGGAAGCCAGGGACACCACCCAGGTCCCTGGGATGGAATGCAGGGAGCACCACAGGAGGTCACGAAGAGTTTTGATAAATGGGTCCCACACAGATCAAATGTGTAATAAAGCCATCAATGTTGCCTTAGGGGTGTTCTGAACTACATGTAACTCTCCACTGATGTCAGAAAATTATCTTACAATTTCACAATATTCTTCTCCAGCAAGTATTTGTTGAGCATTCACTCAGGGACAAGCATTTTGCTGAGGTATTAAGTGGAAAATAAATGAGATAAATCTCTGTCCTTGGGGATGGAAATCTTAATCTTTTTTGTGGTCAAGTACAGGGCCTGAACATCATGCTGTTGAATCAAACGTTAACAATGCATGGTCATACAAAATGCTAGCAGCTGTGTTCTGTGACCCCCCTCTATGGGCCACTGTGTGCACCCTGTCGAAATCCCATCTCAGTTTCCTCCGCCCCTCCCTGTGCCGGATCTCCTCTCCACATCTCCTGGTCAAGTCTTTCCCATTGCTGCGTTCCCAGATGCCTTTCAGGTGACAGACTGGTAAACTGATCATCATGACACTCTGAAAACAATGCTATGTTTCGAGGCCTTTAAAGATAGCAAACACTTATTGCTGGCCTCCTGTGTGCAAGAGCTTTACCTGTAGTATCTCATTGTATCCTCCTAATACTCACAAGTGCATTCTTATTTCCATTTTACAGACAAAGCCAGAGACATTCAATACCATGGCCAAGGTCACATGGTGAAAATATGGTACATGTGAGATGCAGAACAAGAACCCAACAGGTGTCTGATTTAAAGGTCATGGGCATGGTCAATTCTACTGCTGGGCTCCTGGGAGGCTTATCTGGTGGACAGACCCTAGATCCTCACCCCTGACTGAGGCTGTGCTGGTGGACTGACCTAGATCCTCAGTCCTGAGTGGAGGTTGTGCTGGTGGACTGACCTAGATCCTCAGTCCTGAGTGGAGGTTGTG